>NC_083735.1:9280000-10530000 GCF_028564815.1 Eubalaena glacialis | reverse complement strand
CTTTTCCGCGTGCTGCTGCGAGCTCCCGAGGCCCACCGCGCGCTACGTCACACGGCGTCGGCGGCGGGCTCGGAGAACGCAGGGACGCCGGCTTCCCGCCTCTCACAGGACTGCGCAGCGGTCCCCCAGGAGGCAGGGCGGGCCCAGGAAACGGCTTCCCATCAGCCCTTTCGCTCCCCCGCCGCCGCCCTCGGGAAGGCGCGGGCTCTCCTCGGCTGCCCCCTTGTGGCCAGAGGCTGCGCCGGGGCACTCGCTCGGCCTTGAGCTCCTTGCCCCTGGGGGGCGTCGCGGCGGCGGCACCGCCCACGGAGCAGGGACACACTCGTCACAAGAAACGGCTTGCACATCTGGAGAGATTCAGCGGCCATTGCCTCACATTCTGTGCTGAAAAAGCCGGGCAGTAGCGGTCGGCTAAAAGCCCAAGGTGGAGTCGGCCTCAAAGAGCTTCGCACAAAAAGCCACGTTTCGTTCTATAAGGGTGCCGGGTAAAGTCTATCGAGCTGCACATGTCAGCCACGGGGGCAGTACTCGGAAAGTGACCACTGTGCCTGGTTTTCATCGCCTGAGAAATTGTGAAGGGTTAACGGAAACTCCCAGATCGCCTGGGGCATCCGATGGTTGCAAGGGCTTTATTTTGCCCAGCGGTGATTTCCTGCCTCCGCGGCAGATACAATTGGGCCGAGCAATGCCCCTCTCGTTCTCACCGATTCCAGTCACGAGGTTTTCCAGGGCGGCAGCGTGGGAAGCGCACGGAACGGTAATTTAGGAGATGTGGAGAAGCGTTATGCAGTTAATTACGGTATGCTTCAATGGCAGAAAAATGCTGCCAGCTTCACTTGTAGCATACCTAATAATGTTACTGGGAAAAACTGTCTACACCACAGATGTTATAATTCTTACATCTTTATGAGAAAGACCGGCTCGGGTTTTCCATATGCAGAAATCGATTTTCCCCAGTTGAATATATTACTGCAGAATAACAAACTTTCCTGAATTGCAATTGAGATATTTTGTGGACCTCAAAATATAAGCAAAGAAACAAGTAACATATAAATAGGCAGATATAAAAGAGATTGCATTTCATTTGTAATCTCAGGATGTGAACTCATTTTACTTAGAAATAAAACTACTTCCTAGAGCCAAGTTTTGGAGGTAGTCGGCAGTAAGCCGGCCAAGACTTGGATTATCTTTTGTGATTCTTGGGTCTCATTCGAAAGACTCCACTTTCTATTTGCTTATATTTAACCGAAGTCCGGCCAGCACAGCTAGTAGGAATTTAGGCTTTCAAGTGAAACCGACGGGGTCTGGATCCTCAGCCCCTTGCTACGGGGACTTGAATGCCCATCTCCTTGGTTCTACTCGGGTGATGAAGGTACCTAGTCTTCACTCGCCATACACGGCACACGTCCACATACCTGGGCATCCTGCCACCACTGTAATACTCGTTCTGTAATTGGGGCCAACAACTGATCTTTAAGAGCTACCTTCAGAGCCAGTGGCTATGGCGGCATCTTTCTTCAGGTCTGACATGCAGACA
The DNA here is from genome assembly GCF_028564815.1 of Eubalaena glacialis. Taxonomy (NCBI): domain Eukaryota; kingdom Metazoa; phylum Chordata; class Mammalia; order Artiodactyla; family Balaenidae; genus Eubalaena; species Eubalaena glacialis. The sequence continues at coordinate 10,528,463 of NC_083735.1, read as the reverse complement.
AACACACCCTCCGATCCCTGGGAAGCCGGTCCTCCAGCCTGGCAGTAAGGAACTAAACATGTCATGACACCTTCCGTCTCCCCTCCTCCCCGCAACCGTCCCTGTTTATTTTATCTGTTGGGACAATTATGTGTGAGGAGCCAAGACACTTTCACCTCAGATGGCCTGAGCTCCAACAGGGCCACTGATACTAGCAAATGCTGATTAAAAATGCCCGAAGGAGATAAAACATTCCTCTCTTCCATGCTGCAATTTCCCCACCATGAGAAGCTTCTTTTTGTTACTCTCGATATTACATTATTATCATAACAGTGGTTTTACAAGTGACCACTAATGAGTGCTGAGAGGTTCAAATTTTTCACACTTCATGACATCTGAAATAAAGAAACATAGAGGAATGAAGTATCACTTGGAGAACCATATGTATTTTTTTAAAGCAAACTTTCATATTCAAGACTATTATTATGTAAATATTGTGTTTTGTGGCATGATTTTGTCATTAAAATATTTAAAAAATGGTAAGCAGTCATTAATAACAAACACTAAACAAAATAGCTAATGAATTAAATGTTGTGTGACTGCAAAAAGCTCCGTCCGCATCCCACAGATAAGGATACCTGGGACGGGAAGAGGTATCTCAGGTTGGCAAATAAATAGCGTGGTTACCTATTCCTTCCACAGGCCTTTGCATTTTATTTATAACAAAGAACTGATTCCAGGAATTAAGTTGCAGGACATACCTGGATTTCTAACTCTTCCCTCCCGCTGCGAGCACTTTGCCCAGATTCTGGAGGAACGCTGTTTACCTGCATCAACACTGATTGCGAAGAGTTGTCCCCCCTTATCCTCGGGGGATACGTTTGTTCCAAGACCTCCAGTGGATGCCTGAAAGCACGGGTGGTATAGAAGCCTATATACACTATGTCCTGTTCCTGTCCAAACATCCCTGTGATAAAGTTTAATTTATAAATTACGCACAGCAAGAGAATATCTGAATTCCCAGCATCACTCCTCTTGCACTTTGGGGCCATTATTAGGTAAAAGAAGGGTCACTTGAGCACAAGCTGTGATACCAGGACAGTCTGTCTGATCATCGAGCGGCTACTAAGTGACCGATGGGGGTGGGACATGCTGGACAGAGGATGATCCACGTCCCGGGTGTGACGGAGCAAGATTTCATCACGACGCTCAGATGATGCACAATTAAAAACTTATGAATTGCTTACTTCTGGAATTTTCTATTTACCATTTTCTAACAGTGATTGACCTTGGGTAACTGAAACCACAGATAAGGGGGCACTGTGATACTAGAAATATTTATAAATACGGTTGCTTCTCCTGCATCACTGCATTTTTAATGTCTAGAAAGTTATTCAGCACATACCAGGGGTGGATTTGTTCAACTGAGTTCAACTTATATTTGCAATAAAGCGAGTAATATTTTATCAGAACAGTAAATTACCTCAAAAGTAAATTGTGCTCAAAGAAGCCAGGGATTACAAGATGACTGAAGAGGGAGAGAGAGTGAGAGACAGATTCTGTTTAAATGCAATGGGCCTCACTGACCCAGAAAGACCCAGTTGCTCAACATCTGTAACCCCCTCTTCTGCTCCTGTCAGAAGTTAATGTTATTATAACGTGAGTACATGGAGATTTATGTAGGGAAATGTTTTGATTTGGAAGTAATACAGCTGCAAATAAACTCGAGCATTCCATAAGCATCTTTTTAGACAAAATTGATAAACTAATGCCAATTATCTCATCTATTCATTATAAGAGCTGCCAAGTACATTTAGGAATAAAAGAATACAATTAGCTGAGTTAGAAAATTAGCATAACTTTGCAGAAAAATGTTTCTACATTTCATAAGCATTTTCTTCCATTTGACCGAGGCACCAAATTCAGAAACACTTTTGCACCAACAGCTTTAGAATGTGCTGTACGCAGACTAGGGGCAACCAAATAAAGAGGGAGAATCATTCCTCACTGAAGGCTTCGCCTGCTTAACATCTAGCTGCTTAGCAAATACTCTGCTTGAATTGCTAAATCATTTCTGCCCCATCTGTTGGTGACAAATATAACAAAAAATGGAATTTTCATAAATGCAGTAATCTAAAAATACCAAGCCAAATGTATAAAAGGCTTAGTAAGCCATGGTATAACTTAAAAATAAAACTTCTTGAAAACAGCCACTGGTTAAATTTTATCCTGATAGATAATTTTAAACTATTTTATACTGATAGTTGTCTGAAAGGAATGGTATATGAAAAAGTAAATCAGATGTCTGTTTGTGTGTAAAGAGATTTGAACAATGTATTTCTAGCCAGAGGAAAATTTATTTTTTTAATGCTTCAGTTGCAAAATTTATATTATAGCTGATTTAGGTATTTAAAACTCTGTGGAAATATATATCTTTAGCATTTGGGGAAAATAATGTTCTATGCTGAATCCATTTTAATAAGCAAGAGAAATACTGCACTGCTGGGTCCATGCTCCTTTCAGTTTCTAAATATTCAGGGACCCTTTCCTTCCACTGCCGTCTTTTTTCTAAGAAATATTGGTGATCACAGTTTAAAAAAAATAAAATGCACTTGATTCAGATGACGAGAGCTCACACGTGGATACTCATTTTATGAATGTAGGTCAGAAGGAAAGTGTGGCTCGGATTTTATCTCTATCTGTTGTGCTTTAAATGGACAAAGGAGTATAAGCAAATAAAGCATGAGGTTGACAATTTTTCTGACTATTGCCTAAAAGCCAATATCATAAAGACGGAACGACATGAAGAACAAATTTCCAAGCGAAAACTATCATTTGCCTGAATGAAGCTCAATTGATTTGACACCTTAAACTTGTGGGACCATTAGGATGAGCACAATTGAGGTACCTGGAAGGAAAGAGATGGGTTTCAGGTCCCTGGACTTCAAATGCCCTCAGAGGTGGTTTGCAGGGTCAGATGCATTACCAGGCAACACTGACCAGTGGGAGCATCGCTCTTTGGCCACACCCGATCACACGGTGTACCATCCTCTAGGTTTCCCATGCATGTTTTAGCTGTAGGAAGATTCCCTTGAACCTGGCCACCAACTGGTGTCTCCATGCCCTGATGTCCTCTCCTTGGAAACCCAGTCCCCCGGATTTCTGTCTTAGCTTCTTTATTCCCCAAGATGCTTTGTGATCCCAAATTCCTTCATTTCCCTACAACATTATTACATCGTTTTGTTAGGAATCCTTTCTAATAGGGACTAAAACAAAAGGAACTTGAATAAATGATTTGCAATATTTCAAAAGCATTATCACTAAGAAAAGAGGGTGTTTTCTTGTGTTCCTTAAAATCATACCTCTTCTCCTAAAAGCTGAAGTGTAAATGGATTGCAAACTGGGACCTATATCTGTCCAGAGATTTAAAAATTAAATGTGGAAATATTTTAAATTGCTATAAATTGATGTACTTGCTTTTGAAAACAGTTTATCACAGTGTAGATCCTCGGTGTATACAGAGGTCTGCTATTTGTTCATTAAGCTATGTAGTACATATTACTGAATGCAGACTATGCACCAGATATATGGGGTACATGAAAGGTGGGTGCTTCAACTCAACTGAGAGCTGACCTCAGTGGGACCATTTTGAGGGCACAGCCAGTTTCCCAGGAAGCCTTTTAGGACACAGCCTGGAACTGGATCCAGATCCAGATCCCAAACAGCTGACAGGCTGGAGGCTGAGGCTGGCTGGCCACTCTGGGGGCAGAAGGAAGACACAGGCTGCACTGGGAAAGGCTGACAGCGCTGTGGACCAGGTGGGATCCACTTAGGAGACAGACGTGGTGTAACAGTCAGGTTCTCCAGAGAAATAGAACCAATTAGATACACAGAGGTATACATACGAGATTCACTGTAGGAAGTGGCTCATGTGATTATGAAGGCCAAGAAGTCCCATGATCTGCCATCTGCAAGTCAGAGACCCAGGAGACCTTGGGGTGTAATTCTGAAGGCCGGAGAACCAAGGCACCCATGTCCAAGCCCAGGGGAAGACAGGCATCCCAACGGAGAGAGAGTGGCTTTGCCTCGCTCTGCCTTCTTGTTCTGTTCAGGCCCCAGCAGGGTGGATGGTGCTCTTCCACTTAAGGGAGAGTGAGCCTCTTGACTCATTCTACTCCTCCAGACACGACCTCACAGATATGCCTAGGAATGCTGTTTCACCACCACTCTGGGCATCCCTCAGCCCCATCAATTTGATACAATTAGCCATCACGGTTACTAAGCATTAACATAAAAAAGCCTCTTTCCTGTGGGCCAGGGATGACAAACTCAAATCCAAATTCCCCAAAGAGAGAGAGACAAGTAAATACTATTCACTCTAAAAAAGTCAGTGAAAGGAAACAGTCAACACATAGAAAACAGGAGAAACAGAATAAAAGAAACAAACTGGAAGATGTGTTAACATGTTGTTATTGCACAGTCAAGACTGGCTGCAGCTCTCACTGCATCTGGGTCACACACTCAGGAGAGACCCCGGGCCAGAGCCACCCAACTCAGGTGAGGCGTTTATGGGTTTCAGACCCACAGAAACTGTGAGATAATAAATGGAAGTGGCTTTAAGCCACTAATTTTTAATGCAAAAAATAGACAGTGATATAAATGGGAAAGGACCAATAAAGTAAGATATAAATGTATACTCAAGATATGAATATACAGATTATGCATATGTAATATAGGAAATATACGTAAGGATTGAAAAAGAAAGAATGAAGTTTCATTTTTTTTCACAAATAAATGATGGTTTACATAGAATAATTAATGAAATCTATAGGCAAAAAAATCAGAAAAAATAAGTTGTGTAGTAAATTTGCTTGATAGGGAATTAATATGAAAATAAATGGAATTTCAACACCTGTTAGAATTTTTAATTTTAAATGGTAAATAGTAAAAAAGATACCATTTACAACAGAAGGAAAATCTGATAACTATAAATAATATAAAAAAGGAAATGCATGAAGCTTTTATAAAATTATAAGAACATTATTGAAATACATCAATATAGAACTAATAAAGACATATCACACATGCCTAGGAAGACTCAATTTCATAAAGGTGACAGGGCTTCTGAAATTTATTTATTTATTTATTATTATTATTTTTTTTTTTTAGCAGTTTTTTTTTTTTAATTAATTAATTTATTTTTGGCTGTGTTGGGTCTTCGTTTCTGTGCGAGGGCTTTCTCTAGTTGCGGCAAGTGGGGGCCACTCTTCATCGCGGTGCGTGGGCCTCTCACTATCGTGGCCTCTCTTGTTGCGGAGCACGGGCTCCAGACGTGCAGGCTCAGTAATTTGTGGCTCACGGGCTTAGTTACTCTGTGGCATGTGGGATCTTCCCAGACCAGGACTTGAACCCGTGTCCCCTGCATTGGCAGGCAGATTCTCAACCACTGTGCCACCAGGGAAGCCCCTGAAATTTATTTTTGACTGAATCCAATCATATCTGGAACCATAGAGAGATTAACTAAATCTGAGTTTATTCCTAAATGTATCAGAGAAGCAAAAGGTCAGTTATACCAACACAGATCTGAAAATAAGATGGTGGGGGTGAACCTCCTGTGTGGGAGAGAAGGGTTTCCTCACTACGTGGAAAATTTAAGAAGAAAATAAAGGATACATTTATTTCCATTAAATTTTTAAACTTCTGAGCAATGGAACAAAGTGAAAATACAAGCTACATTGTAGAAGAAGATAATTTCCACGACATTACTGACAAAAACTTAGGATCCAGACTAAACAAGAATTCATACAAATCTAAAAACAAACAAACAAGGCTAATAATGTGATAGAAGAAGAAAGGCAAAGGAAGTGAAAAGGAAATTCAGAAAGAAGAAATTATGCTCCCAAAACAATAATTTCCTCATCCTGATTAGTAAGCAGGGAATAGCAAATTCAAACTGAAGTGAGATACAATGCAACATCCAACAAATTGCAAATAAAATTAAAGTTTTGCTAAGGCTGAATATTACTTAGCAAGGGAACTCATCCACACATTTAGATTAAGTTGGATCTTGCTGACAAAAACTCGGAGGGATATCAGTAAATATCAGCTCTACTTGAAGACGTTCTGGGACACAGCAGTCCTCTCCTAGTATACATCCTAGAGAAATGTATGCACGCAAGCTGTAAAAGACATTTAGATAAATGTGCTCGGAGTCTGTAACAGCGAAGAACTGGAAAAATGTTCTTATCAACAGGAGAATGAGTCAATAATGACACATTGTGTGTGGTGGTTCAAATAAAAGAGCCTAAGATACACTGTGTGTATGACCAAGTGTTAAACGTGTGTTGAGGACAAGCTTCTGCTGAGGCTTGCAGTCTGCTGGGGCTGCTGTCACAGCACCACAGGCTGGGGCTTCTTTCCTCAGTTCTGGAGGCTGGCAAGATGGAGGTGCAGGCAGATTCCGTTTCTGGTGAAGGTCCTGTTCCTGGCCTGCAGGCGGCTGTCTTTTGTCCTCCTCAGGTGGAGAGACCTCTGTCTTCCTCTCTCTATAAGGGTGCTAATCCCATCATGGGAGCCCCACCCTCATGACCTCATCTCAACCTAATTACTTCCTAAAGGCCCCACCTCATTGGGGTTTTGGACTTCAACATACGAATTTGAGGCGGGGGGCGGGGGGGGCACTAACATTTATTTCAGAGCAAGAAAGCTACATGAATATATCATTTATTGCATACTCTAAAATCAATCATACATATACTATGGCTGTGTGTATAAGTAAATTATTTAAAAATATTCATGGGAATAATAACCAGAGTTTAAGGTAGGAAGAAAACAGAAAAAGAGGATGTGGGAGAAAAACACAGACATATCTGTTACGTTCATTATTATTTTAAAATCTAAAGCATATATGGGAAAATAATAATGTTTGCCAATATATTGGGAGAAGTCATATGGGTGTTTATTATAATAGTATTTACCTTCTTTGGGTGGCTGAAACATTTCAAAATATAAGAGAAGTTCTGGCAAGGGGGTCGCTTGTGAAACTCCACAGAATCCTGTGAATGTAGCATACAGCCCAGCCCTGCAGGGAATCACCCCTTGTAGAATGCTGAGATTATGAACTGTTACTCCATCAAACTGCAGCCACCAGACTTGAAAAACCTGTGATGGCAGAAGAGGGTCTGCGGATTCCACTGGCTGTACTTCAAAGCCCACCACCCAGGGTGCGGAAGTCCGCCCTGCCAGGGTGCTATGAGCTCCCAGGGTGACGAGGCACAGGGATCCGCTCCTGCCCTGACAGCCTCCTTCATGAGCTCTCCTACAAAAGGCACTTCCAGGACACCTGGGTATTTGCTGTCTGGCCCTGGGGTCCCTGTCTGCAAAAAAAGAAGGAATCAATTCATGAGCTCATTCTCAAATTTTAAGGGAGCACAAATGTGTTATGTAACCAGTGTTAATAAGAACTGTGTTTCTCTTTATATACTCTGAAAGCTTGAGATCTCCAGTGCTATATATCTGAATTAATTTGATTAGTCATCGCTTGTAACGCATATTTAAAATCTGATTTCATGGTAACACATAAAATAATCAAATAAACATATTTTTAGTCATATTATACGCATGCTGATCAAGATTGAACTGATTTTTGTTTGAAAGAGAGAGATAAACCTAGGAGTCATCGAATAAAACTAAGCAAAAAGGAGCAGTAAATGCCCTGCTTTCTAATTAAGTGATAATAGAATCTTCACACTATTTTATGAGGCAAGAACCCAGCTGCCGGGTGGATGAACTATAAGTCTGAGGCCAACTTCTACATCCTAAGAATGAAGTAGATTATTTCCTCATAAAAGAGTTCCTCAGAACCATTACTGCTGTAAAACTGTGTTGGCAAATCCTTTTGTTCTTTTCCAAAAGCCAAATAAGAAGGTGAATATCTAGTCTAAACGATGTGCAGCCCTGGCCCCTCCTGGGTGGTCTGTAACTGTGCTGAGTGAGGACACAGGAAGGCCAATGAGGAGGAGAGATAGTGACTCAAAGCAGGTGTAAATCCCTGTGTGACTCTTCTCCTAAAGCCCTATTTTATTTTTAATTAGCATATAGAAGACACATGAACAGACAGATCCAGTTGGTATTAGGAATTGCATTACTAGGGATTAGCAAAATTGAGGGTTTGGTTTTAGGTTAATATACATTTAGTCGCGGTTTGGTATTTCATAGCAAATCTTTATATTATAAAATGATTAAACAGAGAGAAAAACGATGGCACCTTAATGATGCTATAGAAGACTTGGAAGATCTTAACTAATTACGTTAATTTATAAACAATGAAAATATAGATTGTATTTCCTGTTTTCAGAAAAGGGACTAAAAGGAGTAGTGAAAATGTAGTTAAGTCAAAATGTATACGAAGTATATTATCTTCTCAACTCAGAGCTGTGGTGAGATAATCTGATTATAAACACAGATGTCTCAAATTTTCATTACACAGGTTGCTGATTGGGGAGTACTGTATCTAGCCTCGAGGCAAACACAAGAACTGATAAAGCTACTCCACTTGGAATATGTTATTTTCATTATATGCTCAATCACAATGTGATTAAAAAACAAAGTTGCATTTAAATTGTTATGTTGCTGTTCCTGTTCTTCATTGGGGGCAGAGTGGAGACGGGCATCCCTACATCTCACAGGGCACTGGAGCTCACCTAAGAAACTGCATTTGAGCTGGCAACAAATGAAATGATTTTTGACATATTTATCATAAAAAGACATAATGGAACCTTATATGCAAAAGATTGTGCTAAAGTAGCATTTTGTGACTCACTGCAAATCCTGCTGACAAACAGTCACATCCCGCGCGGTGGTGACTCAGTTAGCGGGGGTGGTGCCGATGGGAACACTCACGAGAGGAAAGGATGGACTGGGCCTTCAGGTGCATCAGAGGTGAGCAGTTTTGAACCTGTCTCTCCCACACTTGCGCCTTGAGCATCCCTCTAATTTGGAAATAAATCTCTCACTGCGTTTCTGTGAGAGTGATCCACATCAGCATTATAAAAATACACCAGCCGTGCAGGGAAATACAAAGATAAGAGCAAAATTTTACCATGAATCTCACCATTTAGAAATAAAGTCTCAATCTCTCTAGGCATGTTGGCAGAAACACACAGAGCAACAGAAAGAAAAAGAGAGAGGGAAACAGACAGTGTGATAAATACGGGATCATACTCTATACAGTGTGTTTCTAGGATCAAATTTAATCTGACTGAATTTATTACAAGAAAAATTGAAAGAGATCAAGGAAATACTGAAATTGAGATGAGTGTCTTTATTTTAAGATGCATGTTACTACAAGGTATTTAAAATAACACCAAGCTTATTGGGACTTTTCTGGTGGTGCAGTGATTAAGAATCTGCCTGCCAGTGCAGGGGACACGGGTTTGATCCCTGGCCTGGGAAGATCCCACATGCCGTGGAGCAGCTAAGCTGGTGCACCACAACTACTGAGCCTGCGCTCTAGAGCCCACGTGCCACAACTACTGAGCCCGTGAGCTACAACTACTGAAGCCCGTGCGCCTAGAGCCCGTGCTCCGCAACAAGAGAAGCCACTGCAATGAGAAGCCCATGCACTGCAACAAAGAGTAGCCCCCACTCACCGCAGCTAGAGAAAGCCCGCGCACAGCAACAAAGACCCAATGCAGCAGGAAAAAAAAAAAAAACCACACCAAGCTTATTATAAAAATATGGAGGGTTGCAATCATTATTTTTAACTACAGATTTCCATTTTCAGATTGTGTGTGGATCCCTTCTATAAAGTCAAGGGATTCAATGTTCTTCTCAATTCACTCTTCACATCAACTTCGTTAGTGTGGCAGCAATGACCTTCGTAACCAGGACCATAAATCTCGCTGTCGTTTTGTCTTAGTTCTGTGTTTAGACAGATGCAATGCTCCTGCTTTTACAGTCTTAGTTCCTCATTTTTATTCACTTTAACTTGGTGGTATTTATGCCTGTTTTCCCCATCAAGGCCTACAGTGGGTGACGCCTTTCTTCCTTCCTTGTGTGTCATTGCCTCCTTGAGTTGCTACAAATGCGTGACGAAGTTTTCTTATTCCCAGATCCCTTCAATCCCCCTGCTGCTTGCTGTGGGTATGTATTTCCCGACTCCATCATCCTCATTCTACAATTCGCTCTCACTGCTCTCTAAGTCTTCTATGACCTTGCTTGGCGTTTGCTGCATTGTTCTCTAGAGTTGGAGCTTCCCTGGATGCCGTCTCCACATTAATGTACCCTGCATGCTGTGTGAGAAAGCGTGAACTCAACAGGCCTGGGCTGGACCAACCCCGTTTATCCCTAGAGAGGCCAGTTTCAGATCCAGCCGTTGGAAAGCTCCTGGGAACAGAACTCCTGGAACATTCTGTCTCATCGTGTCTGAAAACCCGAGGCCTTGAGCCACACTGAACCAGTTTGTTCAGACAGTTTATGCTGACAATAAGATAGATGGTGAATACCTGCCATCCTCCTGGGCTCTGGAGCTTCAGCAACTGAGGCCACCACACAGGGGCTGCACACTACGTGACTGACTTCCCAGTAAAAACCCTGGACACCGTGCTCTTGTGAGAGCCCTGGTTGGCAGCACTGCAGAGTGTTGCTTGACATCAGTGGGAAAGTTGTGTGTCCTGTGCGACTCCACTGGGAGGGGAGCACCTGGACGCTTGAGTCAGGTTTGCTACGAGCTTTGTCCAGAGCACCGTCTCCTTGGCTGATTGTATTCTGTGTCCTTTGCTGTCACGGCCACATAAGACATTCTAGCAAATCAGGACGTCTGAGGGTGCTCTGGCAGACCCCAGCACGCTAATTAAGTCATTTCACCCAATGGCATAGCAAGTGATGATCGTGATTGAAAATCATTTCCGGAGAAATCTGAGACAGTGCTCCGTTCTCTTTTCCCGTCCTAATCTACTGTTGAGAAAGCTGTTGATAATCTGGATTGTGTTCTTAAGTACACGATTATTCTCTCTCTAGAAATGGTTTGAAATATCTCTTTACCTTTGATTTTCTGGCTCCATTTATTCAGTTTATATTTGGCAAATGCCGTCACGAAGTCGTGAAGTGGTCCTTGCGGCTGTGACACAGGCTGTCCTCCAGTTGGTCACCATTCTGCCCTTCGTACCTCCTGTGTCTTGCCCAGCATCCACCAGCACCTTTCTGCACAGAGGCTGACCCCGCTGCACATCTCCTGTGATGCTTCTGACTTGTGTCTTTGTAGACAGCTACCCACAGAATGTGATCCCCCAAATTCATGTTAAATCCTGAAACTCAATGTGATAGCCTTTGGAAGGTGATGAGGTCATGATCGAGGAGCCTTCAAGAATGGGATTAGCTCTTATAAAAGAGACCCCCGAGAGCTCCCTTGCCCCTTCTATAACATGAGGACACAGTGAGAAGACGCCATCTATGAACCAGGAAGGGGCTCTCAACAGACACCGAATCTGCTGGCACCTTGACCTTGGACTTCCAGCCTCGAGAAGTGCGAGAAACAAATGCCTGTTGTTTAGAAGGCATTCAGTCTATGGTAGTTTGCTGTAGCAGCCTGAGCTGACTACGACATAATTTTTCTTTCATCCATCACTGGGATGAAATTCACCTTGAATTTCTAGAAATTCATGCATCTCTTTTATTTAATAGAGATACTCCTATCGATCTATCTTAGGACATCTGTGACTGTATTTTCTTTTTAAAATTTATTTTACTAAGAGTTATGAGAAAGATACGTTAATGGCTCCATCAACCACCTGGGACAAAGTCATTCTAAAGTCTGTAATAAGATTTTACCTAATGACACTTATGCTAAGAGAAGAAATAAAAGGCTGAAATGGAAAATCACTGGCGAGACTGCAAAGGCACCTGGATTATTGCAACAAGCAACGACTTAGGGTCCAACAATCAGGGCTGAGGTCTGTTTCATCATGCAATGGCTGTGGACCATCTTGAGGCCTCAGATAATTTGTCTTTTAGAGGCACTGTTCTCTCACCAATGAAGTAAAGATAAACTGGCTTAATTTGGAAATCTGGTAAAAGTTCTTTGTAACACACCTAATTAGAATTTTATAATTTTTTTTTTTTACTTTTTAAGAAATTAATTTAGAATTTTACATTCTTGCCCATTTTTTTAATTGTAGGGAGAGTCTTCTTTATACCACTTCTAAATCAGTGTTTAGTAATGTCATGATTTCTAAGTTTTTCAAAAAATTTCCTTTAAAAAATTTTATTTTTATTTGTTTTATTTTACTTTTAAGTAAACATACATATTGAAGGTGTACAACATGATGATTTGACGCACACATTCACAGTGAAATGATTATTACAGTCAAGCTAACATGTCATATCCTCACAGTTACCAGCTCTTTGTGGCGAGAGCCCTGAGATCTAGTGCATTTCCAATGGTCAATACAGTGTTATTAACGGTAGACTTATTCATCCGACATAACTGCAACTGTGTACCTTCAGACCGGCATCTCCCCCTTTCCCCCAGCCCTTGTCTGGTCCCTGGGGGCAGCCTGGTGCTGGGGTGGCCTTGAGCCTGAGTCACTGTGGCCAGCCTAGCACTGGGGATAGGGGGGACTGGCAATTGGGCCCATGGGGGGGCCTGGTCCTCAGTCTGTGGGGCCTCTGGGTGCTGGGGTGGGTCCTGGGTACAGACCTGGACCCTGGGTCCACTGGATCCAGGGTCCATGGGGGCCAGCCGGAGTTTGGTGTGCAGGTGCCTGGGGTCGCAGGGGCCAGCCCAGCAGCAGAGTTCACGGGGGTGACCTGGGCCGGGGGCTCACTTCACTATCCCGCCCACAGGGAGGCGTCTCTCTCCAGCTGGGCCGTCTGGGCGATGCAGCTGATGCAGGCGATGAGCCTGCCCTCCCTCCCTCTTCAGGCATCTGCTCTCACGTCTGTGCTCCCCAGGGGCCGTAATCCCTCACCTGGATGGAGTCCTTGGCTCTCGGGAAGGTATTCTCATGCCAGGATAGATGTTTCTGCAAAGGGACGAGCACTGGAAACCCCCTTTTCCTCCATTTTGCTGACGTCACCCACCCACACCCTCCCCTCCCTTTCATTTACTGAGATTATTTTTTGTTTTCTTTCTCTGGACATTTCACCTTTTTTCTTTCAGCCTTTTAAAGCATTAAGACTCTGCTCAAAATGGGTAGGGAAATCCCAGGGCACTTGACAGTGTTATCTGGGAGAAGACCTCTCAGACCCTACTTTACTTTCTTTTTATATTATTTACTTTTTCCACTCTTATGTCAGAAGGTAAAAAATTTTCTTTTTTTGGCATTTATTGTATTGTTCTATTGTTGTCTGTTCTATCCAAAGCATTTCACTTATTTCTTCCTTGACATTTCAGATCCAAACCCTGTTTCAATCTTGTCTCTTCTGCATAGCTGCTGATTGTCACCATCTTTTTCTGCTTGTTTTAATGTCCATTTTTCATGACAATACAATTTTCATATTTCCCTCTCTTTTTCTTGGTGAGCTTTATTTAATACCTCCATTCTTCTCTGATATCTTTTTTTTCTTCTCACCTGGTGTCAGTCTATGTAAAATTCTCTTACTTGCCTTTTTCTGTAATTTTTTGACTATAATGCTTTTTCTTTCCTATGAGAGTTCTTTCTATAATAACAAGCAAATCCGCAATAGAGAACATGTTTGATTTTACCTTTTTCATTGAAAAATCTTCTTTAAAACGTATCCAAACATAGCCTACTTTTTTGAAATTTTTGTAAGAAGATATAGCTTATTCTTTTTAATAATTCTTGTATGGTACATTAAGTTATTTCTGGTTCAGGAACTTATTTTCCTTCCACATACCTCTGTCAAACTTGAAGTTTTGTTTATTATAACATAATCAGAAAAATAAACAGTAGTATTATATTACTGTTCACAATCTAGTTTCCTTGCTGATTAATTCTTTCAGTTTTATTGTTTCTTTTTCTTTGCAGAAGCAAATAATCAACATGAATGTATGAGTTGTGTGTGTATTATATATATGTACACGTGTGTGTGTATCTATCTATCTATCTGATCAGATATGCACTTAGGAATTAATACTTTGGACTTGTCAATTAAAAACAGCATGGCACAGAAGTCATCTTTGGTGCTTTTTCCCCAAGATGTACTTGAAATGCTGACTTAATACTAATATCTTCCTGCTCTATCCCATATAGACAAACTCATCCTAAAAGCCAGTTATGTTCTCCTTTGTAAATCCATGTGGAGAGAGAAGGAGGCAGACATTTTATGTCCTTGACCAAAGATTTAAGTACACTTGGCAATAAAACACGAAATGAAGCGCTCTTGTGTCAGGACTGACTTTTAGCAACACCTAGGAGCACAGCATACAAAATGTCAGCCTTTCCCAAAGTTTACTGAGCACCAGTATTTATATTTTATTACATTACTATACTTTGGCAGTTGCAAGTAAACAGATCTAGTCCTTTGAATTCATCAAAATTAAAAATACGTATTTTATAAAGGTCAAGCAGTAACTTGGAGGATGTAGAATAAACTCTGGGGTGGTGGATGTGAAATTGGAGTGGTGCTGCTTCCCTGCCGCCCCCTCACGCCCAGTAAGACAGTGAAGCCCTGCTTTCTGTGCGTCCTCCCGGTGACCTGTCTGTGCCCCTGACGCTGAGGGTCTTCTTATCATCCAGTTGTCCTGCGGCGCCCCCCTCAGACCCCACGTGGAGGGTCCACCCTTCCGACTTTGGTCCTCAGCCCTCTCCCAAGCTCTCTCCCAGACACTCGTAATTCTCAGCTGCTTTCTGTGAACTCCACAGGCACAGGTGACCTTCAGGACTTCTTCCCCGTGAAATGGTTTTGGGGAATGAGGATTTGGGGACCAGTCCTCCTATGACCCCCAGGGACTCTCCAAGTCCTCCTGGTGGCTTAGCACACTCCCCTGTGCTCAGTGTCAGAACTGAAGACCTGTGGTATCTACACCTGATCACTCATCACGGTCTCCCCTCTCTTCCTTCTCCAGAGCTGGAGGCTTTTATCCTCCCCTTTCTCGCCTGGAGGGACATATTCTACCCAGCTCTTTGATCTCAGAACCCCTGGATTGGCCCACACAGATGGGAGGGACTCAGTCCCTGATGCCTTCAGGAATCTCCTTCCACCTCTGGCCATAACTTCCATCTCCATTCTTGCTTTCCTCTTGAGGGTTTGTATTCCGCTGGGATTTGGGTCCAACAATGTAACACAGCCCTATTCTCATTTTCTTTACTTTTTACCTTTACTCTTATTTGCAGGAGCCTCCACAGAAAGCTTGCTGCATCCTTTCAGTGGGAAGAATCAGCTTGTCTCTGCTGAGTCTCCTGTTCCGTCACAGACGTGTATTTTCCTGTTTCTGCCCTACATGCCCCATCGCTCCTGGAAGCTCACAAACTTTACTGTGTCCTGCCCTGACATCCCCCAAAACCATTCCTGTTCGCATTGAGTCAGAGGCCTCTGGTTCTATTGTTTTTTTCCTTTCTTTCTGGAACCTTCCAGCTAACACTTGCACCTGCTTCCCTTGTATTTTGTTGGTTGTAGGGAGGTTTTCAAGAATATGCTGCCTATCGCCACAAAAGCCCCTATATGTAATTTCCAGTTTATAAAATAAAATGTCCTTCCATTTTCCCTGCTTCTAGAATATGTCTACTTTCTATAAATTAGACTTATTAAAGGGGGGGGGGGCCAGCGTATACAGTATAACTTCAAGGAAAGAGCCAGATGTTATTTGTGATTAGTTGATATAAGGGATAGTTGTTTTCAGAGTTAATTTCCCCAGATCTCCTACTGCTACTTTTATTAGTTACAGCATCATAATATTTAAAGCACATCATACTTTCTTAAGTCACTAATCTTAACTCCCCAGTTTAAACTCACAAACACTCTTTTGTTTTCCCCCTTGGCCGCACTGCGCAGCACGCGGGATCTTACTGACCAGGGATCGAACCCGTGGCCCCTGCAGTGGAAGCGCGGAGTCTTAACCACTGGACCACCAGGGAAGTCCCATAAACTCACAAACACTCTTAATTCTCATCTACGTTCTATAAACCCCAATATTTCTATAAAAACCAATATTTTTCTATGAGGTCTGTTTCTTTTTTTAAAATTTTCTTAACAGGTAAATAATTTATTTATGCCTCAAATATTGACAGATGGCTATGTCCTGAGGTTGGTACAAAGGAAACAACCCTGCAACAGGCCCCAAGGAGGAGCTCCATATCCCATCCAGTGGGGACTCATGTCACATGTCACACTGTCACACTGACCTTAACTTCCCAATAAGAAGGTAGAAAGGACATGGCATGTGTCTTCAACACTTTAAGTGCAGAGTCCTAGGCACTGGACCACCAGGGAATTCCCGTAGACTCATTGTGTTTCTTATTTCACTGTGAAAAGGACATTCACACATAGAGGCTGTTTTCGGGTGCCATTCCCAGTACCACAGTCTAAGGCTGCTTTGCCAGGAATTCTAACAATTTCATAAGCACTTAATCCCCTATTTTATTTTTCTGCTTAAAATCACTTTATTTTTCTGCAAATGAACCCCAGCTACCTTACTTTCTTACTAGCAGTTCATTTACACATTTATTCTTTCTCTTCTGCATTTCACTCCCACTACAATCCTTAAAGAATAACGAAACAGTTTATAATATATAATTTGTCAATTTTTAAATGCATTTATTAAAATGACTTCATGACTCTTTTTTCGTCAGATAATTAACATGGAGAACTACATACATTGATTGATTATCAAATGCTAAACTAGTCCTCGTTCCTGGCTTAAACCCACTTGACTCTGCTATTTTTTTCTTTTTATTTATTGTTGAGTAATGCTGGCCTCATAAAATGAGTACTCTCCACTTCCATTTTCTGGAAGCAATTCTATAAAATTGGTATTCTATAAAATTGGTATTATTTTTTCCCTAAACACATAACAGAATTTACTAGCAAAATCTGTTATCTGTGGTTTTGTTTGGAAGTTTTTAAGTACAGATCTAATTTCTTTCATAGATATGGGATCATTCAGGTTATCTGTATTTTTTTCTTGAGTGAGTTTAGTAGTTTGTATTAATATCTTTCAAAGAATCGGTCCATTTCATCTAAGTTTCTATGCTGACTATTGGTGGATACAGAATTATTCAAAGTAGTTACTATTCTTCTCAGTCTTGGGTGCTGTGGTTGAGAAGCACCTCCTCCATACCCCCTCATTCCTGTATTGCTAATTTGTATCTTTTTTCTTTGTTTTTCATTAGTAGGCTTAGAAATTTATCATTTTTATTGTTCTTAAAAAAAAAAAAACTTCTGGGTTTATTTATTTGATTTTCTGTCCTAAAATTCTTTTTCTTCTTCTGTTTTTTAAAGAGCTGTTAACTTTCTTGCTTACTTCCCCCTAATTGCTTTGGATTTAATTTGCTAAGCTTCTTCTGTGTGTGTGTGTGTGTTTTAAGTGGAAGTTTATATTGCTCCTTGTTCTTTTCATAAAAGTAAGCATTTTAATGCTATAAATTTTCTGCCATTGACGGCTTTAGCAGCATTCCATCAAATTTGGTATATTACATTTTCATTTAGTTTAAAATATTTCTTATTCGCCTTGGAAATAAAGCAGGTTGCTTAATTTCCCAATGTTTGGGGAATGTTCCATATTTTTACTGGGGAGTTTCCAGATATCTTTCACTTATTAATTTCTAGTTTAATTCTGTTATTATCTGTGAATATCCTTTGTGATATTTCTATTCTTTGACACTTATTAATCTTTAGTTATCGAGTCAAGTGTTCAATGAATATTAAGTGGGCCATGTTATTTAATAGTATGTATCAGATCTTCTAAAAAGATATATATACACACACATATATATTATATACTTTAAATATATATATGTATTTTATATATACATATATATATAAAATTCTGACAGAAGAATGATAAGAATGAAGTTTTCATTAAAACATGAACTTTTAGAATTATAGTAACTGCAGTCAGGACTGTGTTCTTATAGTCCTTGAACCCCTTTATGACTATGGTTAGACTAAAGTGAATATTCTGGCATCTCTATTCAGGAAGGTAGTTTTTTTAAGTGTTGACCAGGGACAAGTCTTAAGTGATTATACTGTCAAACTGGCACTGTCTCCTCCATTTTCCCCCCTAAAGCCTCTGACAGAGAAGGTTCTTAAATCACTACATTCTGCAGGGAAGAAATAATTGAGTTCCATACAACAAATATGTCACCTAGCAAATGTCTCTCTGCCTGAAATAAGTGTAGACACCTGCCAGGTTCCATGTTAAACACAAGGGATGCTTTATTTCTGTAGGTCATGTGTTAGCAGAGCTCTCCCCACAACTATCATGAGACTGAAATTATTGCCCCAAATCCCACTTTCATGACTGTGTTACAACAACTTTAGAAGCATAATTTTAAAACTGTAATAGCTGAATAATTAAGCATTGAGTACTTAGCAACACTGTAATTAAAGACCGATAGCTGCCTTTCTCCTCTGTAACTATCTGTGTAAGAAGGTTGATACCACTTAAAAGACATGCACAATCTTCTCAAAGATATTGATGAGAAATTCTTTAACCATAAAAAGAAGTCCCTCTCTTGCTTTATATAGTTAATATTCATACCAAAGAAGCAAATGTATGATAGAGGATGACCTGGGGTCTAATTTTAGTTCCGCTGATAAGGAGCTGGGGGCGTGTCTACCTGATCTGACACAGTCTGCAGTGTGGGCTCCCCGAGGACTGAGGGTGACAGGCCACGTGTGCAGGTAGCCGACATAGAGATTTCTTGGTACCAAAGAGCAACAGCACTAGATGTCCGAGATTAGACGGAGGTTTGTCATCTGTCTTAGGACCATTCGTCCTGACCTGTCTCTCAAAGGTGTTCAAGTAGCACAGTAACTTCCAGGCATCACCCTCTTCTGATGCACTGTAATACTTGAGGAATTTACTCACATGTTTACGTACTTATTTCCACCGTGATGAAAAGCAACATCTTATTAGCACGAGACATGATTGAATTAGTAAGTTCACTCAACAGGACACCACAGCACCTATTTCAAAAGAAAGCATCCATCCATCCTCACAAACAGGCCCTCCCACAGTCAAACACACAGTGACCACTGCATGATTCCTAGTTTTCCATTTTTCTTTTATGTTCCTTGTGCTTTTTTTCTGGCACTCGGAAAACAGAAAAGTAGAAGTAGACCCTGAAGCCTGAAACGTACTCAACTGGAGAAGAAGGTAAAGTAGAGGCGTTCCCTCCGGAGTTACTCAAGGAATTAGAGTCAGGGGAGGAAGAAAGCAAGACCAGGAGAGGGACGGGAAGCAGTGGTCTGCTGGTCCCAGGAGACGTCCACAAAGAGCAGGGTGGCGGCACAGCGGCGGCTCGGTCTATGTATGCGATGATTGGAAAAGAGCGGGTAAAGGTATGTGGTAGCCTCTGGAGGTGTCGACTGAGGTTTATTTTCATGATTAGCTAAATCAATACATCAGTGCCTTCGTCCAGGGTTACCAGAGGGCAGAGAGAAATCCATACAGTAAATAAGCCAAAACAGAATCACCAAATCCAAACAGAGTACACACGGCCATGGAAATGAGGCAAGAAATAATCTGCAGCTAAGATTCCAAAATCTGCTCTTGGTATTAAGCGCAATTGGGATGCGGCGAGGAGGGCCCTCTGACATGATCCACCCGGGGCTCCGTCTTAATGAGCAGGTGGGCGTGGGAGGGGGCGGAAGGGCTGCCTGGAAAGTTTCTGTAAACAAATCATTCACGGTGAGTGACAATCGGAATGAGCCTCATAAGGGTAACTTTTAACCAACAGAGAGAATTGGGTCTGATTAGCTTATAACTTTCAAAATACCGTTAAAAAAATCATACTCAAAGGGTTTCAGTTTTTTGGCCTGATTACTCAGAGTTGCTTAAAAAAATAAGAGAAAAGAAACTTCCAGTTAGTTGACTGGATATGCATTTAAAGGCCAAAACTTATGGTAGTAACTATTTTTTTATTAACAATATTGAGTGTATTTTACAATTAAATGCACTCATATTAAATGTAGAGTGGGATGAGTTTTTAACAAACATTGGGTTGGCCGAAAGGTTTGTTCAGTTTTTTCCGTAAGATGGCTCTAGTAGCACTTAGTTGTCTTTAAGTTAATTTGAAACAATTTTGTTAGATTGTATGTGACAGCTGTCCTATCAGCATGCATTTAAAAAAAGACTTATCAAAATTGGTGAATTTTTGTGTAGCCACTTTAATATTGAAGATGAAAGAAAAAAGCAACATTTCCAGCATATTATGCTTTATTATCTCAAGAAAGGTAAAAATGCAACCGAAATGCAAAAAACAGATTTGTGCAGTGTATGGATAAAGTGCTGTGACTGATTGAATGTGTGAAAAGTGGTTTGTGAAGTTGCGTGCTGGAGATTTCTCACTGGATGATGCTCCACAGTTGGGTAGACCAGTTGAAGTTGATAGCGATCAAATAGAGACATTAATTGAGAACAGTCAACATTATACCATGCGGGAGGTTGCCAACATACTTAAAATATCCAAATCAAGCATTGAAAATCATTTGCACCAGCTTGGTTATGTTAATCGCTTTGATGTTTGAGTCCCACATAAGTTAAGCGTATTTCCACACGCAATTCTCTACTTAAATGTAATAAAAACGTTCCGTTTTTAAAACAAATTGTGACGGGTGATGAAAAGTAGATATTGTGCAATAATGTGGAACAGAAGAGATCGTGGGGCAAGCGAAATGAACCACCACCACCACACCAAAGGCCGATCTTCATCCAAAGAAGGTGATGTTGTGTATATGGTGGGATTGGAAGGGAGTTCTATTATGAGCTCCTTCCGGAAAACCAAAACGATTAATTCCAACAAGTACTGCCCCCAATTAGACCAACTGAAAGTAGCACTCGACAAAAAGCATCCAGAATCAGTCAACAGAAAACACATAATCTTCCATCAGGATAATGCAAGACCGAATGTTTCTTTGATGACCAAGCAAATACTGTTACAGCTTGGCTGGGAAGTTCTGATTCATCCACCGTATTCACCAGACATTGCACCTTTGGATTTCCATTTATTTTGGTCTTTACAAAATTGTCTTAATGGAAAAAATGTCAATTCCCTGGAAGACTGTAAAGGCACCTGGAACAGTTTTTTGCTCAAAAAGATAAAAAGTTTTGGGAAGATGGAATTATGAAGTTGCCTGAAAAACGGCAGAAGGTAGTGGAACAAAAGGGTGAATACATTGTTCAATAAAGTTCTTGGTGAAAATGAAAAATGTGTCTTTTATTTTTACTTAAAAAAACCGAAGGCAGATTTTGGCCAACCCAGTATTATCTACTCACATAACCACAAATGAAAATAGAAAACAGAAAGTTTCCATCGTGACCTTCAGGCCCCTTTCTCCTAGCCTTTAGGCAACCACAGATCTGCTTTCTGATACTGTACATTAGCTTTGCTTTTTCTAGAATTTCATATAAATGGAATCATCCAGTATTTTTTTTTTCTTGTGTCTGGCTTCTTTTACTCAGTATAAGATTTTGAGATCATCTAGGTTGATGTTTATCAGTTGTCTGTTTATTTTATTACAGAGCACTAGTAATTCAGTTATAGAGAACCGCGTACATACAATTCACCCTGCAGTGTTCTGAATTTTACCTATTACTTATGCTTACCATATTCTGTATTCTTAGCATATGAAAAAAAAATCCAAAGCCGACTCTGTTAACCCTGATCTTTAGTATGAAATATATTTTTAACTGTGATCCCAAATACTTGAATATATATATGTATAGGTGTCTGTGTGTATATAAGAATATAAATTATGAACATAATCATATAAGCATGTACACAACACATATGAGTTTACATAATTGAAAAAAATTCCAAAGCAAGAGCAAGCTTCGCTATTTAAAGTCCTCTGCATTCTGATCTATGTCACATATAACAAATGATGATCACAAGACACTATATTGATTTCAAAACCCATTCATGGGTCAAGACGCACAGTTTGACAAGGAAGAACTTAGAATATCTTGATTACCAGGTTGCCACCCTGTTACATGGGGTCTTGCTTTCCTGAGCTACTCAGGATTTGCCCCAGTAAAGGCACTAGATCCTGATGCTGTGAGGTTGAATCCTTGTTCTCTTCCTCACTGTCAGCTGACCCATCAGACCCCAGTCAGTAAGACCTTCCTTTCCTGACCCTCTGCCTCGGCTGGAAGGTCAGTTACAATTTTCTATTTGGGGAACTTTTTTGAGTTTATATTCTGATCTGAAACTATGTTCTATGCAGGTGAAGTGTCTGAACCCTAGATGCATATGATAACTATTCATTTCTCCTTTCTAAGCAAACAGTGGTGGTTGCCAAATTAGATTCTACTTTATGCAAACAATTTTCCAGTCTCTCTTCCTATATAATTGTGCATTTTAAGCCTTATGTGATTCTATCAGTTTGCTGGACACTCTGTCTCTGCTTAGACTCCTAAGTCTAGTGAAATAAAAGAATGCATTACATTGTAAAAGATAAATATAAAGATTTATGATAGGTCCTTATTTTATGCATTAATTTTCCCAAGGCAAAGACCATGCAGTATTCACTTGTTCTCTGCTGTGAATCTGGGAGAAAGCATGACACACAAGAGGTACCTAGTTAATGCTGAGTGAATATATTTAGCAATGCTACTACCCTTTTATTTTCTGTCTACTGAAGCTCATTGAGGAAACAGTCATGCGGAATGGCCTCTGGCAGAAAGCAGAGTCGCTGTCTTGAGCCAGTTTTGTTATCTTGGGCAAAGTCATTTCTGGGTCTCAGTTTTCTCCTCGATAAAGTGTGGGTAATAGTAGGATTCAGATGTGGTGGTGATGATAACTTAATATATGTGAAACACTTAAGAAAATGTTTAGCAAATAGTAAATGACATATAGATGTTAAGCTTTATTGTTATATGTTGTAGGAGAGCAGAGTATGCCACTCTAAATATGCCTCTTTGGCATAAGGATTATTTTGAGAAACAGCTGACTGGGGTCTGATGGGAGAAGCTCTGAAAACTGTAGAACTTACCTTTTGTAAGGGAAATTTACATTCATAAAGGAAATCCTCATTTGTAAAGGTATCTCCTGCTCTGTACCTGGAAGAGATGCGACTCCAGTCATGGCTTAAATCTGCATAAAAAGCCTCACCCTTGTTTCCTGTGCTTTTTTCTGATCACCACAGAACCAGCCTCCCCCAGAACCTTCTTCTTTTGTTTTAGCTGAAGATGGTATTTAAACCCCAAATTCTAAGCCATCTCTTTGAGTTACTCTTCCCTGAGTTTCCCATGTATGTATGAGAGGTACGTGTTAATAAACTTCTGTTTGTTTTTCTTTTGTTAATCTGTCCTTTATTACTGGGGCCCCAGTGGAGAACCTGGAAGAAGGGGAGAAGGAAAAGATTTTTTTCCTCCCCTACGAATCTTAACACTTATGCTTGGTGTTTAAGAATGCTACCCCAAAGGACTAAAAGAAAGAGAAAAATTGTGTATTTTTAGTTCATAACTTCCATTTCAGACTTCTGTGGATTTATTCTTTGGTTCAAATCCTAATTCTTTTTTTTTTGTTGTTGTTTTTGTTTGCCCTGGAGAAATAAGAAATTAATCACCAAACTGATTATTCCTTCTTACCTTGTTGTGAATTTTTCCATGTGAAGTATTTGTGTATAAACATTTTTATTATTATGTGTTGACAATAAATTGCTCTCTGGGGAAAAAATTCCCTATCTCAGGAGCGAGGAGAGGTGTACCATTTTTCAGGTTTGGTCTTTTCTTGCATCTACAACCTGAAATGACTGCCACCCCGGCTTCCCGTCCACAGCCTCTTGTCACCTTTCCCTCTGGGGTTAACTGTGACACGGAGAAGAACGGGTCCTTTGAGACGGTGAAGTCCTTGAAGTCAGAACAGACTCACTTATTTGTATGTATCTGTATGCAAGTGCCTCCCTACAGAAACAGTTCAACATATTTTTGTTAAAAGAAACATGAATTCACTCTTGGAATGTGGTTTTCTTAAACAAAAACCTTACAGCCATCCTCTCTGCTTTCACATGTTCATCAGAAAAGATGACCGAGTGGCAGTGTCCACACACTAAGTGAAACCCTGAAGAAGACACGAGAGCTGAGGGGAACCAGAGCTTTCGTGGGCTCATGGGGAAGACCCCCGAGTCAGGCGGGGTCGGGTAACAAAAGGCTCAGGTGGATCGAAGTGAATTTCCGAGAGACTGACAGCAGCAGGCTGCAGAGCAGAGTGATGGAGGATGGAGACTGAAGGACGAGGCCCCCTGCCCCTCCTCTGTCTCAGGATCTGGCTCCAGGGCCCCGAGCTCCACGTCCTGCCCTCCTGGGGGCTAGCATCCCTCCCACACCAGCAGCGTGTTCCGCAGAGTTTGCTTTCTGCTTCTTCTTCAGCAACCTTTACGAGGATGTATGTTACGTTTGTAAAGCCCTTGAGAGCTCTTTGAGGTCTTCTCTTCATCAGGGAAATAAAACATTTATGTTGATTTTATATATATATATAATACACACACACACACATGGAAGCTCAGTTCAACCAAATGATGGGCTATTTATTTCCTAGGGATGCTATAACAAAGTGTCACAAACTGGGTGGCTTGAAAGGATACAAATTTATTCTCTCAGTTCTGGAGTCAGAAGCTCAGAATCAAGGTGTCTGTCGGCAGGGCCATGCTCCTCCTGAAGGTTCAGGCAGAAGATCCCTCCTTCCTCTTGAAGCTTCTGCCAGCTCCAGACTTTCCTCAGCCAATGGCCACACCCCTCCAGACTTTGGTCAGTGTTCACATGACCTTCTCCTCTTTTCCTCTGTATTTCCTGTGTCTCTTATAAAGTCACTTGTCACTGTGTCTAAAGTCCACTCAGATAATCCAAGATGACCATCTCAAGATCCTTAACTTAATCACATTGGCAAAGACTATTTCCAATATGACCACATTCACAGGTTCCAGGGGTCACGACATGAACCTGTCTTTAGGGACCATCATTCATTGTACGAAGGAGTGGAATATAGAAAAGATGCTATTTTTATTTAAAAATGATGGTGATCAGGCTTCCCTGGTGGTGCAGTGGTTAAGAATCCACCTGCTACCTTCCCTGGTGGCACAGTGGTTAAGAATCCGCCTGCCAATGCAGGGGACACGGGTTCGATCTCTGGCCCGGGAAGATCCCACATGCCGCAGAGCAACTAAGCCCGTGCACCACAACTACTGAAGGCCGCGCACCTAGAGCCCATGCTGCAACAAGAGAAGCCATGACAATGAGAAACCCGTGCACCGCAATGAAGAGTAGCCCCCGATCGCTGCAACTAGAGAAAGCCTGCACACGGCAATGAAGACCCAACACAGCCAAAAATAAAAACAAATAAATAAATAAATTTATAAAATTGATGGTGATCTAAAGCTATTATAGAGGTAAATGTCCAAAAATCATTTATTTTAATAATCCTGCCCTTAGGAGATTTTCCCAGATGCTCATATCTGAGCACTTCAAATTGAGTATGTGTGAAACATGCAGACGTACTTAACCATTGAAAGTATAACAACCTAGGTGCATAATGTCTGAAATTTCTCTAGACAAGTTTCTCTAGAGAAAAATTCAACTAAGAAGCTTTAAAAAAGGAATTATGAATTAGAATACCACTATTTTACAACTCTTTTAGAAATAAGAGATCTCGGTAATGTGATAAGTGATTGATAAAACAGAAAAAGACCACCAGATATTATGAGGACTCTGAAGTCCTCATACACCTACGATGTATTCTTGGAAAAATAACAAAACTTGGACTCTCATCTGGCTTCTAGATCTAGCCAGAATTTTAAAGAAAATAATGAGACTGGAGAAGTAGGTTTGACAACGTCAATGGAATCTGATCTACAAAATCTAGACTGAGAGATTTTCCAGGATTAAACTGCCAGAGAGGAGAACTACCTCGTATTAAAAAAGAAATGTCAAGGATTGCAATGCATATACAGTACATCATTTTGCTCTAGATACAAGTATGGAAATCATTAAGAAATTATGACACCGTGAGGGATATTTGAACATTACCTGGATATTTAATGATATTAAAATATATTGTTTTATTTAGGTAGAATAATAATTTTGTATTTACTTTTAAAATATTTAAAAATATATTAGATGTGCATACTGAATTTCCTATGGGTGAAATTATATAATGTTTGAAATTTATTCCAAAAAGTAATCTATGGGGGGGCAAAAATGGGTAGTATTGCAGATGAAATAAAATGGACCATTAGCTGATAATTATTTAATCTGGATAGGGTATATGAAATTCAACATATTATTAACTCTACTTTTGAAATGTTTAATTTTTAAAAGGAGATTATATAAAACCACTTTAAATAAAATCTATTGAAGCAATATTACCTTACTTTAACAGAAGACATGCATGTGTCATTTTTAATTGCTAATGTGGTTTCAATAAGGGAACTCCAACTTTCAGAAATACTTTTAGCCTCTCATAACCTGAGAAATTTTGTGTTTGTCTAACAGTCTCTATGAAGGAGTTGAGTGACTAGCATTTTGTCAGAGTAACTGACTAGCATGGGAAAATACCTGCTTTTCCCTTTCCCATATTTTTGCTGTATGTAACAAAAACATATGTTATTGCTGGATTTATAGTCCGATATGTCAACTTTTTCCTTCTTTACATGAGGTGCTTGGTATAATTCAAAGAGAAGTATCTTTCAGTATGAAGTATTTGTCCCTTGGTGTTCATCACACGGTCTTTTACATAGAAACGATACATTTCTTCTAAACATAATGCTCATTACATACGACCTAAATATTTCACACCTCCAAGATTTCAGACGTTGTGCACATCATCCACAATGGTTTTCTACATATTTTCACTGTACTCAGTTTGAAGATATTCTAAGATACATATGAGCACTGGTGAAAATCTTGGGCCATAGAGATAGGATTATTAGAATAAATAATTTATGGACATTTACATCTACATTAGCTTTATATCACCATCAATTTTGAATAAAAAATAGCATCTTTTCTATTTTTACTCATTCATACAATGAAAATATAATGAGTTCTTAGATAAAATAGGCAGTACAATGAACAGTTAATAACATGTGCTTTGAGATTAGATTTCAATGCAAAACCTACCCTTTGTCACAAGGGCACGTGACCTAAGCATGTGGAGCCTTGGGACCCTCACCTGTGATATCTGGCAGGTAATACCACCTACCAGTTAGGACTGTGTGAAGATTAAATGAGATGGTGGACATAAAAGCCTCATAGTATGTACTAAGCACACAGCAAATGTTAACCCTTGTGAGATTTATTATAGGCGCGCCTTGGTGCTACGTTCTCTTGAGATAAAAAGATCAACTAGATGTTGCTGCTATCCTCAAAGAACTTAACCAAACTAAGGCACATTTCAATGCGTGAGAGATGCCGCACAGTGTGCAGGAGACGGGGAGATGCCGCCCAGGTCCCCTTTCCAAGGGAAGATGCGCCGCTCGCAGGGGGAGTGTGTTGGGCAGAGAGACCCCAGCTCTCAGCTCCTTCAGGGCTGGCCTCAGCTTCAGAGGCTCGTTTTGTCCGAAGTCAGCTAATCCAGAGCAACCCGCATCTGGGACTGGACAAGGTGGGGGGCACACAGGCCTGCCCTCCTGGCCCGGTGGACGGCTGGTGGGCGCAGTTGCTTCCAGGGCGGCCCACTGGCTCAGCTGTGTCTTCGTCCAGTTTGTGTTCAGCTTCTGGCTCTGCCCAATCTTACTTGCTCCTGCTTCCTCTCATGAGGTTGACCAGCTGCCTGCCCTCCATCTCCCTGTCTGTGTCCGCAGAATGGCTCTGTGAGGCTCATCAGAAGTGGTCCAAGGAAGTGGGTGGTAAAGAGAGGGTTTCTAACCGGACTCTCCCACCGCCTGGTGGGACCCCTGCCTGGCGTAGCTCTGACAAGCCTTGTCCCCCCAGAGCTCCCTGTTGGGGTGGCCGTGGCTTTCTCTCTCCTCTTTCCCCTCTTTCCACAGGTGATGATCCTCATAAACAGCATGCATGACACAATTCACCTTGTCCCTGTTTCCAGGGAATTCAACCAGCAGACAAGTGCTAATGAACGATCTACAGCACTGGACCCTGGCTTGGTGGTTGGGGTGAAGTGAAATTAAACAGCGGGGCTAGATGTTGAATGTGATGCTAGAGAGGAGCATTTAAACAGGCTGAAGTTAGAGCAAAAATACGAAGGTTGAAAAAGTCAGGGAATAAACTGTGAAAACTGAATTTGGTGAGAAAAAAGGGTCATGTGGAGAGGAGGCTGTGAACAGGCAGAGGTGAGCTCGTGTGACAAGTTTGCTTTCCAAAGTTTACACTGCAACACAAAATTGAAGAATTTTACTATCAGAATGTATTCTGTTTGCCATGACTAATTAGCTAGCAAACACCTGATGGCTAGTGGGTTCAAAGTGATTGTCGAGAAATTAAAATCATGGATATGATGCTCCAACTGGAAGGAAGAACTGCATCCCTGAAGAGGCCTTGGCCATGCATTTTAGGGATGCAAATGACCAAGATTGACCTTGAAGGGAAAGCCACTTTTCCTCTCTACTCTCAAGTTTCAACTCCTGTTGAAGCAGAAAATAACTGAAACACCTTATTTTCAGTTATTTTTGTTTAAAAACATGGTTCTGGAAGATTCGCTCAATCTTTAGATCCCAAACTGAAATGTGTCTAATAGTGGATTTTAAATTTTCTTTCCAATTTTATTTTAATAATAGAAGCACAGAATTCCAAACCAGCAAAGCAAGTTGAGGTAGGTCTGCACACATCTTGGTTTCCTACGGTAATGTGGCGTCAACGGTCCTCCCCTCAACAGAGTTGTGGTGGGGATTATTATCGTGATATACATTAGCACAGCTTCATACTATGAAGATGTTATTGTTGTAACTTAAGAGCTCAAGGGAATGATTTTTAACCTGAAGAAATACTTCAATAATCTGTCAACTTTATTTCAATTTCTCTTATGCTCCTTTATATTCTTCCTTTTGGTTTTTACATTTTTTCTCATCATCCACTTTGTTTTTGTACATTTCCAACCCATCCACCCTGTGCACGATGTGCTGAGAAATGTGATGACATAAAGTGAATGATTTTATTTTTATCTGTATTTTCTATTCAAGGAAATGGAGGCTCAGGCAAGGTTACAAAATACCCTATTCACAATAACAGTCAGTTGCAAAGCTGAGATTCAAATTGATATCTCTGCACATCAGAAGATGCTTTTCTGTCCTGCACTCTAAGGCCAGCATGCTCCTGCTCTGGCTTCCCGCCCCTGCTGGCACCATACAGCCCTCAGATAGACTCTCCACTCCTTTCTATGTGAGGACTTTGGAGAAAATCAGACTCTGGCTGATCTCAGGCTCCATGGTCTTATTCTGAAACTCTCAAAATCAGGGACTAAATGCCTCAGGTTTGATTACTAGCCAGTATGCTATACCCGGTCCTAAAGGAAAAGACTGATTGGATAGTATTAAAGTTAATAACTTCTCTTCACCAAAAGACACCATTAAAGAAGTGAAAAAGCAAGAACAGAGCAGACGATACTTGCAGCAAATGCAACCCCATTAGGGCATAAATCCAGAATATAGAAGGACCTACAAATCAACCAGAAGTCATCATCATCATCATCATCACCATCATCACCACCATCATCATCACCATCATCATCACTGTCATCATCATCACCACCATCACCATCACCACCATCATCATCACTATCATCATCACCAACATCACCATTACCATCATCATCATCACCATCACCATCACCACCACCATCACCATCATCATAATCATCACCATCACCATGATCACTATCATTGTCACCATCATCATCATCACCATCATGATCATCACCATCATCATTGTCATAACCATTACCATCATCATCACCTTCATCCTCATCACCATCATCCTCATCATCATCCTCACCATCACCATCATCATCATTATCATCCTCACCATCACCATCATCATCATCATCACCATCATCATCGTCATAACCATCACCATCATCATCATCATCATCACCAACATCATCATTATCATCGTCACCATCATCACCATCATCACAATCACCATCATCATCAGCATGGTCATGCCTAGAAACAGGTATTCCAAACACAGCACGCTGGAGAATCATGGTGCTCCTGAGTACCATGAGGACATTTTCTGGAATATTCCCAAGTAGGAAATGCACAAGAAGTATATTCAGATGTTGAGTTGGTGTGGATGGGGTACAATTTTCAGGCAACATTAGTATCTATTCTCTAAAA
The DNA here is from genome assembly GCF_028564815.1 of Eubalaena glacialis. Taxonomy (NCBI): domain Eukaryota; kingdom Metazoa; phylum Chordata; class Mammalia; order Artiodactyla; family Balaenidae; genus Eubalaena; species Eubalaena glacialis. Next base: position 10,498,073 of record NC_083735.1, on the reverse strand, counting down.
GAGTTTCATTAGAACAGTTCCTTCTCCATCTGACCAGACCAAGACTGACTTGGGGTATTTCTCCATGGGATGCAGTGCCTGGAGGACTTTATGTTAGACTCTAACTTCCCAAATGGAGGCTGGTGGGGAGGAGTGGTGTTCAGTGCCTTAGAAGATCTTGTCATTTGTGAACAGAGAAGCATTTATCTGCATGGATTAAACGGTTTGAGTTACTAAACTGATGAAAGGGAGAGAGGGGAGGCAGCAGAAGGGAGAGAGAATGTATTTTTATGATGAACAAGCACCTAGTATATATTATTGCGTTACTTTTTTTTTTATAAATTTATTTATTTATTTATTTTTGCTGTGTTGGGTCTTCGTTTCTGTGCGAGGGCTTTCTCTAGTTGCGGCACGTGGGGGCCACTCTTCATCGCGGTGCACGGGCCTCTCACTATCGCGGCCTCTCTTGTTGCGGAGCACAGGCTCCAGATGCGCAGGCTCAGTAGTTGTGCCTCACGGGCCCAGTTGCTCCGCGGCATGTGGGATCTTCCCAGACCAGGGCTCGAACCCGTGTCCCCTGCATTGGCAGGCAGATTCTCAACCACTGCACCACCAGGGAACCCCTATTGCGTTACTTTTAATGCAGTTGCACAATGCCATTTTAGCATTAGATAAAAGGAATTATGGGATTATGAGGAAAGAAGATTCTGAGAAGTGGTGATCTTCTGAAGAACTACATCCGGAACCCAGACACGCTGCTAGTGGGGCATCTTCCATTTTCCATCCTCAGGTGGTTACAAGTTTATGTAGTAAGAGTTTCACTAAGTCCAATAGCTACCCTGGAAATACATTCACTTTTTTGGTGCTAATGCTTTATTCTCTGGGAACTTTGGAGAACACAGTGTGCTTAAAGGAACAACAAACTTCTGAAGGAACGAGCAAAAGCAGAGTGTACTTTTTAAAATAAGTTAAGGGCTCCCAGCAAGGACTAATGGCTTCTAACATTTGTTCATTCAGTGAATTAATTACCAAGCGGGCACAGGAGGTCAGCACCGTGAGACTAATAAGGTGCTGTGTCTCCTACTGGACATGGGCTGGCTGGTGGGTTTGGCTATGTAATTGCTCAGACATTGAGAGAAGGGAAAGAAAATGTTCACAGAATCAATGATTTAATATTAGATTTTTCGGGAGATTGGGATTGACATATATAAACTAATATGTATGAAATAGATAATAAGAACCTGCTGTATAAAAAATAAATAAATAAAATAAAATTTAAAAAATAAAAATTTTAAATAAAAATTACAAATAATAATATTAAAATATCTATCAACTAATAAAGAAGAGACAGTATTATGTTATCATAACATTCAGGATATGAATATATAATAATGGAATAATACAGATAAAGATCCTTGCAGCACCTCCTCACTTCCATTCCCATGTCCTCCTCGCCAGTCATTTCCCAACTGAATTTTACAAGTAGACTTCTAGTTTATAGTTAATGGATCTTTTTAACATGGTGTTGATCTTTAATTTTTATTTGGATGTAATAAAGATGCATAAAGCTAAAAAAAAATTTAAAAAATAATAGATTTTTCAATGTTTTTTCTTTACTGTGGTAAGAAGATCGGAACATTTTAAATTACAAATTTTACAATGATGAATAACATCTTTAAAATAAAATGTGCCTGTGTTGATAGCTTTTATTTGGGAGTAAACCTACGCCATCAAATCAGTCGTTGTTTTCTGTGTAAAAAAACTGAGTCACAGAGAAGGTAGCTGAGCTATAAGGACCAGGCCAGCTCTTTCCTGACAGAGCTGGGGCCTGGTGTCTGTCTTGCTTCCCAGTCCAATGTTCTGATGCGTTCACACTCATCAGATTCAGTGTCATTACAATTTGTTTTGTATTTAAAACATGATGGCTTAGAAGTTGATATTGGAAAAGTGCTTTCAAGTACCTCAAGGTTGTGTATTTTTTCTAGCAGACACATCACTAAACAGGCCTGACAGTAAAATGGGGGAAAGCCTTGGCCTAATGCCTTCTGCCCTCTCTTGATTTTCACCCACTGACGTTACTGCGTATCCTGTGTTATGTGAAATACACACCCTTGTGTTCTAGATTTTACCCAGTCAAAAAACCCCTAGTAATCAGGATAATCAAATTATTGCAAGCCTATGAAATTAAGATTTCAAAAGATGAGAAGGTAATTGAAACGAAGCATCAAAATAATAATAATAATAATGAAGTTTTAATTTATGAATCAGACACTGTTCTCTGCACTTGCCCAGTCATCATCTAACCATTTCGCCGGCCAGACAGACCCGCACACGTGTTATCTCCACTTTATGGTTGGCGGCATTGAGGCACAGAGATGTAAACGCACTGTTTAAGGTCACACATTCAGCCTTTGGTAGAGTCAGGTTTCTAAACAAGGATTCTGACCCCAGAGTCTGCTACAAGTACCTAAAAGCAACAAACCTGTCGCTCTTTGTTAAAATAAACCTGACTACACACAAAACAGAACTGGCTGAATCTGCAGCCTAAGAATCGACGCTGTGCCCTGCCGCCTCCCACAAACACACGTACAGCACGCCACCAGCGTCTGTTTATTCACCCTCAACTCCTGGTGGGAATGATTGATTGCTTTCCATTGCTGTTCTTTCAGCCCAATGCTCCAGAGTAAAGGTTTAAAAGCAGTTTACTGAACAAGAGATGGAAAAATGTGTTGACAAAACTAAGTTATCAGTAGACATTTTATATGAATAATAACTTCTGAAAAGTCTTCTAAAACTTAGAGCCGTATATTAAAAAAAAAAACAAAACCTGTTCTCTTCTTGGGAACAATTTTGAATAGAAATGAAATGATTTTAGAATAATCATGACTTGCAAATTAAATGAAGTCACTCTCAAAGAAAAATTAACCTTTCTTTTTTCAAACTGGCATCTGTTAATTTGGAATTTTATTCTAAAATAAAATGCCTTCTCTTTCCCTAGAGAACTGGGATCCCTGAAGGATCCACACACGTGAAGCCGCTTTAGTTTTTACTTTTGGAAAACAAGCTCTTCTCTTGAATTAATTAACAAATCATTGCTTATCCTATGATGAATTCCGTGGAGGTAGACGACTTTGCCTCCACATTTAAAAAGTTGTTAAATAAATCCAACTGCACACAGCATAAATTAAGTGAGAATTAACACTGTGGTGCACCATTCGGTCTGGTGTAGATGGGATTGTGTGTGATCACCCAGGAATACGTTACACCAAAGCATCGGCCCCATCAGGACATGAGCAGTCTTCCCTGACCCGGGCAATCATTTGAATCCTCACAGACTCAACGTTTGCAGAGGAAATGGGACAATGGTCCCTGCCCTGATGCCTGGACGTCCATATGAGGATCAGGTGTTACCATATCTGGGAAGGGTTACTGGATGGATTAATGACCAAATATTTATAGTAATTAAGCAATAAGAAATTAAACTTTGATCAGTAGTGGTATTATTTCCCTTTGCTTGAACTACTTAGACTCTATTCTCAGAGGCAGGGTGACGTCTAGAATATTTCCCTTAGCTACTTAAGCGTTGTGCAGTCACCCCCATGCGTGCTCAGCCCTGCGGCGGGAGCTCACAAGCCCTGCTCCTCTGCAGCCGAGCGTGGCTGTGATTTATCACCAAACCCGCTAGCGTTGTTATGTTTCGACTCATCTGAGTATTTTGTTTGTACCTCTTTTTTGATATGAGACTTACTCATCTTAGTACCTTGCCTGCCCTTCTTCCGAAACAGTAACACCAGACAGTTATCTGACAAGTCCCCTACAGCTGCCTAGACCAGAGGCTCCAGAGTGAGGCTGAGATGCCTGTAGGCTCAGCAGCGGGAAGTTACTGTGGGAATAAGATGTGCTGGGTCACAGGGCGGGGGGGCAGCCTGCTTCTGAACGTGCAGAAGATGATGGAGAACAAAACGGCACACCTGTCTGTCCCTCTTTTGGATCCAAGACACATTCTACCTTATCTTAAAGAGCTCACGTGGTGGGCACCGTGTGCCCTGCCGGGCAGAATGATTCTGGACACTGGCCAGCCTCATGCTTGGCTCCCCCCCAGGCTCAGCCTAGGGCTGCATACCTGGAAGCTATGTTTCTTGTCTTAAAATGCTTTTGCCTTAAAATATTGATATTACTATTTCGGATACAGCAGCCACATCACAGTCAAAATTTCCTTTTACATTAAAAAAAAAGATACCGTAGTGATCAGTAGATGGCAAACTTGCTACACCTAAGTGCTGAGGTTTGGTTTCTCTGTTAGAAACTTCATTGACTTTTTATTCTAAATATTACTGAAAGCTTCCTTAAATAACCAGTGTATTTACTTTATGGTAAAGCAGACCCCTCCCTCTGATAGGGGATGGATGCATCAAAGTTCTGGTCTTTAAGATACTGTAGGCAAGGAAAATCCAATTCCCAGTTCATATAAACAAATGGCACGCTTTTAATTGACAAAGTCACTGGGTGTTTTAATCCTTATTAATTAACCTTTTCTCTCATTTCCTTTCGAAGTGTTCTCGGTAGTTACCCCACACAACAGACACACTATGTGAAGCGAACACAAATGGTCACCAGAAACACAGCGAAGAGTAGCTCCATGCTTTCCTACGCGTGGGGCACTGTTTTTGTCACTGCTTTATTATACTGCAACCAAACATGAGGAGGAAATTAATATGTTGAGATCAGCTAAGTGAAAATAGCAAATAGGAATTCAAGACAGACAAGGGGAATTAAATTCTTTAAAAAAAACAAATTAATCTGAGTAAGAAAACTAAGAGGCAGCCTGAAGGCAAACACAATCTGATTGACTGTGACCAGAATTACATTCTGGGGTTTGAGCTGTTTTCTACTTTGTAAGGCTTTCGACAACTGACAGTTTGACCTGAAAAGAAATTGTGACTCTTAACTGATAGTAAATAGTAGTAATTTCCTGTAAATACTTTAGTGGGTCTTTAACACTAAACTTTATACTGCAAGGTCTAGATCACAGTAGAACAAGAGGGGACTGTAATGTGTATGTAAAACAATAAATGACAGCTGAGAAATAGATAATTTCAGGGACTCATGAGATAAGTAAATATTCCCTTTTGTGGGATATTAAAGAACTAATCTGGTTGAAGATACGTATCCGGCTTATCTGTTTTAGAACCACCTGAAACACAGTGGCATGAAGCCACAACTCCCTTACTCTAGTCCCAACCCTGTGGGTCAGGAACGCAGGCGGGACACAGGGGTGCTGTTCCAGCTCCCACGGACAGAGGTACGTGGAGGACCCGGCAGATCAGTCCTGGCAGCTGCCTCATTCTTCTGTTTCCCACGTGGCATCTGTTGAGTCTGGAACGCTCAAAATGGCTTCTCTGTGGTTTTGACTTGCACTTCCCTGGTGTTTCGTCTGTATATTGTTGGTGGGAAGTTAAAAAATGGTGCAGCTACTATGGAAAACAGTATGGAGGTTCCTCTAAAAGTTAAAAATAGAACTAGCATATTATCCAGCAATTCCGCCTCTGGGTGTACATCCAAAGTAAATGAAATCTGGATCTTGAAGATGTATCTGCACCCCTGTGTTCACTGCAGCATTAATCACAGTAGCCAAGACATGGAAATAACACAAATGTCCATGGACAGATGAATGGATAAAGAAAATGTGGTTTATACATACAGTAGAGTATTATTCAGCCTTAAAAATACAAGGAGATTCTACCACTTGTGACAACATGGATGCACCCGGGGGACATTATGCTAAGTGAGGTAAGCCAGACACAGGACAAATGCTGCATGACCTCATTTATGTGAGGAATCTAAAACAGTCAACCTCACAGAAGCTGAGAGTATGACAGCAGCTGGGGCAGGGAGGAGGGGAGGCGGAAGCAGTGTTAGTAAAGGTTCAGGTGTGCAAGACAAGTAAACTGTGGACGTCTACTCTACGACACAGTGCCTGTAATTCACCACAGGGTCCTGTCCGCTAAAAATCTGGTAGAGGGTAGAGCTCACGTTTAGTGTTCTTAAAACAACACAACAGAACAAATACAATAAACAAAGAGGCAAAAGGAAACCTCTGGAGGTGATGGATGTGTCTATTACTTTGATGGTGGTGATGGTTTTAAGTCCAAACTCATCAAATAAGATAAATTAAATATGTGCAGTTTTGTGTATCAGTTATACCTCATTAAAGCTGCTTTAAAAAATTAGCCTCCTCAGTCACCTATCTGGTGCCTGGGCTCTCCGTGCGAATCCTCTGTGCTTTCTCACAGCCCGATGGTTTCTGGATCGTGCACCTTCCATGGAGGCTGCCTCACCCAGAGCCAGTGCTTGCAGATTCTGGGAGGAAAGGTGTAGGGCTTCATATGGCCTGGCCTTGGGAGTCCCAGGATGGCCTGTCTGCCACAGGCAATTGGCAAAGGAAATCCCTAAGGCCAGCCCCGGCTCGAGCGGAGGAAATTTAGACCCCTCTTGTTAGTGGGAGAGTTGGCCAAGGATTTACAGCCATCTCGAATCTTCCAAAATAAGTATGGAAAAAGGAAAATTCAATGAGTTCAGAGGGAGATTAGAATTTCAGAGTAGAGTTTCAACTTAAGGATTTCAGCAATGTGCTTTTATACATAAAACGGACAGAGTTTTCTGCCCCGCGGGTATTACAGCTGGTGGGTGGCTTCACCAGGAGGTGTTACTATCTCATTGGTATCACAGTTTGCAGGTTCCAGTCACGTCTGGCAGAAAGCACTCACCTCTTTCCTATCAGCCTTGTTTAACTTTCCCATTGATGGAAAAAGAAAAAAAAAATCTAATTCTACTCATTTCCTCTTGGTTACACTGCCTCCCAGGTTGTGAAAATTTCTGTTCTGTCCTTTTATAAATTAAAATGAATGGTTAGGAAGTTCATGCATATGATGCTATCACAAATACATGTTTGTTTCTATTCATTTATTTTAATAATAAGGATATTTTTATTACAATATAATTTGACTCCATCCTTAATTTATGAAACACTGGTCCTTTTGGGTAAGAACTGTCCATCACTAGTCTCAGCTCAAAGATCAATTAGACAAAAATCCATAGACTGGTCTGGAATGTGCTAGCTGTTTATAATTAATGACCTTCAGAGTAGAAGTTGTTAAAGCAGAGTCTTACCTGTCTTCCTTTGTCTTAATCTAGAATGTGATCTGTTTTGAAACATCAGGTATATACTTGAGATGACATTTATATTTTATCCACTCTTTTTTTTCCCCATAAGTGAAGACTCAGCAATAACATTTTTCCTATCCAGTAAAATTTACATTCTTGTGATATTGATTTTCAGAGGATATTATTTTAAATGAAGTTGAGAATTTAACGGTTTCTTCTGATTGCAATTGACTGACTGTCCTATATAGTTCCTCAGCATTTGAATATAATGGTCAATTTTGGTAAACTGCAAATAAAGAAAATGTCTTTTAAAATACATCAAAAAACATATATTCCTAAGGTATGCAGAGCTCATTTTAAACTCTGCTTTTGTATATTCCAAGACTGATGCACAGTGTGATTTAGGTGATATACACGACTGCGTTCAGCTGCTATAAGAATGCGTGTCCCTAACAGGACCGGCCTCCTGACGCAGGTCCAACGGAGGTTCCAACACACTTGCCGGCCTGTGAGAACAGGAACATTTAATTCTGCTACTTCACCTACACCAGCGACTTGTCAACTTCCGATTGTGGCTCATAATACTGTCTCAACTTGTGAAGAAATAAGCGGTGTAAAGATATTTTTGTTGCACTAACTTGGAAATTAATGTTCTGGTATTAAGGTACTGATTTGGCCTGGAGAAACCTCATGGATTTTTAAAAACTGGAATAATAAGGACATTAATCAGCATCTATTGAGTGCTTACTGCATTCCATGCCTGGTGCTGAGAGGTTTATGCGTGTTTTCTCATTTCATCTACTTTACAACATTTTGAGTTCAAATTGGTTGTTAATCTAATTTTGCAGTTGAGAAAACAGACCCACAAGAACCCGAGCTTGGATTTAAACTGAGTCTTCTCCGCTTCAAGTGTTCTTGCCGCTGGGACTTCCTGAAAAACGTTCATAAGAGCCCCGCTCGCTGCCAAATCCTCAGCTCTGCCAGAGGTACCTGGAACCGAGTGGTTAGAACTGGGCAGGAGAGAGCATGGGCCGGGGAGGTGGGTCTCACCGTCTTCACAGTTCCCCCACTCTGTATGTGCAGGGAGAAAATGTGCAGTACCTCGGTGCAGAATACTGGCGAAGGTTTCCATTGAAAACCAAGTATCTGAAAGCTCTGTCTCCATTTGCTTTTCTTTTTTTGGTAATTTAAAGGCTCATTTAATTCTAATTTTTTAAACTAGTTTCATTTTCTCCTGCGTGATGGAAGCAGGGAAGGAGAAAATTTTTAGCTGGAAAGTGTTATTAATTTGGATATGTAAAAATGGAAATATAATATGCCTCCTCAACTCTAATATGTATGATCTATAAATAGGGAAACTACCTATTCTTGTTGCTATAGTAAGTAGGAATTTTCTTCAATATCTCTGTTTTTTTTTTTTACACTGGATTCAGGTGCAATGGAAATTTTTACAGTGTGATGAAACTGATCACATCATTAGAAAAAGAAGTGATGCTCACCCCTCTTGCAATCTTACTCACTCACAGAGTCTGAGACTGCTCTGTGGCTTCATTCATCCATTCTAAAATGTTATTGAATAGCTACCATCTGTCACACATATTGGTGAGTCCCGAGGCCACAGAAGTGAGCAAAGCTGACAGTGTAAGCACCTCGGAGAAGCTATTACCCTCTGCCCTCACTGTGTCCTAGGAAGTCCCTCACCCTTCCTTGCCACCAGCTCAGAGGCAGGCAGGTGCAGCCTGGCAGCAGCAACATAACTGATACCTATTCATCTTGAAACAAAAATATGATCTTGCTACGTAAGTGTTTTCTTAATAGGAACTGGCTACAGACAACCATTCTGCCCAGGTGTGTCTGCAGTGGCACTGGTTAGATGAGTGCATATTAACAATGGAAAGATCCCTGGGGATTACTTCAGCCCAGCGTCCTTGATACAAAGTAAAGGAAACCAGACTAAAATTCACAGAGCTGGCTAGTGGCAGGTGATGGCACCTGGGCTGGTGCTGTTTCTCATATGCCGGCTGGCTGGCCTCCTTGAAAAAACAAGGAGCAGAGGAGAGCAGGGGACATGGCTGAACATTGGATCCGTGCCTCTGTTACTCTGTCCTAAATTCTTCCACCTCTGCGCCAGGCTTGGGATAGGCTGCACATTTATGTTGCTCACATACTTTGAGCTCTGGATAAATCTGGGCACTGCAGTAAGAGCTGAATTTACCTCCAAGCCTCTTATGAGGCCTACTTGACAAATGAACAACCGAGGCATTGGGCAAAATTAACTTTCCAAGGCAAAGCCTGCGGTGGCCACAATTCCCACTGAGAACTAAGGGGTCTCTGAATTCAGCATCTAAACATTTCAGAACACGATCCTCTTCCTTCTCTTGGGGTCTCTTCCCACTCATGGAGCATTTTCACTGGGCTGGTAACACTTACCAGAAACCATGGCCATGTCGTCACCACCACATACACAAGGAGTGGCATCTTCCCCCCAACTGTTTCAGTGGGTGACTGAGGCTCCTTAGAGTTTATTTCAGAGTGCTGTATGTGACCAACTGAAACACTGAAGAGGTGCACTAAATACTCATTTTGTAGAACATAAAGTTTAAAAGTACTTTTTATTTTTCTTATTTAAAGAGAATCTCTTTGTCCTTTTATGTGAGAAGGCAATCTACAAAGCTTATGTGCTTTTTCTCTAAACCTACAGAATTAAATTCCCAGTTCCTGATAAAAATCTCTATGCCTAGCAACTTTGGCGAAAAAACCCATTTGAAACCATTAACTTTGCCTGAAATAGGTGTGTTTAAGGAACAGTAGAATTGGTATCCAGAAGAAAAGCTAATGGCTATAGACTAAGAATTGATTTCAAAATTTTTTCCCTCTTTTTGCACATTTTATGTCTGTAATAAAATATATGATAGAAAATATGCTTGAGAAATTTATCCCAAGGAATTTATTTTAGTTCTTACTACGAATGAGAAAAGAGCAATTGCTTTGATTATTTTCCTTCCGATTTTTGGCTTCTTTTCTAAGATTGTCTTTCCTGAGTACTGATTCTTCCTTTCTGATTAACAAAGTCAAAAAGTTATATTAACACCTGGATCAACTACAGAATTTTTCAAGCAACATTTTAACATATAAAAACTCTCATGTTTTTGCTTTTTTTGTCATGTGAGTGATATATATATATATATATATATTTTTTTTTTTTTTTCTTAACACTTCTAAAACTCTTAGGAAGTAGAGAGCAAAATTGACTGAAAATGGTGAAAGAGAGAGAGGGAGAGAAGAAAAATGTTACCAACCTTTGCCCTTTACAGAAACTGAAACTACTCTTGGTCCTGGTTAATAGAAATGGTTAGTTGCAACAGGGTGAAGACAGGCCTCTTAGAAGCACACAAGGCAGTTACCTTCATGTGAGGATGCCAACACCTCTCAACCATAAACCGAAATCCAACCATTTGTTTGAAAGTTTGCATTTTTGAAGTGAAAACTTTGTTGGGAAATGTAAGCTGATAAGCTAAGAATTTAGTATGGGGTTGGTTTATCACATTCTCTTTGCTCCAATAGAGAAGTCAGTTAAGTAATAGTGTGCTTTTGTATGTTCATTTAAGCTCCATAAAGGAGGGAAATAGAGGTAATATTAACCTGCTTGTTGCCAAGTGGAGTTATTGTGCAGATAGTTGGATATCTGAGCTCAGAAAAAGAGCCATGGTTGGAGTTATAAGTGCTGGATTCTCAGCATGCCGGCGGAATTTAATGCCATGGAAATGGGTGAGATAACCAAGATGTGGATATCAGTAGAAGAGAGGAGAGTTCTGACAAGGAAACTCTGAGTAATGCAAATATTAGGAGATCAGAAAAGGAAAAATCTACCAATATGGATTCAAAATGCAACCAGCATGCTTCGAGGAAAACGGAAGAATACAGTCTTGAGAAAGCCAAGTGAAGAAAGTATTAGAATGAAAAGAGAGAGCAGCGGAGACAGTTGATTCATGGTAAAAGGAGGTTACTGCCCTTGACCAACAGAAGCATGAGCTTCAGGAATAGATGGAACTTTGTTCACACCCAGGGGAAGTCTAACAGGTCAGTGCTTCCTTCAGTCTACTTTGGATGGAGACTTGGATTGGTGATTTCTGTCTGGGTGCACCAACAGAGAGTTTCTATAGACGATATAGTACGTGGCTTTTTCACTGAACAAGAGAATCTTAAATGGGATTTCTCCCATTAACCAAGTCATATTATATTGTAATTGTTTCTGACTTATTTCCCAGAGCATGGAAGTTCCTGAAGGGCACAGTCTCTGTGTTCCTTTTCTTAGCATTCTTACTGCGCTCCACCTACGATGTCGGACACACAGATGAGTCCACAAATGTGTGTTAAATCAGCTAATCACTCAGTTGATAAACTTAAGTCTAAAACAAGAGACAAATCTTAAAACATTATCTCTTTAAGAGAAAAGGGTTGTTTCCAAACAAGTACAGATTAAGGGCTTAATGAAGAGAACCAACTTTTGTGCTATTTACTTCACTAATTCAAGATAAAGAGTGTGGAGAAAGTGGACTTCAGCCTTTTTTGGCTTGAACTTATCTATGTTATTGCCAAGTGCAAATATAGACACTTAGAAAGATTGGCATTTCTCAGAAATTCAGAGAAGGAATGTCTCTCTGAGGTCACCTAGGCCAACTCCCAACTGGATACTTGGACAACATTTTAATAATTTCTACAAAAGTGAATCAGCCCAGCTGTGGGCCTCTATTCACACCACTTCTTTATGCACCTCATCTGGCTTTCAGGAAATTGTAACTTATTAGAAAGTCCTTAACAATCTTAAACCAGTTCCTTCAGCCTTTTAACTCTCTCAGCCCCTCAGACAGGTACAACCTTCAAGATGTTCACTTGAAGCATTTAGTTTTTTTTCTGGGGTGATTTTGGCAAGAACCTTTCATTTCCAACTTACATATCACATGCTGGACTCCTCGGTGTTTGTGAAGGTCTCCGACAGTCAGCAGGCATCCCTAATTTACCATCTCTGTCTGCAAGCACAGAAAGGATTCAAGCACATGAAATTTGAGTCATCCCAGCTCCATGGAAGCAGTTTAATAGCAGCTGGAATTCCAGATGGGGAAGAACCTATGAGCTTCAGAACTTTTACTGAACACGGAGGGCTCAAGGAGAGATCTCACTTTAAAATGCTGGATGTCCTGGCTTCCGACAGCCCTGCTAGTCTTGATAACAGAGAAACTGCCTGTGCAATCAGAAAACCTGGATGCGGTTTCCGTGTCTTTCTCTTCAGACAACATGCTGGGTCTGAACAAATGCCCTGATTTCGTGTAGACGCATGGTTTAATGGGTTTTATTTCATTTTGTATCATAAATAGAAAGAAATTCAGAGATACAAGGTAGCCCATTAAGATACAGTGTAAGTCAGTACTTCTAGGAGACACTGCTCAATGCTTCTGAATAAACAGCTAATGTGGATGGCAGGCCAGGTAGAGAATACGTGGTTGTTTTTTGGGAGAGGAGCTTACAAATATGGCAGCTTACTTTTACAAAAAGGACATGCTAAATTAATGTATTCATTTAAATTTATGTCAAAGGAAAGTTAGAAAAAATATTCTAAAAAGAATACCTAATAGATAAACCCAAGGAATATTATATCTCATGAAGTAGTGACTGTATATTTAATGTTTCATTTAGAATATCTGGCATGCCATGATTTTTATGTCTTCCTTAAGAGCCACTCATTAATCCATCAAGATAACCAACCGGCCATCTACTCCTTTCATCTACCTTCACACTCCACAAATCTGAGCTTTTAGATTATTTAAACTAATCTGGGGAAAACTGAGGATGATTAGAAATGGCATGTATGAAGACTTGGACTCACAGATGCGTGGGTTTAGATCTTCCTTCTGCTATTTCACCTTCATTTTAAAAGTGTATTTGTAATTTTTTATTCTGATATAATTTTAAATGCAGCATTGACATATATACACTAATATGTATAAAATAGATAATAAGAACCTGCTGTATTAAAAAACATAAAATTAAATTTAAAAAAAGTTACAGTAATAGAGCAAGCAATTCCTATACCCTTAACCCAGATCCACGTTTGTTTTTTCTCTCTTGCCTTTCCCCCTCCCTCTCTCCACAGGCTTACGGGTGTGCATGCACACACACACACTCATGAACACATGCACGCACACACACAATTTCTGAACCACTTGGGAAGAAACTGGAAACATCCTGTCCTTTTCACTGGAACTCTTTAGTGAAATTCTTTTCCTAAGGTCAAGGGCATTATTTTAGTTAATCAAAGAGCCACTCTCCAAATAAGGAAACTTACTGGTACAGTACAGTTATCTATTCATATTCACTTCATGTTCAACTGTCTCAACAACAGCTTTTGTAGCTGCGTCCCCAATCTTTACTTTCACCCCTCCAGGCTCAGATTTCTGTCATATTTTGTCATTCTGTTTTAATCTAGAAAATGTCTTAAGCTTTCATTGACGTTGTCATTTTTATGGTGCCATTTTAAAGTATAGATAATAATTTTGCGGAATTCAGATTTGTCTGAAATTTCCTCAGGTGTAGATAGAGGTGATGTGTTTTTGGCAAGAAACCACTAAGGTGGTGTTGAGTACTTCTGAATGCAGCCTGTAAGGAGGAACAAGATGTCCTTTTGTCCCAGTATTAGAGATGTCTTTGCTCAGGTGGTATAAAGTAACGATTTTCCCACTTCAATTAATAATTAATTTATGGAAAGATAATTGAAATGATGTAAATACCCTGTTTGTCTTCAAACTTTCAATCATGAATTTTAGACTTCAATGATGATTTTCTAAATTAATCATTCTTCCATATTTATTAAATGACTTAATTAATTAACATATCAGTATGGACTACTGGATTTGTATTTTATTCTACTCGTATTTTATATCTATTTTATCCAGTGGGATAATCTTTTACTGTTATTATTTATTTTATGCTCATATTTTCCCACATTTGGTCTTTTTGGCATGTCCCCATAATTCCTTGAGAATTCCTTATGTTCTGTCAAAACAAGAAGTTGAAATCTCATCTTCCACTTTTTCTATTCTGGCTCTGGAATCAACCATTTCTCCAAGGAACACTGACTCCTTTTAATGGCTGTTTATGTGCCAAGACTGTGGGGTTAGGTGTGTCTGTGGCTGCCAAGATGCCATTGATTCTAGGCTGTCTCAGTGGCAGGGACAGAGCACACGAGTGTGCATGTGTGTGCCTGCACAGTTCCTTCCTTCCTTCCTTCCTTCCTTTCAACTGTCTATCATCATCATCATCTATGTAAATTAACAACAATAGAGTATACACTGATATTTCAACCCCATTCCAATCTTTCAGGGTAAATTTTGGCTTCCCTTTTTCAATATCTAGTCTCATTCCCCCAACGGAAAAACAAACAAACAAACACTCAATAATACTGTTTCCCATTATCTTTATTGATGATATTGGAGATACCTTTGTATCAATCTTAAAGGACAAAAGGATAGTTTTAGAATTGATAACCCATATTACTAGACAACTACAGTTCTCACAATAAAGTCAGTTTGTTCAAGGCTAATCTCATAGCTCTGGCTGATACGCATCGTGATGAACTTTGTTAATGTTTTCTCCACTCCTACTCTTGCTAGAGGCCTGTGTGGTCCATATCATAACCATGAAACTGGCAGGTTAATGTCTCAGTTTACAAATGAACTGTGTCTTCACTGTTCTTGAAAGTTTCCATCCGGTATCATTTCTCTTCTGCTGAAAGGATCTCCTTTAACATATTTTGGATAAATGTCTGTGGATGTCTTTTGCCTATTTTCAAATTGGATTGTTTATATTTTTTTATTATTGACTTTGGGGGTTCTTTATATATTTACGTACAACGTCTTTGTTGGAAACGTGGCTTGTAAATATTTCCTCTCAAGTCCGTAGCTTGTATTTTCATCTTCAGAGTCTCATTCACAGAGAAAAATTGTTTAATTTTGATAAGTTCCAGTTTGTCAATGTTTCCTTTTATAGATTGTACTTCTGTCACTAAATGTAGAGTCACTTTGCCAATCGCAGGTTCTAGACATTGTCTTCTGTTTTTCTTTTTCTTTTCCTTTTAAAAGTATACTTTCATAATTTACATTTAAATATGTGATTCATTTTGAGTTAGTTTTTTCATAAAGTTTGTGCCTGGTAATTTTCAATTCAATGCCAGGCATTCTGCTTTTACCTGGTTGGGTGCTGGATATTTTGGTCTTTCTGAAAATATTCTTGAGCCTTGTTATAGGATCCCATTAAGCTACTCATTAATTCTGATCTTTCTGAGTCTTGTTTTGACTTTGCAGATGGGACCAGAGAAGTGTTTAGTCTGAAATTAATTTTCACTATTTACTGATGCAAGACCTTTCTTAGCTCTCTAACCAGTGCCCCATGAAAAACAACCTCTTCTACTCTGGCTGTTGGAGGGTTTATTCTGGGCATCATGTGGGCTCTGGTCCCTCTAACTCTCTCAGGTGGGTCTCTCCCTGACCAGGTGGGGTGGGACAGAGGGCCTCTGCATCTCGGAGATCTCTTTGGAACCCCCCTTTCCAGGACTTGTGTTGTGAACACTAACTGCTTTGGTTTCCCCAGACTTTCAGCTCTGCCTCTCAACTCTGGGGGATCACTGGGTTCCACTGGAGTTACCCTCCCTGCCCAGTGGCCTGGAAGCGGTCTCAGGTGGTCAGCTGTACCAAACAGAATGCTCACCTCACTTTCTTCCTCTCGTTTGTGACCTTGGGTGCAAGGGAGGGTGATGGGAGGGTTAATTTTTTTCTGTATTACTCCATGTTAGCTGGAAGCTGAAGTTGGCTCTTATATTTCAAACTTTAATTTTTCCACTCTGATACGAAAACAGATTACCAACTATTTCTAACATCCAAGGCATTTTATGCTCCCTGTTTATGCTATCTCATCCTATAAATTAGTCCTTTAAAATTATTTTATTACCCCACTCTTCAACCATACCCACATGGCCTTTAGAACTTACACACTTTTTACTTCCCCAATACTCCAAAGTCCTGATTTATCTTTTATATAATTTATCTGTTTCATTTGTAGGACAGTATTAGATTTTATTTGGCATGAGTCCACTTCTATTTAAATAATCTACACTTCACACGTATACTTGTCTGCCTCTGTATCATCTGTATCATTGTCTGTATTTATACATCAATCCTATGAATAGGCAAGTTTCTTCTAGATCATCATCCTTTCCCCCTCTTTCTCCTTTCTCTTCTATTCATGTTCTTTATTGCGCTACCTCCTCAGATTACATAACTACCCCCCCACCAAGGACTTTTATTTGTCCTTGAGTTTATTTGCCCTTGAGTATCTTCTTCATCTGGGTTGTGTAAGGAATGACGTCGATGATATCTTGGCTGGGAACATAATTCAGGAACTGCGATTATTTTCTCTCGCTACTTTGTAGATTTTATTCCACTTTTTCTAGCTTCCAGCATTGCAGATCATAGGATGGATGTCTGATTATTCTACTTGCAAACATATGTGCTCGCTTCCTTTTCCGTCAAGTTCTTAACTGGGTGTCAATGAAAGTTTTCAACTGCTATGCCCAAGCCATCTTCATATCAGAAACTTTTTGTTGTAATATGTATGACTTCTCTTTTATCGTTCATTTAAAAATGTTTTTGGAACTTTTATTATTTTCACAGTGACCCCGTTGGATCTGTCATGGATTTCTATTCTATTTTCCTCATGAGTCCCTTTTATTTTAATTCTGTGCTTTTGGTTTTGAGACTTTTCTAAATTTTGATCAATTAATTATATTTGAGCAACTAATTCTAATCTAAATAGTGGTTTTCTACTCTTAATTTATGGAATATTTGCAAATTACAACATACTAGGTAATTAGTTTGGAAATTGTTTGATTGCGATTATAAAAAGTATTTTGTGTGCTGTCACTAAATCTCTGTTTTCTTTTCTTTGTTGAAGATACATTCTCTGTTATCTGCCATGAGTTTTATTTTATTTGGAATGTCCTAGTCATACTTTTTTTTTTTTTCTATTGCTCTTTCAACTGATGGCTTGTGACTGGGTTCCATTAAGGCCCTTTATTTTCCTCTGCCTATGCTTTGGGCTCAGATCTGACCAGTTTGGTGCCCTGTATGTCACTCATGTAAGTGGAAGATGTGCAGCACCATCTGTCAGAAGTTTCCTAGCACACGATGCAGAAAAGTATTTAGGAGTCGTGCTGGAATTAACACAAGGCTTCCTAAATCTACATTACACACGACCCAGTTTGCTATTTCAAAAATGGTGAGAAGAACCATTTCTTCACTCAAGAAGCATAAAATATAAGGAAGTATTTGAAGGGAGAACAGATGAAATGAAAAACTGATTCGTGTGTACATGTATAAGTGTACATTTGTACAAATATCTACAGACACACACAAGCAAACATGCACACACACCCACACCCACACTCATCCATAATGAGCTGAAAGGAAAAGTCACATCTCTTATGTCGTAAGCCAAAGTACTTACTACTGAACCAAATTTCCTCTATCTCCATTTTATGGAAAGAGTTAAGTAGTATCATCTGAAAAAATGTGTGAAATAAAATATTCTGCACTAGAGGTAGATTCTATTTGAACATGTACATAAAGAGAAACTATATCAGTGTGTTATTGCCTTTATAAACCAGTTGAGGATTTACAGGTGCATCATAACATCACATTAGTCAAATAATAATTTCACAGACTTTTTTTCTTTAAATATAAAATAATAAATACTTTTAAGAGAAATAAATGATGAAAAATTAAATTATCATATAAGTAATGCTAGAGAACACTTTATATACTATATTTAGAATATAATAATAAACTCTGGAATACAAAGAACAATTTAGCAACTGTTGAATAATATATATATATATATGTGTATATATATACATATAAATATTTTACTTAAGTAATGTCAGGAAACATATTTTTTAGTTGTTATTTGTGTGATTAAAAAATTAGCAAAAAAAGAAATATTTGATTGTATTTTTAAAATAGATTCATTTTTCTAGAAAGAGTAATATTCTTTTATCAATCATTGGGAAAATCTGGGCAAAGCAGCTGTCATGGGCTGCCTGTGTCCCCCACAAATTCCTATGTCGAAGCCCTAACCCCCCGTGGGTCAGAATATGGTTGGATCCGGAGATGAGGCCTTCAAAGAGGTGATCCTATGATCCTTCTAAACTCATTTAATAGAGCTAAGAGTAATTCTGTAGACTTTCTGGAAATTTCTATGCAGAAAATTAAGTTAAAAACATTCAGTCTAACACATCCTTAATTGTATCTTACCATATCATTAATTATGACCCATCTAGTTTTTTTTTGCAGCTGCTGTTATTCGTATTAAAGAAGTTTCCTTCTATTCTTAACCCGCTGAGAGTTTTCTTTTTATTATCATGAATGGATTTTAATCTTGTCAATTACAGTTTGTGTAGCTATTGAAATGGTCATTTGGTTTTTCATCTTTAATCTGTTGATATGGTGAATTGCACTGTTTGAAATGTAAATGTTGAAGCAGCGCTGCATTCCTGGTATGAATCTCATGTAGTTATCTTTTTTATACATTGCTGGATTAAATTTTGTTGAGGAATTTTGAGTCAATGATCATAAAGAATTCTGATCTATAGTCTTCCTGTAAATTCTTTGTCTGGTTTTGGTGGTAGGATAGTGCTGGCCTCATAAAAGGAGTGATATTATTGACATTATTTTCTCTTTAAAGGTATCTTAGACTTCATCAATAAAATCTTTGGACCTGGAATTTTATTTTTAATGGATTTTTTTTTTACTGAAAATTCAATTATTTTAATAGATATAAGGCTATATAGGTTATCTACTTTTCTTGAGAGAAGTTTGGTTATATGTGTCTATCAAGGAATTGGTCCATTCTATCTAAGTTGTGGTTTTTGTAGGCATAGAGTTACTATAGTTTTTAATATCCTTTTAAAGTCTGCAGGATTGGTAGTGATATTCCTATTTTGTTATGATATTGGTAATTTGTTTTTTCTCTCTTTATTCTTTGTTAATATGGCTAAAGGTTTATCAATTTTATGGCTTTTTTCAAACAACGAGGTTTTTCATTGCTTTTTCTGTGTTTTCATTTTTTCCCAATGTGTTTTCATTTTTTCCCAATGTCATTGCTTTCTGCTCTAACCTTAATTATTTCCTCCCACTGCTTGTGTTGGGTTTAATATGCCCTCCTTTTTCTAGTTTCTTTAGATGGATGCTTGATAACTGATTTGAGAATTTTGTTCTCTTCTAATAAAGACATTTAATGCTATAAATTTCATCACTGGTTAAGCGGTATCCTGCATATTTTGATATATTGTTTTTTTTAACTTGTATTCAGTCCAAGATTATTTTTTCTGAGATTTTCTCTTTGTCCCATGAGATGTTTAAAATTGTGTGTTTACTTCCCAAATATTTGGGAATTGTTTATATACTTAGCTCATTGATTTTTAGTTTAATTCCATTATTGTTTGAGGACATGCTTTGTATGGGTTTTTCTTTTAAATTTTGTGAGTTGAGTTTTATGGTCCATGATATGGTCAGTCTTGAATATTTTATGTAAACTTGAAAACAATAGGAATTCCTGTTGTTGGGTTGAGTGTTATATAGATGTCAATCAAGATAGTTGGCCGATGGCATCCTTAAGGTCCTCTCTCTCCTTGCTGACTCACAGCTCACTGTCTATCAATCATGGATAGGAATGCTGATGTCCTCACACTAAGTGTAGATTTGTCTATTTCTCCTTTCAGTTCCTTCCCTTTCTGCCTCAGGTGTTTAGAAACTCTGATGCCAGGAGATGCAAATTCAGGATTATTATGTGTTCTTGGAGAACTGCCTCCTTTCTTATGCAATTCCCACTTTGTTTCCAGTATTGCTCCTTGCTCTGATACCTGTTTCGTCTGACGATAATATAGTTATTCTAGCTTTCATTTGGTTAGTGTGTGCATTTTACATCTTGCTTCATGCTTTCACTTTTATCCCATCTCTTTATATTTAAAGTTGGCTTCTTGTAGGCAGCATAAAGTCTTTCTTTTTTCATCCAATCTGACTTGCTCCATTTTATTGATATGTTTATCCCATCCTCATGCAATGTGATTATTGAGGTGTTTGGATTAAAAACATTCCTCTCTCAGGCTGTTTTTCTTTGTTGTTTGCTATTGCTCTTTCTCCTTTTTTTCTCCTTCCCTGCCTCTTCTTATTTTAAATAATTATTTGTTTTGAATCCATTTTATCTCCTTGACAGACCTCCTTTATTTATTTATTTACTTTTTCCATTAGATCCCCTTGGGTTTACAACATACATCTTGAATTAATCAGAGTCTACCTTTTGTTGCCAGAACTTTACATCATTTCCTTCCTTACATTATTTGAATTATTTTCTCATACCCTCTACTTTTACATATGCCATAAACACATGACCTATTGCTACAATTTTTTGCTTGAGTGAGTTATCTTTTAGGGTATTTCAAACTATGAAAAATCCTAAATCTAATTTTACTTTTACTCATTCCATTTCCAAAGCTCTTCATTTTCTTGTGTAGATCCAAGTTTCAGAATGATATATTATTTCAGTCTAAAGAACTTCCTTTAACATTTCTTAAAAACTAGATCTCTTGGAAATTCATTCTCTCCTTTATTTCTCCATCATTTTTGAATGACCTTTGCTGGCCGCAGAATTTGGGGTTGACAGTTTTTATTCTTACAGTATGTTAAATATGCAACTCCTTGCATATAGGGTTTGTGATGTAAAATGTTCAGTAAACCTTATCCATTTTTTCCTAAATGTAGGATTTCTCTTTTTCTCTGGTGGCTTTCAAGATTTCTGTGTCAGATAGCTCCAAATGTGTGTCACAGCTGAGTCTGCTCCGAATAATTTCTTTGTTGCTTGGAAGTGGGTTGATTTTTCTAGCCTTTTCATATGCCTCATAATTTTTTTGTTGTTCAAAGCCAGACATGTTGTATAGAACAATAGTGACCAAGGTAAGTAGTCTTTATGTCTGGAGATGGACATCATTTTCCTTTGCTGGGGCTTTAGTGTGGGATTTGCATTAATCTAGTTTGGTGTGCCTTTGAGATTTGTTGTTGCTATGGTTACTCTCAGTGTCCCACAGCTCTCAAAATCTTATTGCAATAAGGAGTGTCCAGGGTCAGGGTGGCTGCCAGAGCAAGGTCCTACTTAGTTCCAAGCTTTGTGTCTTCACTTCGTCTTCTCCTCAGAAAGGGTCCCCCTGCAAGCTCTTGTTTCCTTCCTGTCCCCCTTATGGTGGTCTACTGTTATCACTCGTTATTCACATCTATGTAAGGACAGAGGCACATCAGAGATAAGAGGCTTAATTCTCCAGGTTGAAAATAAGGAAAGAGACTTCTATCCCCTCCTTTATTCTCAGGGCATTTATTTTAGAAAACTGGTAATTGTGCTTGCAAGTACTCTATCCTCTCTTTTATATATACATATTTTTTAACATAATACCTCTATCTACTTTTCTATCTATCTCTCCATGTATAACATAAATCCTTTTGAGTATTAGATCGGGCTGTTTTCAGCTTCATGGCCCAGGAATACCTTTACCAGGCACCCGGGGGCCAGCTCTTTGAAACGTGTGCATCAGGGGAGGTAGAGCCCCATCTCCCAGGCTCCGTGAGGGCAGGAGCCTCACCTGAGTAGGCAGCTTGCTGCAAGTTGCAAAACTACCTCCTGTCATAAAGATGTGAACAGTTCATTTTTCCTCTGGATAAAGTGGATCAGCAAACAAGAGGGTCACCCCAATGGCCAGGTGTGCTGGGGATGAACTATGTGTGACAAATGGTCCTCACATCCTTTTGCTGGTGGTCGAGCTGTTGCTCGTCTTGAGAGCAGGCAGGTGATGGCTCTGCTGGGCCACGTGAAAGGTGGGCTTTCCTTCTGTCTGCAGACTCTTGGTGGATTGCCTGTGGTGCCCACCACGTTCTGGCTTGCTAATGACTTAGTAATACAATGAATTTGCTTCTTTCTCTTCTACACCTTTGTGGAGAGGTTTCTGGCTTGGAAGAAGATTTTGTGTTTAAGTATATTTCCCCAGCACCAGCTCCTCCCCTATGTCTGCACCAAAATGGACAACACTTAGGCTCTTTCAGCTGTTTTGTTAGTTGTCACCTTGGGTTTTGTGGAGGAAGAACCAGCAGGATGTTCTCTTGACTGAACCCAAGTCAGGCTCTTCTGAGCCTTTTTCGCGACTGGGCCTCCACCTTGGGTCCTGTCCTTGGCCCACTTGGTCCACTTTTAGCAAGAATCCTGCTGAGTCAGGTTCGCAAAAATCCTCCACTCTCGATATTTGATCAAATTCTCATCCCTATCCTTGGCATCTGATCACTTGCCTGCCTTCAGCAAGATCCCCCGCAGACCAGGTTGGTTTGGCCAGAACCCCGACCCCTGATGTTTCTCCTAGAGATTTTCCATCTGGGACCTGCCCTGCTCCTGGGCTGTAGCCCTGCTTGTCCTTCTCATGTTCAGAGTTGAGCCCAGTCTCTCTGTCCTTCAAGACCCGTCTTGAGTGAGGTCCTCCTTATCGTCTCTAACAAGTGTCGGGAACAGAGTTACAGAATCCAGTGATTTCTGTGGTCCAGGTACTTCACACTGTGCCCTGTCAGCATTTCCGGCTGAACTGTCCTTGCTAGCGTCTGGCTAATCCTGTCCCAGGTGGGCACAGCTTTAAATCTCCTTTCTCCCTGCAGACCCCGCCTCTCGCTAAATTTTGAACCAGTTGATTGCTCTGTGCCTTCAACTCTCTAATGTGCTGGAAAAAATCATGAATTTGAAGTTAGTCAGGGCCTTTTCTTCGTAACTATATGAGCAATGCTACTTGGAGTTGCCTACATGCTGGGCTGGATCCTGCAAGGGCAATATTTACTTTTATGAAAAGTAGTCAATATTCTAACAGAAGTATTTAGTTTCAGCATAAAAAAATGTGACAGAACTTAGGAATAGTAACGAGTCAGTCCACAGCCTTTATCAGAGAAAACAGATGTAATTAATGTCAAATTAATGATGATGATTTCTTCAAGTTACAACTTTTTTTCTGTTCATCCGTCATTATTAAAACCCACCTACAAATCATATTTTTCTCTTTCTTAAATAGTATAATAGTCTTTAACTCATTTTAAAATTTTCTGAATAGGTGGTTGTCATTAGGAAATGTGAGGCTAATCATTTTTAGCTCTGCAGTTTTCTCTTTCCCACATTAACGTAGCCTTCCATTTCCCCCTTTATTGTTGAAAAGTTATTAATGAAGTAAAGTATGCTCTCTACTTGTATCAGCAGCCTGTCCGCTGAGATTTTTAACTTCAACAACTTGCCTGGAATTTATATTTATTTATGTAAAATGTTTTTGGTCTCTTTTGATCATATTTCCTTCTTTCTTTGTGTTATGACATCCCTCTCTTATTTCTTTAAACACTTTAAATGATTATATAATATTCAATATCTGAGGGCCTTTTTGATATTCTGCTTGCTCTCCCACCTGAGCCTTGTTTCTTCATATATTTCGTAACTGCTTTGTGAGAATCTCGTGAGGCCTGATTTGAGCACATCATCTATTCCAAGAAAATTTGCTTTTGCCTTGGCTAGGTGTCCAGGGATGCAACCAACCTGGGCCCACTGAAGTTTAGAATTGCTAGGGGGTTCCTGGACCATGTGGAGCCTACCCCGGTCATAGTGAAGGACTGGACGGTGACCATGAAGTAGTCGGGGATGATTTTGTGTGACTTGGAGCATGTCCAGAGAGAACGAGTTCTTGTTGCCATTTTTTAGGCAAATGGAATTGCTCTAGAAAGTTCTCGCATAGAACGTACAGTCCTTCTGAGGCCCTGGCTTTATTTTGGCATCTCAGTTCCAATTTTTCTACCTTGTTGTGGCCCAAAGTGTCGTAAGTCATAAAATCGAGCTTTCGTCCCCAGAGATCGAGCACGTCTTGGCAGTGTCAGCCTACGGAGGCAACCTGATGTCGAGGGGCTGGACTCCATTCACTGAGTGGACCTTGTGGGTTCTCTTTCCCTTTCCTTTTTCCATGATGCCAGCTCTTCAATTACCAGGACTGTGCTGAAAACTAGATTCCTGAAAGTGGTGAATGACCCCTATGTTGCCATGTTCTCCATCTCTGTTTGGCCTCTACCTCCCTGCAGTTGTCCTTAGCAAGAGCTAACCTCATGGACAGGGCTTCCTCCTTGGAAGTGTCCCCGCCGGCCATGTCCTCAGACCCTACTCTCGCAGTAATATTTGTCTTGCCTCCCAAATTTTCTCTTCCACTGAATGGTCTCTCCTTTACTCCCAACTTCCTAATTACAGACACTCCCCAGTACTGCTCTCCATCACTCCACGTGACCCTTCCTGGAAGAACCCAACTTTCTCCTGATTCAGCTCCAGTGCTGCCTGCGTCAAGCAGCTGTTCTCCTAGTCTGTGCCACCACCACGGACCATACTGCCACCATACTCTCAGCTGATCCAGCCTCAAAATTTCAGTCACATTCGACTCCATGTGCCACATCTGGACACAATCACATATATCTCGGACTTTTTCTTTACAATTTTAAGCATTAAGTTGGCCTCTCATTTCTTACACTCAAAACTCTTTCCAAACTCTAGCCATCTAAAGTGAGGGTAACTGCAGCACTCTTGTAACCCTAGCATGTTTATTCAGTTCTGATGACCACTACACATTCATTTTCTTTAAACGGTTTTCATTAAATCACTACCCTGCCACAGGTGTTTTAAGTCTAATTGTTTAATTACAATTGAAGGTAAGCCTTCCACTCCTGGGATTTTTGATATCCCACATTCTCTCCCATTTTATGTATATAATTTTGTATCCAATTTCTCTCCTAAAGATACCTTCTTTTTATTAGGGTTAATTCCTGTCTTGTGTTAACACACGTTAATTCTTGCCCCCTTTTCCCTTTCATGTTGTTTCTTCAGGTAGAACGTCATGACCTTTTGAAATTACACACTCCTCAAAGCATACATTCAGTTGCATCCTTCCCAGAAAGCCTTTTATGATTATTCTGGTTTCCATGGAGTTATTTCTACTCTAAACTCTTAGAAACTACATATTTAAAAAAATTTTTATTGAAGTATAGTTGATTTACAATGTTACAGGTATACAGCAAAGTGATTCTTTTTCAGACTCTTTTCCATTATAGGTTATTATAAGATATTGAATATACTTCCCTGTGCTATACAGTAGGTCCTTGTTGTTTATCTATTTTACATATAGTAGTCTGTACCTGTAACCTACATATTTTAATTGTTACTATTTTATGTGTACTCGTTCTGTTCCCCAAAGAAGAATTTTTTAAGTCCCAGAGGGCAAAGCTGTTAATGTGAACTGAATTACTATACATGAAGTGGATTTGCTTCCATGTACTAAAAAAATTGGGGAGTGCAATAATAAATGATCTATTATTACTTTTCTTAAGAAACTTGAACTTCTGTATCTTCTACCTATCTGGGCAGTTTAGAACATACCAAATTGTCACTTATAAATGTGTCTATTAATTGAATAGTTGTGGCTTCCCATAACCATTCCCACATGTGAATATGTGTGTTAATTTTTATAGATTATGTCCTTAGGCTAAAGCAAAGGGATGCCTTCTTTGGGTGAGAAATTACATTGGGTGATTTCTAATGACAGAATGATTTCAGACTTTTAGGTTTTTTACTCCATGAACAATGAATTTTTAATCATCTTCCTTATTATAAATATTAATTTGCTGGTACAGATGAAAAACAAGTATACTGACAAAAACTAATAAAATTTTTATTCATACATTTGTCATGATGCAAAAACATCCATATTATTTATTTGTCCCAAGGGTAGCAATTTTTATGTTTTAGTAAGAGCTAAAAAAGTGAAACTTTCCATGACCCGTTATAATGATAGCAGGTCTGCACTGGTTTTACTTGAAAATTATATACATGCATATATACACACACAAATACATACAAACACACATATGATGCACACAAATATGCACATATATATATACACATACATAAACACATACACTTACTTATACACACATACACACCTACATACACACATATATGCATGTACACACATATGGACATATACACACATACATACATATACATATACACAAATACATATAAATAATTTTGTATAAATACATATAAATAATAAATAATTAATATTCATTTCAAGCCTTAAAACTTTCTTTTATCGACAGTAGAGATATCAAGCGTTTTAAGGTAGATACTCTCTCTGAGACTGTTGCTAAAGCAAAAATCACTTTTCATCATATTTCTCACTAAGGTAGTGATAGTGTTTTCTGGACCTTGATGATATATTTGTTTTTATCTTATTTGTACTAATTAGTTGTTCTATTTGTATTTTCCTTAAAATGACTGAAGGAATGGTAAGTTTTCTCTAGAGACAATCAGTTCATTCCTATAAATGAAAATGAAAGTGCCATAAAAGTGCTATTTTCCTGCAATTCTATTGAATGTTTAATTGCATTTTAAATCATATTTGTCTAAAAATAATGCTGGATATGCAAAAAGCTAGAAAGCAGAAGAAGTTCTTCATGTGTAAAGTAGTAAATAAAAATTCAGACTAAGGAGAAAGAAAAACATGAGCAAAAAGCAAAACGAAGTATGAAAACAACATGGATAATTTGATTAAAGTGGAAGCCTCTGGGATCCACGTCAGGCAAGGAAATAAATGTTACAGGTGATCAACAGTCAAACGATCAAATCAATACACCATAAAACAAAATGGGGAAGAATAGGAAAATAGATGCTTAACTAAATTAGAAAAATAAATAACCTGATGAAGAACAATTCAATAAATTTCTATAAATAAAATTTTGAAATAGATATTTATATATTATTGAGATGGCAATGTAAACTTTACTTTTAGTGAGAAAAAATGTTGTTTTACTGAAAATAATCCTAAATCAATTACAGATGAGGCTTATACTTTAAAACTTTTCATTTCATACCTTAAAGATATATTCTTATAGTCTCAGCTGTATAGCAAGCTTCAATTGTGTAGCAAGAAATCTTAACAGAATTTCTAACAAGGCTTCAACTTTACAGATGCATAAATGCATTACTGTTTTTGATTTTTAATTATACTTTTGAAATACAGACTAGTAATGGTATGCTAATTTCTGGGTTTATTTCTTTAAAGTAACTGGATTTTACTCATTCTGTAAGTAGAAATGCATGGTGAATGATTGCATGGAAAAATATTTAAATTATTTTACAGAAGTCTGGATTTGCTCCCCTACCATATAAAATTAATGTCTCACAAGTTCTTTATGTATCAGTGTATTTGGAACCAGTGTCATTGACATAATTGTTTAGTTACCTTATGCTACTTTATTTCTTCTTTTCCTCCATTGTCTATTGAACCAATTTGAAAATGGATTTTTATCTTTGTATCTCATGCTTGACTTCATGTATTCATTTATTCATATGTTCATTTAACAAATATTTAGTGAGTACATTTTATATACAGAATGTTGTTTTAATTTCTGGGGATGTAAAGTAGTAATACAAACAACAGACAAACAAAAGCAGAAAAGAAGACTCTACCCATTAAATTTACTTACAATTATATATTATTCTGCTTTTGGCAAGATGTATATATATATATAAAATCCAGTTATTTATTTTAATCAGATTGTGTTGATTGTGGATATAAAAATGACTAGCTGTGGAGATTGATATGTTTAACCTGATACACCTTCAGCCAAGCTAACAACTGCTTGAGTTATTAAATGGCAAGATTTTTTTCCAGGAAATATATAAATATATATTTTCTCTGGAAACTATATGTAATGGACTTGAGGACACGGGGAGGGGGAAGGGTAAGCTGGGACGAAGTGAGAGAGTGGCATGGACGTATATACACTACCAAATGTAGAACAGATAGCTAGTGGGAAGCAGCCACACGGCACAGGGAGATCAGCTCGTTGCTTTGTGACCACCTAGAGGGGTGGCATAGGGAGGGTGGGAGGGAGACGCAAGAGGGAGGGGATATGGAGATATATGTATACGTATAGCTGATTCACTTTGTTATACAGCAGAAACTAATACACCATTGTAAAGCAATTATACTCCAATAAAGATGTTAAAAAAAATAATTCAACTTAAATATACATTTGGCCATATCACTTAAAATCCTTCTCACGTTTAAATATTTGGCAGAGAGAGTGCCAAGCTCTTCTTAACCAGCGCCTCCCCGCTCCTCGCTCCCACCCACCCTGCCCTTGGCTCTCACACAGCGAACCGGACCCCTGATGGTTCCGGTCCCCTCCTGCCCTCTTCTCCGCTGTGACTCCGAGGGTCATGCCTGGATACCTCTCCCCTCTCTCCAGCTACCACCTCCTCTCCATCCGTATCTCTCAGCTCAGACACCTCTCCCCGGACTCCCACAGGCTGGATCAGGTGCTGCTCTGGGCTCCTGGAGCGCCCATGCCAGCGCTACCCTTTGGACTGGGATCCGATTCTACAAGGAGACTCTGGTTCTCTTTAGGACAGAGATGCACCTTATTCACTTTCCCATCTCCAGAATTCAGCAGAGTCTGGCACTCAGGAGGCAGATCTGTGCACCCAGGGGGTCCAGCCCTCAGGAAGGTCCCATGCTTAACCATCTGTTCTCACTGTATTGAAATTCACATTGTTTCTAATTTTTATTTTTTTTCTCATTTTTTTATTGTGGTAAAATACACATAACCTAAAATTTACTACCTTAGCCATTTTTAAGTGTACAGTTCAGTGGCATTAGGTACATTCTCTGGCTTTAAATATCTGGAATGCATCGATTGTTCTGGGAGGGATGAAGAAAACCGCATAAACCCACAAAGACTGAAAGTCACCCTATGGAGGACCTTACGTTACTTACTTGAAAACACACAGCATATCTTTTAAACTGTTTCCAGTATAAGTGGAATACATCAGGACACATCTTCAATTAATTAATTTTCTCAATATATTGTGATCAGAATAATAGAGCTTTTAGAATAATGTTCCATGTTACATACTTTTGATAATGAGAAATTTAAAATCAGTTTCCTTTATATAAAATTCAGCGATAAAAATCAGTTTTAGAATTTATTAATAATTTCCAACTTTTCTTTAAATAAGGCATTTCTATTATTATTCATGAGATTGTGATGTGAAAGTTAGAATATGACATTAGTAATTTATATACGTTACTCTTTTAAAAATGACCTTCTTTTATCTTAACGTTTCTGACTTTACAATTCTAGCTGCTTTTTTCCTTTCAATATCCTTCCCACATGCAATCAAAAGAAAAAAAAGGAAGAAGATAAAATGTATGTTATAATTAATGAAGCCATTCCTTCTTGGCATCATCATTTGCAAAATTAATATGTGAGCTGTTTTACTCTTAATATTTAAAAATTGTATTTATTACTTAGAAGTAAAATTAATTCATGAGTGACACTTCCTCTTTTTTCATAAATTGTACACACAACTTAATACAGTATTTCTTCTTTCCTCTAACTACCTGGTAGGTCACTTATTTCTGAGCAATTAACTTAAAGGGAATAATGACTGTACTTTCCCTAATAAAACCCAGTCCTATACCATTTATCATGAAGTTAACAGAAAGGTTAAAGATGTCCCAGAGTGGGTGTGGATTTGGGTAATTCATTAAAAACTTTCTAATTAGGTGATTGAATTTTTATTCAATTTTTAAGTATTGATGGATGGGAAAATGAAAAGAAAAGACAGCAATAATTCAGTTCTTTGGCTTATAGTATAGAATTGGTCTTTCATAGCTTTTATAAATTTAGAACTAGGTATATTCTCATTCAGCAGTTAGCTACATCTGTGTTTTGTATGTACATATGTGTACATACGTGTCCTTGAAGAATCAACACTCAGTAGGCAGGAAAGAGCCTGCAGCAGGTTTTCCTGTCATGGGGAAGCATCTAACATTATTCAACTAACAGACCGCAGAAAACCGAGTTAGGTAACTTAGCTGACTAGTTTTAAACACTTTTCAGTAGCATCTTTTTTCTAACTACATTTTACATACTCCACAAATAGGTAAAATATTAGCTGTATTAGAGCTGCTTTGGTTGAAGAGTCCACTGTTTCTCCCAACCCCTCTCAAATGTGCACCCAGCTTGATGCTCCCCCCTTTCCCGTCCCCATGCCTTTCGAGGACACTGAGGAGTTTCTTGTGCAACTAGAGATTTTGCAGAACTTGGTGTGAAAATCGTAGGTATGAAAATTCTTGATGTGTCTCATAGCCTAACATGGTTTGAATGTTGCTATTTTGAACTTACTATTGTTGCTTTTCAAATTTGCCAATTTTTTATTTTATTTTTTATTTTATATTTGTATATAAAATAAGAAGCAGCTCCAGACAAAATATCCTTCTTTGACGACTTCAGAAAGGTTACAGTCGGGCTGCACATAAATCCGGGATTTACTGTTTATTTACCGTGCGCCAGGTACTGTGCTGGAATCAGAGTATTCACACACACGCAACATGGGGACCAGTGCCACCTCTCAGGAAGCAACTTAATGAGAGGCTAGATCAGAACCGTCATGTGGACGAGCAATAAGTCAGGAGGGCTGGTTCTGGTTGACACTGTGTTCCCAACTAGTTGTGTAATGTACAATGGAGATTCTCTAAGCCACTGTTGATTCTCACCCATCTTTTTCTTATTCAAGAGAGATGTGCTTCTTTTTCTACATTCACCTAGGAAATTACAGTCAAATATTTCCCAGGTGAAAGGTTTCTAGGAAGTGCGGCTTAGAGACAAGCGGCACGGATTGGAATGGTGCTTGGCTCTGCCGCTCACTAGCTTGGTGACTGTGGGTGAATGACGCAAACGTTCTGTCCCTTGGTTCCATAATTTGTAAATGGGGACAGCAATGTCGCCTACCTCAGAGCACTATCTGTTATATGGTGGCTTCCAATAAACCCGCTACAGTTCTCTTTAGTAATGTTTCTTATTAAAATCATTCTTTCTTGCCACACCGTAATGTGTAAGAGAACTTGTATTTATTTTTCACTACTAAGTTCTCAAAGCATAGCACAGCATTTATCACAAAGTTTAGCAATTCATAATTATTCACTGAATAAACAGATGAACAGATGGATGGACTGAATGGATGGATGGAAGGATAAATAGATGGATAGATGGTTGGATGGATGATGGAGGAAGGAAGGACAAATGAAAGGACAGATGGATGGACAGATAAATGAATCTGTAAAATTTAAATAATATTCCTCGCATCACAGAATAATTATGAGGATTAAATGAAGTTTATATATAGAGTGCCTCATATCTGACCAAGCCAGTAAATTATATGCATGTTTATCACAATACTTTTTATAGTATTAATCTGGACCTTCATTTTTTATTAGTGACTGTGTCTACATCACTGACTAAACTGTGAACTCCTCAAAGGTCTGGGCTCTGTGGTTAATATTCTCCATCCTAAGCCCTGCAACCACAACTAAGATCCCATCTGCCTCAATATAGCTGTATTTCATCAATGAGTCAAATGTTAGATGCTGGGATTTGGTCCTTCCAGGACAGCTGAATGCTCTTCTGTGACACTGACTTTATCTGATGACCACTTCTGAACACCTACTACGTACTTATCACTGCGCTTATATCCAGATACAAAAATAACCCAGACATACAGACATGGTTCCTGGCTTGGTGGAGCTTACATTTCAACAGAGGAGATAGATTTACACACGTAATTTCAACATAATGTCACAAATCAACAGACAGCATATGTGCGTATCTCTTCTGCTACTGCTTACTAAATAATTCCTCTAATATCCGAATCAGGAATAAGTATCTTTGTAATAGGATGTGACTTTTGGTTGTCCGTAGTCATGAGTCTGAATATTTCTTTCTAGATAGCAGCCATTTGGAAAGTCTATTAACCTTGTATTTTATCCTGATCCTCTTCTATTCAATTAGTCGTTCATACGAAACATTTAATGAATTATTGTATTGTCAACACGTTTTGTTACGAGTTGTGGCTGATGAAGTGGTGTCAGCCCTCCTGATATTATTTCATAGGCAGTAGTGAAGACAGCGTGGTTTGGGGTCAGGAAGCCCTGGGTCAAAACTTACTGCTGCCATCTAGCGGGTGTTCTACCTTGGGTGAGTTAGTTATGCTTTCTAATGTTTTGATGTTCTCATTTGTTAAATGAAAGTTATAATGCTTAACTTTTGGGATGGTTACTAGAATTAGAGATAGTGTAAATGTAGAGTTTCCAGCAGAATGCTTCACTTAGAGAATATAGTAAATAGCAGCCATTCTAACTGCAAATAACAGTCTAGTTAAGATGAGTGAATAAAATACCTTGCATTTTCTTGTTTTTGGATATTTTTGTTTATATACCTTAAAATTTATGCAAGTCAAAGGTCGAGGAGGAAGTAGAGGTTGCTTAGAAAACTTAGATTTCCATGTGAATAAGTCTTGTATTCCAGTTTCCTCCTTTTACACTTATGAAAACAGATCAACCATGTTTATCTTCCAGTAACAGAATATAATAGTCTATCCAAAAACTCTACAATTTCTTTTCTCAAGAGTTAAAATGTTTAAGAAATGTTTGCTTATGCTGAAATAAAATTTGCCTTCCAGTAACTTTCAAGATTTTGCTTATTAGGCTGTTTATTCATTTAGAAATAAACCCGGGAATATCATTCTATTTTTCTTTTATACAAATACGTAAAGATGAAAATCATGACCACACCATAATGTTCTATTTCCAAGCTAAACACTGCTGCTTCATCATTTCTTTCTTCTTTATGTATTTTCTACTCTGATGAGGACTTTAGAAATAAACCTAATAATCTATATATAATTCATCTAAGTCTCAGGGCAATACTCACCTTTTTCTCTCTTTTAGGCTACTATAGCTCACTATCTGCACTCTAAGGTCACCTTAGGTCTTTTGGAAGCAAGACAACACTTAACTAAAATCTTAAGTCTTTTCTCATATAAGCTATGAGATACAATTCACACATTTTTTTCTATCTTGAAAAATTTTAAACTTAGTTATGCAGATACTACACTTACCCTTGATAATTTTCACCTGGCTGAGCCTGAGATATCTTCTCATACGGTGGAAATATTTTATCTACTAAATGGAAACATCTGAAAAGGCTTTAAATTAAAAATGTTCAGGTAATTTCTACTGCATTTTCCTTCCTAAAGAGGAATTTAAAACCATGAAAATAGAGATAGACACTAAAACTACCTCTTTAAAATATCTAGAAAAGAGAGAACCCAAAGCCATAGACCATAAAGAGCAGAGCTCCGGGTAAAGAAGAAAATACAACTCAGAAAGCAGAGTTTCCCAAAAGAGGTGGTGTGGCCCTCTGGTGCCTAAGGACACCTCGCTTAGAAAACCATGATCTGGAGCCAGAGGACGTATGTAAGGAACGTGAAGGGGAAGGAATGTAAAGGAAGAAACAGGGGGAAAGTGATTGAAAGAGAACAATAAATAAGGAAGATACATGAAGGGACCCCACTATAGGAATAATTGGAGAGCCTGGAAGATGGAACTTGCTAAAGGAAACCCAAACATAGTTTATGACCAGAAATAAGGAAACACAACTGAAGTAAAAGAGGCTGTACGTCAGGTCCAATATTGGCCTCCATCGTTACAGGCTGGGCACTCAGCTGTGACACTTCTCCTTGGTGATTAGAGGCATTAATTACACAGATTAGGAAAGACACTAGCGTACTGGCCTGTTCTATAGTTTTGAAGGGCACCACCATCAATTAGTGGCTGACAGAAACGTGTCTGCGTCAGACTGTTCTTTTAATTGCTCTGACTGCCATCTAGTGGGGACTATGCTCACTTTGCCGCTGGAAGTTTGTTTTTGCAGCTCAGCAGAGGCTATTGCTGGGTGATCCCATCATTCCCATTCGACTGAGAAATTCATTTCAATACCAGAATTCCTAATGTGTCCACTGGCTTGCAGGGAACAGGCACAGCAACCTTAGGGCATGCTGACACTTCCCTCAGTGCCTCCGTAGCCTCCAGACAACCCAGGGGATGTGATTATGGGGACGGGGCAGGTATCACAGCAAATCTACCCTATCATTCCCTTCTCAAGTCTTTCAATTCCTGTTTCTACAGTATATCAAGGGAGATCTTAATTCGACTTAATTTGATTTAATGTAGGTTTCCTTAGTTTGCATGTATGTTGAGCACAATTTTCAATCACTCACCAGGTAAATTTTAGAGCCACTACAAGCTGTTCAAGCAACCACCTCAAATTTAGAATCTCTTGGCAGTGTGTGAGTGCAAATATATTTACTTTAATCTAAGATCACTGGTTTTCCTCCCGTATTCATCTTAATTCATCATCTGACACAGATTTCCTCTGTTTTTATTAATGCTAGTTGCAAAGTTAGTTTTGGATGTCGGGTACCTTTTCTAGTAAATAACTCTAGGTATGAGTCTCGAAACAGAGACCTTAGAGATGGTGCAAATTGGTCCTGGGAGAAGAGTCATCCCTTTCCAGGCTAGTGCTCCAGCTGAGACTGTTGCAAGGCTGCTGGGTCAGGAAAAGGCTGACAGTCTCACGATGTGAAGAGAGGTTCCACAGTACTCCAGGTATTGAACAGTACTCAGTGTATCAAATGGAATTTGCACAAATCTTACCATTCCAATTTCTAGGATCCCACTTTTTAACAATCAGCGTCACACAGTAGCTTAAGAGACGAGGCAAAGTTATAAATCTACCCTGCCTTGCAATTTACCTGTGGGGTCTGGTTCAGAATTTTGTTCAGAAATCTTTGTTACATAGCTATAAAAAATAAATAGTAATTTAACATAGTAGTGTCTGGTTCTTTATCCATGGCTAGAGTTGAATAAAAAGCTCTTTTTATTCTCTTTTTGCCATTTTCCCTGGAACAAGAAGTATTCAGTAGACTCCACAGTGCTTATCCATTAATTTTTGTATTATTGCCAATATTAGCAATAAAAACAACCATTACAACAGCCACCTAGTCTCTCAAAGGCAATTCTTTGAACACATGAAACCAAGTAACAATTTAACAACCTGACATCAGAGTGCATGCCATATATCACCATGTCCCATTTCATTTCCCACTGACAATGAGGCACTATTCCCATTAAACAGAATCAGATGAGAAATCCAATTCCAAATTTCCATCTATGCTAGGAAGAATAAATGTCCCCAAAAGATTCCCACACCCTAATTCCCGGGCAGTGGAACTTTGCCAACGTGGTTAAGATTAAGGACCTTGAGTTGGGGAGATTATCTTGGATTATCTAGATGGTCCAATATTTTCACAGGAATTCTTAAAAGTGGAAGAGAAGGCAGAAGAGTGGGTCAGAGCAATGAAATGGAAGAAAGGAGGGCAGTGTCCATGGGTAAGTACTTGAGACCATGCTGCTACTTTGAAGATGGAAGAAGGGGCCATGAGTCAAGAATTGGCCTCAAGAACCTGAAAGGACCCTCAGCTGACAGCCAGCAAGGAAAGGAGCATCTCAGTCCCACAACTGCAATGAACTGAAATCTGCCGACAACTCCTTGAGTAAGGACGTGATCCTCCTGAAGAACCTCGAATAAGGAACATAGCCTTCATTTTAGCCTGGTGAGACCATGCCGCGCTTTTGACTTTCAGACTATAAGGTGATAAATGTGTGTTCTTTAAGCCTCCACGTTGTGAGGACTTGTTACGGCAGCAATAGATGAATACACCATGTCTGGGGTTTCCCTAGAAATCACTTACTGTATCACAAACAGTATCAGTCAATACCCAGTGAGAATCATAGAAGTAAACCTATGAGTTTTATTTTAGGGAATCAGGGAATTTGCAACTCTCAGAGGAGCTGGGAACATGAAGGCCAAGGAATCTATCTTTATTGATGTCTGGCTGAGGCTGAAGCAGTGGCTCCCCAGAGCTTGTGGGGAGCCACTATAAAGTACAAGAATCCCAGTGAAGCTCCAACAACCACCTCAACCTCAATAATTTTACCAGAAGTGCATCTCCCGTCTGCGAATGCATCCAGCTGCAATTCCCCAGGGAGGGTAATAACCTCCCTTCCCGTCTGCATTCTAATTGCACACAAGTGCTTCCTGCAGACTAATGCAAAACCACAGAGATGAAAGGAACCTGGAACTGGAGCTCCTGGCTTGTTCCCCACAAGGCAGAGATGACCCTTCATATACCTGATTGGCAGCAGGCAAGCTGTGTGGCCTGCTAGAACCCAGCAAGAACCAAAGTCATGAGTTCTCTTGTTTCAGGAACATGGTGGGTTGGAAATATGGCTCTAACACTTAGAAGCTCTGCTAACTTTTTCAAGGTCTTTTAACATTCTGCTGATCAAACTTCCTGATCTGTAAGGTGAGAATAATAGTAAGCATCTAAATAACTCAAAGAGGTTTTGAGATTAAGATAGTTAATTAATATCAAGAAGCTTGAAAATGTTTTTGAAAATGTAGTGTTAATTATTACATTCCCCACCCCCAAAATAGATAAAATCCAAGCAATGAAATGAATTAAGAAACTGATGTCCATCACTGAAAACTTAAATATAGACTAAAGCTAAACACTTGTGGTAATTATGGTTTATAACAGGAGGGAAAGGCCATAGACTTACCATAATGGAAACAATGCTATAATTAATAAATATTAAAAATTACAAGGGAAAATAGGAAACAGGAGAAGTGAAACCTACCAGTTTGCTTATGTTTCATAACACGAAGTCAAAAGATGCTATAAAATCTATAAACCACAAGAGTGGCTTCAGTATATTACTGGGAGTTCTAAATATAAGAATGAAAACACAAAACATAGATCATAAAATTGTAAGTCACTTGAAGAAATACGTATCTTCAAACATACATGCAAACTAAGGAAACAGAAACTATATCACCAAGTATGTGGGGGGAAAACACAATTAAATTCCACTCCTACATATTTACCCAAGAGAAATAAAAACGTATCTACAAAAAATGACATTTACAAGAATTTTCACAGTGACATTATTCAAAATATTCAAAAATTGGGAACAACTTAAGTGTCTATTAATTGGAGAAAGGCTAAACAAATATGCTGTATTTATGCAGTGGATTGTTGTTCAGCAATTTAAAAAGGAATAACCTGTGAATACTTATAACAACGTGGATAGTTCTCACAAACATCATGTTAAGAAAAAGAAGCCAGGCACAACAAGATATACACTATATAGGAAGTCTACAACAGGCAGAACTAACCTCCCAGGAGAAAATCTAAAAGTGGTTGCCTGTGTATACTGAGGATTGACCGGGAACAGCATGAGGAAACTGTCTGGGGTCTTGAAAATATTTTGTCTTGATTTAGGTG
The DNA here is from genome assembly GCF_028564815.1 of Eubalaena glacialis. NCBI lineage: Eukaryota > Metazoa > Chordata > Mammalia > Artiodactyla > Balaenidae > Eubalaena > Eubalaena glacialis. The sequence goes on along the minus strand of NC_083735.1, from coordinate 10,460,477 downwards.
GAAATCTCATGTTGACAAAACTGTCAACAAAATGTAACTCAATACTTCATGTCACTTTATTGTTTGTAAATTATGCTTCAATGAAATAGCATCATAAAATTTAACTTATAGGATGGCAGAACACAGAACAATCTTATCTGCTATAGAAATGCTTATGAATGAAGTTAAGTGACCTAGCTTAGAGTTAATTAAAACAAAATACAACAGAAACCACTTCTATACTCTATATGAAGGAAAAATTTAAATAACTGATATACATACGTGTATATATATATATATATATATATGGAATGTAGAGTATAAGCAAATATATTTGAAGAGTTATATAGAAAGTTTATTGTAGCTTTTGAAGAGCAAAAGATTAAAAAAAATCAGCTAGCATAAGAATGATCAACTAAATTATGGTGCTTTCACATGCTGAATAGAAATGTTTAAAAAAGGGATATCTCTTTATGATTATATGCAAGGATCCAAGACAGGTTGTTTCATGAATAAAGCAAGTCACCAAAAGAGTTTTACATAACGCCTCCTCTTATGTTAAAACATATATGCATAATAATGAAACACATGAAAAATAACTAAAATAAAAAATAAGGTTATACTAGAAACTTTATTTTAATCTAAGTTATTGAGACTTGAGCCCAGCAAGAAAGTGCAGGGAGAAAAAGCTTCTATCATCAAAGAAATCTGACAAGCATGATGCTTCAGCTGTGTCCCTAACTGATACTGACTAGTAGGTCTTGCTAAGCAGGGTGTGTGCAGCAGTCTTTTACATACCGTCAACTAGACTGAAATCAGTTTATTAATTAAAAGTCAGGCACAACTTTGCATGAAAAAGGTTGTTCAGCAAAGACTTAATCTATTTTTGGAAACATTAAACTCTTTATTTTCCTTCTCCAAATTCCCTGGTAAATTCTAGATGAAATGAGGTTACATTAGATTGGTAACCCTGAAACAAAGTAGGTTTAATAACGGCAGACATTTTACTGAATCTATCAAGCTATTTACCGTAATTACTTTCTTTTATCAAATGCTTGCAAGGCAACATTTTTCCCCCAGTGGATTTTGGATTTTGCTAAAATTCGGAATTCAACTCTCTACTCTATTTTTTCCTCCTTAGGAGAGCAGAGAAATGACTGGTAACACCCTTGGGTCACATTTTTTCCCTGAATTTTGGGGGGGGGTTCCATAAGTGCAGTTATAACATGAAGTAAAACATAAATTGCCAAGTACATAATTATTCAACAAGGCATTCTCCCCAGCCCTGGGGAGTAGCAGCAGCTTTATCCTGTGGCTAAAACCTCAAGTTTCCCTTCAAGTACCATGCAGTCATCTTCCATCACTTTATGTAGTCATACCCATGAAGCTTGTTATTTTATAACAAGAGACGAAAGCAGTTGTTTCATTTGTTTGCTTTTGTTTGGCTGGGAAAGTAAAGAATGACAGCAAAGAGGTCGGTCATTGCCAGAATTCAGCTTATTTCCTAGTGATGAGTTTGAAGTCTTAAAAATGGAGGAGTGAAGAGATTAACCAAAAATACTACTAGAGAGAATCATTGTAAGACTCTGGACCCCAAATCAGCTACTTTGTAGTGGAATCCTCAAAGTGCTTTGCAAAGTCATGAAGAAGAACTCAGAATTAGCCATGGCTGCACATGGAGGCCCCATCAGGAACAAGGATGTTGGTGATCTCATGACTGGAAAGGACAGCACACAAAGAAGGATGTAAATGAGGTCAAACTGCTGAAGTTCCGAGGAAACGATGACAGTGTGGTACCTTTTGGGGACTTCCAAATATACCTGGGGTGAGTTTGTAGAAGACCAGGAGGAAATAATTGTGAAATAAATTCTACTTATCGGGGAAATAAATGTGACTTTTCTAACCAGAATTTAGTTGCTCTTCATATTTCCCCACCACTGTTCTTGGCAAGGTTATCAATGACCAGTTGGTAAATCCAATAAGCAATCCTCAAGCCTCACCCGAATAGACAGCTCAGTAGTATTTCTCCTGGTGAGTCCTGCCCTCATACTGAACACTGTCTTCGCTTGCATCCCAGATCCACACAGCATCTAGCGTCCGCTCCACCTCATTTAGTCGCTCCTTCCAGGTCTCCTTCGCAGACTTTTCCTTCTGCTCCTATCCTTACGGCTCACTGCTTCAATCTCTACTTTTATGTGTTCCTCCTCATTCTGTAGGTGGTCTCAACTACTCTTGTGGTTTTGAATGCCACTGATGTGCTGAGGAAACACAGGATTATAATTGTAACCCAACTGTTCCCTGCAATTCCAGCTCATAAGTCCAGCTGCCTATGAGGCAGCTCCACTGGATGTCTAACAGCCATCTCAGGACCTGCAGCTCTTCTCCCAACTTCCCACTTACATCTCTCATTTTCACCCACCTCTCTTCCTCAGACTTTCTCAAGTCAGTAAATCTCAACTCTAAACTTCCCATAGGTCAGGAAGTCACCCTGTTGAAACTTAACAAGTGGCCATGTTGAAGCTTACTTCACATATTGTCAGTTTCGATTCACTTTCCAATCTTCTACAGTGGCCAACAAACCATGCCTGATCTGCCTCCCTGCCATTGCCTTTCCAACCTCTTCCACTCTCACCCCTTCCCTCTCTCTTTCCCCAGCTCCAGAGGAGCCCAATGAGCCCGTCCACCTGCCACAGCCTCTGGCAATTGCTGCTTCCCCTAGGTATCCACGTTCTTACAGACTTAGTTGTTACAAACTTGAGGTTACTAATTGTATTCATTGTCTTTGTTGTATAACACATTATCCAAAACTTGAATGACTTAAAACAGACAAAAAATCTTATTTCACAGATTCTGTGGGACAGGAATCCAAGCACGTCTTAATTGGGGGCTTCCAGCTCTATTTTTCTCATAGAGTCTCAGCCACATTATTGGCTGGGGTTACAGTCTCATCTGAAGACTCAACTAGGGGAGGATCGGCTTGCAAGTTCACTCATGTGGTTGCTGGCTGGTCTCCGAAGAACCACCTTGGGAGAGCTGCTAACTTACTCGTGTGTGCCTCTGAACAAGGCCACCTTCCCCAGAGAGGAAGCAAGAGAAGGCCCAAAATGGAAGGCGTCACTTTCTACAAGTTAGTCTCAAGTGACACCCCATCACTGTCATATTCTATTTGCTAGAAGTGAATCAAAATCCAGTCTACAGAGAAATGGAGGGGATTAAATGAGGATATGATTACAAGGACACAGGGATCTTTGGGGACCATCTCAGAGACTACCCACCATGCTAGACAGTGAATAAATGTGGACAAAGTCTATTTAAAATAGAACAGACATACCTCAGCAGCCTTCTTTCTGCTTTGTTTTTTCTCCATCTCACTTTTTAAAATCTTTTTATTACTTTTAAATTTTACTACTAGAATATAAGCTCCATGAGAGTAGGGGTTTTCACCTCTCTTTCTTACTGCTGTATACTTAGATATCTGACAAATATTTGTTGAATCTTCTGAGCCTTTGTTGACTACTTAAGATTTGTTTCAATGCTATGACTTAATTAAACAGACTGCTCACTTGTCAGTCAGCCCTAGTTTTTAGAAAATGCTTTCTATTATTGAATGGAAATCTATCTTGTTAAAAAAAAAAAGAAAAGAGAAGGCAGTGACTTAGTCCATTGGGGGTGCTCTAACAGGATAACATAGACTGGGGGGCTTATAAACAAATATTTATTTCTCACAGTTCTACGGGCTGGAAGTCCAAGACCAAGGCACCATCCTGGTCATGTTCTAGTGAGGGCCCAGTTTCCGGTTCACAGACAGCCAGGCCCTCTGCTTTCTGTGCCCTCACATGGCAGGAATGGCAAGCGAGCTAGCTCTCTGAGGTCTCTTCCACGAGGACACTAATCTATTCATGGGGGCTCCACCCTTGTGACCCAATCAACTCCCAAAGGGCCCACCTTCTGACACCAACAGCTTAGGGTTTAGAATTTCAACATATGAATTTTGGGGGAAACAAAGTTTCAGTCCATAACAGGCAGTGTGATAAGGATTTATGAGGTTACATGTAAACGAATACGGTTGCCACAAAGAGGGAGGATTGATGAGTAGGAGCAGGGTGGGATGAATGTCAGGCTGTGACAGCAACAGAGAATAGAGGACCTTTGGACTTGAAGGACAGGCAGTTTCTAGATATAGAAGATGGGGAGCAGAGAAAGTAATGAGCAAAGGCATGGAGCACAAAAGAGTGTATATCTCTGTATCTATCATCTATCTATCGTAAAGAGAACGCAAGGTACAGGGTGAAACTAGAGAGTATATGGAGAGTAATAATAGGAGATTGGGTTGGAAAGGAAGGTTGCACCAGTCCCTGAAGGACAGAATAGGCCACGAGAAAGATATTTTGAACTCACGTGTAGGCAAGATCTTTTTAATACTAGACCGTCCAGCCATTCAAAATAGTGAGTTTGCCAAGACAAAAGATAGCTTTATTACATCTCACTATCAGAAGATGTAATAAAATGTTACAGATACATATAATATATGTAATAATGTTTTATTAAATATTTTTAAAAAGCATTTCTTTTTGGCTGTGCCACGTGGCTTGCAGGATCTTAGTTCCCCGACCAGGGATCGAACCCAGGTCCACGGCAGTGAAAGCGTTGAGTCCTAACCACTGGACTGCCAGGAAATTCCCTTAAAAAGTATTCTTAATTCTAGCATTCAATGTTCATCTAGTTGCCAACATAAAGAACTGGTATCATGCTTCATTTCCATTCTTTCTGGACCTTTATTCATACAAAGTTAAGAATAACATGAGATATTTAGTACTGCAAAATATTATGCATCCTCTATGTGCAACTAAATGAGAATACACACTAATTCACGATTATGTCTGGGAGCACACACTGGAATAAAAAATGCAGAGAGGTAACAAATGCTCAGCAAGATGATCAGGGAATGGCGCTTGTTACGTAATTATATGTTGCATTCATGCTCTCTGAAAGGAACAATCTGCCTTAATTAAATTGCCTTTCTTTCACTGGAACATTCCTGCTGCTCACATCACTCCCACACGCAACATCCATCTCAGACAATGTTCCAGGAGAATCCACACACCTGCACAGCACTTGGACAATATAATCTTTTGTTTCAAAGACACAGGGAAAATGATGGGAGAAGCATTTCTTTGGGGCCTGAAGAGTGCTGGCCATGAGACTGGCTGTTTCCTAGTTCCATGATTCCTGGACGCAGTGGGATAGAAACAAGAAACAGACTCTAAATGACAGAAGGTCCACGGGTTCTGTAAAGCACTTGTGTGTTGGGTAAGTGCTGGAGTTCTTATACATGGTGGCCTGTACAACCCGAGGTCCAAGGCAGTGGTTCTTTTTGCCTGGTATTAAGAGTATTTTCAAAAAGAAACAATCTCCATTCTATAAGCTCTGTAATTGTTCCCCTTTTGGAAAAAAAAAACACGAAAAATCATCCTCAAATTCTACCAAAATTTTCTATAATTCTAAGATTTTCACAGTTCTTCCCTAGGGAATCTACAGTGGATTTACTTGCTTACTTTCCTGATTTCTCTGTCTAGCATATATTCCATTATTCATCACATTGGCCACTCCCTTACTAGTATCCCTAGCCACTTACCATGTTCTTTCCCTGACTGACAAATTTTAACTCTCAAGGAATCAATGAAGAGGCTACTTTCAAATTAGCCTGCACCTGGTCAGTTAGGCCTTCTTAGCCAACCTTTCTGTGTGGGAGCCACAAAAATATTCCTTGTCTTCAACCTCACTTCGCACAGGGAGAGGGACCTCGCCAGAGCAGTGCCGGGCTGAGGACTTGATCTGGGACTTTCCAGCATCCGGAACCGTGAGGAATACACTTCTGTGGTTGTAAGCTGCTAGATCTGCAGTAATTAGTTATCGCAGCCTGCGTGGACCAAGCTGGTCTCTCCTCGATGCTCTCCTTCCTCCTCTTCACAGGTGAGCTGCTGCAAGCAGAGGCCTGAGCACCTGCCGCCATCGCCCGGCCATGTCTTTGGTTTCCACCCCAGCAGTCCAGTTCTCCTTCTCAACAAGGTCACAAATGACTTCCTCATTTGTAGATCTAGTAAGCATTTCTCAGTCGTTATCTTAGTGATTGCCCCGATTAACTGAAGTCCCGACTGCACCGAGGCGACCATTCCTCTGCTCTTCTGAGAGGGGGCGCTCCAGGGCGCCGCGATGTCCAGCACTCTGGGCTTCTTCCACCTTCCCAGATGCTCCTTTTTCCTCAGAACAGGGGATTTTCTCTTCTGGTCCTTTCATCGTGTCACACACTCTTAAAACTATACTCTTTCCAGAGCCACATGTTTGCTGTTGATTTCAAGTTTATCTTCATCTCAGGACTCTCTCCTCAGCTTCATGCCCGAATTTCCAACTGCCTGTTGTAACTACAATCCAGGCCTCTGCTTTAAAAATTTTGGACCATATGTACTTTGACTATAGCGGGAAAGGTAGAAACAATGGTTCCAACTACAATGTTCCAACATTAAATGATTAACTTTCCAACATTAAATGATGTAACATCAAGTTACATGAAGCTGGCTTAAACATTCAAGGTGAAGCAGATAGGAAAACATTTTAAACTATCAACTGTAGATACATCATAACTTATGCTGTTAGAAAACATACATTAAGAACAAGAATTGATTAGGAAAAACATTTGGCAACAAAATGTATTGTGTCCAGGAGAAAGCAGAAAATCAAAACAATATTTGACTTCAAATATTTTTATTTGAAAGTACTTTGTATTTGATTTGTGTTACCAACACCCTAAGTAATTTTCTAATGTAAAGACAAGTTTGAAAATGTACATTATTACATAGGAAGGGAGCTTTAAAAAGATATGGAACAATCCTTAAAGGAGGATGACATGGAATAGTTATTTGACACTATACAGATTAGCACTCTGTCCATTTTATCCATATATGTTATTTATAAGGTGCCCAAAATAGAAGTATTAAATTAGGTTAGTGATTATTTGTTTTAATATTTTGCATTTATTTAATTAAAAAGTAGCTGCATTAGATGTCTTTGTATGTGTTTAGATACATTTGCACATCTGCATGTGTCTGGTATAAACAATAAATTCCTGCCACAAACCTGAATTCTAAGTGTCAACGCTCCACTTTTTAAATAGGAAGAACCCGAGGCTTGGAGAGAATATGGTGCCACAGAAAGACGATTCCAATCGAGGTCTGTGGGACTCCAGAGTCTACTAAACCACACCACTGTACAGTTCTTTTAGATTTACTTGAAAGGCAGATGTGGAAATAGGTAGAACTGGGATCTAACTGGTGAATAGGGAGACCCCAGTTCTGAGCTCACATCCAGCCATGGCTGGGAATCCAGTGTGGCCTCGCCTGACCTAGAGGATAGAATGGGGGGATGCCCCGCTGCAGCCCCCAGGGGCTTGGCTGCTCTGCCTGAAGCAGAAACCAGCACATCTGGGGCCTGCAGGTCGCTCTCTGCAGGAGCCTCTGGGTTTGTGCTTTTGACATGAGCCTTGGGCATCTCACTTTGGAAGACCTTGGCCTCGGTTCTCCCTGAAGAAGCATCTCAGAAGCTGAGTCAGTACAAGAGGGCGTCCACGTCTGCCCATTTCCTCCAGTTGCCTCTGGAATCTCAGACTCAGTCTCCCCTCCCCCAACAGAGCTCTCCTTTCCTTTCCTTCAGCCTGGACTTGTCGTGTTTTATCTGCATTTCTTATCTGTCACTTTCAGTCTAAAATAATCTAAAGTTATCAAGTGCTTTCTTTGTGTTATGTTCCAATCTCAGAACCTGGATTTCCAGCACACTCTGCCTAGTTCCAGATCCAGCCTACTAATGGGATCAGAAGCGGCGAAGTGGGCCTGTGTGCAAATATTTGGGAGGAGGTGAGGGGGTGTAGGAGGGACTAGAAACTCTGAATCCTGAACCCGGTCTGTAAAAGGTGAAACTGTCATAGCGTTATGCTCCCAGAAAGCTCTAACTGTGCAGAAACATAAAAATATTCACCTCCTAATAGGCTTTTCCACCAAATGCAGAGAGGCAGGTGGAAGGGGTCGGGGGTGGTGTTTGGTTACAGTGGAAACCCACCTCCCCTGGGCACCAGTCAACTCAGCCTCCCTGCAAACACTTCTGCCCATTGCTGTATCTCTAGACTACTGTAGGTAACCCTAAAGCCTTCAACCCAACCTAGGGCAACACTCCTGGACATCAGCAAGTCATGCTCACTATCTCCCCAAAACTGAAGGCGAAGTCCCAAGTCACTTTATTCACGCCACAGATGTTATCTGCAGGAAGGAGGAACATGTAGTACAAGCCTGTTGTCCTTGCTACTTGCTTGTCCTTCTAAGACGCACTGCGGCCCAGTATCATGTTGTGTATCCACCTCTGTGGTCACTGCAGCGGGCTAAGCAGTGGAGCCACTGCAGAGAACGTTAGGACACACGTCTGGAGAAGTGGTGTAGATGGCATGATGGAGGGGGACCCCGGGTCATAGCAGGCGGCTCAGTTTGCTGAGTCACCTGGGACCCCGCCTTGAGCCATTCGGTCTCCTTCAGGGCCCCCCCAGGAAGCAAGGTTCTGGGCCACCAAGGTGTGCTCTGTACCAGGCAATGCCTGTCACCCAGGGGATACCCAAACGATGTTTATCAAATTGAATATTCCAACTTTGCAAGTAGAAGTTTGATAAGAGTGGTTTCCCTAAAATTCTTTGAACATTTAGCAGAAGCTCCTGACTGGAAACAGAAAAGGATGTATGAAGGCAGCAGGGAACTGGATATGACGGCAAAGCGAAAAGAGGATTTCACCCAAAGGGGACATAATCCCTGTGAGAGTCCTATTCTCGTGCATCATTTATATTAAATCTGAGCCTGTCAGGCGATAGGTTTACTTCCATGCTTTCTGGGGCGCATTTTATTGCAGCACAATTAGAACTGAAGTAATGGTTACCGGCACAACCAACATTTCTTTTTTCAAATTAAAATGATGCTGAATTCAAAACGCCCATGGTAGTGGTAAGAGTCCAAGTGTTGACGGTGACAGATGTGTGAGGTCCCGGCGACATCCTTCAGGAGGGGAGCCCCGTGACCGCACCCGAGGACACGGCTACAGGTCAAAATCCCAGGTGCGATCCCTCAGGCCGAGCACAGGCACCTGCAGGGCTCTGCCTGGAGGGCTGCGTGGTGGAAGCGGCACGGCCCCTCCAGACTTGGTGCAGAGGGTCTTTCCGGCTCTGGGGGCTACAAGCCAAGGACTCTGGGCCCCTGGGGGACCATGCTCACAGCACCTCTGCCTTTCCAACCTGTCCGGGCCCAGGTCTCCAGTGGCCTTGACCAAGGCACTGGGCTCTGATCTGACTGCTTTCCAGCCCTAGCCCTCCCCCTTCTCCGCTCCCTCAGGGTCCTGGGGCCATAACAAGGCACGACTTGTTTGTTCAGGGCCCCTGGGCAGGGACATGACCCCGGTCTGACCTGATTCACCTGCCCCTCGCCTGGTTTCATCCTGTGGGTAAAATGGGCAGTTGGCACATTGCTTTTCTCCACCTCTTCCCTGTGCTGTCACAGTAACTGAATGACGCTTCCTTGTGACCTTCAGATTGCCTTGACCTGATGGGCCACCTGGACATCTGGTTACCAAACACCATGGAAAAGTTGCATTTCAAATACTGTTTTATTTTTAACAAGATTCGAATGAACAAGCCACACAACTGATTTGAAATGGAGTGTATATTACTTCATTTGAGTTTTAAACTTAAATGTATCACTACTCTAACCCATAACCCATAGCAAGGGAGTCATTTACATAATATTAGATTCAAGTTTAATATGATAGATTTCTGGAAAGAAGCTAGAAATCAGGCGATAGAACAGTATTTTGCCTCCTTCCAAACAAACAAAACCCAGCCAAGTACAAGATGAGCAACTGAATAGAGCTACCATATGATCCAGCAATCCCACTCCTGGGCATATATCCGCCAAATCTCTAATTTGAAAAGATACATGCCCTCCAACGTTCACTGCAGCACTATTTACAACAGCCAAGACATGGAAGCAACCTAAGTGTCCACTGACAGATGGTAAGGAAGCTGTGGTACATATATACAATGGAATATTACTCAGCCATAAAAAAGAATGAAATAATGCCATTTGCAGCAACATGGATAGACCTAGAAATTATCACATTAAGTGAAGTCAGACAGAAAGACAAATATCACGTGATATCACTTATTTGTGGAATCTAAAAAAATGATATAAATGAACTTATTTACAACATGGAAATAGACTCACAAACAGACAACAAACTTATGGTTAGCAAAGGGGATGGGGGCGAGGGATATATTAGGAGTCTGGGATTAGCAGATACACACCACTGTATATAAAATAGGTAAACAACCAGGCCCCACTGTATAGCACGGGGAACTATACTCAGTATCTTTTTTTTTTTCACATCTTTATTGGAGTATAATTGCTTTACAATGGTGTGTTAGTTTCTGCTTTATAACAAAGTGAATCAGCTATACATATACATATATCCCCATATCTCCTCCCTCTTGCGTCTCCCTCCCACCCTCCCTATCCCACCCCTCTAGGTGGTCACAAAGCACCGAGCTGATCTCCCTGTGCTATGCGGCCGCTTCCCAGTAGCTATCTATTTTACATTCGGTAGTGTATATATGTCCATGCTACTCTCTCACTTCGTCCCAGCTAACCCTTCCCCTTTCCTGTGTCCTCAAGTCCATTCTCTACATCTGTGTCTTTATTCCTGTCCTGCCCCTAGGTTCTTCAGAACCATTTTTTTTTTTTAGATTCCATATATATGTATTAGCATATGGTACTTGTTTTTCTCTTTCTATACTCAGTATCTTATAATAACCTATAATGAAAAATAATCTGAAAAAGAATATATATATATGTATAACTGAATCCCTTTGCTATACACTAGAAACTACCACATTATAAATTAACTACACCTCAATAAAAAAGAAAGTTATTTGATGTGACAGTACTATCACTATGATGATCTTTATTGTGAAAATAAAGGTAGGATATTCAGGATCTACAATCAGCCTGATAAAGGAAGCAAGATACTCATAGTATTAGAGGAACAGTATCAACCAATGGTCTGGAGACTTAGGATGGTAAATATGATAGCATATATACGAGTAAGAATGGCACAAACTATGCCAGTTCAACTTGTTTTGATTTGCTTATCAAAGTTCACAGGTGCACGCTTTATTCCAGGAAACAAACTGATTTTCAAATGTCACTAATAACAATTTGGATGAACCATGACAGCATTAAATGTCCCACCAAAATAATGGCAGATTCCAAAGGTGAAAGAAATGGACAAGAGAAAACACCGTAGAGTTATCTTAATGCAAAAGACTGTCATATTTTTTAAACTTTTAAAATAAAGGTATACTGAAAGAAAGAATTGCCAAAGAAAGATTATGCTTGTACCATCTAAGTTACTAGTTGAATGAAGGAGGAAGGAATTTGTAAGTTCATAAACTCTTTGCCAGCTAAACCTTTGTGCTATTAAATATATTAGTTTGAAACCCCAGGTAAATGCATAATGGGACCGAGTTTGTTAGGAAAGGCCTGGACAACTGAATACAGCCTGGTATGTGATTCCAAGAGGCTAACCTGCCTCCTTGCTGGATGACTTTGTCAATCGTCTACCTACAGGATTATCGAGGCCAGCTTGCTAACCTCTGCCTCAGAATCTGCCTCTGGGACGCTAAACTGTGACAGGACCGTTTATTATTTGCAGGTGATGAAAGTTTCGTGAATTGCGACTCATCATTCATTGAATGACTGTGATGGAAAGTACTAGCTCTGTCCTACCACGGATTTTAAGATCTCAGGATTTGGAGATGGGTGATGATTGACTTTGAAACCCAGGCTGTGAAAATGAAGAATACACTGCCATTTCTTTAAGACATTTATAAAACTTTGTAGTTTTGTTTCATATTAACTATAATATTTATTAAAATACCAAATTCTTTAGAATCCATTTGTTTTCCCCGTTTTTATTGCTATTTATATTTATATATCAAATATGCAAACACTGAATTTTTAAGGTTTTAAAAATAACATTTCTTAAAAGTTAACATTTGCATAGTAGGAAACCAAAAAACACAAGAAGCAAAAATCAAAGTTGTCCATAATCACAAGCAGTTTATGTTTGACTTGTCTTTCTAGGTCTCATTTGTGTATTTACACAATTAAGCATCCATTTTTATGTAATTAAGATCATACAGCTATGTATCATGCTTTTTCACACATCACAAATATTTACCATTTCAAAGTCCCAAACCTATGAGTATTTTTCTTGGTCCGTATTTTATTTTATTTATTTCAACATCTTTATTGGAGTATAATTGCTTTACTATGGTGTGTTAGTTTCTGCTGTACAACAAAGTGAATCAGCTATACATATACACACATCCCCATATCTCTTCCCTCTTGCGTCTCCCTCCCTCCCTCCCACCCTCCTTATCCCACCCCTCTAGGTGGTCACAAAGCACAGAGCTGATTTCCCTGTGCTATGCTGCTGCTTCCCACTGGCTATCTATTTTACATTTGGTAGTGTATATATGTCCATGCCACTCTCTCACTTCATCCCAGCTTACCCTTTCCCCTCCCTGTGTCCTCAAGTCCATTCTGTACATCTGCGTTTTTATTCCTGTCCTGCCCCTAGGTTCTTCAGAACCATTATTTTTTTTTTTAGATTCCATACATATGTGTTAGCATACGGTATTTGTTTTTCTCTTTCTGACTTACTTCACTTTGTATGACAGTCTCTAGGTCCATCCACCTCACTACAAATAACTCAATTTCCTTTCTTTTTATGGCTGAGTAATGTTCCATTGTATATACGTGCCACGTCTTCTTTATCCATTCATCTGTCGATGGACACTTAGGTTGCTTCCATGTCCTGGCTATTGTAAATAGAGCTGCAATGAACATTGTGGTACATGACTCTTTTTGATTTATGGTTTTCTCAGCGTATATGCCCAGTAGTGGGATTGCTGGGTTGTATGGTAGTTCTATTTTTAGTTTTTTAAGGAACCTCCATACTGTTCTCCATAGTGGCTCTATCAATTAACATTCCCACCAACAGTGCAAGAGGGTTCCCTTTTCTCCACACCCTCTCTAGCATTTATTGTTTGTAGATTTTTTTGATGATGGCCATTCTGACTGGTGTGAGGTGATACCTCATTGCAGTTTTGATTTGCATTTCTCTAATGATTAGTGATGTTGAGCATCCTTTCATCTGTTTGTTGGCAATCTGTATGTCTTCTTTGGAGTAATGTTGATTTAGGTCTTCTGCCCATTTTTGAATTGGGTTGTTTGTTTTTTTGATATTGAGCAGCATGAGCTGCTTGTATATTTTGGAGATTAATCCTTTGTCAGTTGCTTCATTTGCAAATATTTTCTCCCATTCTGAGGGTTGTCTTTTCGTCTTGTTTATGGTTTCCTTTGCTGTGCAAAAGCTTTTAAGTTTCATTAGGTACCATTTGTTTATTTTTGTTTTTATTTCCATTTCTCTAGGAGGTGGGTCAAAAAGGATCTTGTGGTGATTTATGTCATAGAGTGTTCTGCCTATGTTTTCCTCTAAGAGTTTTATAATGTCTGGCCTTACATTTAGGTCTTTAATCCATTTTGAGTTTATTTTTGTGTATGATGTTAGGGAATGTTCTAATTTCATTCTTTTACATGTAGCTGTTCAGTTTCCCCAGCACCACTTATTGAAGAGGCTGTCTTTTCTCCACTGTATATTCTTGCCTCCTTTATCAGAGATAAGGTGACCATATGTGCATGGGTTTATCTCTGGGCTTTCTATCCTGTTCCATTGATCTATATTTCTGTTTTTGTGCCAGTACCATACTGTCTTGATTACTGTAGCTTTGTAGTACAGTCTGAAGGCTGGGAGCCTGATTCCTCCAGCACTGTTTTTCTTTCTCCAGATTGCTTTGGTTATTCAGGGTCTTTTGTGTTTCCATACAAATTGTGAAATTTTTTGTTCTAGTTCTGTGAAAAATGTCATTGGTAGTTTGATAGCGATTGCATTGAATCTGTAGATTGCTTTGGGTAGTATTGTCATTTTCACAACGTTGATTCTTCTAATCCAAGAACATGGTATATCTCTCCATCTGTTTTTATCATCTTTAATTTCTTTCATCAGTGTCTTATAGTTTTCTGCATACAGGTCTTTTGTCTCCTTAGGTAGGTTTATTCCTAGGTATTTTGTTCTTTTTGTTGCAGTGGTAAATGGGAGTGTTTCCTTAATTTCTCTTTCAGATTTTTCATCATTAGTGTATAGAAATGCAAGAGATTTCTGTGCATTAATTTTGTATCCTGCTACTTTACCAAATTCATTGATTAGCTCTAGTATTTTTCTAGTAGCATCTTTAGGATGCTCTATGTATAGTAATAGTATGTATCTCTATGTATAGTATCATGTCATCTGCAAACAGTGACAGTTTTACTTCTTCTTTTCCGATTTGGATTCCTTTTATTTCTTTTTCTTCTCTGACTGCTGTGGCTAAAACTTCCAAAACTATGTTGAATAATAGTGGTGAGAATGGGCAACCTTGTCTTGTTCCTGATCTTAGTGGAAATGGTTTCAGTTTTTCACCATTGAGAACGATGTTGGCTGTTGGTTTGTCACATATGGTCTTTATTATGTTGAGGTAAGTTCTCTCTATGCCACTTTCTGCAGAGTTTTCATCATAAATGGGTGTTGAATTTTGTTGAAAGCTTTTTCTACATCTATTGAGATGATCATATGGTTTTTCTCCTTCAATTTGTTAATATGGTTTATCAAATTGATTGATTTGTGTATATTGAAGAATCCTTGCATTCCTGGGATAAACCCCACTTGATCATGGTGTATGATCCTTTTAATGTGCTGTTGGATTCTGTTTGCTAGTATTTTGTTGAGGATTTTTGCATCTATGTTCATCAGTGATATTGGCCTGTAGTTTTCTTTTTCTGTGACATCTTTGCCTGGTTTTGGTATCAGGGTGATGGTGGCCTTGTAGAATGAGTTTGGGAGTGTTCCTTCCTCTGCTATATTTTGGAAGAGTTTGAGAAGGATAGGTGTTAGCTCTTCTCTAAATGTTGGATAGAATTTGCCTATGAAGCCATCTGGTCCTGGGCTTTTGTTTGTTGGAAGATTTTTAATCACAGTTTCAATTTCAGTGCTTGTGATTCGTCTGGTTATACTTTCTATTTCTTCCTGGTTCAGTCTCGGAAGTTTGTGCTTTTCTAAGAATTTGTCCATTTCTTCCAGGTTGTCCATTTTATTGGCATATAGTTGCTTGTAGTAATCTCTCATGATCCTTTGTATTTCTGCAGTGTCAGTGGTTACTTCTCCTTTTTCATTTCTAATTCTATTGGTTTGAGTCTTCTCCCTTTTTTTCTTGATGAGTCTGGCTAATAGTTTATCAATTTTGTTTATCTTCTCAAAGAACCAGCTTTTAGTTTTACTGATCTTTGCTATTGTTTCCTTCACTTCTTTTTCATTTATTTCTGATCTGATCTTTATGATTGCTTTCCTTCTGCTAACTTTGGGGTTTTTTGTTCTTCTTTCTCTAATTGCTTTAGGTGTAAGGTTAGGTTGTTTCTTTGAGAATTTTCTCGTTTCTTGAGGTAGGATTGTATTGTTATAAACTTCCCTTAGAACTGCTTTTGCTGCATCCCATAGGTTTTGGGTCATTGTGTTTTCATTGTTATTTGTTTCTAGGTATTTTTTGATTTCCTCTTTGATTTCTTCAGTGATCTCTTGGTTATTTAGTAGTGTATTGTTTAGCCTCCATGTGTTTGTATTTTTTACAGATTTTTTTCCTGTAATTGATATGCAGTCTCATAGCATTGTGGTCGGAAAAGATACTTGATACGATTTCAATTTTCTTAAATTTACCAAGGCTTGATTTGTGACCCAAGATATGATTTATCCTGGAGAATGTTCCATGAGCACTTAAGAAGAAAGTGTATTCTGTTGTTTTTGGATGGAATGTCCTATAAATATCAATTAAGTTCATCTTGTTTAATGTATCATTTAAAGCTTGTGTTCCTTATTTATTTTCATTTTGGTTGATCTGTCCATTGGTAAAAGTGGGGTGTTAAAGTCCCCTACTATGATTGTGTTACTGTCAATTTCCCCTTTATGGCTGTTAGCATTTGCCTTATGTATTGAGGTGCTCCTATGTTGGGTGCATAAATATTTACAATTGTTATATCTTCTTCTTGGATTGATCCCTTGATCATTATGTAGTGTCCTTCTTTGTCTCTTGTAACATTCTTTATTTTAAAGTCTATTTTATCTGATATGAGAATTGCTACTCCAGGTTTCTTCTGATTTCCATTTGCATGGAATATCTTTTTCCATTCCCTCACTTCAGTCTGTATGTGTCCCTAGGTCTGAAGTGGGTCTCTTGTAGACAGCATATATATGGGTCTTGTTTTTGTATCCATTCAGCCAGTCTGTGTCTTTTGGTTGGAGCATTTAATCCATTTACATTTAAGGTAATTATCAATATGTATGTTCCTATTAGCATTTTCTTAATTGTTTTGGGTTTGTTATTGTAGGTCTTTTCCTTCTCTTGTGTTTCCTGCCTAGAGAAGTTCCTTTAGCATTTGTTGTAGAGCTAGTATGGTGGTGCTGAAGTCTCTTAGCTTTTGCTTGTTTGTAAAGGTTTTAATTTCTCCCTCGAATCTGAATGAGATCCTTGCTGGGTGGAGTAATCTTGGTTGTAGGTTTTTCCCTTTCATCACTTTAAATATTTCCTGCCACACCCTTCTGGCTTGCAGAGTTTCTGCTGAGAAATCAGTTGTTAACCTTATGGGGATTCCTTGTATGTTATTTGCTGCTTTTCCCTTGCTGCTTTTAATATTTTTTCTTTATATTTAATTTTTGATAGTTTGATTAATATGTGTCTTGGCATGTTTTTCCTTGGATTTATCCTGTATGGGACTCTCTGTGCTTCCTGGACTTGATTGACTTGGAGAGTTAATTTTTATTACCAATAAAGTCTGAAATAAAGTACTAGTATTTGCTCCAACTGAGTGTCATTTTGAACTTTATGAGTACATTTGCTTTAAGTCACTGATTTACCATTAAAATGTAAAATGTATATAATACATAATAAAGTAGTTATATATTTTTGTATATATATTCACACACACACATTTTTTCAGCTAAGTGAGCTTGGTTTTCATTTAGACTTTTTGGAAAATTATTTCACCCAGAAGTCATAATTGCTTATTTTATCCCAATATAGTAAACCACATATCCACAGGTATAAAAATTACCTAATTCTCTTTTTAAAAAAATTATACTTATGTCCAATGTGTTGTTTTAATAAAATTGGGATGTGTCTTATACACCAATGTGATGCATATGAAAATGGATTTTCTGGCTTTACTCTTGAAAGATGCATGCTTTTGGTCTTTACTCCTGAAGTACATTTGTGGCAAAAAAATATATATATATTATATAGGAATGCAAAACTGACCTACCAAGGTATCTTTTAAAAGTATTAATCTATATCTGTGCTCCACCCACAGAGTTTTAAATCAGAATCCCCAGAAATAGAATCTGGTATTTTCATTTGAATCAGTTCTGAGGTGATTCTAACATGCTTGCTGGTTAAGACCCACAGACTAAGGAAGTTGAACGTTTCTCACAAAAGGAGAAACAAATGGATTAAAGGGGTGAAACAAAGGCACTTAGTTCCAAAATAAAAATTAAAAAAAAGCATTTGCGTTGATAAGAAGATTTATAAAGGAAGCTATGATAAGCAGAGAGAAAGATTCGTCAAACTTCATCAGCACGCTCACGAGGAGAGCCCACAGTGCGGTTCTGTGTAACCGTGATGGGCGGCGTCACCATGGATCCCAGAGTCCTCATCTCCTAACACCACCCACCAGCCCGCCCGAGAGTTGTTTTGGAATTTGTCCGCGTATGTCATGGAGTGTAGTTGACAGTACTGGGAAAGCCTTGCTACAGTCAGAAGATAAGAACTGTAGAGAATATTTAGTCATGAATTGTCTGTAATAAAGTGAGCAGTCTTGGTGTTGATGAAGCATGCAGCCTGAGGGGTACAATACACAAGAGCCAACAGTGCTTAAGGATGGGGTCCAGACAATGGCACAGCCTGTGACCCATTCATCCATCTTTACCATCAGTGCTCACTGAGTCTGGCTCAGGTGAGGATGTTGTGATAAATCTGCTACATTAATATCACTCTGGAATAGCTATTTTCAGTCTTTGCTGCATATTTGAATTCACTCATGGATCTTAATAGAATATTGATAACAGGTTCCCACATCCCACATTTCAGAGATTCTGACTTCTTTTGTCTATGGTGGAACGCAGATTGCAAAAATTTTTTAAAGGTTCCCAGAAAATTCTGATACTCAGGCAGAATCAGGAACCTCTTCTCTAGAATTAAAGTGCTTTAATATCAATATTTTAGAAATATTTGATAAGATTAAAGAACCTGAATAATTACAAAACATATACTAAAGTGAAGGCATACCAAATTTGTAGTTTATATGGAGCTTAAAGTATTATAATATGGTTTTCTCAGGAAAGAAATTTCAGTAACAAGAGTTATGCTGTATCCATATTTGAAGGAGAAAAACTTGTCTCATGAAAAGAGTGAAAAGAATGTTAATTCATAGGGACAAAATTCCCCATTACAAGAACAGAAAATGTAATATAAAATTAATGTTTGACATTTAGAGAAGCAATCTTGCCAAACAAGAAGGCAGGTTTGTTTTGAATAACGATAGATAATTTTGTGTCGGTTAGAAGAGTATGAAAGCCAATGTGAGTAAATTAAACACACAAGGATGTACACACACACACACACATGCACGCACGCACGCACACATTCCTTGTCAGGTCCTCAGATTTTTACTTGGTAATTCTACAACTGATAACAGTTGGCACATGGTTAATTAACGTATTTAGCAATAGGTAGAAAATCTTCACTGGTTACTAGATATCATAATTTTCTGTTTTCACCTGCCATTCTTATTTTAGGAAAATAATAAGCATATTGGTCATAGTTCAAACATTAAAACCAAATACTTTTTTCTAGATACAATAATATTTTTATATTGCATTAAAGTTTAAAAATAATTTTCACATTTATCATATCCGGATTGTCACAGCTGCTATGATTAAAAGAGGTGATGGCTGTGGAAGTGTTCTTAATTATACATTGCTGTCTTCTTTGTGATAATAGTAGGACAGATGTTATTTTCCCCACTTGCCAGAAGAAACAGATGATGTTAAATGATTTATTCAAGGTAAATCATGAGCAGAGTTACATTTAGGCAGGGCTACTTCCATATCCTGGCTCTGTTCACATACTAAGGCTCACACACATATGTATACACACATACACGTGTATACACTTTTACACACTTATGTAGACCTATGCCTATAATTTTACCTGCAGCTATACATATACACATACATATTCATAGACATACATATACATACACTTACACATGTTTATATTAATGTATTTCACCGTGTTAAAGAAACAAAGAGAAAATAGGATGAACAGTGAAGTGGAATTTTGAGCTTATCTGGTTCAATATATCCAAAGTTATACCCCCAACTATACACTTGATCTCTGTTGAAATTTTCCCAGTAATTTTCCCAGCTTCCACTTCACAGGATGCTTGAAGATCTCTACTCATGATAAGTATATCCCCTCATACTTATCCAAACACTCACTGAAAAATGCCAATCATTGGATCTGATGTACTTCCCAAAGCTGGACAAACCTATCTAAGGCCATTCCTGAAATGCCAGTTCTCATGTATTTCTGATGTTGTACTCTCCAAACTAACAGGAAAAAGCCAGGGAGTCGGTGTGTGTGTGAGAACTACTATCATGTGAGTACCCCCTGCACACGTATGCTTTACGTGCATTAATCCCTGTAACTAACCTGCTGGGGGGGAGGTGTTAAGTTCTGTAAAGAGGAATAAGCAGATTCAATGACCTGAGGCGACATTCCACACAGCTGTTAAGGGCCATGCTTCCCATGAAGCCTTGGTCTCTGTGGTTCCACAGCACACCCACCTCCACTATACAACGATTCCCCCCATGAGGAATCTGAGATATTTCCACAGATTTTCCTAACTTGTCAGGGTGGACTAGTTTTAGCAAACCAAATTTGAGTAAACTTCCTGGGGATTTTACTTCCTACAAATGTTTCTTTGATATTTAGGGTGTTTGCTCTAAGACAGGTGGGAGAAAACAATAGATGGAGACAGAAGCTGGCAGAACGGTGAGGAAATCTCATGAACAAAGTGTAAAGAAACGGCCCCAGTTTACATCCTACTGTGTTGTACCCACTTCTGCTGCTCTTGTTCACCCTCTCGGTGGATGTTACAGGTTTTCGTTGGTCTGGGCTTCCTGCCTGAGTTCTTTTTCAGCTTCTCACCTGGCTTCGTTCCGGTCTGTAGGGCTATGTCAGGAACCTCCACTCCCAGGACTACCCCAGGAATCCCCGCGCGAGAGATGAGCTCCTGTCCATGATTGATTCGGGAGGCTACTCAGGGCAAATGCAAGAAGCAGTAGATTTCAGAGTGCACGTGAAAAGGTTGCAAACAAGTTCAGTGGCTATCTCCTCTACATTATCTCTTCTTCTTTTAATCCCTCTTCCACATCTGCCCTATTTCTTCTATGGCTCAGAATACTTCAGGGTATACTGTTAATGATGCAGAACATATCTCGAGAATGTCACAGAGAGGAAGCTGTGTATCCTCTTCAGTAAGTGAATGAGTTTTCCTTCTCTTAGAGCATCTGCAAGGGAGAATTTTGTTGTATCTGACCTGCCTTAGTTACTGGGATTCAGTACAAGAACATGTTGGAAATACTGAATATCCCGAGACTGCACAAGATGCTGGATATCCTCACAATGAGAAAAAAAGAATAATGGTTTCACCTTTACTTTATTTATCTACAACAACAACAAAAGAAACATTTTACTCAGCACCAGAATTTATTCAAGGCAACACACTGAGGTCTGGTCATAAAGAATAATTCCTCTCTGAGAATTTACAAAGAAGCCCTTTCTGCTCATCCCTCTGGAGAAAGAGCATGTTTTATCTCACTTGGGTTTCCACATGAATAAGTCTATCTCCAATGCAGCACATGAAAATGGAAGTGTTTCTTGTTGGTTACTCTGTATTTGCTGAATTTTTTTTTTTCTTTAAGCTCTGTTGCATTAATCAAAACGACTTCCAAGTTCAGACAACATGTGATACACTTGTTTCCTTTTTCTCACCTCATCTCCATATTCCTTTCACACCTCGAGAGTGAACATTCATTTTTCAGAACTATGCCAAAGTGATGGATATGATATTGAAATTCTTTCTTACTGCCGATTTACTATTTTGGAGTATTTTCTTAGATCATTACAATGAAAGGGTGATGGGTCCATATATAATTCTAATCTTCATATAACTGTAAGACTTCATTCAATATGCATGTAAATTTACTAGGCATTGAGAATATATTCAAAAATTTAATATACCTTAGCTTTAAAAGCAGGCATATTTGTTATAAATAATATAGGTACAGAGAAAGAATCATGCTTAAATGGCTCACAAAATCAGTGAAGGAAAGGAACAAAGATTTTAGGCAGCGTATCTTGGTCTTGGCAGTAGAGCAGAGCGCTATGGGTAACGCCAGGAGGAGGGGATTCAGATGATCAACGGGACTTACTGAGAATAAGGCAGAATTTATCCATTCATCTGTCAATGGATACTTAGGTTGTTTGCACGTCATGGCTACCGTGAGTAATGCTGCAATGAACACGGGGTTGCAACTATCTCTTCAGGACTATGATTTTGTTTCATTCAGATAAATACCCAAAAGTGGGACTTTTGGATCATAGGATAGTTCCATTTTTAAGTTTTTGAGGACGCTCCCTAGTGTTTTCCATAGTGCTTGCACCAATTTATAGTCCCACCAACAGTGCACAAGGGTTCCCTTTTCTCCACATCCTCACCAACACTTGTTATTTTTTTGTCATTTTGACAACAGCCATTCTAACAGGTGTGGTAGCTTTGGTTTGCTTTTCCCTGATGGTTAGTGATGTTGAGCATCTTTTCGTATACCTGTTGGCCATTTGGATATCTTCTTTGGAAAAAATGTCTGTTTAGGTCCTTTGCCCATTTCTAATTGGATTACTTATGTCTTTTTCTATTGCATTTCTTGAGTTCCTCATATATTTTTAATATAACCCCTTACCACATGTGTGGCTTGCAAACATGTTCTGCCATTCCGTATGTTGTGTTTTCATTTTGTTGATGGTTTCTTTTGCTGTTAAAAAGCTTTTTAGTTTGATGTATCAAATTATTATGCTGTATATCTAAACTTATACAATGTTATATGTCAATTATATCTTAATAAAACTGGGGAAAAGAGAGAGAGAATAGGGCAGAAAGCCAGGAAAATGAAGTTGGAGCCAATGGGGATGGTCTTAGACCCACAGAACAAAGCAGCCATCTGCAACACTCTGTTTCTACTGTGGTAACTACAGGGCGTGCCCTCAAACATATTCTGAACACTGTAGGGTCGGGTCCACAGGCGGCAACGAAGCCAGCAGGGCACAGCCTGTGTGTCCTGATGGGGCTCTGATAGAGTCCTACCAGAAAGTGGAGGCATTCTTTTTATCTTGGAATAGAGAATTAAAACAAGTATTCTGTATTAGGAAGTACTTTAAAAATATTATCGGGCTTCCCTGGTGGCACAGTGGTTGAGAGTCTGCCTGCCGGTGCGGGGGACACGGGTTCGAGCCCTGGTCTGGGAGGATCCCACATGCCGCGGAGCAACTGGGCCCGTGAGCCACAACTGCTGAGCCTGCGCATCTGGAGCCTGTGCTCCGCAACAAGAGCGGCCGCGACAGTGAGAGGCCCGCGCACCGCGATGAAGAGTGGCCCCCGCTCGCCACAGCTGGAGAAAGCCCTCGCACAGAAACGAAGACCCAACACACCCAAAGATAAATAAGTAAATAAATACATTAAAAAATATATATATTATCTACCTATGCCCTACTCAAAATATGTTAGATCAATTTATTATTGCATATTTGAAAGGCAATATAACCACACACATCCTCAGTGCTTTGACATTTGATTAACGGTTGATATTTGTTTAATGAAGGAAATTTTGGAGTGTTTTTATTCTTCTGTTGTGATTATAGGATTGCATTTTGGCAGGACATGGGAACTGGGCTAGAATGTGGAGACTGATGCAGGTGGTTCGAAAAAAAACATCATTTTGGAAGTTGTTTAAGTTGATTCGATTTACTTAATCATCGATCAATAGGGATTTAAATGTGATGAAGAAAGAAATAAGCAGAGGCACGTCCAAGTGCCTGCCCAGTTCTTCATGAAGGCATAACTGGCCTTCTTTCACTCAGCGTGGTCTGTGTGGTGGCAAGGCCCCACCAGAACAGAAGAACAGAGTGGGGAGGCCAAGTGCTGCGCTTGCTTTGCAGTTAGACCTAGGGAGAGACACATTAACACTGAAGGGCCTACCCGCTGCTAGAAGAAAATTCATACTTAACATTGACAGACAGAATGCTTTTGCACTAGGATTGAACACCAGGCAAAGATGCCACTCTATT
Organism: Eubalaena glacialis; assembly: GCF_028564815.1. Classification (NCBI taxonomy): domain Eukaryota; kingdom Metazoa; phylum Chordata; class Mammalia; order Artiodactyla; family Balaenidae; genus Eubalaena; species Eubalaena glacialis. The sequence continues at coordinate 10,436,809 of NC_083735.1, read as the reverse complement.
TAACTCTGGAATGGGAGTTCTCGCCAGTAAAATTAGGGCTGAAAAAGACATTAAAGCACAGCTACTATAAAGAGGGAATTAAACTCCTTTTATCCCACAAATGACATATTCTATAAATAGAAAATCATACGGAATCTAGAAAATAACATACAAGATCTCTTGAATGAGTTTAGCAAGGCTGAGGATAGATTAGTATACAAAAACCAACTGTATTCCTATATCCTAAAATGAACAATCTGAAAACAAAATTGAAATAACACAATATCATTCACAATAGTATTCTTTTTAAATAGCTTTATTAAGGTGAACTGATACAGAAAAACTGCACATCTTTAATTATTTTGGACACATACATATACCCATAACGTACTGACCCGTTTATCATTATAGAGTGTCCTTCTTTGTCCTTCTGACAGTTTTTGGCTTAATGTCTATTTTGTCTGATATAAGCATAGTCTCCCCTTCTCTCTTTTCTATCATTTTAATGGAGTACCTTTTTCCATCAGTTCCTTTCACATATGTGTGTCCTTACATCTGAAGCATGCCTCTTATAGATATGAAGCCAAAGAAGTTGTTCTAATGGTTATCCTGATCATATGAGAAGATGGTCGACATCATTAGTCATTAAGAAAATGCTAACTAAAATCATAAGACACAGCTAGACATTGACTAGAATGGCTTTAATGCAAAAGATTGAAAATAACAAGTGTTGGCATGAGTGTAAGGAAGCTGGAAACCTCTTATACTGGTCATGGGGAATGTAAACTAATAAAACCATTTGGAAGATTCTAAACAATAAAACATATGCTTCCAATATGACCCAGCATTTCAGTCCTATTTATGTATCCAAGAAAAATGAAAACATTTCCACAAAAAGACATCATCAAAATGTTTTGAAAAACTTTATTTATAGAAAGCAGTAACTGTAAACATCTCGAATGAGGTGAATTGATAAGCTGTGACACATCCTTACAATGGAATATTACTCGGCAATAAGATGAATGAACACTACTACGTGTTATGACACAGAAGAGCCTCAAAAACATAATGCAAAGTAAAAGAAAGATGACATACTGTATGGTTTTACTTATAAGATGTCTCTAAAAAAGCAAAATGATAGAGACAGAAAGAAGATCAGGGTGTGTCTGGAACTTGGGTTGGAATTGCGATTGACTACAAAAGGGCACAAGGAAACTTTTGTGGGGCGATGGAAATGTTCTTAACTGGATTGCTGTTATGGTTGTACAAGTTATACATCTTCTAAAAATCTTTAAACTGCAAACCTACAATGAGTGGATTTTATGGTATGTAAATTATACATTAATAATGCTATTTAAAAACACAGAGGAAAATCAGAAAATTATTTAGAGAGATTTGAACTTTCCAATGTCCCAAATCAACTAATTTATTATCTTCTTTGTCTGCCACGCAATTCACATCTCTATTTATTTTTTATTATCATATTTTCACGAAACACTTTTCTATGATAACGTCAAAGCTATGAGGAAAAATTGGTGGGGCCATTTGTTTATATACGAACAAAATAAAAAATAAAAGCAGTAAAAATGCCTTAAAACGTCTAACTGCATCAATTAAATAATTGCTGAGATAGAAACTGATCGTGCTTCATCACTCACTAAACATTTTTAGTAGCTTTCAAAGGTTGTCAGTTTAAATATCAATGTTTGTTAATAAAGAAGTGAAAGTATTAATGAGATTAGCACAACAAACATAAGTAATTTATGATGCCTAACTTGGAAAGTATAGCATAGGTTAAGTTGCTGTAACAGCCCCAGATCATAGTGGAATAAGCCAATAAAAATGTGCTTTTCACTCACACAATACTTTCCGTGAGTCCAGGCAGCTCTTCAGGGTAACTCCCCACTATATATTGGCTCGCTACAGTACTCCTGACCACTTCAGTCATATGACAGATAACTGCATCAACGTGTGCTTTTCAGATCAGCCCAGCGAGGGAAGAGTCGTTTGAGAGCTGAGTGCTACCAATTTAGTGCTTCTGCAGGGAAATGAAAACTGTTGCTTCTGCTTGCATTTCATTGGCTAAAACAACTCACTTGGGAAGTGCAATCTTCCCACACCCCTGGAATAGAAGAGAACCTCGTACTGGGAAACAGGCTACAAGATCTCCCCTGTGGAAAGAATGTTTACTGTCTACATAGTATTTTCCATTTACTTTCTTAAAGCAATCATTTTCACTTCTGAAGAAAAACAAACACATAAACCACAAATGAATACAGTGGAACATGACTGAGACTCTGAGAGGGACACAAGGACAGAGACCTTGTCCTCTCCACGACGACTCAATCGCTGGGTGGCCCTGATTAAGTTATCTGACCTCTTCATAAATCACTGTCCTCAAACCTATGACAAGGGATGTGTTTAGTATTAAATTAGAATGAAAATGGGGAAATTCTCAGCATAGTGTGTCATATATTGTCAACTAGTTGAATCTGAATCATTCTCTCTGACCTTTGTTTAACTATCCCACTTGCCAAAACAAAATCAGTATGTATAGTGCTGAAATGTTTGTAAACTGTTACATTTAATTTACTATGCTTTATAAAAAATAAACCAAACAGTAACAAAATTTGGTAATATATAAACTTTTAGTTATCAGTTAGTTTCTATCAACTGAATAATCATCTTTCAAATACTCATCATGATTCCATAAGCAAATGTTAATGCTTCTAATGAAACAAAAAGAAGCCAAGAATCTGCCATTAGAATAGGATGGTGTCACAATGTGTTATGATTAATTTTGGACTTCATTCAGGAAGTACCCTTGAGTTTTTCCCTATTTATTCTTTATCATTAACATTTCCCCTGTTATTTACTTCAGTTTTTATGGCAAAAACAGCTTTCTGATCCCAACACAATAGTCCAATTGTTGCACCTAAAAAAAGTAGGCAGAAAGTGAAAACTTTGAGACCCACACAAGTGAAGTCCACCCTCTACTTGGGCACAGCAGAGCCTCTGCAGGAGGAGGCCTGTGTCCAGAAGTGAAGGGAGCCCGGACCCAGGTGCCTGGATACGGATGCAGCAGGTCCTCAGTTGTGAGAGCCTCCGAGGGCATCTGACCAGATAGACTTGAGGTATCTCGATGAAAAATTCTATGGCTGTACCATAGATGGTAAATATAAATAAAACGTAAGATTTTGATATTCTTTTGGTGTAGAAGGTTAATTTAGGTTAGGATCACTAGAACATAAAGCCGTGGGGATGTTACACAAGCTAATGCATTTGGGGGGATTCCCAGGAAGTGAGAGTTTGGGATAAAAGTCAGCACAGGAATAAAGCTGGTCATCATATTATGGGATGTCTCCTTTAAAAGCATGCAAACATGGTTCGTCATACGCATCCATCTGGAGAAGACAGGAAGAGGAATTTTCCTGCCTGATTCTTTGGTATTCTATATAAGTCAAAATTCCATCCAAGGGGCATTAAGCCCCACGGCTCTTCAGGGTGTGTTACCTTCATCCTCCGGCCGCACAGGGAGGCAGATGCCACATCTACAGCGCAATTAGGTGTGATTTCAGGTGGTTTTGTAGGAGCCTTTGTGGGTCCTACACGACTGGGCTTGATCTCTAGAATTAAAGGGTCATCGCTACCAGACCAATGAAGGCTTTGCAGGGTCCTCACCCAGAGAGAAACCAAAAATCCAGCAGGGCTCAGAAATGAAATTATGGTCTGTGTCTGTAAGTCCTCTGTGGAGCAAGCAGCTGCGGGTTCAGCATGTGGGAGCAGTGGGGTGAATCCGGGGGTAAGCGTGGACTGGGTGTGATATACAGGTTTTCGCTTCCAAAACATCAAATATTTAGATTTAGTGGCAGGCCTCTGATCCAGCAGGAAGAGGAGGCACGCTGGATGTGCAGATGGGGCTGAATCAGCCCGAGGTCTATGATTCTGTCTGTTATCTTGAGCTATTCTCTATTACAACGCTGTGAGTCAGTTTACTAGGAAATGAGTTCACATATAGCTTTAAACACTAGCAGATATGCCTTTAAAATATGTGACATAGATTTGCCAGCTTCACCTGAAACCTCACTTTAGCAAACTGATAAAATTGGGGTGATCTCCTTATTGGACCGGACAGATTTTCTGTTTTGGTGGTTTTTAGTTTTTGTGCTTCTATATTTCACAACTCATATCCTTCTAGGAATCTTCATACCAGTTTAAATCTTTCTTTCTGTTTCTGATAAGCAGGGTAGTAAACACAGGGTATCTGGCTGCCCACATCAATTCTTTTTGATCAGTCTCCACCTAAGATATCCCCCTAGATTATCAGTCATAGAGAATTAGGACCTGTCCTAATGGACTTACACGTTCTGGATCATTTTTCCCTTTAAGCAAGGACCCAAGAGATTTTCCAAAGCAGGCTTCAGCCCTGCAGTTCAAACCATAGGGAATATAGAACTAGTAGATTAGGGTCAACTGAAAGAGTCTTTTAGCTCAAATATTGAGGGGAAGGCTCAGGTCATGTTATACTGAACCAAACTCCTGTCAAATAATATTTAGTGTCTAACTACAGGAATGAAAAAAACTATTTGAAAATGAATTGCTATTTTCTCCTAGAAAACAATTACCCTTAACTGGAAACATCTTTTGGTTTAAATGCTACAACATGAAATCCAGTGTTTGATTCTAACATTACTGTCATTGCTATAACCATGCACTCACAGACTCTATTAAATGCCTAAAAGACGAAGCACACAGAATCACAGAAATCGTTTCATTTGTCCTACAAATTAAAAAAAATCTATCACATCCTATTATTATTATTCACAAACGTGAGAATAATGGTGACAACTGTTCTAATTTGTTCTTTTTATTAGTCGCACAGAAACATCTATGTTTACACTGTGAAGTGTTCTAATGGTTAGTATGAGTGTTTAATATGATGTGACAAATGCATTAACCTTGAGGAAAAAATAATGACTAAAGCAAACTGTATAATTTTCATCTTTATCATTAAAATGCTGTTTTAGGGAAATAATTGCCTAATAATTTCACCACAGGGGCAATCAAGTGATAACATGAGGATTACTAATGCTATGTTTAATATGGAACTCAGAAAATATTTACTGCACGTTGGCCTCACATCCCTTACTACTCAGCCAATTATTCTCAAGAAGTAGGCACTATTAATTACCTAGGGCACTTAATGGAAGGTGAGACAATGAGAATAAAAGCAGCATAAAAACTGGCAGAGGGATCATTCCAGTTTAGCATCCAATCAGGGAACAAATGCTGAAATCAATGTCAGAAGACCTTAAGAGAAAATTATGTATGCCTTGGGCTACACAAGAGAACAACTGAATCAATTCTCTTTTATCCCAATGTGCTCCAATCCTACTCCACATTTAAGAACAGTAAATAGTCACGTGTTGGTTTTAATCACATATGCACATTCTTTGGCATTTCTCCCATCATCAGGTGGTGTCTACATGCCTTGTCTTTGAACCTGGGAGGGCTTTCTAACTGCCCTGAAGAATGAAATATAATAGAAGTGCCTCTGTGTGACGTCCAAAGCCAGGTGAGGAAAGGCCATGTAGCTTCTGCACTCTCTTGGGACACTTGCTATTAGAACCCAGGGATCATGGTGGGAGGAAGGCCAGACCACAAGGTGAGGCCACGTAGGTGCTCCAGGCAACATCTGCAGCTGGGTGCCAGCTGATAGCCAGTAAGGACTGCAAGGTGACTCTAGCCCAGCCACTTACTCATTACAGCTGCATGGGAAACAGTAAGTGAGAACCAGCTCCCAGAGCCCAGGCAGCCTGCAGGACCATGAAAGATCATGGAAACACATGCTTGGTTTTGCTTTATGCCACCAAGTTTTGGGTGGGTTGTTATGCAGCTATAGATAACTGGTACAGGTCACTCTTGCCTGCCTTAGTTACATGAACGAAAAGAGAGCTGTGGACGACTGGGTTGCATGAATTTCACCCAAATATTTACTTTTGTACTTTTGTTCACCTATTGTTTGGGAGAACAAGAGGAAACTCTAGCTCTTGAAGGGCCATCAAGGAAAATAGCCAGCAGACATCTCTAGTCAAGGGCACTTCAGCATTTCTGAGTTCAGCTCACTCTGATATGTTAGAAAGGGTGGATTTCAATTAGAAGCTCTTCATAACTTATAAATTTGGCAATACTTCACTCATCCTAGGTCCTGTATACATCTGTGACGGATAGAAAAAATTGAATACAACTAACAAGTTGTCATAGTTGCCAGCATACACACGTTCGTCTTTACAATGCACTGTCATTTGGATGAGTTCATACATCCATCAAAACCTGCAACAGGAGCCTTAAAGCTCTGGGACCATATCCCATGGTAAAAAGGCAAGAACTCTGGAATTGGGAGATTGTGACTGTTGACAGAGATCTATGAGAGAGACAGGCTTTGGTATGAATTGAGCTTCATTCCTAGGAATATGGTAAACTTGAATTTTCTTCTGATTAAACAAATGCATTTAAGGTAGAATCTGTACTTTTGATCAGTTTTGTATGCATAGCATGGACTGAGTCATATTATGACTTTTGTTTGTTTCATTTTTAAACTCTTTCTATTTTCCAGATTGACCCAACAAAATAGGCCATTAATACAAAGGGAAAACTCTTTACATACTATCAAGGGAAAGTAAAACTGTAGGTGACAAACCTGTGCAGAATTTAAATACTGGCCACAAAGTTTCAGTGTCTAGTCCACAACTCCTACAATGAATCTCAGACACCTATCCTCATATCAGTTCTTTTTTGTTCTTAAATCAACTAGTTTTCTAGAGATATGCTAGGAATTTCCAATATTTGTATTATAATAAAACTCTTTAAGAAAAGATTGATTCGAGATGGTAGGTATAGGAAAGCATAGCATCTTTAAGGATACTCTAATCTCTGGCTTCTCATTCTGGACTCATTACTGGACCTTTCAGAAAGGATCAACACTGTAAATTTAATTATTGAAGATAATAAAAGAAGAGAAAATCAAGCTAATCAGAGAAAACTATAAAAAGGTGAACTCTCTTGCAATGTGTGGAGCAACAGAAATTGAACAAAATTGAAATATATTAAGAATCCTGAATTCCACTCTATGAACCCTGAGGAAAGAGTTGATGAATGAAGGATGTTGAGTTATTGATCCAGGTATTACAGAATATACACCATTTGCATGTAACATACCAAATGCTCCCTCACTGTGGATGAGGGGATATATAAATCTTCATCTATAGGGTCAACCAAGTTACTTATTTTAGCCAACGGAATGTTAACAGATGTGATGCAATCTGTCTTGAAAAGCACTTTATCACTTGGAACTGTCACTCTTGCAACTCTCTTATTCTCATGACAAGGCCATGCTCGGGCTGGCTTGATGATCCAAGGGGATGATAACAGAATCCTGGAGCAAACCTGTCCCAACCCAAATCCAGCCTACTTCATCAACACCTGGCCAACCACAGATCCACGAGTGAACCAGCTGACATGAGCAGAAACATCTACATCAGAAGCTGACCCTCAGCCTACATGGAGATCCACGAAAATAAATGATCACTGAGTTTAAAGCCACTGAGTTTAGGTGATTAGTTTTAGCAGCAATGTTATGCACACAATTAATAGATAGGGTTGGTGGATAAGTTAGCAAGTAGGAGCCAAGAGGTTCAACTATACTATGACTGCTGGATTTTTTCCCTCACGATTAATCTTAGAGGAAATACCAAGAAAAATACCAAGAAAACAGTGAGTTAAAGGGACCCACTTTGAATTGTGCTTGTGCTGGAGGGTGACTTTGGCATTGGGAAGGAAGTGGCCAGGCACAGCTGTGGGATGGTGCTTACAGGAAAGTGGTTGTGAGAGATCTAGTTTTGCTTCCTTTCAGCCAGTGCCTTGTATCTGCAGCATGAGATGTGGACTCCTGGTGCAGAAGACTCAAGAGCAAACTCACAGTAGTTTAGAAGCCCTGAGTGAATGATGAGCCAAGAAAAGACGAAGTCAGATTGGTTTGAAGGAGTTTCTTCCTTGATGCTTCCTTTCACCCTCCCTATCTGATTCATTACAATCTAAGTTAGTTCTCATTCTAACATTGTTCCTTCTTGTGCATCTAGCTTGACTCCCTCAGCAGAGTAACTTTCTGGTGCCCGATTTTCTATACCACATCTTTCCAAGCACGAAGCTTACTGGTTTCCCTCACCCACACTGCCTCCAGAAGAGCTGAAAGATAACTGATCTCAGAGACCAAAATAAACATTCAGGCGAGGAGCACACGTATTTCAAAGCAACAACAGGATTAAGATCCTATCAGCAGCAATGGTATTACAAAAAGGAACAAAGATTTTAATGCATCTGTAATAAACTTTCTAAGAGATACATGAGAATATAATAAAATGAGTCAAAAATAAGAAAACAAAAACAAAGGTCCATGCATAAATATATAATTTAAAAAATGTAATGATAGTTATAGAGTACACCATAGATGAAATAAATGGTTAATACAGCTGTCATAATCTTACAAAAATATTAGACCCCAAAAGATAATAATGTCTACCACATAATCAAAGATGTCCAGATGTGCAAAAGAGCAAGAAAATATTACCCATAAGAAGGAGCAAAATCAATTCATCAAAATGGACTCAGAGGGAATTCCCTGGCGGTCCAGTGGTTAGGACTCCATGCTTTCACTGCCAAGGAGGCGGGTTCGATCCCTGGTTGGGGAACTAAGATCCCACACGCCGCCTGGCACGGCCAAAAAAAATATTAAAGAATAAAAAAATAAATTAAAAAAATGGACTCAGAAATGACAGATTTTATAAATAACAGAAAAGTATATTAAAAGTTATTATAACTTTATTGCACATGTTAAAAAGGTAAAATAGAGAAAAGGGATATGTAAAATAAAGAAAAAAACCCTGAATTTCTACAGATAAAAAATACAAAGTCCAAGATAAAAAATATACTGGATGAGACTAATGTCAGATTAGACAGAGCAGAAGAAAAGATTAGTGAACTTGAAGCCATAGAAACTATCCAAAATTAAATACCCAGAAAAAATAATAATACTAATTTCTAAAAAAAAATTGGAAAAACCAGTGAGGTGTAGAACAACATCAAACAGTCAAACCTACACACAATCCTTTCTGCTCCTAAAGTATTATGGGCAGAAAAATATTTGAAGAAATGATTGCTGAAAATTTTCTAAATTGGATGAAAGCTATAATCCTATAGATCCAAGAAGCATTAAGCAGCAAAAACATTCAAAAAAATACCAAGGCATCTTTTAATAAAATTACTCAAAATTTATAATAGAGAAATTCTTAGAAGCAGTCAGAGAAAAAAGACGCATTTCATACAGAGCAACAAAGACAAGGGTGGCAGATTTTTCTACTGAAACAATAACAATGCAGTCAGAAGACACTGCAGATACATCTTTAAAGCCCTGAATGGAAGGTTCTGTCAACCGAAACTTTATTCTTAGCAACACTTTCTTTGTAAAGCAAGTATGACCAAAGGCCTTTTCAGACATACAAAGTTGGATGATTTTATTGTCAGCAGATGCACACTATTAGAAATGTTGAAAGACACCTTCCATGTAGAAGGAAAATGATACTAGAGGAAACATGTATATACATAAAGGAATGAAAAACTATGAAACTGATAACTACATAGGTAAACATGTAAAATCGTTTTTTATTATTTAAATTTTCTTTAAAGATTATTAACTGTTCAAATAACAATTAGCATGACTTTATAACATATTAAAAATAAAATGCATGAAAAAATAGCACAAAGATCAGAAGGGGAGAGATAGGAGTATACTATTATAAGGTTCTTTACCTATACGTAAGGTGGTGTAATTACTCGAAGATAGACTGTGATGAGTCAAAGATGTACACAATCATTTATAAAGAAACTGCTAAAATACTGAGGTGTGTTATAGCTAATAAGCCAAAAAGACATAAAATATAATTGTAGAAAACATGTAAGTAATTTAATAAAATGAAGGCAAAAGGGGAAAGAGGACCAAAGAACAGACGGGACAAATAAAATAAGTTTTGGGATGAATGGGATAAATATAATAAATAAGAAGATAAATATAGCCTTACAATATCAGTAATCACACTAAATGTAAATAGGATACATTTTTCAATTAAAACACAGAGATTGTCAGATTAAAAAAAACTAAGACACAACTATCTGCTGCCTAAAACAAACCCATTTCAATATAAAGACAAAAAAAAAAGTAAAAGAATTTATCAATAATCATTTCCTTTTTACTGTTGGGTAGTATTCCATGGTATAATGCACCCATTAACCTGCTGAAAGACCTCTGAGTTGTTTCCACTTTGGGGATATTACAAATACTTCTATATACATTTGTGTACAGGTTTTTGTGGGTATGTAACTTTTCACTGATACACACGACAACATGGATGAATCTGTAGGCAGCCATGCTGAGCAAAAATAAAAAGTCAATCCCCCAAAATTACATATTCTGAGTCTATTCATGTGAAATAATTGGAATGAAAAAATTGTAGAAATGAGAGGGTAAGGGATGGGGCAGAGGTGGGAGAGGGGGTAGTGTGCCTTAAAGGAGCAACACAGGGATCCTTGTGATAAAAGAATGCAGAATAAATTTAAAATTACTTTTTCAAGATTCACAGATTCAGAAAAAATTCCAATGTTTAAAAAGTGTCATATCTTGCTATATATAGGTTTTTTAAAATGAAAAGAAAGAACACAAAATGGGATAGTTGATAAAGTCATATTTAGGAACTGTATTTGGCACTTCTTTTCAAAGGTGAGATATATTTTCATATTTCATTTACTTTTTTAAAACATACAAAAAAAACTATCATTCAATTCATACTGCTACTGTTTGGTCCTTTATATAATTATGCAATGATTTAATAGTTTTCAATTTATTAACTGATAATATACAAAGCTTTACCTCAGCCATCACAGACCACCATGATTTGTGCCATTAACGCCAATTTCCTACTCCTGTTATCTAAGTTGTAGGGAAAAGCTAAATTCCATATTATCAAAATTTTCACACTTTCTACCTTCTCATCTATTTTATTTATGCATGCCTTCTGTCCTGCATGCATTGCCCCACCTTCATCTTAACAAACACTGCTTGTTTTTACAGAAAGAGATTGAGGATAAACCTTCTCCTGAGGTTTGTCCATTGATCTCAGTCAATAGCGACCTCCGCACCATCCACTGGGCACTGGGCACTTGTGCCACATATCTCAGCATTGTACTTAGTGGTGTACTTATTCACCTACCGCTTACCTTGGAACCTCATGCCTGAAAGTGTCCTACATATATAAATAATTCAAAATGTGCCTGATAAGTTAAAGGCTAAATAAACTGGTGAAGTTGAGGTGTAAGAAATTTATAATAAACAAAGTTTTTTTTCTGTGATTTCATGGCCTAAAATATGTGTGTGTGTGTGTGTGTGTGTGTGTGTGTGTGTGTATATATATATATTTGGGTTCAGTAGGTTTTGAAATAGAAACGTCACAAAGAACCACAACTTTGAACTAAAGTTTCTGTATAATAGAAGTATTGAATTTCCAGAGCTTTTTAGTCTAGTGAGAAACTGAATGTACCAAAAAAACAAACAAACAAACAAACAAACATGTCTTTCTATCTGAGTTTAAAAGCAAACAATAATAGAAAAATTGTGACTCTGGGTTTAAACTTTTAATAATGAGAAACACTGTGTTTCCTAATAAGAACTGAGAATTAATATGTTCCCAACCTTAGTAAGTCAAAGCCGTTTGCAAAACTTAGTTTTGATGTTGACATTTCAAAACCATCCTACTTAACAGAAGTAAACATTTATTTTTTATGAAGCAATGCTGTATTAAGTCAGAATGTAACAGTATCTCTTATAACAAATACCTTCAAATGTATTAAAATTATAAAAGCAAAATTTATTTGCTGCTTTTCAAGAGGCTAAGCTTAGCACTGTAAGTTGGTTTCAAACTTCTAAGATCAGGGGAATGAAGAAAGTTTATTTAAAACTTTCTTAGTATAAAACTTTCATAGTATAAAAACATTTCAAGGAGTTCTCAGCCAAGAATAATATAATTGACTTGATAGCTTAGATGAATGCCTCTGAAATATTTGCCTTGAAATCTCTCTACAGTGTAAGACTGATTGCTCTGATTCTTTGAAGGTCTGGAGATGTAAACAGAAGTGCTATTTTCTTTGATGTTGCTGCTATAATTCATTAATATCTGTTATTTACTTAAAACACCATTTTTTCCCCCATAAAAGGAGTCTCCAGAAAGGTCCCCATGCTTTTTTTCTAGCATACCACAAAAAGCTAGGGCACAGGTACCCCGTTTAAGAAGCTCAGGCTTCGGTGGTTGGGATCACAGATGGGGCTCCTGGGCAAAGGTGGGCTTGGTGCTGGCCTTCAGAGGTTGGAAGCTATTGTGACTACAGACAGCAGGCTGCCTATCAGCACCACTTGAAGTGATCACCACTGATAGCTGTTCAAAAGGCTCAGAAGAACCTATGAAATAATCCTACATCAGCAAATGCAGGGAAATGCATGGAGACTATGTGAATATTTCTTGCCAGAGTTTCAGCGCTTTGTCCTAGTTAAGTTATCTGAAATGTAATTAAAGGAAATATATGTATCGAGAATGATCTAAAAGAGAAGAAGATATTTAAACTTCCTCACAGGCAATGAGTGCGAGCACTGCATTTGTTGCTAATTTCTTAAAGACCTAGAAACAACATACACAGGCTATATGAATGTGTGATAAAACAGAAGCCGTATTTAAATTGTACTTAAGTAAAGAGATATTTATGCACATAGTTATGTAATCAGTCAACCAATTCTTCCATCCCTATAAAAAGTTCTTCTTTTGAAGTGACTGAAGTGAAGTTTACATTGGAATTATAAATCATAATTGGGAAGATACCTAATTTTTACCTATCCCTATAGTTTTACACTTTTTGAATGGCAATCACATGCCATTTTCTAAAATGCATTTTTGTAGGAAAAATATTTTTATTAAATCTATACTTTTTCATGAGTTTAAACCTTTGGTAGCTAGAAATGAGGCTAAATAGTTTTATTAATTGTACTTTCATAATTTTGACTATGAAAAAATTCCCTAGAGTACTTGATGAAATTCCACCAAAAATCCATTAGGATTCGGAAATGAATTCACAAAGAATAGAAGAACGTCACTAAGGAAGACAAAGAGGGAGTGGTCTTGAGCAGAAGCCAGCACTGAATATCTGGCTGAGGGGCACATCAGTGCCCGCAACCTGGAATCCTGGCTGACAGACAGCCTCGCGGAGAATGGGCTACAGTCTTAGAAATCTTTAAGGTGGGGAACTGAAATGGAGATTCTTTTTTCTAATCAATGATATTATTTTTTTAATTTATTTTTTTATACAGCAGGTTCTTATTAGTTATCTATTTTATACATTTTAGTGTATATATGTCAATCCCAATCTCCCAGTTCATCCCACCACCACCAATTCTTGAACAGTGTTGGGAGATCTCGAAGAATAGATAAGTAAAACAATGTGTTAGGAAAATAACCTTCATATAAGAATGTTGTTACAAGGCCATATGTGGCTAATTCTTGGGTGTGGTGGATAATATGAAGTACAAGATTAAATTCTATCCCAAGAAAACAAATTCTCCCTGAAAGAAAATATCCTCAATATAGGAACCTCGAGATAGTCATAGATATGATCTCTGTCTCTTCCTTTCCCTGACTCTCTTTCTCTCTCTTTCTCTTCCTCTCTCCTTCTCTCCCCAACCCCCCGCCTCGCCCCCCCCCCCACACACAATTTAAGAACTTTTAAGGGCAAAATCCACCACGAGCCAGGATCACCAGAAATAACACGACGGAGACTTAAATCCCCGAAGACTTTAGTTGGAATTTTCAGATCAGAAAGTAAAATAAGCGTGTCTCAAATATGTGCATAAATAAAAGGGGAATTTAAATGCATGAACATTGGAAAAGAGTTTATTAATGAACTGATATTTAAAAAGAAATTTTTAAATGTTAAAGACACAAGAAAATTGAATAAAAAGTATATTATCTATAGCTTAAAATGAATTAATGAACTGAGAAAAATAGATGAGAAGATATTTCAAATACATAAACCTAAAATATGAAAGATTAAGACATACAGAATATTTAAAAGAAGAAAATAATTTCTAATACATATTTGGTATGGCATATAAAAGACAATTATAGTTCTCCTTCTCCACTGTAAGGACATTTCCATGAAGCTATAATAATGGAGCTACTTCAGCTTTCTTTTGATTAGTGTTTTAGCAAGGTGCATCTATCTCCATCCCTTTACTTTTTTAACTCAATCATCTTCATTAACTTGTATTTTTTACGTAATAATACCTAGTTGTCTTCTCAAGGGTATCTACTTAAGTATCAATATATCGTGTTAATAATAAAAAGCCAAGTAAGATATTCAGAACTATCAAAAATTGTTATAAGACCCCATCTCCACCTTTATACTTTATTGTTCATCATTACCCAGAAGTTTTCAGAACACATGCTCAGAAGTTGCTTTTTCCAAAATTAATATTGACACCCCAGCTTTCTTTTGATTAGCTTTAGCACGGTATACCTTTCTCCATCCCGTTACTTTTACTCTGTCTTTACATTTAAAGTGGGTGTCTTGTAGACAACATACACCTTGTTTTGTGTCTACTCTGACAGTCTCTGTCTTTCAATTATTTCCACTGACACAATGATTACTGATATAGTTGGATTAATATCTATCGTATTTGTTACTGTTTTCAATTCATTGCCCTTATTTTTTTTTCTTTCCACTTTAGTCTATCTTCCTCGGTTTTAATTTAGCATTTTGTGTGATTCCATTTCTCCTCCTCTCTTAGCATACTAACTTTTACTGCTTGCCCTTGAGTTTGCAATGTACACTTACAACTAATCCAAGGTCGCTTTCAAATAACAGTATATTGCTTCACAGGTAGTGTGAGTACCTTATATGAGTATTCCCAAATTTTCCCTCCCATTCCTTATAACATTGCTGTAATTCATTCCACTAACCCACAAGCTATAATCTTCAAATACAATGCCACTGTTATTATTTTGAACATACTGTTATCTGTTAGATCAATTACAAATAAGAAAAAAAATTCTATTTTATCTTCATTTATTCCTTCTCTAACACTCTTCCTTTCTTATGTAAATCTGAGTTCCAGACTTATTTCATTTCCCTTCTTTCTGAGGAAAGTCTTTAGCATTTCTTGCTGAGCAGGTCTACTGGTGACAAATTCCTTCAATTTTTGTCTGACAAAGTCTTTATTTCCCCTTTTTGAAGGATAACTTTTTGAAGTTTTGAAGGATAACTTTGCTTGATAAAGTTTTAGGTGTTTTTTAAAAAATTTCAACACTATATTTCACTCCGCTCTCTACTTGCTTGCATGGTTTCTGAGAAGTTCAATGTAATTCTTACTCTTAGTCCTCTATGAATAAATAAAAAATTTCTTCTTTGGTTTCTTTAAAATTTTTCTCTTTGTATGAAGACTGAATTTGATATGCATAGGTAGAGATTTTTTGGTATTTATTATGCTTGGTGTATTCTGAACCTCCAGGGTCTGTGATTTGGTTAGTTTTGGGAAATTCTGTCATTACTGCTTAAAATATTTCTTCTGTTCCTTTCTCTCTTTCTTCTCATTTTGGTATTCCCATTACACATATGTTTACATTTTGTAATTGTCCAATAGTGCTTAGATGTTATGTTCCACCATTTTCATTCTCTTTGCATTTCAGTTTTGAAAATTTCTATTGACTGAGCTTCACGCTCACCGATTCCTTCCTCAGCTGTGTCCAGTCTACCAGTAAGCCCATCAGAGGCTGTCTTTACTTCTGTTAGCTCTTTTTTAAAAATTTCTACCATTTCCTTTAGATTCCTTCTTAGAGTTTCTAGCTTTATGCTTACATTGCCCATCTGTTCCTGCATGTTGTCTATTCTTCCCACTATAGTCTTATTTAATTAAAGTGTAGTTGGTTTACAATATTATATTAGCTTCAGGGTTACAACACAGTGGTTCAATATTTTATAGATTATACACCATTTACAGTCATTATAAAATATTGGCTATATTCCCTGTGACCCTATTATAGTCTTTTGCATATTAATCATAGTTTTAAATTCCCAGGCTGGCAATTCCAACATCTCTGTCATATCAGTCTGGTTGTCTGGTTCTGATGCTTGCTGTCTCTTCAGACTGTGTTTTCTGCCTTTAGTAGGCCTTGTATTTTTCTTGTTGAAAGCGGGACATGATGTACTGGGTGAAGGAACTGAGTCAGACCTTGATCATGAGCTGTTTGTCCACAAGGCTACGAGTTAGGCTGTGCTCACTGTTTGCTGTAGTTGTTGGTGTCAGAGGCTAAAATGTCCTTCGCTGTCCTTGTTTTGCTCCTCTGCTGTCTTTGGGTTTCCTAAGAGACTGTCTTAAATAAGAGCTGAGGAAGGACATTCATCCATTTGTCCTCCTCCTGTGTCTGGTTCCTGGGCATCTTCTTCCTTGAGATATAACTGTCTCTTTCTGCCTGTCTCTCCATTTTTTTTGGGGGGGGGGGAAACAGTAGTTTGCCTTCTGACCTCAATTACCAGATGGATCTAAGGAGAGTTGTTGACTTTCACTCTGCTCAGCGTTTTTGTTGTGGTGAGGATGGGAAAGACAACGTCAGAGTTCCCTACCTGCTGGGCTTGGAACTGAAAGTTCAGGAATTATTTTATGTGTCTTTCTGAATAAGTTGAGGAGGAGGTTGAAACTAAGAACTACATAGTCATGTAGGAATTAAGAGCTCAACCCCTTTGGAGTCAACAGTTTTAGAGTGAAAGAACATTTCAGTTCATCTGACCCAGTTTCTTCATTGTAAAGATGATTAAGACCCACGGAGATTAACTGACTAGTTCACATAAGGCAGCATGTTTTCTGAGGCAGAACTGGGGTGTGACTTAAGTTTCCCAACTCTTTGCTCACGACTTTTCAACCAAAACAGCTCTTTTCAGCACAGATTTTTGAAAGGACTTCTTGCATCTGTAGGAGAAGTGTAACTATAGCAATTTTATCATCAGAAAGACAAGGGAAAGGCACACAAGAAGTAACTTTAGAATATTAACATGGGTAATCCTGAAATCTAAGTATGCTTTGGGGAATTAGTCTTCTTTTTTCTTGTCATAAGCTTGACAAGTAGGTCTTTGAATTTTACTCTATCTCAATCCCCAAGTAGCATGAGGCAATTAGATCTCTGGCTAAAAATCACTCATGAATGGACAAGGTCAGAAGTCAAGTCCCTTGTGAAATGTTATATTCACAACTGTAGTTGTATTAACTAAAAATAAATAAACCAGTTGTGTTCAATCAATTGCCAAACAGTAGCTTTTAAAAGCATCAATTTTTATCAATATGTAAATGTTCAAGCATTTAAAGTCATGATCACATTGACCAAAAAACCCCAGAAACTATCTGACTAATGCTCCCTAACGTGGATAAAAAACACATCATTTGGTTGGATCGTAAACAATTTTAAATTCATCTGATAGCAAAGAGAACTCAGGGGCTGAACTCTTCACCTGGAACAAAAAGTGAGTCAACTTTGTTCTAAGAACTTTAGGTTCATTTTCCAGCAGTGCTTGTCCTCTTGGCTCTTCCACAGCTTGACTCTGTTTACTGCTGTCCTCTGTTTCATGCATTTGATGAACCTACTATGTTCTTAATTATTTAAGGCCAGGAGGAGGGCTTTGTGTGACCTGACTTTGTATCTTCTGTGTCTGCAACAGTGTCAGGCAAATGATGGCTGATAACATTTACATTTTTAGCTATTGTGACTAGTAAGAAAAGGCTGTCTGTTCTGTTGTTAGTCTACATAAACATATCACTGGCTCAGTTTAAAAGGAAAAGTTCATATTATTTGCATTAGCTCATTACTTATTACAACTCTACAAATAACTTATTATTCCTAAAGTCCCAATTAAGCAATTTCATCCCAAATAATTTGCTCAAGAGCCAGCTCTGTGAAAATATGAGTGTTGCCTGATGGAATCTGTTCACCTCACCTGAGAATAGGGTCCTGATGCGGAACACACCTGCATGAAGTCTGGTTAGCCTTACTGCAATCTACCTTTGAGTCTTCAGGGTGCTAATATGCGTTGTGGACCAGGAAGATGGAGGTATAAAACCTGGTTTTTCTTGTATTTGTCTGACATCAACACTCATTCCACCTCCATTTTTTTGGTAATGCCTTTGGGGACTATTGTTTGAACATACTTTGAAAAATGCTTTTGTGGAGAAAAGCATGGGCTTTTAAATCAGCTTTGAATTCAAATCTAGCATCTAACAGTTACTATCTATTGGATGCAGAGCAAATTATTTAACCCCTGCATATATTAATGTCTTCATCTGGAAAATGGGCATAATGACATTTCTACTGAGTTGTGGTAAAGATTAACTGAAATAGTATATAAAAACTGCAAATTACAGTGCCAAACACATTTTAGTCTATCAACAAGTTGATTTTCATGCCCTCAGCTTTATCCATGCCTACTAATATCACAACCCCATTTAATGAAAACTAATGATTCAAACTCAAATCTCTCTAATTCCAATGTTGATGCTTTTCTCAGTTCTGCACATTTTTAGATAAGACAAAAATAAACAGTAGACATTTATGATGACAAAATTTATATACACCAGTACGTGATATAATGTGTGTGTGTGTGTTTGGGTATGTGTGTGTTTGTGTGTGTGTGTCCATAGTGCACAGAAAGGTAGAGACCAGCAGACACTGGATGAAGAGACAAAAATTGTGCTGAGCACACTCTCTCCAGCTCCCAAACTCATGATTTTTTTGGTAAAACGTGGTGATAGTATGAGTTCTACATCCTCATAATTTCATTCAATAATGGCTGTAAAGACAAATAACTGTAGTAAAAGTAAATTTTTGTTTGGAAAATGTTGAGAAGAAACATATCTTTTTCCTCTACTTTTCCAAGTTCTCGCTGGGACAAATGACAGATTAATAAAAGCCTACACATTTATTTAATGTAAGTTTTACGTGACACAGGAGCCGTCACAAGGAAAGTTGTTAAACCTGAGCGTGTTTATGCCGGGTTTGATGGAGAGTGGAGTCCCGGGAAGGCATGACAGGTGAAAGGTGAGCCAACGTGGAAAACCAGGGAAACCTAGAGCGCCTGCTCATTCAGGTCCTCTCTGTGTCCCCTCTTCTTCAGGAAGGATGCTCTGTTCCTGCAGGGCACGGAGGGCTCCCCTCAAGTGAGGGTTACAGGACCGCCTCATGGCAAGGTCATACAAGCCTTCCTGCACCTGCTGTTTCTCAGATGCGTTTAGCCTAAAATATTCAATGTGCCAAGGTGCCACATTTAGGGTTACTGTTCTGAACCCTATCAAAAATAAACCTGGTATAAGATTTTTTACAACAGGTGTACTTCTGAACTAATTCTCAGTGGCACTAAATCTATGGTTAACATGCCACATTTATTTTAGTTCATAGTTGATATTTTTTAATCCTTTATTTATAATATTTGACTTTATTAGAGCATTCAATTTACATTTATTGTGATTATAGCTGTCTTTAAATCTTCCAATTTACTACCTTCTTCTGTTTTATAGCCTACACTTTTTTTCCTTTTGTATTATTATATTTTTATTTTATTCTCCCCATCTATTATCTTTGAATTTATATATTTTGTTTACAATTCTTAGTAGTTATCCTAGAGGCTAAAAGATACATTCTTCATTTATCAAAATTTAATGTAAAGTGATTATTTTACCTCTTTTGGGATGCTGAAAGATCTTAAAACCCCTGAACCCAGAAGAGCTTACATTTTGAATTCTATCTGGAGTTATATGACCAATTATTCAAAGACAAACTAGAGTTTTAAAATGCCATAATCTCCCTGGGGGTAAGAGTAAAAATTGTTAGTAATGATTCCAATTCTCCATTTGACATGAGAAGGTTTTAGCAGTTTGCAATGTTCCATTTATCTTCAAGGGCATTCCTTTTGAATATAAGATTCTCACATCAGTCACATAGGTAATGTTTATCATTGACATTTTGGAAGACACAAGACCACCACTATGCTCCTTACTGCTTTCAAAGTTCATACCAAAAAATCCTCAGTGCAGAAACTGTCTTTTCTTTGCTTCCTTATTTTCCAACAACTTGCAAAATAAGCCTACCAGATGGAGGGGAGTTAACAATAATAGGATACAAATTCCATTCCTGCCCTAACTTTTCTAATCTGATCCTGATTCTAGCAAAAAGAAGGAATCTGGCCCTCACTTTCACACTGCTTCTGACGTCTTGTTATTACTGTCATTGTAGAAGGAGCCTTTTTAGGAGTTCGTGCTCATGAAATGCGCTTTCTCCCAGATTCCTCTCCACTCCGTATCTAGACCTAAAGAGCACAGTGTACGAAAATAGAACTCGTTCAATACATTAATAAATTTGTCTTCATCCTTGCCTTTGCTTAAGTCCTTAGTTTCTTGCAAGAAAGGAAAAATGAGCTGATGTTAGGGAAGAAATCAAAGCAACCCCCTCTGGCTAACACGGGGCGGGTCACACACTGTGCACATTTTTCTCTCTCTTGTCCTTATTTCAAAAAACATGAACACAATCGTTAATCCACTGAAGACATCAACTGTGGAAGACAGAGACCCATCTCTGATCCCTCCCACGCGGGAGGGGGTGGAGATGGTGCTGGCCCTTCCCAGGCCACCTCATGTTCATCTTTTCGTCTTCAGAAAAGGGACAGAGTTCTCCCCTTGCTGTTGTCACTTTGAGATGCTCCCCAGGATCAATCACTCCCCAAATGCTAAGGAGACGGCGAACACTGAATATTCAAAATGTGAATACTCAAATGAAAATTTTAAATGTTTTTTAAATACCAGTAAAACACCAAGGATATGCTTTCAAAATCTGCAACTATTTGTTGCTATGTCCCTTTTTTACGCTGGATTGAGTGGATGTCTTCCACACTCGTACTGTAATGAGTGAAGAGAAGCAGCCATGTGATCTCTCAGATTCCGACCCCATAGGAGGAACAACAGGACAGAAGGAACACGAGAGAAAACACGAGAGAACACTGGCTTCCTTTACTCTCCAAATGACATGGTGTTTAGCTTGTGATTACAAATCACTTCTCTGAAAGGACATCAAAATATAACACTACGACAATAACACCCAACCAGAACAGGGAGCCTCCTTAACACCAAGAGCAGAAAGGCAGAGGCTGCTGCCTCATAGAAAAGAAAGGATAACGGGATGGAGACCTTGTCTAGGACCACGTCAGGGAATACGTTTGGGAACCTCTCCTCCCAGGAGTGCCATCAGAGTGGAAGATAAAGAATAATAATGCATATTAAATATTGCCAACCTCTGAGCCAGGCCAATCCCACTATCTAAAACAAGCATGCGTCAATCCTAAGTGTTTGGTGTCAGTTCCATTTGATGGATGAGGGAGACATAATCTTGGGCACATAACTAGGGTCACCCTTGAAGAGGGTGCAAATTTTGACTATTGTATGGTAATAAATTTGAGGAGTGACCTTATGATAATTGTTGATTTTGTGATTGCACAATATTTTCCTGTATTTTTTTTCTTAGATTCACATTGCTGCTAATTCCAGAGGTCATTTTATGGAATATTTATAATATTCATCATATTTGGCAAATATTATCCTAAATCCCTGGCAAGAAAGGATGGGTTATTCACCACCTAACTGTCCCCGCCCCATGGAGATCCTCCTTCCTGAAGAAATGTAAGGAAACAGTTTTGAAAAGGAATGTCCCTGTGTCTTATTACAGAAATCTCTTTGCATCATTTATTTCTATTTATTTCAGTTAGTTTCAAGCTTAGCTCTTTAAGATAAGGGTATTTTTTTCTTCTAAGGCACTAGCTTCTGAAGGAACAGAGTATGATTTTAGTAAATGTATGGTGAAGGAACAAATCAATGAATAAAATACATTTCCTGTTTGTTCACAGAGCATTTTTATCCTAATTTTTATTAGTTCTGTAATGATGTTCTTAGGATTCAATTTACCTTTTGAGTAGCTGCAGAGTCTCATTTTCCATTAAAATATTTATTGCTTAATTATACACAAATTTTTCTGTACTGAGGCCTGATTTTGAAAATTACTTGAGAAATAACTCTAGAAACTCTAAAATAGGTAAACAGAAAGAGAAATTTACCAACTTCAGTTTCATTTTTTATTCTATTATTTATAAAACATTTCCAATTCATCAATTTGCATTTATCCCAATCTGATACTACCTGCTACCTGGAATCACTGACCATCCTAAAAAGTAATGACTAAATTAAAAAGTGGGATAATTAATGCATAACAAGGGCTTTTATAATTTGAAATCTCCCAGGAGTCTCTTCTCTCATAGAATCCACAGACCGGCAGGGATCAGAATTCAGCTGTGACTGACACTGAGCCCCAAACTACCCACCCTTGGCCGGCAGCGACCGTCTCACGATGACAAGGCTGACTCAGCCCATCACTGGAGGGGTTTGTTTCTTCATCTCCAGCTGTCAATCACCTATGCAGTTGGGCATTTGGCACAGATGGTGGTACCGACCCTGGATAAAAGAAGCAATTCTTTCCAAACGTGTTTCCCTAATTTGGTTTTGATGTTGTGCTGTGTGTTTGCATGTCTCCTCAGGGACTGTCATATTTCCACCTTTGGATGGCTTTCCCATATGCTTTCTGTTTTAGTTGCTTTGGTTTTTTTTTTAAAATTTTATTTATTTATTTATTTATGGCTGTGTTGGGTCTTCATTTCTGTGCGAGGGCTTTCTCTACTTGCGGCAAGTGGGGGCCACTCTTCATCGCGGTGCACAGGCCTCTCACTATCACGGCCTCTCTTGCTGCAGAGCACAGGCTCCAGACGCGCAGGCTCAGCAATTGTGGCTCATGGGCCTAGTCGCTCCGCGGCACGTGGGATCTTCCCAGACCAGGGCTCGAACCCGTGTCCCCTGCATTGGCAGGCAGATTCTCAACCACAGCGCCACCAGGGAAGCCCCCAGTTGCTTTGTTTTTATAACAAGATTCTCCTTTTGCTTTGTGAAAGGCAAGTAAGAAAATTCTCAGTTGTTTTCATGCCTTCTCTCTTACCTGCACACCAACAAGCTATACGAAAGCCCACCATTAACATGAGAGGTCTCTACGAAATTTTAGATAGCTGAAGGTCACAAAATGGACCAAAACTGATTGGTGCTATGGCTTATATTTGCTTGTATTTTTTTTTAAAGTTGAATTAAAAAAAAATTAAAGGAGTAACAGTTTTAACTGGGGGCTTACAAACAACATTTTAATTACAAAAAGAGAAAGCTAAAACGGATTTTGAAACCTCAAATATTCTGAGTTGGCCTCTTGAATAATCTCCCTTGTAAGACTCTCCACTGGGGATGAAGATATAAAACTGTAACGTTTCTATCATCTTTTCTGTATTCAGTAGGAATGTATATAACATACAAATTTCAGCATCCGAGTTCTAAGCTATTCTATGTGGTCATTCATTAATTCATCAAACATTCTCTGAAAAAAATATTCCAGGAGTGAGCTAGGGTCTTAGAGGAACAAAAATCAAGACAAATTTCTCATTCGTAAGGAACACAAGCTTAATAAAGAATGTAGTTTTACAAACAGATAATTATAAACAAAATCTGAAATGAAGAACATTTGATGTGGAGAAAATGAGCAGAAGGAGAGACTGCTCCTCTGGAGATGTGGCTGGGGAGTGACTTTTGAAAAAAAAGTCAGAAAGCATAAGCAGTGCTGCTTCTTTTTTTTTTTTCCAGTCATTTTGCTTTCTCTTCTTGTACGACTACAACATCTAGTGTTGATTTTCTTTCTTTGACTTTCTCATCAATCATAAATCCTTAGATAGAGGTATAGAACAGATGTTATTATGCTTTGGTTTGCCAATCTGTACACACATAAAGAATCTCTTAGCCTCTTAAGAGACATCTAAAATTAACGCGTAGTCCTTTTACATTATGTGACCTACACACTAAATATCAAGCAGAGAACTAAATAATAGGAGTTCCTATACACTGTATTTCTATATAGAAAAATGGGAAAAGGATGGAATATAGCCAGGAAAAAATAAACTCACATTTCTAGACTTAAAACCAGATTTTATAAACAAATGTTCTACTGTGTTGAGAAAAAGATCACAATAAAACCTAAGATGTTTTTCCTTTAAAGAAAGACCACAGATGAGACTATCTTAATGAATTCTTGCAAAGCCAAACACAATAAAATGAAACATTTTATTACCTGGCATTGCCTTTTGTTGTTGATGTTTTCCTCTTCTGCAGCAGAGGTTTACAAAGCATACAAAGCCTTCAGTGAGCAACATCATATAATTAATGAAATGAAAGTTAGAGGTCAATAATAAGTATCACTTTCCAAGTTCAACAGAAGATGCTGTGGGTGTTCACCCCATCAAAGCCACAGCAGGGGGATGAGGTCCCTGTGCTTGAGAAGGAGAAGGGCTAAGATGAAATACAGCCAATTTCCAGTGATTTTGCTCTGATTATAAATTATTCAGAATGGACTCCCTCTCCTTCTCCTCTTTAATCACATGGATTTTTACAGTTTTAATTGAAGGAATACTTCCATCAGGCCAATACAGCAAGTACTCAAATCTATCTGTTCCACAGACATAGCAGGCACTTCCATTTCAGAATTCTTGAGAGATCTGCTCCATTCGTACTTATTTGATGACAGGAGCTGAGCTGCCCTCCCGCCGTCCGCCCACCTCCCACTCTCAGTCCGGCGGGGTTTCTGTAGAGCTGGGCCCATCCTGAGAGTCTTGGGTGGACAGCACACCAAGATAAGTCAATTGGCTCTCCTCATGTCCCTGCCTAGAGCGATCATTTCTTCCATGATCTTACGGGAAACTCAAGCCGACCGGGGCCAAGGAGATCCACGTCTCGTGTTATTGCGGCCGGGAAGCAAGCTGGTCCACGCAACCCTGTAACTCTTCCAACAATCTAGACCCGTCCTAGCACCTGACTCTGAGACCTGCACCTAGCTGTTACTGAGGTCCTTGGTGATTTTGGAACATTCACTTATTAAGAGGCAAAAATCTTTATTTTTTTAAATAAACACTAGTGGATGCCTGAAAGAACTTTACATTATAAAGCACTGAACATATATGTTTATACATGTATCATTTCAAGCTCAAACATTACCAATAAACTTAAAGGTACACTCAACAAATACCAAACTCACAATAAAGTAAATACAGTATTAGAATAAATTTTGCAGCATAGTCCTAAAAAATTTTCAATATTCTTACAAAACATTCTATTACCTTTATAGAAGATTTATCTTAAACATTGAAGATTTCCCTTCCATTGTAAAGCAATTATTCCCATCTTTGTAAAAGGGTTATACTCTCTTGATGTTGTTTTTGCTCGTTTTCTTAAAAATGTCATTACTCATTGGTTAATTGGTAGATGTTTTATGGGTCTATGAAGATTTTCACTTTGTTCCTCTAGATATTTGAACACATACTGCAAGAATATCAAAATTACTTATAATTCTTAACATCTAAACACGTTTATTCATGAGAGTTAGACCAGTGTGAGAAGCTGTTATGTCTTTCACTCCATGCAACTGTCGTTGAGGAGCTGCTGGTCTTACTGAGACATTATTAGGTGGGATTCATTCACACGTGCTCATAGTCACTCAGTGAACACTGGTAGAATATTTTCTATGTGCCAAGTACTGTTCCAAGTGCTTTGCAATCTCCATTCATTTTTTACAAATTAAATATATACAAGTATATACATATAATATGAAATATTGATTCATTAAATATTACTGCACATCAGCTCTAAGAAAGGCATCCATCAGCTGCTTCAAGTTCCTGGGAAGCTATTATGATTTTGCACAGCAATCTGTAATTACTGGTGTAAACCTGCCTATAGGAAGCATGTTATCTAACCAGTCAGAGACTGTCCATTCTATCATGTATTTTAATTAGAACTGATATTACCAGATGGTACAACCCCCTTCCCATCTACTAAGCATCCAATTGCTGTATTCAATAATAACCTAAATATATCTTTAGCAACTCAATTAAACATCAAAAAGCTCAACAAACAAAACATATTTTAATCCCCTCATATAAGAATATTTGATGTTATGGCAATATTTGTTACACTTATGATTCTCAAGTCATAAATGATCTCAGAGATATAACATCAGTTCTACCAAACAGTGTGGACGATGCTTGGATTTAGACTTCCCATGTAATTCCAGATATTTATAGAATGAAAGTGTTAAAGTAAATTATGCTTTATAACATGGTATCCATCTTCATTACTATATTCTTGAATACAATGAAAGCATTTCAGGACTAATATAAAAATTATTTCTTTAGATTAACTTTTTCCTGAATATCTGTATGTATTTTTCCCACTTAGATATTCAGGGAAAGAAATAAAACCCATATGTGTATCTTTTACTAGTTAACAAAATGAAGACTTGGGGTTTATGCATTTACAATCTTAAATTCTCCTAAAAATAAACCTGAATGTTATTTTAATCACTAAAAGATTCATGATGAAAATGATGGAGAATGAAGCTAAGGATTTTATTATGTTTTCACATTTACTCAGCATAGGTAAACTTTCTTATCATGAAAAACTATTATCATACCAGTTTGCCAGAATCCTGTTGTTTTTTGTGTGTGTCCTGAAAATTTACTGTTCCTAGATATGCTTTCAAGTAAAATTAGAGAAATTAATAATCATTTCCTATCTTTAATAGCCTCTGGTTTCCAAAAATGCATTATTATTTATCATAATGGCAAGCACTCAATAGTTATTTTCAAATTAGTGCATTAACACTTCAAATTAATGAATAAATGAAAGTATCAAAAAACCATATATACACAGAAACAGTTATGACATAGTAGCTTTTTACATGTTATTTATTATCTTAAATTTGTGCAAATTATAACTTCAGCAGAATCAAGTATCTTTCTTACTTAAGGTCTCAAAGATCAGAGCTTTAACTGTATCCCACATACGCATTCATTCTGAATACATAACATTTCTTTCAGCCACTAAAGTATCTACTATTCATATCATAAACTACCTTAGAGATATAACATCAGTTTTACCAAATGGTATGAGCGAAGCTTAGACTATAATACAAAACGGATGAAATTCTAGATATTATAGAATAAAATAGTTGAGTTAGCATCAATTACGTTTTGTGACATGGTATCCATCTTCATTATTGTATTCTTGGATATAATGAAAGTAGATAAGGAGTGAGACAAAATTCATTTCTTTAGACTACCTTTTCCTGAATATTTGTATGCATAGTTTTTTTCCTACTTAGATAAACAGAAGATCCCTCTGTGTATCCTAAAATCTGCATTTTAATCAATATTTTACTTTTCTGATGTGCAAATCCCAACTAACTTTAAGCTCCTCATGAAATGAAAGCCACAGTAGGCAGGCAGGAAGACAAATAAGTGTCTAACGGCTTTCCCACATAGAGGGAGGGCAGACAGTGAGAGGGTCTGTGCGTCAACAACAATGCTTCTAAGAATCACATGGGGAAAAAGAATAAATGGATGGAGGACCATCAGCATCGGTGCTGAAAGAAAGGGAAATGAGTTTCCTTTGTCAGAAATATGAAGACGTTTCCACAGTGTAATGATGACAGGATGAGAAAGGTAACACCCATGAAGAATGCACGGAAGATGCCGTGGAGAAACCCCTTGGCAGCCCTGCACCTGCAGGGTGAGGAAGAGAAGGAAGATAGGTTGGTAGGACAGCTGACAAGCAAGCCGAGGAGTCACAGCAACTACAAAGAGGCACTCGGAGTCTTCAGGGAGAGAACCTGGGCCGGGGCTCCTCTATCTCTTTGATATTCCAACATCACTGCGTGTGTGTTTTTGTTTAAGCACCTTCTCACCTTCTAGCACTACAAGACACTCTGGGTCATCCTGCCATAGTCCTAGAATCAGCCATTTTTCCAGTAATCCGGGTTCCTCTTACTAGAGAAAGGTTTAGAAGCCAAGATATGGGGCCTAAGTGTGCTCCTTGTTACTGGTATTTCATTGCTTGAAAGAACGCTAAACTGACAGAGCAAAGATATGTGTGTGTATACTAACCTGTGCATATACTCATACCTATAAATGTTCCTATATGTAACCATCTGTATCAATAGTCAGCTGAACCTGAGTTTTTACTGATGCTTCTAACTCTAACCCATCACTACGTGGATCATTCTCATCACCTCCCTTTGCTTATCTGCAAACTCCCACTTCAGCGGTGATAAGCTAGGCTCTCTACACCAGCAACCATGTTCATAACTGTTCATGGATATGTATCCATGAGCATATACATATACAGACACATATACATACATTCCCAGTATATGTATGCCCAGTGTAGTGGCTTTAGAATTGCTAACCTGTAACCCCATAGGACCCACCTTTATGGACTAGAGCGTGCTGCCCATGTACAGTTCCTTTTGCTTTTAGTCTCACAGAGGCTACTCATTTCTCAAGTTTCTTGGATCAGCACCTTTTTCCTCAGGCCATTAAGTGAAATCATCTCATACATTAGTAATATATTTAGACTAGTTGGTCATATTCCGCATTCCGTCCTGGGATTCCCGGACTTCCTAAATTATTTTTTAAACTTTTGCACACATTAAGGCTCACTCTTTTCCTGTAAAGTTCTATGTTCTATAGTTTTAGACAAATGCTTAGTGTCTTGGATCATAATTACACTATCATACAGAAATTCTCACCACCATAAACAATTCTTCTGTGCCTCACACTAAGCCATAATGCCTGCATTATCAAACCACTGGTAACCACTGATGTTTTCCATCTCTACAGTTTTGCATTTTGGGGAATTTTCTATAATTGAAATAATATAGTAAATGATATTTTCGGAATGATTTCTTTCACTTATTGGTCTGCATTTAAGATTCATCAATGTGTTTTCATGGGTTGCTAGTTCATTAATTTTTATCACAGTATAATAATCCAGTGTATAAATATATGACACATTATTTATGCATTCACCTGTTGAAGGACAGCTCACTTGCTTCCAGTTTGAGGCAAATATGAATAAAGCTAGTATATACAACTTTGTGCAGTTTTTTTACAGAAAAAGATTTAAAATCAGTAAATTAAATATCTAAGCCAGTGATTGCTGGATTGTATACTAAGACAATGCTCAGTTTTGTAAGAAACTGCCAATCTGTCTTCCAAAATGGCTGTACCATTTTGCATTTCCACCAGCAATGAATGAGAGTTCCTACTGCTCCACGTCCGAATCAGCATATGGTGTTGTCACTGTTCCGAATGTTGGCCATTCTAATAGGTGTGTACTGCTATCTCATTGTTGTTTTAATTTGCATTTCTCTGATAACATACGATGTGGAGCACCTTTTCATATGCTATTTGCCATCTTTATATCTCTTTAGAGAAGTATCTGTTAAGGTCTTTGGCTCATATTTTAATCGGGTTGTTTGTTCTCTTTTTGTTGAGTTTTAATAGTTCTTATACATAATGGATAACAGTCCTTTATCAGATGTGTCTCTTGCAAATATTTCCTCCTAGTGTGTGGCCTGTCTTCTCATTCTCTTGACATTGTCTTTTACAGAGCAGAAGTGTTTAATTTTAATGAAGTCTAGCTTATCATTTCTTCCTTTCATGGATCATGTTTTTAGTGTTGTATCTAAAAAGTCATTGCCATACCTGAGGTCATCTAGGTTTTCTCCTGTTATCTTCTAGGCATTTTATAGTTTTGTGTTTTACATTTAGTTCTGTGATTCATTTTGAGTGAATTTTTATGAAAGGTGTAAGGTCTGTGTCTATATTATTTTTCTGCACACGGATGTCCAGTTTTTCCAACACCATTTGTTGAAGAGACTGTCTTTGCACCACTGCCCTCGCTCCTTTATCAAAGATAAGTTGACTATATTTATGGGGGTCTATTCTGTTCCACCGGTCCATTTGTCTGTTCTCTCACCAACACCATACTGTCTTGATTACTGCAGCTTTAGAGGCAGTTTTGAAGTCAATCAGCAAAGTCCTCCAATTCTGTCTTCTCCTTTAACATTGTGTTGGCTATTCTGGGTTTTTGCCTCTCCCTATAAACTTTAGAATCAATTTCTAGATATCCACGAAATAACTTGCTGAGAATCTGGTTGGTAGCGCATTGAATCTAGAGATCAAATTGGGAAGAACTGACATCTTGACAACATTAATCCTTCGTATCCATTAACTTAGAGTATCTCTCCATTTATTTAGTTCTTCTTTTATTTCCTTTATCAGAGTTTTATAGTTTTCCTTACATAAAGCTTGTATTTATTTTGTTAGATTTGTACCTAAATATTTCAGTTTTGGGAGTGGTAAGATAAATAGTATTGTTTTAAATTTTGAATTCCATTTGTTCATTGCTGGTATATAGGAAAAAGACTGACTTCTGTATACTAACCTTGCAGTTATACTAACTGTATACTAACTGCAGTATCTTGCAGTTTTGCTCTAATCACTTATTAGTTCCAAGAGGCTCTCAGTGCTTTTGTAGATGTTCTTTAACAAATTGGGGATTTTCCCAACTATTCCTAATTTGATGAGAGTTTTAACATCTCTACCTTTTCAAAGTAAGTGACTTAAAGATAGTCTCTGGTTTCTATGTATATATCTTATTTTTACATCATTTTAGTAATAGCAACAATATTATAACAAAACCCAAACGTTTATTGAGTGTTTATTTTAGCCCTCGTCTTGTGCTATTTTGAAAGATAATCTGTTACTTCCCAAAACAACCCTATGAGTCAATAGAGACAATAATGGTATCTACAGATATTTTTGAAGATTAAGTGAGGAAATGAGTGTCTGATATTCAGAGTAGTGCCTGGGACATATCACACACCCAGCAAATGTTAGTGTTGATTCAGAATGAGCTGAGATAGCTCTGCGGCCAATTTTGTTTTAGGTGACTGAAAGATTACAGATTTAGAATTCTAACAGAACTGTAAAAATGGAGTTTCAAATACAAGTTCAGCGACAGCGATGTTCACTAGGACAGCCACTTCTGCCACGCTCACCTTGCCCATTAATAAACGTGGGGTCCACGGCGTGGCCAAAACACTTTGTAGTTGGCGGATGGCCTCAACCCTTGCTCTCCTGGAGCCAACAACACTGGACAGAAAATGCTTTACTCTATCAATTCTCAGTTCTCTGTTACGCAACTCTGAGTATGTGTTAGGGTTTCGTGCAGATCATGAATAAGTTTCCTATTTCTTAGTCCAAGCAAAAAAAGCCCTTTCTAAATGCTGAATCCACAAAAAAACACTAGCAGAGTCTCCTGAGCTTAATAAGACAGGAAGATCTAGGAATCCAGAGTCAGACAGTATCTGTATAGCAGATAAAGACAGTGTTTATCTAGAAATAAATTGCTTAGAGCTTTCTGAACTATTTACAGAATGTATGACGGGGTCTGCCAGTTAGGACCCTGAAACTAAAAACTGATGGGTTAGCACCGGCCAGGTCACATGAGCAGGACGATGACAACACCACGGAATATCCAGCGGTGCCCCGATAGGGAGAGCAGTCCTTTAGTCACACTGATGAAGAGATGAGGCCAGTTACATGAAGAAGGAAAGCTGAGGACAGCTACTCAGTCCAACTTGTAGGCTTTAGATGCACTTTTTTTTTTTAATACCTACAAGTAAAATAAACTGTATCTTACAAAAGATATAAGTTATCTTTCTCAAAAATTTCTTTTCCCTACATTCTAGGCACTGTATGTCCGTGCAAGGCAGAAAGCTCTACTCAACTCTACTTCTACTGGAGTTGAAATCCTGGTATAGTCAATAAGACCAGGTTAAAATAAAAAGGGAAAGAATATTTCCTTTATTCTCCTCATGCTGCATTCAAATGTTATATTTTTGTAGAATTCCAACTTTCAACATCTGTGTACTGCAAGTTACCTCACACCCACGTGAGAGCAAGTCCTATTCACATGACACACTCCTGTGGAGATCCTCAGAGGGCCATGCACCAGCACTTGTTGCCATTTACTGTGTGGATTCTGATATAAGGGCATCTCAGAAGCTGACCCAGAAGATGAGTTAAACTTAGGGAAGATGGTGAGTAGCCATCAGCAAATACATAGGCAAAATATCAGTTTCTGGAATTTGAAATGAAGGGAAAATACTGCTTGCTCTGGCTGTTCTGTCCCCCCAGATGTAGAGATGGACATACAAGGGGTATGTATCCTTAGAAATGACTTGCTCTAATGGGGAGATAATAGTTTGAGGCCTGGAATAGAATCTATTTTGTCAAGAATATAGGCAGCTGTCTTCCTCTCTCCTAAAGACCCTGTTTTTGCTTTTACACATATTTAGTTCCTTATGGTCTACAGCAAACAATGGCTAACAGGGTAGAGTTCGCTTCTATGATTTTATTAAGGAGTTGGAAAATAAACATTCTGAGAAGAGGGAAAAAGATGAGAAAACTGGAGGTATTCACATTTGAGTGCAGCAGAGCGGAGAGCTTATAACTAGTTTCAAATATTATACAGTCTATTACATAACTCAAGCTTACTAACTGTTCACTGCCCCACACTGAACTGAAGAACAGGAAAGAAAAAATGAGATCTGCATTACGAGTAAAGAAAAAAATCTTTAAAGTATGGGTTATGAGAAACAGGACAAAGGTTATCAAAGGCACTCATCAATGACTTCTGCAGGAGTTTTTTGTAATTAGTGTTTCATTATTATCCAACATTTCTATACGTGATTCATATTTGTATCACATGTATGACATATAATATACAACATAGTTTATTTAACCATATGGGGCAAAAAAATGAAGGAGTCAATAGTTTGAAAACATCACATTTGAATGATTTACCTTTGTTACAACAAAACAAGTGTGGATGTGCTGCTCCCCACAATCTCTGGGCAATGTTATTTCTTCTTATTTGAGTTAACACCTCGTATTTACAATTAGGACAAATACAAACATTTTTTTCATTATATGTCTTTGCATTTCGATACATCATTTAAATTATGCCACATTAGCATTTTATCCTGAATCATAAGCAATGTCATGAATACATCACTCTTCCTAAATTAAACAAAGCCATCTTGGTTTGTTCTTTAGTTTGCTAATCAGCAAATAAACAGTAAATCCACGTAGCAGGTATCTTCATAAAGTCATCGTACTTATTTTCTGAAGCTAGAAACAGATATAATTTATATGTGCTTTTCTGTCTTTCATTAGCAAAAAACCCTGTGAGAGACTAAGTGTTTAGTATTCAATTCACTATTACCCCCATTAAAAAAAAATGGGTCTCTTTTCCCCCAAAACAGCACTAGTGAAGGCTTAGTGCTAAATCCAGTCAGCATACGAACGAGGAACACAAGGCTGCCGAGCATCTTATAACCTTGAGTACAGATGTGTTCTCTCAGCTGATTAATTTATGTTCATATAATTATTTCATATAAAATCAAAACTAAATATTTTATGTGTCACGTTGGAGAATGTTTAATAATACAAGCATCATCAAATTATCACTAAGTCATTTTAGCTGTAATCAAGCAAGAGTCATGAGATACAGTTGTAAAGAAACTTTATTTTTGTCTCTTACTACCCTTTTAAAATGGTTCTGGGAAATCTTATTCCCTAATGGTTCTCACCATTTCGGGGTAATTCTGGTTAGGACACATAATAATGAAAATACCAAACTACTAAACTTTTCCCCCAAATCTGCAATTCCTGATGTTCGGTGAGCACAGCGGGAAGTGCCTGGGCTTCCTCTCTGATTCTTACCCTCCTCACTCATGTGCTGTGAACAGAGCAAACATGGGATGTGGACCCTGTTGAGTGAGTTCTTCAGAGCTGGCTCTGCTCAGCCCCCTCCTCCCTCCCATCACTGGGGTCTTTGCCTCCTGTCGACCTGCTGCAATGCTCCAGGCTCCGGGGCTGCCGGCTTCCCCATCCGCCCCATCCTCCTGCCCCACCAGGCTCTGGAGGGGTCAAGGTGAGCCACACACAGCAGCAGCATCTTCTCTGTTCCATCAGAGCCAACCTGCAGTCATTCACTTGCTTGGGTGTCTCAGGCTAGACTGCCTCTGTGTTATTTTCGTTGCATATTCATCTCTGGGAGATGCTTAGGGTCCTCCTTCTTCTTGAGACGGGAGAGGAAAGTCATTTTACATCAGTGATAATCTCATGATTTCCAGCTTCCTGACATTGTTATACCTTCGACATGGGGGAGGGAGTTAGACTGAAAAAGCAATTCACATCTTTACAAATAGTGCACGGTGGTCTCACCCCTATTGTCCTTATGTCTCAGCTGAAACAGACAGTAAAAATCTTCCATTTTAACATCTTATTACGTATAGGAAAAGCTGGTGACTTTTGAGTACAGAAGGAGGAAATAAGTTACTTCCCTGAGTTATCATAAATGTTTCTGAACTGTAGTTTAGTTGGGGAGAAATAAGCCAGGAAGAATGCTCCAATGAGCTATTTCTGAAAGATGTTTAATAAATAAGAGAAATAAAATTAGTATATATTATAATTGCATTGTTATGATGGAACAGAATTCAGGATCACTTGATTTTTTATTTCTCAAAAATATCTAACTACCCCCCAATACAGATGTAAGTTATAGATATACATCCATTTTCATCCATACCTATATATATATCTACAAATACATACCTATATATTTATCTGTATAAATACATATACCTACATACATGCATATCAATAAATACATCTGTATATGTAGACATACAGAACTCTCTCTACATATATATATGCACATACATATAAACTTATATGTATATACACCTCTCTGGGTTTCTTCAGTAACCATAATATTTTTCAGATTTATCTATTATTTTATACATTCTTTATAATTTCTGGATTTGAAACATGGGAATACATCATATATATCAAGTATTAAAATAATATACTGGACTTCCCTGGTGGCGCAGTGGTTAAGAATCCACCTGCAAATGCCGGGGACACAGGTTCAATTCCTGGTCTGGGAAGATCCCAAATGCCACGGAGCAACTAAGCCCGTGCGGCACAACTACTGAGCCTGTGCTCTAGGGCCCACGCACCACAACTATGCAGCCGGCATGCTGCAACTACTGAAGCCCGCGCGCCTAGAGCCCGTGCTCCACAACAAGAGAAGCCACCGCAATGAGAAGTCCGCGTGCAGCAATGAAGAGTAGCCCCCGCTCGCCACAACTAGAGAAAGCCCGCGGGCAGCAACGAGGACCCAACGCAGTAAAAAATAAATAAATAAATAAATAAATAAATAAATAAATAAAGTGTCCTCCAAAGCCAACTCATGGAAGCCCACAGCAGATGTGTAACGTGAACAAAAGATACATTTAAAAAAAACAAAAAATAAAATAATACACTAAATGAAGACTTTTCAGAAATTAAAAAAGACTGACTGAAAGAAAACATTTTGTGCCTGGAAGAATCATCACTGCTCAAACAACACAATGACACATCCACAACATTTTACAAGATTTTATTAGTTAAGAAAAGACCTTTCATTCAAAACTGGAAAATAATATAAACCTAAAAAGTTCTTAAGCAATTAAAGCATGACCATAGAACCTTCTACACAGCTAAACTGCCCTTCAAGTAGGAAGAACCAAAGCTTTCTGAACAAACTGGGATGCAAGTCATAGAGTCTTATTGACTACTCAATGGAGAAAAACCCGCAACTAATAAAAGATGAAACAATCCAGATATGAATGGTAAAACGTCTGTGAGAAGTTTAGTGATGTGTGCTGAATCCATTTACCATTAGAAAAAAAGAAAAAAATGTGCTTAACATAAATGTTTTAAAATTTCACAATATAAAATAAATATAACCAACATATTTGGCAAAGGGAAGTTACAGTCAAGTGTCAAAATCTAAATTTAAAGTTGAAATTTCAAGTCTAGGGTATGATATAAGTTATATAAATGCAAATACCAAGAAAAACAATATAATAAACTAAGCATTCATCCATTGTGAAGGGAAGAGAAGGAAGAAAAAGACTGAGAAAGAAAAAATTTTGTTTTTTCTCATTGCAGTCAATGTATGTCTTATACAAATAATTCAATATATTATTTAAATTTGTAAATGTAAATTTAAACAAATTATTATCTCAAATTTACTATAAGGAATACAAGGAATAAAGCAAATGAAATAGATACTACACAGATAAAAGTTTAAAAAACACAATAAAAACGTAAAGCATAACATAAAATAACTGAACTAAAAGAAAGATGCACTTATCATGTTGATTAATACAGACTAAATTAAACTATTCTTTAAAAAAGACTCGGGTGAGGTCACAAAGAACTTCCCTTACATCCGCAATCTCCACCACTTTGTCCAGAATTATTTCCTTGTGATAAAGTGAGTCATTCTTAGTGTATCTTGTCCTTTATGTCTGCAGGGATAGAAAAAAATTGTTCTAAGGGACTCCTTTGTCTAAAAACCGTCTGGCTGTAATTGATCATTCTATTCTATAATAATGTAGTAGAATAAATGGATTGGTTTGCAATTATTATTGAAATTATTTTAAGAAAGGCTGATGTTAACAGAGAAACTAAGAATGTAAGTAAGATCTAGGAGTTTTAACTCAGTTATCATAGACGAAAAAGAAGCTATTGTCCATTAGGTACTTCAAAATTTGTGTTTTTACTATAAAAGGTGTCATATGGTCCAAAAACAAACAAAGGAAACATTATTTCTTTGCCCCAATACGCTCTTCCTCAGGGTTTGTTTCTGTAATTTGCAGCCCGACACCCCAGGCATCAGCACTTGTACTCCTCCATCCCCCTTCAAAGGCTCTTCACAGCGCCCACCCCACCCATCACCGTGTCCTGGCGTAGCCTCCCCATCTGTAACCCGCCCCAACCTTACACTCCTTCCCCCGTGTCCCCATGCAAGGCCCCTGGAGATCTGGGAAAGCTCAGTAGCCCTAGGATGGCTTTTTCCTCCAGGACCACAGGCCTTAACTACACCATAGCATCCTTCTTTCCAACCAATTTTCCTAAGACACATGTACGAGACTGCATCTCCTGTTGTAAATCCGTGAACGGTTCTCTCCAAAACTTCACCAAGAGAACGCTCTCCTGAACTTCCCCCAGCTCTTATTTTCAGCAGTTACCTTCCTCTCCCCACTCCAGACATATTCACCAAAGACAAACCACACCATTTGTACTTTACTCAATACTATCCTAATTTAGCCAATCAGGGTAAAAACAAAGACTATGCAGTTGGCCTATGAAACACTAGCATGAAAAATACCTGAGTTCCTGTGTGTGTCAGAAACCCTCTGAGTCACCTGAGCCATCTTCAAGGTCAAGCTGAAATACTACCTTTCACATGAGGCTCCCATTGATCCACATTTTTCTCCCGTCAAAATCAATTATTCACTCCCGTGTACTCCCATAAGGACGTTGTTGCACACTTGTCCAAGCTCGGTAGTACATAATCTGTGTTATCTATTTTCTAATTCACTAAATTAAAAAATTATACAGTAGCTCCTAAATAAATGTTATTGGACCAAAAGTGCTATTTATCTGCAATTGCATTATGTACAAAAGCACATTTTGTGATATATTTATAATCGTTTTGAGAAAAATCTAATAAAGTATAGGAGCTTCCTTTAACAATCTGCTTCCAAAGGAAACTAATTTTATATTCCAATCCTACCGAATCCTGATTCTAATCAAATAATGAAAAGAGACATATTTAGAGCTTGGAAAATTTTCTTTCAAATATTTAATACTTCGAGATGAGAACAAAATATAACTGGTATTCATTTAGTAACACAAAACTTCTCAGCCCGCAGGCTGCTCTCCCAGATGCACCTTCTGTGTTGCCTGATTCATATTGCTAAGCACAGTGATGAATATGCATTGTTTTTTAATGAGCACAGGATGGTCCCACAGAGGAACACTCATTCTTGTACTCCAAGTGGTGGTGTGCTTTTCAGAGAGCACTTAATACACTCCAAAGTTTGGATTTTACTTTTTTCCTAAAATAGCTTTGGAAATACCTTTCGCTGGAAGCATCTTACATTCTCTATCTGGGAGCCTTAAAGCTGAGCCTTATGGTAGTTGCCACATTTTTATGGGGGCATTTTGGACTGTTCTTTGCATAATATTCAAATAGTGAGAAGAGATTTGCACCTGGGCTCTACCGCTTCCCGTGGCTCCTGGGGACAGGATTTTTGCAATAAATCAATCTCAGACCAGTAGACAAGGAGGAACATCCATCTATGGTCTGCAACGATGGAAAAACAGAGGAGAGAAGTACAGAAACAGAGACACAGCTACCTATGAGAGGGGGCGGTTTCAGCGAGACAGCTATCAAGGTGGTAAAGGAAGGCTGTGCTTTGTTTTCCAGGCTGGCATCCCCCAGGCGAAGAGAATTTTGTTTGGGAGTCGGGTTGTCATCAGACCTCTTAAGCCCTGCAGGGGAATTAATAATTTAGCAGGCAATTCTCCTGCAGTTTTTGGTTCCAGTGCTGTTTTTTGGTGGGCTTTCAACGCGTTTAGGTGCCTTCCGCCCTGGTGAAGGGATTAAGACTTCTCTGGGGGGGATTTCAAGTTGGAACTGAAACTCACCCAACTGTCTCCTTCAGCACTCTGGGTTCCCTCCAGTCCCTGCCTGCAAGCCGCGCTTGTCCAAATGAACTTCCGACAGCCTCACGTCGGTCTGGTCGCCGTGAAGCCCTGGATAGTGTGTAGCACCGCATACTCCCTGTCACTTGTATGCAGCACAAATAAAGACAGCTTTGAGGTTCATAAAGTCTGTTCAGCTGATGTACTTCAAAGGAATCTCTTTTAAAATAAAAGCCTTCTTGGAGTTAAAAATACATTTTGCATAGTAGAGAAGAATGAAGAATAATTGTTCTCTCCCTAAATTTTATTGCTGTTGACTTTAAAACCCAGACACTTTCTTCTTAGTTTTCCCATTTGAATATGACAATATTTTGGTCTTCAAAGTTTTACCTTTTTTGCCACCTGAGAAGTATGTAAACTGCCGCCATAAAGTTTTTAAGTACCTTTAAAATATTAAATGTAGTTAAAACATAAGGATCTTAGATTGTGGGACTTATAGAATAAAAAATAAAATGTAAACTCAATATTTGTTTCACAATTAAGATACAATTTGTTAGCCACAAGGAGAGTTTATTTCTTCCTTTGCAGCAGAAATTCATTTTTTGTCAGTTGTAGGTTATACCATTATGAGTACTGAACATAAATATGTAAGATAACTGTTTTCTAATTTAGTGTGAGCATCTAAGTGCTATTTATAGGTTGTTTTCTGCCTTGCCAGGCCTGTTCCTTTACCTTGAATCTTTACTCTCACTTTAGTGACTGATTTGAAAAAAAATCCAGTTTCCATTTGGTGTTGATCAAATATTCAATACCACTATGACTATGCAGAAGCTTTACATGTCATTTAGCCCAATACTAAAATGTACTGCTTATAAATATTAATTATAAATGTATGAATTGATTTGACATCCACTCTCATTACAGTAAATCTGGAAAGGTGAAGAAAGGGGGCACCTCACTGTGATCTCCAGCAGCTGAGTTTGCTTAGGGTATCAATGAACAGTACTGACAGTAAAATGCCCTTATGTCTGAATACCTAAAAAAAATTTAGAAAAAAAGACACTTAAAAATTTTTTTTAATTTTTACTTTTTTTCCTTATCAGCGTCTCTTCTTTTGAATGTATCTTAAATTTTGCAAATTATGATTTCTGACAAGAAAAGAAAAAGCAGTTGGAAAATTTGCTTATTTCCCCATCCACTGCTGAAAAAGACACATTTTTAGACAGGAAGTCTCAAAACCACACTTAGCAACTGATTCCTAAATTCATCTGTATATGTAACAGGACCCCATAAAACAGCAACATTTATATTAAAAAATAAAGAAAGTGATCTGTTTCCAGTCACGGTGGGCTAACTTAGACAAAATCCTCCACTGAATAAAGTAGAAAAAATGGACAAACTATGTTTAAAAAATCTGCTTGAAGATAACAGGGAAGGTACTGAAGTTCTATGTGGCCAACATCAAGGACAAGATCCAGCCCCAGCAAAGCAAACCTGCAGTGGAGGTTTCCCTAGTTCTGAGGATGCTGAAATTGGAAACGGTGGCTGGTGTTCTGAGGCGCCAAGGGCATCTTCCCTCAGACTCGTGGGTCGTGGCCTGGAACGTTGAGGTCAGGGGTCACCAAGGGTTGGACAGAGGGAGGTTGACAAAATTCAAAATGTGCTGCCAATTCAAAACCAACCCAGAGTTGCACTTGGATTCATGAGGTGAAACGTTTCAGAAGAACATCACTCGCATACAAACAAACAGAAAAAGCTGAATGATCTTACAGAAGCCTTAGTTGTATTGGAGCCCATAGGAGAGCTGAGATTTCAAGAAGTTCAACTGCACGCACTCCAAGCAGGAACAAGCTCTCCAAAGAGCTGGTACGTGGATCCCTCCACCTTCCTAGGGCACGGGGGCAGGGGGCTGCCGTGAAGGAGGGGAAGACTTGGACAATTTTTTAGCAGTCATAGGTGGCTTACTCGGCTGGTTTAGAATAACTGAGCGCTGAAGACACAAGGGAAGTCGGTGCACCCCTCAAGCCCTTTCCCTCGGGCCTCCTCCAGGTGTTCATGAGAAAGACTCTGAGCCTCGCATTGTCACACGCTTAACTTCTCTCCAGGGTTCCCAGTCCCACTTGGGAACCACAGAACAAAACCACAAGTATACGATTATGTTTCGTTAACAAAGTAAAAAAGAGCATCTTACACCTTTACTAATATATACACCAGATGGTATTTGTAATGTTTGTTTCCCCTTTGGGAATTAAACTCTACATGAAACCTAAAAGAAAGAGGATTTTACAGTGTGTGGGGAAAGGGGGCATCTGGGGTGTTAAGAAGGCTTACTGTGCAGGCTCTGTCTCTGTCTCTCTGCACCTCTGGTCTATCTCTCTCCATCTCTCTCTGTCTCCTGGTCCCTCTTTCTGCCTCTGTCTCTCTGTCTCTGACTCATTCTCTTCTGTGCTTGTATATAAAAGACTAATCTTGGACACTGCTGGACATGCATCCAGTCGAGGCGCAGCCCATCCCCGAGTTGCCCCCAGCAGCAGCTCAGGTCTCCTTGCTGGAGGAGGGGAAGAATTCAGAGTAGCATGCACGTAACTCTAACGGCATCATATGAGAAGCTTACATTACAGGAGAAGAGAATAGAACAGAACGTGGGGTCAAAGCACAGAGGAAGGGTTATCACCCTGAGAAATGTTACCCCCTTTGATGAACTCAGTGCTCCCGACAAGCACTGTTACAGGAGAATCACCCGTGAGTCTTAGGGCCGCCCGGGAAGGGCCCTCCAGACCCCCTAGGAAAGGAGGGCACACAGATGCTATTAGGACGAACGCAGCCACGTGTACGCTGAGCTCTCACTTACAAGGACACAGAGGAACAAGAGAAAAAGCCTCAAATGTATGTGGGAAGGATGCACAGGGAAATCTGAACCAGCAAATCATTTCAAGAACAAACTGGAATCCCAGCTTTCCAGGGTCCAGGCTGACGCGGCTTCTCTGTGCTGACTGCCGCGGTCACACAGGAAGTGCCATGTGCTGGTTTGAGTGTCTCTGTGTCCTGCTCCATCTGACTTCCCACTCTCCTGCTCTCTCCCATCATTTAATTCATTTTTTACATCTTAATTTTGACTCAACTAGTCTGTGTCTCTAATAGTTTATTATTCGCTAAATTACATGGTCAGCAGGGAGTATTCCCTCATCCTCCCTCTCCTCACCATGGGGCGGACATGAAAATGTGAACACTTTTTTTTTTTTTTTTTGGTTCTTTGAGGGGGACACTAAGCAAACCATTCTTTCAGATAGATTTAATGTACTGAGAACAAGGGCACTTGAAAACTAACGTAATCAATTATCAGTTTCTCCATGGATTCTTCAAAAGAATGTCAAAGTAAATGTGTTAGAAATGAACAAAAATGAAACCCTGGCACTACAATATCTGGAAACTTGGTGAAGACAGAGTATTTATTTCAGTTCTCTTCTTTAAATTTAGAAGTGCCTCAAATTTGGTGCCTAAAGGTTAAAGAAAATACAGTGAAAACATAACTTTAAAACTTAAAAAAAATAAGGCAATACCAGACCACCATACTTTCTGGATCCCAGCATATATAATTTTATAAGCCACATATAATGCAAAATATAACCTCATCTTTCTATAACTATACACACTTTTCTCTACAGCATTTATTTGCCTTATAGCAGATGCCACGTAGTCAACAAGATAAACACTTTCCACAATTTTCAGCATATCAGTTTTAATATCCACACAGTTTTGTACCCCCTATGACATCATTCCTCTGGTTGCTGTTAAGCCTTGACTTTTAGGCAATGAAAATTCACCGGGCATCTTCACCAAGTCTGGAAGGGTCCTTGGGGCATGTCACCCCTCTCCTCACCCTCCCACCTTCCTCTTGGGAATCTGTGGGCAGCGCTGTAACGCTACCTGACACATCTCCTGGACCTCAGCAGGCTTGGGTGCCTTTGTGGGTTCTTTCCCAAGACTTTCCACGGAGCTACAGGATCCTGCTCTACCTGTGCCTCACCACTTCTAAGTGTGGAGTTTCCCAGAACATCCCCTGGAGGAGTCTCTCCTGCTTTGGGGCTCCTTCTGACATCTCCCAGACCACCACGAGGCCTCGGTGCCTTTAACCTTCTGGGGACCCCCTCCTCCAGTCTATTTAGAGGACAGTGTAGGTCTTCATTTCAGCTTTTCCCCTTTCCTCGTTCATGTCAAATTTCCAGGGCTGGGCCTTTTCACACTCAAAAAAAAGGACACTTGAGGATTAAAAACACTATTCAAGACTACTGTCTCACCTGAAAGTTCCAAGATCCTGTTTTTCAACTCAAAAGACAAGAAAGTGTTTGCTGTTTTCTGCAGTTCATTTGTAGAGTTAGGAACCAGACTCAGAGGCCTGTGCCGAGCTGTCAGCTTTGGCCGCACCCATTAGGCTAAACAACACAGGTTTTACTCACACGAGGGAAAAGGGTCAGCGGCAGCTTCAAGCCCAGCCTCTCAGCCCAGCGACACTGCATCTCTGACAGCTTCAGCGGGGTGAGTCCCAGAAGAAGCCACCGTTTTATTCCCCGGAGAGAGGGGTCCTGAACTGATCAGTGATGACGAGGCCTCGGGTCACCTTACCCATCACTGTGGCTTCATAGGGGCGGGGAGCTCCCTCACAAAGCTCATGGTGCTGTTGAAGGGCCAAGCATTTTGATTAAACAAAAAAGGGTGGCAAAAAATGGCAAATTTCAGAACTGTAATTTAACATAAGGTCATGGGTCATTTCAGTGACCCTCTACAACTGCACAGAACTTTTCCAAGGATTTGAATATATATTACCATGTCTGCTTCTCAGGACAGTTTTGTAAAAGAGAAAAATGATTATAATCCCTATTTTACAATGCAGTTGAGTCTCACGTTAAGAAGCTAACACGGGGATACACATCTATATCAGGGCTTTTAATGTCTGTTTCAGGTTTATATATACAACAACGTGCTGAACTTCAAACTTTAGCATTTTCCCAAAGCCTGCTACAACTTTTAAAAATTTAATCAAGTTAGCTGAATAAAATTTATATATATACTTATACATATTTATAAATTTAACTCAGCTAAGTTGATTACATATAATGTATATATAAGTTGATATATATATATATATATGTATATATAATTTTAAGAAACTATGCAAATCAGGCTCAATTTGATAATCATATATATTTTTCTTGACACTCGGCCTCAAATTAAAATCTAATTTAATATGCTATTGCTTACATTGTTCTCTACTGTCATTTCTCTGAGGATTTATACAATATATTCCTTTGGATTCTACTTACATATCTGACATGCAGTAATGTGTTCATATATTCATCATCCTATTGACAATTTCATTTTATTCTTACTTGGCTGATCTTACGGATTAAGAGTCTTCTTTGGCACATCATTTAATGTGAAGCACACACTGAAGCTTGGAACTCTTTCAGCGCTGAGTGACTTCTGCTAAATCCCCACAGCAGCCTTCACTTGTTTTCACTGTATAGCCGGCAGGTGGCTGGTATCTTATTCATGCTGCCCTCTGTTACTGCTCAGACCCAGTGCCCGTGGTCAGCACAGCTCAGCATGTACTGTGGGATG
The DNA here is from genome assembly GCF_028564815.1 of Eubalaena glacialis. Lineage (NCBI taxonomy): Eukaryota > Metazoa > Chordata > Mammalia > Artiodactyla > Balaenidae > Eubalaena > Eubalaena glacialis. The sequence goes on along the minus strand of NC_083735.1, from coordinate 10,392,451 downwards.
TTAGGCTGCTTTCAAATAATTGCACATGCCTTTCAGATACTCTGTTTCCAGAAAGTTTTACTTTCAATCCCACACATTTCTATCTTCAATTATTAATAATTTGCTCATGACCAAGTCTGGATGATGCTAGAAGCTTGATCTTACATTTGGCAAGCTTTTTTTAAAAAGATCTTGGAAATTTGATTAGAATATCCAAAGTTTCCCCAGAAATCAGATAACCTATTGTGACATTTTTCATATATATATGTATATATATGAATTCCATCATATATTTAAAGAAGAATTAACTCCACAACTATTCCAAAAAATTGAAGAAGGGAACACTTCCAAACTCATTTTATGAGGCCAGCCTTACCCTGATACCAAAGTCAGACACCATGAGAAAAGAAAATTACAGGCCATATCCTTGATGAACATAGATGCACAAGTTCTCAACACAGCACTAGCAAACTGAATTCAACAACACATTAAAAGGATCCTACACCATGATATAGGGGATTTTACCCCTGAGATGCAAGGATATTTCAACATATGAAAATCAATTAATATGACAAACCACATTAACAGAATGGAAGATGAAAGTCATATGATTATCTCAATAGATGCAGAAAAAGCATTTGGCAGAATTCAATACCATTTCATGATAAAAACTCTCAAGAAAGTAGGAATAGAGAGTAATTACCTCAACATAACAAAGGTCATATATGAAAAATCTACCACTGATATCATATTCCACAACGAAACACTGAAAGGTTTTCCATTAAGATCAGGAAAAAGGCATTCCAGAAAACATTTTCATTGCCTATCCATAATGGAGCAGAGCAAGGAAAAGACTTTTTAAAGTGCCACTCTTCAGAAATATCCCCCCTTTGTTTTGGCTATCACTACAAATTCATGGCAAGACCTCAAAAGCCCCACCAAGACTCTAGGATATTTTTTAATCCCCTAGAGCAATAAAGTCTTATGGCTCATGTGTTAAGACGGCTGGTTTGAACAGTGGCATTTTAGAGATGGCTGGATTTGATACCTGGCATCAGTGTCACCGTACAAATTTTATAAGAGAAATGACAGATTGAAAGTCTAAGCCATAAACACACAGCCAGTTTTCAAAATAAGATAAAAGCAAAATGAAAGAAAAACTGTTTAAATTCATTTCCCCAGCTACCAAAAAAGAAGTCCCAAAGCTGTGAAAAGTAAGTATAGAACGGAAATAATGCTGTGAACAATAACCGTGTATTTTTCTTTGAAAGGTTAACACCAAGGGCCCAAGGAGAGAATTCCATTATAGAACTGACATAAAACTTCACTCATCTATTGGCATGATTTTACTATTTTCTGAGAGAGAACCTTATTCAGAGCCCTTGATCTCTTGTGTTTAGTAACATCCGATTCTGAGTCCTCTATTCTTCTCAAACGTCAACTCCAAGGTCGTGCTTTTCAACCCTCCCCCCGCACACACACACTTTGTAGTAGAATCTTCTTAGCACATCCCCCTCAAGATTCTGGTATCTTTATTTCATGCTTGCCAGCATTTCTCATCTTCCTTATTCTTGAGGAAACATCACTCATAAACACTCCATCCACCTGACTCTTCCATAAACTTCCTTAGTCCCAAATCACTCCTGCTCACAGCATTTGCCGAGGTCTCTGAGGGGTCCCTAGGAGTTGGACTGCTCTTCACGAACCTGTTACAGAACAAGCTGTAAAATAAAACACGTAAATACAGAAGTGCCCAAATCAACATCATCATTAATTGTGGCTTAGCTACTTCTGTTAGAAAGATGTCCGTGCTAATACTGAATTCCAAGTTTGCAGGCTTATCACTACTTCCAGTGTGCTGGACCAGGGCGAGCTTCCTCCAAAAGCTGTGGACTTCTCTACAATGTACAGCTTGGGGTTGCAGACGAGAGCACGAGCTTTCTGTAGGCAAGATGGTTCCCGATGGAGGAAGAATGAAGCCAAGCTGTACCTGCTCAGTGATTCTTACCAAAAGCACCCATCAGCTAACTCACTCCACCTTCCAGAGGATGGAGTTACTAAAGGGCAGAGAGAGGCCAGTGTATGCTTTAAGGACACACACACATTTCTTTTACGTTGATGTGTGAATGGCTAACCCCAAATTATATCCAGCACGCTATCTGTTTCTACACTCATGCTGTGGTTGCTGTTAAGTGTTAGTGGAAAGAGGGGAGAAACTTCTAAACTAATTCAGAACTAGGGACCTATGGAAAGCTAATATTCAACCACTATTGCCCCTTGATCCGTATTTCAAATCCATATCTATGTTTATAAAGATAATTTCTTTTCTTGAAATGTCTCTTTTCACATTTCAATACAGATTAGGCGAGGGTCTTAAACTGAGTTTAGAAGTGTCCCCTCGCCCTTTCTATGTTTTGGAAGAATTTGTTAGGATTGGTGGTATTATTATTTTTCCATTCCTAAATGTTAGGTATAATACAATAGTGTAACTCTCTATGCCTGGTATCATTTTTGTGGAAATCTTTTTAAACTACGAAATCTATGTCTCCAATAGGCAGAGTTAGTCAGGTCATCTGTTTTTTCCTTGATTGACTAGGTAATTTTTCAGGATTATTTTTACCTTACCTATGTTATCTAATTCACTGGCATAACATTTTTATTGTGTCTTCTTAGCATCTGTAGAATCATTAGTGGTATAGTATCTTTCTTTCTTGCTATTGGTAATTCGTGTCTTCTCTCTTTTATTCTTGACCATTCTGATTAGAAGTTTGTCATTTTTATTGATCTTTCCAGGAAACCAGATTTTGGCATATTGATTTCCTCTGGTGGTTTTCTGTTTTCATTTTCATTGATTTCTTGTATTATCTTTTTCACTTACTTTCTTCTGCCAGGTTTTGATTTAATGTGTTATTCCTTCCTTAGTTTCTCCTGGAGGAAGCTTAGCTCATTAATGTGGGACCTTCTTTTCTCATTAAAAGAAACAAAATTAAAGCTGTACATTTCTTCCTGTACTGCTTTAAATGCATCCCACAAATTTTCATACATTGTTGCTCTTTTCTGTTAAATTCAAAACATATTCTAATTTGTCATGTGATTTCTTTTGACCCAGGTATTGTTGAGGAGTTTACTGTCTAATTTCAAATTCTGGCATATTTTACAAAGTATTGGATACCTGATTTGATTCTGCTGTAATCAGAAAACATAATTTGAATGACTTAAATCCTTTACATTTATTGAAATTTATTGTGTGGTCCAAAATATGATCTACCTCAGTGAATTTTCCAGATGCACTTGAAAATTAAGTGTCTCTGTTGGTTGGAGTGTTTGATTTCCCACATTTCTCTTCACAAAACAAAATCTGACATGGCAAAGTGACATGTCAGAAACTTAGCAATAATAATAATGATAATAATCTGTAGAGCGAGTGTATTTGGGATACCAAATCAGGAATACAAGCTTTCAGGAACAAAAAGAAGAGCCAGATGTAAGGTGGATATGATCTTTGCAAGCAGTGTTGTTTGTGGCAGCCATAGGGTAGCCCAGGGACACTGTAGGGCTGCTTGCCAAGAGCAGAAGTAGAGAGCAGTTATTCCCAAAGCTCTGTAAAGTGTCAAAGTAAAAACTGAAATTCTGTTCTCATATTTTATTAAATTATGAAATGAGAAATAGTAGCTTCTTTCTATATCTCTCCTCCCTCTCCATTGACTTTTCGATTTGGAACCTCTAAGATAAATCCGTTACATGGAATACCAACTGCGAACCAAGAATGGTGGTATGAAAAATAAACAAAAAGAAAGTCTTTAGTTTCCCAGTTTGGGGAAGCATAGAAACTCGACAGAATTTTGACTTTTCAGCAAAGCAGATATGGATCCAAGCACACACTGGCCTGTGAAATCGGTTTGGTTGTTGTAATTGCTGTTGTTTGGTCTGTAAGAGTCCTAGGAATTTATGTCAATGATGTGACAGTGCTAAGGTATTCGAGTGGACAAATGTCGATGAGTGTTATGTCACCCTTGGTCCTTCAGTCAATACCACGTGTTAAGGAAAGCCTGGCACCTACGGAAATAAGGATGGGAGCTTGTGCAAATCAGATTTTTTAAACCCAGAGTAGGTCAGAGCAGCCTGACTAAATACCAAGATTCATGGACGAAAAAGTGAGAGATGAGATTAGAAGGAGGAGAATCACCAGACCAGCCAGAGGGTTGTGAACACTGTCCCAGAAGTAACTTGAATAGAAATAAGAATATACTAATTTAGTCTTACATTAATTTCTATTGTTTCCTAACATTGTTACATTTTTCCTGATTAGAGTGTATAAAAACCATCCAAATTCAAGCATTACAAAATCCAATCATGTATTAAAAGAGTGAAAGTCTCCCAAATATTGAAAGAGTGAAAGTAGTAATAAATTACTACTGCCTAACATTTTGAATATTTCTTTGATTTTTCCTTCTGTATATACAAGTGTATATAATATTTTTATAAAAAGTAAATTATGCCTTATATAAAAATGACGTTTTATTTTAGCTATTCTAAAATTTTTGTCTCAAGTATGGCAAAAAGTCACTTTCTTTTGGCTATTCTGCTTGCACAATATTCCATGTTAAGAAATACAACTCTCCATCATTCTTTTTAAGCATAGTATAGTAGTTTCTCATAAAAATATGCAGTAATTTATTATATTTGATGAGTTATTCCCAACATGTCGCTAATATAAACAGTGCTACCTTCTTGTATATGTGTTTTTAGACTTGAGGAAATATTTCTAGAGTATAAATTGCTAAAAACAGAAATGCCAGGTTATAAAGCACATAATCTTTACAATTTTACTAGACATTACCAAAATGCTTTCTAAAATGTAGTATCAATTTATACTTCCATTAAGATTGTAGAAGAGAGACCACCTCACTGCAACTTTCCAGTAAGGATATTACCTTTTCATATTTAAAAAAATGAATACTCCAGAGGTGATATTTTATTGCTGTTTAAGTTATCGATTCTGTAAATTTTAGTAAGGCTGAAGATACCTCAATATGTTAATTAGGCCACATTCTTTTTCACTGAATTGCCCACTTTAACAATTTAGTACAATATTCCTGCTAAAGTTCTACATGCAATTTGTTAAGAGGACTCCATAGGCAGCAGAATGAATCTTCTATGTGTTTCCAAAATACATACATACAACATTTGACCTGCAAAAATTATACTCAATAATGATGGGTAGATTTGATATAAATGGAACATAAATATTTTTCTAATGTTCCTTCTCATTTCCCTTGCATTAACTACATTCTTTAAAAGCATAAACTACGGGACTTTTCCCACTGTTTATTCCCAGAAGAAACTGCTTTGTGCTGTCAAAGCTCTTACAGATCTATAATCCTCCCAATGCAGACCACTAGCGTTCTCAGCCACACGTGCACTTATACACATTAGTCACTGGCTTCACCTACACGCTTGTCTTAAGTTTGCGCCCATGGACATCTTCTTAGCAATCTTCCAATTACTGCAAAGATGAGTCAGAATTAAGTATTACCTAGCACAGCTTTCACTCCCATGCCAAGAAAAATATGTCCTAAAGCATAACATCTAGAGCAGTTCCAGTGCCTGGTCATATGTCCTCCTGGGCCATACTTGTATTACAGATACAGATACAAGTCTGTTCCTTATTTTTTTTGCCTGCCTAACATATTTTTATTATTCTCAAAATGTTGTTTGACACAGAAATATATATATTTTTAATAAACCGATTCTCTTACATTATGTACAAAAGTATAGCTACTGAACTACTTGTCAACAGAGTCTTCATGTGCCACCACACACGCTGTCACTGTACACAGTTCTCAGTTCCAAGGGCTCAGGGTCTCCCAATTCAAAGATTGAGCTACACTCTGGGGACACTGCAGGATGCAAACATGACTGGCAGTGGAACCCAGCCTGGTCGGGAATTGATTTCATTTATATCATATAAGACTCCTCAAAGCATACAAATTTTCAGGATTTCTTTTTAATTCCCACAACATATTATTTATAGAGTTTAAATAACTTTATATTAGCTTTCTAAACCCTGAAAGCAATGTTAAATCTTTCTAGAAATCAATATGTCTATTGCTTACAAATATTTTTAGGAGACGTATTTCCTCTATTTCTAGGGCTTCAGTTTTGTGCAGAAATTATGGTGGGGGTCATTGACCATTACATGTGTACCAGTTGGTCCCTTCCTGTTGTCCGAATTCTATAGTGAACATCACACATTCTGAGGAGATCAGCAATAGCAAAGCCCATACACTTAGAGAACAGTAGAGCTGAACTGAGTCTTGCAAGAATTTGTATTGTTAAAACGCGATATACAAAACTGAAGAAAAGTTAACTCCAAAAAGTAAGATAGCAGTTTTCAAATATCCGAAGGATAGATATATCGAGTAGGGATTGCATGTATTCCTAACCATTCAGTCAGAACCAGAACAAGTGTGAGTTATTGAGGGATGATCTATTAGGAAGAATTTGACAGCAGGGATCTCAAAGGTGGACCTGCTTGCTTTAAGAGGTTCAGTATCTCCTGTTTCTGCAGACTTCAAGCTCTGAATGGCCAGTAGGAAGCTCTGTGGTTGGAGAAGTCTGAGTGTCAGATAAGGTGGATTCAAGAATGGCTTTATATACAAGTTAGGCTTTGTAAGGGAAGGGCAGGCAGTGAAAATGGATGGAGGAACAGATCTGTGATCTGATTAGTTTACACATCAACTTGACTGGTCAGGGGTGCCCTTATCAAACATGACTTCTAGGTACGTCCAACAGTGTTTCTGGATAAGCTTTGTTCCATTTTGGTGGAAGGCTGAGGTGCTGCAGCACAATTACCAGCCCCCTGTCCAACCACGCCCTAACCACCACCACGTCTTCTTCCCGAGATGACACATCTTTGGTTCTCCGTCAAATCAAAACATACTGAATGGGCTATCTTCGGTCTCTGTTTTCCTAGCTCCATATTCTCACTCACCCAATTCTGGCTTTACTTCTCACCATCCCAGCTACACTAAACCTCTCAAGCTCCCAGGCAGCACCCCTGCTAGTCCTCAAATCCAATGATTACTGCTTTGCTCTTGCAGACATGACATGTCAGGACCAATGTCTGAGCAGCATTCCACAGGGGTAAACACTCTCTGCTTTTCGAATCTTTTTTTTTGGTTGGCTTTCCTTTTTCCTTCTCCATCTCCTTTCAGAGCCCCTGCCTAGTGGCTCAATAATTAAATGTTATAGAACTCCTAGGGACCTCTTTGGGGTCCTTTTCCCTTCTACCTTACAAATGTCTGCAGTGGAACTGCACAATTTAATAATGTTAAATACCACGTATATGGTAACAACTCCCTTAAGTTCAGACGCGACATCTCCTCCTACTTGTCTAATGGGAATCTCAACATCAGGATCTCAAAACAAACTCTTAATTCCAACCCATCCTCAATCCTATACCATTTCCTTTCTTCTCCAGATCTATAAATGTCACCAATAGCAATTCAATTGCTGAAGCCCCAAATTCTAGAGTTAGCTCTGATTTTTGTTTCCTCATTTTCAATCCATTGATTCCCGTCCATTCAACGTACAAAATGCATCCAGATGCATCTACTTTCTTGAACCCCACACTGCTCCAAATCCTTATAATCCTTGAATGTAACAGTTGCCTAAATCCTCTTTTTACATCCTCTTTAAAATGCTTTCTCCACACAAGGAGCCAGAGTGATCTTCTAAAAAGCATTTAAAGGTGACAGTGTCACTACTCTGTTTAAAATACTCCAAAGGCTTAAGATAAAAATCAACTTTCCTGGCCTGGATTAAAAGTGAAAACAATAAAAATAAGTAAATAAAATCTGACCTTATCTTGAAATTCTCTCCTCTTTTACTCACTACACTCCCAGGCACGTAAGCTAGCTTTTACTCTGAACAGAAGTCTGTTTCCACATCAGATATTTACGTGTGCTCCTCCCTTTGCCTGGAACGCTTGTTTCCCTGGGGTCTAGCTCATTCTTCCCATCACCCAGGCACTTCTGGACAATGTCCTCTGACTATTCAACCTGCAGAAACTCTCAGTCATTCTTTATTATGTCACCTCTCCCATCTATTTTAATCCTGCTGTAAAAGAAATTCCCCAGTTAGGTTATAATTGAAAAACTCTCTTCAGATGGGTCTCCTCTAAACTACACACTGTAGTGGATAACTCAAGAAGGTAACAGCTTTGTATTCATAGAAATAATTTAATCTACCTGAGAAAGAAAGGATTAATACATTTTCTCTCCTCTACATGCCTCAGGGATATCTCTATCAAAGATCAAATATTCCATTCACTTTTCAGGTGAAAGACTTCATTCATTCAAATGTTTTAAAAATAAACTTTGATTGAATTTACTGTGTACCATGGTTTTTTGGAAGACATTAAAAGGCTTAGGTACATCAAGGAATTTCACTTAAAGGAAAACATGGGTTGGATCCCACCGACATTGGTTTTGGGACCTGACGCGGCAGGACGTGAGCAAACTTGTGTATCTCGTCTCTCGATCACTTCAAACGTGCCAGCACTGTGATTTTATAAGCAGGACTGCAGGCAACTTTTTCAACAACACTGTAAAGCAGGTGGTAATATCTCAATTTATCAGATGAATTAAAAAAAAACAGAGACTCCATGACTTTCTCAAGATTGTATAGCCAGGAAGTGGCGAGGCTCGGGTTCACCTGAGACTAAAATGCATGATCCTAAACATCCATTCCTCTGCTCACCAAGTGTTTGTCAGCTATGAACCTAATACTAGACTCTCCTTGCCACCACTAACACGGAGATGGACACATCACAACAGTTTACACACGCGCGCATACACACGCACACACGCATGCACACAGACACGCACGCAGACACACACACGCACACACGCATCTGAAGCAAGAAAACCAGTATTTTAAATATTTGCCACAACAATAAATGTAAGTTTATAAAAGAAAAAAGGCTTTTCGTTTGTATCATCGACAAAATTCCACTCAATGTTCTCTGCACTTAAGCAAAGTGATTTAAAAAAGGTGAAAAGATAGACAAAGGCAAACAAAAACCAATGCAAGGAATATGATTTTGATACAAGCCAAGGCAGATCCAGACCAAAGAGAGACATTTAAAAATCTAAAGTATGCAAAGCACATACAAAAGGTTAATGCTACCTGTGCCACAAATGAAAGACACAACTTCTTTTAAGCAAAAACTAGAGAAAACACAAAATTTTGAGGGTGGTCAAAATAACAGAAGGTGACACAATATCTACCAGTCCCAGACGAATCAAGTGATTTAAGAAAGTCGCACATAAAAGAGCTAAACAACATAATCAAAGAGGTTGAATGATTGTTAGATCACTTTCTTATGCTGAAGGGGCTGGAGAAATAAGCAAGGAAAAAGTAAAATTTTATCCTGATTTTCAATAGGAATAGTATTTCAAAAACAAAGAGCTGCGTTTCGTGATAGAAAACTCTTCCTTAGAAAATAGGGCCAACTAAGAAGTGTGGGGAAAATTGATAAAATTTGAAAATCACCATTTTGTATCACTTTATAAAATAACTGATTCAGAGAAGCAATTGTCTGTGAGTAATCAACCTAATTCATGTAAAGATAATAGAGGGCTTCCCTGGTGGCGCAGTGGTTGAGAATCTGCCTGCCAATGCAGCGGACACGGGTTCGGGCCCTGGTCTGGGAGGATCCCACATGCCGCGGAGCAACTGGGCCCGTGAGCCACAACTACTGAGCCTGCGCATCTGGAGCTTGTGCTCCACAACAAGAGAGGCTGCGATAGTGAGAGGCCCGTGCACCGCGATTAAGGGTGGGTCCCGCTTGCCACGACTAGAGAAAGCCCTCGCACAGAAACGAAGACCCAACACAGCCAAAAATAAATATAAATAAATAAATAAAATTAAAAAAAAAAAAAGATAATAGAGAAATGAAGAGTCAAACAATGCTGGATTATCTCCATAATACTGCAAACTTCAAATCACATTTACATAGGGAAATATGTATTTTGAAATCAGCAGAGTTGATATCGGTATCACAACATATACTGAACAGAAAAGAGAAGCAGAGAATGAGTGCATGCTCTTAGCTCATGAGTGATGGAACATAAATAAAAATCCTTAGAAACAGAGCACATGAAGAAAGTGAAAAACACAGTACAGAGCTCTGAAAAGTGACAAGATCATCAGATAATGGGGAAACTAAAGGTCCCATTAGGCCAAAAGAAGAAAAGAAGAAAAAAGTAAACTTTGAGTCTCATAATTTTAAGGCATTATGGAGTATGCACTATTTTCTTATTAAAATAGATGGTAAACATTGTGTTTATTATGTAATAACACTATACTTGGGCTAAAATAATACAATATACACCAACATTACCAGATTATACATTCAACCCACTCTTTCCACCTCACAGAAAAGCAGCATTCAGAAAAATTATTAAATGTGTAATGTAATCTAACATCAGGACAGAATTCCTTCACGAATTAAAAAAAAATAAATTAAGGCTGCAATAAAGTAATTTTCTGAGTGATTCTTTTGCCAGTCAAGCAGGGAAAGCAGTGTTCCCATGTTGAATTATCAATAATTATGTTTTACTGCAGCAGTTGAAGAAATGTGTTTAAAGTGGTCTTTTTAAAGACTATTAGTCTTTTAGTGAGAACAGTTGTTTGATGAGTTAATGATATTGGAAGTATTATCGTTAGTCAATAAAAACCAAGACAAATAATTTCAAGTGACCTTTCTTGGCCCTTTATGAGTCAATGGATGTTACCAGTACTACCTTGTTGCTTATTCCAGGAGTCAATGCCAAGGTTGAAATGACTGAAAAAGTAGCATCAATGAAGAGTCTATTTTATAATTACAATTGACAATATTTTCAAAGAAGTTGAGGAAACACTGATTCAGTACAATGTGAAGTTGAATCTGTGTATTACAAAAGATGGTGGTGAAAATATATGTAGAACATAAAAAGTCTTAGAAAAATGTATAAAATGTCTTTGAAAACGTAAGGTGTCGAACACCTGTGATTACTCATTGTATGATTCATTACCAGGTATTCCGCAAAAAAAATGGAATATATTATTATGTGTTACTGAATCAGTGGTGTCAAGGATACCTGTGAATTTTTGTCAGAAGTTGAACGCTGACTTGTCCTACACACAGCAAGACATGGGATGATTAGGTGAAAACCAGCCCAGTTAAGGAACTAGTCAAGGACTAAACATATTTAAATTAAAAATATAACTAAAGAAAAGTGCAATGAGGATAGGAAAAAAGTATAATAATCTTAAGTGTTCTTACAATTTAGAAATAACACAATTAAATTAAAAGAATCGTCAACAGAAAGACAGAGAGGAAATAGAGTGTCTTGGGGGGGATTATAATAGGTGGGAGTCAAAAAATTAAAGTTAATAAATAAATGAGTAGAAAACTAAGAAAGGAAAAATGAGAATAAGGACATTATAAACATATAAAGGTCCACATGAAAACAAAATATAAATATTCCTGAAATTTTGGGTTATATATTGCTGCATAAGAATCCACCCCCAACCACTGTGGTTTAAAACTCAGCCACACTGCCAGGGGAAGGAGCACAATACAAGCTCTACTGGTGGGAGGAGTGGTCTTTGTACAAGAAGAGGGGCAGAACTGTGTGGAGGCTGTGTCTGGAGACCTCCTAACGCTCAAGACAGCGAAATAAATTCATATCAGGGAGCAAAGAAATAGACCACATAGAGATACAAACAAACAAACAAAACCCCATATAACATAATAGACACAGTAAATAAACAGAGGACATGGTTAGACTGTATCTAATGATATAGAAACAATCAATTAGACAAACCACCTGTGACACAGTGCAAACGGTAACTGGCATGCTTATTGCTTCCTAAGCATTATTACCTATAAATGAAACAAAAAGCTACGAAAAGAACCAGGGAATCTTAGTTCAAATTCTAGCTATGAGTCTCTGCTATCAGCCCTAGTGGAGTAACTGGAATGAAACTTACCCTCCTGCTGTAAACAGCTGGAAAACCCATAAAAATACACGAAAATCAGTTTCACACAGTGGAAAACAACTCTATCAGGACAGATTCTTGAGAGAGGTGACACAGATAAGATGGTTTCTACAATTGCCCTGTTTTTCTTGGAGGAACTTTTCATACCTATTACAATGACTAAATAGGTTTGAAAACACCAAGGGGTGGTGAGAATGTGGGTCAGCTGGAAATCTCACATGTTGCTGGTGGGAATGTAAAATGATGCAGCCAATCTGAGAAATACTTTGTCAGTTTTTTAAAAAAAAAATTTTAAGTATACTTCTCATGTGATCCAGCTATTACACTGTTAGGTAACATATGGAATTTCTTAAAGTTATGTACATTGTCTAAATTTCACTCAGTCTTTTACAAAATTACAGTTGAACATCTTTAACTTGGTATTTTATAAGATCAATTCTTAAATGAGCCCACTGCTGGTTGGGGTGTTATAATAAATTTAGTTGGTTCCCCTTTGTAGAAAACAGGTAGAATCCGAGACAAAATGTCAAAAACAACTATTTCAATTTCCTTAACATTCACCAAATGCAGAAGACAACAAATTGGGAAGCATTAATTCTTAAAAAAAAAACTGTTACAATTTTGGGCAAGTCTGTCACTGAGTCTGTAGCTTTCCTGCTCAGCTGCCACAGCCTTCTCTGGTTAGTTTGGATGGACTAGCCTTCCTAGCTAGTCCATCAGAATATTAAAGGACGATATACTAACAATGATTCAACAAATAAGGATGGACTAGCTACTGGACTAGCTTTAGGGCCAGAGGTGGCTCACTGAGTCAGGGCAAAGGTCATTCATAAACCATGGCTTTGTTGGCTAAAAGTGGCAGATTTAGTTCAGAGCAGGTGGAGAAAATCACATAGGTTTCTTAGCTCAAGTTGGCAGGCTGTACGTACTCAGGGTGAGTGGCCACCCAGTCAGAGATTTAACAGAAGATCCTAGAAGGAGGAAAACCATAGAAGGACTGAGATATGCTGTCCACACCTCTTCCTGACTACTGTCCTATGCAAGTCTGAGGGAGATCCAAGACACTGTGATAAATGAAAGCCAAGAGAGACTTGAGCATTGGCTATACATTTGAATATATTTCTCAACCCACAGACAAGTCAGTTCGCGGAAGTTAGAAGCCTTATAAAATAAAGCTGCCTGATCACAACTCCTGTCCAAACCACTGGAACTGATCACTGAACTATGCAGAGATAGAAACCACCTCTAAGGACCTCGGCAAAACTCAATAAGTAAATAGATGGACAAATAAATAAAATCAACAGACACAGCAAGAGCTGCACATCAGGAGAGACACTAATTTTGTAGCTGAAGTACAGGGAAGTTACTAAAAAATAATTCAACAGCCCTGACGGGAAAAAAATCTAGAGTCCTGCTGTAGTTTATCTTGAATGTCAGTTTTCAACCAAAATTTACAAGATACAGCATCAGGAAAGTGTGAGCTATACTGGAAAAAATAAAAATAAAAATGAAGCAGTCAATAGGAACTGATTGCGTGGGACTAGGTGTTGGATTTAGTATAAAGAGATGTCAAAACAGCAATTATAAATATGTTCAGAATATTAAAGGACGATATACTAACAATGATTCAACAAATAAGAAATATCATGGGAGAAATGGAAAGCATAAGAAAGAGCCAAATGGAAATTCTAGTGTTGAAAGTACAACAACTGAAATGAAAAAACTACTGGATGGGCTTAATGTCAGATGTTTAGATGGTGTAAGAAATAAACAGTGAACTTGAAAATAGATAATAGAAGGTATCCAGTCAAAGAAAAAAGGAAAACAAATATTGAAGGAAAAAAAACACAACCAGAGCCTCAGTGCCAAGCCCTCCAATACAAGTGAAGTAGGAGTTTCAGAAGAAGGCAGGAAGGAGCAGAAAAGTATTCTGTAGTAATGCCCCAAATCTTCTCAAATTAATTTAAAAATTAACGTAAAGGTCAAAGAAGCTCAACAAACTACAAGTAGGCTGAAAAACCAGCACACCCAGGCACTGTCAAGTACTATGACGTTTCAAAAATTTTATCCTAGTTGCAAGCTACGGTTAGCTGGTGCAGTAGCATGCATGCAGTGTCCTCGGGGGCTGAGGCGGCTCAGGCAGGTGCGGCACACACAGTGGGCATGTATGACAGTTAGGAAACCCCAACCTGCAAGCAGACCTGCCCAACATCTCAAGGGACGCTTTCTCTTTACTGCACTCCACAGCACAGAAACCTGCCTTCTACTCTGGAAGGAGACACCACATCTATTTTCCAAGGATGTTCTCTACAGAAATTTCCTTAAAAATAGAGCAGAAAAAAGGCAGCTGGTGTTTCTGCTCACAAGATGTGCAGAGATGCAAGACACCCATGGAACACTGTTTTCTGACAGACGTATCACAGGCAAATCTTATAATTGTGCCTTCATCTATATTTTCACTGGATTAGTCCTCTGCTCCATAACATGTAAAATTATGTGACCAGGATTATACAAATTTTAGCTCCTTTCCATTAACATATATCCTTCAAAGAGTAGGAAGCCATTTCTGGGTCTTATCCCAGATCTACTTCATTAGAATCTTTAAAGGGAAACCCTGGAGGCACCATTTAATTAACAAGCTGATTCCTAAACACAGTAAAATTTCTGAAGCGCTGTTCACAGAATCTAATAGAAACTCTTAAAACCTAACCTATGAAACCCTTCGTGATTTACTCCTGCTTACTTGCTTCTCAGCCTTTCTCTTTCCCACTCCATGTAATCCCACCTTATCAGAATGCATGCAGCTACCAATACTCCCCAAGTTTTTACACACCTATGTCCTTGACAGTATATGGAAATTAAGTCCTAGCTCTGAAATGATGTTTGATTCTAAGTGTTCATGAGCTGAAGTATGATCCCACCTATGTGGTTTCCTACTCATCAGTGAGAAATTAAGTCCCAATTCTGGAGCCTGATTTAATTCTCTTTCCTATAGAAACACAGGACTTTACATTTTAAGCATAGTGGTTGAACTAATAACTTCTCCCTACCTATCTGAGATGTCACTTATTCTAGGCCAATGTAACTAACTTGTCTTTGATGATAAAAATAAAATTTAACAACCTTGCCTTTTTTTTCTAAGAAAGAAAAGAAAGGTGAATTACACAGTAGAAAGGACACAGTGGGAAATGTAATGGGTTTCTCTGCTCTGGTAGCGTGGTCTCCTTCACTTCAAATACCCCTGTGCTCAAAATTTCCCAGAGCCCCATGTGGATAGCATTACTCGTACCAAAACAATGTTCAATCTGTACTGAATATCCTGTGTATACACTAATATGCCTCATCTCAAATTTAAAATATATATCTCTACTTTAGGTCTTTAGATTCTACAGCTGTAGATGGGTGTGGGCAGGTATGGGGTCCTTCCTCCTGTAATTCCATCAACTCCTTAAAAGTTATGTGCAATGAACACTTCAGTTACATGAAATACAATGGATCTTCTGAGAAGAAGTGGCTTGATTCACATCCCTTGGCCCCTATGCTCCAGTTAGAATACCAACCCTAAACCCTTCTACACAGAAAATCTTGCTGCCACCACTGGACAATGGTGGTGTCTCAATCAGTTTGTTAAAAGTCTTCTTCATCGTGTCTGCTGGCAGCTGAAGTGGTCCTCAGAGGTCTCTCTCTGCTATCTGGAGAAAGGATTGGGTGGTGAGACCATTCACTGGGCCTCTCTTGACTCTTCGGAGGGTAAAGGACCTTGATCAGGACTCGAGAATCATCACTTCAGGTGCTGCTAAGTACATTTTACAGGAAATCACCACACTATTTACAGCAGGTATAAGACAGAGTCAAGTGGCACTCAGGTCCCCTTCCTCCAGGGCAGCTCTCCCTCCTTTCTCTACCCTGGACCCCTGGCTGACTCTGGGGATGACTGTCGTGACAAAAGGAACTAAAGGCGAGCCTGGTAGAAACTACCGACAACGGGACTCCTCTGTTTGTAGTGTCACGTGGTGCTTCCACTTGCTGTGTTACAGACGTTTACAACATTTACATTTTATAATAAGCGTGGGTTACTTTTACACACACGCAAAACTTTATAAAGACAAAAAATATGAGACGCTGCTGTGGTAAGAGAAGTTGTCATGATAGAAACCAAATAATTATTCTCTATTGTTTTACCAAACTGGTTTTCATTAATGTTTTATTACAGCTTATTCCTGGGTTTAAAACTGAAGGATCCCATATAACGGACATCTACCGAGGGCAGGGGGCTCGATGGTGACGAAAGAGCTTGTGCATGTGTTTCCTATTCACTGGCTGCTGAGCACACTATTCTGCAGGGAACTTGATGTTACCGGCTCAGTTCTCTGTCAATTAACTTAATCTCTTGTTTTCTCATTTAGTTAAGATATTATTTGTGTCTCCATGCCTGAAAATCTCCTAAAAGACCCGAGAATCCCCACAGTTAATTCATCGTCACTACCACACATAATTTTCTTACACTGACAATTTTAAATTCAACAGAATATATGGGATCCAATTACTAAAGACTCCAGATATTGACTTGTTAGCACAATATAGTTTATAAAAATTGTATGACACCAAATATTTTTTAAAAGTTAGTATATAGAACAATCCATTCCATTTATAAGCTTAGTTTTTTTTAAGCTCTTAATAGCCTCAGTCAGTAGTAGGAGTTAAAAAAACAAAAAAATGAAAAAACCCTGTTCCAAATGTTTCTATCTTCTGACTTTCATCTTTATATCAATAAATAAAATATTGAAATTCAACTAACTTTACCAATTACAATGGTGATAAACAATTAACATGTGTGAACTAAAAATCTTTCTTCTCTAATTGATACTGAGGCTAACTTTTATTTGTTCTTTCTGGACTTTTCTAAGGAAATGATAATATATTTGCACATCACAAACTACATTTCCTTTCTTTTTATAGTTTCTATTTTCACACTAGCTGATTAGATTAAGAAAATAAATATTAATGAGCAAACAAGTCGATTTAAGAAAATATTTTTAAAATAAATTAAAATAAATGTATTGCCCACTAATTGGTTTGGGGTATAGAAGTCAACAGAAGTACAGCATGTTCACTACAGGTATTTTGAAGGGTAGAAAGGATAACTTCACAGGGTGCACTTTTTGCTGCTTCTGCAACTGAGAGAGAGAGTGCTACATTACTCTCTGCTCTGAGCTGCTTGACCAACTGAAGGGACATTCTGGGTCTCCAAGTCTGCATCACAGAAATCTGACAGCATCTGGAATCTTGGAATCCTTGGGGCCTCTTGGAATCTTCTCGGGTGGGCATCACCAGCTGCACCAAGACTTCCATCCAGTTACCAGGGCAACCGACTTGTGAGTGGAAGCCCCCTGGACCCTCCAGACCCCATCTGCCATCTGGACACCACTGTGAGACCTCACTCAGTGCCAAGTGGAGCACAAGTGCCCAGCTGAGTTCCCTCCAAACGCCTAACCCACGAAATCATGCGCTATAACCAACACATGGTTGTTGTTTAATCTCCAAAGTTTCTTTATTTGAGATGCACTAGCTACCCAAGTCACTCATCCTCTTTTTAACCCAGGTTACTTGTGACACTGTTACATCACACTCTTAGTGTCTGATAAATGACTGGTAGTTATATTTTGCAGAAAGTGCAATTTTTCATTTTATTTCTCACCATTCTGCTGAGAGCCCACTCACTCTTTCTAATAGTTGGTCTGAATGACTTCTTGTGTCATGTGGATGCCTTCCAAGTTCCACATCCATGTTTTTCAGCACTGTTATTATTCCCTGATAGTCAATGATAAACCCTCATATAAATAAGCGTACAAGTACACACAAGAGCAAATAGAAAACATGGTCATAAAGATCCACCAATTACAGCTGATGCTCACTATCTGCAGAATCCCTGTATATGAATTTGCCTAATCCAAAATTGATTTGTAACCCTACAGTCAATCCTATGGTGCTTAACGAGCATCAACTGTACATCACAATTTACCAGAATTACATATTTTGTTAAGAGAACAAATGACAAAGACCAAGAAGACATGAGATGTACGGAAATTACTCAACATTTAAAGCATCTCAAAATTTCAGCCATGCATCCCACCCTGCTGACTTCAGAGTAGGATCGAGAAAGAAACGTGGAAATCTCTACATTCCTGCTGCTGTTGATGGGCTGCATGTGGTTAGAGATGAGGGGCTCAGAACTGACTCTGTGATTCTATATGCACTTCCTGCTGACACCAACCCAAGTGCTTTTTGTTTCATTTCAAACAGACCTTTAGATAAATAATTATTATAAAATTATGTTAATGAAATTGTATTTATCTTCAAGCTTTATTCATCTAACTTAGCTCACTCTCAACGTCCGACCATGTGACCTGAATTATTTACTGTACTTCATCAGAATGAGACTCAGTATGTTAAAAAAAAATTATGTATGTATCAGATAGCCATGACTATATGTTGGAGTTAATTATTTATGACACCTAGTATGAATGGTGCTTTCTGGAAATCAGAGATTAATGGAGCTTGAGACACAAAGGACCAGATAACTGGTCACCAAGAGCACGTGTCCAAAGACCACAGACTTGGGGAAAAAAGCAAAACAGAAACATCTGTAGGATGTTTGGGGGTGAGATAGACAGAGGAAGTCTTGGTTTAAACATTTGGGGTTTAGAACTAACCTAGAATTTTCTTAAATATCAAGAGAGAGGCTAAGTGCTAAATATCAGGAAGGCGCCCAGAAGACCCTGGAGCAGGGGTGAGGGGTGCTGGGGGCATGGGGAGGAGGCAAGTGATTTGACTCCTAAATCCAATATATTTTGAAAACCTACTGAGAACGACCTTGGATGCCTCACCGACAAGTACAGACTTCATTCTGGGGGCAGGGAGTGCAGATTTCAAGGAAAAAAACCAAACAAACGGAGCTCAGCTATGAGATTCTCTCACATGACTCACACTCTATGGTTATAGAGGTACCTAGTAGTTTACTTGTGAAGGCCTTAAGGCAGTCTTACAATGAACTCTTATTTTCTACGGTTGGGCAATGGCCAATCTTCATGTAATATCTTTCATCCACTTATATAATATCTTAGTCAATGAAATTCCCCGAAGGGTATTCCCCAAATTAAGTAAGAATCCTTCCTTTTGTTACTCTTAAGGAGGAGGATGAAGGCTGATGAAGTTGCTGGACTTACCTGGCAATTTTCAAGCACACTGAAGAAGATAAAACTGACACAGAATTCAAAGGAAAGTGTTTTGTTAGAAATAGGTGCAGAATACCTAGAATAAATAAGCAACTCTTTCAACATTAATCCTAAGAGATGCTTCCCAAATATATCCCATATCAGAGCAGAGATGCTGCAGAAAATAACTGACCATCTATCCGTATCCTCAGGAAAGCATGAGAAGAATTTTAAAAGGGATCGTAACAAATTGTTTAATCAGACTCAGGATCTTTAAGCACATGTCAGTTCGCCACATAATTTTAAATTATTGAGAAATTAAATGATTCTGGTGATAGCCCATTTCATCAATTGGCAAGTCCTGATTTGATTTCCAAGGAAAATAGTCTAATTATATGAGAAACGGAAATATTTCCTTGTAACTGTGTCTTCCAAGGTAAAATACCATTTGCCACTTTAGTAAGCTGAAACATACGTGACTCTAATTTTAGAATATTAATTTAATAATTTATTTATTAGTATAGCATAATGATATTAGAAAGCAGTTTGCTTAAATGTAGTACTCACCATGTGGCAGGCGAAGTAATGGTCCCCCAAAGACACGGACATCCAAATCCCTGGAACCTGTGAATACATTATGTTAGGTGGTAAAAGTGAAGATGTGATTAAGTTAAGGATATTGAGATGGCAGAGTCCTGGATTAGCCAGGCAGACCCAGCAGAATGGCAATTGTCCTTCAGGGCAAAGGGAGATCCGACTACAGAAGAGGACTGTCAGAGAGACGCAGTGTGGGGAAGACAGGGCAAGGGGCACGAGATAAGGAATGCAGGGGGGCTCCAGAAGCCGGAAAAGCCAAGGAAGCGCATGCTCTCTGAAGCTTCCCGAGGGAACAAAGTCCTGCCAAGACCTTGACTCCAGACTTCTGATCCCTAAAACTGTAGGATAATAAATTTATGTTGTTTTAAGCCACTGAATTTGTGGTAGTTTGTTACAGAAGCAATGAGAAATTAATATGCAATATGGAAAGGAAGACAGTGCAGCCCCTCAGAAACATAAAGCACAAAATTGCAAAGGCTTCCAAATATCTAGTAATCATTTATTTATGTGCTTGCTAATACGCCCTGGACGGAACTGTGTCCCCTGAAAACTCTTATGTTGCAGCCCTAACACCCAAGGCAACAGTGTCTGAAGACAGGGCTCTTAGGAGGTGATTATGATTAAACGAACTCATAAGGGTGGGGCCCTAAGGCGGTAAGAGGGGGAGGAGAGACACCTCTCTCTCCTGTTCCTCTGCGCTTGGAAAAGGCCGCGTGAGCAGTGGGCAGGCAGCCACCCACCTACAAGCCAGGAAGGGGCCCCTCACCACGAGCCACACTGGCCAACACCTCCATCGTAGCTTTCCAGCTCCCAGAACTACGAGGAAACACGCCTCTGGCGTGGAAGCCACCCACCCAGTCTGTGGTTTTTGCGCGGGCCCCTGTGCAGGCCGGTGCATGAGCAGGAATGCAGCCGCACTCCATCGAAGCAGTGAGTGTCTGCGCACCTTCCTGGGAGGCAGGATGGCATGGGGTCCTCGGCTGCCTGGCTCTGAGTCCAGGAGTCCCTGTTCACCGTGAGTGGCTACGAGCAAAAATCGTTATTTCTCTGGGCTTCCGCTTCCTGATCTGTGAAGTCGGGTAAATGGGAACCACGGGGCCCACGTTCAGGATGGGGACCGAGGAGGATGCTGAACTCGCTCCCCCGCACCCCGCAAATACGGGACCTATAGCTACACCTGGAACCACTTCCTCTGAAAACCCCCGAAACCCGGCTGGGCGATGCCTACTCTGGAACGCGGGCTCGCCGTAACCCTGGGCTGCTCCCTGAAGAGCAGGGTTTGAACCCCACACGCGGCACCCCAACTTCTAAGACCTCCTCCCGCGTCCAGCCCCAGAACCCCTGGCTCTGAGAACCACCAGGGCCGGGCCCTGGGGACTCACCTGCCGGCTGCTGCGCGGCGATGGGGACCCGGAGCCGCCGGAGGCGCAGGGCGGTGGCCTGAGACGCACAGGGCGGCCTGGTGTCCTCGGGGGTCAGAGTCGGGCCACCTGCGCCGCCCGCACCGCCTAGCGCGCCAGGGACTCCGCCTGGGCTTGACAGGCGTCTGCACCCCGGCTTCACGTCCGAGGCCCTGGCTTTACGTCTGAGGGCCTGGTTTTACGTCAGTGACCCCAGTTTTACGTCTGTGGCCCCGGCTTTACGGCTGAGGCCCCGGCTTTATATCTGAGGGCCCAGTTTTACGTCAGTGACTCCAGTTTTCTGTCAGTGGCCCCGGATTTATGTCGCTGACCCCGGATTTATGTCGCTGCGCCTTTTACGTCAGAGGCTGTGGCCCCAGTTTTAACTGCCGCCGGGGGACACGGTCGGGCCCTGGTGGCCGGAGGGGCTGAGGCTTGAGGTGCCACAGGACTGCCTACACTTGCCTCCGCGAAGAGCTGCCGCCTGAGGGTCAGCCGGAGTCTGGTGCTCAGGAGACCATGCTCCTGGGGCCACCGACGGGGCTGGGCAAACCCTCAGGGTCAGCACTGACTCAGCCAGGTGTCTGCGGCTGCGCGTTCACCGCTGCGCTCTTCGCAGCGGCCGCGGCGGGGGCCCCTGCGTGTCCGTGAGCGGAGAGCGGACGCAGAGGAAGGGCGCTCACGCGCGCACGATGGGTGAAAAAGGAGGGCGTGCCGCCATCTGTGAGGGCGGATGGACCTGGAGGGCCGTAGGGTGAGTGCAAGTAGCCAGACGAGGACAAACAGCACACGGCCTCTTTTCTCCGTGGGATCCAGGCCACAGACAGACAGAAAACCAGCTCCTAGACGCAGAGAACGGAGTGGTGGTCGCCAGAGGCGGGGGCGGAGCGTGGAGGAGATGGGGGAAAAGGGGTCAGAAGGTGCAAACTTCTAGTTGGGACAGAAATAAGCCCTGGGATGTGATGTCCCGCACAGTGACCACGGGTGGCAATACTGTGCTGCGTAGTATTTGAACTCTGCGGAGCGGTTCTCACCATTAAATCAAACCATCGTGCTGCACACACCGTAGACTTCCGCAGCGGCGGACGTATCACCGAGTAATAACACCGGGTGAAAAACGGCCTCACCGCAGGAAGAAAAGTGCACCTGTGTGTCGTGTCAGACATTAACTAGGCTTATTCTGGTGGTGATTTCCCAGTGTATACAGACGTCATTACCGTGTACCCCTGACGCTAATGTCAGGTGTGTGCAAGTTACACCTCCAGAACGATGCCAGCTGTGCACGGAATTTGTGATGGTCAGACCAAACCATAACGTAGGTAAGTGTTTACAGCAATGTCTAACCTGGCCTACAAAGGTTCCTAGTATTGTAACGTTTCATTTTACTGAAGCAGTTACTTAAATGAACGTATTTTTAAGTACAACAGCGAGGCATGGTTGGAATAGAAAAGGAGTAAGATACAGGAAACCTAAATTCAGATTTCTTTTTGGTGGTCTCGAGTTAAGTCACAGTCTCTCTGTAAGTTTTTTGACTTTATCCTTACTCGCATGAGGACGTTGAGATGGAAATCTGACAAGTTCGTTGTGAGGACAAAGATGAAACGATACATGTGAATGAGCTTAGAACTAAGAGAGACTACAGGAGTGTCATTTGTCGGTGTCGTTCACTGGCTGTGATCATTATTATTATTACATGTCAGGAAACGGAAAGCACCAACTATGAGATTTTTCACACTTATCATTTAGGAAACTTAATGGCCTTTTAAAAAGTTCCCCTCTGGGAGTTTTAGACTCGGTTTTCTACTTTGTGCTAGGTTTTCCTGGGTTCTGTCACTGGCAATTGTCTCCGTGAAGCAGAAAAAGAAAAGGAGGAATCACATGTCTCTCTGGCAGTAAAGCACTGAGCCATGGAGACAAGAAACAAAAAGCAAGCAGGTGGTCTCATGCGGGGATTCTTGGGTGACCAGGCTGAGTGGGCTTGGAGTAATTCAGAGAGTAGAGTGTCCACACCCCACACCCCTGACGGGGGCACAGCCACCGCCTCCAGGTTTTACCTCTGGTGTGGAAACTGAAAAACTAATGACTAATACCTATAGGACTTTGTACATCACAGATCGTAACGTAAAGGCATTGGGATCATGTGGATAGTGTGCGATAAAGCTGGAATATGCCCTTAATGCATTGACTCACTTCATTTATATTTTATCACAATCTGCTACTTTTTATCAATATTTTTAATGTGGTTAAACTTAAATCTACACCAAAAAAACTGAGATGGCTCAGAATAAACCAGGGTTTGGATATTTTGCACATAAAAGTAAGGACACATTTTATGTCTCTATAGATATTTCTCTGTTAGTGGCGATTTATCTTGTTCTTACCCTTAACACTACTTACTATGTAAAAAAACAAAGAAAAAGAAAAACAAGAGTGAAGTCCTCAATCACTTCAGAACTTAAACTAACGTCAGGTTGTCTTGCCGGACTGGGACAGGGTGGCAAGTGAGGCTGTTACATTGGATATAGAATTTAGGGGTGCACCAACAAAAGTCAGTAATCGGGGTGAGTAATACTTAATGCAATACTTTAAAAACTCAGAAGTGATGCAGAATACATGATGAACAAGATATTAAGATTTTAAGTAAAGACAGGATCAGTTTTCTACCAGATAAATGGACTTGGACACATAAATCCACACCCACCAATTCATACAATTTTGCCCTTCATTTCCAGGAATGCAAGCAAGTACTTAGTACAATGAATTCAGCAGACTCTTCGGGGACATAAAAGAGTTTTTATTTTAATAACTCTGAGAGTGGAGCACTTGCGACTTCAATTTATTGGCTTTGAACATTTTTGTAACATAAAATGGAGGACAACTTACAGGGTTTGAATTAGAAATTGTTTTGATGATTAAATTTCTCAAGAAAAAATAAGTAGTTAGGTTTTAGTAGCTCCTGGGACATCTCATCACTGGTAAACAGCAAGTACCTTGTTTTCGCAGAAGGGTAACAGGTTCTCAAAGAAGAGATCACACACTGTCTTTCGCGGGCCTCTCACTATCGCGGCCTCTCGTTGCGGAGCACAGGCTCCAGACGCGCAGGCTCAGTAATTGTGGCTCACGGGCCTAGTTGCTCCGCGGCATGTGGGATCTTCCCAGACCAGGGCTCGAACCCGTGTCCCCTGCATTGGCAGGCAGATTCTCAACCACTGCGCCACCAGGGAAGCCCACACACTGTCTTTTAAAGATTGACATCTCTACAGACTTAGGGATTGTAAAGAATAGCAATATCATCAGCATCTTCCCCAGATATACATGAGTAGTGTGTGTGTGTGTGTGTGTGTGTGTGTGTGTGAGAGAGAGAGAGAGAGAGAGACAGAGAGAAAGAGACAAGAAGGAGGAAGAGGAGAAGAAGGAGGAAAAGGAAAAAATAGATAAATAGGTAGGTAGATAGAAAGGCAGATAGATAAAGAGATGGAAATTTTAGGACATGTTATAGAGCACTGAATAGGACTAGAATGTCTCCTTTTCCTAAATCAGGAGCAAGTTTCCTACTTTCCAGCTAACATTCAGTATAGGAGGAAAATTTTTAAAAAATATATAAAATTAATAGGGTGTAGTACTTGTCAGAAGTAGAGGAGGGCAATTCCAGTTGTCAAAGGAAACAGGTGCACTTAAATAGAAATCTTGGAGGACTGTCTCTCCGATATATCCAGTATACAATCTTACATCTACCCATAAGCTCTAACTCTGAGTCTCCGAGTTGAGAGGCATGGAAAAGACCTCAGACACTTAATTTAGAAAATGACTCTTATAATGCCAGTGCAGAGTGGTAAACTACCTCATAAAATTGGAATTTTAAAACCATTGTCGTTTAAGAGGAGGACTGGCTGAGAGAAAGGAGATGTCCAATTCTGACTAAATAATATTCCTACAGAGAGAGACCAAGTAATTCGTAAGTGCTGCACCATTGTTAGTCCCACTAGTATTTAAGTGATTTGATTAGAAATGATTAAATTCTTACCTGGACTTTCAGAATAATAATTAAGTAAAACTGCTTTGCATTATTAGAATGGACCAGATTAAGAAATTAATGAGCACAAAGTCTCTGAACAGTGTGGGATTCTGAGGTGAAGGCCAGGCTTTCCCAAGGAAGATGGAGGAGCCGGGTGGTCCCGCATCTGGGGGCATCCCCCGGACACGGTGGTGAGCATCCCCCCTCCCCAGAGAGCCTTGAAGACAGGAGTTGAAGCGCAAGTCAATATGGAACCCTCAGAATAAGACTGTCCTTCAGAGCAGTACTAGAAATAACCTAGTTTACCTTTCTGTTGGTATTGTAAACATAGAATTTTAATAGAGAGGGTCGTCCCTCTGTTTTATTCAAGTAAAACTGCTTCATACTATTAGGGTCACTTTACAATTATTCCATCTGAAATTGCACAGCCTTCCCTCACTTAACCAGGCTGGTTTCTTCCTCTACTTCCCATAGATCACGTCAATTTTAGTTGACACTTTAGAGGTTGCCTTTGCCCCCAAGGAATTGTAACTCTGAGGACCGGAGACATTTCCTCTTGTTATTCCTAATGCCTAGTAACCTTTATACATATTTTAAAATAAATGAACAAATGGATGAATTAACGCCATCATTTTGAAAGTATTTCTCCTTTGCTCGTAGCGTTTTACACAAAGAAAATAAGAAGCCATGTTTTGAAGATTTATAATAGAGCTATGTTTTTCTAAATCTATATTAAAGGCACAGATGGGGGCACAATTTGTGAATGTAATTAACCAGGATAAGCTCCTGGAAACCGTAGAATTCAGAAGGTGGAGTTCCTGGGATGAGTTTGTGTGGTGAAAAGGGAATAATAGTTCCATTAGTGTCAAATACGTAATACATTTGCTCCACACTTTGTCAATAAATTACTATAAAATTTTTTTGTAGCATAGAGAATAGATGATATAGCCAGTGGAAATTTAACAAATAGCATATGCTATAAAAATTTAACGTAGTTTTCATTGCAGTAGATAAAAATGAAATTAGCAATAAGAAATATGATTTTGACTCTTTCAAAGAATATCTGAGTGTATGTAGATATAGTCAGTGTTTATATATATATATAGTAGCTTATGTTTCTGTATTTCACCTATTCCACAAAGGATTTGAGGTTCATTTGGGAAATATACTTAAAACCCAAATCTCCTCCCAGCCCAGAAAACCTCTCCACAAAGGAAGAAGAGAAAGAAAGCAGTTTTGTCATCAGATAAGCATTAAATCAGAATGTGGTGCACACCACAGGGAATTCGCCAAGAGAGGCAAAGACAGAAGAAAATCTCACCCTTTTACGTGGTCAGGCAGCTAGAACCCCTTCTAGAACCTTCTATGAAGGTTCTCAAGATGAGCACTGACTAGGCCTCAGCAAGACCTGGCAGCAGCATGTACTATACATATACATAGCCATCCTGAGTTCACCTGCAAATTGTGGGGACCGTCTGTGGTAGCTAATCAGCTTTGTTCAGAGGAAAGACGAACCGCTCCTGTCTTTGTGACGAGAGGTAGCTTTGCAAGTTGGGGCCCGGAGCCCACAGAAGCTCAGCTCCTCACCTCCCACAGAGCCTGGGAGATGGGCTCCCTCTCCCTTCCTTGTTTTGTTTCAGAGAGATAGTCCCCTGGTCCTTGAGAAGGACACTCCTGGGTCACAAAGCTGAGAAAAGTCCTATCAAAAAGATTTATACACATTTCAAAAAAGAGGAGAAAGTACTTAATGACAAGTTTTCTAAAATAATTGCTCTGAGCAAAGGGTGGAGGTGGAAACCTCTCTCATTATTTAATGGAGGAGAATTAAGCCCCTTATTCATAGTTTGTATTTGTCCTCACAGGTCGCATGGGCTGTACAATTTTACGAAAATACAAAGTTTCAATCAGAAAGGTAGTGGAAGTTTTATTTTACTGCTTGGTGAGCATTTCAGGTGATTATAGGTATTCTTTGCCTGTTTCCCTGTAAGAAAATACTATAGCATATAATAGGCCAACTGGGTGAACTGTATTTCCAGTGAGTGTTTTCTGCCTAAAAAAATGCCTTTTTCAGAGGTGCAAGCTGGTAAAGATCCCTAATAGAGAAAAAAGGAGCCTCCTAAATGATCTAAATCAGATGGTCTTGTGCCCAGATGGTCTTAGTTACCTGCCATTAGAACAGATAGGGGGATTGGGAGGAGCACAGATGCCTGTCCTCTCGGGATACAGCAGAAAGATGGGCAGGCATCTGAAGGTAGAAGTCCTTTGGTTTTCTCATCCTGTGTTTCCAGGATCTAAGCCTGTCTGAGGGAAGGAAATACAGAGTAGGAGCACTGAAAGGACAGAATGAGGAGCATCGTTAATTTAAATTACCTTCTGTCCCCGGAAATAAAAACACCCAACCTAAGAGCTGTGTCTTACTCAGGGACCTTACTGGGACTATCGTCAGGGAAACAGCCTTTCAGTAGCTCTGAGGAAATGCTCCCAAGAGGAAGGGGAGGAGCCAGGATGTAAGTGATTTTGGCCAGAGCGCTGCTTTCAGTCTCGCACACAAACATCTCAGTCAAAGGCCACTGCTAGTCCCCAGGGACTGGTATCCCAGGCAATGATTTTAGTGCTTTTCTGTGCATGGGAAGGTGCAAGAATCTGGGGTCACTGCAATTTTTTCCTGAGGTATCTCTAACTATCTAAGGGGCCTGTTTTTCCAAAGCACAGAGTGCCTTATCCTGTTTTTCATCCTGAATTCCTTTCAGGGTGTTCTGTCTCGTGGCAGTGACTGCAGTGGCTAATGACTTGATCTTGTAGAACTGAACGGTGGGCGACAGTCTTTGTTTTACCCCCCAAAACCCAGGTAAATTGATTTACACAGTCCACAGCTCGAATCCACACGTCCACCTACCCACCCCCTCTTCCAGGTCGGCTCTGGTTGTGGTCCTTAGTTTAAGGGCAGCATTCTTCCTCCCTTCCTCTGTTCCTCTGAAGAATTAAGCTGTTGCTGCTAGTCTATAACTTAGAAATTACATAGTAATAATCCTAACCACCTGTGTAGTGTTTCTGACCACAGAACAATGAAAGGGCACACCTGGATAAATGCAGCCCTTCCTACTGAATGTGACTGGCCATTGTCAACACTGAATTACTTTGAAATGGGTTGGAAGGGCAGGCATTCTTGTTCCTGCTAAATTAGCTTTACAAAAAAAGAGGGGGTAATCAATCTGCATTGGAAACCGTTGAATAAATTCAAAGTATTCAAATCCTAATGCCTTAATTAATTGTATCTCAGGCTACAAAGGAAGAGAAGGCAAAATCTGTTGTTCTTCAAAAGAAGAATTAGGCAAATTCAGTGACATTTATTTGTTGGGAAAAATTGTTTATGGATGTGATTTATTAGTAAACTAAACTTTTTTTCTTTTTTTAATTGAAGGATTGTTGATTTACAGTGTTGTGTTAATTTCTGCTGTACAGGAAAGTGATTCAATTATACATATTTATATGTTCTTTTAAAATTCTTTTCCTTTATGGTTTATCTTTTCCATATGGTTTAGCACAGGTTTATCACTGTGCTATACAGTAGGACCTTGTTGTTTATCAGTAAACTAAACTTCTATGTTGGAGCCATTCTTAAGGTCCGAAAACAAACTTTACATAAAGAAGCTCTTTTTTACATACTTGTTTTTATAGCCAGTGGGTGTCAAGGCTTCTGCTTGGATAGTCTATGCATTTAAATAATTTTCAAGATTTTGGATGGGTTTGTTTTCAACTCAAGCTTTGGAGTAAAGTGTTAACAGGGGAAAGATTATGGCTGGTTATGCCTCATCTATTTCACAATCTTGATGCATTATGTGAGGTACTGGGTGACAGTCACAACTGAATGACACCCACAGACCATGCAAATACTCAGCCAATTTTAGCTAAAATTGGAGATTTCATTAGTTCTGTTTTCAGGACATCTTTCAGTAAGAGAAAAGCATTTGCATTTCACTCCTCATACTGTACCTACTAATAATGAGTTAATATCTCCTGAAATAACTTGAAGATGAGCTAGAAGCAGAAAAGAAGAGCCTGATAATTTCAATTTTAAGTAACTTGACTATACAAATTGTTTTCCATATACAAACTTCATACAATTGAGAAGGCATATGACTGTCTAATCCATGATAGCTACAAACATACCTACATGTCCTGGATTTGTACCAGGTAGCTAAAGTAGATTTTTCCTTCTGTGTCCCTAGCACTGCAGAATTACTGACACTGTCCCTCTGACATGGAGGCTTTTCTCCTGTGGTCCTGAGGACAGCGTTGCTAGGCAGCAGACACCTTCTCTCTTCCATCCTTTCCAGAAATGGAGTCACTCTAGCATGCCTCAGCCCACGTCTGGGCACCAGGCAGGTGTCTGGAGGTGAATCATTCTCTCGAGAACGTTTGCCTCTAGGATTTGGGGGAAAGTCAGTTTAAATCAGGGCATATAAAATAAACCTTAATAACCTTGAAAGTATAAATATAGTTTTGTGAAGCACAGAGCTTGACAGAATTGGATAGTCAGGCTGGAGAGAGTTAAATATAGACCAGGAGACTATAACTGATGCTAGCAGAACAAATCACTTCAACTAGAAATTTGGGATGATAGGTTTTGAAATACAGTCCTTGTGGAAAAGCCTAAGAAAGAGTTCAGGTAGCTCTAAGGCAGAAGAGCAGTGTTTAAGAGAGCAGAAATATGCTTTTAATTAATGTGGGGACTAAAAATACAAAACGCTTCTGTGGGCCTTTTCTTTTTCAATTATGCATCTCTATTTAAGTCTTTCTAACTTTTGGTAATTGAGTATGATAATTTTATGCCACAAATTAAAAAAATCCTGGCACATCAATGAAGAAGATGTGTTGGCTGAAATGTTTCATATTAAATAAAAGCAAGGATAGAAAATTGGGAAAATTAAAAATATTTAGCAATTTGGTTATTCAAATGTGTATCTTAGGAAAGAACTGATACTTCCTGCTTCTGTCTATTTAACACAAAGATTAGAGACACATTAATTAAATTAAAATGGTTCATAATTAAAATGGTTCATAATAAGACATTTATTTTTAACTTGCAGAAACGTCTGAGGCAAACAATGTATAAATTAACCTTTATATTCCTGTTTTCAGAATTAAGTCTCATTGCTATGTTTGGTTCAGTTGTATTCCTCCCAAAAAGCTGTGTTGGAATCTTAACCCCCAGCGCCTCAGAATGTGATCTTATTGGACCTTTATAGGATCTTTACAGAGATTATCAAGATAAAAATGAGGTCTTTGGGTGGACTCTAATTCAATATGACTGATGTCCTTATAAAAAGGGAGAATTTGGACCCAGACATGCACAGTAAGAAGATGATGTGAAGAGACGAAGAGAAGCCATGTGAAGCCGGGAGGGATGCTGCCACATGCCCGGAGTCTGGGGCTCTGGGAACAAGAAGAAGCCAGGATGGTCACCAAACTGGGACTTAAGTACAGTTTTGGCTTTCCCAGAAATAGAATCTTAAACCAATCAATCGGGAATTTCCCATCTTAGTTGAAGATCTTCCCTAGTATAAAGAAGCAAATTGAGGATTATGTAGTTGGATGGGGCAGCCTCCATACCATTCAGGTTGCCACCCAGTTCTTTGAGGAAATAAAAAAAACTGTATTGTCTCACAAATGGAGTCTTTACAAGAACAGAAATGAAGCTCTAGAAACAATTCAAAACCCGCCTATCCTTTCTACCAATCTTCCCCCTATTCATGTCAAAAGGCTTGCAGATATTGTAAAAATCTGGACTTCGGGAGCAAAAGTCCTTCTGAGTGGAACTTGGATTCTTTCTCTGTGCCATTTGAACAAACCCTATCAAATAAGGGTCCTACCTGGTCTTCAGCAACCAAGATAATTCTTATCAGAAGGAAATAAAAAAGAAAGGCTATTTTGGAAACTAGGCCTATGAAAAATCTTAAAATCTCTTCCACAGATATTGGTTAAAAGCTTTAGACATCTCAGCAGGTAACTTTAACTTATTCAATGGCCAGAAGCAAAATTTGCATCCAACTTGTTCTTTTATAGACTAGTGAGTTTGCATTATCATACCTGTCTCATGGCTGTATTTTTAAAATGAAAGCCATAAGATCTGTCAGATCACGCATACACATTTTTTGTTAGCAGGCAGGCACACCAAGGCAATCCTAAACCACGCTTTCTGTGGCTCAGTGAGGTTCTAAGCCACTCTCCTGTGTCGTACTCCCTGACATCGGGGATGAAGCCTACTGGAATCAGTTGCTACAGTATCCCAGCCATAAGATTCAGTTAACTGACACGAAGAAACAGCCAGCTGCCCCACTGGGGGTTGGGGGTTCCCCTCAGGCCTCCCTGTGCCCAAGCTCGGCCTCTGGCTCTTACCTCACCGCTTCTCAGGTGTCTGAGCCGTATCTACTCCAGCACCTGTGTTGTCCTTCTTTGATTTGTTCACCCGTCAAAACGCCTTTTGGGTTTAATCCATCCAAATTGTGTTACAGTCAAGGTCTCTGAATCAGGTAATGACTTTCCTGTGGGATCCTGGTGGGTCCCTGGCATGGATCTGCTTTTCCATTGCATTTGAAATGTAAGACAAGTAGGGTCAGGCTGCTGGGAAGTTAGCATTGCCAGGATGAACCTTCCCCAAAAACACTTCGAATTTTTTTCAGTATTTAGTAGTGAAAGATGTTAATGTGTTAATGGTAATACATCTCTGGCTTAACATAAATTGAAGATGTTCTTGAGTTTTCATGAATGCTGGAAACTAGTAACTTCTGGGTCTTTGTCACTTGCTTTAAAAAAGAAGAATATAATGTGAATGCGTTTGGTGCGTTCTTTCCTGAGTGGAACCTGTTAAAAAGTGGTACTAAGAGGTCATCTGGATTAGGATCATAAAGTGGAGAACATAAAGACAGTAGGACTTTTGATAGTGTCAAAGCTGGTGACCTTCGTGACCGTGGGAAGTTGAGACACATACTTCGGATACTTCCTGCCACAGCTGGTGCTTCTTCACCAGTCCAGCAGACTGACATTGCCCTTCCTGGGCACCACTTGGAGAAGGCTATTTGGATACCAGCTTTTATGTCATTGCTTTTCAAACAACCGTATGGGTGGCAATCAGCATTTTGAAAATAGAAGAGAGTAAATAATAGCATGGATATTGAAATGGTGTGTCTAAATATTCCAAGTGGCTATGTATAAAACCTGTCTCTCCTAGAGCCCTGCTCCATGCCCTAGGCATCCTCTGAGCCCTTGCCCGTGGCGGAGGCAGTCTTTGCTCAGTACTTATGTCAGAAGCACACCTGGCTTGTGTGTTTCTTACACGGGACTGCCCTGGGGAAGGCTAATCCATTTTAGTCCTGGAAGACTTTGAACCAAACGCTGCCAGATCCAGCAGGCATCGTGCAGAAACTCACAGCAAGCCCGCTTTCTCTAAGACGTTTCTTCTTGTCCCCTACAGGTTTGTCAGCAGTTGGCCTTTCTCCATCCGTTCCCTTTGGAGTCAGTTAAGTTACTTTACCCCAGAAGTTTCTCTTCTCTCAGGGTCCAGTCAGTCACTGAAGCACACTTCCCACTTCTCAGCACTGAGTTTCTGATATACTTCTGGAGCTTGTGTCTCAGCAGAGCAGCTGTATTCTCTTTGCAATAGTGAGCAAAGCTTCCAGTTCTGATTCCTTTTTTAAATTAACATTTTCAATATCATCATAACTATTAATAGGGGCTAGATTTAATGTTAATCACTGGTAGTCCTGATGGATTAAATACCACAGAGATATGTTGTTAATTTCCAGCCTCACGGAGTGACAAATCACTTTTCTTGACCACAACGATTACAGAATTTAAAGCAACTGAATAACTTAGAATAAATAGCGTGTTTAAGTATTAAACAAGTGGTGGAAAGGTTATGACTCTAGCTATGCTCAAGCTTATGTAGTTTCTTCTTTTAGTACTCTATTTTTATTCTTCGTCTTACACTGATATCACAGCTAAACAATTATTTCTCAATAGAAGAGAGATCATTAACTTCCAAAATAAATTCCAAATATGTTTAGAGCAAGGGTGAGGTGTTGTTTTTGTCAGATGTTGGCAGTCTGTGAAGAATAATTTTTTGCATAGCCCCTGACTCTGGTTTCTTTGATTTTTTAAATGATTATAGTAGTTATACCAGTTATTCAAACAGCTAACTTTTAAAAAATTGCACAGCATTCAAATTTAAATAAATTAATTAAAAGCAAATGAGATTTTATTTTGAAAAATATTAAAATTTAGGATATTGTGACAAACGATATCCTAAAATAATCCTCCCAGGAATACAAAGAAGCTTCTTTTCTAGAATACCTGAAGGCTCACCATTAGAGACAGTAGTCTAATCTAACATAATCTAATGTAATCTTCTACAGATAAAGAAGCTGAGGAAAGTGAAAAAATGTACTCCTTTGACCAAAAAATGCATAATTTGAACATTGTTCTTGGCGCTGGAGATACAGTAATTTAAAAAAGTGCCCTCATTGAACTTACACTCTAACTTACTGACTGCAGTGCATCAGTCCTGCCTGTTCCTGGCTGGTGTAAGGTGCTATATGTAATATACTGTTATTTAATCCTTGCCACACTTTTGAGATAGGTATAGTTGACTGATTTAAAAGATGGAGAAACTGAAGAGAAAGGTGAATAAACCTGTTTAAGGTATGTGCTAGTAAGGAAGAGTCCAAATTCAAATCCAATCTATCTACACTGCAGACAGTCCTTTTTCCATTATATCATGGGCCTCCTTTCTCCAGATCGACCCAAGCCACCATGACTGCAGCCTAAATCCATCCACACCATAGTGACTTCCCTGTGTGAACTGCTCAGTGTTGGGGCTTGTCAGGGAGGGTTGGCGGGTGGGGGGACATCTCCAGGAAGGGCGTCAGATCCTCTCATCAATGCTCACGACGGTGCTGACCAGGAGCAGGTGCTTCAAACGCTGCACTTACTGTCCCCAGATGATGGCTTTCCCTTTTCCTGGAGCTGAATAATGTGATTTATTCAGATCCTTTGAAATGGAAATGAATAGGATTTTCCAGTAAAACTTCAGGACTGAGTATGGGCATTTACAAACCCCTGGAGGATGTGCTCTTTCAAAACAAAGATGTAATCCAAGAAAGAGAAAGATATTGGTTCCAGGAAAATTGGATTCAGCAGAGCCCTGCCGGCCATGCAGTAGCCGTTTGGAGCGACCTTTCCATATGGAAGCAGGGAGCTGGAGAATTCTGGAGAAAGGCTGCATGCAAAAAAATGGAAAATGTGGAATTCCCAGGAAAGGAAGATGTTTTACTCAGAAAATAGTGGAATAGATGGAATACACAGAAAATGAAGATGTGTATGAGAAAATTTGCAAATAAAATAAGGTAGTTATTAATGCAAGAAAAATAACTCTGCAGGAAGGTGAATGCAATTTTAATACACTACTAGACTCCACAGTGAAAAGTCACCCTGGTTTTAACTAATGGAGTGATCTGATTATACTAGGAGGATGGGAAAAACAAAGAGCACGTAAAAGAGCCACATTGTCACTCTCTTGAAAAGAAATTCATGTCCCCAAATTGATGAATCTATGAAGAATAGTATAAGTCTCTTAAAAAAATAAATATGGAGTAATCACTGGACGATTCAGGTAAGAGAATTAAATACAGTTGTGTCTGGTAAGCTGGAGTGGTGAGAAATAACAGGAAGAACCATGGTTGGGTGTGTTTTTTTGTTTGTTTGTTTTATATATTTATTTATTTATTTTAGTTTTGGCTGCGTTGGGTCTTTGCTGCGCACGGGCTTTCTTTAATTGCGACGAGTGGGGGCCACTCTTCGTTGCAGTGCGTGGGCTTCTCGTTGCGGTGGCTAGTCTTGTTGCAGAGCACCGGCTCTAGGCGCAAGGGCTTCAGTAGTTGTGGCGCACGGGCTCAGTAGCTATGGCTCACGGGCTTAGTTGCTCCGCGGCATGTGGGATCTTCCCGAAGCAGGGCTCGAACCTGTGTCCCCTGCCTTGGCAGGCGGATTCCTAACCACTGCGCCACCAGGGAAGCCCCGGGTGTGTTTTTTAATGATAAATCAATTTCACTACTAATTGAATTCTTCATTTTAGACATGTATTAGTTTGATAAAAATTAAATCAAGGATTTATATAATTTAAATAAATTGGCTCATCTAAATTCATACAAAAATGTGTGGAAGATTTACAAATAGAACCTATTTCTCCAGATTCCCCAAAAGTCTCCAGATGATTTTTTTCATTAACTAGTTCAGTTAAAGAAATACTTTTGTGAGATCCTTCCATCCAGCCACTGTACTGGGCACTGAGAACTCTGTCACGTATGGTGTTGTCCGTGACTTGCTGCAGCGGGGAGGAGGGTCCGAAACGTCCAGTCCAGTCTAAACAGGTGGGGTAGCCTTGGGGGCGTTCAGGATGCTGTAGCTTGAGGTGAAGGTGGGCAAAGACCCCGGTTCCTGACGGGAGACTGGCATGGCTTTGGAATGTCTGAAGGGGAGGGTGAGGCACGTGGTGAGGAACCTGCAGGGAAGAAGGCAGATCCGCATGGTCCAAGAGTGTGTGTGGGAGAACCACAAGTATTTTAAGACTAATGTCGATTAAATTCAGAAGTGGTAGAGAAAAGTTGGAAGATTAGAAATCATTAAGCATTTTCTATGTTATATTTAACTGAACTATATAAAAGAGTACCATTTTTATTGGAACAAACGATGTACTTGGTCTATTGACTTTGGTTTTTCCACATGGACATATCAGTTAAAGGATAACCTAATCTAATATGTTCAATTTCTTGAGGTAAAACCCATAAGGCAAAACTGGTTTTAATATAAAGTAGTGGTTAAGGGTATGGGCTTTAAACTTCAGGCTAATACAGTATTTGAGCACATTTCATAGGCTGCCTTGAATCTGATGGCATAATCTATTGAAAGGATAGTTAATTTTACTTATTTAATAAAATATGCTATATGTTTGCAATATGGTTCGATTGAGATAATGTATCAGAAGTGGTCAGGAGATCGGCAAGTGGGAACCTCACAGAAATCATCATCGCCCTTCTCAGGCTGAACCCCTCCCTCTTCCTCTCTCTCTCTCACAGGCTTATAGGAACAGAAAAATGGGTTTGCTTTTTCACTCATTTTAAAAAGAAAGATCCAGGTTTTAAAAATAAATATTTTCGTATGAAATATATTCTTCTTTTTAGTCCTTTGTATTTCTTTTGTAATCCTATAAAGCTGAAACACAATATGGAAAAGAAAATGACAATGATACAGTAAATTATTCTTGGCTTTACATAATGTACAAAGACACCTAGCATCCAAATATGCAAACTATGGCAATGCTAAGAAACTGTTTTTGAGAGACAAATTATTTTCCTCTCAGAATTTTTCTCAAAAGTACTGTTTTAAACAGGGTAGAAATAGGGTAGAAAAGTCTTTTATAGCATTACATACTCTTAAGACGTGCTCACTCACTAAAGCATAAATACAGTGTTTTGTATGCATCATTTATAGTCTACGTTTTTGTCCTTTAAAAATGTATTTTCTTTTTTAGATAATATTTGTGATAATCAGGATTTGTCTCTTTCATTGAATATGGAGGACATATACATATATGTATACACATACATACATACATATATATATGTAAAATACATTCGATTATCCTAATCACCTTAATATGACTTTGCCTTTGAGACCTAGACATAGCGATGTCACAGTGCATTTCAGGAGTGGATGTGAGCACTGAGATTTCTCTGTAGGACAGCGGTTCTGCAGTCCTTAACAGCCCAGTGAGCTTATCTTTGAATGCACCTTCAAAGCAGTTCACAGCTGGAGGAGACTTTGAGGTACAGCAGAAACGAATCGATGGCAGAGGGAATGAATTAAGGACTTAATGCTGCAGACAGTTGCCCCGTCTTCGTAATTTGTTAATGGGATGTAGTGCTGAAAAGGCAGTTAACTGCAGAGACTGGGAGTCAACCAAGACTTTCAAGATGGCAGCACTCACGCGACAGAGGGTAACCGTCAGAGCACGGATGCTGGAGCCCCACAGACCTGGGTCTCCACGTGGTTTCAGCCACTTCACAGGGTGTAGAGCCTTTGACAAGTAACCCATCTGGCCTCAGGTTCCGCCGTCATGTATGTACATGTGCACTGAAGGCAGCAGTGCCTGCTTCATGGGCTGTTTGTGATGAGTCCACGACACGTGGTCCATGGAGCACTCGGCCCAGGGTTTGCTTACTAGTAGCCACTCCATCCTCCCCAAACCTGCACAGACTCAGCGCTCTCAACCTGAGGGACGTAGTCAAAGACAGTACAGTATGTGTTTCTCTGTTATTATGCTTATCCTTCCAATTCAATGGAATTTTTTTTTTTTAATCTTTCTGAGCTCCTACCTTGTGATAGAAGATATAGGAATGATCAATTAAAGCCCTCGACCCTTAAAGAACGTGCAGTCCAGTGAGGAGACAGAAGTCTGGGTCAGCTGAGTTAACTCTGATGTGAAAAATGTTATCGTAGGTTTGCACAAAGTGATTAAATAAACCTAGAGATTAGGGCCCCTTTTTGACATGCAGGTGAGGCTTGAATGTTCGGTGGTGGAACAGCTTGGGCACCTTGAATCACACGAGATGTTCCTGGATCCTGAAGAATGATGCGGTCACCATGGCAGGACGAGAGGTTGGCCAGGTGGAGGGGGGTGAGGGCCACCCTCACCATCACACAGGGACTGTGCTCTACCTGGTGGGCAAGGTGGAAGCACTGAATGTCACATACACAAACACACAACACACACACACACACACAACACACTCATTCTGCAGGACTGCTGAGTGTTAAAACTATGAGTTGGCTAAAGACCGTGAGTTCTGACAGGACAGAATGATCCTGTAAAAAATGTCTGAATCCTTGAAAATTAACTCTTCACTTCAACTTAAGACTTCATTCTTTCCCCTTTCTCTCTGTACATCATTTCCTTTTTTGCCTGAAGATGGTCAAATTAGTCAGAAGGATCCCCAGTGGTTCTCCTGTGTGGTTCTGAGGCCAATGTCCAATGCCCCTTGGTTTGTGAGGAGGTGCTGCTGCCCTACTGGGTGCTCAGCCTCTGGGTTCGTGCTTCTCTGAAGTGATGACTGAGTGACCACCCACCGTATGCATCCAGAATCTGACTCAGAGATGCAAATCTCTTGTTAGGTCTAGGAGCGTGGAATTCCCCCAATTCTGGTGGAAAATGCCTTTTTAGGGAATGAGAAAGTTCAAGGTACATTTCTGAAACAGGGCTGAAATTGAATCCTGGTCATTATGTGCAAGCTAAAAATTCTTATGGTTGTGCTAATTAGTAAAAAGAGACAATCTGTAATCACGATTTCTGGCATCCTCACCCAACTACTTAGACGTCAACTAAGGAGAAAACAAAAAAGGAGGTAGTTTTATTCACTGTTAACTATATACTAGACACTTGGTGTGGGTCACCTCATTTAATTCCGACTCACCTATGAGATAATTAGCATGATCTGTCCTTTAAGCAACTGCGGCTAACACCAAACACCAGGCACTGTGAAGTGTCAAACCAAGAGTTTAATCCAGCTTACCCCTGGCTACGGAAACCATGCTTTCCTAATATACTACACTAGCTCTGTCAGCAATATTTATAAATTATTTTCAATCCAATGTGATTTTTTCATTTAATATATTTAGACACATCTTTTAAAAATAAATATTGAATTTTCTGTTTAACTCAGACTAGAACAGAACAGAGAATAAATAAGAAAACCTCATTTGAAAAGCATTCCAGTTGATCAAGCTCTAAAAAAGAGTTTCTACTAATATTTTCATAGTACTCTACAATATTTAAAAAACTAATGATGCACAGTAGCAATTTAAAACAGGATATGAACAAAGGAATCACGTTTTATATGTTTGAAGGGCTGTGTGCTAACTGGTGGAAGAGACATACACCTTACTGTATGGAGAAACCACTAAACTATAACAGCTAGTGAGGCACAGACATTATTCTCTTTCCAAAGCATTGTACCATTTTTCTCCATTTCTTAAGCAGTATTAATAGCAAGTCAAGATATTTTTATGGCAGAAATTCTGTGACCATGTGGAAATTTGAGGGAAAAAAAAGGGCTGAAAAGGAGAGTATAATTTTAAATGAAGATAGTTATGTACCACCACATGTTTATAGTTCATTGATTGAAATCCAAGTTGACAAGAATAATTGCTTCCTCTTTAACACAAATGAAACATGCTTTGTGCTGCCCTTGTTATGGTGCAGATTAGCACAAATGTTAGACTCTAAAAATTTACCAAGTGCCTTTTTTTAACCTCCTTAATAGTTTTTAAATGGAAAAAAAAAAGCACAAGTTGGAACTATGATTCTTAGATGTTTTATAGTTTTCCAGACTGATTTATTTTTGCTTTTAAACCTATGTGTGATTGCCTATGTTCAAGACTAAGCAGATTATAAAAATTTACTAAATTTTCCTAGAAATGCATAATAATACAAAGGAAAATACCTTTTTAATTTTATCAAAAAGAACATGCAGAAAGGAAAGTCTTTTTAGTGAGCAGCCTTTGTTTTATATTGAGTTAACTTACTGTTGCATTTTACTCTAATGCTATAATGTTATTATTTTTATTATTTAACTCATTGTTGCATCTTGTAATAAAATATATTCCTCCTGTTGATAGGCAATATTTCAATAGGAATTTTCAAAAACATTCACCTTCAAATTTTGTGAGTATTTCTCACAGAAAAAAAGTAGACCAGTTATTTATTGCTATACAATAAGCAATTGTATTTCGGCTGTGGGAGAGAAAACACTTTTTGGTTTCAACTTTGTTATTCAAATCCCTGTGAGATCAAAGGAAACATGATAAATACTGATAAAGTCAACGTGTCATTTTTTATGGTCGTTTTGCCCAAGGGCTGGCTTAACACCAACGTGTTTCCAAATATGCATATTTTTAACTCTAACAGTCAGTGACCCTCAAAGTGGCTCATCGACATTCAGGGGTCACTCTAACCCTTCCAGGGAGTCACAAAGTCAAAACAGTTCTAACCATAAAATTAAAATATGTTTTGCCTTTCTTACCTTCATGTTTTCATAAATTACAATGGAGTTTTCCAAAGGCTACAGAACGTGTGACAGCAGATAAAATGCAGAAGCTGATAGGAGAACACAGCTGTCTTCTCTTCAACCAGGAATTAAAGAGAGTTAAAGAGAGTTGCAAAATCAAGCAGCACCGTTGATTTTATTTTATTTTTTTATTTTTTTAATTTTTTTTAACATCTTTATTGAAGTATAATTGCTTTACAATGGTGTGTTACTTTCTGCTTTATAACAAAGTGAATCAGTTATACATATACATATGTTCCCATATCTCTTCCCTCTTGCAACTCCCTCCCTCCCACCCTCCCTATCCCACCCCTCTAGGTGGTCACAAAGCACCGAGCTGATCTCCCTGTGCTATGCGGCTGCTTCCCACTAGCTATCTATTTTACATTTGGTAGTGTATATATGTCCATGACACTCTCTCACCCTGTCACATCTCACCCCTGCCCCTCCCCACATCCTCAAGTCCATTCTCTAGTAGGTCTGTGTCTTTATTCCCGTCTTGCCACTAGGTTCTTCATGACCTTTTTTTTTTTTCCTTAGATTCCATATATATGTGTTAGCATACTGTATTTCTTTTTCTCTTTCTGACTTACTTCACTCTGTATGACAGACTCTAACTCCATCCACCTCATTACAAATACCTCCATTTCATTTCTTTTTATGGCTGAGTAATATTCCATTGTATATATGTGCCACATCTTCTTTATCCATTCATCCGATGATGGACACCTAGGTTGCTTCCATGTCCTGGCTATTGTAAACAGAGCTGCAATGAATATTTTGGTACATGACTCTTTCTGAAGTATGGTTTTCTCAGGGTATATGCCCAGTAGTGGGATTGCTGGGTCGTATGGTAGTTCTATTTTTAGTTTTTTAAGGAACCTCCATACTGTTCTCCATAGTGGCTGTATCAATTTACATTCCCACCAACAGTGCAAGAGGGTTCCCTTTTCTCCACACCCTCTCCAGCATTTATTGTTTGTAGATTTTTTGATGATGGCCATTCTGACTGGTGTGAGGTGATATCTCATTGTAGTTTTGATTTGCATTTCTCTAATGATTAATGATGTTGAACATTCTTTCATGTGTCTGTTGGCAATCTGTATATCTTCTTCGGAGAAATGTCTATTTAGGTCTTCTGCCCATTTTTGGATTGGGTTGTTTGTTTTTTTGTTATTGAGCTGCATGAGCTGCTTGTAAATCTTGGAGATTAATCCTTTGTCAGTTGCTTCATTTGCAAATATTTTCTCCCATTCTGAGGGTTGTCTTTTGGTCTTGTTTATGGTTTCCTTTGCTGTGCAAAAGCTTTTAAGTTTCATTAGGTCCCATTTGTTTATTTGTGTTTTTATTTCCATTTCTCTAGGAGGTGGGTCAAAAAGGATCTTGCTGTGATTTATGTCATAGAGTGTTCTGCCTATGTTTTCCTCTAAGAGTTTTATAGTGTCTGGCCTTACACTTAGGTCTTTAATCCATTTTGAGTTTATTTTTGTGTATGGTGTCAGGGAGTGTTCTAATTTCATACTTTTACATGTACCTGTCCAATTTTCCCAGCACCACTTATTGAAGAGGCTGTCTTTTCTCCACTGTATATGCTTGCCTCCTTTATCAAAGATAAGGTGACCATATGTGCGTGGGCTTATCTCTGGGCTTTCTATCCTGTTCCATTGATCTATATTTCTGTTTTTGTGCCAGTACCAAACTGTCTTGATTACTGTAGCTTTGTAATATAGTCTGAAGTCAGGGAGCCTGATTCCTCCAGCTCCATTTTTCGTTCTCAAGATTGCTTTGGCTATTCGGGGTCTTTTGTGTTTCCATACAAATTGTGAAATTTTTTGTTCTAGTTCTGTGAAAAATGCCAGTGGTAGTTTGATAGGGATTGCATTGAATCTGTAGATTGCTTTGGGTAGCAGAGTCATTTTCACAATGTTGATTCTTCCAATCCAAGAACATGGTATATCTCTCCATCTATTTGTATCATCTTTAATTTCTTTCATCAGTGTCCTATAATTTTCTGCATACAGGTCTTTTGTCTCCTTAGGTAGGTTTATTCCTAGATATTTTATTCTTTTTGTTGCAATGGTAAACGGGAGTGTTTTCTTAATTTCACTTTCAGATTTTTCATCATTAGTATACAGGAATGCAAGAGATTTCTGTGCATTAATTTTGTATCCTGCTACTTTACCAAATTCATTGATTAGCTCTAGTAGTTTTCTGGTAGCATCTTTTGGATTCTCTATGTATAGTATCATGTCATCTGCAAACAGTGACAGCTTTACTTCTTCTTTTCCGATTTGGATTCCTTTTATTTCTTTTTCGTCTCTGATTGCTGTGGCTAACACTTCCAAAACTATGTTGAATAATAGTGGTGAGAGTGGGCAACCTTGTCTTGTTCCTGATCTTAGTGGAAATGGTTTCAGTTTTTCACCATTGAGGACAATGTTGGCTGTGGGTTTGTCATATATGGCCTTTATTATGTTGAGGAAAGTTCCCTCTATGCCTACTTTCTGCAGGACTTTTATCATAAATGGGTGTTGAATTTTGTCGAAAGCTTTCTCTGCATCTATTGAGATGATCATATGGTTTTTCTCCTTCAATTTGTTAATATGATGTATCACGTTGATTGATTTGCGTATATTGAAGAATCCTTGCATTCCTGGAATAAACCCCACTTGATCATGGTGTATAATCCTTTTAATGTGCTGTTGGATTCTGTTTGCTAGTATTTTGTTGAGGATTTTTGCATCTATGTTCATCAGTGATATTGGCCTGTAGTTTTCTTTCTTTGTGACATCTTTGTCTGGTTTTGGTATCAGGGAGATGGTGGCCTCGTAAAATGAGTTGGGGAGTGTTCCTCCCTCTGCAATATTTTGGAAGAGTTTGAGAAGGATAGGTGTTAGCTCTTCTCTAAATGTTTGATAGAATTCGCCTGTGAAGCCATCTGGTCCTGGGCTTTTGTGTGTTGGAAGATTTTTAATCACAGTTTCAATTTCAGTGCTTGTGATTGGTCTGTTCATATTTTCTATTTCTTCCTGGTTCAGTCTTGGCAGGTTGTGCATTTCTAAGAATCTGTCCATTTCTTCCAGGTTGTCCATTTTATTGGCATAGAGTTGCTTGTAGTAATCTCTCATGATCATTTGTATTTCTGTAGTGTCAGTGGTTACTTCTCCTTTTTCATTTCTAATTCTATTGATTTGAGTCTTCTCCCTTTTTCTCTTGATGAGTCTGGCTAATGGTTTATCAATTTTGTTTATCTTCTCAAAGAACCAGCTTTTAGTTTTATTGATTTTTGCTATTGTTTCCTTCATTTCTTTTTCATTTATTTCTATCTGATCTTTATGATTTCTTTCCTTCTGCTAGCTTTGGGGTTTTTTTGTTCTTCTTTCTCTAATTGCTTTAGGTGCATGGTTAGGTTGTTTATTCGAGATGTTTCCTGTTTCTTGATGTAGGCTTGTATTGCTATAAACTTCCCTCTTAGAACTGCTTTTGCTGCATCCCATAGGTTTTGGATCGTCGTGTCTCCATTGTCATTTGTTTCTAGGTATTTTTTGATTTCCCCTTTGATTTCTTCAGTGATCACTTCGTTATCAAGTAGTGTATTGTGTAGCCTCCATGTGTTTGTATTTTTTACAGATCTTTTCCTGTAATTGATATCTAGTCTCATAGCGTTGTGGTCGGAAAAGATACTTGATACGATTTCAATTTTTTTAAATTTACCAAGGCTTGAT
Organism: Eubalaena glacialis; assembly: GCF_028564815.1. NCBI lineage: Eukaryota > Metazoa > Chordata > Mammalia > Artiodactyla > Balaenidae > Eubalaena > Eubalaena glacialis. Next base: position 10,348,312 of record NC_083735.1, on the reverse strand, counting down.
TTGTGACCCAAGATATGATCTATCCTGGAGAATGTTCCATGAGCACTTGAGAAAAATGTGTATTCTGTTGTTTTTGGGTGGAATGTCCTATAAATATCAATTAAGTCCATCTTGTTTAATGTATCATTTAAAGCTTGTGTTTCCTTATTGATTTTCATTTTGGATGATCTGTCCATTGGTGAAAGTGGGGTGTTAAAGTCCCCTACTATGATTGTGTTGCTGTCGATTTCCCCTTTTATGGCTGTTAGTATTTGCCTTATGTATTGAGGTGCTCCTATGTTGGGTGCATAAATATTTACAATTGTTATACCTTCCTCTTGGATCGATCCCTTGATCATTATATAGTGTCCTTCTTTGTCTCTTGTAATAGTCTTTATTTTAAAGTCTATTTTGTCTGATATGAGAATTGCTACTCCAGCTTTCTTTTGATTTCCATTTGCATGGAATATCTTTTTCCATCCCCTCACTTTCAGTCTGTATGTGTCTCTAGGTCTGAAGTGGGTCTCTTGTAGACAGCATATATATGGGTCTTGTTTTTGTATCCATTCAGCCAGTCTGTGTCTTTTGGTGGGAGCATTTAATCCATTTACATTTAAGGTAATTATCGATATGTATGTTCCTATTCCCATTTTCTTAAATCTTTTGGGTTTGTTATTGTAGGTGTTTTCCTTCTCTTGTGTTTCTTGCCTAGAGAAGTTCCTTTAGCATTTGTTGTAAAGCTGGTTTGGTGGTGCTGAACTCTCTCAGCTTTTGCTTGTCTGTAAAGGTTTTAATTTCTCCATCAAATCTGAATGAGATCCTTGCTGGGTAGAGTAATCTTGGTTGTAGGTTTTTCTCCTTCATCACTTTAAGTATATCCTGCCACTCCCTTCTGGCTTGCAGCGTTTCTGCTGAAAGATCAGCTGTTAACCTTATGGGGATGCCCTTGTGTGTTATTTGTTGTTTTTCCCTTGCTGCTTTTAATATGTTTTCTTTATATTTAATTTTTGATAGTTTGATTAATATGTGTCTTGGTGTGTTTCTCCTTGGATTTATCCTGTATGGGACTCTCTGTGCTTCCAGGACTTGATTAACTATTTCCTTTCCCATATTAGGGAAGTTTTCAACTATAATCTCTTCAAATATTTTCTCAGTCCCTTTCTTTTTCTCTTCTTCTTCTGGGACCCCTATAATTCGAATGTTGGTGCGTTTAATGTTGTCCCAGAGGTCTCTGAGACTGTCCTCAGTTCTTTTCATTCTTTTTTCTTTATTCTGCTCTGCAGTAGTTATTTCCACCATTTTATCTTCCAGGTCACTTATCCGTTCTTCTGCCTCAGTTATTCTGCTATTGATCCCATCTAGAGTATTTTTAATTTCATTTATTGTGCTTTTCATCGTTGCTTGGTTCCTCTTTAGTTCTTCTACGTCCTTGTTAAATGTTTCCTGCATTTTGTCTATTCTATTTCCAAGATTTTGGATCATCCTTACTATCATTATTCTGAATTCTTTTTCAGGTAGACTACCTATTTCCTCTTAATTTGTTAGGTCTGGTGTGTTTTGACCCTGCTCCTTCATCTGCTGTGTGTTTTTCTGTCTTCTCATTTTGCTTATCTTACTGTGTTTGGGGTCTCCTTTTCACAGGCTGCAGGTTCGTAGTTCCCGTTGTTTTTGGTATCTGTCCCCAGTGGCTAAGGTTGGTTCAGTGGGTTGTGTAGGTTTCCTGGTGGAGGGAACTAGTGCCTGTGTTCTGGTGGATGAGGCTGGATGTTGTCTTTCTGGTGGGCACGTCCACGTCTGGTGGTGTGTTTTGGGGTGTCTGTGGCCTTATTATGATTTTAGGCAGCCTCTCTGTTAATGGATGGGGCTGTGTTCCTGTCTTGCTAGTTGTTTGGCATAGGGTGTCCAGCACTGTAGCTTGCTGGTCGTTGAGTGAAGCTGGGTCTTGATGTTGAGATGGAGATCTCTGAGAGATTTTCGCCATTTGGTATTACGTGGAGCTGGGAGGTCTCTTGTGGACCAGTGTCCTGAAGTTGGCTCTCCCACCTCAGAGGCACAGCCCTGATGCCTGGCTGGAGCACCAAGAGCCTTTCATCCACACGGCTCAGAATAAAAGGGAGAAAAAATGGAAAGAAAGAAAGAAAGAGGATAAAATAAAATAAAATAAAGCAATTTTAATAAAAAATAAGAAAAAAAATTATTAAGCATAAATTTATTAAGAAAATTTTTTTTAATTTTTAAAAATAGATTTATTAATTTTTTATAATAAAAATAAGAAAAAATTATTAAGAAAAAATTTATTAAAAAAAAATTTTTTTTAATTTTTTAAAATAAAAATATGAAAAAACTTATTAAAAAATTTTTTTTAATTTTTTAAAAATAGATAATAAGGAAAAAATTATTAGGAAAACATTTATTAAGGAAAAAAAATTTTTTTAAGTAAAAAAAAACAAAAAAAACCGGACGGACCTAACCCTAGGACTAACGGTGAGAGCAAAGCTATACAGACAAAATCTCACCCAGGAGCATACACATATACACTCACAAAAAAAGGAAAAGGGGAAAAGTTAATATATCCTGCTCCCAAAGTCCACCTCCTAAATTTGGGATGATTCGTTGTCTATTCAGGTATTCAACAGATGCAGGCACATCAAGTTGTTTGTGGAGCTTTAATCCGCTGCTTCTGAGGCTGCTGGGAGAGATTTCCCTTTCTCTTCTTTGTTCGCACAGCTCCCGGGGTTCAGCTTTGGACCTGGACCCGCCTCTGCATGTAGGTCGCCTGAGGGCGTCTGTTCCCCGCCCAGACAGAACGGGGTTAAAGGAGCAGCTGATTCGGGGGCTCTGGCTCAGTCAGGCCGGGGGGAGGGAGCGGTATGGAGGAGGCGGGGTGAGCCTGCGGCGGCAGAAGCCGGCGTGACGTTGCAGCAGCCTGAGGCGCGCCGTGCGCTCTCCCGGGGAAGTTGTCCCCGGATTAAGGGAGCCTGGCCGTGGCGGGCTGCACAGGCTCCCGGGAGGGGCGGTGTGGATAGTGACCTGTGCTCGCCCACAGGGTTTTTGGTGGCGGCAGCAGCAGCCTTAGCGTCTCATGCCCGTCTCTGGGGTCCGCACTGATAGCAGCGGCTCGCGCCCGTCTCTGGAGTTCGTTTAATCGGCGCTCTGAATCCCCTCTCCTTGCACGCCGCGAAACAGAGGCAAGAAAAAGTCTCTTGCCTCTTCGGCAGCTGCAGACTTTTTCTCGGGCTCCCTCCCGGCTAGCTGTGGTGCGCTAGCCCCTTCAGGCTGTGTTCACGCAGCCAACCCCAGTCCTCTCCCTGGGATCCGACCGAAGCCCGCGCCTCAGCTCCCAGCCCCCGCCCGCCCCGGCGGGTGAGCAGACAAGCCTCTCGGGCTGGTGAGTGCTGCTCGGCGCCGAGCCTCTGTGCGGGAATCTCTCTGTTTTTCCCTCTGCGTCCCTGTTGCTGTGGGATCCGCGCTGATAGCCGCGGCTCGCGCCCCTCTCTGGAGCTCGTTTAGGCGGCGCTCTGAATCCCCTCTCCTTGCGCACCGCGAAACAAAGAGGCAAGAAAAAGTCTCCTGCCTCTTCGGCAGCTGCAGTCCTTTTCCCGGACTCCCTCCCGGCTAGCAGCGAAGCCGGAGCCTCAGCTCCCAGCCCCCGCCCGCCCCGGCGGCTGAGCAGACAAGCCTCTCGGGCTGGTGAGTGCTGGTCGGCACCGCTCCTCTGTGTGGGAATCTCTCCGCTTTGCCCTCTGCACCACTGTGGCTGCGCTCTCCTCCGTGGCTCTGAAGCTTCCCCCCTCTGCTACCCCCAGTCTCCGCCCACGAAGGGGCTCCTAGTGTGTGGAAACCTTTCTTCCTTCACAGCTCCCTGTGAAGCTGTGCAGGTCCCGTCCCTATTCTCTGTTATTTCTTTTTTCTTTTGCCCTACCCAGGTACGTGGGGAGTTTCTTGCCTTTTGGGAGGTCTGACGTCTTCTGCCAGCGTTCAGTGGGTGTTCTGTAGGAGCAGCTCCACGTGTAGGTGTATTTCTACTGTATCTGTGGGAAGGAAGGTGATCTCCGCGTCTTACTCTTCCGCCATCTTGCCCCTCCTCCCGTTGATTTTATTTTGAAAAAAAAATACAGTGTTTATAAAAATATATTTATGTTAATATGTAACATAGCATATATGGGTGCATTTGTATATAAATACATAATAATAAATACATATTTTAAATTTTTCTTAGTTTAACCTTCAATATAGCCGATGTTGATAGATAGAGCAACATAAACAGAACTCTATGAGGTCCTTAATAAATTTTAAAGCTGGAAAGGGGTCTTGAATCCAAACAATGTGAGAAGCATTGCATCAGTCTATTTGTAAATATACCCTTCACATTCAGGGAACAGTAGTTGGTCTATTCTAAGAACTCAGAGACAAATAAATTTTATAAAACTGATCTTCCAGGTTGCTATTTTCACCTCACCAAGTCTTTGAAATCGTGTGTATTTTACATTTAAGGCACCTCTGCGTTTGGACCGGCCACACTCCAAGTGCCCCAAGCAGCATTTGTGGCAGGGCTGTGGTCCTGAACAGGCAAACCCAGTATAACAATTCTTTGGATTTGTTTAACTTTTTGACAAATAAACTTACCAACAAATTATCTTACCACATATAAAGGTATCAAGCTTTTCTCTCAGGACAAACACCAGGGCTTGCATGCTTTCCTTGTTTATTAAAATTTGTAGTTTATCTGCTTATATTTGTTTACAATATTTTTCCTTTTTTGGTTGGCTTTACAGCCCCTTTCTCATTTTTCATAGTATTAGTTAAATTAACAGACTTTTCTTGGACAGTTTCAGGTACTTCTTTCAATCTGTACCACACCTTTTTGTGTTTGTATCTCTTCTTGCTGAAGTAAGACACTGTCTTTACTGGAGAGGCCTGTGTGGTGTTGAGTCGTTGGTTTGAAAACATCTGTTTTACCTTCCCTCTTGAATAGCAGCTTAGCTGGTTAGAAAGTTCTAGTTTTTCAGTTATTTTTCCTATGCACTTTGAAAATCGTTTTTCTTGATCAGAAACCTGCTTTCAGTCTGTGAGTCCTTTGTCAAACTTTGCATATTGTTTATTTTTATTGATGATTTTCTGAAGTTTGTACCCAATAGATTTATGTATGGATTTATTTTAAAGTGTCCTGAAAGGTATCATAATAATTATACCAAAATAATCATTTAAATTTTAATTTATTTGAATACAGGAATCTGATAAAAATGAACAAGGTACAAAAATCAAAGTTCTCCCTCCTGTCTCTCCCTACGAATCCATTTCCCTTTACCAGACTCATGAGCTCTTTGCTGGTTTTGGAAGATTCTTCTGGAGGAAGGCTATTTGGGAGGAAAAATAAAAGTATATTGTAAAGTTAGTTTTATTTTCTACACATAAATATAAGCATTCTGACTACAACATTCTTTCCTTTTTCCCTTTTACATTAAAATATATCTGAATATGTTTGCATACTGGTAGGTATACAACTCTTATTTTTAAAAAATTTTTATTTGAAATCTATTAATGTTATGTCTACTCAGTTCTATTTAAAAATTTTTTTCTTCTTGTCGGTAACATCCCTCCCTCTTATAACCCCAGTAAAATTTTCCATCATTTAAGTATTAAAATTTTCAGTCTACTCCCATCCTGAAAGGATGGCACAGTGAACATCCATATGACCTTACCTAGATCCAGCGGTTATCACTTTGCAGCTTTTGCTTAACCATTTGAAAATATGATCAGATATCATGACATTATTTCCCCCAAACACTGTAGCATTTATTTTCCAAGGACAAAACATTCTGCATACCCCCAATATTATTATCAAAGACAATAAACTTGATATCAACACTAACATTATTTTAATTAATTTTATTTAAATTATTATTAATAAATTAAATATTAATATTACAAGATATAAAATTCATAACCTAATTTTCCCTATTGTACTAGTAATGACTGTTACATGTGCTTTTGTAGAAGCGAAGCATCCTATCTAAGTTTTGTGATTAAGTCTCCTTAAACTTTTATCTACAGACCACCCCTGTCTCTCCTTGTCTTTCATGAGTCGGTGTTTCTAAACAGACTGGGCAGTTTTGTCTGTTATAATATTTACACATCTGCATTTATTTGATTATTTCCTCATGAGTAAGTTCTGATCTAACATTTGGAAATAAAACTAGACAGGTAATGTTTGGTCTCCTTCCCAGTGTGTCTTTATCAGGAGACAGACGAGGTCAGTTTGTCCCACTGGATGGCTCTGTTAAGGTGCGCTCCACCAGATTTATCTACTGAAAGAGTGCCTTTTCCATTTGTAGTTAATAATTATTCTGTTCTGTGATATTATGTGAATAGTCCATTCTCCAGCAAGCATTCTTCACTGAATGATTTTAGCATCAGTTGACACTCCTTAAAAGAATCAATTACAGTGGTGGTTGCAAAATGGTGGTCTTTCTAATTATTTTACTCCTTGTATATTTATTTGCTGGCATTCTTCTGTAAAGAGGTGTTTTTCCCTCTTTCGCCTCCCTGTCTGGCTTTCTGTAGTGTAGATATTGCTGTGGACTTATAGAGGCTTATTCAGTCTTAAGACCAGAGTTAGGTCATTTTGGCCAAAAGACTTGACACATTCTATCAACATTGTCCCTTCCTGGCTTACCCTGCAGTGCCCAGCTGTAACACTTTGTGACCTGTGGCAATACTCTAGGAGGAATGTGGCTGTGTAGTCCCGGAGGACCACACAGAGTTGGAAATTGCTAGTCCCAGTACAATTTTGAGGGAAAGCTAATTTAGTTGTTTTAAGTGAAGCCCTTACTATGTACTGAGCTCTGGGAACTTAAAAATGAAGGAGGAGGAGGAGCTGGGTGAGAGAGAGAAAAAGGTAAAACACAGAAGAACAAAGAGAAGGAAAACAAACCTGTCCTTTGGAGCCTTAGAGGGTGTGTCCTGGGCAGAGGGATGCGAGTGCCTGCAGCAGTGTGAGTGCCCTGGCAGCTTTTGTCAGCTGGGGCCCTTCCAGATGGGAGGGAAGGCAGGGAGATAGGAGACAAGAGATAAGTGACTGCATTCTGGTCCCTGCTTCTCCTGGGCTCCAGCTCTACTCCCTGAAGAAACAGCAGCACATAAAATCCACCTGCCCTATAGGTGCTTCATCAAATTGCCTCTCACACCATTTCTGTGTCACCCATCAGAACACTCAGCCCAGTTCCTCCATCAGTAAAACAGAAGCATTAGAAGTCTTATTTCACAGGGTTCTTGTGAAGATTAAATGATAGCATCTATTATCCTAATAAAAACTTCATTTATCGAGTCCTTAAAACGCGCCAGGCACTAGAACATGTGTTTACGTGTATTACTTTTGATCTTTATTTAAATGCAAAATGTTAAAAAGCCCTTAGCACAAAATATATATGCAATGCATGGTACCCATAATTATTATTATGGAAACTGTTCTCAGTTTATATATCTCTTGTAACAGTTGGTTATCTCTGTATTTTTAAATCAGTGTTTTCAATAGACCAAGCAAGTCAAGCAAGACAAAGCAAGTCTCTTTGTGTCCATTATTTATATCAGACAGCTGAATGAACTGGCTTGTATATGTGTACAGAATATCATTACCATCTGTGGGAATCCCCTTCATTGTAGTTTTAAAATCCATAGAGAAAAACGTCTCTGTGAGTGATGTGAACAAATTCAATCTTTATTTTAGGCAAGCACCAAATTTAATTAGCATCAAAATGTGCAAAAACTGTACAATGTTTATGGTCTCCAGGTAATGCAAGTTCTGTTTCCATTTTCCCTTTTTCGTAAATAATGTCAGTCCATGTGAATCTCTGTCTTGTTTTTACAGGTTCACATGTGTAAATTGCAAAAAGAAAATCCTATCAGGAAATTGTATGGAGTTTCTACTCGAGTAATTCAGCACAACCTAGCAGAGGGAAAGGAGAAGGCCCAGGAGGCACCTCATGTTGATTGTACCCAGTGTTAAACCTCCTAAGAAACCCTGGCTTGATGACAGCAGCAGGTATGATGGGCATGGGGCATCTTTTAGCATGTGGATCAGCTGTGAGGAGTTCAATGAGGTAAAACGTTTTAAAATGGTTTAAAGTGATTTTTAAATTGTACAACTTAAACTTGCAGAGAAAATCAACAGTCTTATAGGAAATTGAACTCTGGAATAGTATTTATCAATGTTGTTTTTCTCTAATGTCGTGTGAGGTTTTCTTTGCTGAATTTACAATACTTGATTAAAAGAAAAAGCCATTGTTATTTTTCAGGTAGATAAAAATCCAATGATAAATATAGCTTGTCTAAGCTAGAAGTCTGGGAAAAATAAAAACTGAGACTAGCACTTGCATCATCAGAGACAAATCTATCTGAGGAATGCATTGTGGATCCCAATAGGGGCCTCCAGCTATTTCACTAGGAGAGCATATTGCATCTAACTCAGTGTGGTGTATAAAATACAAGTTGCTGTCCTCATGCTAAACATACAGGCAGACGTGAAGGTCCTCCAGTTAAACTTCCTGAGAAACTTCAGATGTGGATTTCTTCTTTCAAACGCCCCAGCCATTCCAAAGTCAGGCTTGATAAAGAAGCTCTCTCTCTGTAAGCTGTTTTAGTTTTGTGGGGTTTTTATGCAGTCTTATCCTCCTAGATGAACTATTTTGTGGAGAAAGCAGCTAAGTTACTTTTGATTGGCCTTGGTGGGTTTTTTAAATTTTGTTTTGTTTGTTTTGTTTTAACACAAATACAGGAAATTACACTAATAGAGACAGGAAATTATTCCAAGTTGCATAATTGTTTAACTCAGGAGCAGAAAATTGTGTTGCTTTCAAGTTTTATGTCCTTCAAATTCCAAATCTAAATCACGAGCCCATGTTCTTCCTCGTAACGCCCTCTGTTACCTGCAAAACAGTGCATATCACACTGATCACCACGAGGGGCATGTCCAAATCTACCTTGTGAATCACTGTATTCCAAATACCTAACTCAAGCCTGAGAAGTGCTTTCTGTCAATAATTACAAATATTTGATTAGTAGATAAATTTACTTTTCCTGCGTAAGGATCAAAGAACATAAAGACAGCCTACGGAGACCTTGTCATGTGATGTATAAGATAAATAGAAACTTTTTTGTCTGTACTTACAAGATACCATTTAATTGTGGGATGAACCTCAGTTGTCAAGTGTCCCTTCCTAGGGGGAGCACCCTATTCGAAGCGCTAGGTTATGCATATTACATCTATGCTACATGTTTCTCTTGGCACCCTACCCAATGCACTGCTTTCTCTGTGGTCCTCTCTGTTGGATTAGTTTGATGTATAGAAATTACATTCCACCAAATTCCCTGTTAGCTGGATTATGGATGCAACTTACTTTTTATGTCTAATTGATGGCCTATATCAAATATATTTGAATTAAGAGAACATCCCTGGTATGAGGTAGAAAAAGGCACTTAAAGACTTAAAAGAGAGAAATGTTGGAATGGATCATCATGTTCAACGCCCACCGGCCACCTCTCATGAAATCTCAAGGACAGTACAGTGGTCACTTCTTTCACCAACATCTGTTGGTGCAGGGAACCACAAGATCCTAAAAGAGCAGAGCAATACCAGGAATCTGAAGGCTGGTGATGATGGGGGAAGTGACACTTGAAAAAGGCTCCTGAGTTTTAGTAGGCATGATGGCACTGCAGACGGGAGGGGAAAGGTAGTAGGGCTTACAGTCCAGGAACGAGGTGGACATGGATACCGCAGCAGGTAATAAAGTTAGATGGCAGTTTTAAAGTTGTGACCTGTGAGGAGCTACCTGTTGACGTTAATTAATGATGGGTCCTAAGAAATGTAAAAGAGAAGGTGAGCTAATTGATGATGATCTCCTTAGAAATGTTAAAAGGGGGGCTGCAGCCAGTCAATGGTGGTATCCTTAGGAATGTAAATGGAAGCTGCAACTAATTATGATGATATCCTTAAAAATGCAGAAGGGAAGCTGCAGCTAATTGATAGATACCCTTAGGAATGGAAAAGGAAAGCAGCATCCAGATATGACGGCATCCTTAGAAATGCCAGAGAGAAGTTGTGGCCAGTTGATGGTGGTGTGCTTAGGCTTATAAATGGGAAGCTAAAGCCAGTTTATGGTGGTTAGCTTGGGAATGCAAAAGGGAGCTGAAGCCAACTGGTGATGTTTTCCTTAGGAATGTTGAAGGAAAGCTGCAGCCAGTTGATGATGGTATTATCGGGAATGCAAAGAGGATGCTGTGCCCAGTTGATGATGGTCTCCTTAGGAATGTAAAACAGAAGCTGCAGCTAATTTTTGATGTATCCTTAGAAATCTAAATGGGAAACTGTGGCCCATTGATGATGGTATCCTTGGTTATATAAATGGAAAGCTGCAGCCAATTGTTGATGGTATCCTTGGGAATGTAAATGGAAAGCTGCAGCTAATTGATGGTGATATCATTGGCAAAGCAAAAGGAAGCTGTGGCCAATTGATGATGGTATCCTTGGGAATGTAAATGGGAAGCTGCAGCTAATTGATATCATCATGGGGAATTGAAAGGTGAAGCTGTAGCCGATTGATGAAGGTACCCTTAGGAATGTAAATGGGAAGCTGCAGCTAATTGATGGTGATATCACTGGCAAAGCAAAAGGAAGCTATGGCCAACTGATGATGGTATCCTTGGGAATGTAAATGGGAAGCTGCAGCTGAATGATGATGGTATCACTGAGAAAGCAAAGGGAAAGCTGTGGATAATTGGTGATGTATCCTTAGGAATAAATGGGAAGCTGCCTCAAATTGGTGATATCATCGGAGGGAATGCAAAAGGGAAGCTGCAGCTAATTAATGAATTTATTACTGGGAATCCAAAGGAGGATGCTTTGGTCACATGATAATGTCATCCTTAAGAATGTAAAAGAAATCTGAAGCTAATTCATGATGTCATCAAGGGAATGCAAAGGAAGGTGTGGGCAGTTTATGATGGTATTCTAAGACTGTGAAGGGAAAGCTACTGCTAATTGGTGGTCGTATCATCGGAAATCTGTTGCAGATGCTGTGTCCAATTGATGATAGTATCTTTAGGAATTAAAATGGGAATCTGCTGCTAATTGCTGATGTCATCATAGAAAATGCACATGGTTAGCTGTAGCCAATTGATGATGGTATTTTTAAGAATGTAAATGGCAAACAGCAGCTAACTGATGATGGTATTATTGGGAATGCAAAAGGGAGCCGTAGCTAATATATGCTTGTATCCTTAAGAACGTTAGTAGGGAAGCTGCAGCTAATTGATGATGTTATCCTAGGAATGTAACAGGGACGCAACAAATTAAAGCTTGGCTTGATGTTTTAAGTTGTGGTTGGCATCTTTTATTTACCCTCCTAGACAGAGTTTTTATTTTTTCTGTTGTGTTCTTGGTCAAAATCAACAAGACTTCCTTGCTGTTGTCTTCAGTTCATTTTGTTCAGCGAGGATACCTGACTAATGGAGAAAAATGAGGGTTAAAGAATATAGTTACTTCAGTGTATGTATTCCCTCAAAATCCCAACCAGCAAAGTCCATTTAGGATGGCTGAGCTTTTGATTAATCATAACTGGTCCCCTCAGTGAAAAATGCACTAAGTGAATATGTACTTTTTTCTCGAATCCAAACTTTCCCCCTCATTGTGCTGGAACTAAATGAGATGATTGCTCTGCAGCTGTGGGCCTTGGATTCCTGAACTCTCCTTGAACATCACTCACATCCTACCCACTCCTTTTTAAATAGTCCCTGTCCTAGCCAAGATCCTCTAGAAAGCAGTGTGGAGGCACAGGTTGGGGATTAACTTAATTGCAAAGGTACAACCACCAAGTAGTGAGTGCCAGGGACTGAGAATTGAGGAAGAGACTGAGGCGGAGCTGTCAGTCATAGGCTGTGTTGTCTTGGGTCTTGGAGAGCAGGAATTATCCTGAGGGGATGCAGGTAGCAACAAAACCTCAGTCCCAAAGAGAGGAAAGAGGGGGAATTGATCTGATTAGATCACCCTAACATTCCATTTCCCCAAGTCACACCATGAATTGGTTCCTATTTACACACACTTCTCATCTGGCCCCTGTTCACACAGAAAGCCAGCTACCATTCATTACTGTGTCATGCTTTATCCATGTGTGAAAGTTGAGGGTCACCCTTACTCCTGAGCGCCCCAAAGGAATAATCAAAGTAGTATGAGAAGGAATATCAGGTTTGTATAAAAGAGTCCTTTTGAAGATTAACTCTTCTTGAGTAATCCTAATTCCAAGTGCATTATTTGTTTCCTGATTGTACTCCAAAGGATGCAATAAGAAACAAAAAAGAACATGCTGATGAGCAAGACCTGACTTGATTTGAGGTCCACAGTGGTTACTCATGTCTTTTAATTATGTTTACAAGATAATTGTGGCCTGTGGAAATATTTTCTCCAAAGTTATAGAAGAGTTGTTCTCCCTTGCATCTCCTGCAATTAGGCACACATGATGGTGGCCCTTTGGATGATGGAACCATCATTTACCACTTTTGAAACCGCCTCTCAACCCATTTACTACCTAATTCACAAAACTTTCAGATTTGAGTAGAACCCAAAGCAAAGAAGGCTATCCTGTAAGTGGTTCTGCTTCTTGAGATTTACAACCCAGAAGATCAAATGTTGCCTGAAGGGTCTTTGAGAGCTCAAAGGGCTTGCTGGTCAGTGGCAGAGGCATCAAAATTGAGGATTAGGAGAAAGGTAGCATATTATGGAGAAACCTCAACAGCAGAGATTCACAGGCTGGAATGGGAGGTGATTCATCCACCTGAATGAGTAGGTCTACAGGGTTGGCTTTCCTGATCCCCAGGGACCTTTGGATCTGAGGTTTACAGAAGGTGAACAATTGCCAGTCTTTGCTTTGAAGTATTTCCTTAATTCTTATCGAGATTAGTGATCAAAAACAAAACAAAGCAACAAAGCCACAACAAAGCAAAACACAAGCTTCACATACCCAAAGATATTATGATAAATGTTAATACCTCCAAAGCTGAGTAGAATTTCTAATGAGATTTCAAACAGTGAAAAAAAGTTATATACAAGAGTGTTGGGCTGCACCCCGCAGGCCTGCAAGCCTTGTAGTTGCCCAGCCTGGAGACCAAAGAAAGACTCCAGAGGCAGCGACGGAGACATCAGTGGCTTGGACTAGGGGATCTTACACAAAAGGGTCCTGGAGCGATACCCCACCACTTGCGGCAGAGGGCAGACAGGACATGGCAGCCAGCAGTCTTCACTACTCGGGAGAAGGAGGTTACCAGTTATAGGGGGAATTGACATCAGATGGGCTCATCCGTTTCCAGGGACTAATTAAGCCCTATAATTAAGGAGATTGGATAGTCCTGTGAGTGAAGCAGGGACTGGTCGGGCAGGGGATGACAGAAAGCAAGAGAACAGCCATCTTGAATGGCCTGACCATACAAAGAGAAAAAAACTGAATCAGACTAACAATAGTAGGGTGGCCAGATAAAATATAGGATACCAGTTAAATTTGAAATTCACATAAAGAATGGATACATTTTCAGTATACGTCTGTTCCAAATATTGTATGAGACAAAGAAATAATACATTTTTAGTATAAGTGTATCCAGTATAATATTTGAGACATATTTATACCAAAAAATTGTGGTTGATTGGAAATTCAGATTTAACTGAGCATTCTGTATTTTTATTTGTTAAATCTGGCTGCATATGAAATAGGCTTCCCATGTGCAAAATTTGAAGCTTTATATAATGAAATAATTTAGACACTACTTTTAGAAAAGGAGTTGAACATTAACATCTATAAACAACCATGATATATATGAGATAAAAAAGTTTTAATCATATATTCAAGTATTGAAATAATAATCCTAGTAACTTATCTGAGAAAAAACATTTAACAAAAATAAAATAAAAATTGAATTAACAGTTTGTTACTAAACGACTACTTTAGGAAAATGTAGGAATTGGATGGGGTGAGGGACAGAGAATGGGAAAAACAAAATTTAATAAATACTTCATTTGCTGGGTGACAGAGTGGGTAAAATAGCGGTTACATGTTCTGTTTTTATTGGGATTAGAGTGGGTCTCAGTGGGGAAAATGCCTGGTGTCTCACTCTTGCATACAAGTAAAACATATTATTATGATTGTTGAAAATGAAAGACAACCACTAGTAACAAGAAATATTGCAGAAAAACTGCCAAATATGAAGAGGGGATAAGCAAGGAAACAAGCAAAACATATAAGCAATTAAATAAAAGGAACGAAAGGCACAAAACCAAGCCAGTAAAAAAAAAAAGGAAATAATTTCTAAGGAAGTGACCAGAAAGCAAGATGCAATGACTAATATCAAGTATATAAATGGTTGCATTAAATGTGAAAAAGTTCAATTACTACATTAAAGAACAGTGTTGAAATGAAAACAAAACAAATTTAGTGCGCACACGCACACGCACACACACACATAAACATATACACACTCCATATTCGAACAAAGATTAAGAATGTTTGAAAATAAAATGATAAACAGAGATTGATCAAATCCAAACAAAAAGAAAATGGGAATGGAAATATCAGATAAGGTAAAATTTAAAATTGAAATGCTAATTCATGAAGTCAGTTAAAGGCAAACCTATACAGCAGTTTCATATGGTGTTAAATGGTACAGTGAAATGACATAGGAAACTAACCACTTTGGGTCAAAGAAAATAACAGCCTAATTTATAAAGCAAAAATTGTTGTAAATTCTGAGGGAATTTTATAATTTATTATTTTAGTAGACTACAACCATATATCTCTTTTAGAATCTAGTAGGTATATCTAATAGATAATAAATCAAAAATCAGCAAGAATATCGAAACTCTGAAACATAAAATAAATGCACTTGGGTTAGTAAATGTATGCAAAATGATATATCCTACAAATAATGAAAATATTTATACATGTATGAAGAATTAGAAATTTTTTCAAATGGACAAAGTAAAAATTTGAAATGTTAGAGATTGCATTAAAAATTGAACTAAAATAAAAATACAAATATTTTAGTGAAAAAATGTAAATAAATCTTTAGCTACTGTTAAATTGAGAAAGGCTCTCCTAAATATCCTTGGATCAAAATTAAAAAAGAAATCAAGCTGAAATTGTAAATTGCATAGAATTCAATGAATAACAGAATACCTCTTGCTAAAACAATGCTAAGACTTTAGTGATTTTGTTAAGAATAAGTTTGTTATCATAAAACATTAGAACAGTGATCACCAGAATAAACCAAAGAGAAATAGAAAGATGAAATTAATAAGGAAAAAGTTTAACTTAATAAAGTACAAGCGAAATATATAAATAATAAGTAAATATAAAACCTGGTTCTTTAAAAAAATAAAATAAACCAAAGCAGAGAACGTTTTTAACACGGACAAGATAATATAAAAAGACAGAAAATGTAATTAGGAATGAGGAAAATATAATTATAATGTAACCCAGATATAAAAGAGATTAAATATTATAGGCTAATATTATATGCAACTGTATTGTATCATTTAATTTGGAAGCCTGGACAAATTGGATAATTTTCTACACAGGTTATATACTACCAAAATTGACTCTAGACTTAATAGAAAATTTGAATACTTCACTGGAAGTACTACTGAAAATGCTGGAAAGGTGATTAAAGATATATCATTAAAAGGGAGATTAGTTTCATTACTAAATTATTACTCACAATTAGGTTCTTGTGTCTGCTATTTCAGATGCAGGGGAAGTTGGAAAACTCCTCAGTTCATTTTTATGCCAGCAAAACCTTCCTAAGATAAAACAAGCAAAAAAAGAAAAAATCAAAACTAAACTCTAAGAGGCAGACTAACACCCACACAATGGTTCCTCTGGTCCACTAGATTTTGAGAGCTTCCTCTGCATGGGTGTCCTTTGGCGAATATTCACAGGAATGAAACCCAAATGCCCATCCCAAGGGGTCTGTCCACACCCTTCTCCCACAGAACTCTCCGGGATGAATTCTATACTGTTGTTCTTTCAATTCCCCGAACATTCTACCCAACAACTTCAGGCAGCTTATCGTGCAGTCTCCCAGCAAGAGAGGGATTGTCTCCTAAGACAGAAAAAGCACTGCTTCTGCTGGTACGGAAGACTTGGGAAGGAATTTCGGGACATGGATCTAAAAAATGTCTGAGTTCAGTCAACAGCTTCATTCTAAAGCTTGGTGGCCTGCTACTGCTCAAATAATGCCATAATTTTTATGTGACCTACTTGAGATGCTGCAAATTTACTTCCCATTATAATTCTGCAAAACACACACTTAGTTTTGGAGTCTTGTTTTAATCCATGTATTCTTAAGAGCTAAAAAATAAGAAGAAGAAATTCTTGAGCTCCTCCATAGAAACTCTCTGGTTCTGATTGTGCTTTGACCTGGGAGTTGTGTTTCTCATGATCTGTCTGTAGTTGTCTAGAGCAGGTGGACATAAATCTTCCACTCCGCAGTCCTGAGAGTTATAAACACCACTACCCTTCTGCCCTCCCAGTGCCTTCAATAGGCCACTCAACCTAAGTGGCCACAAGTCCTACTTCAAATTATCAGGAGGCTGCTTCTGGCCAGGATTTACCCTGTTCCATGTTCCACTGCCATGTGGGTTCAGACAACAAGCAACAGTATGCCAGAATCCTATCTCCCAAGACCATTTCTGTTACAGTTTACTGCATCAGGGGTCCAGTCAGGATAAAGAAGACCACTCTAGGTTTCCAAGAGGGGAGATTTAATTTAGGTTCTTGTTGACACCATGTTGGAAGGGCTAGAAAAGTTGAAGGGGTGAAAGATGGACTTTGAGGAGAAAAAAAAGATTAGAAAAAAATGTTAAAAGCTTATTTGAGATATAGACGGGGAATAAGATATTTCTTAGGCCTGAAGGAGTAGACTTGGAAACAAACAAAAAATAGAAAAGAGTCACAGCTGTTCATGTGCTTTAAATATTGAAATGTGCATTCAACCTAACAAAACTGACAATAAGCGTGGTATGTGAGTAGAAGGGTCTATGTCTGCTGTGTCTGACAGAAAACATTAGGTGATGCCCCGTCTTATTTCCTGGGTGGAAATGGAGGTCAGCTACGTCCTCTGTCTCTCTCTCAACCTGTCTCTCTTTCTCTATGTCTCTGTGAACCATTAACTAATCATAACAAAATTATTTTCTCAAGTATATTTCCATCTCTATGAAAAATATTAATATTTCTTCTCTCACAATAATGGTACATGTTAATGTGACCTTATTAAAACCTATTCCAAACTTTGATTTATAAAGCCTTTCCCCAAAACACTATTATTTATAATTCATGTTTTGGCATAAGTCATTTTGTAGGTCACAGAAGTTTGAGACCTAACTTTATAATCTTTACCGCTCTGATAATATATAAGCTCAGTCTGAACTATTTTAAACTAAAAATTGAATTTCTGTCAACTAATTCCTGAGATTTTTAATCTGACCTATAAATTGTCAAGCTCCAACAAGTATCAGCCATAAAAACATGTAAAAAGAAAATGAAGAAAATGCTTTTAGTGGTAATACCAGTTAATTTGGCAATTATCACATGGTGATAGGAAATAATGTTTTTCATTAAATTTTATTAGGTGTTTATTACGTCTTGTGGATAGGAAATTATATTTTGCTTTGAGATGAATCACATTGGAAATTATATGAAATTAACAGAAAGTTAACCATTTTCACTGTACTATATATATTATAAACAGAAAATCAAATTCAGTTTCTTTACAAAAGATGGACTTTTTAAGATAGAACTTTCAAATATAACCCTTGTGTCAACACAGAGAAACCTTATTTTAAGAGGATTTATTATATGCGGTAACTTCAAAGTGTGCTTATTATATATTAACCTGACTACCAGTTACATTTTTAAGCTAGTGAGAGGATTTCATTGTATTTGAAAATACTATTTCCTCTATTCCAGTAGTTTTTTGGTTTAACTGTATGACTTATTTATGCCAGATAAATTAGCATTGATTTAAAACACAGACAAACAGGTCAATGTTAAGTCAAATGACCGAGATTTAAGAGACTGAAATGGCAACATAGGAAGAATGGTCAGAGAGAGAGAAGATGCCGAAGAACATAAGACAGACTGTTGGAAAGGATGTGACTTTCTTCAGGCACATGAAGGGCTCTGCCGCAAAAGAGCTTTATGATCTACATGAGATAACATGCAAAAGTTACTTGGGCATCAGTTTAGGATCATTATCAGAAAAATTAGCACCATTTCAGATCAAGAGGGGAGCAATCCTTCTGAAATGGCAGACTGTAATGAATCATTTCTCTACTTTTCTCTCAGAAACATCAAAAAATTGCCAATGCTGTATAATACAGAGTACAAATGTATGGGTTTTGAGCCAAAACCTTGACATCAAAACATTGATGACTAGAAACCAAAAAAGTATTCTAACATCATAGCTAGGAGGGAAGTCCAAGTCTAAAACGCTTCCTGGGTTTCCAGCCCTGGAGGGACACTGCATAGTGGTGGGCTGGTGTCCTGAGACCCACACCAGGGAGGGGGACTGTGTGTGCCTGGTGTTTAAGGGGCTACAGCTGTGATCTATATAAAGACAAGAATTGTAAGGTTCTCCTCAGTGGTCTGGGAAGTGAGCAGAAAAAGCAGACTAGAAAAAGCCTGCTCCTCTAAGTCTTAAAACTGTAAGGACATCTTGCCAAATGCCCATGGTCATGAGAGGAAAAAAGAAATCATAATTGATCCTCTCTCTGGGGTTCCATGCCTGTGTGTTTCAGCTCTCAGAGTGTAGACAAGCATCCTTTCTGTAGTCTCCTTAGTGTCATGTTTTTCACATTCTGTACTTTTGTTGGTGGTTCCTCTCTTAAAAATGGCCTCCACATGTAATGCTGAAATGAATCTATGGGAAGAAGTGAATCTATGGGAAGAAGTGAAGTGAAGCGAAGCGAAGTGTTCTAACGCAAGAAGGCGGCAATGGACCTTACAGAGAAACCCCCTGTGTTAGGGGATCTCATTCAGACTCAAGTTAGTGCTGCTGGGCTGGGCTGGGCTGAACGTCACTGAAGGGCTGATAACACCTTAGGTGCTGCGACCAGAGGCTGGCAGAAGCCTGCCTGGTTTGCCCTCCATGGCTATTCAGTACTCACTGACATTATGTGTGTGGCAACTTTATAGATTATGTAACTGCAGATACGGAGAATTGACCTATATCAGTTGTCTTTGTATGGGAAGTATTAGTATTGTCCAAATAAAAATTACGATAGAAAATTTAAACACAAGCTTTTAAAATGGTAAAATACAATTCTTTAAAGGTTAGGTCATGACAAACATAAAATAAACACATGGCAAAGGTTCATTTAATTTGAAATTAAGGCAGAAACCAATAACGTGTTACAACTGATTCAGAGAATTCAGTCAACACACACACGAAACTGGAAACGCTGAAATGAACCTACATTACAGATGCAAACCTAGTCAATATCCAATAGTTAAACATCATTTGCATTTCTATGGACAAGTATAATTTGCATTACTATCAGTTTTGCAGAGAGAGTTGTAAAATAGCTCAAAGACAATGAAAGACACAGCTAATCAAAACATGTGCTAGACAGGACATCCAATAATCTGTTTTGGCATCTTTAAAGAAAGAAAGTTGTTCTTCATAATCTTTGCGACAAGAATAAATAAACATTTTGTATAGAATCAGCATGCCAAGAAAATAGTGCTTTTATGCATCAGTATTAAAAAAATTGGAAAATAAATTTTTAAAAAACAGAGTTCTTTCTCAATATTAATAAAATGTATGGGGTACTCCAGTAGAGAGAGGTGACTAGCAGGATATGAGTGGCATTTCCCTGTCATCCACCCTGTGTGTCCTCTCGCTTCCGCATCTCACTATGATGGGCTTGTGCATCCCACCCCCTACAATTAAGACCCCTTCTCCCAACCTCCCCTGCTACCGTTCTGTGACATCCAAACTATCCCCTGCCCAAATACATGAATACACAGAAGGCACCTAAATCCTGCGTTATGTAGCTCACAGTAGGCAGTCAATAAGTGCTTACTATTGTCTTTATGTCCTTAGGTCACAGAATTTTACTCAATGACTTATGGTTCTTTTGACCTTCGTTTTGTTCATACATACTAATAGTTGTTTCTTCCTCCAAAAAAAATTAATTAAACTTTTTTTGAGCTTAAAATATCTAAAAAGAACAAAGTAACCATGTTTACTATCATTACTTTTGAATAACTCATTACTACTTTTTTCAGATATAGTAAGAAAGCAGTTGAAAATGTAATACATTTTATTTCCAAACTCATGGATTTGATATATGGAGCTCTAATATAACAAAAGAATTTTCAATTTTTGAAACCTCTTTATCGTAATACAAATGTGTATCTACAACTCAGTTGAGGAGTAGACGGGGATCCTGGCCAGATGCTCTTATTTGCCTGATTTCTGACTAAGGCTGAGGTGCTTTCTCAGTAATGTTCTGTCTTGAGAAGGAAAATTTAGAGTCTGAGCCAATGTGTTACTCATAAATCCTGAAATCTCCAGCTTTTAAAATATGTTTATGATGAGTCTTTATTCTACCTTTAAACCCTCATAAATCTCATTTATTTTTTGTTTTTGGGGTTTTTTAAATAGGAAACAAAAGTACAAATAGAAATTTACAAGGTAAATTCTGCCATATAAAATAGCTATTGGAAGCAATGAAATTCTCCAAATGCTCTTTTCTCATTGTAATAGAAATATATTAAAGTAGATTTATAACAAATTCAGAATTCCTCAAGACTACTTTGCCATGCATGTCAGCTTTTGAATGTGAAAAATGAGGAACAATTGTGAGATGAAATGGATGCGTAATTAGGGTTCAAATGTGACGTTGATTTCTCAGTTTTATGTTGATTATTCTCATTTCAGTTCTGCTTGTATTGTTCCAGTCTCTTCTCTGCCCATTGTGTATTCAAAATGATTAAGCACACCTACCATCAGAGTCTAAACGTTAAGGCACTTTATACAAGAAAGTATGAAATAGGCCTTGATGAAAAAAGAACAAAAAATATTAAATTATTGCTCTGGAATATGTTGTTTTAAATCATGAGCTTTGCCATTGGCTCATGTACTTGAAGAGTACAGACACACAGAAATCTCTTTTGTTCTTTTTGTATACATATTTAAAAGCTGTAAGGGAACGCTTCTGAATATATGTAGCATATTCATCGTGACAGACCAATAATTTAATAACTAAGTCAACATTTGGGACTCATACTGTAATGAGAAGTGACATTTTCAAAGAGAAAACCATTTGTGGTTTTCATAACTGAGAAATAGTAAAGTTTTAAATTGTCATTCCTGATCCTCAGTGAAGAATACATACCTATTTTAAATACATATGTATACATATATTTAGTTATTGAAATATGATTTTTTGCTAATTAACTATTTCATTACATATTTGATAGATTCCTATTCTGATCAGACACTGTGAAGGTACTGGGGCAGAGAAAAAGATTTCTCCATTTAGAATTCATCTTCAAAAGACCATTTTCCAGCTGTATTTTCTTAACAAATTAGCTTTGGAACTTATTTGTCTTCATCTGGAAAATTAGGGCACTTGCCAATTTGTTTATGATCTATAAGATTCCTGAGATCTAAGAAATTCAGTTAAAGTATATCTTGCTAGACATTTTTGTTCCTGAGAGATGACGGTTCCCTTAGCCTATCCTAGATTTTCCAGTTGTAAACGTGCCCCAGGGTCCCAGGAGTCAAGGACAAGAAGCCAGTTGTCAGGGGCTAGTGTTGACTGAGAGCTCTGGGATCAGCCTAGAGGTGACCTTTCAAGGAGCCAGGAACCCAACTGTATCCATGGAGAAGAAAATTGAGGAGAGCAGAGATCACAAAGACACCAGGGTGATCTCATTGGAATATGCATATTTGAGGCAGTTAGGCAAAAACAAACAAACAAAATATATATATGTGTGTGTATATATATATATATGTGTGTATATATATATATACATACATACATACACACACACATATGCATGTATGTATGTATGTACTGTGTTTGCTGATTTCTCCGAGAAGAATGTTAAGATCCCAAGAAATACACACAAGTAGAAATTCCTTTGATCCTCTCAGAACTGGTGTACTAGCTAGTAAGAGACCCAGCAGGTAGACTCACCACCAGCGGATGCAGTTTTGAGCAGAACCTATGAAGAGAGACAAGAATCCAAGAAAACAGTGGCCAGAACCAGCTAGGATAAGCTAAGGCTTATTAATGAAGTGTGGTATTTGCATAAAACATTGCAATCACTTAGGTGCTCATAAAAATTGTGTTTTATTTATACATCATTCCATCTATTCATCCATCTGTCCATCACCCATCTAGTATTGATAAGGAAATTGTGGACATGGTGCCTTTGCAGATTCTGGAGGACCCAGAGTGCAGGTCCAGGTGTGGAAATAGTGCTATCGAGTGGCCATTGCAGTTGCAGCCTCTGCCTCTGGGGTTGTAGAGACAAGTCTGGTCAACCTCTTAAAGAACAGAGTGGCTTGTGGAACAGTCATCTGGGCGGGTCACAGCTGCTGTACTGCAAAAGTAGACCTTAAAAAAGTAAATGGTCAGTTTCTCTAAGTGCAATGGTTTTCTCTCAGGATTATTGTACACAGTTGTTTTGAATTGGTATTTATTCAGATTGGGTCCATTTGATGTAATACTTGAATGGCTGGAAGAGAGACTTCAACTATTACATTTCAGGAAGACTGTATTTTAGAATGTTCCCTAGTTATTCCATTCTTTTCTGGGGCCTACGAAGAAACCACACTGTCTTCCCCAGCTAGCTTTGTGTTTGCCATTTTTACCACTAAGAAGAAATCCACTGAAAAATACCTGATATGCACGCACCTACTGTGCTGTTGTTAGTTCTGAAAGATCTTTCGGGCTCCTCTGAAGTCTTTCCACGTGCCAGGGCATGTCCTGAAAGGGCTCCAATCTTCTTGTATGGGCAGGATTGCCCTCCTCATACCAATTCCTGATGACAAGGTCCATACAGAAATCACGTAATGCCTGTGTAATGGGCTCCTAGGCACCTGTCAGGAGCCTGGCGGTGCGTGAACTACAGAGAGGCCCCCTGGGTGCCTGGCAGCCCAGGCGGCGAGAAGTGCAAACACGGCCAGCGGCAAATTATCCAGTGGGCATTTTCATCTAATTGAAATATGACAAGGCTGTTGTGAAGCTTTCAGCCTAAAATATATGTATATTACCTTCCGAGTGAAAACCCTTTGATTCGGCTTGCCTCACATTGACATGACTACAAAATAAAATAACCTCCTTTCTTGGTAATTGAGTTATCACTACAGTGTAAAAGTCGATAGAACAAATATTGCTAAGAAATGTAACTTTCCATTGATTTGTTCAGGAATAGACTCAACAAGTAGGTACATATTACCTGAAAAAGTGCCATTCTTTGCTTTCAGAATCAAAACATTTTTGGGGAATAGTGCAGGATTAATCCTTAGTTTTTGCAGGAGGCACTAGAACATGCTGAAAAGAGAAATATAACGTAAATAGTGACTTTACAAAAATAAGTTAGGGAAGAAAATCAATGACAAGTGACTTTAATAATAAGCAATATTATAACAGGATTTCTTTAATTTCCACCCATGTTATACTTCCTTTGTCACATTGTTATGTTAACACAATTTTCTACATGTATTTAATTGTTTCCTTTTTTTTTATATAATGGAATTTTATTTTATTTTATTTTATTTTATTTAACATCTTTATTGGAGTATATAATTGCTTTACAATGGTGTGTTAGTTTCTGCTTTATAACAAAGTGAATCAGCTATACATATACATATCCCCATATCTCTTCCCTCTTGCGTCTCCCTAATTGTTTCTTCTACATGCTGTTCAAATTGTTCAACAGACATTGATGGAACATCTCCTAGGCATTAAGCAGTAGCATACGCACTAATCAGTTATATTTTTATTTACTTCATTTCTTATTATCTTCAGAACCCAAGCACCTTCTTTATTTAACTTTTTTGCTTAAAACTCAAAATAATCTTGAATGAGTTTTTCAAAGCTCTGAAATGTGGGAAATGCATAGAACAATGTTTTATAGAGTCAATGATTTTAAAATTTTTATCAAAACTTCTTTTAATGCCACTTTGGATTATAGTTCCAAATATTTTACTAGGTAAATAATCTATGACACATGGGACTTCCTTGGTAGTGCAGTGGATAAGACTCCGCGCTCCCAATGCAGGGCACCTGGGTTCGATCCCTGGTCAGGGAACTGGATCCCCCATGCATGCTGCAACTAAGAGTTAGAATGCCACAACTAAGGAGCCCGCCTGCCGCAACTAAGACCCGGTGCAAACAAAAAAGTAAATAAATAAATATTCAAAAAAATATATGACACAGCCAGATTTTTCTAACATTTGATCCAGTGACTTTATTCCTCTGTATTTTTTTTTTAACATCTTTATTGGAGTATAATTGCTTTACAATGGTGTGTTAGTTTCTGCTCTATAACAAAGTGAATCAGTTATACATATACACACATACCCATATCTCTTCCCTCTTGCGTCTCCCTCCCTCCCTATCCCACCCCTCTAGGTGGTCACAGAGCACTGAGCTGATCTCCCTGTGCTATGCGGCTGCTTCCCACTAGCTATCTATATTACATTTGGTAGTGTATATATGTCCATGCCACTCTCTCACTTTGTCCCAGCTTACCCTTCCCCCTCCCCGTATCCTCAAGTCCATTCTCTAGTAGGTCTGCGTCTTTATTCCCATCTTGCCCCTAGGTTCTTCATGACCATTTTGTTTTCTTTTTTAGATTCCATATATATGTGTTAGCATACGGTATTTGTTTTTCTCTTTCTGACTTACTTCACTCTGTATGACAGACTCTAGGTCCATCCACCTCACTACAAATAACTCCATTTCATTTCTTTTTATGGCTGAGTAATATTCCATTGTATATATGTGCCACATCTTCTTTATCCGTTCATCTGTTGATGGACACCTAGGTTGCTTCCATGTCCTGGCTATTGTAAATAGAGCTGCAATGAACATTGTGGTACATGACTCTTTTTGAATTATGGTTTTCTCAGGGTATATGCCCAGTAGTGGGATTGCTGGGTTGTATTCTTTTTGACCCACCTCCTAGAGAAATGGAAATAAAAACAAAGATAAACACATGGGACCTAATGAAACTTAAAAGCTTTTGCACAGCAAAGGAAACCATAAATAAGACAAAAAGATAGCCCTCAGAATGGGAGAAAATATTTACAAATGAAGCAACTGACAAAGGATTAATCTCCAAAATTTACAAGCAGCTCATGCAGCTCAATATCAAAAAAACAAACAACCCAATCCAAAAATGGGCACAAGACCTAAATAACATTTCTCCAAAGAAGATATACAGATTGCCAACAACACATGAAAGAATGCTCAACATCATTAATCATTAGAGAAATGCAAATCAAAGCTACAATGAGATATCATCTCACACCGGTCAGAATGGCCATCATCAAAAAAAAATCTACAAACAATAAACGCTGGAGAGGGTGTGGAGAAAAGGGAACCCTCTTGCACTGTTGTTGGGAATGTAAATTGATACAGCCACTATGGAGAACAGTATGGAGGTTCCTTAAAAAACTAAAAATAGAACTACCATACGCCCTCTGTATTTTGAGTACATAATACTAGCACATTCTTGGCTGTATTTTTTGCACGAAGGTAAAATTGAACTTGCACTAAAAAAAAAAGAAAAGATATCAGATAAAAGCAAAGGAGGGAGAAATTTGCAAAAGTTTTGAAGACTGACCAAAATAACTGCTGAATCCATTGTTTTATAAAAGGACACACACATCATCAGAAGCCCTGTGTTTGAGTGCTGGTTCTGCCGCTACTATGTTCCTTCAAGTCATTCTCCCCGGTCCAGTTTCCTTGTGTGCAAGATAAAGATAATTATTCCTACTTAAAGGGTTTATGTCATGATTATATAAATGCATTAAAGTAAAATTTTTCTATGTTGAGGACTATCTTAAAATATTTTCATGCTGTCTGGTCATAAAATGCATTACTGAGAATCATAAATACTTAAAGTCTCTAAGTGGGGGAAATGATCTATTAACTTTTAACTTGAATTGTATTACAATTATCTAATGGTTGAAAATAGCTCCTGGGCGTTTTGATCACACAGCTTCCATGGGGCCATCAGGAGTCTCCTGATGTTAGAAATCATACTGGCTGTCAAAACAAGGTGCCTGTAAGTGCTGGGATCTGGAGAATATTGGAGCTAACCACGGTTTCAAGAAGGTCAAAGAGTGTGGACTCTGGGAAACCATGGTCCAACATGAGCCAATGAAGGTTGATCCACAGTTGCTCAGTACCTGTTTTCCTTGTTCGGTGGCCACTTCCTCCATCTTCAAAGCCAGCAGTGAATCACCTTCACATCTCTCTCTGGCTTGCTGAACTCTGCTTCCATCCTTCCATCTCCTTCCCTAACTGTCACTCCTGGTTATACTTTATAGGCACCCTTTGTGATTCCATTGGGATCACTCAGATAATTCAGGATAATCTTCTCATCTCAAATTCCTTAATTTAGTCCCATCTGCAAAGTCCCTTTTGCTGTGGCAAATAACGTATCCACAGGTTGGGGGGTTTAGGGCATGGACATCTTTGGGGATGGGGCATTATGCTGTCTGTAGTAGTGGGTCAGCAAGATATAATTCCTGAGGGGCAGCTCAGGCTCCCTTGGTGGCCCATGGTCAAGCATTCAGTCTCTATGAGGAGCCAGAAACATGCCAGGTGCTATTTGTTAAAAATAGAATGGCTTTCTGCATAGGAGGGCAAGAGTTTGCTTGAAATTCATGAAATTCTGTGCCATGATTCACCTACAGCATAAGCTTTCCCATCTGCCAGGAGCCGTTGGATGCACCCTGGAATATGGTCCCAGAGGCAGAGCAGTGTGAGAGTGCCAGGAGCTTTGGGATAATCTCCTGTCCTGGACCCCATTAAAAAAAAATGCCAGTCCTTTAAAGATTTGGAATAGTGTACCCAAATGATTATATATATTTTTGTCTCCAAAAGTCAAATATTTCTGTTAGGCATTGTGCCTGTTTCTTGGTGTTGGAGGGTCCAGGTGCAGGCACTTGTATTTCACCTTGGGAAACGTATCTAAACATGTAATGGACTCTAGAAATTTCACTCGGGTGGCAAGCTCTTGAAATTTTGTGGGAATTATTTGCTAATCTCTGGCACACAGAATTCTTACTATGGTGTTTAGATTTTTTGAAATCCAAAATTCCTCAGGAAATAGGTTTTCTGTAGAGTATATTTCAGTACCTGGAGTGAAAGCACTAGAAAGAAAGAAACTCAATTTAGTGGTGAATCTCGGATTATCTAACACTAAAAGTTTGCCATCAAATATTGTATTATTGTTTTTGTTGTTCTCTGACCACTAAAGAGTAACTTCAGTTTCAGTGATCTCCTCAGGTGTCCAGTTTTCCAATTTCTGTGGCTCTGGCTGGCACATAGTGTTCATGACCTGTCATATATATTGGGCTGGATCAGTGCTAAATGCTGTGAGGCTGATGAGTTCTTTGACACTTCAAAATGTTGTTTCAGTTGGAATGATGGTGACCATGCTTGAAAGAAAAAGTAGTGGAGGTTTTGTCTCGCTGGGATTTTGGATGGATAACAAGCAGTAACGAATGATGGCTCTTTTAAGACCTGATAGAGAAAAAGGTACGTTGATAGAGAAAGAAAGGTAACAGGCCACGTTGCCTGAATAACAATCACAGATTAGTGTCAAAGTTTCACTCCTGTAGTCTATTTTTTTTGCAAGAAGCTAAGACACTATGACACTAAGACACTTGAGTCCATCTATGCATCTATGTGTGCATGTATCGATAATCATTTTGCATATTTTATTAAAATTTTACCAAGGTGTTATCACTCTATACATGTCTTACTGAAACGAGTCTTTTTATTGAACCAAAGCTTAATGGCATCTTGGTATTTTCTAGATTGGTATTTATGGAGCCATTTCATATTTTTAATTGCTATGCATTGTATTCTGCCATATGAACTTATTATATTTTATATTTCACTCACCATCCCAGAAGGCATTTTGCTTTTTTTCAAATATTTCTCCAATTAACAGAGTGCTTTTTTTCAAATATTTCTTCAATTAAAGGAGTGCTATTTTTGAAATCTTTCTTCAATTCAAGGAGCGCCTTGTGCCTGTCTTCTTGTGCAAATATATGAGGTTTTTCTCTAGGGCATATACTTAGAATCAGATTTATTGGGGGAGGGTTGGGTGTGCACATTTCAATTTAGCTAGGCACTGCCAAATTTCACTCTAAAATGGCTATACAGTTTCCACTGCAACCTGTAGGGTATGATAAGTCTTGCATCTTCAACATTTTATTTTTGTAGATTAAAAGTTTGCCTATCTGATGGGAGAAAGTCGTTTCAACATAATGATATATTTCATTGACTTCTGGCATCTCATTTTGCTGATAATCAGATTTATAGATATATATTTATATTTATTATATTTAATATACTGTATATTATAATACTATAATACTAATGTATTATAAATATACTAAATATAAATATTACATTAAATAGAATAATTATATTAAATATACTATAAATATGCTATGTAGTATGTATTTATTATATGTATATATTTATATATTAGTTTTTCTCTCTTGCAATTTCAACATGTTTTTCTATGTATTTTATATACTGACATTTCATGATGTGCCTAGATTGTCAATTTTTTGTTGTTGTTTTTTTATGTTGTTTTTATCCTACCTAGCTCTTAGTGGTCTTTTAAAAAATGGGATAATTTATGTCATTCCTTAATTATGGGAAATGCTCAGACACTTTGCTCTATTGTGTCGCCTCTTCCTGAATCCACCTATGATTTCTTTCTGGAACTTGGACACTTCTGGGTGCCCCCATTCTCTAGGTCCTAAGCCTTAGTAGATCCTGGTCACTTAAGTGAGCTCCTAGCCCCCTGGATTTCTAACATGAGACGGCAGGGCTTAAGTCTCTAGAAATGGGTTTCTTATGTAAGTCACCTTTTCATGAGAGTACGGAAAAGGAGAGGAGACCATTTAAACTGGTATGATGTCAGTAGAGAAAAGCGTAACATTTTGGAAGCAGACACTGGAGAATCTCTTTTCCCAGGTAATAGTTTGTGTGCAAATAAAAAAGCACATGCATGGAATCATTGTAATGCAATGACTTCTTTGCCACCTTTGCGACCATAAGGGTACTCTTCCTCCAACCCTGAGTTATTTTTTCATCAATTCCTTCACTCTAGGGTGACGATGAGCTCTCTTTCTCTAATCTCCATCCACTCTCATAATGCACGTGTCCATCCTTGGCCCCTCTGCCAATAGCCGATTTCAGTCTTACTTTATCCTCCTGTCTTGGTTCTCTTCCACACTGTGAGGAAACAACAGTTTTCAGTGTGAGTTTCAGTCTTCAGAGGTGGCTTCTTC
This sequence comes from Eubalaena glacialis, assembly GCF_028564815.1. Classification (NCBI taxonomy): domain Eukaryota; kingdom Metazoa; phylum Chordata; class Mammalia; order Artiodactyla; family Balaenidae; genus Eubalaena; species Eubalaena glacialis. The sequence goes on along the minus strand of NC_083735.1, from coordinate 10,318,729 downwards.
TGGCCTGTCTTGGTTATTTATCTCTGGACCCTGACTGTGTTCAGCATACCTCATGACGTTTGTAACTCCTCATCTCTTTGCTTGTTTACTTTTTCTTGCTGCCTCTCCACTAGATGGTAAACTGTGCACAGCAGGCACTCTGACCTCTCGCCAAGGTGCACCTCAGCATGTATTGTGCTGTTAGATGCATTAACACCTTAATATATGAATACATAAAATATGAAGAGACATGACACCCCCTCATAGGTTCGGAATCTAGACGTCATGGGAGAACGCGGAGCCCTGTGCTTAGGGAGCTGCCTGTGGGGTAGGAGGTGGGCTGATGGGTGCCCTGCAGACGTCCACTGCCCTCCCTTGCACAACAGGGTTAGCATCTAGCTGGCCAGGAGGGCCAACTGCCGTCTAGCTAAATTCTCACAGATCAGCCCAAAGCTAGAATAAGGAAGGAGGTGATGAGGGTTAGAGCAGAGATAAATAAGAGAATGGAAAAGTAATAGAGAAAATCAACAAAAACAAGAGTTGATTCTTTGAAAATTACAAGCCTTTAGTGAGATTGACTAAGAAAAACAGGAAGAAGACTCAACTAAAATAAAAACATGAAAGTGGAGAAATAACTACTAATTTTATAGAAATTATAAGGATTAAAAAGAGTACTGTAAACAATCGTACACCAACAGATTAGATAACCTGGATGAACTGGATAAATTCCTAGAAACACAAAAACCTACTAAGACTCAATCACAATGAAATATAAAATCTGAATAAATTTATAACTAGTCCGCAGATTGCATCAGGAATCAAAATCCTCCCAGCAGAGAAAAGCCCAGGACCACACAGTCTCACTGGTAAATTCTACCAAAAACGTGGTAGAAATGAAATTAAAGTAGAAATGTAATAATCAAATTTCTCACTTGTTTAAAAAGGATTTATTTTTTTCCCTTCAATCTTATATTTTTCCCAGAAATTGTAACTCAGAGGTAGAGCTGAGACAATTCATTGATGGTGATGCTGAGCACGAGACAGAAAGAGCCTGGGCCTCTGAACTCTGGGAGCAGATCTGCCAACTGTCCTGGGCTCCAGCTACCTCTACAGAGCTGGGGAAGAGAGAAACAAACTTCCATCTCATTTATTACAGCAACTTAGCTTTTATCCTAAAAATATTGCTGCTCATCAGTAGTTTTAGTTTAGAGTCTAAAGGCAAGGTGGTGTTTTTTTTTTTTTTTGAAAGAAATTCACGTTCTTTTATTTATTTATTTATTTATTTATTTATGACTGTGTTGGGTCTTCGTTTCTGTGTGAGGGCTTTCTCTAGTTGTGGCAAGTGGGGACCACTCTTCATCGCGGTGCGCGGGCCTCTCACCACCGCGGCCTCTCTTGTTGCGGAGCACAGGCTCCAGACGCGCAGGCTCAGTAATTGTGGCTCATGGGCCCAGTTGCTCCGCGGCATGTGGGATCCCCCCAGACCAGGGCTCGAACCCGTGTCCCCTGCATTGGCAGGCAGATTCTCAACCACTGCGCCACCAGGGAAGCCCCAAGGTGGTGTTTTGATGTCAGAGGTTTTTGTTTGTTTCTACAGTTGCCAAAATTAGGGTAGATTTAAACTGTAGAAAGGTACCGCAGTTGATACAGGGCATGATGGAGGTCTCTTCCATTCTCTTTCTTGATGCCAGTACCTGTCTGGCTCACTGTGTTCCAGACGGCCTACTCAAGTGGTTCAAAAGGTCCTTATCCTAATATGTACATAAATAAAACATTTCCCCCCTGACTTTTCCTCTTCTAGAATCACTTCTCATAACCAACGGCACCAAGCTCTTGATCTTGACCACTACCTCTCTGCCATCATGACAACGTATCACAAAATCTTGTTCTACATCCGAAATATGTTTAGCTCTGTCCATCTTTCTCCAGCCCTCACATCTGTGCCGCCATCATTTCCCAACCAGACGCATGCATGCATTTCCAAGTGGCTTTTCTGCATTCATATCTGCCTCTTTATCTGCTCCCCAATTTACTCTCAACACTGCAGCCAGGGTGATGTTTTAAAAATGCAAATTAACCGTGATATCCCCTTGTTCGAAACTCCTAAAAGGTTTCTTATAGACTTCTGGGAAAATATGTTAAAATCCTAACATCTGAGTCACAAGACATTTCATAATCAAACATTCTCTTCTAAATCTTATCTTTTGTCCTTTCTTCCCTTTCTCTATACCACACATGCCAAGCTTTTTCAACCCTCCCCAAGTGTGCCTTGCCTTCCCTTATCTTCAGAACTTCAACCATCTTCCTCTCCCTGAATGCACTTCCCTTCCCAGGCCCCCAGGTAGCTCTTACTCAGGTAGGAATTAGATGACTACCAAAGCTAGGGTAGCTTGTTGCTGTGAGCTTTCACAGAATTGTGTGTTTTTTCTTTTACGTATCACACTTACATTTTCATGTCTATATACCCTCAAAAGATGGTAACTTTCTTGAGAGCAGTGACCCAATATTTTTTCATGTCTGCATCTGCTTGGCATACAGTGATATATACCATAGTATCCAGATGCTGGAAATGAAGTTTTTGAATGAATAATTAGATAGTTGAAAATCTTTTAAGTAATGATTTGATTGAGATATTTTACTGAAGCCTTTTTAAAACCAGAGAAGTGCACAAAATCTCTATAAATCCAGGCAAAGGAGCAAGTTATGGAAGATTCCAAATAGAAGGTATTTTACTTTAAATGAGCATTTCTGTGGAACAAAATCAAAATCCTTGCTGCTTAAGCATTTGCATAAATCGATGAAGTGACAAATATGAAAAAAAATACTCAAAGCCATGTCATTGCTGGTGAGGAAACTCCACAAATTTGAGGCAGAAAAGTTAATAACATATGGTATCACTTAATGTGGAACCTAAAAAAAAATGATACAAACGAACTTATATACAAAACAGAAATAGACCCACAGACGTAGAAAACAAACTTATGGTTACCAAAGGGGAAGGGGGGGAGGGATAAATTAGGAGTTTGGGATTAACATATACACACTACTGTATATAAAATAGATGACCAACAAGGACCTATTGTACAGCACAGGGAACTATACTCAATATTTTGTAATAACCTATATGGGAAAAGAATCTGAAAAAATAGATATATATGTATGTATAACTGAATCACTTTGCTGTACACCTGAAAGTAACACAACGTTGTAAATCAACTATACTTCAGTAAATAAATAAATTAAAATAAAATTTAAAAAAAGTCAGTAACTTGGGATGATTATGAAGAATGCCATGACTATGCAATTATTGTGTCAAATATGAAACAACTAAGGGTCAGTTTAGGTATAAGACCTGAAGGAACCAGAATAAAATTCGAATCAGGAAGACATCAGGAGAGCTATAACACACTGCAGTGGACAAAGGCATGGACTTGTTTTCAATCTATGTTCAAACAGTTTTCTCACTTTTTATTTGACAAAGTATTAAATCTCTTTAAGTTGATATTTCCTCATTGATAAAACTGAGGTAATGATGCACATGGCCAAGGCTGTTTAGAAGATGCCATGAACTTACCTCTGCACGTTGCCTGGTACAGAGTCACACTCAGTAATGGTACCTCCCTCCCCTTCCCCTTCCCCTTCCCCTTCCCAACTGAGTGTTTCACTACTCATAGTGCAGAAGGACTGCTAGTTAACTTTGGTCACACCCTAATTATAAATCGACATTATCGCTTTTTAAATATACATGCTTAATATTTGTATCATTAATTACATGTTTGTCAGTTCAGTTCATCTCAACTAATCTCTCTGTATCATTACAATGTGCATTAGTAGTGGAATAAATATCATCGGATCCCTACACAGGTAGTTCAAACCATCATTTGTGGTCATCCTTTGTGGGATGGCCTCTACTTGTTCTGGCTATGGTGTGTGACCTCTTGAAGTTTTTTGGTTTTTGAAGAATCAGATGAGATAGGTTCCTCAGAAGCAAAACGATAGGAAGTCATCTTAACAAAACATTTCCTCCTAAGTGAATGTGGCATAAAAAGAGATTTTTTACAAAACATCATGCGTCACAATAAGTTTGTCTTTCACATAGCGTTGTATTTTGTATTTTGCATAAGTTGTATTTTGCAAAACTTAAAATGTTCTGTGCTACGGACCATTATTCCTTTAAAGAAGGATTTTGTGCCATAGACTCTCAGAGTCAAGTATACTTGAAATGACTCATAACTAGAGCAGGAGTCCTTCCACTTAGAAATACCAGCACTAGGTAATCTTCACAAACTATTTCTGATCTAAAATAAACAAATTTAAAAAAATTTTTTTAGAAATCATCTACTTGGACTCATAGTGAAATAAACTGGATGTTTTAAATAAGAAATTGACTAAGAGGAATAAGGGGGGGATATTCTAGAATTATTTGATACTTCAGTGGTCACAGAAATATAATAGTTCTATTTAAAACCTAGTTATTAAAACCACATAAGCAACATTAAAATAAAGATATTTGATATCTAATATTATGTAAGGTATGCACTCCTCTGCTCGATGTGAGCAAAGCAGGTAGGTCAGGGAAATAAAGCAAGTATATATTGCGATGTTTTTAAAGGCAGTCTTGGCTCACTGCCTTGTCCCAGACAAGCTGTAATAAACAGCTTAGCTTAATCATTCTGGTAGGTAATAAGCATCGAACTCCAAATGCCTCACTGCTTATACACCTCCCAAATCCCCAGGGTCAATTTGTCCTAATTACAGTGGAATTTCCGGTTTTCTAAACTGACTCAATGTTCATTCCTATAACAGTTCTTCTTGGACAAAATGTGGTTCATATAGGTTTGGCCTGTCTCTCTGTATCGATTCCTTTATTTGGAAAACAGCACCTAACTGAAGCCCTGGACAAAGAAGAAAATGAAGGGATTACAGACTTCTTGTCTAGCTGCAGTGGTGTCATGAACTAATCAGTGACCCTCAATTCTTGCAAAGACAAAATAAACTCCGAAATCCTTTTTGACAGTGAAACATCATTACAAAAGCCAAGTGGTCTTATCTACTTGTAGAGAAGATTGTATTTTTGGCAATATTTACAATTCTACCATGAGAATAGTGTGATGTAAGAATTCATTCATCCAGTAAATATTTTAGAGTGCAGACTATGAATTTGGCACCATGTGAATTGTTCAGGATACAAAATGGAAGAAGACATTGTGTTGCCAGCTAGAGTCTCAAAACACAAGGTGTATAACACAATGTGGGGAATGACCAGGAAAGTGAGTCTCCTTTTAGATATGAGGTATTAATCAATATGAAGGTGAATTCCTTGTGGTAATAATTACCAAGATCACAGAGGGAAGAGCCTGGGGCCTCGATGGTTGTGGGGAGAACGAACACAAGATTTGTTTTCTATAAGAAATTTTTTTTCTATTAAGAAGCAGGAAAAATCATGGTAAAGATAAAATCACACTGCGGGAGGGAAACAATGGAGCAGAAGCTGTTGTCTGTGGAGATAACCCTCCGAGTGATCCCGCCTTCATGGCACTCCTTCCCTCCTTATCCTGCCTACCACCCCCTGCTGATTCCTTCTGGGGTCGCCTCCAAATAACTGCTGCTGTTCAGCTCTTTGGGAAACCCCAACCTAAGACAGATTCAGTGGTGAACCTCAGTGCTGAAAGGTGAGTCCTTTTACTCAGAGTAACTTGGGCGCAGCCAGGACGGGAGCCTCTGTCAGGGTCTCTTAGAATCTGTGCCCTGTGGGCGTAACTGGGGCTGTGGGGTGTGTTGTGAATGAGGACGGTCTTGGGGTCCTTCATTCCACCTCCTTCAGGCCCCAACTGCGTGCCCTCTCCTACCTGCTGAGGGCTTCCTTCTCCCGCTGACCTTGTCCTCCCCTGCATCAGCGATCAACACAGCTGGTTGCTAGGTACGTGGTGAGGATGGATTTCAATCAGTAATAACTACCGCAACAGGGGAGAGTCCAGCGTGAACTGGACTCAACTCCGATTTGTGCAAAGGTGATGGGGGTTTAACGGGTGGACGAGGGAGTGGGGGGCGCAGTAGGTCAGAGAGTGAAACTTGTGGAGGGTGGGTCAGTGTAAATGGATTAGGGCGGCTGTGTCTGCGGCTGGCAGTCAGGGAAGTCGGGCTGCCCCCCCAGAGACTGGGACACGGGGCCCGTCTTCAGGTGTGGCTGCAGCACCTTGTTTTCTCAGGCTGGCACTTTAAGGGGGGCTGGGGTCTCCCAGGGATGCAGCCTTGAGCTGATAGAAACTTTGTTAGTGTTTGTCCGAGTCTTTACAGGCCGGGCGAGGCCTCGGGGAGAAGAGGGGCCTGACCAGGTCTGGAAAGGAGAGGGGCCATGTCACCTGGCAGGAGCTATGTCTGAGGAACTGGGCAACTTCCCTGTTGGGCCAGTTCAAGAGCTTGTCTTGTCTCTTTTCACTGTCTCCAGTGTCTCTGCCTTTTATCCAGGGGTTCTAAAAGTATACAGATACTGCTCTGGGTTAATGTTTGAGGGGAAATGTATGTTCTGGGGTCATGTAAGCTTGGGGACAGCTTCATGCTGTCCTGGGTTTTGACCAGCGATGGGCAAGACAGAGATTCATGTTCAGAGTGCTTCCAAGGGCGAGATGGGAAATCCGGCCCATTTTAGTTGTCCAACAGGACACGGTGGCACCTGCGTTTCTGTCTCAGAGCATCAGGGTTAAACTTGTATTCAAGCTGTAAGAGACGCTGATGGCCGTGCTAACTCCAAGATGCTGTCTGACAAAGCGCAGCCTTAGCCAACACCTTTTCACATCGGGAGGCAAGTGTTCCTGTCCAAGGAAATTTAGGAGCATGTAGTTTTTACCTAAAGAGATTTAGGTGAAGTATTTCTGTTCGAAGCCTATTAGTAACAATTCAGAATATAAAACCACAGTACTAGGTAAAGGCACTGAATATTTCATTGGCACCGGTTCATTTCTAACCTATTACTGGCAGTATTGTTTCTTTAAGTGTGGAGTAGACGGATTTAGGAAGCAGATTAATTCTTGGAATAATCAAACACTCCAGAAAGTTTTGAAGCAATGCGATTAGCAAAATAATTTAACCCAGTAATCTAATTTTGAATATCCAGGCAGTAAAAGTGAAGTTTCTCTTAATGTTCTTAATGATGCCTATTTAAATCCATGAAAAATATGACCAGTATTAGTTGTAAAGTATAAATTAAGACCACAAATAGGTATGTTATGCTTTCAGCAGATACCTGGCAGTTTTCACTGCGAAAATTTGACAAAAATATGGATTTTCTTATTGTTGACAAGACAATACGGCATCTGATTTTTTAAAGAGCTTTGGCAATGACACATAATTTCAGGCATTAGAAACTCTCCAATTTGACAAATTGCATTTTAGTGGGAGACAGCACATGAGAAAAACATGTCGATAATTATTTCTGATCATATGCTACCCGGTTGCTAGCATCTGTAAATCCTCATTGCTACAATCATTCAGTTATCTAGGGAGAGTCCAGATTTTCTGTCAAATATTTTGAAGTGTATTACAGGGTTTTATTGTTGTTGTGGGAGTTTGTTTTTTTTTTTTCACTGAAACAAAGCAAATGAGCTATTGGCATCCAATTCAGGATATATTTCCAGTATGATTATTACCTAATGTCTTATTGGTAATAAGTCAGTTTAAACTAACTTATTTTTAGTCAGAAACATACAGAAAATAAGGCTTTCTTCCTCCTAAACACTGACCGAATAATTATAATCAGTTCAAATGGATAGATTGACTCTACGGAATGAATCCATGCCCAGTAACTGAATGTTGATGAAAGTTGTCTGTCTTGAAGTTGTCATTAATTTTTACGTGTCAGATGCTGGGCTCAGAATATGCTTCCTTTTTTAACATCCTTTTTGAGATATAGTTGATATTTAAAAACTGCACATATCTACTGTACACAATGTGATGAGTTTGGACATATGCCTACCTCAGTGAGACCATCACCATCATCAGGGTAATTTACAGATCCATCACCTCCACAAGTTTCCTGGTGACTCTTTTTTTGAGACTCTTGGTGGCATAGTTTCAAGGGCAGGGCAAGGACTTTCCAGCTTTTCAAGTGGCAGTGTCATGGCAAGAGAGAGCCTCTCGCGTGTGTGTTTTCTGCTGCTGTCCTCTTGCCTTTCCTGTGGCACCCACTGGGTCAGGTCTGAGCTGCCAGGCTGACCTCCCCTGCAGGTGCCATCTCCCTGCTGTGCCCCCCCGCCAGACCTGGGCTCTGGAGTCACCTGTGCCTTCTCCAGCCCCCAAAGTGGAGTGCCGCCGTTTAAAGGACCCTGAACCACTGCAGGACAAAATTCCCCACTCTCTACTTTCATGTTTGGTTACGTTTTGATCCCTCCTTATATCAAATCCACTCTCTCCAAGAAACTTCTCCTAATTCTTGTGGACGTACTTTGATCTCTACTTGGTTAAGTCAGAAAAATATCAGTACTCTGTGCCATACTATTTATGTATCTTTAAATTGTGAGCTTTTTCATAAATATCTACATATTTGGGTTGTGTGTGGTGGTGTGAAATAAAATGATGAAAATTAAGTAAACACCTGTGAAACCAGATTACAAAATGGAATAATGCCAATACCTTTAGATCCTTAAGTCTATGCTACTTACACCATTTATTCTTTTATAAACATGTATTGGCTGTGACTCTCCATGTAGATTGTAAATACTTACAGGTCACAAAATTCTTCTTTGCCCTAGAATGTCTGATACCGAGTGGTCATTTAAAAAACAATTTCTGGTTTATTGGTATGACTGACTCACTCATCAGATTATGCAGGTTCCTCTAGGACTATTTAGTTTATTCTTGCCTAATATTTCAGTTCACATCGGTGACCTTGAGCTAAACTCTTTTTTGAATGTTAGTAATTTCTTCCCAAGGGATGCGGCCAGTCACCATTGCTTTAGGAAATCAAACACAGCAACTTCCAACTCTTGAATTAAAACCTCTGCAGTGATTTCCAATCTCTCCTACCATAAAAGCCAGATTCTTTGCAGTGTCCCTAAAAGTTCTGGCCCCCGCCTACCCTCACTGAGCAAAGCTCTTCCCCGCTCTACCATTCACATACCCTCTGTGCCCTCTGGTCTCCTCACAGTTACCCCAACAGCCGCCAGAGGGCAAATTCCCTGCCCGGGACTCTGCCCTGTCCGTCTTTCCACCTGAGAGTCTCTGCTGGAGGCCTCTCCCTTCTCAAGAACAACTTCTTGATCTCTCTTGTTAACCCGGAAACCCATTTCTAGCACTCCCTACCTCTTCTTTTCTCTCTCTCTCTATCTTTCGGCTTTATTTTCATACATAACATTTATCACCGTGCAACATTCTAAAATCTTTGCAATTTACTAATTTCTTTTTTGTTGCCAGTCTCTTCCAGAAGAACTAGTTTTCCTGACTACTTACTGCTCTGTTCCCAGGCCTAAAAAAGCCCTTGGCACATACTCACACAAAAGAAGTAGTTTTGAATTAATTGGGTAAATGACGAATGTGTCACTGGACTAGCAGAGTTGGGGCAAGTTGTGTAGCACATGTGTGTCAGCCAGCTAAGGAAGCAATTTATGCTGTCAAAGAAATGCACAGGGACTTCCCTGGTGGCGCAGTGGTTAAGAATCCGCCTGCCAATGCAGGGGACACGGGTTCGAGCCCTGGTCCGGGAAGATCCCACATGCCGCGGAGCAACTAAGCCCGTGCGCCTCAGCTACTGAGCCTGTGCTCTAGAGCCAACATGCCGCAACTACCGAAGCCCACGTGCCTAGAGCCCGTGCTCCACAACAAGAGAAGCCACCACAATGAGGAGCCCTCGCACTGCAACAAAGGGTAGACCTCGCTCTCCGCAATGAGAGAAAGCCTGCGCACAGCAACGAGGACCCAACGCAGCCAAAAATAAATAAAATTTTTTAAAATGTTAAGAAATGCACATAATTAATACAATTCTTAAATTGAGATCTAGTAATTATATTAATTGGCTAACCCACAAAGGTGTAATAAATACTTAATATTCAGGTTTTCCATGAATAGTTTTGTTTGGTATGTAAGGACATTCATAAATATTTGGCATACTTAGAGAGTTTGATGTGTTTTGTGTCTGTGGTTGGAAGAGTGATTAATTCCTAATATTGAAATAATGTTGATGTTAGTGAATAATGCATATTAGTTACAATTAAAGAAGCAAGAAGCTACCAAATACTAGCTCTCCACCTGCTTAAACCATTGAATGAATCAAGCATCACTGCCTCATGCTGTGTCCCACTGTCTGTGAGACTGAAGTGCAGAAGAGGTGATATTTTTCCCACCCAGACTGTGCAGTGAAGGTGGGAGATACCAGTCATGTGCTTTGTGCACATTCGCCCAGAGCTGTCGGATGGGGCAATAAAGAGAGATTGAGCAAACCAGTGACTTTGGGCTGAAGACCTAGGAGAAGCCTGTCTGGGACAGGAGCTGCCCAGCACGGAGAGACCCTGCCATCCCAGCGCCTCCTCTTCAGGGAGGGAAGGGGCTGGTGTGGGGTGGACCAAAGCCGAGGCTCATCTGTGGACGAGGTGGCAAAGGTGGTGCATCCGGGGAGGCAGACGTACTTTGCTGGACTAGAGTCGTCACGTCATTAAGTAATGTGTAATTTTTTTCAGATAACGTCTATGTATCATTCCAGTTCAACCAGTGAGGTAGATAACATGATGTACATGGCTGCTTCCCAACCATTAAAATCAGATAAATAGATATCAATACAGATAGATGATAGATAGATAGCAGTATAAATATATGAAACTGTCATGTTGAACAATAAGAGTTTAGTTGAAAGTGCAGCGCTGCTGCACGTTCCTTTTCCACTTTGGTAAAATCAGGAAAAGGGAGATATGCTGGGCAGAGAATCAACCAACAAAGGAGGCTGAAGAAGTGATTCCAAAAAATGAAAAAGTCAGGCACACTTGCTTGGACAGGCAAGTGCAGGGAGGCAAAAAGATCAGAAATGGAGTTGGTTTTAAAGACAGTTACGTCGCTGCGTCTCACAGGCTGGTGTGCAAACCCCCGGCTTGGAGACCGGGGCGCGGCGGGAAGCAGTTGCAGCCCTTTGGGGTAGGGGAGTCTCCTTTCCATCACCCTATTGTCAGGTGGCTGGAAAGGAAAATAGACACAAAAATAGCTTCCAAGAATGCCAAGTCACAGTCGATGGGGCACCCCGAACAAGGGATCATCCCCAGAGAGAGAAACCAGGGAGCTTTCTCCTGCATCCAGTACCAGAACTGTGTCTGTAGGAACCCTGCTTGGCCGCATTTGATACCTGCTGTAGCAGCACCTGCATCCCTGGCAACAGTGGTAGTTTAGATGCAACTGCTGACAAATGCCTTTACCTCCTCTGGTGACTTGCAACAGTGATTTCCTAAACACATTGAAATAAGCTCGAAACCAGATTATTTAATAGAAATTTCTCACAGGCCCATTTCCACTCCTCGCTAGTGTGGAAATGACCTCCAATAAATAATTTTACTTATTTTGTTTGAGCACTCTCCTCACATTGCACCTTTATTCCCAAGAAAATGGATCTGGTCATTGAAAAGGTCAGCCAACCCTCAGAAGAAGTTCGATGATTCATTATTAAATTATGCAGGAGCAGGCCAGGTGATATTTGGGCTAGGACAATACATCGCTAACAGGGTGCTGATTCGACGGTGATTAGCTTGGTTTTTTATTTCTTCCTCCTTTCCTCCTTACACTTAGAAGTATTCCTGTGCTACTTCTGTTATTCATTGCCCCATCTATTCCTTTACACTGGAAAGGTGTAGTTTTTGTTTTGCTTTAGTAATGGTTGACATCATAAAAATATTTATCTGATGAATTTAAGATCATTCTCACAGTAACTTGAAAAATTGGGACAAGTGAAAATCAGAAAAAACATTTTTCCAGTGTTCATAGTAGTACCTATGAAGTAAATGAGACAAATGTGTGCCTACTTATGCCATCATTAATCAGTACAGCCAAAGTGCATAGCAGTTAGGGATTGTGTTCCACTGAAATGAAATCCAATTAAACCGAGACTTAAATTTGTCGTCTGTTCTTAAATAACTTTGTTTTTCCTCATTCAGCTAGAGATCTGGGCTAGACAATTGCTAGTATAGTTTCAGTGGCTCTAACTTGCCAATACTAGGGTCTCTGCGATCCCTTTCAGATTTCCCTCACGCCCCTAAATGCTTGTTCCTGTGACGCCCATCCCATCCGTGTTCCATGAAGGAAAAAAGTAAAGATGTGTTTGGGGAAGCTATTTATTGTCAATAAAGATTCGTCTGACCTTTCTATATTATTGTGGGACCCACACCGAGTAAAATCCTAAAAACTGATTGTTCGAAGAAGGCATTTAGCCCACAAATAAAGGTTAAACGTCCTTAAAATAAAATTTCTTGAAAACGTTGCCATGATTCTATGTTGGGATGCTCCCAATCAAGCCATCTCAGAGGTTACTGATTTTATCTAACAGTCTATCCCTTGGGTATCTAGGCCAAACCAACCGAGGGTCAGTTTACATATTTTTTGCGGCTGATGTCATCATCATCATCATCATCATTATTTTGCTTTCAATATCATTCCATCTCGTCAGAATCCTCCCTCACCCATGTAGTTTGCTCTATGCAAAGAGATACATTTCCTTTATCACAGTTAGTCCTGTTGGCCGTTTGGTAATTCATTATTTCTGTACTCACTCCTGGGATGACTGACTAGAGACTGGATATCTAGCTGATTATCTTACTTTAAACAGAGATCTAAGGTGTTTGAGGTCAGTTTCAAAGTCTTTTAAGCTGTGAATTCCTCAGTTATCAAATCCTATGTCATCAAAGGTATAGCAGCCAAATAATGTTGACTTCATTCCATGAGGTCTAAGAATAAATAATTAGAATTATCTGGCAGGAAGCAGACAATTCTGGATAGATAGGGGTAATCACAGTGTGCATTATATGTGTGGTTTTCACCCAATGTTAACATCAAACTCTGGGGAAAAAGAAAATGGGTTTTGCGGTAGATGGGACAGCTGTAAGTATGGATGGTGATGGGGTGATCATACTGCCTCAGGGTTGGGAATATCTACAGATATTGTCTCAAATAGATGAGGCTTCCTGAGAGTGGGTCAGAAGAAAGGGAATCATATGAATGCTTATGTTTACCCTCAAACAAAATGATTAAATTGAGAAATACTGTACTTACAAAAGTCCCACCCAATTCTCTTTCTCATATGGTGGTTTGTGCTAATGATACCAAGTAATTGGCACTAATAGGCTCAAGAAAACACATCATGGCTATTAGGGACTGAGGAATAAAAAAAGAAATTTTCCAAGACTAGATGGAGGGAATGATACCCCTAAATTCGTTGTGTTTCTTTTACTGTTGTAATTGCTGCCTTTTGTTCAGAAAGTGTTCCTAATAGGGAAATTCTGTGAAAGCTCAGGATTAAGACCCACTAGGTCCAGGTTCTTATCTGAATTCAGTCATAAATTACTAAATCTATGAATTGTGCTTCAATTTTCTCACTTCTTAGATATGATTTTAGCGGTGTACACTTTTCTGGAAGATCTCTGATTCTTATCAAGGAAAATCCTTTCAGAAAGAAATAAAATTAAATTACAGTTGGCCATTGTATTAGCTGCTGGGGCTGCCATAACAAAGTGTCACAAACTGAGGGCTAAAACAACAGAAACTGATCTCAGAGTTCTGGGGCCCAGAAGTTGGTTGGTTCCTTCTGAGGCTGTGGGGAGGAATGTTTTCCAGGCTCTTCTCCCAGCTTCTGTGGGCTTCGCGTTCCCTGGCATCACCCCAGCCTCTGCCTTCATCTGCACATGGTGTTCTCCATGTGTGTGTGTCCAAATGTCCCTTGGATTACTCCAGCATGACCTCATCTCAACAAACTGTATCTGCCGTGACCCTGTTTCCAAATAGGCTCATCCTCTGGGATACCGGGGGTTAGGACTTTAACACAGGGGTTTGGGGGGACAGAATTCAACCCTTGACACCATGGAAAAACAACACCATATAAAGTTTTAAAACTATTCTGTTTCCTTGTTTCTATTATAGGTATCATTAAATTTTTTGAAAGTTATTTTACTTAAATGAAATGAACACTCTTTCCTTCTAATGAAAATAAGTTTATTTTTTTTCTAGTGAAAATAAATTCCCCTTGTTCTTCAAAAGCAACTTTCTGTGGAAGACCAAGAACTCTTTTCTTCCTTTGTTTATATTTAGAAATTTTTAAATTTAATATATTTTCCAACGATTTGAAAAATGTAATGTTTGTTTTTTACAGCAAGATGAAACATACACCTCTGACAGATTTCACTTTGGGGCTATGTATGCTTTAACAATTTTACAACTCAGGAATTGTTTTTGCACTACACACAGAGTGAAATCCTGGAAGAGAATTCAGACATAACAAAAGCACATCAATTGAATAGATTTGGCTCATGAAATAATTTCATTATTAAGGATGATTTTTAATAACTTATATGTATTCACTTTACAGCTCCTTTCAGAAAAGGCACTAAATGTGTGAATTTTCTATCTGTTAAATTAGGGGAATGGAAGGAATGAATCACTTAATTTAGCCAAATCCTGCTGCAAACATCTGAAATGGTGTGACTATGTCTTTATACCTGTTTGAAAGAAAGCAAGTTTATTTCCCATCCTCTCCATGATACCTTCCCAAAAACATCTGAATTGGACGTCTCTCTCCGGTCACAAACTAAGTGCTCAATAAATGCTTCTATCTGTATTCAAGTGTCTGCATCTCTATGATTTTAATGCTGTGTAGAAAACTCTTCTTCTATATATCTTTGAACAAATGTTATTTAAAAATTATATTCATGAGGAGCTTTTAATGATATGAATGAATACTTATATAATACTAAAGGAGGGAAGAAAAATATAATTATATTGAGAGTATAACCACTTAAGGAAACTGAGTTTTACAAGGAAGCCTGAGAAGATATCTCTCAAACATCAAATACCTATTGAATCATTAACAGCGATTGGCTCTAGATTACAATATCATAGACATATTTTATTTGATTCTTTTCTTTTTTATTTCTTTGCGTATGTTCAGCCATAGACTACTTCATATAAACGATTATTTTATAAACAGTTGAAATATTGTTTTAAAGGATAAAGCAGAAAACAATCAGAAAAAGAAGAACGGATAGGCCAGACAGTTCTGCAGGCTTCCTCATTTATGTTAGGTGCCTAGGACAGTGCTAAACAAAGAGGTACAAGATGAGAGACTGCCCGTACAAACCAGGATTCTGGTTGCGAGAGGCGGAGAGGCAAAGCGGCAGATTGCGGTTTCCACAGATACTTCCAGTATCTTCCATCTCTCATGGTCCTCTACAGTGTGACTGTGATACTCCTCCAGTCAAGAAGTGAGTGCCATATCTCCTCCACTGGAGCTGAGAGGGAGGTTTGTGAACCTCTTGGAAAGAATGGGATGAGTCTGCATGACGGCTGAGCCCATCACAGAGAAGGTGATGCAGCCCCAACCTGTTCCCTGGAATCCTACACTTGGGCCCAGAGCCAGCATCAAAGACATCCAGCTGTCCAAGGCCACCACCGAGCCACATGTAAAGGCAGGCAGGTCGCCCTTGAGTCTTCCCAGCCCAAGTGCCAGCCACAGGCGGGAGCCACCCTATGGATGAGTTCGGCCCCCAAGCTTTGGGTCTTGGTTGGGTCTGAGACCCTAGGCATCGTGGGGCTGAAACAAGCCGCCCCCCTGTGACACACAGGAGCTACGAGTAGAACCAGTAGTTGTTTCAGTCCACTAATTATGGACATAGACATAGTACCAGAACACAGCACTCAATCTGGATTAGGAAAAGGGAATTCATTAGTTGATATAACTCATATATCTTGAAGCTTCATTCCAAAGTGCCCTGTTCAGGCTTCCCTAGTGGCACAGTGGTTAAGAATCCACCTGCCAATGCAGGGGACACGGGTTCGAGCCCTGGTCCGGGAAGATCCCACATGCCACGGAGCAACTAAGCCCGTGCGCCACAACGACTGAGCCTGTGCTCTAGAGCCCATGCTCCACAACAAGAGAAACCACGGCAATGAGAAGCTCGCGCACCGCAACAGAGAGTAGCCCCAGCTTGCCACAGCTAGAGAAAGCCCGCGTGCAGCAACAAAGACCCAATGTACCCCCCCCCAAAAAAAAACAAAAACAAAGTGCCCTGTTCACAGCCACATGCCTGATCTTCCCTCCCATCCAGGTCCTCTGCGGGGTTTACTGTTATTGACTCACTTCTCCACAGACCAGATCGTGGTCATGTGATGTGACAGACCGTTCTCTATCATGGCAGCCACGATACCCAGTTCATTACAAATGACTTTCAGTTGTATCTTTTAACTTTCTAATGGATTCTAGTCTCTCCATTTCCACAAATTAGTCAACAAACTATTAACATTTTCTCTGTTGGACTTCTGTACAGCCCCAACTTGTTTTCCTATTCACTCTTGCCATCCTCCACATCCAGTGGAAATCTCACCATTTCACATTCCCTTTTATCCTTCAATCACCCTGACTGATCACCAGATTAATATTAACATTTTTAATATGGCCCCAAATAGACTCGAATCCTGTCTCCAGCCTCATTTCCACCCACTGCTGTTCCTGGCTTTGCTCTCATTTTACAGTCAAGGAGTCCCTCTCTCAATGTATTGAACAAGTTACTCTGTTCCCTGTTATGGAGTCTTCGTACATGCTCTTTTCTTTGGAATGTTCTCTTACCCCTTCCCCGGAATATACTCCTTGACCTAGTTAGGTATAACGAATCTTCCAGATCTCAAGTTCTGTCACTTGCTTTGAGAAGACTTCCCTGGAACCATCTTACTGAGTTTAAATGAGAATAAAGTCATATTTTATTCATCGAAGACAACATTTAATGAAACATGATAAATATACCTTCTCTTACAAAAGAAGACTTTTCTTATGAAAAAGCAAAAGTGCATTGACGTATACATTAAACCCACAAAGGAATATAGTTATTTTGAAGTTAACGAGATAATAAGCAGCAATGATCTTGATTGGCTTGTGTGAGGAGGAATGTCTTTTATAAATACTTAATATCCCACGGGGACCAGACCCCTTTTCTTTGAGTCAAATAAGCACTGCTGATAGAAGTCACTGAGATGAGACTTTTCAAGTTGAAATAGGAACATATGCTAATTTCCTTCATGCTTTAAATGACAATGCCTTGCTTCCTTGCTTTCTGGAGGCTGCCCTACTTCTCCAGTGCGTTTTCACATCTGCCATCTTGTTCTTCACAAAGACCCAAAGAATTTCAAATATGAGAAACAGAAGCAAAACACTGGAGCAATTTATAACAGTCTGCTGAAGCTAATTAGTGTCAGGGAGAGACTAACCAGTGCACTTGGCTCGCAACCGCAGGACCCTTGCACCTGACGTTTCATTTTAGATTCCATGAGGGTTTGTGTACAAAGTGACCTTTTTGTGCCCATTACTGGGCTGGCGTTTTCATATATGTCATGTCATTTAATTATCACAAAAACCTGGGAGATACATGTCATGAGCCTTATGTGTGAGGTCCACTGAGATCCGTGTTGTTACTCAGTAAATATGCATCCATATCCTCCTGTGGGCTGTGAGAGGTGCAGGAGATACAATGGTCAACATGGTTCCTTCCCTGAACTTGAAAGGATCTAACAAGAATGATAACCATCTCCTTGAACTTAAGTGTGTTAAGTGCTTAAATATGTGGACCTTGGGTATAAATTGTTAAATATGGTTCTAATATCAATTTCCATGCCAGGGTAAGTAAAGAAGTTATAAAAGCCTTACATAATAATAGAACTGTAATTCTGGTAGAGCTGGATTCTTCTTCCTGGTCCTGGGTTCTTGCTCTTGGTGCCTCCTGTATCTCTTGTTCTGTCCAGGTCTGTACGGCAGTGGGCACACCCTTGTTTGGGAACTTATGACTGCATGCTGAACAATTTCAGCTCACAGTCGTGAGTAGCAGGTATTTTTTGCTGTATTATTCAGCAAGGCTTTGTTTACCTGTATAAACAAAAATATCTTGACTGCCTATTTTATTTATCGCCCAAAGAAAGAAAAATGAGCATTACATCTTTGTTTTTCCACATTTGTTTAAACTCAGGGTGTCTTTTTCAACTATGTGATATTTTTGGCTCAACTGAGGTAGGGAAAGTACAATAAGCCAGCACATAAAACTTCACGCGCAGCCATGCCCGGTTCCATACCCTCCTGACTATGTGTGGTCACCTCACCAACAGTAACAGAAGCATGGGAAGCATTGCTGTTTAACCAGGATTATGTAGAAACACAATTCTACATACTGTAACTTATGTGATTTCCCTTGAAAAAAGTCATTACATTTTCACAGAATTAAGAGCATCTGCATTATACCTCTAGCATGGGACACTCATATTTTAACCTAGTTCTCCCCAACATTCACCTCCTTTTATTGCTTCCCTGTTTGGTGGTCCACAGAAACAGAGAACTGCGAGCTTGACCTGTTGGAGAACTCAAGCACACTAATTCTCCTTACTGTTAAGTAGGGCACAGACTTTCACACTGCACATAATTTCAACATTATCTGGGCTCCTTTTAAGACAATTCACCCCATTTTAACCAGCCTGAGCACTCTGCAGTGAGTCATTTCTCTGAGTTAGAAAACAAGGATAGGAACAATATTCTTATGTATTTCCTAATTTGCTTCATTCAACAATTTATTTTCATAAATATTTATTTATCTTTTTGTGTGTGTGTGAAAGACATTTTGGTAAATGCTGTGGCAGATCAGAGGTGACAGGGACACCCTCTTGCCCGCCCATTAGATTACACTTTTCTGAGTAGGGATGGTGTTTCTTTGTAGATCCCTTGTTGCCAAAACATATATCTTTCTTTACAAGGTAGATAAAAGGTGAATGAATGGTTAATTTTTGCCTGTAAAGAGTGTAATGGGTGTTTAGCAAATTGGCATCAGGGGTGAGACCCACGTGGGTTGGAGGGTCTGAGGATGGGGGTCAGAAGAGAATTAAACCTGCAATTCATGCAGAATCTCAAACAAGCTAGTAAGGCACCCTCTCTTAGTTCCTCCACATGTAAAAATGAGATCCTGAACTTATAAGTGTGCAGAGGCTCTGTGGAGATGAAGAAGAATCCCAAAACTATAAAGTGCTTTTGCTGTAAGAGAAAAGGACATTGGGGTGAAGGGAGTAGACTGTGGTTCCCGTGTTTCCCTGCCGTCTCCCCAGCATCACATGTGAGGATTTTAGCAAAGGATCGTGGACGAAGATTTCATAGACGTCAAGGAGTTTGTTTCTTTCTCAATTAATAAGTGATTTAATGTAACGAACTGTTTGAATTCCTGAATTATCAGGACTTGGATTGTCCAGTGACATTGAAAAGTAACTGTATATCATCCGTGTTAGCCAAAAGGTGAAAACGATCCAGGTGTCCATTGACAGATGATGGATAAACAAAAGTGGTTTATCTCAATAATAATGGGATATTATTCAACCTGAAAAGAAAATTCCGACACATGCTACAATATGGATAAAACTGGAAGACAGTATGCTAAGTGAAAAAAGCCAGAAGTGAAAGGATAAATATTGTATGATGTCGCTTACAAGAGGCTCCTGGAGTAGTAAAGTTCACAGAGACAGAAAGTAGCATAGAACTTGCAGGGAGCTGGGGTGGGTGTGGGTAAACAGATAGTTACTGTTTAATGGGTACAGAGTTTCTCTTTTGGAGGATGAGGAGATCCTGGAAATGGATAGTGGTGACGATTGCAGGACATTTTGAATATACTAATGCCACTGAATTGTACATCTAAAAATGCTTAAAAATGGTAAATTTTATGTATGTATACTTTACTAATTAAAAAAATAATCACCCTAAAACACCTGCAGTAATAAATTTAGGACCCAAGAAAAAAATTTTAACATTCTATAAAGAATATGGAAAAAAGAAAAAAAGATCCCCAAAGTGTTCAGAAAAATATTTTTAATCTGAGAAAAATTTTGTGGACAGTTTCTTCTTTCACCATTTGAGGATTTATTTTCCTTAGTAATAGTAGATTTATAATAGATCATTCTGGTGCTGTTGTGCTAATATAATAAAGATGCTTTTCTTATGCAGTAAACTAGCATTACTCTTGAGGTTGCTACAGCTCCCTTTAGTTACAACAGGAGAAATAATGTTTGTAGAAGAGAGAAGTTTTCAGTGAAATGAGCTAAACATAGAAAAATGAAGGCTTAGAATGCTGATCCCAGTATGCCAGCATTTCTGGGAAAATCCCTCCCAAACCTGATCTTTCCTTTATCATCAGATGAGAGAAAACCACAAGGCTCATTTAATTCACTGAAACACTGAGGGACTCATTGCTGAAAACTATTGATACTTTGAAATGTAAGGATAAGCTGCCCCATTACGATTTTATATACTTTTAAATAATTCTTAGCTAATTTAAAAGAAGATTTGCAAATACAAAGGATGATGGGTTTCTCCTTGGTACCATGAACGCTAACATGTGCGGTGCCCCTGGGGGAAGAAGAGTGTGTGCAGGACGGTTAGATAACAGGGACCCTCCGTTCTCTCCCAGCGTTAAGGCTGTGCTCATATAAAATATCTGTGCTAAATAAGAAGAAACCACACAGAAGTGGAGTAAATTTGCCTCAAATGCTTCACATGCATTAATCCTTTATAATCCTCACAATTATTTTCCAAGGTGGGTTGTTATCTGACCTTAACAGACAGAAACACAGAGGTTATATTATATATGTACAAAGAGATAGAGCTCCTATATGGACACAGCTTTGACTGAGTCCAGAGGAAATTCTCTTTCTAGTATCCCCCTGGGACACTGGTATCTTGGGATCTATTGCCTTTCCACTTTTCTGAAGCCTGGAGACTGAAGAAACCATACAGCTAGCTCTCTTGATATTCTAAAATCTCATTCTTAGGTATGTATGTGTATGTTACCTACCCAGGAAGTCGGGGACTGGATTAGAGAGATGACCTCTCATTACCTTAGTCAATACTAATAGCAAGACTTGTGAACAGTATAAAGATGACGATATTTAATCACTAAAGACAGTTTCTAACATTAATATTTTAATGTTTTGTTTTCATTTCAATTCCATGACAAGGCTCCAGCATAGTTTTGGCTGACATGTTTACCCCCTTTCTGTCCAGTTGAGTAACTGGAGGGGCTCAGGGTGCACTGAGTTCACCCCTTAATGGAGTAGATGTATTTTGAGAAGTTAGGTGTTTAGAAAGGATATCTGTCCTGTCTTGAGTGTATGACTGCTAGAAGTGTATTTAAGACTCACAGAACACCTCTTTGTGTTTGTGTAAACCTGACAAGGAAAGCAATGAACTTTCTTGAGAAGAAGTTTGCCTGAACTTCGGTAATCAATAGGTTGAAAAACACTCTTTAGGACTTGAATTAAAATGGGGTCTTTACTTTTAGAAACAATACCGTTCTTCTCCCCGCGGACTTCCTGGACTCTGCCTCACTGTAGTCCTGTTTAGTCTTATTCCATCACTGGGTACACTTCACTCATCTTGGAAATGGATGTACAGAAAAAGACTAGACTTTCCATTTGTAAACATTGTCCGTCCAGCCTAGAAAATGGGACTCCTCATCAAGTGTTATGAATTCTAATAAAGCAGAATTTGCTATTGGGCAATGGTCTTAACACAATTATGGGAAATTTATACGTTGGGTCCATTTTGTTTTGTTTTCTTTCTGTTTTCTGAACCTACCCAATGGAAAAATTATTAACATTTCATCAAATAAACTACAACTTAATCTAACATCTTAACATTCTTATATGCTCTAACATAACAAGATGAGGGAAAGAAATCTTTTAAAATACTAATTTTCAGATGTTAAGTACAGTGGATAGCTGAGAGTCAAAGAGCTACATGTTTACAATTTGTAGTTTTGACAGGAAACAGTGTCTTCTCATTTGGTTCCCATCATATCATTGTGCTGCAAATGACATAATGATAATGAATCATATCATTTGCACTGGACAGGAAATGAAGAAATAATGGAAAGACAATTCCCCTCCTGAAAGTAGGAGGTGTTACAGCTTAGCTGCCGCTCCAGAGAGCAATTGGCAATTTGCAGCCTTTTTGCTGGCGAAGATGTTGAACGAATAGGACTAGGAAACAGGGCTACAGAGGTTAGTTCCGGTTCAGAAAACACTTTTCCTTCCACTCCTTAGATGGTCGTGAAATGGCAGAAAAAAAAAAATTAAACAGAGAAAATAAATCAAAAGCTAAATGACAGTCTAAAATGGGTGTCGAGTCTTTATTACCACGGATATCAGCATTGCTTAACTGCACGTAGGGGAAGAGAAATGTCAGGTGATTATCACAACCACTCAGCCGTCTCCATTTGATCATTCAGGGCTCATGGGAAGTTCATTCAGCAAATGAATCAAGCACACATTGGGGGCAAGTGCTGTGCCAGCCACTGGGAATAGAAAAAAAAAGTGTTTGGCACAAGGTTTCTGCCCCCAAGGAATCCATTAGAAAGAGAAGAGTTGGAGAAGTAGATGGTGATTTTGGTGCAGTGAGAGGAGTGCTTTGAGGTTAGCCAGGAGTCAGCTGGGAGTGCAGACACGGGCTAGTCGGGAACATCCTCAGGAGTGCTGAGCTCTGAGCGCGGAGGGTTACATAGATGACAGACAAGGGAGCCTGAGGGGTCTCTGGTACAGGGGACGTGGTTGCAAAAGGTTTGGGAGGCAACATGAGAACGAGAAACACGTCATGTGGATGGTATGAGGGCAGATATTGAAGCTGAGGTCAGCAGGTGTGGACCACAAAGGACTGGCTTTGGTGCTAAGCTAGAGCTTGAAGCTGCCTCAGAGAGTCACGGGAAGCAACAGGTGAAACTGTCAACTTTATGAAGATCAGAATCGTTACCTGGTATGTATGTTATCAGCAAATATCAGATTATAAGATAATCTTCATTTAAAAATTTATTTTTAATGATATCCCAACAAAACCAAAAGGCAGTGGATAATCTGAAGAATAGAAATCAGCATGATGAAGGTCAAGTCTTAAATCTAAATTATTGTTTAAGAGTGAATTTGGGAAATGCGAAAAGGAACAGTTAACAGTAGTGGAAGTGAGAGATACGAAGGTTCCAGTGGACACTGATGAGAAGAGAAAGTCGAGGGAAGTTTCCAAAATGAAGATGGATACAAAGATACCAGGTTACATGCAGAACTGTGGCTCAGATGAAAACATGTATGTGGGTCATTTTCTTGAGGTGGAGTTTGAGCCCATATCCTTTTGAGAAACATTGGACCTGTTTTTGCAGGCTTGTTCACCACTACTGTTAAAATACAACTGAGTGACATGATAAGATTATATAAACTGTTGATTATCAAGACACATCCATCTGTCATGAAGACAACTGAAATTTAAACATAAAATCCACTTGTAGGTGAAGGATATCGCAGAGTATATTCATTGGAAGAACTCTGTACAAGATGAAAGTTTCGCTGGATGAGTTTTGTACACAGGGCACAACTAGCTGTCAATACGTCTGACATTTTCTGATGGGATCTGGCTCTTTAAAGCCAGTATGAACTGTTTTATGTATTGAACATTTTCTAGCTGAGCTCAAAGCCCTCTTATGATCTTGTTATGCAACATCACACTTGTAAATGAATCAAAAACACTAAACAATATAAATTCACAGATATAAAAAGTAGCACCATGCCTAGAAGAATTCCACTTAAGTTAAAGTAAGCTGAGAGGCAGGCCTATTGTAATACGTAATGTGAATGTGTTATGTGTAACATGTAGTGTGATAAGTAATGTGTAATATGTAACATGTAATGTGTGATATTTAATGTGTACTGTGTAATATGTAGTGTGTAATAATATGTAACATGTAATATGTAAGGCAGCTCAGACCCCCAGGTGAGAAGTATCTCTATCTTGTGTACCACAGTCTTCCAAAGTCAGTGACATAGCAACAAATAAAACGTAATCATCTTGGAGTAATAAAGTCATGTCAACAGCCTGCATTTTAATTGACTGGTTTTTTAATGGTTTTAACATTTTCCCAAAGTGAGCGTTATGGCTTTCTTGTCAAGGCTGTGAAGTCGATGGAGAATAGGCGCTTCTAATTCTTTTCTTTTCTTTTTTAAAAAAATTTTATTGACGTATAGTTGATTTACAATGTTGTGTTAATTTCTGCTATACAGCAAAGTGACTCGGTTATGCATACATATTCTTTTTCATATTCTTCTCCATTATGGTTTATCACAGGATATTGAATATAGTTCCCTGTGCTATATAGTAGGACCTTGTTGTTTATTCATCCTATATAACTAGTTTGCCTCTGCTAATCCCAAACTCTTACTCCATCCCTCCCCCCCACCCTTGAGCTGACAAGATTCCTTCCATTCTCACTGATGTACAAGAAACCAGAAAATGAGTAGCTGAGTTCTTTATTTCCTACAGTGGATTTCAGAAGAGAAACAGAGCCTAACTCATCGTCTGTCTGATTAACACTTTTGAAAAATTAATTTATTTTTTATTGAAGTATAGTTGGTTTACAATGTTGTGTTTGATTAGCACTGTTTGATTACACCAGGCGAGAGGGGATCCAACAGCTGCTGGTGCTGTTTTCTCGTCTTCGGCCCACACTTTCTCATGAAACAATGTACCTACATGTCACAGCTGTTGGCCTTAACAGTTACAGCCACAAAGGGACTGTGGGCTGCTCTTCCCAGTGTAAACAAATATATGCACCTCACCATTTTAGGTTAAATCTAGTATTTTATTACATAACTCAAGGGCACAAGCTTAAAGATGCTGCATTAGAAGAAAAATCTTAATGATGATTGGCAGAAAGTTGGCTCACCAACTATTTTAACAATATTAAAGTAAAATTTCATATTTTTAGTTATCTCTTGTCTCAGTATGTGATAATTACACTATCTGAGAATTTAGGGATACAGAGATGCTAATAACCCTTTGAGCATTTAAAATTATTGGAAAAGAAAACATATGTTACTTTGGATGTCTCCTTTGATTAGTTCTTTGCAGTTTCTGTCAGACTGAGGGGGAAAGTCACATTACTTTCCCACAGAGCATGGTACTTATTAAAAAATTATCATTATGACTGGCTAATGAGAGTAACAAAAGTTGGTTTATAGAAGTTCAAAATAAAGCAATAAGTTGGTGGGATACTCTTAATACTTAGAAAAAGCATCATATTCATTTAAATTTAAGCTATTCTGGGATGTTGTTAAAGAAAAGAGAAAGCATGAACTTAATGAAATGAGCCTCCAGTTTCTACATGCCATCTTGCTGGCAGACCTACCACAGCTGCTCCCGGCCCCGCATGCTGCACTAGGGAGATAACGACGACTGATGATGACAGATCTTAACTGAGTGCTCCTGACACGCTAGACGTGAGCGGAGCTCTTTATATATGGAAGCTCATTCAGTCTGGACAGCACTCCTTTGAGACTGGAGGTCTATTCTTACCCCCATTTTAGAGACGTGGGAACTAATAGCTAATGACTAGTAGTCTGCACAAGATCATACAGCGACCAAGTGGCTGAGATGCACTAAAAACCCAGGGTGTCGGACTCAAAACCTATGCTCTGTTACTCAGCTACACTGCTGTCCAGAGGTTTGCACAAGACTTTTGGTAATGAAGAACTTACTGTCCAATTAGAACTCATTTGAGACAAATGGTAAACTGGATGGGACACAAGATCAGAGGCAAAAACCTGTATTATTCCAGGAAAAACAGGATGCAGTTTCTCTCATAATGAAACACTTGCAATACTTCATAGAGGAGGTTATAACTCTCCTGACGATTGTCACGCTGGCTAGGAATGGACTAGACTAAGCTTATTTTAAACTGAGATCCATGGACAACTCATCTGGGGATGATTCTGCATATGTCTAAGCCCCATCCAGATCTCAGGAGGATGGCCTGATAATGAGCATTTCTAACAAGCTACCCAGTTAATTACTAGGCAACTGAAAGTTTGGGAAACATGACCCTATACCGTAAGCATCACGATGGCAGGGGTTTCATCTTGCCAGTTATGGCCATCATCCTGTTACCGAACTCAGGTTCAGCTGCTCTTCGCTCAAGAATCCAATACTGAGAGAAATATGGTGGGTTGAAAGAAAGATACCTTTACTGAGGAAGCCAGCAGTCCTGGGGAGAAGGTGGACTCATGTCCCAAAGAACCAGCTCCCGCCTGCCAATCAGGGGGCAAGAGCTCTTAAAGAAGAGTCTCCGGGGTGTATCGGGGGAGGAAGAAACAGCACAGTCAGCTCTGACAGTCATCTTGAAATTGGTCATGCGGTCGTCTGATCAGCATCATACTGATTGGTGTAAGTACAGTTAGTCTTCAATTCCAGAGTCAGTTTGTTCCCATCTCCTTGAAGCTAGTTCTCAGAATTGTGTACGATGGAGCAGCTTATATTATGGCTACAGTCTGGTCATCGAGTAGTTAACTTCGTCCACCTGGTGTGGGTTTCAGTATCTATAAAAGAGCTCAAAGGACATGACTCAGAATATTAACTATCGCCCTTGAGGAGGAACTAAAAGTTCCTGACTTTGTTTAATGACTATTATTATTTTGTCTTGTTTGACTGTTTTCTTTGTTTCTGCATTTTCTCATTTTTCTGATTAAATTTACTCTTTGGCTGAAGTTTTTCTACAGACAAGAGGCAGGTGGAGGACATGGGGGGATCTGTACTGAGAACCCAGAGGGCCTCACTCCATTACAATTCCAGTATATGACTTAATGTACTGCCCAGTAATTTTTGTCAAATGAATTAGTGCATCTATGAATTACTGAATTATGTGATTATATAATTGTAATGAGTAGCCTGACTTCATTTTTGATGTTTGACTCCTGACAGCTCTCAAATCTCCCCCTTCCCTCTTCTCCTTCTGCCCTGTATTTGCACAAGTTGATGGGAAGCCTGAGGGCTCCCTCCTTGGGTGCCAGTGGGAGATTCAAACCAAGCAAGCCCCTCATGCAGGGTAGCTCTCTCCCAAGCCCTACCTCCTCACCACCATGAAAACCTAGGCCATCAAGCCATGAAAAGTCATGGAGGAAACTTAAATGCATATTGCTGAGTCTAAGAAGCCAATCTGAAAAGGCTACATCCTGTGTGATTTCGACTCTATGCCATTGTGCCAGTAGCACATTCCAAAGGGTGAAAGAGAGTGGAGGGCAGTCTGGGCAAAGCAAGCTCATTAAGTTTAGGAGATGGGTCAGAGCTGAAGGATTCTGAGGCAGCTGGTGTTTGGCAGGCAGAGGTCTGGAGTGAAGGAAGCTATACAGAGAAAAGAGCTCCAGGATCTGCATTTGGGTCTCCCTGCGCGTCTGCTAATACGGATGTGCACACGTGGAGAGCGGAACCCCTGGAAGCAGAGACGCTGGGCAGCTGCGTGATGAAGGATTCCCGATGGCTGCAGCCTGGGAGTCATTTGATTTTCCACCAGCCAGAGTGCAGGTTGCATCTAAACGTTCCTGCCGGCTTACGGCTCCAGCAACTTCTGCTCCATGAACGCAGATCCTCTGGGGTTGCCTGTCTCTCCAGAATTCAGGGTGGCGGTTTTCTTTGTGACCTCAGCTCTCTGATGGACGTAGGAAAAGACATGGGATTTCAGTTGTCCTGCTTCTTGCTGTTGCAGGAACAGGAGTGACAACCTCCAAGCTTTCAACACAATGAACTGAATCTGGAAGTTCTTAATTGCTCTTTGATCAAAAAATGTTTCCTGCAAAACACTGTTCTCTGAAAATGTGTTTTGACTCCGTTCGATTACCTATTGTGAAATCAAAGGTGTGTGTCCTTTTTTTAAGTCCTTTTTGGTTGTTTTCTTCTGATTGCTTCTAGGATCTTCTTGTCGTTGTTGATTTATAATTGAACCATGATTTATCATCTGAGTGTAGATTTCCAAATTAACAAAGCAGTGCTAAAAATCAGCGAAATAATAGCTATTGCTTTTTTATTGTTTTGTTGTTTTGCTTTGTTTTAGATGGGGATTTTGTTAGTTTCCAGGCTCCAAAGGAAGTGCTGGTTATTAAGAATAATGATATTTTAATGGTTGTCCTTTCGCTTACCTTTCTCGCATCCAGGTCTCAGAGTTCTTGTGATTACGGTGATTTAGTGTGCCTTTAGGGAGTCACCCACCCCGTGGCATGCGGCCCTGTCAGTGTCAGCACTGGCGCCTGGCTGGGGCAGTCAGCCCCTGTCTCCTGGCGTTTAATTGCAGAATGAAGAGCCCTTGTAGACTGAGACCAGCCCTGCTGGCCAACGAGTGTTCACTACTTCCTCCTCTCTGCCTTCCGGGGCTGTTTTGTTTCCCGGCCCCTCCAAGGTCTTTATTTCCTGCATTTTCAGTGTTGTTTCTTTGTGCTCTCCTGCCAGTAAATTATCAACTGGTTAGCTTCATCTATTCTAGTGTTTAAAGCCTAATACTGGCTGTTTAGTATCAGAGTATTGACCCATGACTATTAAGTGACGGGTGCCTCCCGGATTCTCAGAAGGGCATCTGTGCTTTCAGCCCTGCAGACTGACGGCATCCCTAAAGTGTCATGTGTTGTTCTCTTGTAATATACAGAAGCTAAGAAATACCCCTCCCCGATTCATGAGTTTTCCAGTGGGTTTCATGGGCACTTACTTGGGCCTTTTTATACTGACTCTGCTCCCCAAACTATCCAAGTGAAACGGAAAAACTAACTGCCACCTACACAAACACTCAGCCCACTCAGTTCTCTTATTTCTGCTGAGTCTTTGTTATATGATATTTCAGATAAGACACTTGATTTCCTTAGTTTTAAGTTCCTGAAATGTCTTGTCCGCTTTGCTCCCGGCTCCACACTGTACACTTGGCCCCTCGCAAACCTGCACCGTGTTGCGGCTCAGGAAAAGCACTGCACACGCTCCATCCCCCCGCCTTGATCCCGCTCAGGAGATCCCTCTGGGCCTTTCCTCGCCACCATTTTAAACTTTAGAGTTTCACAGTGTCACTCCTGAGTTTACTTTGATTGTTAGAACAACAGGCCTTGTAGCTCACCGTCCTTCCTTTTGTAATCTGGGTTAGGAACCTCAGATGCCTTTGCTTTGAGACTGAGGTAGACACTGAACTGGATAACTGCCCACTGGTGCTGCCCGGTCACCACCACAGGCTGCTTTCCAGGCCTTGAACACACGCCCCACCCCTGCTTCACCCCACCTGGACAGCAGGTAGTTACCGTGTCTGTTCAAATATAAGTCCTAGCGTCTGACCTTTCTCCTTTTACTGAAGAATAACAGGCGTCATTAAAAACACTTTAAAAACGGAAAAGATTGGGTCATACTTTAAAAATGTAATTATCATACCATAAATGATAAAAAAACAAAATTTAACGTTTTAATATAAAAAAATAACAAGGCATTCTCTAGGAAATGTGATTGATTCAATTACTTTGTCAATGGATAAGTGAGCCACTACTATAAACCAGCCACGGAGACAGGCTCAGGGTACAGGGAGAGGAGGAAAATAAGCTTTTCGCCCTTGAGAAACTCACAGTCTCCCAGTGTAGGAGAGGACTCTCCACAGGCAGCTAAATCACAGAGTCAGTAACATTCAAACTCGGAATGGAAAAACCGCCATGAAATTCCACATCCACTTACCCTTTAAAAATACCCATTCAAAATGTAAACTTTGAAAGCAAAAGCATTTCCAGAAACAGTAATTGTTCCTTAAAATAATCTATTATCATTATGAGACTAGATACTTTTTAAAATGTAGCACTGAAAGAAAACGTCTTCCGTTTGTTCACACACACACACACACACACACACACACACCCCATAGTGTAATTATCCTCCTTGATACTTAATTACATTAGATCATTCCAATGTGCCATATCATAGTAAGTATTTATTGGTAAATAAAACAGAGTCGAGATTTTTTTCTTTAAATTTAGCTGGATTTTTTGTTTTTGTAAGTCCCCAAGAATCTAAATTTAAGTTGTTGTGGGTATTGAAGTTGGGACTCTATGCTCTCAATAAATCATAATAGTAAAAAAAAAAACTGATTGCACCAGAGATTGATTTTGTGGGCAACTGCCATTTTTCTCTCTGACATGTTATTTTGAGTGGCAATTCATTTTACCGTACACAAATATATGGTAGTTTTAAACTCTATGAGTCAAAATCGATTTTTGTCAACCTTTCCAATATCATCTCTGTCACAAATAAATTTTTTGAGCAACAAAGTACAAAACCCTTCAAGTAGATATGTTTTTAAAACAAAAATAATTTCCTTTAATTGCAAATATGTGAAGTCTACCATGTTTATTTTAACCAATAACTAGATAGTGAAGTATCTATCTAGGGAAAAATTAAATTCCTTGTAAATTTTTCTAGGGAAAGATTAAATTCCTTGGAAATAAATGAATTGTAAATTCATTTTGAAAAAGCCCTGAATTAAATGATCTATTTATCTAGCATATTACTGTTTGTTTTAAAAAAAGAAAAACATGGTTTTTCTTTATATTCTTCTAGAGGTTCAATTTCTGCGAAAATATTTAGTCTATTGATGTCTACCCAATACCTTATTTCAGTATTAGTCTAAATTAAGAGAATTCTATTAATATGCTATGCATGTGACCATAAGTTAATATGCATTTTAGAACATTGATTTCAGGAAGAACTAGCATATTTAAAGGAAATTTAGAGGCAATAGAGAGTTGTATTTGGGATCATGGGCTCTGGAATCCACTGTGGATTCAAAGTCCAGCTGTATAACCATGGGCCAAGTAAGTAATCCATCCATTACTCAGCTTCTTCCTTTGTAAAATGTGCAAACTAATAGTATACTAGTTTCTATTGTTTTGAAGGTCAAATGGGCTAATAAAAGTAACAAATGGAAAAGTACCTGCTATGTAAAACTCAATAATTATTAGCGATTTTGCCTCAAGATGGACCTTTACCTTATTTCATTATTGGAAGAAGTTCCTATTTATCAACATACATGAAGTCACTTGGTAATCATAATAATACGTGCTGCTTAAAAATATAATTGAGCAATTCCTTTTAGGAATCAAATAAGGATCATTTAGAATACTGAAAATCCATTTGAAAATATATGTGGAATGCCATCTTTACCATATGACAATGGTGCTGGCATTCAATAAAAGATATTTATGGAAAAAAAAAAACTTTAAAATCTACAGAATTGTGAACTTTCTCTAGGCCACATTCTCTAGAAATACCTTCCTTCCACAGAGCACAGAATTCTTTCAGTCTGCCTAAATGCTCTGATTGTATGAAGTTCTTTACACCACCGTGCACTCAGTCTTCTACAATACCTGTAGAAGGACTTGTTAACACTATCAGGAGGTGAAAATTTATGAATAGTGCAAACAACACCACAAGCATTGCCGATGGTTAAGTTAAAGTTACCAATCTATTTTGTAAATATGCTTTTGTAAACAACAAAAATAAGCAGTGCTGGCCATGGCCAAATCCATGGCCACCTCAACCCAGTTCTCTGTCTCTACCAGGAGGACTTGAGGCATGGTGCTCTTGTGTAATGCATTCCTCACTAGAAATTGTCTATGATTCCTTATTGAGATATACATATATATATATATACACACACACTCAATATAGATCTTTATTTTCTTTTCATTTTCTCTGAGACAACCAGAATTTTGTTGATTTTTCAGCATTGTTGCCTCTTCAGGAAACAGCCCACTTTTGCTCTTGGTTAACCCCCTCCTTAATATCATGAATGAGAATGGGAAACCAAATACTATTAATTTAGTACTTCCTTTTCTCTTGACTACATTATCTATGAACCCACACTGAAATGGATTTCTCTCATTGCCCTGTAAATGACTTCAATGTTATTTCTGATAGTATATCATAATCTCTTTAGCATCATTTATTTTGAAATATTATGGTGGGCATTCCTTAAAACTTGGGTACTTCAATACATACTTTCCAAGTATTTTTTTAAAATATAAAATTATCAAGTAAGCTTTATTCTAGCATCAATTTGCCTGGAAACTCATGATTTTCTGGCAGCTATTCTCCCAGAAAAATGGTCTTTCCAACGTCCTACCCTTTAGAACTGACAACATAGAATTCATTGCTTTTATTACTGCTCTCATCCCCCACTGAATTGAATGAACTAATCAGCTACAATTTTAAAATCACTATGAAGAAGCTATAAATGTGCAGTAGGGTGGTATGTTGCATTTAGGTCCTCCTGTCTGGATTTGCTTACTTCATCCTGAGTGCGTAGCTCCTCAACCGTCCAACCAATGACTCCCATCTTTGGTCATGGGAATCCTCTCCTGGCCCCGTTTTCTTTATCCTTACTTTGAACGTGAGAGCCCTCTGTTCAGTATTTCTTAATCTGGCTCTGTTTCTTCTCTCCCCTCCCCCTCCGCACCCCCCTCCTCTTCCTTCTTCCTTTTCTCCTCCTCCTCTTTCTCCTTCCTCTCTTTCTTTTTTTAGGATATATTGCATATTTTATTTTTCCAGTGATGTGGTTACATATACCTTCCCAGACTCTTCTCATTTTAGGTAACTGGTAGCTTTACACAGTAGCTAAACTTTCGCAAGCTATCATGAGTCAAGGGCCAAGAAGTTGAATGAAAGAAAGAGAAAAAGGATTCTCTTATAATTCTAGAGGCAGCCAGGATCCTTTACAAAGAGAAACTGTAATTTTACATTTAAGATGTAATTGTTTATCTGATTTTTAGGAGTTTAAAAAAATATTACCATGAGTCTTTCTTCATCAATATAGATTTTGAAGCTAAGACATTCTAAAAACATTATGCCTTCAGAGCGAAACACAGAAAACAAGACACGTTTGGGATCTTGAGCTTCATCATGGGTTCTTGGGTCATGTAACAGTGTCCAAAACTTGGGCCTAAGCTTTCTCATGTTCTGCAGCTCAGGTACTGCTGACCACTTGAGAGGGATCTATGACCTACCCTTTCTGGATGGGACACTTGTGGGAGAGAGGAGGAACAGCTAGATCATATGATGCCTCCACAAATTTGGGGTCAAGTACAGAGAAGACTTGTATATAACTTTTTATGTGAAGCCTGGGAGGGTAGGGAATTGTGTAGAAGGAAATCTTCCTGCATAATATCAGTGTGCTTACAACAGAAGGTTTGGGACAGCCTGGTGATGTTATAGATTTGTACCAAAGGGCAAGTGACCTTGTGTACATCAGCGAAGAGGTCAGACAACAGCTGGGTCACAGCTGGGTAACCTGAGGAAGTCCAGCATTTGAGACGAGTAGAAAGACGCAAGGCTTGCATGCTCCTAAGGACCAGAGGACAGTTGGGTAACTTGAACACCTCCCCAGACCCCAGAGGGATGGGTGCCAAGGATCAGAACAAGTCAGGGAAGGTTCCGTTCCAAGGGTGGCAGTGGAGGAGAAAGATCATCACATACATGCCAGACACCCCCTCCCTAACAGTATCTTCATGTAGCCTTAGAAAGCGCGTGCTTGTGGGGAGTGGGCAGGAGAGACGAAACATTGAAGAGACAGAATACAAACCTAAAATGACCAAGAAAGCACTGAAATCACTGGATTTATTGGAAATGACTGCATCAAACATTATATAAACAGACCAAACGGGACTTGGAATAGGAATAAATTGATGGAGAAAACTAAATTTACATTATGACCACCTGATTATAGGCCCTGAAAATATACCTATGACCCTCTTTAGAAAACAGTTACTATAGTGTGTATACACACACATATGAAGTAGTTTATTTTGCCACTCGCCTCTGTTAAGAAATAGCTTCTGGTTTATGGACTATAAAAAGCAAAGCTGGGAGGGCTGAAAACATGTTGTATGTTCGAGTTTTCTTTCATTCTTACATTGAATGTTTTCAGTCCAGTCTGTGGAGGGGTTGGCTTTATTTTCAGAGCCCACGTTAGTTTGCTTCAGTGTAGGTTGTGCTGGGCAATTGCTAGTGCTTTATGGCCTTCTTTGTTGTTGGTCAAAATGTTTCTGATTGTTTGAAGCTTCTTCTACACAACATTTAAATATTTTGAATATTATTCCTGTCGTTGAGTATAAATATTATAAGGTGGGTTAAATTCCCCTAGCATCACATTAACTCTTCAGTTATATATACAGATTGGGGATTACACTGGCCCTACTCAGACATAGGAAAGATTTATAAGAATAATAATATAAAATTAGGTAAGAGCACTACAGTTTCACTGCTGTGGAATTTTCAAACTCTTGGACAGTTTCCATCCAGCTGTGCAAAAAATGATTTTTTTTTAGGTTTTCTTTTTCACTCCAATGTATTCCCCCTAAACTGTGTAAAAAACTGTAATATTCATATACAACTAATTTAAACCTAAATATAATATTGCCTAACTTTATAAACTGGCAGTTGCCAGATGGTGCTTTAGCATCCACAGAAGAAAATGCTGATTTTACTGTCTTTGGAGGCCACAGAAAGTTTTGGCTCCTTTAAGAACCAGGGGAGTTTCATTAAAAAAAAAAAAAAAAGTGTTGGAACTAATAAGCAAATTCAACAAAGTTGCTGTGCAGAATCAACACGCAAAATCACTTGTGTCTCTATACATGAACAATGAGCAATCTGAAGGGGAAATTAAGAAAACAATCCCATTTACAATAGCATCATAAAGAATAACATACTTTGGAATAAATTTAACCAAGATAGTGAAAGATCTGTACACTAAAAAATATAAAATATTGTTGAAATAAGTTAAAGAAGACACAAATAAATGGAAAGACATCCCCTGTTCATGAATTGGAAGACTTAATATTGCTAAGATGTCATGTCTACACAAAACAGTTTACAGAGTCAATGCAATCCCCATCAAAAATTCCAGTGATTTTTTTTTTTCAGAATAGAACAGTCCATCCTAAAATTCACACAGAATCTCAAACGACCCTGACTAGCCAAACAATCCTGAAAAAGAACAAAGTTGGAGGTCTCACACTTCCTGATTTCAAGACATATTACAAAGCTATAGTAATTAAAACAGTGTGGTACTGGCACAAAGAGAGACATAGACAAACGGACTAGAACAGAGAGCCCAGAAGTAAACTCATGTATATATGATCAAAGGATTTTTGAAGTGCCAGGACCACACAATGGGAAAATGACATTCCTTTCAATAGTGTTGAGAAAACTGGATATTCATGTGCAAAAAATCAAGTTGGAACCTTACCTTACATCATGTACAAAAGTTCTCTCAAAATGTAGCGAAGCGTAAATATCAGAGCTAAAACACTTAGAAGAAATTATGAGGGAAAAGCTTTAATGTTGGTTTTAGCAACGATTTCTTGGATATGACACCTAAAGCACAGATAATAAAAGAAAAAATATATAAGTTGGAATTCATTCAAATTAAAAGCTTTTGTAAATCAAAGGACACTGTCAGAGTGAAAGGCAAACCCATGGGTTGGAAGAAAATATTTTCAAATCATATATCTGATAAGGGGTTATATTTAGAATATATAAATAACTCCTAAACTCAGTGGTAGCAACAACAAAACAATTTTTAAATGAGCAAAAGACTTGAATAGACATTCCTCCAAACAGGATATACAAACGGCCAATGATTATGCTCAACAGAACTATTCATTAGGGAATTTCAAATCAAAACCACAGTGAGATATGACTTCATACGCATTGAAAGTCTATTATCAAAAACAAACAAACAAAAAACAGAAAATAACAAGTGTTTGTAAGGATGTGGAGAAATTGGAACCCTCTGTGTTGCTGGTAGGAATGTAAAATGGCGCTGCTGCTGTGGAAAATGGTATTGAAATTCCACAAAAAGTTAAACATAGAATCGCCATGTGGTCCACCAATTCTGCTTCTATGTATATACCCAAGAGAACTGAAAACAAGGGCTGGAAGAGACATGTGTGGCCCCATGTTCATAGAAGCATTATTCACAGGGTCCATCAAACAATGAATGGATAAACAAAAGGCAGTCTGTACTTACAGTGGAATATTATTCATTCGTATAAAGGAATATTATTTATGCTTAAAAAGCATGGCATATGCTACAACAGGGATGAACCTTGAGGACATAAATTATGCTAAGTGAAATAAGCCAGCCACAAAAGGGTAGATACTGTATGATTCCACTTGTATGAAGTCCCTACAGAAGCCAAATCCACAGAGACAGAAAGTAGACGGGTGGTTGCCAGGGGCTGGGCTGAGGATGAGGAGTGAGTGTTTAGCTAGTGTTTAGTGGGGATGGAGTATTGGTTGGGGAAGATGAGACAGTTCTGGAGATGGATGGTGGTGATCGTTGCACAACAATGTAAATCTACAGAATTCTACAGAATTGTACAGTTGAAAATGGTTAAAATGGTAAATTTTATGTTATGCATATTTTACCACAATTGAAAAAGAATCAGGGGAAATCAGTTAATGAGTAGAGTATGACAACAAAAAACTGAGATGTTTATTTGAGATCAGTAACAGTGGATGAATGAACAAATTATAAGTAGTTAAAATTATAAAGTCCTGTGTGAAAACAAAGTATGTTTTTCTCTGTCCCATAAGCACCAATATCTGCTTGGGAGTCAATCTTGACTTCTCGTAACCTTCATTTATATATGACAAACTAAGACTCAATTCCAGAGTCATTCTTCTAGACTTAATTTTGTTTAGAAACTGTATTGTATTTGATCTTTTTTATTTTTGTTTATTTCTTATGTATAAAACACTCAGAGTTTCTGTCTTTCTGATATAAAATATATAGGTTGAAAACACCCAAGTTTTTGAGCAGTTAATTATGTGCAGGTTCTCACTTGCTTCTCAAAATTATATGTAATGGACATTTTTGTCAATCTGATATAGATGATCTCACTTAGTGTTATTAAATAGACTAAAAATGCAGCAAAGAATGTCCATAAATAGTAACATCAACTAACTCATTCATTTTCCAAACTACTGTATATTTAATTTTACAAATTTAAACAAAAGCATCAGTCATTTTAATTATAATTATTTACCAAATTCTGAAAATACTACTAGCAGAAAATTGGGACCCATAAAATGATTTAAAAATAGAAATTTGGACTTCCCTGGTGGCACAGTGGTTAAGAATCCGCCTGCCAATGCAGGGGACATGGGTTCGAGCCCTGGTCCGGGAAGATCCCACATGCCGCGGAGCCACTAAGCCCGTGCGCCACAACTACTGAGTCTGAGCTCTAGAGCCTGCAAGACACAACTACTGAACCTGCGTGCCACAACTACTGATGGATGCGTGCCTAGAGCCCGTACTCCGCAACAAGAGAAGCCACCACAATGAGAAGCCCACGCACCGCAAGGAAGAGTAGCCCCTGCTCGCTGCAACTAGAGAAAGCCCGCGCGCAGCAACGAAGACCCAACGCAGCCAAAGATAAATAAAATAAATAAATTTATAGAAAAATAAATAAAATAAAATAGAAATTTAATATTTCATTCAAATTTAAGAAGATAAGACAGTGGAGAATAGGAAAGAATGATTTGATTTAATGATGTCAGGGCTTAAGGATCATAGTATTAAAATGAAATAAAAGTTCTTTAAGTGAGTAGTATGTAATGTATTAGAAGTATTAGATGTATTAGATGTATTAGAAGTCACTACATTTATAGTTCATTGAATAGAGAGGAGAAAAGAAAAACTCTTTAACCACAGAAAATTTAATTAGAAACATGATTCTGTAGATACAGAAGTGGATATTATTGGGATATTAATTAGGGATGGGAGAGGAGATAAGAATAAACACATTTTACAGAGGAAAATTATAAGTTCAGAAGGAGTCTTTGAAAATATTTAAATATTTTATTTTAATATTTATTTTCATACAGATTATTCAAAATATGGATATAAATCATAATAGCACTTGGAGCATAGAAATATAACAGATTCCAAATGGCTGAATGATGGACAAGAGGTTCTCAGCAAACACACCATTACTTAGCAGCGGTAATGGCTGGAAACAAATCAGCCTGCAGTATAGGAGTTTAGGGAAAAGTGAGATGATTACAGGAAATAACAGGCTTCTACAGTAGAACCCATAACTAGTTAGTGGGCCTGTATACATGGCAAGAACAGTAAAGATGATGAATAGTGATGAACAGCTGGATTAGGATGAGGACATTGGCTGAGTAGCGGCTAAGTGCAGAGAGTGATGATTCCTAGGCAGTGAAAAGGGCGGTTGAAGGTGCAATCAATGGAATCAAATAGCAGTGAATCAGGTGAAATCACTAGGCAAACATTGCAGTCAAACTGCAAATGAATTGGTCAATAGGCAAGCAGAGAGCAGTCATGAGCAATCAGCCACAGACATTCAAATCAGGTTAACCTAGTGAGGGAGCTGTCAAGTGTCCTCTGACACAGAGTGTCTCAAGGGTGGGGCATCTTGAGACAGTAGGGCATGCACAGGGTATTTGACAGATGACCTTGACACCCGTCCCTGTGGTGTTGAATGAAGGCTGAGGAAACACTCTGATATTTTTTTCAGAGAGGACATGAAAGACAAATAGTTTTTAAGGTACTAAGTACTTGTTTTTATTGATATACGAGGTTTTTAAGCAAAAGATACCTTGTTTTGCTTATTATGTTTTGATCAATAACAACAACAAATATTTATTGAAGTCTTTGTAAGTGTGAAGCACAATCTGAAGTATTT
Organism: Eubalaena glacialis; assembly: GCF_028564815.1. NCBI lineage: Eukaryota > Metazoa > Chordata > Mammalia > Artiodactyla > Balaenidae > Eubalaena > Eubalaena glacialis. Next base: position 10,279,981 of record NC_083735.1, on the reverse strand, counting down.
TGTAAGCCTTCTCTCATTTATTCTTCTCAATGAGCATGTGAAGAGGTGCTATTATTATTTCCACTTTTTGTCTGTGGACATTAAGACAGAGAGTTTAAGTAACATATTTTTAAAAAGCTATACTGTATATGGGTAAAGAGCTATATTCATATTCCCAATGAAAGGCATCTTTGTTGAAAAGGAGACCATAATGATACTACCATAAAATTAGATTATTTTAAATATTTTTAGATTGAGATTGTTAATGTTTCCAATTGAGTTATTTCTAAACATGATTTAGAGCCAGAAACCATATATCTACATGAGTATTTAAAATATAACTGTAATCAAAAAAGTTTTGATTTAAAAATGAAACCTTAACACAGAAAATCTATTTTGCCAATCTGTTATATAAAGTTTAAAAATCAGATACATGAATATGTTAAATGTTAATAAGAATATTTTAAAAATAATAGGCAAAGGCAAAGAAAAAGCAAATCAAGAAGAAATAGTAATACTTAATAATGGAGATTGGTGGTTGGTAAAAAAAAAAAAAAAAGGCCAACCTTTTGATTGGCAATACTTACTGTTTATGACAGTCTTAATAAAGACATTCATGATCTTTTCAGTGGGAGTTTAAAATGGTACTGGAGGACAGCCTAACAGTGCTTTTTAAAAATTAAGCTCTTTATTTTGAGAAAACTGTAGAATCATATACAGTTGTAAGAAATAATACATAGGGTTTCTGCATATTCTTTACCCATTTCCCCCCTGATGGTAATAACTTGCAAATCTAAGGTACAATATCATCACAACTAGGCTGTTAATATTGACACAGTCAAGATGCAGAGCGCCTCCATCACCCACTTCTCCTTTTCTCCCACCCGTTCCTTAACCCTGGCAGCCACTAAATCTGTTCTCCATTTCTGTAACTTTGTCATGCAAAACTGTTACTGGAATCAGAAGGCCTGTGACATTTTGGGATTGGCTTTTCTGATTTCTCCACTCAGGTCAAGTCTCTGAGGATTTATCCATGTTGTTGCATGTATCAGTAGTTCATTCCTTTATATTGATAAGTAGTGTTCCACAGAATAGATGTCCAGAAGTTTGTTTAACCATTTGTCATTGAAAGACACTTGGATTGTTCCCAGGTTCTGGCCACTGTGAACAACGCTGCCATAAATATTTGTATAGATTTTTTGTGGGAGTGTAAGGCTTCATTTCTTTGAGAAAAAATTAAAACCTAGGTAGATATGCTGAGTCATATGGGAATTGCATGATTTGCTTTTAAAAACTGCCAAACAATTTTCAAGAGTGGCTGTATCATTTTTGATACTGTACACAATGTTTCTGTGATCCAGTTTTTCTGCCTACTTACCAGCATTTGGTGGTATCAATTTTTTATTTTAGTCATTCTGATTGTTGGGTAGTAATTACTCTTATGGTTTAATTCATATTTTCCTAATGGTGGATGATGTTGAACATATTTTCATATACTTATTTGTCCTCTATATATTATTTTTAATGAAATGTCTCTTCATATCTCTTATTCATTTTCTAATTGGATTTTTTAACTGCTTAGTTTTGAGATTTTTATATACCCTAAATACTAGTCCTTTGCCAGATATGTGGTTTGCAGATATTTTCTTGTGCTTTATAACTTTTCTTTTCATCCTATTAACAGAGTCTTTCAGAGCAAAAACATTTAATTTTGATGAAGTACAATCAATCAATGTTGTCTGTGATAGATTGTGCTTTTTAGTCGATTCTAAGAAATCTGTCTCTCCCTAGATTCCAAATATTTTCTTCTATACTGTTTTTTCTAAGTTCTGTAATTTAAAATTTTACATTTAAGGCTGTGTCCATTCTGAGTTAACTTTTGTGTAAGGTGTAAAACTTAAGATGATTTTTTTTGGTTATGGATATTCAATTAATTGTTCAGCACCATTGTTGAAAAGACTATCTTTCCTTCACTAATTGCTTTTACACTTTTGTCAAAAAACAGTTGGACATATTTTCGTGGATCTATTTCTTTTCAGTTGATCTATGCATCTATCCCTCCCACATTACGACAGTCTCCATCACTGTTCTGATATAATAAGTCTCGGAATTGGGTAAATTAATTGCCCTATCTTTATTCTCCTTTATCAAAATTGTTTTACCTATTCTAGTTTGGTTCCCTTTCTAGACAGATGTTAGAATAATCTTGTTTATGTCTATAAAAATATTGCTATAATTTTCACAGGAATTGCCTTGAACCTGTGTATCATTTTGTGGAGAAACACTATATTATACCGAGTCTTCTAATCCTTGAACACATTATACACTTGCATTTATTTAGATTTTCTTTGACTTCTTTTATCAGCACTGCATAGTTTACATCATACAACTCATGTACATCATGTTTTGTTAGGCTTACACCTAAGTATTTGGGGTATTTTTGAGCAGTTGTAAATGGTATTGCATTTTTAGTGTCCACATGTTCATTGCTAGTATAGAGAGGTGCAATTAATATTGTATGTTTATACATTTTGCTGCAACCTTGTTGTACTCATTTATTCATCATGGGAGTTTTTATTCTGTTTTGTTTTTGTTTGTATATTCCCTAAGAATACATGTAGACAATCTATGTGGATAATCCTCTATGTACATGCATCTGAAAATTTTCTGTTTTCTATTAGAATTTTCTCTCCCAGTTTTTATTGGAATTTCCTATGTAGACGTATTTACAAATTGTGACAATTTTATTTCCTTTCTGATATGTCTGTGTTTTATTTCCTTTCCTTGCCTTATTGCTCTGGCTAGAAGTTCCAAGACTAAGAAGACAGGAGTTGTGAGAGTGGACACCTTTGCCTCGTTTCTTATCTGAAGGGGAAAGCAGTTAGTCTTTCACATTTTAGTATAAGATTAGCTGTGGGTTTTGTAGAGGCTCTTTTTAAAGTTGAGGAAATTTCCCTCTTTTCTTACTTTTTTCTGAGAATTTTTGTCATAAATGAGTGTTGAATTTCATCAAATGCTTTTTCTGCATTAAATGATATCATCATATGACTTTTCTCCTTTAGCCTGCTAATTTGGTGGATTACACTGAGTGTTTTAAATATATGTCCAGCCTTGCATGGAGTAAACCACACTTGGTAATGGTGTATAATTCTTTTAATATATTATTGAATTTTAATTGTTAATATTTTGTTAATATTTAAAATATTAATATTAATATTAAAATGTTTGCATACATATTTACAAGGAATGTTAGTCTGTAGATTTACATTTTTGTACTTTGTCTGGTTTTGGTATCAGGGTAACTTTAGCTCATAAAATAAAATGGGAAGCATTCCCATCTCTTCTATTATGTGGAAGAGATTACGTAGAATTAGTGTTAGTTTTTCTTTGTATCTTTATAGCATTTTCTGTTGTAATCATCTGGGTTTGAAGATGTCTTTTATTTCAGTTTTTAAATTACAAATTAAATTGTTAAAGATTTATAGGACTATTTATCTATTTCATATTAGATTAATTGGGGTGATTGTGTTTTTCAAGGAGGTGGCGCATTTCATCTAGTTGGCAGATGGATTTGTGTAGAGTTGATCATAGAATAGTCCATTATTATCCTTTTGAATTCCTCTATAGTAGTAATTTTTCTTCCCTCCTTTCATCCTTCTGTATCATACTAGAGGTTCATTCCATTTATTGATCTTTTCAAAGAATCAACTATTTGATTTTTCTCTATTGTTTTTCTTTTGTCAGTTTCATTGACTTATATTTTTACTTTATTATTTCCCATTTATGGCTGCTTTGAGTTTGTTTTGCTCTTCTTCTAGGTTCTTAAAGTGATATCATTGGTTTCAGCCTCTTTCTCTTTTCTAATGTATGCATTTGATGCTACATTTAGTGCCATAAATGTTCTTCTCAGGACTGCTTTCTCTGCATTCCACAAGTTTTAATATGTTGTAGTTTTTAATTTTCACTTAGTTCAATGTACTTTAAAATTTACCTTGAGACTTCCTCTTTGACTCATGGATTATTTAGATTCTGATGAGAAATCCATTGTCATTTGAATTGTTTTTCACCTATAGGATAATTGTGATATTTCTCTGGTTGTTTTAAAGATTTTTAAATTTTTCTTTAGTTTTCAGGTATTTAATTATGATGTCAGTGTGGATTTCTTTGGGTTCATCCTGTTTGGGGTTTACTCACCTCTTGAACATAGGATTATGTGTCTTGTCAAATTTGGGAAGTTTTCAGCCATCATTGTTTCAAGTACTTTTTCAGGTCCATCCTCTATATCTTCTCTTTTGGGACTTCAGTGACATGCATATTAAATCTTTTTGTAGTCCCACACTGAGGCTCTATTCTATCATTATTTTAGTCTGTTTAGTCAGATTGGGTTATTTCTATTGTTCTATGTTCCAGTTCACTGGTTCTTTCCTCTGTCCCTTCAGTTCTGATCTTGAGCTCATTCACTACACTTTTTATTTTGTTATTCTATTTTTTACTCCTAAACTTTCCATTTGGTGCTTCTCTATATTTCTTTGCTGAGACCTTCTATTTCTTTGCTGAAGTTTTCTATTTTTCATTTGTTTTCATAACAGCCAATTGAAGCATTGCTCATGAGTGCTTTAAAATCTTTGTTAGATAATTCCAGCATTCCTCTCTTCATGGTATGGCCATCAATTTATTGTTTTTTGTAAAATTCAGTTTGAGATCTTCCTGGTTCTTTGTATAAAGATTTTGAATTAAATCTTGGACATTTAAAAATTGTGTTAGGAAGCTCCGGACCTTATTTAAATCTTCTGTTTCAGCAGGCTTCCTCTGATAGTGTTCTGGTTGGGAGTGGGGGACAAGACCTCATTACTGCCCAATGGGGATGGAAGATCAGATTCGCTACTCAGCTTCCACTGACACCCAGGAAGTGTGTACTGCTGTGGGGCTGGGAGGATTGCAGCTGCCACGTGGTTTCCACTGACACTGCAGTGGGGTTGTCTTGTTTCTGCTGGATAATAATGAAAGTCCTAAGTCTCCACTGGGCCATTTCAGCGGCGGGGGAGTAACTTCTTGTTGCTGTCAGGTGGGCTGGAAGTCCAGGTGCCCATCTGCTCTCCTCTGACTCCGTGGGGGTCGGGGTGTGTTTCCAGTGGCAGGAATGGGATTTCCAGCACCCTTGGCATTCTGTGACGCTGCTCTGCAGCTTCACAAGTGCGGATGTCTAGGTTTTCTATGTGGTCTTTGCTGGCATGGCTGTGTGGGGCACATAATTTTTTCTGTGGTGTTTGGCTGGAGTAGGGCCATTGTTGTCTAATGTTTTATATTTTCCTAGGATGCCGTTGTCCTTTTCCTTTAGCTAGAGAGGCCAGGCTTTGGTTGGGCATTTCTTTCCGTATCCATCAGCACTTCTGGGCCGCCAGCTTCTTCAGCTTCCAGTCTTGGATACAAGAGGCAAAAAGAAAACAGAGAACTCACTACCATGTCCTGAGATTCTTAGATGGTCTGCCTTCTCTTCACCTTGCAGAGTCTTCTTGTTTTATATATAGTGTTCAGGGTTTTTAGTTGTGCTTTGTGTGACAAATAGAAAAAAGTACATCTACTCCATCTTCCCAGAAGTGGAAGTAGAGAATAGTTATTTACAAACAAAAGTATTCAAACATTTTGACCCTATAACTCCATTTCCTGAAATGTAATGTGAAAAAAATCTAATATATGCACAAAATATTCACAGTTTGTTATTTTAATAATGGCAAAAGTTAGAAATAAACAAGTACCAATAATAAGACATTTGTAACATACATATAGTAGAATACAGTACAACTGTATAAGTTGTAATTCTAGATTTCTTCACATTATACAGAAATATATTCAAGATATTTACTGAGTGACTGCAAAGTAATTACAAATAGGATGTACAGAATGAACTTCTTTATAGAAAATAATATGATAAGTATGTATATAAGCAATTTTTATTTATGTAAGGAGAGCCTCCTTAATCCAGTTCTCTGTCTATTCTGTGGCTACATCTGAGCAGAAGCTAAACTTGGCTGAAGAAAAATTCAAGTGTTTTTGAGCATATGTATTGAGTGTATATGCTGAGTGCATACAGACCACATACCTCATCTATTGCCTGGCGGTCTCATTATATACCCTGTTCCTCATATCAATTCATACATTTTAAAATGAAGATATTTAACTGTTTCCTTCTCTTCACTTTCAGCAGTTGACTTTGCTTCTGAGTTACTCAGTAAAGGAAACTTTCTTAAGTTCTCATCATCAAATCGACCACTCTACCCACCTTGTCTTCCCCCTTCTCACAATGAACTGTTGGTTCTTGTCTCTCAGTTATCACAGGATCCTGTGCTCTTTCATGTGCTCCAGATTGTTCCAGAAATTGCTCATTTTTCTGACACTTTTAGTCTTCCTCTCTCTAGTGAAGCCATTCCCTTCCAGAACTGATAGATCTGTCTCCAAAATCCTAATTCTGCCAAAATCCTCAAGAGTTATCTATCTCAGTCTCCATGCCTTCACTTTTCATTTTCTCTTGATGCTTTTCCAGTCACACGTTCATCCCCATTGAAACAAACATTTGCAGCCAGTGATATGAATAATTTCTACACCTCACCTCTCCGGATCGCAAATGGGCAGTTGCTCTTCCTCCTACCAGGTTTTACATCAACATCACATCAGCATTTGTTCACTTCCAAGCTCCCTGTCCTCATACTCTTTCTAAACTTGGCTTTCAGGAGAATATACATACCTGGTTTTCTTCTTTCTGCACTTCCTATTCCTTTTCAGTGGGTGTTCATAGAATTAACTTTTTTCCTCAATTTCAGGATGGTGGCACATCCTGGGCCATTACTCAGAACTCCTCTTGGCCTCTCCTTAGTTTCTAGAAGACCCCCTCTGGACCCAGAGTCTTTCTTCTGGATCCAAAGGTGTAGGTTATTAGTGGATGAAATTATTCAGGTGTGTGAGGTTTGTCCCCATGGGGATGCAAGTAAGGCTCAGAATTATACAGGTGTGACCTCCTGACCATTGGCTTGGGACGTCCGTGTCTCCTGAAGCAAGCAGAGTTAACACTTTTCTGCCGCTCTCCACGCTTCTCTTCGTGAAGACTGTGATTCTTGCTTCATCTCCACAGAGATACAGGCAGTCAAAACCATGGGTGCCAAACCTCTAAACAAACCTTGATTTTCAATCGGAAGTTAGAATTTTTCATAAACTCCTGAATTAGAAAACTCATGTGTGGTGTACAGTTTTATTTCAGATAATAACATTTGCTGCAATAAAATCTACTTATCAGTAAATATAACTTCTCTCTCTTTTTTTCGTTTCAAATCTTTATGTTGTGACTCAAACTGAATTATTCATAATTTTAAAAACAACATAATGTTTGGGCGTATTTGTTGTAATTTAAAGCAGCAATTTAGATGGAAAGAAAATACTTCTCCTTATTCTTCATTTTAGCATAAAAGTACACAATTAATCTTGGTTTCGGTTTATATGACTGTTTAGCAGTGATGCTTTCCCATCCATTTACACATTTAACTCAACATGTATTCTGTAATTTTTACTTCTACTTTTTTTTGTTAGAAATTTAGCCCTTGGGCAAAATAAAGGAAGTAATTACTTTTTGTCAAAATGTTGCAAGACGGTAGCTCTGGGTTTGCAAAGGAGACTCATCAGGCCTGTATGTCTTCTATTCCTACCGTTATTTTACTTATCCCGAGAGCGCTTAGGAGACGAAGCTTATCATCAGTGGACTCACCGTTATACTTCTAATCTTAACAGAAGTTTTGGATATGTGGTGTTGTAAATGAGATACGTTATTTGAAAAAATGCATAAGTGAAAAGCTGTATAAACCCTTTCCTTTGATGTATTGCCATTTAAGTGGCTAATGTGATTGAAGTGCAAAGGGACGATGGCTGTGCGCTTCTGATCATTAGTAACAGTACCTCGTAGCTCAGCACAGTGGAAACCCTAGCGTAATGAGAAAACAGCCTTTTTATAGCATCTCTGCAGGAAGAGGTTCAAAGTGTGCTCATACATCTAGATTCCTTTGTGGATATAACCTGTATATTAGACAGCTTCGGGCTTCACATTCTACCATTTACCAAAGTTGAGAAGTGAAGAATTTGTTACTACAGAAATTTGGACAAATAATTTTGTAATGAGTTTTTCATAGCGTGACTTAGCATATATTTATATTGTAGTAAAAATTACCTGGTCCCTGTACAAAAGCTTTTGTATGAAGAAGGATGTGACAACAAAGACAAGTAATATATTATCACTGGGAATATGATATTAACTAAAGAATCCACCGTGGTAAAAATTTTGCCTGACCCTAGTGGAAGCAAGAATGGATTGAAATAGCCTACGGTGTGAAATAAGAATTAGTTAAGGTGTATTTAACTACTTTCTCTTGTTCTACTAGAATTTTCCTACCTTATTTTGGTGCCTATCATCTTCAATAAAAAAAAAAAAACAAAACATTTTTTTTTCATATATCAGAGTTTGAAGTCCCAGGAATCAGCCTCTGACATAGATGAGCTAAAAAAAGCATGTGCTTTTGTGTGAAGTCATGTAGAAGGGAGAGAATGGAGCAGAGCTGGGCAGAGGGAGAAGTTGGGCTGCAATCCAGGCTGACAGTCACCAAGGGAGCCCAGGGTAGATGACCCTTCAGAGGTGGCCCAACCTGGTCCTTTTGGATCCCCGTTGACCTTTCATGAGACATAGCTGCCCAGGGGGGGAACATAGCCTTGGGAGAGGCATTTGTTTTCAGCTGAGGCAATATCTGGGAATATTTGGGAAGCCCTAAGAGATCTTGCTCTTAAGACCTTCAGCGGAGTGGATGAGGCCCACCCATGTTACAGAAGGTAGTCAGCTTTACTCAAGGTCTGCTGATCGCAAATGTTAATCATTCACAGGGGCATGGAGACTGTGGTTTGACCAAACAACTGGTCACCATAGCCTACCTAGGTTGGTGCCTAGAATTAACCATCACAGGCATTGTTGTACCTTCTTTGTGGTGAGAGGCACATGATTCAATCATTTCTCCCTTACTTTTTAAAAAAAATCTATTTATTTATTTATTTTTGGCTGCGTTGGGTCTTCATTACTGCGCACAGGCTTTCTCTAGTTGCAGCGAGCGGGGGCTACTCTTCGTTGCGGTGTGCCAGCTTCTCATTGCGGTGGCTTCTCTTGCTGTGGAGCACGGGCTCTAAGCACACAGGCTTCAGTAGTTGTGGCACTCGGGCTCAGTAGTTGTGGCTCACGGGCTCCAGAGAACAGGCTCAGTAGTTGTGGTGCACGGGCTTAGTTGTTCCGTGGCATGTGGGATCTTCCCGGACCAGGGCTTGAACCTGTGTCCCCTGCATTGGCAGGTGGATTCTTAAGCACTGTACTACCAGGGAAGTCCCTCTCCCTTACTTTTGATAATGTGCTGCAGCATGCCTCTGACACTGAACACCTAAATTTTACCAACGTGGCACCACCCGAAATATGCATGGGGTAAGTGTCCTACCCTTTGGGACACATCTGTCTCACTGTGGCCTCCAATGTGTTTCTGTGATCTATTAGCATGATGCCATCAATTCAGTGGATTCACATGATATTCAGTAGGATTATCAGGAAATTCAGGTCTCTCCAGATGACGTTATGGCAGAGGGTTGGATATTAAACCCAGCCTTGGAGCAAAACTCACAATGTGTACTGTTGTTTTATTCATGTGGATGTGAACTCGTTCTGATCCCTTTCTTTGACTGCAGCCATGTAATCTGTGTTAACCTGCTCTAGCAAAGACAGCGGCAGGTGTGGCAGCTGCTCCCTGGTTAAGTGTGCAGACGTATGCTGCCGTGCTCCAAGCCCCACGTGTGTTTTGCAGGATCTGACTGGGAATTTAAGTGGCAAACTGACAGGCATCACCCTATACCCTTTATGTCTGTAAGGGTGTCCAAGGGAAAGAATATTGCTGCTGATTTACAGTCTTGGCTACACTGGGGTGGGGGAGGGCAAGTTTCATAAGCTTCTACTTGGTCTTCTATATATAATAGCTTTTAAGCCACCAGGTGAAGACCCAACATGGAAAGGGTGACATACTCAAAAACATATCTATTCTGTTTGCTCATTTAGGAACTGAAGAACTAGCCGTCGGGTAGGTCTGTGGACTGAGTGGGCCTGTGGTAGACGGAGCTTAGCCAGCACTTCATCTGTTGCCTGGTCCCCATATGCCCTCAGTGCAGAAGGGAGGAATGAAGATGTTTCAGGTGTCCGAGTATGAATGCTGACACAGACCAATGTGTCCAGTGGTGCCCTCAAGTAATTATTGGGTGTCCCCTTTCCCCTAGGGCCATTAACTTTTGTCTATGCAAATTCTCCCTGTCCTTCAAGAAATGATTTTAATCCTATACTGTTCATGAATTTTGAAATTTTATAATATATATCAGTCTTAGTTTCATCATCAGGTAAACAAAAATATTAGAGCAAGAAAATAGCTAGATTTCCTGTGTCTCTAACTCTTTAAATAATATTTTTAATCTGCCATGTCTTGTAGCTAGATTAATACAGATCACATAGAATGCATTTGATAAACATGTGATATTTTAAGAGCTTAAATTGTTAGGAGATGCATTTAACTAGGTTGTCAACTTGAAAGATGCAAATATTCCTCAAAATAATATAATAAATGCTTAAAATCATCATGAAATATTGAAATATTTAAGATTAAAACATTCATATAAGATCAGATTTGTTGCATTACCAAAAAAAGAAAATCTCTTCTTTATGGATTTCCCAATGATGGGAAAAAAATCCTCAGATATGCAGTTCATCTGCATTTAAGTTCTCCAGGAAATTTATCTGTGGTAAAAGCATGCAATTCTGAAGATGCTACCATTTGTATATCATTTTTTCCCAGGAAGTAGCAGATTATCCCCTAACAAAATTTATAAATGTGAAATGTATTCCTACTGGAAAAACAATGGGGGGTAGATGTGTAGAACCCCATATTCAAAAAGATGCTTTCAAACTACATTTTAAAAACCAAATTAAGTCTGTAAAACCTGGGAAACGTTTGTTTACTACTTTTGAGGGGACAGAATTTTGTAATTTTTCATACAAAACCTTACAACTTGTCTCAAGTTGGCTGTCATTCCAAAGTGCCAGATATAATGGCAGATTCCACATTAGAGGGCATTCCTTACTTTAAGAATTTCTGCTTTATTTTTTTCCTCATAGATCCAGAAACAAATGTATTTTATGAAATAGTTATAATTTAGCAGTATTTTTAGTTTATATAAAAACATTCAAAATAATATTTCTTTTGCTCAAAGTTTAGGATGTAAATTATCAAGAATTCTTGTGGTATTAAAATATTCTTACATTTAGTGTGAAATCTAACCTTTTCGTGGAAGCAACGTCTACCATTTTGTAGTGCATCTCCAGTTATTTCATTAGGGTGATCCAGGTCTTTAGTATTATGAGTGACTTTACAAACAGAAAAGTCTTTTGTCTTTTTTTAGATGTGTACCTCAATGCTTTCTTTCAAGAATACCAGAGCCCACTGACAACCATAAGGATCATTATAAATTTACCATTGGGTAGAAAGTGAAAGCCAGGCAGCATTGTAGAAGGGGTTGAGGCAATATTTTTTAACCTAGGATTTTCTACTTTTTCTTGAACATGGGTCCCAAAGGAAAATATACATGTCAAAACAAAGCAGGTAGAAGCAAAAGAATTCACACACAGAGAGATTTAACTGCAGGGGGATTCAGCACTGCCCCCAGGTATGTTCGCCTGAGAGTGTTAATGACTGGGTAAGAAACAGGAGCAGGAGACATTTGTTGTTGCTCAAGGAACAACAGAAGACCTGGAAACCTGCCTCAGTTCAGTCGAGGGGAGTAACAAGTGAATGCATTTTTTGTTTACTTACGTAAATCTTTATACATCACTATGTAAAGATTACAAGATCCCAGAGAGAACACAGCATAGGAGAGGGGAGAAAATCAAACCAGAAGAAGAGATATTAGCGTCGCAAGGGACCTTAAATGCACTGAAGTCCGATTTCCTACTGGATGTCAGCATTGAACGTTATGGATTTTGTCAAGTGGCTGAGTCAGTGTTTATCACTGATGGACACACCCTTTGGTTTAGACATATTTTCTATATCTGAAATTTGAGATATACTTATGCATTAATAGAAAACTGTAACCCTTCTGCTATATGATTAATCTTCAAATTTTTGAAACTGACTCACAGAAGTTCCTTTCTCCTTCCTCAGCTTCTTCTGGAAGCTACACATCTCTAAATGTTAAAGCCATTCTTTAAAGGACGTGAATGTGGCACAATCGGTGATATTCCACCTGGATTCCTAGTCCATACGGACTTGATGCCCGTGCTGGCTGTACCAGCAGCAGACAGTTTTACTTTCAGCCCCTGAGGATGTTGCCTCAACTGCTGAGAGCCATCTTTCCCAAGATCATGCCCTTTCGCAGAGCATTTCACATCTGCTGTTATCAGTATGGAAGTATAAAGGCTTGGGTAGCCTGCAACCGTAGGCAATTATGAAAGGCCATTATAATTCCAGAACTTCCCGTGGGTTTGCTTCAGGTGATTACTGGGCCTGAATCACAGCCTGATTTCTGCTGCTGCTGCCAGGGGGACCTGAGCGAGAGGAGTCGGGGGTGGGGTAGTAAAACGTAGTATCCCTAGTGCTAAAGCGTTGGGCCAGCAACATGGGTATTATTAAATTTGTTCCACCAAAAATAAAAACATCAATGATAGGTGATCAAGAAGCTAATGGCAGTCTCCAAATTAAATCAGGCAAGCCAAATACCACAAAATATATGAATAGAGTGCAAAAAAATATGAAACTTGAGCTTTCAAGACACTGGACGCCAGGCAGTATAGGTCAGTGATCCCTGAGGGATGGGAAACAAATCAGTTGTGCCGTGTGGTCACCCCAGGAGCCGTCTTGAGTGAGTCTCCAGCCCGTAGCACAGGGAGGGAGGAACTGGGCAGAGCCGAGAGTCCAAAGAGAACAAGGCAGCTAAAATTCACAGAACAGAGCAAAGGAGGGGAGAGAGGTACAGGGAGAAAGAAATATGCAGCTCTGCAGATGGTCCTTTGGAAACTTCAGCTGAAGGCTGTAAAGCATATGCATGTGAGAAAAGCACTGAAAGCCAGAGTAAGAACCGCCTGAAGGATTGAGTGGGAACAGTAGTCATTCGGCACTAACACAGGGCTGAGGACAGTGCCTGCTCCCCCCAGCCACATTGGAAGACTGCTTAATTCATGGGGCGTTAAGTAGAATGCACAGACCAGCCTTGGCTCAGTGCTGGGGAATAATTATCCCTAGACTAAATGCTGCTCTGGTAATGCCTAAAGAAATATTAAAAGCGATAACAACAAGGATCAAACTCATCGCAAGTAATTTAAGTGCGTTCTCTAAAAAGGCTCAAGAATATTTATAGGAATACCAAAATATACAGCCAACAACAAAGTAAAATTCACAATAATTGACGTGCTATAAAAGATTACCAGGCATGGAAAGAAGCAGAAAATGTAATCCTTAAAGAGGAGGGGGAAAAAAAAAAACAATCAAAACCAATCTAGAATTCATACAGACGTCATTTAGCAAAAAGGAATATTAAAATAGTTACTATAATTGTATCTCACGTATTTTAAAATGAGATAGAATCATGGAAAAGAAAACATATTTAAATCACAATTCAAAAGATTAAAAACAGTAATGTATGCCATAAAAGTATTCTGGTTAGGATATTTGGCAGATTAGATGTTGAAGAGGAAAATATTATTGAATGTGAACACATAGCAAAAGAAACTGATGAAAATTAAACACAAATCAGGTAATTTTTTAAAATGAAAGTGGTACATTTCTTATAATTGATGAACCTACATTGATCCGTCATAACCACCCAAAGTCCATAGTTTACATTGGGACTCACTGTTGGTATTCATTCTGTGGGTTTGGACAAAGGTATTGTATAATGACACGTATCCACCATACAGGGTAGATTCACTGCCCTAAAAATCCTCTGTGCTCCACCTAGCCATCTCCTACCCCTGAACCTCTGGCCACCATGGATCTTTTTTACTGTCTCTATAGTTTTGCCTCTTCCAAAATGTCATATAGTTGGAATCATACAGTATGTAGCCTTCTCAGATTTCCTTCTTTCACTTAGGAATATGCATTTGAGTTTCCTTCATGTCTCTTCATGGTTTGATGGCTCATTTCTTTTAGCTCTGAATAATATTCCATTTTCCAATGCTTGTTTGTTTTTAAATGGTGTGGCATATATGAAAAAATGATGTAATTAAAAGGTAATGAAGGATCCTAGCAAAACCCAGAAAATCCATTCTAGCCAAAAACATAACCCATGGGAAAAAAATTAAACCTCTTGGATTTATTCTAGAGAATAACTTAAAAGAATTTAATTTAATAAAATGGCCTTATGGCAGCCAGGAGCCCACTGGAGGAGACAGGATTAAGACTCTTGATCGTTGCTGTTGACAAATGACTACTGTTATGTTTCCTAGTTTCATCTTCCAAAAAGAGAATTGCTATTGTAGTTATCTTATTCAGACACCACTAGTGGGGCTAAACAAAATTGTGCTTAAGATTTAGATTTTTAGACCATAAGTAGCCACAACCAGCCATGAGGAGCTCATATAAGCCCGTCACTGAGACCCCAGCTGAATTGTATGCAACGACCGAGTGGTTTTGAGGAGACAAGTGTTCCTTTCATGGACAGAATCATTCACACAGTGAAGTGGCCAAAGTGTGGGGACAGCACCCAAGGTTGCCAGCCATCTACCGCTACCCACTCTCCTCTCCTTCCATAGTGAAAGGACTTCCAAAAGTCTGCTGGATGCATGGATTTCACAATAAAGATGACACTTTGAGCCTGCCTTCTAAATATTCAGTCCATGGAACCAATTTCTGGTCAATGGGACAAACACAGATGGGATCGGTGCTTCCTGAGAAGTGTCCTTTACAGGGGAAGCCCGTTCCTCTCTCCACTTCCTATTTTCTTGCTGCCGGGATTGGAATTGATGGCTGCAGCTGGAGCACACATCCCAGACCATGAAGTCCCCTTGATAATAAAAGTCATAGACATGATAGGCCAAACACGAAAGGCTATGTGATGCCATATTCATCAGGGCAGGAAATCTCACGTTGTTATAGGTATCTGTTTCTTACAACTCACTATAATCCTACTCAATAGACCAAGACAAGACACTTGTGATTTCTGCTATAGGCAACAGGGAGCCACTGAATCATTTCAGTCAGAGAAATAGCAGAGACATACATGTATTTTAGCAAAATCACATTGAACTGTGGAGATCTGAGATCTGGAGATCTGGGTGGAGCAACTCAGTGGTCAAGCTCACCAGTAAGAGGCATTTGCAACGAAGCAGATGAGAGATACTGAGAGACAAGTGCAGAGCTCCTTTAAGAACATACTGAGCTTAGGGAGCTGTGGGTCATTCCATTGGATCTTCCCAATATGCATGTGAAGCTTCTTATCAGCATGTGAGCCTAGAGGTTAGAATACGGGTGGATGAAGAGTAAAGAGTGGTGAGATCATTGCTGAAAACTACAAGTATTGATGAAATGTCCAAGCATGCTCATTTTAAGAGATGGGCAAAAACAGCAAAACACAACAATGAAAGGGGTAGGAAAGAAGCACAAAGCCTAGAAAACCAGGAAAGCCTGTGTACATGAATCAAGATAAAAGCAGCTAATGGGAGAAAAAGAAGTAGGATATTTTAATAGGTAACATCAACATGTCAGGTGTAATAGAGAGTTCATTGACAACAAGTAGAAAACTTACCATGATTGATTTTGACAACATGGAGGACACTAGGATGCAGTTTCAGAAGAATAGTTTCAGTAGATTGGTGGCATAGAAGCCAGAAATTAATAACTTCTTAAACATTTAGCATAACTTAGTGCCCAGTGTGCCAGGAAAAACACTGCTATCCACTAAAGTAGACACTATGGAGATGAGCTTTAATTTTTCAGTCTTGGTGAAAGGTAGATGGAACTCTATCTCTCTTTCTTAATGATGGCTTTTATAAACCCACACATTTAATAATATAGGTAATACTGCTGATGGCCAGTACTTTAGAACAGTACCTGCGTACAGGGCAGAGCTCAGTAACTCACTAATACTGCCAGACACTGATGGGACTGAGACTCTTAGGGATGGTGCTGTGAAGGCAAAGGGGCAGCCATTCTCCCGGCCCCCTGTTTGCATGGGCACAGATTTCCACAGGACAGCACGGCTGGCCTGTCCCTGTGCCCCTCACCACAGAGAACTCCTAGGGTATTGGAAGAGGGGATGCAGGTTGGGGTCACTGTTGACCCATGTCCCTGTGGTGTCATTATCTAATCTCCTCAAAGACTATCAACATCGGGGATTTGAGACCTTTCCTTCCTCTTTGCCCCAGAGCAGCATGAGGAAAGAACCCTGGTAAGCATGGTTTGCAGATTCACCATTTTCCCTTTGCGCGATCTCTCTGTGGTCTCCTGTAGGAGTGGGGGGGTGGGGAGGAGGGAGAAATGGTAGCTGCAGCTTTCTGGGCTGATGACTGTGGATGGAACAGTGAATGTGCTGATCCAGATCCTTGATCTCAGTGGGTTTCCCGAGCAGTGTGAGAAGCGGACGCATAAACAGGAGATTACAACACCGTGTGAACAGTGCTTTGAGAGGGCAACCGTCAATTACAGTGAATACTGATCACGATTTCTGGTTGAGCAGAACCTTCTGAGCACCCTTAATATTTGGGGAGAATTTTCAGCTTTATAAGTTCCAACAGCCTCAGGTAGAACCTTGAGAACTTGCTTCTTCAGCCTTCCTAAAAACTATGACTCAAGTCTTCATTCTGGGCTCCACCAATCAGAACAGTTTTTATAGGGAACCAGCTGGAAGTGAGCAAATTGAGAGAGGCTCTCTGTGGGAGTCACTGTGGAATGTGGGGGGCAGTGGTGACCTCCCATATTCAGGTGTGGCCAGGGAAGGTTCACAGTCTAGACCTTAGGTCTGTGGGAGCAGAAGTGGGGGGAGCAGTAGAGGTGAATCTGAGATCAATGCGAATTACAGCATCCCGTTCTCAAGGCAGCAGCAGCCGTAACAGCAGTCTCTTCATCAGGCCATTTCTATGGTGTCGTTTGGAACTTTTTCCTAGAAGCATAACCTTGAACCTGTTTCTTCACTTTTCAAATGATGCCATAAACATCTGTTACTTAAAACAAAATGTACTTACTGACACAGGTGTATCAAACCCAGATGTTAGGGCTCAAAGTGACCTCCGTGGAGGAAGTAGCGTCTAAGCAGAAAGCTAAGTTAAAACTTAAGCAAATAACAAGGGTGATAATACACCTGCAGGTATAGAACACAGATTATGAAGACCAAGAAGCCAGAAAAGACTTGATGGCATCCCAGAAATGAAATAGTATCAATGTCAGTGGGGAAAAAAAGGAAGTAAGATTGGATAGTGAAAAGTGGTTAAATCTTGTAAACCACAATAAAGGTATTGATAAAAGGAAGATGAATGCAAACTCTCTAAAGGGTATTAACAACGAGAATGATATGTTCAGATGTTTAAAAAAGAATCTCTACGACTGTTGGAAAAAGCAGTACTGAAGATGTGGAGAGTGGGTGAGAGACTGTAGTTGTAATCTAATCAAGAAAGAAACAACACGGACTAGGAAGTGGAAGTGGGCATAAGAGTGGATTAATTTAGGAACTGTTTGGAGCTAATATAAAACAAGTCATGGTGATTAATTTGTTAGGTGTGTTGAAGGAGGGAGAGGAGATAAAGTAGTTACCCAAGATATTATTACCATGGATTATTGGGTACTTAGGTGGTAGTTATTGAAATTTTTAACATGGCAGGGGGAATGAATCAGGTTTGGAAAGGAAATGACCCTTTGAGTATGTGATGTGCAAGCCTATGTGATACCAAGTGGGGATGGCTTGTGGGCTCGGGAGAGAGATCTGGACATGTATTACAGTCTTTGTGTCTGTCTTCATGTAAATAGTAATAGAAGGCATCGAGTCTTCATGTAGGGTGAGGAGGCTATAAAGAGAATATGGGACAAAACTCTGATGAACATAGACCTTCTTACATGGCCAACGGAAGAGGATTTTGGAAAGTAGGTGAAGTAGCTGATTGGCAGGCAGGAAGTTGGTTGTCCCAGAAGCCAAGGGAGGGAATTGCTTTAAGAAAGTTGGGTGGTTAGGGGAGGTCAGTGAGAGCGGTTTCTGTGACATGGTGAGGGTACAGCGAGCGGGATTGCAGTTTGTGCCTGACCACGGGAAATGCATGAACACAGGCACTGAATGTTGATGATTTTTAAGAAGTGTGGCTATTGAGATGAAGGTAAAAACACAGCTTTTGGAGTGGGAGTATGGAACCGAATGTAGTATATAAAAGGGTTCTATTTTTTCCCCATTCTTTTCTTTCAAAATGAGATAGAATTGAATCTGTTTAAAACCTGATTGAAAGGACCCACGTAAAGGGAAAGAGAAAAAGTGGAAATTAAAGAAGAGAATAGGGCATAATAAATTACTGTCTGTGTTAAAACACTCTGTAACCCACTTTCAACCAGTATGATTGGCACTACATACCACACAGTCTGCAAATATGGAGTTTCTTATAAGAAAGGTTTAATAATGAAATGTATTTGTCTTTCTAAAAATCCCATAGAAATGTCCTAACGCAAAAAAAGTCAAATTATTTTATATATGCCATCTTGTGATATAGAAATATGAAATAAATTGTAAAATGACAATAGTAAAGAATTGTGTTAAATTGTCAGTCTTCAATGGAGTAGCATAAAGAAACAAAACGTATAGTTTTAGGCTGTAATTAAAATTTCACGACATCCAGTTGGGGACTGAAACCACTAAGACATTATAAAGATTTTTTCTAAAGTCCAAAACCTCACAGGCATCCTCTAAATTTCCAAAGGAGATGGAATACTTCTTAACCAGAGAATATGATTTTCAACAGGAACATTGGGACCAAGTCTGCAGCTTGCTGATAAGAAGGACAATGAGTGCTACAGCTAAAAGTGGTTCCAGGGAATATGAACTACTTAAATTGAACACAATATAAAATCTCAGACTATGTCAGCACATCATAAGAAAATTATTTCAGAATGTATATGCAGAGGAATTTAGGAAATAAGGTTGATGTAATAGGGGAACGAACAGAATTCAGGAGTGTAGAATAAGGTTCAAGTATCTTAAAGTGATGCCTCTATTGTCCAAATATTGCCATTGATGTGAAATAACTTGAAGCAGTAGTGTGACTGTGAAATTGGAAATGAAATCAAGTCCTTCCTTTTTATAAAGTAAATACATTCAGAAAGGTATACTTAACAACACGAGGAGTGAGTTCCTGGGAAAAGTAAGGTGTTCAGGCTAAATACAGGATGGTGTCATCGAAATCATTCTGTGTTTAAAATGCAATTACTCAACCAGCATATGTGATCTACATTTATTCATGGCTTCCTTGGTGGAGGTTTAAACTAACACTTCAGTAGAATGGATCTTGAAACATTTCAATGTCCGATACAGCTAGTAGTTGAGACATGCTTCAACTAAGTCCTAGAAATTTAACCTAGATAACTATGCTGCTAAAATGTATACATTACCAGAAATAGTAGTGAGTTTCATGAAGGAAGGTGTCTAATTATTATTTATTATCAGGAGAAAATCTCTTATTTTCCCATTCCTCATTTGAACTTGTATTCAAATTTACGTACCCTTATGAAATGATACACTATTTTATATCTAAACTGTTGGTTTCAAGAGCTAACTTGTGAACACAGATATACAAATTTTACTTGTTAAGTTATGTCATCAGGAATGGTGGAGTAAGGACCTATAAAAGTTTTCTCCTTCACAGAAGACTTGAGGACAGTGGCAAAGCTTGACAGAATCAACATTCTCAGGTATCTGGAAATTAACCAAAGGCTTATGATAATCTGGGGACCATTTTGTTTTCAAGAAGGACAGCTGAATCTCTGTAAAAAAAGTGGGTTTTGCAGCATTTTAATGTGCTTTATTTCCATCCCCCCTCTCCAGCAACATGGTATCCTTGAAAACTAGGAAAGAAACCCCCTCTAGAGGAGTAAAAACAGAGCTGAATGTCTTTCAAAGTCCCATTCTCAGAGCAGTGCTATTATTTGACCTGATAGTGCCCTGGAAAATCTGCTTTCAAGGCCTGTCAATTATTTGACCTGACTTAGTATTCACCCAGTGGAACAGCCTTTTCCTTAAGGGCATTGTTCAAAACAATT
The DNA here is from genome assembly GCF_028564815.1 of Eubalaena glacialis. Taxonomy (NCBI): domain Eukaryota; kingdom Metazoa; phylum Chordata; class Mammalia; order Artiodactyla; family Balaenidae; genus Eubalaena; species Eubalaena glacialis. Next base: position 10,259,681 of record NC_083735.1, on the reverse strand, counting down.
AGCAGCGGTTGTTTAACACTGCAGCTGCCTGACACTGAGGTAACAGTTGGGAGCAAACAATAAGCTAACCGTGAAACTTAAAAGGAAGAGCTAGGGAAGGAGATGTCCATAGGAACTTTGAGAAGTTCTGACAGAGACCTGGAAATCTAGAAGGCCTTGTCCATGCAAACTGCTGTGGGCATGCTCAGGGCTGTGCAGATGGTCAAGAAAGACCTGAGAATGCTCCGATGCCTCACCTCTGGCTGAACCCAAAGCTCTGCACAAGTAGAAAGTGAGGACGAAGGCAGAATTTTAAGCTGTCTGATGTTGAAGGTGCCCCACCATGCACACAGGACTCTATGGTACAGACAGGGAGGCTTTATGGTTCTAGGTGTGTGAGGAAAACTGGCCAATAATCAGCTGACCACTAAGCTAACCAAGCAGAGTCTTCAGGGGCTGCACACAACAAAGAACACAGACTTTCCAGAATTAGTTCAGAAATTCACTAAACTAACAGAAAGAACAACAAACCCTGGGGAGAGAGGTGAATCTGATTTCTTGAGTAGCCACATTATATTATTTAAAATGTCTAGTTTTCAACAACAACAAAAAAATATGAAACATGCAAAGAAAATGAGGTTTACACACAGAAATAAAAATAATCTGTAGAAAGGGTCCTAAAGAAACTCATGCCTTAGACCTTTGCCTTTTACAAGGGAAAATTTTAAATCAGCTATTTTAAATATCTTTATATAACTAGAGGAAATCACATCTAAAATATATCAATAAAGATACAGAAATTTTAGGATAAAAGATCCAAATAGAAATTCCAGAGTTAAAAGTACAATATCTGAAATGAAAAAGTTTAGGACTCAACACCAAATTTGAGCATGTAGAAGAAAAAAATTTAGTGAACTCAAAGACAGGTCAGTTGAGATTATCTAGTTTGAGAAACAGGGAAAAAAGGGACTAAAACAAGAAATAAACAGAACCTCAGAGGCCTGTGGTCAATGTACCAGCATTGGCATAATAGGAGCTCCAACAAGAGAGGAGAGAAGAGGGCAGAGCAGACATTTGAAGAAAAGTGGCCAGAACTTTCCCAAATTTGATGAAAACCATTAACATTCCATGTAAGTAGCACAGTGATCTCCAGGTCGATAAACTTAAAGAGATCCACACCTAACACATCATAAAATCAAACTGTCAAAACACAAAAAGACTATTAAAAGCAACAAGCAAGAAACAACTCATCAGGTATAAAGGATATGCAAAAGATTAATAGTTTGATTTCTCTCCAGAAACTGTGGAGGCCAAAAGGCAGTGGGATGACATATTCCAAGAACTGAAAGAAAAACACTAGTTAACCAAGAATTCTGTGTCCAGCAGAACAGCCCTTTGTGACACATATATACAGTGGAATATTACTCAGCCATAAAACGAAATGAAATTGAGTTATTTGTAGTGAGGTGGATGGACCTAGAGTCTGTCATACAGAGTGAAGTAAGTCAGAAAGAGAAAAACAAATACCATATGCTAACACATATATATGGAATCTAAAAATAAAATGGTTCTGATGAACCTAGGGGCAGGACAGGAATAAAGACACAGATGTAGAGAATGGACTTGAGGACATGGGGAGGGGGAAGGGTAAGCTAGGACGAAGTGAGAGAGTGGCATGGACATATATACACTACCAAACGTAAGATAGATAGCTAATGGGAAGCAGCCGCATAGCACAGGGAGATCAGCTCGGTGCTTTGTGACCACCTAGAGGGGTGGGATAGGGAGGGGGGGAGGGAGACGCAAGAGAGAGGGGATGTGGGGATGTATGTATACGTATAGCTGATTCACTTTGTTATACAGCAGAAACTAACACACCATTGTAAAGCAATTATACTCCAATAAAGATGTTAAAAAATAAATTAATTAAAAAAAGAAAAGCACAACCAGGTAGAAAGAATAAAGATGGAAAGGAAATACTGCAGATGTGAATATCAGAAGAACTGGAAGTGGCTATGCTTGTACCAGCCACCATAGCTGGACTTTGAGACAAAAACTGATACTATAGACAAGGATGGAAATTTTATAAGGATAAAAGTGTCAATCTGTCAAGTAGACATGACAGTTATAAACATAGGCAGTGCTAAGAGGGAAATTTATAGCTACAAACAAGTATATTAAAAAATAAGCAAGATTTCAAGTCAGTAACCTACTCTACCACCTTAAGAAGCTAGGAAAACGAAAACAAACCAAAGCAAGAATAAGGAAGAGTTAGAAATGCAAATTCTCAGGCCCCAGCCCAGACCCAGTGAGTCAGAATCTCTGGGTTGGGGCCCCACAAGCCCTCTGGATGATTCTGCTACTCTATCCCATGTGAGAAGCCCTGCTCTAAAAGGACAATTTCCAATTAACTTTAGCGCACATAAGTTTATTCCCCCCTTATCACAGCACTGTGAATTGGGCAACGGTTTTTCAGAGTTTCTAATTTATAAATGACAAAACTGGGGCTCTGTGGTTTTGTGACATGCCGAGATGGATGAGCTGGGATTTTCGCTGAATCTGTGTCTGCTGGGCCATTGTTCTCGGTGTTATAAATCAGAGGCTCACAGAAAGATGTAGTGCGGTTCTCAGTGAGTCTGGCATATCCCCAGCATTCCTCTAGAAGCCCCACATTTTCTAGGTCATTCTGTTAATTCTGTATGCATTCTTTTTTGTCTAGTAAGTTTGTTTCCTCAGAAAAGGAATAGATAAATGATAGATCCATAGACAGATAGCCATTGGGTATTAAATTACTACATCTGAAATATTGAATTTTGATTAGAAACTGCTAATTATTCTAAATAATTTTCTATTTTTGTTTTTCCTTGTGATTGCCTGTATTAGCATAGCAGCTTAACTGGTGTAAAAAAAACATTCAATACTCAGTTGCTTAAAAAAATAGAAAATTTTTTTCTCTCAAGGCACATCCCAATGAAGGCTATTCAGGCTATAGATTTCCTTCTCTGGTTCAAGGCAGCTGCTCTAAAAATTCTCAGCAACTCCCAGCTAGTAGAAGGAAGGGGCAAGACATGCATATATATTCCTTTATCAGTGACCTAACCCAGAAACAGTGGTCATATCCATGCTGCTCCAATTCCATTGGCAAGCATTTTGTCACAGGGCCACATCCAGTTGCCACAGAGACCATGAGATGTGGTCTCCAGCTGTGGGTATGTCCTAAGCTCAAACTCAGAGGAGTGGATGGATGTTAGTGGAAAATGTAGCAGTCTCTAACATCGCTTGTATTTCTTAGGTTAAATAAGTTGTTTCAAAGTAATTCCACATTTGACTCTTTTTCTATCAAAACCAATAGAAGTCAGTATTTTGGTTAACTACTATTTCCTAGCTACCTTTCCAGGTTTGAGAGATTGAAAACAATCATAACTTTTGAGTTGCAAAGAACAATAGAAATTCCCAAATCCATCTGCCTCATCATTTGGGTGAAAATCCTGAAACACAAGTGGAGAAGAACATTGACAAAATTTACTTAGTCGATAGCAAAGTTGGGTGAGCATCTGTGTGACCTGTCTCCTAGACGTGGCCAAGTGTTTTCAGCTGCCCATGTTGACATTTCAGAAATAAGGATTTCAGAATATTCAGAAATAGTCTGTGGAATATGTTCTTTGGAGGGATGAGAGCAGATAAAGGAAGTAATTGAAAAATCCAGTGTATGAGAGTAATAAATGCTGTAGCTTTCAGAATATAAACCAGAATGTGTGATTTCATTTCCTTTGAAGTTCAAGTGTAAGCTCCTTTGAAACACTTCTCTACCTTACCTCTTCAAGGAAAAGTTCACAAGAGCTTGTTCAACAGGTCAGTTACATAATATTTTGCATTGTTTTGGCTAAATTGAGAGGGGTGAATATGACACTGCACTTATTAGTCACACAATTAGGTACAATGTGTGGTAATTAATATAGGCTATACTTGATGTGTTGATTTTTCTTTTTCACTCTTTGCGTAAAGTGCTGCTTTTTGTAACCAAAACGTAGCCTAGTAATTTCAACCGATGTTATGTAGCTGTCATATTTACATCTCTATGTAAGTTATGAATTCACGTCTCCATTAAAGGAAAAACATGATTTCTGACCTGAAGCATTCACACTTATTTAAGACATTACCAGTTTACAAGTAAAAACATATATTTAACTCTTTTGTACCCTCCTATAGTACACTTATTAATTTAGGTCCTAAGGGCAATTGTGTGCTAGGCTTGGTTTTCTTAAAAACCTTTAAGCACATAATTGGGGGAGTCCAAAGATTCACTGCTTTCTAATTCAACTGATGTTTTTGTAAGTTATTACCCAGCTGCTGTTCATTGGAGCAGGTGTTATAAACCAGGCATGAAATGGTCAAGGTTGAGTTTAGAACTCAGCAAGTCAGTGTGGCAAAAATGTGAGTATAGCCCGTCAGCCTACTATTTTTTAAATGCCCTGAGCGGTTCAATGTAACTTCTCTTTTTTTGAGTGTTCTCTGCATGTGAGGACAGTGCCAAGTGTGAAGGTGACGAAGAGGAGAAGGGCATTCCTGTCGTGCCCTCCAAATCTCGGGCAGTAGCACTCCTGTTCGTGTATTGTGTCCTAAAGTTCTAACTTTACCTCTCAGAATTCTAAACATGTGCAAATATTGTTTACTAAATATACACGCCTCTGAGAAATTTTCAAATAATAGAAGTAGAGGAATGTATCAATAGTGTGAAAATCATTATTTCCAAACATTTCATGAAAGTGTGGATGAGTTCTAAAATAGCATGTCTCTGACAAGACTAATGCTAATTGAGAAAAAGAAGAAGAAGAAATAAGAAGAAAGAAAGGATCAGAAAAGAGATAAGGCCATGCAGAAGCCACAAGAAGATACGGAAGATATTCCAGCAAGGGAATTTGCACTAATATAATTTTAGTTCTAGAGAAATAGCATTACGTCATTACATGTGTAAGTTTGTAACATTTCAAATTCACGTCTGCAACACCATTAGTTTTTAAATAATGAGAAGAATGCTAGGGGTAGTTGAAATGAGCTATTAAACCAGTTGAAATTTATATACATCCTGCCTCATTGTAAAGATATAGCAATAACTACCAAAATGAGATTATATAGATAACCCTGCATTGAATAAACATTTATTAAGCATTTGCCACTTATAAGATATTTCAGATTACTGAGACACACAGATGGTTAAGATGTAGTCTGTCTATTTAAAATCTCAATCCGTAAGGCAGATGAAGACTGTACAAAATGCAAATCATGAACCCAGATAAGAAGTAAGAAGTCTGAGAAGAAAGGTTCAAAGCATGGGCATTAAGAAAAGCTCCAGACATGTTTTATAAAACACTCAATAACCCAATTTAAATGAAGCATCGGCCCTGGTAGGGAAGCAGTGGACCATTAGTTTGGAAATGGATGTTGCACTTAGGAGTGTCTGGAATTTTTGTTTGAAGAATACATATGTTATTAATTAAACATTAAGGCATATGAGAGTTTTCAAGCAGCAGAGTAACATGATTAAAGTTGTATTGTGGGTTATCTTCAGTGGAGAAATATTTATGGGAACTATGCACGTAAAAACCATAGGCAGAGCAGTTGCAAAAACCATATACAGAGCAGTTGCAATTTTCCAAGGAAATATTAAGAGGTGCCTGAGTTAATGTGATAGCAGTAAAAATGGAAAGGGGAAGTTAGATCTTGATGGGGCATGGGGTGTAGGTAGAACCAACAAATTACCTTTCCAGAGGAGATGGACGTGGTGGAGAGAAAGAAAGCAGACTGAGATTCAAGGCCAAGGGGTCTTTGATAAGAGTGAATCCACGAAACCATATATGGATGTCAAGAGAAAGAATATGATTTTTGGAAGTGAGTTTTGGAATATGATTTTTGGAATATGACTTGGAAGTATGGTAAAATTTTATACCTTAATATCAGAAACGTGAAGCTGGAGTTGAGCAGAAAGGTAAATGATGGAGATGGAAATTAGCATGGAAATAACTGCTGAGCCCATGAGAGAGAGGAGGTCGCTGGATGCAGGCGTGGGGTTGCCAGTAAAAGGAGAGATGAGGAAGGCTCACGGACACAGTAGCAGCATCTGCATTTAGAGAGAGGAGGGGGTGGGATGTAGGATAGAAGGAAGAATTACAGCAAAAGATACAAAACAGGGGATCAGAGATGCAGAGGAGAATCAGCGCGACACAGTGTTAGAGAAGAAAAAAAGTACTCTGAGAAGGAAAGGTGATCAGCAGCGGATGCCTCCAATTTCCAAGAGGCTGAAGACCGAGCAAAGGTGTGTGGTAATTACCACTTGCTGTTGTGAAGAGGAGGGTCTCCGTGGAGATGTGGGGTTGGACCCGCTTCATCATTCTCCGATCCTCGAGGGCTGGTGAGGCAGATGAGGCAAGTGCAGAATGGAGCAATTAAGGAGTAAATCAGCACAAGGAAAAAGGAAAATCAGGATTGATGGAAGTAGCCTTCATTTTTTTTTTCTTTGAAATAGAGTATCTTAAATTTTAAAAAAATCTTAACAGAAAATGCTAAAATTCTCTTAAAATATATATTTTTTAATATACTGGGAAGGATCTTAGGTGGAAGATGAAGGAAAATGTTAGACACTGAGGACATGGGTCTTCAGACCCAAGTCAGCAAAAGAGACAAATTGACATATAGACACTAACATGTGTAGTATCTATCTATCCACTATCTATCTAAAATAGATAGCTAGTGGAACCCACTGTCTAGCACAGGGAGCTCAGCTCGGTGCTCTGTGGTGACCTAGATGGGTGGGGTGTGGGTGGGAGGGACGTCCAAGAGGGAGGGGATATTTGCATACATATAGCTGATTCACTTCACTGTACAGCAGCAATTAACACAACATTGTAAAGCAACTATACCCCAATTTAAAAAAATGAAGGAGAATTTGGGGATGAACATGTAGAAGAAGGTGAGAAAGAAGAGGTCAGGTGCATGAAAGCAGCCAAATAAAAATTCTCCAGAGAGAATGAGGCTACAGGATGATTAAAATCCATGCTTGTGTTACTTTGACAGCACTTCCTCACTCCCCACCGTCCAGTCCAGAATATCACACACACCACTGCCCTTCCTGAAAGTAAGGGAGTGCTTGCCCTCCTATTAGTGAAACCACAGTATCCCATGGGATTGAGAGACAGCCATGACATGAACTATTTAAGAAGATGCTTGAATCTATAGGAGACCATATGAATGTAAGTTTCAAATGAATGCCTTGGGTGTCAGATGGCAGGAAATGGGGTTCATTCCAGCCTCACATGGAGGTCAAGGACAAATAGACTCAATTTATGCTATGGATTTCCACTACTTTTACTTTGTAGACACTAGTGAATGCAACTGAAAATTAGACTATGGAAAGTAAGAGTATCAGAATTGGTGGGAGGATGAGAAATTTGATAGCAAATGCTATAAAGGGCAGTGGGACCTACTGTGGTGGTGAAGGACATGAGACATTTTTCTGCTCAGTTTCAAGGGAAACAATTTTATTTGTTTATCTGTTTAAGGCTGTGAATTAAAAGACAACCCACTGGCTTAAAATTCATAAGCTATTGGCTGCTTTCTGTGTGGCATCAAGGTGTTTGCCTGATGTGAGTCCCAAATAATGAGGTCTATGTAGAGAATGGTGTTATCAAAAGTCTCATTTTGTAGATAAATAGCATAGATCCCAGAGGTTAAGCCACTTGCCCCATGTCACACCACCTTGTAAGTGACAAGGGCAGGACTCACACACAGAACTCAAAGCTCTCACACTATGAGAGCCTTGCTTTGGACTCTAATCTAAATGTGCTCTAGTATGGAGTCCACAGTCTATAAGTTCAAAAACTACATTAAAAAGTTAATTCAACTCTCACACTTGATATCTACTCCTCTTTACAATAAGTCGAATCAGTGATTAGTATCTTTATAGGTCCATAAATCATAAAGAGTTACTATCTTGTTTTTCATGCTATTCAATAAAATATTTTAGGAGATTAAAGGAATGAGGGTAGATGGTACACAGTAACTTTTCATCATCACTATTTTATGCATTACCTTTAACACACTCAAAGTAAAATTTTAAGCTTTGTTTATGTATAGACTGCCTTACAAACCAACATGGAATTTTGTGATAATATAGCATTTTCTATGAAGCAGTTTGTCTTCAGTTCCTTGTGAACTTCAGAGTATTTAGATTCTTTAGATTTTTTTTTTAATCATTGAAACACAAAGAATGAACCATAGTTTCTACCAAAATCCTATAAAAACCCCCTGAGGAAATCTTTAAAAATTTGACAGATTAAATTCATTTGAATTCTGTTTAGCATTCATCATATTCACTTTTAAGCGGCAGTATAGCATAGATTAGGTTTCATATCCCAGCCCTCCATATTAACTGTGTGATCTTGAGCAAGTTACTTAACTTTTCTGTACTTCAGCTTCTTCATCTTAAATGAGGATGATAATTATACTTATCTCTAAGGGTTCCTATGAGGATTAAATGAGTTAATCAAAGTAAAACATTTGGAATAAAGTCTGGTAATGAAAAGATAAATCAGCTGATCTAAACCTAACCAAAACTGGCACAGACATCAGAATTACCAGTCAAATATAGTCAGTTACTCTAATTGTACTCTATATTTCAAAAAAATTAGGTAGAGACACAAAAAATATTTTTTAAACTCAATATTGATGAAAACTACAGTGTGTCAGATGAAAAATACATTGGTTGAGATTAATGGTAAATTAGGCATTTCAGAGTAAAAGATTAGTGAATTTGAAGACCTGGCAATACAAACTGTCTAAAATGAAACAGAGGGTGAAAATATAAGTGAATGAAAATTCAAAAGAGCCTAGTAAAAGGTGAAAGAATTTGAGTTGCTTAATACAAGTGTCATTGAAGTCTCCAACAAAGTGAAGAGAAGAGGGGGCAGAAAGGGTATTTGATAATGTAAAGATCAGTTACTTTCTAAATTGGATTAATGCAAAAGAAAGAAAGAATCAGAATCAAATTGATTAAAAATAGTGATAAAGAAAAAGTCATAAAAGCAGTCCAAAAAAAGGCACATTATATGTTCAGAGGAACAAATATAAGAATTACAGCAGATTTCTCATCAGATTCAAGTCATAAAATGTTGTTCTTTGATCACAGTGAATTTAAATTGTACACCAATAACTTGAAGATCTCTGGAAAACTCCCCAATATTTGGAAACTAAATAACACATTTATAAGTAATTCATGGTTTGAAGAAGAAATCAAAAAGGAAATATGAAAATATTCTGAACAGAATGAATAAGAAAATACAGTATATTGAATGTGTGGGGTAACACTAAAGCAATTGAGTCAAAATTATAGTACTATCTGCCAATGTTAGAAAAAAAGAATATTCTCAGCCTGATGACCCATTTTCTACCTAAAGCAACAGGGAAATAAAACAAACAAATGTGCCTAAAATTATTAGACAAAAGAAAATAATCATCACAGTAGAAAATGTAGTAGAACACTATAGAAAAAATTAATGAAACCAGATTTGAGAAGAAAAAAAAATTGATGAAATTCTGGTCAGACTGATCAGGAAGAAAAAAAAGAGAAGAGACACAAGATATGAGGAAGATGGTATTATTAGAGAACATATCTACAAATATTAAAAGAATAATAAAGTATGATGAGAACATTTATGCTAATAAATTCAATAACTTAGCTGAATGGACAAATAGATAAATAACATAAAAATACAAACTTTCAAAGTTCATTCAAGAAGTAATAGATAAACTGAATAGTCCTATAGCTATTAAATAAATTGGATTTGTACTTTAAAATGTACCCCAAAAATGACAAAGTTACCTTCAGGACCTAAAGCATCTTTGGTAAAATATTCCAAAGGTTTAAAGAAGTAATAATACAAATTATACATATGTTCTTCTAGAAAATTGAAGAGTTGGGCATACTTACCTACTTGGAGGCCATATTATCCTGATACCAAAGTCAGACAGAAGCACTACAAAAAAAGAAAACTACAGATCAATATATCTCTTGAATATAGAAACAAAAATTCTAAACTAAATTTTAATAAATTGAATCCAATAATATATACAACAATAATATATCTTGACAAAGGGTGTTTAATCCAGTAATGCAAGGTTGGTTTAACATTAGAAAAACAATTGATATAATTCACCATATTAACAATCTAAAGAAGAAAAAATACTGTTATTCTCTCAATAGATGTAAATAAGCATTTGACAAAATCCAACATTCATGTCTGATCAAAACTCCCTTCAAATTAGGAATAAAAAGTTACTTCCTCCCTTACTCAACTTGATAAAACACACCTATGATAACTGATGTTAACATCATGCTTACTCATGAAAGACTACCTGCTTTCCTCATGATTGGAAACAAGTACACCGATTTTCACCATGTCTAGTAAACACAGGTGCTATCCAGTGCAATAATTCAAGAATAGAAAATGAATGGCACATGGATTGGAAAGAAAGAAAGAAAACTCTGAATTTATTCACAGATGACATAATCATGTATGTAGGAAAAAAGAGGAACTTATTTTAAAAGCTGCTAAAACTAATAAGTGAGTGCCAGACTTTGAAGTCAATGCGGAAAAATCAGTTGTATTTTTATATAATTTCAATGAACATTTGGAAATTGAAATCAGAAAATAAAATATATTAATATCAAAAAGAAATAGTTAGGTTATATTTAATAAAATACCCTTCAAAACTTGTATGATGAAAACTATAAAACGTTGCTGAAAAATGTAAATAAAGTCTAAATAAATGGAGAGATATATCATGATCATGGGTTGAAAGATTAAATGCTGCTACCACCCATCAATTCTTCACATAAGTGACAATCCCAATCCCAAGCAAAATCCTGATCTAAAAGCAAATTTGGTAGAGAATGACAGCTGTTATTTACATTTATGCAGAAAAGGAGAGAAACTACAATGAAGAAACTATTTTGAAAAATATAAACAAATTTGGAAGACACATGCTACCTGATTATTAGGCATATTATAAAACTACATCAGTTGTAGCAGTGTGATATTAGCATTAGAATAGACAGAGAAATAGAAAAAAGAGTCTAGAAATAGAGCACATATACAAGAGCAATTAATTTTTGACAAATGTGCTGCAGGAATTCAAGGGACAAAGGGTAGTTTTCTCATGCAATGATGCTGAAACTATTGGGCAAAAAATGGATCTCTCCTTTACTTTTCAATTTATAGAAAATTAACATAAATCGTATCATTGACTAAAATATAAAATTGGAAACAATAAAGCTGCTAAAAGAAAAATAGGAGAAATGTTTGTGTTTCTGGATTGAGCAAAGTTTAATATCTATCACACAAAAAAGTCACTAACTATGAAATAAGAAAACACAATAAACTAAACTTTGTCAAAATTAAAGACTCCCTTCAAAAAATACTCTTAAGAAAGTGAAAAAGTGAGGAACAGACTTGCAAAACACGTATCTTATATAGAAACTGTGCTCAGAATATATAAAAGACTCTTCAAAAGAGAAGAGAAGAAGGAAGATGGAGGAAGAAGATAAGAGAAAGAAGGTGGCACAGAACCCAACAGAACGTGCACAAAATATGTATCTGCAGACACTTTACTGGAGATGCTCAACATTTGTCAGAAATTAGGGAAACGAGAATTAAGACCACCATGAGAATCCACTACATACCCACCATCTTGAGTATGTTTTTTTAAAAGAAAAAAAGAAACCTGGCCACATTACATGCTGGAAGGGTGTGGAGCAATGGAAATTCTCGTTCGTTCCAAGTGTGAACGTAAAATGGTTCAGCCACTTTGGAAAACTGTTAGCTTCTTATAAGGATGAACATTGCTTACTCTAAAACCCAACAATCCCACACCTAGAAATTTATCTGAAAGAAATGAAAATATGTGTCCACACAAAGACCTGTCATTTAATATGTAGAGCATTTTATTTATGATAGCATTTTTACAACCTAAACATCCATCAACTGGCAAATGGACAAATTATAATACATTCATACAATGAAACAAAACTCCACAATAAGAACTACTGATGTATGCAATAGCATGGGCGAATCTCCATCATCCTGAGTGAAAGAAGCCAGACACAAAAGGCTGTGTATCATACGACTTAATTTCATGGCATTCTGGACAAGACAGAACCACAGGGGCAGATACCAGATCAGTGATGCCGAAGACTGGGGATGAAGGGAGAGGACTGACTGTAAACAGAAGGAAACATCTAGGGTGACTGTTAGTGGTTACATGACCGACTGCTTATATTTGTCAAAACTCTTGAAGATTTACAACTATAAATGGCAAATTTTATTTTTTATGAAATCTACCTCAATAATCATTCCTAAAGTCTATGATTTTGGAATTATTTTCACATGCATATGTTTCTGAAGATTCAAGGTCCTCACTATCACAAACCTCACTTTCACTTGCATTCTGGTGTTCCAAACTGATGGAGGTACCCACAGGCCTGGTTGTGCCCAAGGAGGCATCATATGCAAATTTCTTCTCCCGTGTGTTCTAAAGTACTTCAAAGTGGTTAAGACACCTGCATCAGAATAAATCAAGATGTTCATTTAAAATGCAGATTCTCAGGCTCTTCCTCAGCATCTGAATCTGAATCTGTAATGGGTTCTAGAACTCTGCAATTTAAATCAGCATCTGAGGTTATTTGATGATCATTTGCATTTGATAACCACTGAGCTTGGGGAAAGACAGTAAGAAGCACCTGTCTTTTCACATGTCTTAGCAACCACGTGACATAGTGATAGGATGGGAGAAGGGAATGACCACATGTGAATCTAGCTCTCTGCCTCGTGTGGGGTCCAGTCTCTGTTCTGACATTAACTAGCTATGTGACCTTCCTTCCGTGATTTATCTCCTCTGTGCTGCATCATTGCCACTTATGAGGACCAAACAGGAGTTTTGAACATCTCCAGTAATCCTTCAGCTCTACTGTTGCCTTGCTCGTGATGCAAAAATCTACCAACTCTGAAAGCTAAGTCACACAGATATTTTACTAGACTAAGAAAACTAAACTTAAAAATCTGTCATTACGTGGATACGTTAAGGCAATGTTGAAATAAATAATAGCAATAACTCAAGTCATCTTTAAACCTCATTTTTTTGTTTTTTGTGTTTTTTAGGCTTAAATTAACTCAATTATTATTTCCACCCTTTCTTTAAATTGTACTTTTTCCCCAAAATTATTTATTAATTAATTTATTTTTGGCTGCATTGGGTCTCCATTGCTGCACGCGGGCTTTCTCTAGTTGCAGCGAGCGGGGGCTACTGTTCGTTGCGGTGTGCGGGCTTCGCATTGCGGTGGCTTCTCTTGTTGTGGAGCACGGGCTCTAGGCGTGCGGGCTTCAGTAGTTGTGGCATGCAGGCTCAGTAGTTGTGGCTCACAGGCTCTAGAGTGCAGGCTCAGTAGTTGTGGTGCACAGGCTTAGTTGCTCCGCGGCATGTGGGATCTTCCCGGACCAGGACTCGAACCCGTGTCCTCTGCATTGGTAGGCAGATTTTTAACCACTGTGCCAGCAGGGAAGTCCCTAAACTGTACTTAGGGATAGCCAAATAAACTTAATTTGAGTTAACTTCAAACATTTCATTTTGGAAGGTGACGTTTCAGAGGGTTGACAAATCCAAGAATTCTTTAAACATCCTCTATAATTTAGGTTTATTACAGGTTAATGTGAAGTAGTGACATCCAGTGGCCAATTAGGTAAAATGCAGAACAACTGAACAGCAGGAAAACACAACATGTAGACAAGAACGATTTTTCCTTGGAACTGTAGTACAATTTCAAAGAGAAATCAAACTCTTTATATTGTTTCTTTCAGGGAATAATTTGTCTGTTACAGTTTGCAATTAACTGTACAAGTTGCATGCCTCTTATTTTATCCTTTATATTTCATATCGACATTTCAGCATAGCTTCCTACAAAATCTAGCATACTCAGCCATTCAAAATTCTGGTTTTTATTCTGTTATGTACAAGTTCTCCCATCTAACTCTCCCCCTACCCACTGATCAAAATGAATTTCCCAGAACACATTCTGTTTACCAGATGGTCAGGGCTGTTTACCAATGGAAGGCATGAGTTCCTTATCTGGCAAAGAGTTGCTGAGCTGTCTGCAGTCACATGACTCCATCTCTTTTCCTTGCTCTCTGCTTCTATATCCAGAGCATTAAAAGCAAGTAGAAACTCTGAATTGAATATATCCTGTTTGACCATTTGTTTCCAACTACAGCTTTGAATAGATCCAGTTAGTACCTACATAAACATTTTGTTTCACCTGTACAACAGACATAGATGAAATTATTATCTATCACTCTGTTTCTCTCAAAAAAAGACAGTATTTCACTTTTGCATGACAGCATGCTTTTGGAGATGTTTTTTTCTTCTCAGGTAGATAACAGGTTGGGAAAAGAAAGAGTTATTGTTACAGAATCCCATTGACTCTTCTACAAGAAAATGTCACAGTTTTACTACATAATGTCCCAGATCTGCTACAAAATATTCTGGCCACTGTATAACTAAAACCTTAGAAATATGAAGATAACCTTTCAAAAGAGATTAGCCATTAGTCAATATTAATTTGTAAACTATTGGAGACCTTATAAATATACCAGATAAAATGCTGACAGATATTTTAACAATCAGTAGAGATACCCCTTTTTAAAATAATTGGGTTTGATTAGATTAACTATTTTGAAGTTGGGTTTTAACTGTGTAGCATGAACTATATCTTTATAATTAGCATATTTAAGTAGACATGGCAAGAATTATAAACAACTTCTAGATATAAAATGTAAAGGGTAAGTAATGTTTTTAATGTTCTAGTAAAATGGTTCCTTTTATTATTCGTATGTTCCTATGTAATGTGCATTTTGCATGTAAGGAATTGAATAATAGAGGAAGGAAGAATTTAACAATCTGTTTTTACTTAGGTGTTATTCCTTTTGATCGTTAGAATTATGTTATTTTAATATGCCATTTTTGGTTTCCTAGATATATTTTAAAGGTGACCAAAATGCATATTAAACAGAATAGATCATTTTTACACAGTGTATTAGCAAGACAGGAAAAGATGGTAGCAATATTGGGAAGTGCATGGTGGAAAACAAACTTAAAGGCTTCTTCTTGGGAGTATGGATTGTTGTAATCTTTCTGGAGGATAAATTTGCTATAGTTAAAAAACTTTCAGGTGCATACCCTTTGATCTAGCAAATCTACTTTTAATGTTTTATTATGGAGAGGAATATATATATATATATATGCATGTATACATAGTTGATTCTTATTATTCCTGGTACTTGTGTTCTGTAAAGCTGCCTGAGACACTGGATTAGTGAACATGGCCTGGCGCTCTTAGGGGAAACATAGGGTTAGGTTCCTGCGAGCCTTTGGTCACAACATTATTATCAAATGATCAGTTACATGATCTTGCTTTATGTGTGTTTCAGCTTAAAGACACTTTATTTAATATATGTTGTTGATTGATTAGCACTTAACGCACGGCCAACAGCACTGCAACTTAGGCCTGAATGTAGCTGACCTAACATGTATTTTCTCTGTGAGGTATATCACAGCCTCCTTCCACTTAGGGACCCTAGAGGGCACTTTGCCACTGGGCTTGGGGTCCCCAAGAAAGTGAAATTGCACAAAATTGAGAAAAACATGTTACTAAACGTACTGCAAAAGGGCACTTGTTTGCATATGAGAACTGAAATTAAAAGACAGAGCACCCCTTTTTCTGACCTCAGCTGGGACTGTGTGTGTGGGGCAACTCCAATTTCCACCCTCCTGTGCATATACGCAAATGAGCACAAAAGCCCTGCAAGGTTTGGTTTTGGGGTTACACATAAATTTTAGTGAGTAGATGAACTGGCAAAATGAAATCTACAAATACTAAACGTTTGCTACAACATATGTACATTTATATATATATGTGCAAGAATATATAAAGATGTGCATCACAGTATTACGTATAATTTTAATACACTATAAATATCTGAAGTATAAAAGTTAAATGTACATTTCCTGAAAATACTACCCAAAATAGCATGTTGAAAAGCAACGTTAAGTTACAGGGGACCACTGCCTTGCCAGAGCCTTAGTATCTGGGAGATGGGACAGCAAAGCATGATATTTTGAGTTTGTGGAGTTTGGTTTGAAGTGGAAATTTCAGTGCAGTCTTGGTGGGATTGGGAGAGTTCCATGATGTAACAGTTTAGGGTTAGTACAAACACAGATGTGGGTTTAGGGGAGAATCTGTTGAAGCAAGTCTTGAACAGTCATTTTATGGTTACTGTAAGTTTAGTCTAGTATCCCTTTATAAGGATTTTCAGAAAATTCCTGACACACAAAATAAAGTCATTATATTGGCTTTAAATCATATAATATATACATTATACATCCTAAAATCATCACATCGGCTTGAACACTGCGTCCAGGTCATCAGGACTTGACTCTGCTCAGACAGGCTCCCTGTCTAATAGCTCCCAGATCAGCGTTCTTAGATTTACACCAATGATTTCTCCTTGTATAAAATTGTGTTTCACATCCAATGGAAAAAAATTAGCAGATATCTCTATTTGCTAAACTAGCATTACTTTAAGGAGGGAGATGGTTTAAAACCCACAAATCCTACTTCAAGTGTGTCAGTGATTTAAATGACTTGCATGTTTGAACAGAAAAACAAGGTCAAGACCTTTATGAGAATACGAAATTTCACCTAAGTTGGAGTAAGGAGTAGCTGGCGACCTGTCATTTCTATCCTAGAAGGGGCTTCCCTTGTCTTCCCAGGGTTCCCTCTTCTCAAATCTACTGTAGCTGGGCCTCCACTGCATACAAGGGGGCCCCGGTCACACAGCCAGATGTCTCTACAGCCCCCTAAGTTCAGAAATGAAGTTATTGGTGCATATGATCCATATGAAATCTATAAAAGTGGGAATAAGCAAGTTGTTTCCTACACATGGGTCCAGTGCAGGACTCCAAAGGGCACATCACGTGAAACAAGGAGATGACGGGATGGAATGGGTCAGCTGAGAGGGATCTGGAATGGTGGGTTGAAGTGTGAGATTTAATACGCTGCATGTTACTGAAGTACTAGGTTATTACACACGCCCAATTACCAGTCCTCCGCGAAAACTGAACAGGTACTAATTCCTTGATCTGACTCTTCAGACAAGTACTCTTCTATCAATGTCCTCAGAAGTCCGGCACCCTCCAGTAGTAGGTACAGAGGGGGCGCTGCCACTGTGCTGGGGGTGAAATGCAGGTTGAAAACGCCCAGGGGTCCCATCTTATTTTAAATGCCCGTTTAATTTATGGACATGGGACGAGCTTCAAGATAAAGTAAGCTGTATATTTAACATTCTGATTTTACAAACACAGAAACATGGACATCTTAGGATGATTTTTTAAATGGTGTGGGATTAGAACTAATACAAGGAAATGTTAGGTAATTAAAATGTGTAAATAATTGTGCCTTTTTATACCAATCTTAACTTTTGATAAAAAGGAAATGGCTAATTTCTCAGTCTACAAGGAATCACTAAAGTTTAATTTCTTAATTTTGACCACACCTAATGAAATCAAAGTAAGTGCCTCAGTATCCTACTGAGATCACCAAAAAAATAAATATTCACCATCACCCTTAATAACATTCCTAACATAATATCTAACATTTAAAATAAAATGTTCTTGATGATTTATTTAATATGAATAAGGACCTGGTGTGTACCACATGTTTTCTAAGTGATTAGTGTTAATTCTTTGGGTAAAATTATAAAATAATTTTGGCATCGTACTCCATGTCTCTGGAGAAAAGGACAAACTATGAAGAGCTCCATCATGACTGGGCAGGTACATAAAGAACTGGTCCTGAAATGGTGTACATTTTGATCTCAGTGGAGAATATTTATGGATAAAAATTCAGTGAGCTGTACATTTACTGCTAGAGCACTTAGGTACTTCACATATCTGTGGTATACTTTAATAAAATAATTAAAAATCATAGTATTGAATTTTAGATATCAGCTCCTTGCATCTTTGAAGACACCAAAACCCAGAGAAGTTAGCAGACACTTCTCAAGACTGGAGGAGCCCAGCCAAGACTCAAGCCTGGCACTTCCAGCTCAGCAGCTGTTCTTATCTTCGCTCTAAATAAATCCATCCTGAAACAATCGACACTGATTTTCCTTCCTTGGCAGAGACATTGAATGACAAAGTTCTCTTTCAAGCAAACACTAAAAACCTTGAATTAAACTTTGAGTGATTTCTAAAGGCCTCATGAGATTGCTATACATAAGTCGGTAAATCCCAAATAGTGACAATTTTCAGGACCACAGTATTCTGTGGGCTAAGTCCTCACCCTAACCCCACGTAGGTTGCTGAAACCCTAAACTTTATTGCATACTTGCAGTCATTTTTGCATCTACCACAGGACACTCGAATCCCTGGATTCATTTAAGTCAAGCAACTTGCATGTAAGTTATAGGCACTGTTGTTTGTTCTGGATATAGCACCGCCTTTAATCCTTTTCAAGTAAAAGAAATCACACCGTTCTTAGTCCTTCTGCAATTATTACAGCATATATTTCCATTTTGTAATCTTTAAGAACTATTTTAAATTATCTGCATTCTGGGTAATGATATTTAAAATCAGATACTTATTTTTAAGCCATGAATGTTGAGTGGAACTTTAAATCCCTTAGAAGTGCTTGTGAAGTCAAGGTTTACTGTTAAAGTTAACTTATAATAATAAAGCTTGTAATGACCTACGTGTGCTTTAATCAGTTATGCTAATTTGTTTTCTTCTTCCTTAGCTTCCTCTAAGATCTATAATCCACTGGTTTTTACTTAAAATATTAAAATCATTCCATTAAAAAATTAATTTTCCTAGTTTATTTCAGTGTAGGAGTTGTTCATTATATTCTTCCTGCATTTAATGAATAGCTTCAAATTTTAGTTGAATGATAAATCACTCCTCAAGCCCTACAATTTGTATAGCAGTCTAAGCACATGGCCTTTAGAGAACTTGTTGGCCCAATAAAACTGTAAAACCAGGCTCTTTTCCTAGGATATCTCATTTATTTTTCACTATCTAACTGACGGTCAGAGAGATTAGAAAACATGTGCAAATAGCCAAATAGTAGAATCAGGATCAAATCTAGACAGTCTGACTCTGAAGCATTCACCTTTATATCCTGGGACAAGTAGAAAATAGATTGTGTGATCATCATGCAGAAGAAAATACAAGTGAGTTTACCTTATTTGCTAAAAGGAGATGGTAGGAAATGCTTTATCGAAGGCCATCATATTTGTACCTGAAACACAATCAGCAAGATAACTTCATTACCTCTCTATCTCAGTGTTCCCATCTTTGAAATGTTCTGCTTTGAGACAGTTTCATCCACAAGTTTTCAGACTCAGGGAAGATTTGCCTGAGAGATTGGTGGCGTGTTCGGACTAGCAAGTGCTCAGTTTTCCAGGATATTATAGGCCCTTTGATATGAATTTCACTAAGCTTCCCTTCTCTGATGTTAGTGACAACATGACCGGCATCATATTGATTAGGATGTCACTGTCCCTGGCATGTCCTTCAGAGATGACTCCCTCTTATATTCCGTAAATTCCCTTAACTTTCAAGGACTAACAGGCTTCTACCTCTGTACCAGCTGGCTGAGGATAAAGGGGAGTGTGTAACGCCCAGCCTGCTCGTGGGAGAGCAACAGTGCGTTATTCTAGAATATTACAGTAGGAGGGCACCTCCCATGTAAGGGGACGTGGTGCTAGTGGACATCTATATCCGTTTCCTTATTAGAATATTCATCAGATTGATTAATGTATGTGCACTTCTTCTGTGGTTTTTTTTTTATATAGAAAACATAAATTTGTTTAGCACCGAGCTGTTTAAGTGGTACCAAAGATCAAAAGGGTCAATTCAGTGCATCAAGATGTAAAAAGAGAAAAATTAGGTCAGAAAATGACAAGGTAGAGAAGTCTTCTAAAATCCAGTTACAGAGCTCAGTGCTTGTCCTGGATTCTTAACAACAAAACGTAACCCCCATGAGGCACCTGTTCGGTCCCTGTAACATCTTGACAGTCCTAGGAATCAAGAAACTCACTTGCTGACCATGCACACTTTTCCCTACATAAATCGGTCAACGTCTTGTTTTTATTGAGTCTTTTTCTCTCTTCTCTGGCAAAAAGCCTAACCTTAGTTTGGAAAGAATTGAAGAAATGCTCCTCAAACAGTTCCAGAGCGGGGAACTGATTCTTAAGTGACTCTGACTAATTACACGGAGCCTGCCAGGCAAGCGGCTGACCTCCGCCCACAATACTGGCGCTCAGATGAGCCTTCTGACCCGCGGCTGGAAATACAGCCAGCCCTCTGCTGCTGTCTCCTTGCAAATGCCATCCATGGCAGAAGAAATGACTTTGCCTGCCCAATTTGCTATTCCACTGCAATTTCCCTCTGGGTCTGCTCAGCCAGTTCTTTTGTAAGCTGTGATTTGAGGAAGGCACATATGAGTAACTATATGTCTGGAGGGGAAAAAAAAATGAGGACACCTTTTTACTTTTTTTCCCCCTACTTGGTCAAAGTGGAGTTTCTTTGACTTTTCAAAGGGGCTGATGTGTGCACAGTCCTCTAATTTTCAACACCGCGGTCACTGCACTCTCTAGTGTGAATTTAGCTGAGCTGTATCACCCTTGTATTTGCACAGTCACTTAACGTGTCCCATAAAGCATGACAGGAGCTTAATTTGCAGAGCTGTTACGTTTCCAGGTAATGGGAGTTCTTCTTTCTGGTGCTATTTAAAAGATATCCATTTCATAAAAGCTGGTGGTTTATCAATGTCCTTGCGAAATATTCCTCCTACTCTTGTTTGTTGGCCAGTTCCTTAGTTATATACTGCTGTTATTTTTTACCCTGGAAAACTTTGACCTTTGCTCAAGGGTAAAAGGCAGCCTTGAGAAGGGAACCAGGGGCCATGAGTGCACCAGTGCATCCCCCCACTCCCGACACCCACTGCCTTCACTGCAGGAGCCCCGCACACATCACTAGAAGCCTTTTCTGCACACAGAGCAGGCTGAGAGGGTGGGACCTACAGCTGGATCGTGTGAGAAAAAACATACCCACCCCAGACAAGAGGAATGCTGCCGATTGAAAAGCTGCTCATGATATCCCTGATATGCTTCCAGGGGATATTTTCCTTTCAGACATGGAAGAACTCTAGAAAGGAGAATGGTTTCTGCCAGTGCGTCAGGGAACAGGCCTCTCCCATGTGGATGGAGGTCAGCAAATCCATGGGACGATGCCAAGTAGCTTTTTATGGTTAATCTGTCACTATATTTGGCTTGTTGGGCTAAAATCCCTTATTTTCTTCTTGTCGTGTGATTGTATTTTGCTTAAATGCCCGGGACGTGGTGGTGGTGGTGGTGGATTTCCCCAAAGGTTGGGAGAACTTGGCCTGAGAGGTTAATTACTCAAGCATTATTTGATTTGTATTCTCTAACATAACAATATTTAGACTGTGAGTAGAGGAAAGAAAATTCAAGTGGGAATTAGGGAAACCCCCCCCACTCCCCCACCACTCCCCTCCCAACTCCCCCCCCACTCCGCCCCCCCACCACGCCAATCCCACCATTAAACTTGTATGGCTTTAGGCAAAACAATTAACCTCAGTATTCTCAACTGTAAAATAACAGGCTTAGAAAAAATGATTTCATCGATGCAGCCGAATGAGAAAATGACAACTCATTCTTGCTAAATACAAAAATATAAATTTTCACCTTTAAATTTATAATTCACTGTTCAAAATAAGTGGCATCACTTTCCCCAGAACTCAGCAGTATCCTCTAAGAGCTTCAGAAATATGATCCTGTCCCTCTTCCTCGAGTTAGAAGCCTCAGGGAAAGATTGCACTGCTGGATTCCAGCAGCTGAGACTGGGACCGGCAGAGCAGCTGTGGATACATACAGTATCAAGCCGTTTTGGCTCTGAGAGGCTTAAAAGGCTTAATGCACCTGTACACCTGGGGTTGCCGCTTCTCTGCTGGAAAGCCCCACATTTCTGGCTGTTACTCTGGCCATCAGGACCTTAATTAGGAGTTTAATGTACAGTGTAGCTAATAACTTTATCCATGACCACCTTCCAGCCCCCCGGCAAGGCCCAGGGCAATGACTTGCTTCCTAACCCTCCTTCCGCTCTATATTTTGCCCCGTGTTTTCTTCCCACCCAAACAGGAAATAAGAATATAGGACACAAATTAGTAAACTGGCATTTGCATTCTGGCCTCTTCATTTCTATGGCCGATCGTATTTCCTCTTTCATATGAGTAACTGGCTAATTTTGTTTGCCCCGGCCCTCCATTTCCCCATCAAATTTATCATGCCAAGTTTATCTTATAATTTTTTGACCATTGGCCAGTCAGTATGGCAAAAGTTCTTCTTTCCTTCTTATTTGCATGGCACTATGTTCAAATCTCTTTGGAACCCTGTCTTTATGCCTTGGGTTCTGAATCTGCCTCAAGACTGTAAGTTTACTAAGGTTGTATTTGTTTAACTTATCTTCGCTCTTGATACCTCACTTCCCTGTATACTGAAGGCTAACACGGGAAAAATTAGGTATATATCTCAGTTTTTTGTGTTTTTATTTTTATCTCTAATGAATGAGTTCCAAAATTTTGGATCAGTAAAAGTAAAGAAATAAGAATATGGTTGAGTACACAGTGAGTACACCAATGTGAATTGGAGGTAAGAATTCAAGTAGGGAAGTAGAAAAATAATATTTGGATCTATCAATCAGGCTTTCAATGTCAAAATAAAGACTCTTTGTAAGCCCAGTAGCCAGTGTACTGATCTCTAGAATTCACCTAATAATGGGGCAACCCAACAAATTACAAATAATTTCTTGCTGCAGTGAATTAAAAAATAATAGCATGACCCTCCAAATAATTTAGTAATTAGATCCCATTTATTTTGGGTATAGATGAAATAATTACGGAAGATTAGCAAGGCAAGGCATGATTTTTAATTTTTTGCATCTCTTTCCTTACATTTTTTAATAAGCTGGGTTCTTGTTGGTATTATTTACATACTTCTTTTTTTATACTTAGAGGGGTTTTGATATATGTATACAGAGGTATAACTGACACTTAATCAAGAGGCAGAATATTTCTGTCCCTCCAAGGAGTCCTCTTATGGTCCCTTGTAATTAATCGCCTCTCTCCTTGGGCCCTTACAACTACTAATGTGACGACTCTCCCTCTGGCTTTGCCTTTGCTAGACGTTGTAAATGGGCTCAGAGAGGGTGTGCCTGCCCTCTTCCACATAGCGCAGTTCTTTCCCCATCAGTCCTTGCTGTAATCCTTTACATCATTCTGTTCCTTTTTACTGCTGACTAATGGAGCACGATCTGCTAATCCTCTCAATAGTTTGGACATTAGATTTTTTCCCTCAATATTTGACCACTGTGAATTAAAAAATTGTGTGAGCATTTGCAAACAAATGTGTAGAAAACGTGTTTACACCCTTGGTAAATATCCAGGAGCAGCCCTGCTAATTTAATAAAAAGCCGCCAGCCTCTGTTCAAGTACGGTAAAGCATTAGGAATGGATAAGGGTTCCAGTTGTTCCAAATCTGCACCAGCGTTTTTAAATTTATTTATTTATTTATTTATTTTTGGCTGTGTTGGGCCTTTGTTTCTGTGCGAGGGCTTTCTTTAGTTGTGGCGAGCGGGGGCCACTCTTCATCGCGGTGCGCGGGCCTCTCACTGTCGCGGCCTCTCTTGTTGCGGAGCACAGGCTCCAGACGCGCAGGCTCAGTAGTTGTGGCTCACGGGCTTAGTTGCTCCGCGGCATGTGGGATCTTCCCAGACCAGGGCTCGAACCCGTGTCCCCTGCATTGGCAGGCAGATTCTCAACCACTGCGCCACCAGGGAAGCCCTGCACCAGCGTTTGATGTTATTAGTGTCTGCTTTGTTTTGTTTACTTTTTTTGTTGTTTTTCTTTGCTCTTCTAGTAGGTGTGAAGTGGTATTTCATTTGTGGTTTTAATTGGAATTTCCCTATTGGATAAAGACATAGAGCATCTTTCTGTGTGGTTCTTTAGCTATTTCTATTTTTCTTTGGTGAAGCATCTCTTCAAATGTTATGACCCCCTTCTTTATTTATTTATTTATTTGGCTTCTGATCATTTAATTAGTATTTTTGAATGAATATTTTATTAGATATTAGTTTTAAAATAATTTCTCCCAGAACATATATATATATTTTTTATTTTCTTAACAGTATCTTTCAAAGGGCAGAACTTTGTAATTTTGTCTCATTTTTTTTTTCTTTTATGATATTTTATGATGTGTTTTTTTGTGTCCTCTCTAAAAAATGTATATTTAACCCAAGATTACAAAGAAATTCTGTGTTTTGTGACAGAATTTTAAATTTTTAGGTATTTATAATCCACGAGATGATCTAGTTCAAGTTAATTTTGTGAAAGATGTGAGGAAAGGGTAGAGTTTTCAATTTTGATTATTTTATTTTTTTAAACAATCATCCTTTATTGCAAAGACTATTCTTTCTCTAATAAGTTGCATTGGCTACATTGACAAAAATGAACTGAATAAGATTTTACATATTTCTGTAATTTTGATTCTGTTCCATTTATATGTCTGTCCAATACCAGTACTCTATCTTGGTTAGTGTAGTGTTATTGTTATATTACAATCTTAAAATCCGGCTATTTTGGCTCTTTCAGGATGTTTATTTTTCCATACAATTTTTATAATTTGCTTTTCATTTGCTCAAAATCCCTGCTGAATATTTGATTAGGATATGGGGAAATATAGACCAACCTGAGGATAATTGACATATTAAAAACAGAGTCGGGCTTCCCTGGTGGTGCAGTGGTTAAGAATCCATCTGCCAATGCAGGGGACATGGGTTCGAGCCCTGATCCGGGAAGATCCCACATGCCGCGGAGCAACTAAGCCCGTGCACCACAACTACTGAGCCTGCACTCTAGAGCCTGTGAGCCACAACTACTGAGCCTGCGCGTCTGGAGCCTGTGCTCCGCAACAAGAGAGGCTGCGACAGTGAAAGGCCCGCACACCGCGATGAAGAGTGGTCCCCACTTGCCACAACTAGAGAAAGCCCTCGCACAGAAACAAAGACCCAACACGGCCAAAAATAAATAAATAAATTAATTAATTAAAAAAAAAAAAACATAGAGTCGGGCTTCGCTGGTGGCGCAGTGGTTAAGAATCCGTCTGCCAATACAAGGGACATGGGTTCGAGCCCTGGTCCGGGAAGATCCCACATGCCGCAGAGCAACTAAGCCTGTGCGCTGCAACTACTGAGCCTGCGCTCTAGAGCCCGCGAGCCACAACTACTGCAGCCTCCGCACCCTAGAGCTGTGCTCTGCAACAAGAGAAGCCACCACAATGAGAAGCCCACACACAGTAACGAAGACCCAATGCAGCCAAAAATAAATAAATAAATAAATTTTAAAAATAAATAAATAAATAAAATAAAAAATAAAAACAGAGTCTTCAGATCCATAAACAAAATGTATCTCTGAATTTATTTCTGTCTTATTTAATGTATCTCATTAATATTTTATAATTTTCAGCATATGAAACTCATATGTACTTATTTAGATTTATCCCTATGCATTTCATGTTTTTTGATTATATGGTGTCATTATTTCTTATATTCAATATCAAAATGTTTATTGCTAGTATAGATAGAACAATGGTTTGTTTTCTCTTTGATTCTGCAACCTTGCTAAAATCATTTATTAGTTCTAGTAGATATTTTGCAGATTCCTTGGGATTTTCTATATTAACAAAAATAGGTTATTTCTGAAAAAGTCTATTTTATAATTTAAACAATTTTAGTCTATTTTTTCCTTATTTTACTGGCTGGAACATCTGATACAATGTTGAATAGAAGTGATGAGAGTGGATATCCTTTAGATTTCCAATCTCAGGGGAAAGCTTTCAGTTGTTCACTATTAATTATGATATTTACTGTCAATTTTGTGTGGACACATTTACCAAATTGGGCGAGTTTCCTAAGATTTTATGTGAATGGGTATTGATTTTATTAAGAGTCTTTTCAGCATCTGTTGAGATGATTGTATATGCATATATACAATAATTAATTTGTATTGAGTTTGCTAGTATGGTGAAAAATATCAATGTTGAAAAAAGTTTACCTTTCTGGAATAAACTCCCAATTGGTCATGATGTAATATTTAGTTTATATATGGCTGGATTTTATTTGATAATATTTTGTTAAGGACATTTACGTATATGGTCATGAGTGAAATTATATGAAGTTTTCTTTCCTTGTAGTATCTTTGTCTGCTTTTGATATAAGGGTAATTCTGGTCTCATAAAACTAATTGAGAAATATTCCTTCTATTCTATTTTCTGGAAGAATTTGAATAAAATTTGTATTATTTACCCATAAAGTAGTTGGTAGAATCACCAGCTAAGCCATCTGGGACTAGAGTTTGCTTTGAAAGAAGGTTTTTCACTAAAACTTCATTTATTCAATAAATAAATGATAATTTGGCTTATTTATTTCTTCTTGAATAAGCTTTGGAAGATTGTATCTTTAAAGTAATTTGTTCATTTTTTCAAAATATTCTATAATCATTTTGTGTCTATGGGGAGTGTAGTGGTGGCATATCTTTAAGCTGATATTGGTAGTTTGTATTTCCTATCTTTTTCCCTACTAGACTCACGAGCATTTGTTTTTATTGTTTTCTCTATTGTTTTTCTCATTTCTATTTCATTGAGTTTTGCTCTTTTTGGCTTTCTTTCAAATGTGGTATATATTGTTACCAAAAATTCATATGAAGTCCAGCAAAATGTCATTCACATTGGAGGGCATATTCCAGCATGCTTAACTTAACCTTAATGTTAGGATTCCCTTTACCTTTATCAACTAGCAAGTCCATAAATGTTTTCAAGTTTATCTCCCACTCTTGTAAACAAGTCTTTCTAAGCCCTCCAAAAACTGTGCTAACTATTGCTTATCGGGTCTCATCAGTTTGAGATAGTCAGTGTGTGGTATCACAGTGGGGTCCTGTAGGGAGTTCAGATGATCGGACTGCTATGGTCTCCATCAGGAGCCAGTCTGGCTGCTTCCTGTCGTAAACACAGTTTTATTAGGACGTGGCCACGCCCCTCCGTTGTCTATGGCTGCTTTCCAGCAACAGTAGCGCAGTTGACTAGGTTGACTAGTTGGGACAGAGTGTGTGGACTGCCGCCCTCAAATACTTAGAATCTGATCCCTAAGAGCAAGTTTGCTGGCCCTGAGTCTACGTTGTGACACAGAGCGGAAGAGTTTGCACTGTCTCAGGCAAAATGTGAAGGAGCACATGGCCCCTGCCAAGTGGAAGGAAACTGTCTGATGGTCCTTGCAGAGTTGTGCAGAGGCAAACATGGCTTTCGCCATGTCAGTAACGCCAACCAATGCCAGAAACTGCGCTGATCTGCTTCAGTAGCGTCATCACACGTGGGACAGACTCTGCAACAGAAACTATCACCTGCTTAGGCTTGTGACACTGAACAGCCTTCTCACTGGCCTTACCATCTAGTTACTGGAGAGGCTCCTTCTACATCTGTGAAACCCCTGGAGGTGGCACTCACCTCTGAGCTTCCTCAAGGATGCAGTGCCTCCTTGGTTTTTCCTGGCAGAGAGAAGTTCAGTCCGCTTCCACTTAGTTTCCCATCTAGCAGTCATCACTCCGGAGCCCCGGGGTCAGTGGGAGGACTCTGCTGATTGCCAAGTACATCTATTCTAATTACAAGCCACAACTATGATGCTTCCATGTGGAAGGTCTTCATTGCTGCTTAGACCCCCTGGCGTGAACCTGGACCAGATTCTCGTGTATCTCATGATCTCTCTAGTCCTCTGTTTGACTTTGGAAACCTAGAGCAACTTCACGAAGCCTTGCTCTAAGTCTTCCTCAAGCAAACCTACATCCAGTTACTAGGGAAATCGTACACCGGGGAAAAGAAATGCCTGGGCCTTTTAGGGATGTTAAATATAATACTTGAAACAGGTTGATGTTAATTCCTGGAGACCAAAAGTCAAATTAGGGGACAGCAGTGGTCAGAGACAAATGAAGGTTTGACCCAAGTCTGTGTACCTCAGTGGTCCAGCAGGCGTAAAGGGGCATTTTGTCCCAAGCAAGCGTGAGTGTGCATCATTGTGATGCCACCACAAGCTGGGGACAGCCTGGGTTCCATTTCCCAGCAGGAAGGAGCTCTGAGACACAGTAAGGGCCAAGAACATAACCAGAACAACCCAAAATCCCCTCTTTTCGTGCTGCCTTAGTCAGTGTTCAGTTAGGAAAACAGAGAACAGTTAGGAATTTCAAACTGAAGAGACTAACACAAGGGATGGGTTTCAGAGGTGTTAGAAGGCTTAAAAACCTGAAAAAGGATGTCACTAAGATAACCAAAATAATAAGTGCAGGAAGATGCTATCTCTATGGTTTGGGGAAAAGTTGGGACTAAGGAAACCTAAGCTCACAGGAAAGGCTCCCACAGATTTGGTGCCCAGCCTCCCGAGGGGGGATGCGAGTCTGTTCTTCCTGCAGCTTCAGGAGCACGGTGGGGGGAGGGGGTTAAGGAGAGGAGGGGGGAGCCCACCCTGTAGTCGCTCAGGTGTTCAGGTGGAGGTGCAGCCCAGGGCTCCTTATACCTCTGTGGGGTCTTAAGCCTCTAGGCTGAGTCCAATTCCAGGAGGTTCAAAAGAGGCTGGGCTCTGCACACAGTTGCTACTCTTGGACCAAGCTGCTTCTCCCGGATGATGCTAGAGAAACAGGAACATAGGAAAGAACAGCCTTCTCCCCTCCCTCTGCCTGTTACTCCCCTCCCTCTGCCTGTTACTCCCCTCCTGTTGATAGAACCACCTGGGAAAGCCGTCGGGGAATGTGGTTTGCAGGGTTCACACGTCAGCGGCTCATAGAAGGGCAGTGTTCACCTCGGGGAAACAGGCATGTATTCATCAGTAGGCAACCTAAGCTGTGTTTTTAAACATCGCTCTGTTTGTTGTGTGGAGAATGGGCAGCAAAGGGCAAAAATGGAAGAAAGAAGATAATTCATGGAGTTATTGCAGTGGTGAATCCGACTAATCAAGAGAAGTTAGTGGGGAAATGCTGAAACTGAGGAATGTTTTTGATAAAATCATGTGAGAAGTAATATTTTGTCAGAGTTCTCAAACAGGCTAAATGCAGGATAACAGATTGCACACGTATTGCCTCTTGCAACGTATTAATGAAAGATGGTGATACTGAAGAGTCGTCTTTGTCATCTTTACAATGAAGGAAATCTAAGTAATCTCCCCATGGTGAAGCTAGCACATTAGTGTCTGCTAACGAGGCTGGATGATGCATACCTCTGCATTATACATTCCTCAGTGAGCCAGTGGGGAAAAGCACTACTTATGGAGGATAAGCAATGCAGTGCTGAACTCAAATATCAGTGAGACCATCTAGAGTCTAAGCTGTGTCCAGCCTTGGATTCAGGCCTGTCTACACATGCAGCCCTCAGAGGGGTGGGTACCGCTGACATGTTTCCATGAGGAATGGAAATAATTTATCACAAAGAAGAATATTCAGAACCTAAGAATTTGACTCAATAACAGTAGCTAAAATGTTTTTGAGCCCTTATTATGTGGTATGCTCTGTGCTAAGTACTTTATGTGCATTATTTTATTTAATCTTCCCTGTTACACTCCAGCTGCTATGATTAGGCATGATTTAGAGGTAAGAGTAAAGCTCGGAAAGTTTAAGTAACTTGTCTATAATCACACATACTTTAAGCTTCAGAGCCAGAACTTGAACCTAGATTAACTCCAATGTCATAGATTTAAGCACCATAAGGAGGCCTTCTGCAGAATGTTGCAAAATCTGCTCACCCCTCCCTATACTCACACCCCTGAGTAGCCCCTCCCACACTGACTCTGTGATGTGCATTGGCTGTTAGGACAATACCAAGTGTAACAAAAGTAAAGGATAAAATGTGCCTGCCCAGTGGGACCTGCCTCCTTACTTTGGAAATACACAAAGAGCCTTAAGAAAAGTGTACATCATTTGCATATCTAGGGATTTATGCTAAGGAAAGAAACGATGGAATTTCCTATAGTTATAAGGGGTTCATCCTTGGGTTTTTCCATTAGGAAAGTATCAGAAAGTGAAACAAAGGGCAAACAAGAAGTGACTGGTTAAACAAAACTTGCCAAATCTACACAACAAAATACTATTTAATCATTAAAATTTTTTGTTGTAGAAAGTATTTAATAAAATATAAAGATACTTGAAATAAATAAAACATATGTTTAAAAATAAAACACCATTTGTGCCCAAATATCAGATGTGTATTATTTCCTGAAATTACCTTTCAGAGAGCTGTTTACCAATTCCACTTAAAAACTTCTCATGTGTATGTTGCCCTGCCAGTCACATCAATATTTTGAAGCATCATTTGAGAAAGACACGTTATTATGAAGAATGCAAATTTAAATGCTTCTTAGGGGACAGAAACACACACATGCACAAAAGACAAAAGAAAATGTAACATAGATTTGGTAAATATTCCCAGTTGTGTGACCTCGGGTTAAACTGCATTTAATGCCATTGTAAACAAGGCTTTTAAAGATCTTCTGAAAGGAGAACAGTGACTGACTGCACTGAAGAGGTCTTGAGACCATGACCATATATCTACAGTGCAGTGAGAGGAAGCAGGTGCTAATGTTATTTAAATGGGTCCTTTTGACTTGAGACAAATTTTCCAGCGACAGCATCTTATGCATTTAAAAGTGTTATAGTTTTAAGAGTTTAGACGGATGCAGAGGTGATGTATCCTGGAAGACTGTGTTAGGTGACTCAGAACTAGCTGTCAAAGTGATGAATGCACAGACGTCTAAAATGCATGTGGAGATTTTGAATAAAATGGTTTCATGAAACCTAAGAGTGGAAACGTTTAATATTTATAACTTGCTTATTTTATATAATATGACAAATTGTGTATGGGTAACTAAATTAAATATTAAATACTATAAGTAGACAATTTCTTACATATGTATTTAAGTATATATTTATATATTTAAGTTACCCATCGTATTTTTTGGATATAGTCTTTCAAAAGTGCACAATTACCTTATATTCAAGGTGGTCTTATTACTGGCATTTGCACTGCAACATATTAAACTATAATACACATGCATTATTATAAGTATACACAAGTTCACAGGAAAAAAGTAGAAACTGGCCTATTTAGATGGAATTTATCAAGTTAAAGCGGTTATTGTCCTGGAAATGGGATCGTGAGAGTGTTTTATTTTCTTAGGCATATTTTGTGTGTGTGAGTTTTAGGGTTTAATGGGAGGGAGAAGTGGAGATGCTTGTATATACTTTGTAAACTTTTCTACAATAAATACTGTATTTGTAGGTAAAAATTTCCTCAAGTATAATGAACTTATGTAGTTACATTATAAAACTTGCATAACATTGTTATCTTCAACCTTTGAAGCAACTGGACATACCACCAATGGGCCAGAGTTTGCTTGGGGCTTGGAGGAGATGGCAGAGATATGAACAGTGTCGCCGTGGCGACATGGCAGCCAGCATCAGCCCAAACTCAGAGGGACAAGCAGTCGTCTCCCTGGCTGTCTGAGTTAGTCAGGGTTCTCCAGCGAAAAAGAACTGATAGGATGTGTATATTTATTTAAGACAGATTTAGTTTAAGGAATTGGCTCACAAGAGTGTGAGGTGCAAGTCCAAAGTCTGCAGGATGGGCTGGCAGTCTGGAGACCCAGGGAAAAGTTGCAGTTCAAGTCCAAAGGCAGTCTGCTGTCAGAATTTCTTCTTTCTCAAGATTGGCCATTGTTCTCTAAAGTCTTCAACCAGTTGGATGATTCCCACCCACATTATGGAAGGCACTCTGCTGTACTCAAAATCCACCCATTTAAATGTTTATCTCATTCAAAATACCCTCACAGAAACATCTAGAATGTTTGACCATATATCTAGGCATCTTGACTCAGCCAAGTTGACACATAAAATTAACCTTCATATTGTCACAGCAGGACCTATTATCGCTCTCAAAACTCAACAGGAAAAAGCAAATAATCCAATTGCAGACTGGACAAAAGATATGAACAGAAATTTCACTAAAGAATTAGTACAGATGGCAAATAAGCACATGAAAATGTGTTTTGCATTATTAGCCATTAGGGAAATGTAAATTAGAAGCACAATGAGATATCACTACACATATATCAGAATGGCTTTAAAAAAGTTAACAGACTAAATGTTTTCAAGGATTCTGTGAAACTGGAAAATGGATCATTCATTTGCTGTTGGGGATGTAAAGTGAAACAGTCATTCTGGACATAATTTGGCAGTTTTTCTTTTTAAACTAAACGTATCATATGACCCAGCAATTGCACTCCTGGGCATTCATCCCAAATCAATAAAAACTTAGGTTCATTACAACTCAATAGCAAAAACCCCCAACTAATCCAATTTAAAAATGGGCAGAGGATCTGAATAGACATTTTTCCAAGGAAGACATACAGATGACCAACAGGTACATGAAAAATGCTCAACATCACTAATGATCAAGGAAATGCAAACTAAAACCACAGTGATATATCACCTCACACCTGTTAGAGTGACTATCATCAAAAAGACAAGAAATAACAAGAGTTGGTGAGGATGTGGAGAAAAGGGAACCCTCATCCACTGTTGGTATAGATGTACATTGGTGTACCCACTATGGAAAACAGCATAGAGATTCCTCAAAAAAATTAAAAATAGAACTACTATATGACCTAGCAGTGATACTGCTGGGTATTTATCCAAAGAAAAAAACACCAACTCAAAAAGATACCTGCACCCATGTTCATTGCAGCATTAGTTACAATAGCCAAGACATGGAAACAACCTAAGTGTCTGTCGATGGAAGAATGGATAAAGAAGATGTGGTATATATACAATAGAATATTACTCAGCTGTTAAAAAAAAAAAAAAAGGAAATCTTGCCATTTGTGATAACATGGCTGGACCTTGAGGGCATTATGCTAAGATAAATAAGTCAGACAGAAGAAGACAAATACCATATGATCTCACTTATATGTGAAATCTGAGAAACAAAACAAAACAAAAAACAAAGCTCATAGATACAGAGAACAGATTGGTGGTTGCCAGAGGTAGGGGTTGAGGAGTGGGCAAAATGAGTGAAAGAGTTCAAAAGGTACAAGCCTCCAGTCATAAAATAAGTCCTGGGGATGTAATATACAGCATGGCGACATAGTTAATAATACTGTATTGCATATTGGAAAGTTGCTGAGAGAATAAATCTTAAAAGTTTTCATCACACACAAAAAATATCTGTAATTATTTATGGTGATAGATGTTAACTAGACTTATTGTTCTGATCTCACAGTATGAACAAACACCAAATCATTATGTTGTACACCTGGAATTAATGTATATGTTATACCTCTAAAAAAGAAATGCTCAAGACCAATTCTCACAACAGACAGTGCAGGTAGCCAGAACTCCAGAGCCTGGCAAGCAAAACACATCTCTCAGTGTAGCAGTAGCTTAGCTACTTTCCCTGTATTCTCAAACTATGTTCAAACCAAAACCTGTACACAAATGTTCTAGCAACTTTATTTTAACGGCCCCAAACTGGAAACACTCCAGACGCCCTTCAGCAGGTAATGGTTAACAAACTGTGGCACATCCAGACTGTGGACCATGAGTCAGCAGTACAAAGGAACATGTTAACATACAACTGGGATGAATCTCCACAGATTATGCTGAGTGAATAAGCCAGTCTCAAAAGATTACTGTATGCTTCCATCTATCTAACAGTCTTGAAAGGACAAAATTATAGAAAAAGAGAACAGATTAATGCTTTCTTAGGGTTGTAGAGGAAGGAAGGAAGGCAGGTGAAACTTTAACACCCATGACCTATAACCGAGATATCCACTATAGGACAAGCTTCATTTTCTTTGTTCAAGAGATGAATGTTGACATTTCAGCAAAAAGACTTATACTGAACTTTAATATATATAATAATAAATCTAAGAATAAAACAAAGGTAGGTGAATAAATGTAAAAATAACGTAAATGTTATATGTTCCTACAAAGTAGAAATGGCAAAGATTTTAAAAATATAATGAGGAGAGAGGAGAAAATGGAAAGTTTGCTTACTGATTTTTATATATGTCCTGGTCGATTTCAAAACATAAAACTTAAAGCTAATAAACTAAAGAGTATAAGCTTAACAAAGAAAAATAGGCATATTAATAGAGCAGTAATATAAAAATAACCACTGGAAAAAAACTGAGAACCTTCCTAAATACTGAAAGAAAAATCACAACAAAGAAGAGAAGTGAAAAATAAAGGTTACTCATGAAATATAAGAAAGGACAGGGTGAAAATAAATTTGAAACATATTTTGGAAAATACTAATTTGTTACTTTGCATAATTATATGCAGACAACTTGGAAATCAAATGGATCACTTTTAGGTGTTTCAGGCTGAGGTACATGGACGGCAAGTGGTTTATTAGGGAAATGCTGTCTGTCCACGTCGTTTAGGAAAGGGGAGGAGCAAGACAGAGGAAGGGACAGTCATGAAAGAGGTAAAGTTAAATTCAAGCAGAGTTAAGGGCAACCCAAGTGGCCCAAAGACAGCTCTCTGCTACAGCCATTCAGAATTTGGGGGAAGGGCAAACCCATTTGTAAAGAGGAATTGGGTGGGGTACGTATAGTCTCTCCCAGAAGTGTGGACACTTTAGCACAAAGAACCCGCTGCCGCATTAAGAGAGTAGCACATCATGTCAAAGTAGAAGTTGAACTTTTCGTGGAATACCAGAATGCCTCAAAATTTTTAAAATGCATTAAAGTATTTCACCATATCTGTATAACTTCGGAGATAAAACATTGACTTATTTCCACAGATGATGAAATAAACTTCATTAAATTTCAACACTTATATTTGTTTAAAACATCCAGGGAAATGAAAATTGAATACTTTCTTAACATGTTAATAGACCTTTGTGTCTCAGTCTTAAAGCGGAAGTCTTACTTAATGGCGAAGAACTGGAGGAATTCCTAAATCAAAAGGTGCCTAATCCCACTACTCTCTAACATAGTGGAAGTAGTAAAACAGTGTGATGCTATTTTGGAAATTCACTTACAAATACAATTAAAAGAAAAGAAATTCCAAGAATAGAATACATGGCTTGCTGACAATAATTTGAAATCAAAGTGCAAAAAAAGTCAGTAAATTCAGGGTTTTTTTAAAGTTGATTATAAAGAAAAACAGTAAGCATAAATTGAAAAACAAAAATATACTAAGAAAACTCAGAAGAAAAATAGAAAACTGGAAGAAAATGTTTTCAACATTTAATAGTTTCTAGTTCCTTATGTTTTAATACTTAAAAAAATACTTTTATTGAGAAATACAAAATACACACCAGAGATAGACAATGTAATAAATTACAGACAGCAAATACATCAGTGTAACCACCATCTAGAAAGAAAGAAAAAAAAAGAAACAAAAATACTAGCAACTCAGAAGACGCCCTGGATCCTTCTCTTAATCACTGCCCTCTCATATTCCCTGAAAGGAAACCATAATTATGATTTTAATAATAATCACTTCTTGCATTGAAACAAACTTTCTAACTAAGCACACAGCCCTAAAAATATATAGATGTGTTATCTGTTTTCATGTTTGACCTTATTCGAAGGGAATTATGCAGTTGTATTTTCTTTTTAATTTTATTGGAGTAGAGTTGATTTACAATGTTGTGTTAGTTTCAGGTGTATGGCAAAGTGAATCAGTCATACATATATCCACTCTTTTTAAGATTCTTTTCCCATATAGGCCATTACAGAGTATTGAGTAGAGTTCCCTGTGCTACACAGTAGGTCTTTGTTGATTATCTATTTTATATACAGTAGTGTATAAATGTCAATCCCAATCTCCCAATTTATCCCTCCCCCCTTTCCCATTGGTAGCCATAAGTTTGTTTTCTATACCTGTGAGTCTGTTTCTGCTTTGTAAATAAGTCCATTTGTACCATTTTTTAGATTCCACTCATAAGTGATATCATGTGGTATTTGTCTCTGTCTGGCTTACTTCACTTGGCATGGCAGTTGTATCTATTTATGCTTTGCCTCTCTTGTGTAATACTGTATTAGTTCAGATTCAAAGCACCTCTAATTCATCTGTATTACTATATGAATTTCCACTGTGTGGCTCTACAGTGATTCATTTATTCACTTCCATCTTAGACAACAACATCACACCTCCACGTCATGTATCCTATACACTTTACTGTATTTTCCATCCTACTGTCTCTCCATGTTTGATGCTGGATTTTCTTCTAACTAGCCTCCAATTCAGTAATTCTCTTTCAGCTGTATCTAATCAGCTATAAAATGCCTCACCAAGACCATATTTTAAGTTATTGTTTTTCAGTTTTAGATTTCTATTTGGTTCTTCTTTTTTGGTTTATTTTCAGTTCATTTCTGAAAGTTTCAATCTTTTATTTCCTTGAATATATTAAGCATAGGTATAATGAAGTCTGATCATTTCATGATTTGGATCTCCTGTCAGTTTATTGCTATTGTCTACCATTTTATTTTTTGACTTTCGATATTGTGATAATTCCTTATATGCCTTGTTATTTTTCGATTGCGTGATCTTCATTGTAAATGAAACTTTAGGGGATAATTTAAGGCATAGAAAAACATTATCATTCTCAAAGAAGGATTTAAATTTGCTTCTACCTGAAACAAAAGGACCCTGGGTGGGGGCCCCTCATGGTTAGGGACCACCATGGGTAGGGGCACTCAGAAGAGCTAATTCAACATTGAATTAACCTATCTCTCCACCTCCCTTTCTTATTTTAATCTGTTCTTGCCTGTCATTAAGAGAATGCTTAGAGAGCTCAGATAATTATCACCAATTATTCTAATAAACAAAAGCAATATGAAATTTTATATCGCATATATATGGGTCAGAAGCTAATTTCTAAATGTAACCATATGGGACAAGCATGCAAATAATAAATGCATTTTGATTACTTGTAATTTTTTGTTAAAAATAACTCACATTTGAAGCATCCTTAAAAGGATATTTTCAATTAAATTTGGAGATCATGAAAAAATCTTCACATGAGTCGGCATTATTAACGTGTAATTTGCTGTTGTTTCTCTCATAGTATAATATATCCTACCAGCTATTACTCAAAGCTAAATTGTAGCAACATAATTTTAGAATGCTGATAAATGATAAGTTATTCTTTGCCTCTTAGTTGCTGATTGACAGTGGTATGTTCTTAAGCTCCAAAGTCAGTCACAACTTTTTTTTTTTTTGCCAGCAGTTTTAGTGACCTTAGAATTTAGTGACATTGAGAAGTCCTCTATTAGATAGCAGAGGGTCTTTAAACCTATATAGTAATCATAAGCTGAGGGTTACTTTGTAATATGAAAATGGTTAAATAATATCAGTGCAACTTAGAAAGTAATGTAAAAATCCACAGCTTCAAATAATGCTTCAGTGTTTCCATGCACTTCCAGAACTCCAACCAGATAGATACTGTAGTTACTTTGTATTAATCTTCGAAAATGTAAGCCTCTATCATTTAGCCTTCGAGGTATGAGGTCACATGATGTATCCTTGCCCCCAACCCATTATTTGGTGACATTTCTACTTTTTAAACACCGGTCAATGCTTGGTTTTGGCCATTAGTGTTACACAGCTGATAACTTGTCAGGGATCTGGAGATAAGTGTGATCATGGTATCTAAAGACCTCGACATCTTATACAATGACCACAAAGTCCTTATATTCTTAATTGATCTGCCCTTGTTTATATGCTCAAACCAATTTCCTTCTCAAGGTGATTGCCCCCCAATGATCTTTGCTAACACTTTCTTCCAGTTCTCTGTGTGGTGTGACCTGAGATTTGACTCTGTTTCTTTGCAGTCAGCCAACTGCCAGAGAAGGCAAAACTGAGAACCTGATTGATTTGTCCCTGATCAGTCAATTAAGAAGTTTTTCTATTGAACGTATTACACAATATCAGTAAAACAAAAATGTAGAACAAGAGTGCTGATTAAAGTTGTTCAGTCATAGAATTTAGAGACCTGACACTCTGCTAAATCCTTCACCAAACATTTATTTGCTAAATAGAATCTAGCAAGCATGGTGAATGGCTTCCTGCTGCCTGAGAAAAGAAACAAAATGTTTCCTTCACTTATTAATAGAATGATGCGGAGTCTTTACTATTGGTAAACGGTGAATGGGGGTTGGCAGATGGGAGTATTAACAGAATGGGGTTTGTTTGGATGGATTTATAGTGGCATGGACATAAACAGATGTAAGCAGTTTAGCCCAGAACAGTAAATCCTGTGGTGGTCACAATAAAGCATTGGTATACTTAGTTGTAATTATGGCTGCCTAAAATAAATTCAGATACAGAAGCGCGACTTGGATAGCTAGAATAACTTCCTGTATCACCTAAAAGAGAGCACAATCCAGGGACATGAAAGTTTCCCTGTGAAGACACTGTTTAAATATTATTTAGGAAAATAAAACCATTTATAATATCTTTGGTAATGATTGATAATAAAAGGTAAATAGCCTTATTGCCAAAGAAAATTACTGGACCCATGAGAGATTAGCCAGAAAAAAGGACTATCATTGATTGAGCTCGAATGCAAC
The DNA here is from genome assembly GCF_028564815.1 of Eubalaena glacialis. Lineage (NCBI taxonomy): Eukaryota > Metazoa > Chordata > Mammalia > Artiodactyla > Balaenidae > Eubalaena > Eubalaena glacialis. The sequence goes on along the minus strand of NC_083735.1, from coordinate 10,220,858 downwards.
AGATTTTGATCTCTACAAGGCAGTCTCTGTATCTTATTTTTGACCCAAAGTATTCAGGTAACACTTGTAGAACTCTGTGTGTGTCACAGATAAAGGCTGACTTTTACTGGGATCCTAACGCATTTGACGTGCGTTAGTGAAGACGGTGCTAGGTGCTGTAGCAGATCAATCTTAGAATCTCAGTGGCTCAAAACATTGGGAGTTTATTTCTGCAATTTAATGGGAAAAAATATGCAAACATATGTGGTTCTGAAGAAGCCTACAGATGAACTGGAGTAAAATTAAGTTGTTTCAGAGGTGTGTAGCTGCATTCAAATGCAAGGGACAATCTTCTCATGATTATCAAAATTATCCCGAGGCTGCATTTTGAACAGTAGGAGACTGAGTGTAAGTTCTCTTGGGTTGAGTCTTCTTCCCAAACATAAGGCAAAAGACCACTAAATGTCTGCAGCTGTAGATGGTTCTCCTAAAAGCAGAGGGAGGGGAGTGAGGGTGATCTGTCCACTTTAAGTAATTAGCGTCAAAGACAAAAGAATAGAAAATAAATAGGTAAAAGCTCTACTGATACTGCCTCTTTACTGCTACTTCATTAGAATGCTCTCAAGCAATCTACCATTTTGTATTTTCATCCAATATGGAACTATCTTTCTTCTCAATATCAGTGTGGTTGAAAGTCCCTTGTGTACCTTTTAACACTTTTTTTCCATAGCCTTGGAATTCTGAATCGTTTCCTGCAAGGCAGCAGCCATGCTTTGCCCTCTGGTCGTGAGCCCTACAGGGGCACAGGCAAGTGCCATGCGTATTTCTGAGTGCTGAGAAGGATGTTTCCAGAGAAAAGAAACGTTTTTGGCAGAATCAGCTCTGCCTACACTGCTCTCTAATCTGCTGAATAATTGCTTAAATCTAAGGAAACAACCACCAGCTCTGAAAATGTGTCATTTCAATATCTTTGAAAGTGTAGGACTTTTTTGGCTTGAAAATCAAGAGAAACTTAACTGGTACAAACGTCAGGGAAAGAGGAGGTTATAGTGAGGCTCCGAAGTTGCCTTAGAGACACCGATGACAGCAATAGAGCTGGAGCCTGCAGGGACCTAGCAAGTCTGACTTGCCCATCTTCTGTTTCCGTGCGTTTCTGTTTATCCGTGTTGTTCGCTCTTGACCAGCTCTTTCCTGGTTTCCAGCACTCGTGGTGGAAATAATTGGTCTTGAAAATACCTCACAAGTTCTATGATCTAATCACCCAGGGAAAAAGAATAACCTATCTCAAACCCAGCCTCCCACTTCTGGGCTAATCAACAAAGCCGTTAAGTGGGTCACATTGTAGGAACGTTGCAGTTCTATGGCCATTGAGAGGAGACAGAGAAGCAACCTCCGTTTCACCACAGTTCCAAAACTTGAACATACTAAGTAAGCTTAAAATTTTTTTAAAAATATAGATAGTTTTGCTAATTGAATGAGGCAAATTGTCTAAAAAATGAGAGTTTCTTTCATGTTGTCAAAGGGTGGGTAGTTGGCTGGGGCACCAGAGTCCCTACCTTGGGATCGGATATTAAATGTATAGATAACAACTACCCCAGTATGCCTAGTTTGTAGCTACTGATTACTTGGAATGATTCTGAACAGTCTGTTGCTCTTGCCTATACATATTCCTTAGCTCCAGATTCTGACTTTGTCAATTATAGCAGAGGATTACTATGTTCTGATCAACTTCCATCTGCTATGTATGACTAATTCTGTGAAAAATTATAACAAGTCACATTTATGGAGGATTAATTGTTTACTCAACCACCCCTATTTTTGCTCCATCCTATTTATTTTTGCATAGTATTTTCCATAATATTTTCCCTCAGTAATTCAATCCAATTCGATGAGCTTGCCACACTGTGTGAAACACTATGGTAATGTACTGTCAAATATCCTAGCATGAGAAGAGCACAATTTCTGTCACCAATGCATTTAAAGGCATTTATCAAGACAGTCTTTTATGAGGTAGATGATGATACTAAAATCTTGTATTGGTAGATTTAAAGCTATGCATTCTGATTAGAGCAAAGTAATTCTTAATAAAAAGCTCTATCAAGAAGGAGATAGACTGTTGGAATAGATGGATTTTTATGGGACGTGCTATAAGGAAAGGTATGTTGGACTTGGCCATGTAAAGATATTTTAGGTGGTAATCTCTCATCGACTAAACTATAGAGCAGTCTTAGTAAAAGCCTAGGTTAATAAAAAGGAATTGAAAAAGATAAAACTGAATAGACAGGTAGGGCAAAATTATGGAGTCCACTGAACATAACTCTTGTGATCTTCATTCTTCCGGCTAGAGGAATCCCATCGAATTTTATGAGTGTAGAAATGCTGTATTATAAAGTGTTTGCTGTCTCCAAAACATCTCCAAAATATCAATGACTTACAACAACAGATGTTTATTTTCTTAATTGGGCCTTCAAGTCAGATGTAACTCCTGGGCTCAGCTTGATTTGCAAGTCTTGGCTCCAGAAGTCAAGGTAGATTTACTTAGGTGACTAGCAGCTAACTGCCTTTTTTTTTTTTTTTTTAAAGATTTATTTATTGATTGATTGATTGCTATGTTGGGTCTTCGTTTCTGTGCTAGGGCTTTCTCTAGTTGCAGCAAGCGGGGGCCACTCCTCATCGCGGTGCGCGGGCCTCTCACTATCGCGGCCTCTCCTGTTGCGGAGCACAGGCTCCAGACGCGCAGGCTCAGCAGTTGTGGCTCATGGGCCCAGCTGCTCCGCGGCATGTGGGATCCTCCCAGACCAGGGCTTGAACACGTGTCCCCTGCATTAGCAGGCAGATTCTCAACCACTGCGCCACCACGGAAGCCCCGCTAACTGCCTTTTTAATGGAGGGATCCAAAGAATAAGTGAGGTAAGAAAAATATACAGTACCTCTTAAGGCCTTAGCTGTAAACTCACATATGTAACTTCTGTCCACTTCCACTGACCAAAACAAGTCACATGGCAGAGTCCAACATCAATGGGGTGGAAAACATATTCTACTCTAGAGGGGAATGATGCAAAGTCACACGTCAAAGGACATGCATACTGGGTGAGCATGAAGAACCGGGAGCAGTGGTCCAATCCACCACACGCATATGTGCAGAGCAATGCCTTAGAAATATTTCTCTGATGGAGCAATGCCTTAGAAACATATTTGATCCATTATATGGAGCAGAGTAGCACTGGAAAGCCACTAACCATATTGCAGGTAAGAGTTGTATTCGTGGAAAGACTTTTTCAATTTATTTCAGTTCTTGAACTACTCAGGTTTTCTAATACCTCGTTATCCAATGTCAGTCATGTCCTTGTCCAAAGACATGAGGGACCTGAGACTCTACCCTGCTACAAAGTCAGCATACCAGAAGGCGTGGGTCTGGTGAGCAGGGGCAAGAACTCACTACTCAGGGCTCAGCAGACTGCTGTCAGGCACAGTGTGTGGTGTGTATATGTGTGTAGATACTCATGTGTACATAATATAAATTAGGGCAAAAATTTAAGAGCTTTCAGATCATCTATACTTTATTGAAAATTTGCTGGTTTTATTGGTCGTTGACAGAGTTGTATAAAAGTCTCCTACTATATTTGTAGGTTGTCTATTTTTTGTTCTGGTGTCTCAACTTTGCTTCACGTATATTGAAGTTATGGTACAATATGTATATGTATACACATTTAAAATTGTGACATCTTCCTGGTGGGCTGAACTTCGTGTCATGAAATGTCCTCTTAATCTTCAAAATCATTCCTTGCCTTGAAGTCTGATATTAATAACACACCCTTGCTCTATTTTGGTTAGGGTTCACATGATCTATATTTTTTCATAGTTTTATTTTCAACTTGCTGTGTCTCTATATTTAAGGCATGTTGCTTGTTAGTAGCATGTGCTGACTTTTATTCAGCCTGATAATGTTTGTCTTTTAATTGGATAGTTTAATCCATTTGCATTTAATACAGTAATTGGAATATTTGGTTTCGACTTATGATCTTATTTTTTGTATTTATGTCACGTTTTAAATTTGTTTTTCTGCCCTTCTTTTGCATTAGTTAATTTTTTTAAATTTCCATTTTTTCTTTTATTAGCTCGTTAGTGATATATGCACATTATATTATGGGCATTTATTTAAACCCTAAAAATATAGGGCTGACATTATTTGTGGATCAGTAGTCACTCATAGTTTCCTCTGTGCTTCCTCTGTGTTGATCTCCATCTACGCATGTGATACACCTATGGGATTCTTCCTCAGAGCCGGCAATGTTAGTGGATCCCCACACATCCACCCCCCATACCTGACCTCAAACACAAAGTCCCTAGCTTTGTGAGCATATCCAGCCCTCCGTGGACCAGCTCAGTTCAGCTTCAGTATTAAGCACTTGCTTGAGATTCAACCCCCTGGACACAGTCACAGCTCTGCCCTCCCTTCTCACCTGGATGGGGGCCTCTGAGTCCTGGCTGCCTGGGGAGTCCCAACTCCAATTTTATTTCTGCAGCCTAGGAAATTTCCCAAGGCTCCACAGACTTGTTTACTTCTTAGAAGCCTGTCTACACAGAGCCGTGACTCAGCAAGAGGCCGGGTGTGAAGAGCAGGTCTTATAACACAAACTTACCTCTGTGTAGTTCTCTTTTATAACTTTGGCCCTCAAGACCTGGTTGCCCTAAAAGATCTCATTGCTTTCTAAGAAATGTTTTACTTTTGTAGACTACCTGGATTTTCTGTTTGTTCTTAGCAGGCATGTTGTTTGCCACAAGCCAGAACTCCGTGTGTGTGTGTGCTTGTGTGTGTGCGTGCACGCACAGGCGTTTTGGTTGTTCTATAGAGAGAAGCTTGAAAAAGCCTCGTCTAACACCGACAGTCTGACATCATGGTGCCCTGAAAACATGAGAACGTTAGATTTTTTCAAATTATCTTGAAGAAATTCTTAAAGGTTTTCTGAAACCTCTTATAATTTATTTATAATATAAAGAAAATATTCTAGAGATGTCTAGAGATGCTTTGTAAGCTCCAAATAGACCAAGTCTCTTTCAAATATTCTACATATTTGTGTTTGTGTAATGAAGAATGAAAAAAATAAATGAGTGAATACTTTCCTAGGAATGTCATAGAAACACTTACATGTGGCGAATGTCCTGTGCTGGTGTCACAGGCCTGCTGGTCCTCACTGCCCTCAACACCTCTCATTCAGTCCTGCATCCACCTTCCGACCACGCCCATCTCAGATGTTCTTTCAGGGGCTTTGATTTCTGCAGCTGGAGCTACGACCTGCATGTGACCCCGTGTAGGAAGTCTCTCTGCTCAGACGTGCTGATTGGGGACACATCCCTGTCTCACACCCTTTGCAGCTTCCTTTTTGTTGTTGCTGTTTTGTACCAATCCTCAGCACCCTCACAGACCACAGGGTGTTATATTGGAATCCATTCCAGATATTTAGTTCATAATGTGGCTTTCTCTTTGTTTTTGTTTGTTTTTTTACTGAACACCCACACACATTATATACATGTATAATACAAACAAACACATATATATATATATATTATAATCATTAACTTAAAGCAACAGCGAATACATAAATAGGATGTTATGTGTGAGAATACAGAATGGGTGAATGTGTTTTGCAGCTGTCAACTTTTTCCTTCAATTCTAATATTTCACTCCAATAATAATGTATCAGGTGCTTGGTAGATGTCATAACGTCACCACTTTCCATGAGGGAAGGGATCAAAATTAAACAGTAATCATAAAAATAATAAAAGTTACAGTCTCTAAATTCTTTACACAAGGTCTATGAGATACTATGTTATTGGGAAATCAATACTATAACCAAATATCCTGTTCACTGCATAAGACCGAACTAAGACAGTGTGAGCACTAAACATACCGTGGCCCTTCCCAATTCCGTTCCATTACCTCGTCCTATATTTGCCATTCCAGCTAAAACAAAATAGGAAAAGACCTCTCAGTGTGCTCGGCATGAATCTGATTTTGTTCATGTTGACCACTGGGTACTTTTCTGAAATATATATTAAGAATGATAGATGGTTTTCATGCTTTGCTGCTACCCTAAGGTCAAGCATTCAGTACTGCTTTTGGCCTGGATATTCTGAAGGTTCTAGAGTATTTGACAGAAATTCAGGGAAATGGTGATGAGTCAGGAAGACGTGGCTCTGCCAGCTTGCTCTTCACATGCATCCCATAGAGCCAGCTCACAGGGCACCCACCTCACCTGTCACATCGGCTGGGTGCCTCTGTCCCTCTGTGAGACTTTTGTTTCCCACCAGTGTGTCCCTTGGTTGTAGTAATGCCTGTGGTGTAGCAAGGGTTTTGCTGGGGGCGCAGATGGGGAAAGATGACCCTACTGAGATGCTACTGGCACCATGTCTCTGGTTGTGCGTGAGGATGGGGATGAAGAGATTTTTCATCTGCTAAAATATGTGATTTAAATACACATTTGTCAAAAGAGATTGGACATTGATGACAAGGTCCTTAATATTTAGATGAATATGTGTTCAACTCTTTTAAATGCTGGCTTTTAATCAGAAAAGAACTGATAAAAAAAATGATACAGTAAGCCTATTACCTTTCATTCTGGTCATATTTGGAAATCAAAATAAACTCAAATATGTATTCCTAAGTTTCCACAGTTCAAACCAATTCAGATGTGTAAAGGAAGAAATATCTGAAACTATTTCTTCATAATTTTAAGCAAACAAAAAAAATTAAGAAAAGAGAAAGGATAAAGATAAATATGTTGGGACTTCCCTGGTGGTGCAGTGGTTAAGAATCCGCTTGCCAATGCAGGGGACACGGGTTCGAGCCCTGGTCCGGGAAGATCCCACATGCCACGGAGCAACTAAGCCCGTGAGCCACAACTACTGAAGCCCGTGTGCCTAGAGCCCATGCTCCTCAACAAGAGAAGCCACCACAATGAAAAGCCCACGTACTGCAAAGAAGAGTAGCCCTGGCTCACTGCAACTAGAGAAAGCCCACGCACAGCAACGAAGACCCAATGCAGCCAAAAATAAGTAAATAATAAATTAATAAATATTAATTAATTAATTATAAAAGTATATGAAAAAAGTTATGTTATGAAAGTTTTATGGTTGTTGGCTCATAAAAACATATATAAAGTATTTATTATGCCAATAGCAAACCTCAAAAACCCACTTCAAGGAATGTTGTTCTATGCTATTTTATTGTGATATAATAAGTCATATCATACTTGCAAATTTTCTCTTTGTGATCACTAAAATAATAAAACACGTTTTTGCTGAAAATTAGTGTTTTCATGTCTTCTTTGTTTTTTTTTGTTTGTTTGTTTTTTTAATAAATTTATTTATTTATTTATTTATTTATGGCTGTATTGGGTCTTCGTTTCTGTGCGAGGGCTTTCTCCAGTTGCGGCGAGCGGGGGCCACTCTTCATCGCGGTGCGCGGGCCTCTCACTGTCGCGGCCTCTCCCGTTGCGGAGCACAGGCTCCGGACGCGCAGGCTCAGTAATTGTGGCTCACGGGCCTAGTTGCTCCGCGGCATGTGGGATCTTCCCGGACCGGGGCACGAACCTGTGTCCCCTGCATTGGCAGGCAGATTCTCAACCACTGCGCCACCAGGGAAGCCCTCTTCTTTGTATTTTGATGTATGTTTTTCTTGGAAGAAATATTTGAGGGGTTTTGGTGTTTACTAAAAGATATTGTTTCTTTTTCAAAATCATCTTTATTAGAGTGAGATGTATTTTATAGCTATCTTATCTCCTACAAATTACATTATAGAACTCTTCTTCCTTCTTGGAATGAATTTCCAGATCTGATTTGTAGTAAGTACGAAGAACAATTTATGAGTGAAAATTGGACATCTGCATCCTGCAGATTTCTTTCCAAAGTGGACTTTTAGAACAAAGAATCAGGAGCCAGATTTCTTGGTTCAAACCTGAGATCCGCCACTTCCTTGCTGTGTGAAGAGAGGCAAGTTGCTTGGCCCATGTGCACTCTGCGCCCCGCCGTGAGAGTTCAGATCATCACAGTATGTGATTCACAGAGTTTTGTGGGGCAAAGGAGAGGAATGTACGTGGGGGCACTTGGACTGGAACTTGTGACACTGTGTGCTTGGTCTGCTGTCATTTTCGCCACCACCATGGGTTGATGTGGTGTCACACGTGGAGGGTGTAAAGCTGAGTCCAGGGACTACATCGTCAGCCCAAGTCCCAGAAGGTGCTGAGAAATCCAAGGCTGGCCTTGGCCAACCACAGGAAGGAGGATCCAGATATGTGTCAGTGGGTATAGCGGGTACAGCCACGTCTTCCTCCATGGTAGCGGATAGAATGCGAGTCGCCTTTGGGAGAGTTTGACCGTTTGCTCTGGTCAAATCTCCACTGGGCGTTTTTAGTGCTTTGCAATGCAGCTATATTTCATTAAAATGGATTATTTATGTTAATTGATTTATTATAGTTATTTTTGAATGAGTATTTTAAAAGTTCTCAGTTTTAATTCCTACTGTGGTAAAACTCAGTAGATTTAACCCACATAATACAAAGTTTTTTGGATCCTCAATGGTTTTTACTTATGTAAGAGGTCCCAAGACTAGCATGTGTGAGGACTGGTGCTCTGTGTCGGTCTTTATGTGGGTCGGCCCTTCTTTTACTGTAAAATGTTCTGAGGTGTCCTCTTGAGTATGGAGCCCGCTTGTACGTGCGTTTTGGGGTTCAGCAAATGGCCTCTCTGTACTTTATCTGTGGTTCAGAAAGGAGACGTGGATCCACCTCCCCTTAAATTCAGGTGTGAACACTTCACTGTTGCTCCCGACACCAAATTAGGTATCCAGTGCAGAATGCCAGGTGTAGAGCAAGCAGGCAGACGCAGGCACACCTTGTTTCACTGCTCTTGGCAGACAATTGTGTTTTTTTACAAATTGAAGGTTTGTGGCAACTCTGCGTTGTAAGAAGATGGTTAGCATTTTTAGCAATTATGTACTTTTGAGGCATGTACCTTGTTTGTTTAGACATAATGCTATTGCACACTTACTAGACTATACTATAGTGTAAACATAACTTTTATATGCACTGGGAAACCTTTTTTGGTTCATGTGACTCACTTTATTGTGGGAGTCTGGAACCAAACCCTCCATGTGTCCAAGGTGTGCCTGTGAGGAAATTCCCTACCCCCTTTATAATGAGCTCAGGATTTATGGAATGCCAGTTACAGAAAAGGACCTGGGTGGCAGGCTGTGTGGGATGCTGGGGAGGTAGATGAGCCTGCGAGTTGCAGAAAGACCAAGAGGTCCCTTCAGGTTCCTACTGTAGCTGTGTTATCTACCTCACCGCACACCATACTGGTTTTACTGATAGGTTTCTATACCCTGTTTTTATGTAGAGGAATCTTGGTAATGAGAGAATAATATGTCTGTTCCAACTTAAATAACGGTGTTACAACAGTTCTGTGGGCAGGATTAAGTGAAAAAAAATAGGTTAAAATCAGTATATGTAGCATAATAACTTTTTCTAAGAAAAAGAAAGAAGCCTGTAGGAATATATTTTAAAATTTTAGGATTTGTTATCTTTGAGTGCTATTAGTGTAGATACTGCAATTGTTACTGAAAATTCTTCCTACACTGAAAGTACTATTATGAAGTAAAAACAATAAGAATTGTTTAAATACAGTCGTTACTCAGGATCCACATGAGACCCATGGAACCCAAAATCCATGAATCCTCAAGTCCCATAGTTGGCCCTCCATATCTGCAGTTCTGCATCCTGGGATTCAACCAACATGGGATTGTATAGTATTGGGTTAGGGTTATGTATTTATTGAAAAAAAAATCCATATGTACTTACTGAAAAGAAATTCCACATGTAAGTGGAGCCAAGAAGTTCAAACCATGTTGTTCAAGGGTCAGCTGTATTTAAACTGTCTCTGTATTTTCTTTTAAACTTTTCCCCTTAATCTCTCATAAGTCCAGAAGCTCTTCACACTTTATCATTCATCAATATTTTGTATGCAATTAATCTGAAAATGTTTCCATTCATTTATTCAAACAATAGTTACTAATTATTCTTTGTGTCATGGCACATAAGATAAAAGAATGTGTCACACGCCATGCCTCATTGGACAGACACGTATGCAGGTGACTGACAGCGTGGGCTGGAGCCTGGGTCGGTGCCGGCTGGGATGGGCATCCCTGGAGGGGACGTTTGCCCAGTTGCGGGGAACCAGGGACAAGCAGCAGCCACGTGCGAGAGGTCAGAGGTCTGAAATGCAGACCCAGCAGTGAAAAAACTCAGAAGAGGGGAGTGATCATGACATAATGGAGACATAAGATAAAGAGTACACTTGAAGTTGTGAGAAAAACTGAATTAAGCATGTGTGAGTGTTATGAATGTTCAATACTTTGACTTGACACCTTTTCGAGGCTATTTTCTGAAAAGATGGAAATATCAAATACTCCCATGTGCTTTTCTAATTATTTCCATAAAGTTTCACCTTCACTAAGTTAGATCGCATCTGTGACTCTACAAACTGAGGAAGTTGATGGCATATCTGCTGTTCTTTAAGAGGTTCCGTGAAGACTATTCTCACATCATCGAACAATTTTTTGCTCTAGGCAGGATCTTTTCAAAGTCTCCGATTTGTCTGCCGGCTGCTTTAGAACTCCAGCTGTCACAGTGCTCAGTCAGGACAGGATGAGAGAACCTGCCTTTGACAACCTGCCCATCTCTCTCTGTCTCCTTCCATTTCCAATCAGACTGCAATAGCTTTCTGTAAAGATGGGATGTATCACTCACATATTTAATTTCAAATCCATGCATGAGAGCTGAAACTAGGTGTAAAATCACAAGAAAAAGAAACCTTTCGTTATCAGTTCTTTTCTAGTCGCTGAACTCAATGATCAAATTATTTACTGATGTGTTACTGGCATTTCTAAAACCATGTCCATCAGATCCTTGAAACACAATTCCTTTGCAGAAAAAATTTCATTTTAGTGTTCTCTTGTTTAAAAGGAAAAGATATCTTGCATCAATATTGCTAAGTTTATGCTTGTATAAGACAGTGGAAATTACCGGCTGATTGCTCAAGAGGATTTTATGTAGATCCTGAGAGAGTTGTACTGTTCCGTGCTAATCAGCTACAGGATGTTTACTGAATACTTCCTGTGAGTAAGACATCACTGCTGGGGGAGCCATAAAGGAAATTGGGAGGCATGTGACATAGTGTTTGACCTCAAAAAGCTTACAAAACTGTCGCAGCTATAAGCCACAAACCATAAACTCATAAATATAACTAAAAATGGAAACACATAAATGGAGGAACAAAGAAAGGAGAGCTCATATGTGCAGAGAGTACTGACAAAATTATACACAAAGAACAGTATCGATAGTAAAAGAATGGTAGAGAGGGTGATTGTGGTGTAGATGGCGCTGTCCACGGTATATGAAAATGTGCCCCCCACCAGGTGGTCCTCCTCGTCTTTCTATCCCCGGGGCGTTCCGCTTCATCTTGATAGTAACCGTACATATTGGTAACAGAAAGATGTGTGAACTCAGTTCATAAGGCTTCTGGAGAGGGCATAAATATAAAATAAATGGTTCTTTGGGGACAAATAGCTTTAAAGTGAGTTAGCCTCAGCCTTAACATTCCTAACAGAGACACTTGTCTGAATAGTTTCCATTTGCAAACCTCATTTAAGTGATTTCAAAGATTAGCTAGCTAACAATTAGCATATAAATCCTGAGTTAAGTCTTCACAAGGTAAAGCAATTGATTATCTCCATCACTGATTATTCAGAAGAATCCTGGAGAGAATGGATTCTAACTCACCTAATACAAACATGAATAAAGGAAGAATCTGGAGGACACATTGCCTGAAGCAGCCCTATCTGAGGGCATGGAGGGTTGGGAAAGGGAGGACAGAACTGGGAGCATGAGAGGATGACTTCTCACAGGAGATGCCGTGCTTGTGCCCAGGACCAATCTTGTTCATACTCTGCTTGCAGGCAGCAAATTGGGATCTAGTGATTGTGACTGACCTTAGGTGGGGGGAGTATCCCCTGAGTGGGGTGAACAGATGTAAGCACAATTGCTGGTTCCACCCACCACGTTGGTCCAAGAGAGCCTACCGAAGAGGGGGAGGATTCATTAGGTGTTTCCTGGGCTCAAAGGTAAAAATGTAGTCGGGTAATTACTGTACGTTCATACTGCATCTATAACCATTTGTCCTAATCAGTCAAGGAAGCAATGACTCAGTTCAAAGCCATGTTTGTGCTTTGCCCAGAATCATGGGAAGGAGCTGAGGCACATATTCAGGGGCATGTGGGACACGATGACAACTTTGAACCTTTATGGGAAGAGAAGCCATTGTGTGTGTCAAAGGTGAGAAACAATGGCAAAGACATTTGGGGGGGTCAGGGGCGGGAAGAACACGAACTGATGGGCAGCAGACATGGTGAAATTCAAACAGTGTTATTTTTGAAGGTCGGAAGGAAGCATCCAGCCTGGCAGAAGTGGCTCCGGGCCGGGGGTGAGGGCCAGAGAGGCTTTCCCCTGAGACGCCCAGCTCTAGCCCCGGAGAGTCAGCAGGGACTGAAAGTCATCCCCGCTAATGGGCACCCTGGAGATCGCCCCTCTTTTGCTTCATCGCTGCAGCTGTGGGAGAGGGGCTCCTGTGACAGCCTGTGGTTTTGATTTCTGCACTTCCGTACTGCAGACATTTTTATCAGAGAAGCCACCGTTCATGTCTCTTCCACTCCAGCACCCTCCGACCTACTGTTAGGGATGGCAAACACCTTTGCTTTTTAAGTTTTCTCCATTGGAAACAAACTTAGATGCTTTTGTACATTGGTTTTATGGCAAAGTTATTAGTCTTGAAAATGTAATAGTACGATCAAACTCCTTTGCTTGCCAAGTCACGCTACAACATACAACTGGAAGGGATTTAAAGTATATGAAGTATATGAAAACGTTGTCATGAAGAGTTGATCAGTAAAGAAAGAACTCAACGGGAGAAGAGTTAATGTGTGCTCTTTGTTCATTCGGATAGTAACTGGCTTTTAAAAAAAGGTTGATTTTATTATTTCTATGATTAATTATGGTTAAATGCAATTTATAGGATTTAAGGATTAATATTTTTCTTGAATTGGTTCTCAAAATGAAAAGACTTCATTTTTAAAAGTAAAATGCAAAATAAAATCAAAATAATAATGACTGAGCTTTTTCTTAAGGAATCATATATATTAGCCACCTTTTAAATTTCTATTTTTACTAAGACGGTAGTACTTTGAGAGATCGAATACACAAACAAAGACCAAACCATATACAAGAGCACAACTCTGACTTATAATCTGCAGCTCACCAACCAACCCCTCACCTACAGTCACCTGCCCAGGGGGTCCTCTGACCAGCCCGTCCTCTGCAGTCACGGCCCAGGGCCCAGCCTGTGGAGGTCACACCTGTAGGGGGTCCTGCAGCCAGTCCAGGAAGCCCAACAACAACCCGGTGACAGTCGACCAAGCGGCCAGGACTGGATCGTCACTGACCGCTGCCCTGAGTCTGTCCCCGCTTCCCCCGAGGACCAGCCAGAGACGCCAATCCTGAGGAAGCCCTTCTAGTGGGCGCACTGCACCTGCCCCACCTCAGCCTCCGTCGGGGGCAGCAAATACCAGAAGCCTTACCTTTCTCCACTATAAGTATGTTCCCACCCCTCCTCCTGCCTTGGAGACAGGCAGGTGTCTCACATAAACCTTTTTTGTGCCATTGATCTGTGACGGCAAATTTCTGGAGACTTGGAGACTCTGCCAGACCAAGTGAGGCTGCCATCTTCTGTGCCGTAGCAGCTCTGAATAAGCGGCCTTTGCCTGCTTTCGTTTGGTTGGTCTTGGTTTAATGGCACAACGTAGATGTGTCGTGTCACATCTTTTGCCTTTATGCCAACATCTCCAAAAGGGTGTCTACAGTGGCTCAAATCCCTTTGATCCATTTCCACGGAAACGTGAGTGGTGTGGGACACAGTGCTGTAAAAGTGTGCCTGACGGGAGAAAGGCCCCAGCCGAGCCCGTCCTGTGTGTCAGGATGAGCAGCTGGCAGAGCTCCCCCTCGGTAGGAGGGACGTACGATCTCACCTTGAATGGCCAGCGCTCGCTTCCAATTTAAGGTTAAGCTGAGCGCTTCAGAGTCACTGGGCTCACCTCCCCTCAGAGCACAGGTCCCTGCGGAACGTCCCGGAAAAGCTTCAGAGTACCAGGTAGACTCTTCTTATTTTGATGGTTTCAAAGAAAAGCTGCCCCACCCTTGGGTATCAATGACTGTCCCAAAGGGGACAGTTAGTCTAGGGCTGTTAGATCAACTAGATTAACTGTTAACCATTAGATTAACAAGCGGGCAAGTTTGGACTAAGTCCCGTCCCCGCACTGCTGGTATATGAAATGAAAGAGCTAATCAAAGAGGATCTATAGATTTTGGATCCTGGATGGGGTGTATGCTTGGCCAAGCTTACCATTACAAGAGTGGGATCACGTGTCTTGAAGATTCACTTCATAGCCAGGGTTAAGAATCTGGACTCAAGAAATCAGCAAAACCCTGAACAAAATTTTCCATTTAAGAAGCGACACCTGGTGGCAGAACGAGAAACAGCACCCGCAGATTGAGGAGACCCGATCTTGACAGGACTCTGAGGAGGAGGCCTGATTTGGGACCCGGGGACACTCCGAGGGGGAGAGAGACCCGGGAGACTCCAGTAAGTAAGTAGGAAAGCTAAAAGATGTATCCACATTCCATAGTGAATCTGGGGAACAGTTTATCCCACTTGCATGCAAATTCTCCTTTGAGGAGTATTTCTCCAACTAATTATTAGCACTTGAGAATTTCTTTCTGTAAAGGCTACTCTAACTATGCATATGATTTAACAATAAGCTAGTGAGTTTCAAAAGCAAAATAAAATGCATCCAACTGAATGACTCTATTAATAAAGCCAGATAGAAATATTTTAAATTTATTTCATAATCAAATGTAATTACAACATTTATTTGGAGAATAATGATAACAATTAATGATTACTTAGAAACTAACTTAGCCTTGTATTATCTATAAGGCCAAAATGCTTCCTAAGCAAATGGATAAACTCTCAGAGAGAAAATGTTTAAAATGCTTAGGATAAATGCACGTGAGCTTTTTAGATTGTTTATTTTCACATAAATCCTGCACGAGTTTTAAATCTAGAATAAAAAATCCATTTATTGAGTTACTTAAATACACTTGGCTTTGTGTTAATTCTTGATATTGCTATGCAACAAAATTTTAAAATTTACCTGGAAAAATTGAAACGTAAAGTGTTTAAAAATTTTTGTAAAGATCTTTTAAACAATTTAACATCTGATAATTGCAAACTATATACCAGGATACAAAATTCAATAATGCAAGCCCAACTTTCATGGTGTTTGCAGCTTTCCAAAGACATGATAACTAACCAATTCACTACTGGAAATTAAAACATTGAAAAAAAGTGATACTTTTTACAAAGTGAGATACAAGTAACTTTTATTTAAAGGAATAGAATAGTTCTGAAACTGATTCTTCAATATAGTAATTTAATCTCTATCAAAAATTCGCCATCATAGATCAATGGCACAAAAAAGGTTTATTTGAGAAATAGAATTAGAACAATTGGTTACAGGGGGAGGGAAAGTCAGGTAAAGTCCTTATTTCTTAATAATCACAGTTTTCCATGCTGATGAATTAAAGAGTTAAAAATTAAAGTCAACCTGCAGCTGAATTCTTTGTGGTGGGAAAGGGATCTGTCTTGTGCCTTTTGCATATTTTGTGGTGTCCCTGGCCTCTACCCACTAGGTGCCAGGAGCACACATCCCTTAGCCCAGTTGTGACAACCAAAAACGTCTCAAATACTGGCGAAAGTCCCCATGTGGTAAAATTACCCCTGGTTGAGGACCTTTGCTTTATAGGAATAAAGCATCTGCAATTTAAAAAGAACCTTTGAGGGATTTGCTATTATCATCATCATCTATTAGAGATGAAAAAAAATTGAGAATGAATTAGGTGAAACAGATAATGAATAGATGTATATTATTATAAACTGAATATGGAGGATTCTAGAAAATGTAAGCCTAAGATTTCTACTACATTGTTAGTATTTTGATGTATATTTTCCATTTTGAACTCAGTTCCTTTGAAACTCATCCTGAGTCCTGCCCCCTGGCATGGGTGAGCCAGCACGAGCACAGGCAGGAGGAGGTGATGGGGCTTCAGACCCAAAGACAATGAGCTCATGGTGGTCCCTTTCTCCTAAAGCAGCCGTGCGCAGCTTCATTCTAACCATACGGTGCTTCCCTTGTTGCCACGATGGGAATGCAAACTTGTGTGTAGGAGCCATTTAAATTACTTCTTTTTAAGGGATTGTTTATTTAGATGTGACTTACATGCAATAAAACACACAAATGTTCTGTTTGGTCAGTTTTGACAAATATACACACCACAGAAAACAAAATACAGAACATTTCTGTCAAGCCAAAAAAGATTTCTCATGCCCTTTTCCATCCAATACCGCCTCCAGAAGCATTTTATCTGATTTCATCACCGCAAGTTAGTTCCGCTTGTTGTCCTGCTTCATAAAACAGATTCATGCAACATGATCTCCTATGTGCTTGGCTTCTTTGCTTATCAAAATGTTTTGAAAACTCACATGTGTGATTGCATATATTTGTATTGCTATCCCTCTTTATTACTAATTAGAATTCCACTGTACGGAAAGACTACAGTTGGCTTATCAGCTACCCTGATGAACATGTAGGTTCTTTCCAGTTTGAGGCTATTGTGAATAAGTCTTCTGTGGACATTTGTATTCAAGTCTTTTTCTGGACGTATGTGTTCACTTCTCTTGAATAAACCCTAGGAGTGGGATTGCAAGGTCTTAGGTGAGATGAGTGTGTAATTTTATAGGAAACTGTGGTATAGTTTCCAAAGTAATTTACCATCTCAAGGGCAATGCATGAGAATTCCCTTTGCTCCCCTCCTGATCAACATTTGATATTTCCTGTAATTTTGACTTTAGCCATTCTAGTAAATATGAGATGTTATTTCATTGTGGTTTTGATTTGTACCTTCTCATTTACTTACTGGCTATTTGTACATTTTCTTGTGAAGTCCTGTTCAAGTAACTTGCCCATTTTCTATTTATAGGGCTTTCTTTTATTGACGTGCAGTTTTTTAGATACAAGTTTCCCCCACTGTCTGAAAGTAGAGCGTTCCTATGAAACCTTTCCTAAGTTGAAATGGCCTAACGTGAAGAAACAGTTACCTTAGGACATATATTGCTAATAGATGCACAGAATAGAGGAAGGTAAAACACAGATGCTCACAGACACAGGTGAAAACTACGGCAGCTAGATGCCGAGATGCCGAGGGTGGTTCCCAGAGAAGGAGCTTGGCAGGGCCCCTCTTGGCACTGCCTCTGTAATGATGCCTGCAAAACAAATGCTGAATGCCATTTAAAATTTCTGCCTTTTTTCATAAAAGTGAAAATCCTCTTTGAATTTCTTTCATTTAGCAAAAACAGGCACTAACGCAGGTCTTTTATAACAGCGAAGTGGCACAAAGCAGATTTGGAAAAGCGGGGATTCACGTCCTGGTCAGATAAATGTGTCACAGATATTTTATTCTGAGTCTGTGGATTGCCTACTCCTTTATTAGTGGTGAAGAGCAGATGCGTTAAATTTTGATGAAGATGAAATTATCCATTTTAATAGTTATTTGTGTGTGCATGTGTGTATATATGTGTATCCTAGAAATATTTGCCTAAAGTTGTGCTGTGTTTTCGGGAAGCCTTTTGGTTCTCAAATGTATGTTTAAGTTTCTGATCCATTTCACATTTTTTTTATACGTGGAGTGAGTTAGGGGTCCAAGTTAATTTTTTATTCCATACGTGTATGTAGTAGCCTGGCACCCTTTGTTTAAAAGACCATTTCCACTGAATCACTTTAGCACTTTTGTCAAAAATCAATTGGCCATATGTGTGTGTGGTTGTTGTCTTGACTCTCTGTTCTGCTGACCTGTGTGTCTGTCCTTACAACAAAACCACACTGCTGTGGTTACGACAGTAGGACATGTCCTGCGATTTTGCTCCTCCTTTCCATGCATACTATTTATACTATTCCAGATTATTTGTATTTCCATACATACTTTACATTCACCTTGTCAACTTCTCAGAAAAATCTGCAAGGATTATGATTGGGAATACTTTGAATCTATAGATCAAATTGGGGAGAATTGACATCTTAAAAGTACTTATTAGTTCTGAACTATATATAAGAATAAATATTTATTCCTCCAAACTATGAACATAGTGTACCTCTTCATTTATTTAGGTCTCTAATTCCTCTTAGCCAGATATTTAGAGTAATTCTAGTTATCCATTTTTATGCTACAAAAGAGGTATGTTTTTAAAATTTTTATTTTCTAAATATTTGCTAGTATATAGAAATATAATTGATATTTATAAATTGACTTTGTAGTCTATGATCTCAGTAAATTAACTTATGAGTGTCTGTAGTTTATTTTTACTAGATTCAGGAAAGTTTTCTATATACACAAATATGTCTTCTCTGAATAATGACAGTTCTACTCATTTTCCAAGTCTATGTTTTTATGTACTACTTGCTCATTTCATTGGCTAGGACTTCCTGTACCATTGTGAATGACGTGGTGAGGGTGGATCATCCTGTCTGGTTTCTGATATTATGGGAACACCATCCATGTTTCGCCTTCAAGAAAGATGCTAGCTGCAGTCTGTGAAGATTCTCTTTTTTAGACTGAGAGAGGTGCTAAGATGTTTTATCATGAGGGGTGTTGAATTTTGCTAAAAGCTTTTTCTATATCTATTGAGGTAATCGTGGAGTGTAGTGTAGTGTGTTAACATGGTGAATTATATTGATAATTTTCATTGCTAAACAAACTTTGCATTTCTTGGTCAAAACTCACCTGCTCATGATGTGTTACCTTTTTATACAGAACTACATTCAATGTGCTAATATTTTGCTATAAATTATTGCTCATATGTTTGGTGAATTTTTTTCTTGTAGTATTCTTATCCAGTTTTGATATCAGGATTATCTTAGTCTCATACAACTAGTTGGGGAGTACTATATTTTGTTGACAGAGTTTGGCATTATTTCTTATATTTTTTGGTAGAATCTACCAAGGAAGCCATTTGGGCTTGGACTATTGTGGAAAGTTTTGTGACTATGAATTCAATTTCTTTATCTTTTTTTTATTGTATCATTATTTTTTTTACATCTTTATTGGAGCATAATTGCTTTACAATGTTGTGTTAGTTTCTGCTATATAACAAAGTGAATCAGCTATACGTATACATATATCCCCATATCCCCTCCCTCTTGTGTCTCCCTCCCACCATCCCTATCCCACCCCTCTAGGTGGTCACAAAGCACCGAGCTGATCTCCCTGTGCTATGTGGCTGCTTCCCACTAGCCATCTATTTTACATTTGGTAGTGTATATATGTCAATGCTACTCTCTCACTTCGTCCCAGCTTACCCTTATGAATTCAATTTCTTTGATAGGTACAGCTACTCAGATTTTTCTATTCTTTCTTGAATCAGTTGTGATAAATTATTGTTTTCAAGGACATTGCCCATTTCATCTAAATTTTCCCAATTTATTGTCATAATTTTTTTTTAAATTTTTATTTATTTATTTATTTATTTATGGCTGTGTTGGGTCTTCGCTTCTGTGCGAGGGCTTTCTCTAGTTGCAGCAAGTGGGGGCCACTCTTCATCGCGGTGCACAGGCCTCTCATTATCGCGGCCTCTCTTGTTGCGGAGCACAGGCTCCAGACGCGCAGGCTCAGTAATTGTGGCTCACGGGCCTAGTTGCTCCGCGGCATGTGGGATCTTCCCAGACCAGGGCTCGAACCCGTGTCCCCTGCATTGGCAGGCAGATTCTCAACCACTGCACCACCAGGGAAGCCCTGTCATAATTTTTTATAGTGTCTTCATGTTGTTAAAGGCTATGTGATTTCTGGAAATTTGCTTTTTTATTTTCTGATGTTTATAATTTGCATTTTCTATTTGTCTTGATCAATCTTGCTTGGAGTTAATCAACTTTATAATTTTGCAATACTTAATGTTTTGTAAAATATTTTTTTAAATTTCTATTTCCCATTTCATTGATTTCTGGTTTTAGTATTACTTTTTTCTCCCATCCTTTTGGGCTTAATTTGCTCATTTTTTAGCTTCTTCAGTTGGAAGCTTAGCTTATACATTTTACATCTCTCTTCTTTCTTAAGTAGGCATTTAAAGCTCTATTTTTTTTTTCTAAGCCTGCTGTACCTGCATCCAAAATTTTTCATAGGCTGTGTTTATTGTTGGGATCAAAATATTTAATATTTCCTCTTGTGAGTTCTTCTTTGGTTGGTGGGCTATTTAAGGTCTATTGCTTCATTTCTTAATAAAATGTAATTTATTTCTAAAATAATTTAACATGATCAGAGACTATCTTTTGTGAATTCTATATTTTGAAATTTATTGAGTTGTTAAATGACTCATTATAAAGTTAATATTCCATGAGCCCTTGAAATAAAACTTGATCATACAGTTGTTGTTTGTAGTCTTCTGTAAAGTTCAAAAAGACCAAGTTGGTTGAAAGTATTGTCATTTTTGTTTACCTGTTCTATCAGTTACTGGAACAGAAGTTTTTTAAATCTCCAACTATTTTTGTGAATTCATCCTTTTTTCTTTTTAGTTTTAGAAATTTGCATTTCAGTTATTTGGAGTTCCGTTATAGGTGCATGCATATTTAGGACTGTTAATCCTGTGATAACCTGATAGTTACCTGTGAGATAGACTATTCGATTTTTAAAATGGAGTTTTTATGAAAAGTGATTTTCTAACCAAATTTAATGCAAATAGTCCATGTTAACAAGACATATCAATATAATTGACATTTTGATAAATGTAACTTTTATTAATAGTTATTATATAAACTACCAGTATTTTAAAGTATAATGCCACAACAGACATCTGTACCTTTTTATTTAAAATGTGTTTCTCATAAAAAACATATGCCTGTGTTTAGCCTTTTCATCCAGTCCCGTAACCTCTGCCTTTCAGCAGGAACTTTTCTTTCTTCTCTATTGATTGCTTTTATGATGGGGTTGGAAGTTCATCTCCACATGTTTCCTATTTGTCCCATCCCTTCTCTGCTTCTCTGTGTTTCTGCTCCTGCCTCTGTCCATATCCTTTCATCTCCTCTGTTGATTTGTTTGCTATCTGAACTCTCCTGACTGTGCTATCCTGCCCCTGGCCTCCAGCCTGGGCCGTGCACTAAAGAGGAGAGGCAGGTGGGAGAGAGCTGGGGTGAAGCAGGTCATTCTGTAGTGAGCTCCCTCACAGTTCAACACGTCAGGCAGGCCCGCACTCAGGAGGTTAAGTTTGCCCTGTTTCCCCTCTCCTGTGTCTGTGCTAGATGCATGCCTCTTCTCAACAACTCTGCCAAGAATGAAGGCAGGTGTCAGTGTTGTTTCTCCCAACCTGAGCTGGACAGAAAATAGATTGAAAATAGAAAATAAATTGGACTTGTGGGGCAATCACAAAAGATGTACCATTCATGTCTTTGGCTTCCCAGAAGGCGAGGAGGAAAGCATGGGGCTGAAAAAAGTTTGAAGAAATAATGGTTAAAAATGTCCTAAACTTGGCAAAAGACATAAACCTACAGATTCAAGAAGCTGAGTGAACCCAAACAGATAAACCACACCAATGTCCATCATTTCTAACTTAAGAAAAACAAAGACCAAGAAGAGACCTTGAAATCAGAAAGAGAGAAATGGCATCTTACCCACTGGGAAAAACTATTTGGATGACTGTGGATCTTATGTCAGGAACCATGGAGGCCAGAAGGAAGTGGTGTAACATTTTCCAAGTGCTTAAAAGAAAAGATTCGGAGTCAGAATTCTATCCTGTGAAAATATTTTTCAGAAGTGAAGGGAAACCAAGATGTTCCCAGATGGAGGGAGACTCAGCACTTGTTGACAGCAGACTGACCCTAAAATCGTGACTAAACAGAAGACGGATGATAAAAGAAAGAATCTTGGGACGTCAGGCAAGAAGAGAGAACAACTGAAAGAATAAACATAAAGTAAATATGAGTCTTTCATTCACCTTTTGAGTTTTCTAAATTATTTTTAATATTTGAAGCAAAAATTATAGTATTGTCTAATGTGATTCTTAATGTATATAGAGGAAATATTTAAGATACTTATATTTAAAATGAGGAAAGGTAAAGGGGTATAAAGAGAAATAATGTCTCTATATTTTACTCAAACTGGTAGAAAGTGTGACCTGATAGATGGTGATAAGCTTTATGTGTATAATGTAACACTTAGAGCAACTACTGAAAACGTATACAGAGACATATACTCAAATACATTATAGACAAATGAAAATGGAAATCTAAAAGTGTGTTCAAGAAACCCAAAAGCAGGCAAGAATAAGAAAACAGAAAATGATAAGACAGAGAGAATAAACAGAAAACAAAACCGTGAGATAATAAAGTCAAAATTTAAAGAAAATTCAAAAATGCTCTGCAAAAGACTCTGTGAATTGAATGGAAAAAAAACAAACAAAACAAGCCAGGGACTGAGAGAAAATATTTGCAAACCACATATAAGACAAAAGACTCACATCTTGAATATATAAGGACATCTCAAAAGCTCAATGTGAAAAAACAAAATCCAAATAGAAAGGTGGGAACAAGAATATTGTACTGAAGAAGATAGATGGATGGCAAATAAGCATTTGAAAAGATGTTCAACATCACCGGCTGTTAAGGAAACACTTATTAGGGCAATGATGTGCTGTCACTAGACATCTAGTAGAACAGTAAAATTAAAACCAGAGCAGGAACAAATGCTGGTGAGGAGGCAAAGAAACTGGACCTTCCACACTTTGCTGGCGTGGGTGTAAAATGGCAGCCACTCTGGAAAATCGGTGGGCAGGTTCTTAAAAATAATAAATAGACAGTTCCCATGTGACCAGGCAATTGCACTCTTTGGTGTGTATCCCAAAGAAATGAAAACTCACGTCCACAGAAAAACCTCATAGCGGCTTTATTTTAACAGCTAAAAACTGAAACGTCAAAATTTGGTGAATGGTTAATAAGATGGTCATAGGTTCATACCACGGAATGCCACTCAGCGATAAAGAGACACAAACTCTTGCAAGATGCTGCTTGGGTGGGTCTCAGGGCATTACGCTCAGTGGATAGCCAAAGGTTGCATACTCGATGATGTCATTCAAATAACATTCTTGAAATAACAGAATTATGGAGATGGAGAAAAATGGGTGGTTTCCAGGATTTAGAGATGCTGAGGAAGACAACAGCTCTAAAGGGGTAACGGGAGGAATCTTGTGGTCCTGGAATGGTTCTGTATGTTGAGCGCATTGGTGTGATAAAATGACATGAAACTATGCACGCATGTTGTGCCTAGGCCGCCTTCCTAGCATGGATAATGCACCGTCACATGGCGCACACTCCTTGAGGGAGCCCAGGTGGAGTGTGCAAAGCACCTCACTCTACTGTCTGTGCAGCTTCCTGTGAACCTATTGTTGCTTCAAACTTAAAAAGGTAAAGGGCTATTTATAAAATAAATTTTTAAAACTACTCTCAGCTATCCAACTGACTTTTTACACAACGCCCCAAATTGTGACACTTTGGATAAAACAAATCATGCATTATTAAATGTCCATTTAATTTGACCCTTGTATGACTAATTTATTTGTATATCATTTTCTGGCTTTTCCTTTATATCAACTTCATGAAAAAAGTCTGGTAATGAATTACACCAATTTACAAATGAGAAGCTTAAGCAGAGAGAATTGAAGGAACTAAGGAAACAGTGTGAAAAGACCCCACAAGAGACAATGGGATGGGCAGAGGGCTGGCGATTTGATGGAGCATAATTTGTTCAGAGCATAGATATGTATGGTTGGCATTTAGGCAAAATGGTGGAAACAGGAGAAAGTTATTTGCGCACAAAGAAATGGAGAGCTGGAGAAATAAATTGGGACTAGATGTTGGAAAAGCTAGTATACCAATCTAAAATCCTAGAATGCATCCGGATGAGGACAGAACAGCTAGCGGGACTCTACCAGGCAATGCCGGGCTGGCTGGCGTCTTAGACGGATAGTTCTGGTGTCGCTCTGTAGGGAAACGCCCTTCTGCTCCCAGAGTCTGGAACGGTGGTGACAGGGCTTCAACAGGTGCAGAGAGGAGGACTCGAATCCAGATAATCCATGTACAGTAAGACACTAATGTTCCTTCTCTGTGCAGAATAATTCTCTAAATGCTGGGCGACCCATCTTGACACTGAAGGGCCAAGAAGAATTGCAGAGAATGAAATGGACCACATGCAGTCAGCCCCATGGGAGCCCACAGAACTGTTTTCTCTGCCGTGATTCCGTTGTTCTCGGGGTCGTGAAGCATAAGATGCAGAAATAAGGGAAACAGGGTAAACAAATGCCCACTCAATTCAGCAAGCTCCCTTATCAAAACCCAGAGTAGATATGACAGCCCGTATTCTCAGGGCAGGACAGGGTTTAGTATGAACACCAACCGACCAGTGCCATGTACCTACCTGGCGGGAGGTATGACAATCAGCCCATCAGTAAGGCCACTGTGGACCTTTAGCATGTTTCCATGTATGATTTCCCATAGAAAAATAAGTGCAAACATCTTCATCCAAATCACTAGGGTCCGTAACTGTCCTTGGGGACAACCTGCCATTAATTTTACTAAACACTGGATGTCACTGTTGCAGTTTTATAATAAAAGGTAATTTATGAAAAAGAGCTTCCTAATCAATATTCTCAAAGTAGCTACAGAAACTAATTTATATCTTATATTTTTCATTGAAAAGATAGATGTATCCCCTTCAGAAAGGCTGGTTTCTTCATAGGACTTACCGTTTTTGAAGACCAGACCAATGCATGCCATGTTCTCTGCACCAGCTACGACTGACATGAATGTCCATCAGTTCTGAAGTCCCCACTCGGCCCTCAGACACCAACGTGACTAGAAAGCCCACGGTGATGGGGCAAGTTGCCTTCTGTGAAATCTGAAATCTGCCACGTGATGCTCTGTTGGTTGAGCACAGATTAACCCTTCCAGTCATCGTCCTCTGCTTCTAGAATTACAGTGTGGTGTTCCCTGAAATGATTGATGTGAGCTAATTGCCTGTCACTTCATACCAGCTGAGAAAATAAGTTTGTGTCACGTTACTATAGTGACAGAAACCCAGCCGGCTGAGGGAGGCAACGTTCATCTTGCTTTCTCAGATTTGGAATCGACATGGGTGCCGAGACTTCTTGTAAAGAATCAAGCTGTCAGGATGTGTCAGCATTTCCACATTATTTGCTGTATTTGGTAATTAGCTTTCACACAGCAGAGTCCATTTGTGAGGTAAACTCTGGTAAACTGAGAGTCACCTGTGAGACAGGCTATTTGTTTTTTAAAATACAGATTTCACGAAAAGCAATTTTCTAACCAAACAGTGAAAATTGTCTATGTTAGCAAGACATATCAATATAATTGGCATTTGATCAATTTAACTTTTATTAATAGTTGTTATATAAACTAGTGGTTTTTTTAAGTATAATGCCACAGCATACACTTCATTAAAACTATGGTGAATTACATGAATCATTATTTGATAATTTAGAAAACGTTTCAATGTCTTTTAGTATCTGAGGTTCATACTACTAGCACCACTTATAATGGAAAGACACACTTCTTCACATATAACTGGCTTTTCTCTCTCTTTTCAAAAGCACTACATACTTGACATCAAATGCATGTGTAAGACACAGTCTCTTGTTAGTCATTTGCTAGCAAGAAGATAAGAAACTCATGCATAAATGGCTCCGATACCAAGCTACACATTGGTGAGGAGGATGCTTCAGGCCAAATTTCTCTAAATATATATTTTTTAAATATCTATTTTTAAAGGTGGAGTTGGGTGAGTCTTCAAAATAGTAGCATAGATCCCAGCTTTGATGGATAAGAGATAGACCTTCACAAAACATTAACCAAAAAAAAAAAAAACAGAAAAACCAAAACAGCGTGAGCAAAAACACCGGAACAAGAAATTATAAGTTTTGTAGGACTGTAAGAACTGATTTTGTCTCAGGTATGTAGAAAAAGTAGGAAAATACTGAAGATAAGAAAGGAAAGAAGGAAACTTGTTTGTTTTTATATTTATCTTACCATAGGAATATAAGTGAATAATAAATATTTATAGCATTAATATGTGAATGCCTGAATGGCTAAATACATACCTTTCCTTTTCTAGAAGTGAATTATACATTTTTTCATGCCAAAATTTGAAATCAGTTCTTTCTTGATATCTGATAAAAATAAGTTGACGATTAACATGAGATGAAAATTAACTAAGATGCTTAGTTCTTTATCATCAGCAATTACTAATTATTTAGTAGCTGTTGACTACATAAGCCTACAGAATTTAAATAGAAGACTTAGCTCATAATAAAGAAGCAATAATTTCATTTGGGCTCACAGATAACTTTGAAAAAAAATAGATTGGGACTTCCCTGGTTGTCCGGTGGTTAAGACTTCGCCTTCCAATGCAGGGGGTGTGGGTTCGATCCCTGGTAGGGGAGCTAAGATCCCACATGCCTCGGGGCCAAAAAAACAAAACGTAAAACAAAAGCAATATTGTAACAAATTCAATAAAAAATTTAAAAATGGTCCACATCAAAAAATCTTTAAAAAAAAGAAAAAAAATAGATTGATTTTTAAAAATGTATCTACCTGTGATAAATAATCCCACAAGACTCTCTCATTATGGAAAATGGAGTTCAACCACAGGACTCTGTTATTTTCCCACCAACACAGGAAAAATCTTTTTTTTTTCTTTTTAAATAATAGATTTGGACTTAAAATAATAAGCTGTAGTCCTCACATAAAACTTTATGTGAATTTTCTTCCATAATAAATGGATATCCTTCACCATATGGCAAGTACTGATTGTTAAGAGAATAAAACAGCTCTAATTAAATGGAAGTATTTTGCATTTATAAGTATATAAATGAATCATGCATATTGCATTGAGTATGGCTTAAGTGCACTTTATACTAGGTTGAGCTGTGAATTTATCATTTTAAAATATTAATTTATTTTAATAGAGCCTTAAAATTTTCACATTCAGATATAAAAAGGTCTTTCTGTTTTTGTTTTAACTAGTTTTATATTTTAAGTACCTCAGATAATGGAGAGCACTGTACCTATGACATGAAGTGAAATTTCATTGTTATTTCTTACAAAGTGTTTATTATAGCTGATCTTCATGAATAAACATTTATTTTGAGACAAAATTTGAATGAGAGAAATAAATCCCCATTTAGTCACAACCATTTTTATAGCAAATTGCTTTTTAGTCTTCAAAATCTTTTACTAGAACCAGTATAAAATTCCAAAATTAACTTTTTTCTGAGTTTATTTTTATTTACATTTTGTACCTAGTTTGCTATTGATAATATTAATGAGAAATGAAATTAAAATGAAAAGCTAAATTAGGAGAAGAAGACTTAACAGAGTCTATAGTTAATATGCAAAATAATTCATTCACTTTTACCCAGGTTATCCTCTAATTTTTCTGACCCTGTCAAAAAATGATTTCAAGTTGTTGGTTGGCTTTAATCAGGCTCCCACCAAGGGTCACGTGTTTTGTTTGGGGGTTGTGTCTCCCATACACAAGCACTGGTATTTCATGCCTTAACTTGTTGAAGACATCAAGTCAGCCGTTTTTATAAACTATCCCTCATTCTGTTATGTCTGTTGACTTCCTGCTGTTATATTTTTAAACTTGTTCTTCATCACCATATTTCCTAGTTTAGACGTCAGCTTTTTAAATACTTGATTCGATTTCATAGATGGCAGAATAGCAGGAGGCACTGACTGTCTAACTGGCCCATTTTTAGTGATACTATGTTTGACTCATTGGTCCAGGTGCTGAGAACAAATCCCTCAATTGTGGACTTTCAGGGATGGGGTCACCATCAAAAGAGCCAAAAACAGAGAAGGGGTCACTGGTTACCACTGAGGAGTGTGAATGTGGGAAGAGACAAGGAGCCCCAAAGAATATATTGTTATTTCATTTTATAACCATTCATACTGTTTGCCTTTTTATCACCATGTGTTTGTCTTAGTTTTGAAATTAGAAATATAAAATATTTACAGTTAAATATATATTTTTCTGCCTACTGGGTTCCTTCTCCAAATTCTTACCAAACAGCATGCAAACCAAAATAGAATCCAAACACCTGCTTTAATACTCAAAACTGATTATTTTTTAAATGTAGATTATGTTTTCATTCATTAGGCATATTATATTTATGTTGCTGTTTCTCATCAGAAATCTAGAATTGAGCGCATGATACAGTGCAAAGAGCTTGTTTTAGGGATATGAGAGCTGTTGGAATTTCACTGTGTCGGAAAAGGCTGTGACTTTCTGTGACTCAATTTTTTGTCTCCAGACATTATTAGAATAATGTACATACCCTGATCCACGCTGAGTATTAAATTTTTAAGTGCCTTTTGCTCAAGAAATGTAAATTCCTTTTTCTGTTCATGCTGAGTGATTATGTCTGCTCAAGCTTGTCAAGGGAATCTGGAGATCTGTTAAACTATGATTTCTTCTGCCAGCACTCACATAATTCATTGATTCTCCAAATAAAATTATTCAAAAACACCTGCTTTTCCTGACACCATTTCATGTGACTTTATTCAGCCCACCCTTAATCCATTGTTGAAGCTAGAGGTCACATCTCTAGAATGCACACAATACCTTCATTCGTTTCCCCCACCCAGCTAGGGACACTCCAAACCACATTTTATAATGTGCAAAAAAAGAGGGGGGGGGGACGGAGTCTCTATGGGAGTTGGTGCTAGTTATGATATTGAGGAATGTAAACACAGAATAAAACCTTTCCCCAAAAACCCCCTGGAAAAGGGCCGAAAACGAGGTCTGCGTTAGTTCCATGCACAAATCTCTTTTGAATGGACATCAGGCCCCTGCAAGTAAAACAACTCTCTAAGCTGCTCCCTCAGCCCAGAGGCTGTTGTCCCTACAACTAGGACGTTGTCAGAAGACAAAGAAGCAAAATGGGGACAAAAGCGGGCTGCCATTCTGGATTGCTTCGATCCCATTTGCCTTGAAAATGATGCGCATCTCAGATGGGATAGAACTTCCTTGAATAGAATGGGACAGACTAAGGGTGAGAGAAGCATCTGGAACATGAAATATCCTCTTCTTATTTTAGCCTCCGTAGCTGAGCTGCCAGTGTGCAAAATCATCATAAACAGAATAAAACTTCAAGTTAGTGAACAGAGAAGAAAGCTGTGACCTCCCAGCCAATGTTAAAGGCATAATTTGATGGTTAACAACTCTGGAGGGAGAGGAGCAAAGTCATCTGATTTAGAAAATGTGGAGCATGACATTCTGAGGGCAAACATTCCAGTGAAATATTTGGATATGTTGCTTCTAAGTTGAATATTCTTATTAGTATTTTGACTGTTTGGCTCCAAATGGCATTTGTTTCCATGTGTTTTAATATCCAATTTCGCAAGCTTTTGTCATGATTACATTAGATGATTCTATTTGTTACAAGAAAAACTTAGGGAAATATCAGTAGAAATGGAAAAATAGAAAATTTTTAACGACACTGGGGAGGTAAAATGGGCCACATCAGTTTGAATATATTTCGTGTAGAAAAATGATTTAAAATTCTGAATGATCCTTTCCGGATGCACAGTAATCAAAGTGGGATAGAATTCCACGAGGTGCTCACTTTTTCAAAATAATGCCACATTACCTGGGCGCATGTAAATCCCATTCCTGTTAATGCTGACAGCCTGCCCTGGTATCTCCTTTAGATGTGAGAATTTAACAATTTGTGATTGCTTCTGCACTGGAAGAAAAGTTCCTAATAATGGATATGGCAACCTTTTTGTGAGGAAAATCTCTTTTTGCATTTCACAAAAGCAGCATAAGATCAAGGAAAATGCCTCTCTAATTAAAACTGATGATAATTACGTAGGGCACGGTGGTAACTCTGCTCAACATCTGTTGCTTGATCAGAATGGAGGAGACATATACTCTCCTGTCTCAGGTCAAACAGCAGGGCACTCCAGCATGATGTGCTGCGTTACGGAATTCCAGTCGGGAGAAGTGGCCTTACTCACACGTTCTGCTAGTAAGAGAGAAATGGACGCACCTCGTCCTGTGCTGGCTCTATAACCCCCTCCTGAATCCCTCAGTGCCTTCAAGTTTTGAGCAGTGAGCTTGCCCTGGGAAGAATGGATTAGAACATTTACACACATCATTCTCCACTGAACTCTCAGCTGACACAGTCACTTGCCTAAAAATTATTTGAACTAGTTTTTAAAAAGTGAATAAAATGAAAATAGGAGTTAAAACACTGCTCTCAAATATTAATTACCTCTTTATCCAAAATACCACTTGGAACCTTTCAGATAAACCCTTAAATCTAACCATTTAGTTCGCCTGAATGAAATCATATACGTGTGAGGTCCTCATATGAACCCATCCAAGAACTATACATGCTTCAGTGAAACATTATTTCTGCTTTTGTATTTTAACAAGGTCTACGGTCACCATCTCAGAGAAAGCTCGAATTTATTTTCTCTGAACTGATTTATACTTCCTAATTTGAATGGAAACTGTAAAATAGAGGTTTAGAAGTCCTGGAAACAGCTGAATGGGTTTTGAAAGAAAAAAAATTCCAAAGTGCAGTGAGAGTCTTAGGCAGAAGGAATCATGGCAGATCTGTTTAATTTTCCCATTTGACACAGGGACCAACGCGAGGAGCCAGCATTTGCAGTCAAGACTGGTGTGAAAAGCACAGAAAGCCGCAGAGGGCAGTGTGGGCAGGTGGGGAGGTGACGGAGGGAGGGCAGGACGCGAGGCAAAAGCCCAGTTAGGGAGGCAAGAGCTCCACTGAAGAGCCCGCCTCCGGAACTGCAGCTGGCAGGCCAGGCAAACTGCAGAAGGCAGGCTGCTTTCCACCATCGCTGTTTATGGGCTGTGAGCCCTGCTGATTGTCACTATGTTGATTAGCTCCACATGTTTCCCGGACACGTACTGCGGCCATGGTTTTCTGCCATGTGACTTCATGAAGAAGACAGCGCTGTCCAAGATCAGTACCTAAATAGGGCGGCAGAAAAAAGACAGAGCACAGAGGAGGTGAATAAGGAGAGAGGACTTTCCAGTGCACAGGACTGGGAAGAGGAGAACGGCCCCAGGACAGGCTGTATTTGTGGTGAGACAGACCGTGTGTGTTGGGATATGGTGGGGACGAGCTGGGTAGTTGGAATTAGAAAGAGCACTAGGTGATTGTTCAAGTAAAGCCAAGGCATGGGAAGAGTTAGCCACGAAGCATTGAGAATCTGGAGACATCAAGAAGGTGGAACATGACCGAAAGAGCCCCTGCCCATAGGAAAGTGACACAGAATTAACAGCTGCCCCAGGACAGATCTCGAAAAGAGTCATGCAAGGGTCTTGGAGGCTCATGATGGAGAGGGTTGCCCCTGGTTTGAGTGAGCGCTTTACCATTGGAAGGGAAAACACACCTGGCGAATTTATGCTCATTTCTGTTTCAGTGGTGGAAGCAGCACTCACCAAGCTGTGAGAGCCTATCCATAGACACTGAGTGGGGAAGAGTCAGATTCTCCCATAATCCTGTTCAACCGACAGGATATAAACTGATCTGTGTATCGTCTCTGAAATGTGCTTAATTCCTCTCTTCTTCTGGGAGATAATTCCCGTGGCCCTGAATTGTCCATGAGTTGCTTTTCACCTCTCTTTGAATCATGGGAGCAGTATTTTCAGGATAGATAGTGTTTATCAATTCCCAGGTATGTTTTCTGCAAATATGCTGCCTCAAGCTCCTACTTCAAATGATCTGTGACTTGTGGTAGATCCCATGCGAGCAGATTCTCTTTCCTAGAGAAAAATGTAAGTTGCCTGACTCCTACTTCTTCGGGTCCACTTGTATATGGAAGTAAACAACAGAAGAAAACAAAAAAGTTCTGAAGGGAATACATTTCTAAAGAGAAATTGAAAGGAAACCCTATTCTAATACCCAAACAAAACAACCTTTAACTTTTCCTTCTGTTATGTGAAGTTTCTCTCTGCTTCTATGGTGATGCAATAAAAGCAAATTCAATTCAAGTGGTTCATTAATATTAGCTGAAGTGGTCAACCACATCCAGACTTACTCATTCACGGTAATGTTTCAAGGAAGTTCTCAGAAAGGCTTCTTCAGTCCAGCGTTCACAGGCTCCAGACACTTCTTCTCAAGTTTAGTTCCAATCCGTCTATTTATTTCTACATCAGGAACCAAGGCAGACACATAGACATGGAGATGGGATCCTCACACAAGAGTTTGACTTAAAGCCAGTGTAGACCCCAAAGGGGAGGAGAGAAGATTTCTAACCTGTTGAACTCAACAACTAATCACTGAAATGGGATTTTTATTCACCTAAACGTATGCCCCTCAGAAGTCCATAGATATTGGCAACACTTCCCCATTCTACAGATTACACACTAGAAGCTCCCGGAGTTCTGGATTAAAGTATAAATGTTCCCGAAGCCCATGCTTTCCCTTCTCTAACCCACACCGATTGGTCTGTAGGGGGGAATCACACACATTAATAGGCCGTCCCCCACACAGGTCCACAGCAGAGGGCCAGCTCTTCCAGGCCCGTTTCGTTGTATAGGAACCCAGAGAAACAGCACTTCATGGAGAGCGGATTCAGGAAGGTCTCTTGGGGAAGTGGGTATTTAATCTGAATCCTAAAGGGTGAGAAGAAGTTCTACAGGGGATGGTAGGGAGATAGTGGGAGAGGAGGAAGTAAAATGTCTTGAATTGAGTGACCATATTAGGCACCAATTTGCAAGTAAGAGATGGAAGTCCTATTAGAAGACTTTAAGCAGTAAAGTGTATTTGAAATGAATAGTGTGGTGAAATGAGGTTTTTATCAACTAAAACTGAGGGCGTATTCAATGATCTTAGGCAAGTGGGCCTGGACTTAATCATCTTTGCTTTTTAATGTAATTTTAGGCAAGTCACTTAACCGCTTTGAGCCTGATTATCCCATCACTTCATCGTAAAATGGGGTTAATAATACAAAACTAGAACGTCATACTGGTGTTGAACATGGCAATGTGTGAAAACATTTTGCAAGGTGTTCTCAAATATCAGTTGCTTTTCTTGATTACCTTTCCGGTTGTAGGACACTATAGAAAAGTTTTAAGAAGCATAAATTGAAAAGGATAGAAAACCCTAGTCTTTGATATGTTGAGATAACAGGGAAGAAAAACCCAGGCAGAGGATGTGATGTTTCTAATATGAAGACAAGAGAAAAAACTCAGCCTGACCCTAGAAAACCTTTCCAAAGGGATTTCATGAGACACAGCCCATGTTTTCAGGTACGTGAAATTATCTATGGACTAATGGTTATTTATAATGGTGTTACATTACCTGTGAGATGGTGTAAGTGGCAAAATGTAAGTTTCCACGGGGTAGTTTTGTTGCCATTTTTCATAGCTTCCGGTTCCACTAGCATTAATCTCCTTATTTCACAGTATGTATTTCAGTAGCGAGGAAAATACCATTTTTCTCTTTCTTTACATTATGATGAAATTCTATTCTATTCTTAAATATATTTTATGTCAATGCTTCTTTCTAGCTGGCTTCCTAAATGTTCTTTTCATATTTGTAACTTCAATCCCGTCTGCTGAAAAATTCTATTTTCACAAAACACTGTATCAAAGGTCAATGATTTTACATCCGTTTCTTTTTTAACAATGCTTTTTTGACAAAAAATTATCACCCATAACATTATTTTAAGGGAAAGAAGTCATTTTTTTCTTTTTTCTTTTCAGCATAAAGGAATAGATAAAAGTTTCATCATAGAAGCACACAAAAGCATTGTCAAATGACCAAAAGTAAATGATAGCTGAAAGTGATTTGCTGGGTTTTTAGCTACTTTAAAACAGACATTTTCTACAATAGATTTGAATATAGGGTGTCTGTGATTATTTTACTTCAACAAAATCTGCTAAGTGGGCATTGCAAGAAGATGGCTCAACGTCCGTGTGGAATTGAAAAGTATGCACTAGAAATATACTTCTGGACGTGATCATTAGATCATGTGCAAAACCACAGGACTGAGGGAACTACCAAGAGAGCGAGTTTAGATGGAAAAAATAGAAAACATGACATACATCCACACCGCTTTACGTCATAGTTACATGTAATTAGTGTTCTTTCATGTTCATTGCTATGCAGTACTTGGTTGTGTGAAAGTATCACAATTGATTTATCCATTTTATTATTGATAGACATTTTGATTTCTTCCAGTATGTTTCAAAAACAATACAGTTAAAACCATTCTTGCACATGTAACCTGGTTCTCACATATGCATACAGTATATGTACATATGTAGTGCACATATGTACTAGTTCCTCCAGGGCATATGCACTGGAGGGAAATGCTGGGTCACAGAATATTTAAAATCTTAATATAATATATAATCTTAATAACTTCAAGATACAGGTAGAGAATTATGTTTCTACCATTGTGAAACTCAAAAGGAAAGTATGAAAACATAGTTATTTTAATCAAAGTTGGGGTAAATTTGTCAGCAGAATTAACTTAGGGTCCTGTATGGCTTATCTGTATCCCCCTCTGGATGAGCATTTGTACGTTTCACTGGCAACACAGGAAATAGATGTGATCAGAGGTGTCCTCCTAGACTTCGTATTTCTAATATATGGCATGCTCACCATATCATTATATTATATATTATACATTATTATATTAGATATTGTTGTATTATGCATGGGAGTCTTACTTATGGCCACCATGAGAAGTCTTCTTAATTCCAGTTCCTTAAAGTTTCCAAGCCTAGACTCATGTCATCTGAGAATGACAGTTTTATTCTGCCTTTCTCAGCTGTATGTTTTGCTGCTGTGTTTGTTCTCCTCGGCTTTGTGCACTGGCCAGAAACTGCAGCACGGTTTAGAGAAGAACTGTAATAGTGGGACTTCTCGCCCGTCACTGCTTTCGGAGGAGACAGCTTTGATGGTCACTGTTGATGTTTGCTGTCGGGTGTCTCAGAAGGTCCTCCTTAGCCTATGAAGATGTTAGATTCCATTTGTCATCATTCAGTTAAAAATACTTTCTGTAGTCAACTATGTATGTTTGATAGCTGGAATGTTTAGAAGCATATTTTTATAATTTGAAAACATATGAAACTTTTCCAGGATTTTAAAAAAACTAGTTTAATTGCTGATAATTAAGCAAGTGGATTCTTTCCTTTGTCTAAGTCTAAATAGGAGCCCAGTCAAAAGAGAGAGTTATGGAAAAGGAATTGGGTATATAAGTTCCTAAAATATTATACCTGAACTAGAAAGTAAGAGGCTGTTTCATTAGCATCCTGGTTTAGGGTTTGTTTGTCTTTGTTTTTCCTGGGCGCTGGGCCTTGTTTATAGGTCACGTCCGTATCACCTGCATCCAGAATTTGTACTTAGGAAAGTCAGTAACATTCCGTGAAGTTAAGAGGAGCCAGAAATACTGTTTCTTAATGATTGAAGATCACCCTAGGTTCAATTACTTTTATTTAAGCCAAATATTTACTATGTTAAATGCCAGCAATATGGTACATTCTTTAACCCCCAACAGTAATTTCTTTCAAAAGGCTAATATTTCATAGAAGTAAATGAATAGGGAAAAGAGATTTAAGACCTGCTGTGAATATTTTCTCTTAATTATTTTTGGAACCATTTTAAAACAAGATTAAACTATTAGATGAGTATCACTAAACAACTATAACTATAAATCTGGAAAACTGTGCTTCCAAAAATAATGAATACTTTTATTGTTTAGCTATTTTCTTCTTCCTCTCTGTTTCTGGTGATACATTAAGAATATAATTTAACTGTTTTAAAGAAAGGAAGAGGGCTGTTCTTCTCATTGCAAGTTCTGTAAGCAAAAACTAAAAGGAAAAACAGAAATACAAACCCACAAGTAAACTTAGTAATGATATGGAGCTAAACTCAGGAAAGGATTAAAATCAGGAGTAAAATCAAGGAAGATACACAATTCTATAAAAAATATGGTTTCTAATACACTTTCAGAGATGTTAACTAACTTGAGTACATTCTATTTCCAAAGAATAACGTTTTCCCTGGGTCCCTAGTAAACTATAATTTCCCAGGATGAGATAATGTTCCTTGCTTTGGAAAAATTCACATTATTTTTAGGTTGAAAGTAATAAAAAGGGTTTCCTCTATGACTCTCCATGCACTCTTCAAGCTACTATGAAAACAGGGGAAAAGGAAAAATCAAAATGAGAATTTTAACTGACATGTTTTTTAAAACTTAAAACTCATGTTTCTTAAAAAATTCAATTTGGTCTATAATTTTTCAGTTACATGACATCGGGTGCTGGTCTTCTTTTTCAAACACAAGGAATATAGCCTTTTTCAAACACAAGGAATATAGCTAAGTCTTGAGGAAAGACGGCCCTTCTTGGTTTTCTCCATCATCACCACCGGCACTGATCCACTCTCCCTTAGTAGAAGGTGTAATCGTGGAGTTGAGTACTCTGGAAAATGATAGAAAGGAGAAATAACCCCAACATCAGGGTGCGAAAGTAGCATGGTATATTGATTTATTTATTTTATTATTCTTTATTGAAGTATAGTTGATTTACAATGTTTTATTAATTTCTGCTGTATAGCAAAGTAATTCAGTTACACATATGTATATTCTTTTTCATGTTCTTTTCCATTATGGTTTATCACAGGATATTGAATATAGTTCCCTGTGCTATACAGTAGGACCTTGTTGTTTATCCTTCCAATATATAATAATTGCATCTGCTAATCCCAAACTCCATCCCTCCCTGCCCCTTGGCAACCACAGGTCTCTCCTCTATGTCCCTGAGTCTGTTTCTGTTTCATAGACAGGTTCATTTGTGTCATATTTTAGATTCCATATATAAGTGATATCATATGGTATTTGTCATTCTCTTTCTGAGTTACTTCATTTAGTATGATAATCTCTAGTTGCAATCATGTTGCTGCAAATGGCATTATTTTGTTCTTTTTTATGGCTGAGTAGTATTCCATTGTATATATGTACCACATCTTTATCCATTCATCTGTCGATGGACGTTTAGGTTGTTTCCATGTCTTGGCTATTGTGAATAGTGCTGTTATGAACATAAGGGTGCTTGTATCATTTTGGATTAGAGTTTTGTCTGGATTTTTGCCCAGGAGTGGGATTGCTGGATCATATGGTAATTCTATTTTTAGTTTTCTGAGGAACCTCCATACTGTTTTCCATTGTGACTGCACCAACTTACATTCCCACCAACAGTGTAGGAGGGTTCCCTTTTCTCCACACCTTCTCCAGCATTTGTTATTTGTAGAATTTTTTATTTTAACCCCACATTTGTTTATTTTTTAATGTATTTTGGCTATGTTGGGTCTTCGTTTCTGTGCGAGGGCTTTCTCTAGTTGTGGCAAGCGGGGGCCACTCTTCATCGCGGTGCGCGGGCCTCTCACTATCGTGGCCTCTCTTGTTGCGGAGCACAGGCTCCAGACGCGCAGGCTCAGTAGTTGTGGCTCACGGGCCTAGTTGCTCCGCGGCATGTGGGATCTTCCCAGACCAGGGCTCGAACCCGTGTCCCCTGCATTAGCAGGCAGATTCTCAACCACTGTGCCACCAGGGAAGCCTGTAGAATTTTTAATGATGGCCATTCTGACCAGTGTGAGGTGGTACCTCATTGTGGTTTTGATTTGCATTTCTCTAATAATTAGCGATGTTGAGCATCTTTTCATGTGCCTATTGGCCATTTGTATTTCTTCTTTGGAGAAAAGTTTATTTAGGTCTTCTGCCCATTTTTTGATTGAGTTGTTTGTTTTTTTGTTGTTGAGTTGTATGAGCTATTTGTATATTTTGGAAATTAAGCCAAGAGATCCATAATCGTTGAACAGACAAGTGAGAGCAACGATGAATATTAGTGTATGGATTTAAATATCCTTGAGGACTACCTATACATGCTCTAAAATTGAGGTGTAAAAATGGTAGGCATCATTTTCTATCATAATTATGAGGCTGCTTGTGGCACCAGTAGCCTGATTTTTCCCGGATTCTTTATCAAAACATTAAACACCTACTTCTCTTTGTCCTGTTACCATCTATCCAGCTACCTCTGTCTTCATAGAATAAGTAGAGACTTACCCATCTTATAGACCTGACCTACAGTCTGGATTGTCTCTTATTATTTTCTGGAACACACCATCACATAAATGTATCTGCATAAACACACATTTGATCTGATCTTTCAT
Source organism: Eubalaena glacialis (assembly GCF_028564815.1). NCBI lineage: Eukaryota > Metazoa > Chordata > Mammalia > Artiodactyla > Balaenidae > Eubalaena > Eubalaena glacialis. The sequence goes on along the minus strand of NC_083735.1, from coordinate 10,182,383 downwards.
GTGGTTAGAAGATACTGAATTTCACTGCTTTGTGGTCCTTGCGTCAGCATGTTCAGGAACACACTTATATGTTGTGGGCTTCTATTTTCCACAGTCCTCTTAAATTTCCTACTGTGAATATTGTGATAGTCTTTGGCAGGAATCAACAAAAGCTCTCAAAAAGAAACTGGCTAGAAAAAACAAGATATAGATCACAAAAAAGTGCCCCACTGGATTAAGGCACGAGTCTGTTTGACCAGTGTTCTACTTCTGATGGTGGCATCCAGCCAGAGCCTGAAATGGGAGTCGTCCTACTGACTTTTCACATTATGATAATGAGACCAGGGTCCTCCCAGATGCCAAAGAGACCCATTTTTTTATGGATCAGCTCAAATGTCAGTCCCTCTACTAAACTACTTTCAATTCATAGTTGTACAGATTAAAAAAATATGGAAAGTGCTTTAGAGAACTGCCCGAGTGATGAAATCATTGTAATATTTAAATAATGTGTCAAAATCGTTTTTACGATGTGACATGCTGTATGAAAATAAACATCGGTGGGAATTATTACAGTGCATCATTAGGATTCCTGTTGAGTCTTCACTCAGAAACTTGTGGTTTATGAAAAGAATACGGTTTTACATACAATCAATTTTTCTGTGTTTTGACAGACAGCATCAATAGCTACCAACTGTTCAGCAGAGCAAAAACCGCCAGACTGCTGGCTCTCTGTACAGACCCTCTGGGTTCAAAATAATATTTTTAACCCCGTGTTTTATAAATTCCTACTTTATACCTTTTCCCCATAATAACCAATACGAATTACAGAGAACAAAGTCTAACTCTGTGTTTGATACCAGGGCTGCCACAAAAGAAGCCCCTGTGCTGTCCAGCTGTGATGGCCTATGATAATTCCACAATTCCGCAATGTGGTTCGGGCCCTTAAAAACTTATATTTAGGGCTTCCCTGGTGGTGCAGTGGTTAAGAATCCGCCTGCCAATGCAGGGGACACAGTTTCGAGCCCTAGTCTGGGAAGATCCCATATGGCGCAGAGCAGCTAAGCCCGTGCACCACAACTACTGAGCCTGCGTGCCACAACTACCGAAGCCCACACGCCTAGAGGCTGTGCTCTGCAACAAGAGAAGCCACTGCAATGAGAAGCCCGCGCACCGCAACGAAGAGTAGCCCCTGCACGCCGCAACTAGAGAAAGCCCGTGCGCAGCAACAAAGACCCAACACAGCCAAAAATAAATAAATAAATTAATTAATTAATTTAAAAAACTTATATTTAATTACATTTTCATAATTTTCAGAGTTCAGCTTAGGATGTTTATCCTGTTTGTATAGCTGAAAAACTATATTTGTAAGTATTTAACTAGAATACTTCATTCATTTTCTTAGTGCATCTAAAAATCTTCTAAGATTATTTAGGAAAATAATCATATATATAATGAATCCATACAAAAAATATCTATGGTCACAGCTTAAGGTGATATGTAAAGACTCATCTCCTGTGATTTGAGTATAATGAGAATTATAGGTTTACACAGGTCACCCTAGTCAACTTTACTTTTTTAGTTTTTCAGAGGTTAATAGATTTTGTCTAGAACTACAAGATTACCTTGCTGATTTTTTATACTGTATTTCTAGATGGTCATAGTTCTCAAAGATAAACTGGCTAGAAGCACATTAATTTGTAAGAAAATTTTGAAAAAGTATACAAATAAATTAGCATTTATTATTAATTACACTAGCGAAAATGACCATTATTAAAAATTAATACAATATACAAAGACCACTTACATTTCTTACCACCATAAATTTAGTTCTTTACAAAGCACCTAAATGTTAGAAGTGGCTGAGAGGACAAGATGATTTTGGTTCAGTATTAAAATTAATTCATTCTGCTTTACATTGACATTTTTAATATACATCCTCTGTATGTAATGAGATGGTTCCATAAATATTATAATTCATTATAACAGCAAATTTACTGTTCAGTTTTCCCTCATATTTCAACAGTTAGTGTCTGACAAAATTAGCCTTAGCAAACATCACAAAGTCTTGAGTCAGTTCTAGAATTTCTGTGTGAAACAACAAAGCAGTCAGAATGTTGTCAAGGTCATGAGCAGCATGATTAGCTTAAAACTGTACCAGGATAGGACGTTGTCTTCAGAGCTTAACCAACTACTTCTCTAAAACCCATTAATTCTTTCCAGTCTCCCAGTGATTTTTATCTTGTCAGGAAGGTAGTTCAACATGTACTCCAAGGAACTTTTAGAGTCATGCTGTGTATGCATAACTGAGTACAACACTGGTCCTGATCCAAATGAATAGTTAATTCTACGAGTGATGGCCAGCTCTGTACCCAGCACCACATTTATAGTCTTCATATGTACTCAAATGCAGAAATGTCTTTTATGAGAATTCTTCCTTGCAAGAAGAAAGAAGTATTATTTTTTAGATTTTTTTCTCTTAATATTTTACTCTACATTTTATCCACATGACCTTATAAAATATAATGTATTATAAACCATATGAATCAATTAAAATTATCAACAGTACATATCAAATTTAAATTTGAAATACCCTATATGAAATAAATTATAGTATTTCTTACTTACAATACTCTTTTAAAAGTGCTTTTGGGCACAATCAGCCTGTTATTTTGACAATCTTTACTAAAACAGAAATGTACTAAATGTATGGAACAAACCTACAAAATTAGCATTATTTGCAGGTGGTCCATTATGAAATGAATTTTTTTTCCTGAATAATAAAGACCTTTTGAGGATGAAAAAATATAAATTCCTGCATTCACACTATAATTGTATTGTTCAATGAAAATGCTTTTCTGACAAATTGTGGTTATGTAATGTAACCACATAATTAGCACTTTACTCTGAATAACTTTCTAATCAGCAAGCGCCACATGGCACAAGCAGTTTCCTTCTCTATGAAACTTCAATAAAATCGTGCTTTCAGTCTAAGATTTCAACTTTACAATTCCCATGTGAAAAAATAATGGCTTCTTTAAAAATGTAATTTTTGTTTTGCTGTGTAATCTCTGACCAGCCTTTGTGCCTGTGCTCTCCACAACACAAGGCTTACGTTTTAAGCTATATGATGGGGGATAAGCTGACGCAAAACCCTAGTGTCAGTCGTGGTGACGAAATCTGTAAATAGGAAAGGATGCTAGTAATAATAGCTAGCACAAAAACTTCTCTGTGTTCTCAGATGATTTTTGAAAGTTTTTGAAAGTTTTATCCCATACTTAACTAATACTACATAAAAGTAAAGAATCTGTTAGGAATACTATTGAGTAAACATTTTGTCTATCCAAAGGCATCAACCTTAAAATGGTCTTCCTATTTCCCTTACAAATGTCCAGGATTTTGACCTAGCTTCTGTATCTCCCTTGTGTCATTTCTTCAGAATTCTTCAGGCTGTGCCTACAAGTAGAAAGTAAACTTTGAGGAAGACCCGAGAAGTGCCAAGGGAAGGCTTTGTGAAATGATATTGTTGTAGCTAAGAGGAATGGGAAGTAAAGCAGCTTCCCCAGGCTGATTTCTTACCTCCCCAAGATAAGGACGTCTGAATACTTGTGCCTTTGTTTTTCTTTTCTTCTTTCTTTTGCTTTTTTTGTGCCTCAGCCTATTCCTGAGGGCTGAAAGCGTCAAGTTTCTAAGGGTGTTGTTTTTCCATGGCTTCTGTTACTCATGAGAACTGAGTGTGGATCAGAAATGAGTATGAACTTCTCTACCGGTGAGCATTAGAACAGTTCTTTACTTGGAGCCATCCTTTCCTCATTTCTAAGCTGGGGTAATGCTGTCAACCTTTTAGGAATTGTAGCAATAGCCAGGATAATATTAAGTCAGTCCCCTCATGTCTAGAACTCCCCAAGGCAACATGATGGGAGCTGCATGAACAAAAACCCTACATAACCAGTGGAACTGTTCTGTAGGAAAGGGGCCCAGAAACATGCATTTCCTCTGCTCATAAAGGGAAAAAAGGTGGCTATTCTTATCAGGTTCTAGAAGTTTCCTTGAAGACTGGATGGGAAGGATCCTTGGTGATCTCTGCAGGAGGAGGACAAACTGAGGGTTTCCAGGTTTACAACCCAAATTATCATCCCTTTTGAAATGTAAACACCTGGGAAGGCATGCCCAAATCCCTCTGGAGGTCTCTGGGTTATTTAGTCTCGCTCAGAGTTAAACCAGGTGTCTATCCTGGATGTAACCATGGGGGTCTTGTGGAGATAAGAAATGTCTTATCATTTTGGATGGAAACAAATAGCTCCATCGTTACAGAAGCAAATAGCTGCAGAGCAAATGCTCATGGTATGTGAAATGTAACATATTCCTGGGGAAACTGAAACCAGACTTTCTCTCTCTTCACAGTTTATGAGTATCCATAGCTCAGGAGGCTAGACTTTGTAGGAACACTGAGAACTCCAGGGAAGATCCCCCTACAGGCCCTTGCATTGTCATCGTCATCATTATCTTCACCATCATGATGATTATCATCAACATAATCATTATCCTCATCGTCCTCCAACGTGAGATCCCCGCAAAGATTCTGATAACAGCCAACTTTGTTCTCATAACTCTTCAACATTCCTTTCCCCACTTTTCTCCTTGAAATACTTTCCATTTGGCCTGCCCTGGCCATATCACGCCCTGAATTCTGAGTCAGTAGCCCATCCTGTTTTCTGTGGTTCCCATTCTTTACCAAATCATGTTCTTGTTTTTGTTTATTTATTATCTGCCTGGATGATCCTCGAGTCACAATTTGCTGGCAATGAGCAGAACTTTAGAAATCATTCAATCTTCATTATAGAGACAAAAATGGAGACACAGAGTAATCCAAGTAGTTGATAATATTAATCTCTTTAACAATTCACTTCTCCATATTTGAGAAGGACATATTTCATCGTTTGGGCTTCTGAGAAAGTGCTTTGTTTTGTATTTTGAAAAAAAGTCTTCCATTGCCAGAGTCTCAAAACTATGAATATATTCATCTCATTGTACAAATAAGAAAATGAATCTGGGAGAGGTTGGCATTTACTCAACATCACGAAGCCAGTGTGTGAGAGTCAAATGAGGTCCCAAATCTACTGATTTTTGGGGCATAGCCCACAAGGCAGAACACTCTACCTGTTCATCCCAATGAAACCTTCCAGGGCAAAGGGAATATATGTGTCACGGCTTTAGAAAGACAGCTCCATAAAGGCTGCTCTAACCCGGAGGAAAAACATCATAAAAAAGGGAACCCACATCAGTCTTACCTGGAGTGATCCACACCAACAATGAAAATAATACCAAGTGGACAACCTCAGTTTTCTGTTCAATTACACATTTGGGACATACGCACACACTTTTGAAATAATACCAAAATGTCAAAACCTCATGGAGAGTTGAACCTCCTCATGTTCACTTTGAAATTCTAGGAATTAATTACGCCATCGAGGGCTTAGTAATGCTAGAATGTATACTAGTTTGACCAAATTATAAAAAATGCCGAATAGTGAATATTAACTCTACAATTTAGTCCATTCAGTGTAATTGCAGTCAGCTTCTAGGTTCAGGTAGTTATTCAAATTAACAGAAATACAGAACTTCATAGCTTTTGCTCAAAACTGGGAATGTTCTTTATGTTCAGAGTTGCCTTAGGAGATGAGGTTTACAATTCATATGTGAAGATCCTCTAACAAATTTGGCTGAAGTACCTTGGCCCTGAAATTTCATTAGTCTATTGAAATACCTTGAAATAGCTATTCTGTTTTTATTTCTCCTGCAAGTATGGTAATTTTTACCCTGCTAATTATTAGTTATAATCTATATATTCTTTATATAATGAATCTATAATGTATGTAATTATATCATCTTTGCAAATATGAACAAAATGCATGACTTACGCTACTCTTTTCTCACTTATATTGAGGAACGACGTTCTATTTTTGGTGTTATTCTTGATGTCATGTAAAGGAGACTATTAGGTCATGTGAATCAGAGGCACTGCTACAAACCTGTCATCTCAGGCCTGGTGTCTTTGGCCTTTTATTTCCTCAGCTACTAGAAACTGGATTCTATGTGGTCAGCCAAAGCTAGTCACAATTAGAAATGATACACAAACGTCTCTGAGTTCGGTTCTAACAGCAAGGACTGACACGTGAGCGCCTGTGTGCTTGGGACCTGCCCTCTCCCAGCGATGGGAAGGCAGGAGGTTCCCGACCCTGGGCCCTCCCACCAGGGTTAGACAGCTGGGCACTAAGTCTGTTTGAGCATAAACACCCAAGGCACCTGGTGCTATTCGCCGACTTCTATACATAGTTCTGAATCCTTCCTGTGTTTGCTTAGAACATTTCTGTTCATTTCTGGATAATTCCTTCATTTTTAATCCCATGCTTCTGCAGACAGTTGTCACCTTCTGCCTCAGTTACCTGAAGCTCTGAGTCATTTTGTCAGGAAACATGCATTCATGCAGCGCCTTATAGGATAAAACAGGAAATTTAAAAACTAAAATAAAACATGGTTCCTACCTGGGTGATTTTGACAGAGAATGGAGCAAATCATATCCTCAAAACAAAACTTAAATATAGGTAAAGAATGTATGAAATATTTAGCCTCTAAGTTATATGTTATTCTTTCCCCAACAATAATATCATCAAAAAGCTTTTATTAACCACTTTACTATAAAAAATGTGCCATAAGATATTCAGGAGCCTAAAATAATAGCTTATGCCAAGTCATTTTTCATCTTTAGATTGCACAAACATTTTAGATTGCATTATTATTTACCTCATTTATTTTTATGAGGCGTTTGAGCTAGTCAGATTAATGTTGAAATTTGACCTTTGAAATTTAGTGTACTGCTCATAAACTTTACTTGAATAAAACACAGTTTGTCACTTTCCAGCTTTGAAGTTGAGTAGGGACTAAAGAAATACGTGAAATGAGGCAGTATAAGCTTGTTTTTGATAGATGCTTCTGATTTCTATGATACATAATTTTGCAGAATTTTGGAATAAGCTTCAAGCCCTGTGGAATAAGAGATCAGAACCTAATTGAAAAGTGTGGCATAGACACAGAGAAGGGATAATTAGTAACGTCATACATACTCACAGAGTGAATGGCACAGAAATTCAGGACTGTGAGTTGATTTGTTGCAGAAGTAAGCGTGGCTGGTGATGTCAGAACAGGCTTCAGAGAAATGGTAATCACATCTATGCTTTTAGGTAGAGAGGAAGCAGGGAAAGCATCCCAGGTGTGGAGAACATACATTTTCATGATCATAGGTGTGGCAATAGGAATAAATAGTGATTTTGCAAAGAGGAGCCCGGTTTTGTTGACAAGAGGAAATCAGTAGAGAAGGAGGAGACACATCTGAGAGCAAGGTTGGAACTAGATTACGGAAAGTGCTGAGAAACAGGAAGACGCTTCTCAGTAGAAAGTGGGAAGCGGAAGGTCATCAAACTTACTTAGCAAGAGGTCAACGTTATGAAAATATTTTATATTAGAGCAACGCTAGTTTTGACTTTCGGATAAATATATTGGGTTGGCCAAAAAGTTCGTTCAGTTATTGAGTACAGTGTTCAGTAAAATTCTTGGTGAAAATGAAAAATGTGTCTTTAATTAAAACCGAATGAAGTTTTTGGCCAACCCAATACATCCAAGAGAACTTAAAATGGAAAGACAGCAGCAATAAACTGCATTCGCATTGTTTAGTGGCTTTTGAAATAATCTGCTCATTAGGCAAGAAGTGTCTGGACCAAGATGGTGACACTGAAATCAAAAAAGGGCTGTATTTCAAAGATACTTGGAAAGAAAGTTTGTTAGGATTTGGGAACTCTGCATAAGCTGTGGGTGGAGGGGGAAGAATCACTACCTCAGCCAAAGGCGGCAGGAAATGACGATAAATGGAAACTTCAGAGGAAATTGCCAACATGGTAGAGAGGAAAATAGCAAATGTCTGTAACAGCTTATTAATTTATAAAGTCATGATCTAGCACATATGTACATATGCACACTCATATGTACACAAAAGGCTTGGTCACCATACAGTTTTACAGTGGGGAGCCAGCGTCCCCTATGCCCAGTGAAACGGTCTCTTTCTTATATTGATCGATACACTGAGTATATCCCAGAAAGATAAGGAACAGGAATTCCTATTTGGATATTTGTCATGTGATGTGGACCCCGAGCAGATTTTGAACACCTTCCTGTGTTTGAGGAATGTCCCATATGACACGTCGCTAAAGTGTGAAGTTTAATGAATATGAAAGCTCTTCACTGCCAGCTCAGGAGACAGCTCATGAAGAGGTGCTTTCATCCCCATGTGGGTGAAAGAGGTGTCCTCGGTCAGGGACAAGCACAGTGGGAGATGGTGCCCAGTGTCCAGTGTCAGCCGAAGCACTTGCGGGAACATTGGTCCTGGGCTCTGGACACTGGGCATCACTGCATAGCCTCCTAAGCTTGACCAGCAGACCCTGCTGGGGACTCTGTGAGCTAATCCATGCTAACAGCATGCCTGCCTCCTGACACCAGCGGTAGGCCACTCCTTGACACAAAGATGGGCTCAGGGCTTCCCCGGTGGCGCAGTGGTTCAGAATCCGCCTGCCATTGCAGGCACACGGGTTCAAGCCCTGGTCCAGGAAGATCCCACATGCCACGGAGCAACTAAGCCCGTGCGCCACAACTACTGAGCCTGTGCTCTAGAGCCTGCGAGCCACAACTACTGAGCCCGTGCGCCTAGAGCCCGTGCTCCGCAACAAGAGAAGCCACCTCAATGAGAAGCCCGAGCACCGCAACGAAGAGTAGCCCCCGCTCGCCGCAACTAGAGAAAGCCCACGCACAGCAACGAAGACCCAATGCAGCCAAAAAAAAAAAAAAAGGGTCAGAGTGTTGATGGGCAACACAGCCTAAAGGAATAAATGAATGAAGTATGCCTGCATATCTAGTCTTCATGCTCACGTTTATTTGTACTGTCTCATCAATATTAATTTCTATTCATCATTAACCATATTAAAACAATCATAACACGTAATTTCACTCGTTTCTCTTGATGCCTTATGACGGTTTTCACTCTTGAAATGTACTGTACCTATTTTATTTTAAGCTGGATGAAGAACGTTTCTAGAACTCATTCGATACAGTAGACAGAACAATTTTAACTACAAAATTATACAGTTTCATCTACCAATACTAAAAGTTTGGGAGACCTAATAATGTCTATATTTCAGGGACCATGTAGATATATTTTTCTGTACATAAATCTGTAAGTGAATTAGTTTTTCTAAGATTTATTATATGTCAAATGTCAACATAAGGGAGATTTTGTATGCATATATTTACAATGTTTTGCAAAAAGAGAGAAAATCTATCAGTTTTTGGAACCACAGGGAAATAAGAAACCACAGGCAAATACTGCAGGCTACTCATCTTAGTTTGACAGGGATGTTGTCCTAGACTGTTCCATTTCTTTGCAGAAGTGAAAAAAAAAACCCCACATAATTACGCTTGGGGAAACCTGCCAGGGGAATTCCTATTACTATGTGCATTTTTCATACAAATCATCAGGGAGTGGGTAGGTGAAAGCTTGTCTTCAGCACCAACCATTAATTTGGAGAAACACTGGCTGACAAACCCCTTTTGCTTTTGGTTATTTTTATTGTGTGTCTAAAACTTTCTCTAAATCTCTGAGTACAAAAAAATACAAGCAGCCATCCCTAAATGAATTAAGCTGGAACCAGGAAACATCAGATTAGACCTATATTACCAATTTCAGGTGATGAAGAATAGGATAATTTTTTTCCAATCAACTATGGTAAATTGCTTGCTTATCATTGCCCTCGGTGACGACATTATATCCAGGTCTTCCCTCCAAAATTGCCACAGGAGAGATAATAGTCTCCCTAATATTTATGTGGGCATTTATTTTTAAACAATATTTTCCTGTGTATTTGCCGCTTACAACTCCCTATGTACTAAAATATATACTAGATCAGTCTGTAGTAAATGAGTTCTTGGGTGTTCATATAGAACAGCTCTGAGGACACACTCTAATGTAACTTCATGTCAGCACATTATTAATTTTGTTATGCAAGTATGCCTTTCTTGGAAAGACTGTACTATCCCAGAATATTATGATCTCTCCCTTGGTTGTTACCACTACATAGTATGAGATTATATTTAAATTGTTTGTTTCTTTTCCCTCCAGCGCATTTTTCCCCCAAAACTAAGGATATTTAGGAACAAAGATTCTGAACAGCCACTTTTACTTTCTTTTAACAGAGTAAAAACTCTTTAATATACATCAGGAAGAATAGTTTAACAATTTTTTGCTTATTTACACACTTAAAACATGAATATACTTCCATTATAAAAGTTCAAATAAGAAAGAAGTATGTCTAGTATAAGTGAAAGTCTTCCTTGATTATCTAAGAGTTCTCTTTGGGGTAATCACAGTTCCTTCCCTGCTGAAATCATAGTTATTTTCCATGTCTATTCTACCTAAAACTTATAGTGATACAATTTTTGAGATGCTACGACTATTGTATTAATTTAATTTTACAAGTTGTTGCTTATATTTGCCTAGAACTGCAAATGATATTGCATACACCCTCCCAAATCACAATATTTTGAATGATTAGAAATTGACTAAAGGGTTAGCTATGCGAAAGTTGACGACACCGTCCTTAAAAAATGTGTTCGTATAAAGTAGCTTTCTGAAATTATACTCCTCTAAATCATTTTAACATTATGGGAGCACATCATCCAGGGGCTTGAAAACAGGTTTAGTTTTCTCTATCCATTAAATGGCCCACTCAAACTAACCTCTTTTAATAAACTAGAATTCAAGTTTCTGTCTCACTGACCTCAGAAACTATGAAATGCCATGAAAATAACAGATTTTCAGCACACAAACTACATATTCTTGACGAATCCTGTTCTTGTGAGCAAACACTCTGACCATGTAGTGCGTACTGGGATTCAGAAAATATGACATTTTCAATCACCTGTTATTGAGGATTTTTTTTTTAGGAAGGAAATGCTATGTGATCCATGCATCTAGCCCAACTGTGGGTAATGAAGTCATCATTTTAAGCCCAAGTTCCTAATAAGGTATTTGTGGGACCCATAATCCACGTGGTGGGAAACAAGGCCCTTGTTCACACACTCAAGACTTTGAAAACGTCAAGTGTGGAGCCGCAACCCCTAGTTCTCGGCCTCCCTCCCTCACTGCCCTCTTCCGGTCTGGGACCCACAAGGTTTGGACAGCAGTGTTGGCACAATGTCAGGCCTATTCTAGGCAGGGAGGCCCACTGCTCCTCCTTTCCCTCAGTTACTCTGCCGCCCAGCATGAAACAGTTATGCCAAACAGGGAAGCACGCCTGAGAGGAGGCAGGGCTGCCCCTCTGAGGCCTGAGCGCTGGGGTGACACGTGGCACTCACGTCGTCAGTAGCTGGGTGGCTGTGGATTTTGTTAAGATCATTTGAGCCTCTGCTGGAAGGAAAGCTCTCTCTTCTCCACCTGAGCTCTGGTCCAGGCGTTTCTCCCCCAGCTCGCCACAGTGAACGTTCTAGCAGGACAGCAGGACCCTTTGCTGGGCTGATTTGAGAGAGTTTTGCGTTGTCTCTGCTCCCGTTTTTTTCACCTTACTGAAATGTTGGGTTGTTGAGAAGGGATACAGTGCAAACCCTCAGCAACGCAAAGGTAAGAAAGGAAAACCTGTCCAGCGCTTAGTAAAGGCCATCGTTCTTTCTGCCTTTTCAGTCAGCCTTCTGCCCTGTGGCAGTGTTTGAAAAATGCGAAATTACCTAACCTAGAACTTTGTTTAATCATCTAACCTCCTCAGGTAAAAGCCTCTTTCTCTTGCAATGATGACATAATTTGCAGTGAACTGGCAAAGGCCTTTCAAGGCTTTATTTTTATGGGTAATATTATGTGTGCTTACAGAAAATTTTAATACGCAGGTGCTTATATTGAGGTGTGTTTGTGTAAACACTGCCAGCTGCTGGCATCCTGAGTAGTATAATTCCCCATATACACTTATTATCCACATCACCTTTGCTGGGACTGAAATACGCTGTACGTCAGAGACTGCCAGACTTTGTATAGTTCTCGGTCCAGTAAAATTAACAGTAACAACCAAAACTAAGAGCTCTGGTTCAGAGTGCCAAAGTTTTATTTTACCAAATAAAAACCTGCACTTCCTCACCAGCTACAACCAAATCATTCATTCATTAGTTCAACAAGTATTTATCAAGAAACGACTATTTTCTACTCACTTGGAATATGGTGATGAATAGAAAAGCAAAGTCTCTGTCACATGACTTTGAGCCAATGAGCCCGTGAAATATGGTCGCACCACCAGGGAAGGAAGGGTAGAAACAGTAACACGATGCATTTAATTGGGTGCATTTTGTAGTATATGAAAACAATCCTGTAGCACCCCTATGTTTGTCCTTTCACTTGAGACAGTTTTTTGAGAATAGGCTATTAGTGAACCTTCCTCTATGGACCTTCAGGTGTTTGAAGCAAAAAAAAAAACCCTGCCAACCCCTAGTGAGGGCAAGCAACTTGCGGATTATTATCATTAGCACTTTTTAAATGTATATATATATTGTTATGCTTTTTATTACTGTGTATCTTTTACCATGTATCAGATTCCATGTCTTTCTTTACAATTCACTGTCATAATTTTTTCCTGGTTTACATTTTTTTCTCCACACTTCAGGGGTCATATTTAATGTAAATTATCTGGACATTTGCTTCACAGATTTGAATCATCAGATGAGAGGAGGAAGCCAGTGAGTATCTGTCCAGGGTTTTTGAGGCTTATCTACCAGGCAGGCATCAGCAACTTGTCTATCAAATGTATCAGATGTGTAGGATGGCACTGAAATCTATTTTAGTGATAAAACTTCTCAATGTATGCTTTTCAGATGAAATGCAGTTATTACAAGTAACCGACAGTTGATTGTCATTAGTTTTATCCTGTAAGTTTGTATTTGTAGAGTTGAAAACAGCTAGCTAAAAATTCTGTTTTCTCTCCAATTTTAACTACTCCCAATTCACCTTATTAATCCCAAAAGGGCAAATATTACATAAATTCCAAAACCGTGGCCATTTAGAAACCAGGACCCGGCCTTCCTCCTCTGGGGAGTCACGCCCTGACTCACCTGCCCGGCACCTCCGGTCCCCGGTGCTCTGCCCAGGAGAAACCCCACCACCCTCATGATTATTATCTCTCGTCTTCACCCTCGGGTCCACTTCTTATGTATGCTTGTGGTTAGTTCCACTATCTATTTCAGTGACAGTGACCCCCTCTTTTCCCCAGACTCTACAGACATAAAATGTCTGCAACTTATTTGTACAAATATTGCTACACTGTATTATTCTGTCAGCTCTGTGAATTTGTCAGCTTCCGAATTGTTTAAAAGATCAACAACCATGACTAGATACAAAAATGAAAAAAATACTGTATATATAAATATATATCAGCCAAATCCATATGCTGCTTTCAGGCAGCACTATTTGGGTCACCTGTGTACTTACATAATCTCTTTTTCTCCTTTATCACATTGCCTTTTTTGAAAAAAAAATTTTATTTATTTGGCTGTGCTGGGTCTGTGTTGCAGCATGCAGGCTCTTAGTTGCGGCATGTGGGCTCTTAGTTGCAGGATGCGGGCTCTTAGTTGCGGCATGCAGGATCTAGTTCCCTGACCAGGGATCGAACCTGGCCCCCCGCATTGGAAGCATGGAGTCTTAACCACTGGACCAACAGGGAAGTCCCTATCACATTGCCTTTGGTTTGTCGTTTCCAGTTTCTGGTGTAACCCAGCAATCTAGAACGGCACATCATTGTTTTGTATCCCTTCACTTCTGATGTGCTTCTGCATTCACTCTAATTTATAGGAGTTATTTTTGGACCCATTTTAGGATAATTATTTCACAAAGAGAACAAAATTTTGCAAATGTTGCTGCTGGTCAAAGCAGAAGCATATGCCGAACAGAAGGTATGTCATATTTTTCAAATCTCAAAAATCTTTTCAGAGTCTTTTCTTCTTGAGTGTGTGTGTTTGTGTATTTCTTTGTTTGTTGTAAGTACTAAAGGGAGTTATGGGGCCAAGGGCTCACTGTACCTAAGTATCAGGGAAAGAAATAGAGAAAGAAAGGTCGCAGAGTGGAAATTGTTCTACACGTACAGGTGAGGACAGTCAAGTTCTTACGCTGGTTCTTGCCTAGAATATCTGCGTGACTCTAAGCATCTTATCTCATCCCATTGCATCTCAGTTACATCATGCATTAATTTTGTAAGGGTGGACAATAAAATCTCTAACTTATCAAAATCTGCGGTTTTATGATTGTAGTTGTGGAAAACAGTGACATATTGAAAATAGTTTTATCTGAAATAGCAGCAACAGCACAGAACATAAGAGTTAGCTCTCTGGTCCTTCAATTTCCTCAAAAAACTACCACGTTAGTGTGCTGGATTTTATTACTAATATTCTTGGCTCTAGGATTGCAGCCCGGTGTTTAAATCATGTTCTAACCAAGAATATGCATGTAAATTCACAGTCTGTCTCACTCTAAGGTTCTCCTTGATTTCCAAATATTTGACATCTGTAAAAGTAACAAATATTTGTGTATTACCACCATCAGTGAGCACAGGACTTATCAAATTTCATCTTGTTAAATACTTGATAAAATTCAATATTTCCTTTGTGCACACCTTATGTAGCACTTCCCTGTTTCCTACATTTTTAGAACTCTCAAACTCACCAACATACCATTATTTTACTTTGTCTTCAGATTCTTGCTAGTGTTTATTCTAGTAGAGATTTAGTGAATATGAATCCCTCTCCCCAAAACTGAGAAGCACTATAAAGAGTTAGGAAGCCAGGGTGGTGCGATCTGTCTGCTTCACGATTTGATCTCCCCTCATCTGTCAGGGCTTCTAAGATAACTTCCCTGGGAAAGGGTATTGCCAAAATCTCACACAGCGCAGGGTGAAGACAAATGCGTTTTCACCTTATTTTATTTGTTTTCATGCAAAATCTTTATCTCAGTTGTAGAAATCTTTGCCTCAATGCCTGTAGCGGATACTTTGGTACATGGTTTAAAATCCATTTGTGGAGGGGGGAGGTTAAAAACAGATCCTTGACGAATGGCTGAACATTATTATGCACACAGCAGATTGGTTAACAGCCGGGGATCAGAGAACAGACTGCCTTGGTTTGAAAGCTGCTTCTTCCACAGAATAGCCAGGTGATTTTACAGCATAATTGCCTAGCTTGAAAACTGGGATAATAAGAATAACCCCTCCACAGAATGTTGTGAGAATTTAGTGACTTAATCCGTGTTCAGCTCTTAAAACACTGCTTCATATAGACCACGTGCTTGGTGTTCCTATTATCTTTGTGATTGGCATCTATTAATATTATTAATTCTTGTCTAAAGGATTGCACCTGCTCTTGAATACCTTTCACTTGTATTTCTATTCATCCTCAGAATCTTGGCCATGCTTTCTTCATGCAGAACCAAATGCTGCCCGGAGAATTCTTGTCCTAGTCATTTCACCTGGAGAAGTTCCTTGCACTCAACCATTTTGAAATTACCATAAAGATTCATGAAGAACAAGAATTTCTTTTAAGTGGAATCTCTAATATCCTTTGAGTGGTGCTATTCCTATTGTTTTAGATTTTTTCAAATCAGAATCCTAGTATTGTACTAGTTTTGTGACATTGGGCAAGAGACTTACTATTTTAATTGTTCGTTTCCTTGTCAGTTTCCTGGGAATAACATACAACTGTATATCACTGGTTTCCATAGAAATTAAATAATCTTATGCATGAGTTGAGCACATCATATAGAAAATGCTGAAGAGATTTTAGATTTTCCCCTAAAGCAGAATACAGGGCCATATCCTGGAACAATTTCAAGATTTTAATAATATTCTTGGAAATCAAATATTACATGCTTCACCGGCTTCAAGATACTAGAATTTAATCGAGCAGAACATCAAATTTTTAAGTTCGATGAGTTATAATATTAAAGTTGGAAGGAATCCTAGAAAAAATGTAATGTAACCTTTGGTGCTGTATAAGGGAAGTGAAAGTTTCATTTCATAATGAGAAATGAAGTGTCATTGGAGTTAGCATGTTGTTATTTAAATCATGATGTTAACAACATGTAATTATGTCCTGACAGCAGCAAAGGAGCTTTCAGTGGTTGAATACCTACCTTGTGCCAAGCGCTAGTTTCGGAGCTATGCCGGCTTCTTTTACCTACACACTGACCACCACCCACAATCCTGCATGTGTTATAAGCAATGTCAAATCGACCAATTCTGTAGATTTCATAGTTATAAAAGCAGAATTTTTGAAACTTATAAGTCATGTGAAATGCAAATTAGATACCCTTACACATATACTAAAATGGTTAAATTTCGGAAAACGAGAAGAAAATATTGAGGTAAGCTGCCGGGAAGTGGTAGTAGCTGGTACTCATAAATATGATTTATTGAAATGAAAAGTGATACAAATACTTTTGGAAAACATTTTAACAGTTTCTTACAAACATAGTTTACCGTGCAGTCTGGTAATCACAGTCGTCAGTGTTTACCCAAGAGAAATGACAGCTTATTGCCACACACACGAACACACACACATACACGCATAAAACTATACCCAAATGTTTAGAGAAGTTTTATCCCAGTGGCAAAAAAAACCAAAACACTTTCATCAGTCCAAACATCCATCATATTTTTTTTTAATAAATTTACTTATTTATTTATTTATTTTTGGCTGTGTTGGGTCTTCGTTGCTCTGCGCGCGGGCTTTCTCTAGTTGTGGCAAGCGGGGGCTACTGTTCGTTGCGGTGCGTGGGCTTCTCATTGCGGTGACTTCTCTTGTTGCAGAGCATGGCCTCTAGGCGCACAGGCTTCAGTAGTTGTGGCACACGGGCTTAGTTGCTCTGCGGCATGTCAGATCTTCCCGGACCAGGGCTCGAACCCGTGTCCCCTGCATTGGCAGGCGGATTCTGAACCACTGCGCCACCAGGGAAGTCCTCAAGCATCCATCATCTTTTAAATAGACAAACTGTGATGCATCCACACAGTGGAATACTACTCGGGAATAAAAAGGAATGAACCGCTAGCAATACAGCAACACGGATGGACTTGAAACAATGTTTTTAGTGTATTATTCCCCTGCGGTTGCTGTAACAAATTGCCATGAACTTGGTGGCATAAAGCAAAACAGTTGTATTCTCTTACTGTTCTAGATGCCAGAAATCCAAAGTCACTTCTGGGCTGAATAAGTGTCTTCAGGGCTATACTTCCTTTAGAGTCCCCAGGGGAGAATGTGGGTGTTTGGGGGTTTTTTGCCTTCTGCAGCTTCTGTGGTCAACTGGAGTCCATTCCTTCATCTCCAAGCACATCCTTCCCATCTCTGTCATCACGCACGGCCTTCTCCACAGTCACCTCTCTCTCGGCCGCCTATCAGAAGCACTCTCGTAATGACACAGGGTCCAGCTGGATAATCCAGGGGGCTCTTCCCATCTCAGCATCTCTGGCTTAATCACACAGGCAGAGTCACGTTTGCCATATAAGACAGCATTCGCAGGCTCAAGGGATGAGGGTCTGGGTAACTTTGGGGCCAGACACAAAAGGCTACAGACTTTACGTGTGGATTTACATAACCTTCTGGAAAAGGCACAATTATTTATTGTGACAGAAATCAAATCAAATCAGTGGTTTCGGGCTTCCCTGGTGGCGCAGTGGGTGGGAATCTGCCTGCCAATGCAGGGGACATGGGTTCGATCCGTGGCCCGGGAAGATTCCCACATGCTGCGGAGCAACTAAGCCCGTGTGCCACAACTACTGAGCCTGCGCTCTAGAGCCCGTGCTCTGCAACAAGAGAAGCCATGACAGTGAGAAGCCCATGCACCACTCGCTGCAACTAGAGAAAGCCCGCGCACAGAACAAAGACCCAACACAGCCAAAAATAAAAACAAACAAATAAATAAATAAATTTATTTTTTAAAAAAAAGTGCTACCTTACTGAGAGACAATTCCTATTAATGAGCTTAAGTCTTAAAAAAAAAAAAAAAATCAGTGGTTTCCAGGGGTTGGCTCTGGGGACTTGGAATGATTGTAAACAGGCGTAAAGAAAATTTGGGGGCGATGGACACATTATCTGTCTCGAGTGTGCTTGTGGTTGCGTGAGTCTATACATTTATCAAAACTCCTCTAATTACACACCTAAAATTGGTGAATTTTGCCCACCAATTATACCCTAACAAATGTTATTTTAAAAAGTAAAAATAATAATTTATAATGAAGTTTCAAATACATGTAGAGATTAATGAAGGATGGGGTTTCTGCAGTGGTGCTATGAGAAGCTCAATGAACTGGCTCCCCAGAAAAACCACCATCTATCTGGTACACACTGGACAAAATCAACAACAAGAACTATTTACAGGACTTGGAAATTTTCCTAAGGACACAGCAAATGGATAAATGGAGAAACATTTATTTATGAAACTCTCCCAAATATTGGTGAAAACAGCAAGCTTACATGGTATTTGAGCCACAACCCACCCTCAGTCCCACCCCCAGATCATTGTGACAGAAGCTCTGTTCCAGGTGAGCATAGCCAAGGTCCTGACCCGCTTCCCTTCCCGACCCTCCCCTTGTAGGGCAGAGGCTCTGCTGCAGGTGTGACAGCCTGAAGATAATGGCTCTGACCCTTCCTACCCAGCTGTCTTTCAGGGCAGAGTTTCCGGGGTACCTTCCCCCACGACCTGTTCAGAGACTGCAGGTGTCACTCTGGGAGAAGGGCTGTTGTCCCCACCCCCAGCTCTGGCACAGTGCACAGCAGTTGTGTCCTGACCTTGTAGACACAGAGATCCACCATGCCACCTAAGGGGACAGTCTTCACTTGAAAGAGAGACTGTGGAAGCTCATGCCTAGGAGTCTTGTCGGCCACAGAGACAGGGAGCTCAGACAGGAGCTGTGACCGCAGCTGGAGAGGACTGATGAAAGCCCACGAGTGTGGAGAAGCTCAGATATTCTCTGAGAAGGAGAAGCAATGTCCAAGAAATCCACTTCACCACTGGGCTGGTTCCCAGCAGGGCCTTGGGGACAGAGGAGGGCAGTGGAGTTCCCCTCCGTCATCCCAGCCCAACGCAGTTGGGTCTCTGCATCCTGAGACCCGTAATGTGCAGATGACGATCTCAGGTGTCTGAGGTCATGTTCCTAAGTATGTTTCTCTCCACAATACTTTGATTATGATTCTACCAGAAGGGGAAGAAATGACAGTGGCGATCTTTGGGCTGAGCATTTAAGAGGAAGGCTGAAGCTTCATGGTACTAGTAGCAAGAAGCAAAAAGAGACGGCTAAGGAGGGCCCTTCTGGGGTTGGGACAAGTCTCAAAGACTTTCATCCCTCTCTCCACCCCTGCAAAGGGGTCCAAATTTAATTGGATAGAACTGAGGGGAATCTATGCCCAGGGTGTTGTCGGAAACAACAGCTCAGTCAGCTCACAAAACCACAGGGCTCCCTGGTGGTCAGGGAGATTGTGCCCGTGCTGAGCCTGTGACCTCTGAGGGGTGACCTTAGTGGTTGCACACTGTGAGGAGTGGACTTGACTGAACTCGTCCAGCCAATCTTTAAACACACAAGCAAGCAAACAACAGCAAAAATAGACCTTGGAATATTGGGGACACCAATACCTAGAATTGTTACAATGTATTATCTAAAATGTCCAGGTTTTTTTCTATTTTATTTAATTTTTTTCATTTTTAATACATACTTTTTTATTGGAGCATAATTGCCATACAACGTTGTGTCCGTTTCTGCTGTACAATGAAGTGAATCAGCTATATGTATACCTATTAAAATGTCCAGTTTTTAACAAAAATTACAAGACATGCAAAGAAGCAGGAAAGGGTGACAAGAAATAATATACAAGAAATAAAGCAGGCAATAGAAACTGCCCTGGAGGGGGTCCAGAAACCTCTAGCATTTCTTTTTGTTTTTTTCTTAGTTTTTCCATCTCTCTGCTTACATTGCCCATCTGTTCTTGCATTCTGGCTTCTTTATCCATGGGAGCGCTTAGCATATTAACCACAGTTCTTTTAGATTCTTGTTCTGATAACTCAAGTGTCCCTGCCGTGTCTCATTCTGATGTTTGCTTTGTCTTTTCAAACGGTGTTTTGTGCCTTTTAGTACATCTTGTGATACTTTCTTAATATCTACACATGATGAACTGGGTAAAACGAGCTGCTATAAATAGACCTTTAGGGATGTGGTGTGAGTGGGGTAGGGGGAGGATTCTGTGATTAGGTCTCTCTCAGCCTTTTAGCAGGTCTGACCCTCTGGATTGTGAACGTCACACATGTGTCTCAGTTTTACCTCTTAGGTGGGAGAGGATGGCCAGGCGGGTGGGGTGGCTACAGCTGGTTACCTCCCTTCCCCAGGCCAGGTAGGCTCTGATCAAACCCCATCAGGTTAGCCTCTGGTAAACTAGTTTCCCCTGAGGGCAGCCTTGTTAAGAAGAACAGAATTCTCTGGTGAATTTTTAAATGGTTCCTTTCCCTTCCGCACGAGGGGATTTTACTGTGAGAACCTCCTCAAGCTCCTGGAGGGAAAACTCACAAAGGTGGGCCCACTGGAGGTCTCACCTCTCAGACTCGCCCACACTGGGGCATACAGTCCACCAGTTACACCCCAGCCCTGGTTCCCACAGAGGGTTCAGCTCGTGCGTTCCTGCTCCAGGAAGCTGGGATTCTCTGTACTCGCCTGATGGTCTCTGCAATTTGGGGGCAGTCGTTTGCCCTGTGACCTCAGTTCTCTTAAGGGTTTAAGAAGAGTAGTTGACTTTTCACCTTGCTGGATGCTTTCCTTGCTGTCAGGATGGCAACTGCCAGCCTCCTTGCATGCAGAGCGGGAATCTGGAAGTCCAGAGGCAGCGTTTTAAGGTCCATAAACAGCTGCACTAGGGCCCGAGTGGCCAGTGCCAGGAACTCACGTGCATTGGAAAAGCCTGGGTGCTCCTTTCAGGGGAGAGAGTGGGGGCATTGTAGAGAAAGATTTGTCAACCACTCAGCATCCCCACGGCCCCTGGATTGATTATCCTCTGCCCTCCTCTCTGTGAGCTTCACCTCCTGGTCCAAGATGCCTCTGGAGCATCCTCTTTGTGGCTAGCAGTTAGGAAGGTGGGACACAACCCTCCTTCTCAGGATGCTGTGTTGAAATCATTTCCATTTTCTTTCCGTTGTCCAGACGCAGGCTTCTCACAGCTGCAAGTGGACTTTGGTGGTAGGTCTTGGTCCAGTCAGCCACGTGCTCGACTAAAACTGGGCTCTGTCACCAAGGAAGGGAGGAGAACTAACCATGAGTCAGCCAGCATCTGGGAGCAGAATCTAGTTTTCCTTAAGGGAATTAGCATCCTTCTCAGCTGGTTCCTTGGTGGCTCTGGCACGAGGCATGTGAAGCCGAGTCTGGACAGGCTGCCTAGGGCACCTCACCTGACCCTCAGCCTATCCTCTGCTCCCAGGAATGAAAGGAACTCGTCGTATTCCTTTGGGGATCTGGGGTTTCACAAGCCTGGGATGTCAGCTTTGGAGGACTGTCAGTCATTTACTCACTGTAATTTATCTATTAATAGATCATGGCTTTATTTTATCATCTGACACCTGACTGTACCAGTTCGTATGATATTCTCCTCTAGTGGTTGAGATAGACAGTGTGACCATCCCAACAAAATACCGATAAGATATGGTTAAATCAGTTGCCTGTTTCTTAAATGTTGACAGCAGTCACCACCTAACATCTCAGGTGCGCTGGAACAGGAAGGGTAACATGAAGGACCTTGGAAGAAAACTGTGATACGAGTCTAAGAAAACAGCTTATGAGCAGAGGCAGAAAGGATACACTGGGGGAGGGAAAGCAGAAGAGGGGGAGGATGGTGAGGGATGCTCCGCATCAGTGGAAGCCTGAGACTTGTGGCCCCTGCAGAAACAGCCCCCCTGAGAAAAAAATGTGAACACAGAAAAACTTTCTCTTAAACTAATTTCAGCTTGACAATTCTGAGCCAGATTTTCATGCCACACTTCTCCTCTTTAGAAACCACCGTAAATGTGACTTCAAGGGCACTATAGCATACGCACCTTTTTAACCTTCAAAATAATAAAACTGTGGGAGAAAAACGTTCATTATGATTAGCACAAAGAAAGCAATCCACTCGGGTCTCATAATACCTGTTAGCTTGAAGTCTGCACCTATGTTTCCAGCTAGAAAAGAGGAAATTGCAGAGCAAATTGGAAAACCACCAAGATTCAGTATAAATAAAAAACACATTAGTACATTTTCAAAGAAGGCTGATGAGAAATCCAACTTTCTGGGTGTAGTCACATTGTCTTTTCTTCCTGCCTTTAATCCAACTAATTGCTTCTGTTAATTTTAGTGTCCTTTCAGTGCCAAGTTTGCAAATGGAAGATGGAATGAATTTTCTTCAAAGAATTTTGCCTGCAATTAGCTGGATGATTTAAAAACTAACCGATTATGTGTGTGTGTGTGTGTGTGCACGCACTTAAACATTAATCAGTTTTCAGTGAGATTTTAAACATGCCTTTGAAATATCTATAATTTTACTCAAGTGTTTAAAAAACAACAAATTCAACAAATACGCACTTGACTGCACTGTCTGTCAGCCTGTCCAGGTGTTACAGATAGAGCAGTGAGCCAGGTGGCTGCAGACAGGCCACTGTGCAAATCACATGCTATGGGGGCGGGGGCAGGTAATAGAACAAATAGCTAGACTTGAATTATTTACTTACTATGTAACACTATATTGTGTACCTATTCTGCATACTTTATGTGCTCCACACGCAAACCCCACCATAACAGGAGCCCTGACAGTCCTCCACCCCCGTGATTGACAGATAAGGGGAGGGACGCCCAAGCCCACCTTGCCAGGTACAGGCAGAGGTGAGGCTGTTAGCAAGGAGAGAGGGAGGCACTGCTAACCCTCTCTGATTTTAATGAGCGTTTGCCTTTAGATGTTTTTTCTACTCCCAGACCAGTGTGGTCTTCCGCAATTGCAAAAAACAGTATCAAATGTAATTACTCTAAGCCATTTTTGGAATAGAATGCAGTAAGGAACTCACTTTGTTAAATGTATGAACATTTTGGAAAGAATCTTGCAGAATGGAATCTGGTTAGAAAACAGATTTCCAATGCTTGTTTGGTTCAAGATTGCAGTGCATCGTGTGTGTGGTGTGTGCTTAACTCACAGTACTCAACTGTCTGGTTAAAAAAGATCTATGTGTTTATCATTTTATTCTGCTGAACAATGAAAAATGGATAAAGAAAACATAAGTGGAAATCAGTAGCTTTTTGGGAAGCATCAGGCAAATTTATCTGCCTCTTGAATATAGGGGCTGCATTCCTCTGCATCCAAACCATTTATGATTTTATATGGATGTAAAAATTACCAGCAGAAGTAAGAGATCATTTTAAAGACTCTGAGGTTAGAAGTGAAAAAACATCAATAGGCATTTATTGTAAATCATCTTTATCCAACAGTAGGAAAACAGCATGTTAAATGTTGTAAATATGATTTAGGTTAATTGGAACAATAGTTAAAAGAATTAACAGAGCCTTTTGATCCGTACTTTGTTCCATGGCAATTTGGTTTAAAAGAAAGAAATAGAACCTCAAATTTAGAGTAGCCTGAAATTTAGACATCCGTCTGAGAAGGAGCATGTTGGGTTATGTGAGCTAAACAGAAAGGGATGATGGAATCGTAAGGTTGACAGTGTCTTTGCTCAGGCTGCTTAAACAGAACACCGTAGACAGGGGCGCTTAACCAATCACATTCACTGATCACAGTCTGGAGGCTGAAGTCTGAGATCAGGGCGTCAGCATGATTCTGGTGAGGGCCCTCTTCCCGGTTCACAGAGGGCTATCTTCTTGCTGTATCTTCACACGGTAGAGAGAGGGCTGCTAGGTTCTCATAAGAGCGCAAATCCCATGCATGGGGGCTCCACCCTCATGACCTAATTACCTCCCCAAAGCCCCACCTCCAAATATCATCACCTTGGGGTTAAGTTACAACATGAATTTTGAGGGACACAAACATTCAGTCCATTGTGAACTGTCAGACAGGACATCTAGATTTTATGCCGGTGAACATTTTCCCAAACTTAAACTCAAAATATGGAGAAAATGAGCATTTTTGAACATCCCCTTGTCTGGCAGATTTCTTCTGTAATCTCTGATAACTGTTTTTCAGTGTAAACAATGTTTAATAAATGTCTTTCTACCCAGAAATTAGATAGATAAGTGTATTTATATGTTAGGTAATCCAACAAAATGAACAGATTTTATACTAATTATAAAATGAATTCTTATACTATTTTATTTTATTTATTTATTTTTTTTAACTTTATTTATTTATTTATTTATTTTTGGCTGTGTTGGGTCTCTGTTTCTGTACGAGGGCTTTCTCTAGTTGCGGCAAGCGGGGACCACTCTTCATCGCGGTGCGCGGGCCTCTCACTATCGCGGCCTCTCCTGTTGCGGAGCACAGGCTCCAGACGCGCAGGCTCAGTAATTGTGGCTCACGGGCCTAGTTGCTCCGTGGCATGTGGGATCTTCCCAGACCAGGGCTCGAACCCGTGTCCCCTGCATTGGCAGGCAGATTCTCAACCACTGCGCCACCAGGGAAGCCCGTTACACTATTTTATGAATAGACATAATAGAGATAATTGGAACACTTATAGTCAATGTTAAGAAGAGTTAAGAATGAAAAGGATGATTTTATGCCAATAGATTAATAAGAAAACTTCTCATTTGAAAGAGTAAGTGGTTTCTCAGAATGTGAATCAGAGGTGTGTATTCAGTATGTGCAAAATATTTGGTGCATTTGTGTGTATGTCTCTGTGTTTGTATGTGTGTTTTTGAGAGAGAAAGAGATACAGACACAGACAGAGATGAAGAGAGAGAGCGAAAATTAAAAAAAGGAGAAGAAGAAGAAAAAAACCTTAGTCCTGCTTAAAGGGCACAAAGTCACTTGGTAGAAGGTTGTTCCAGACTTGTGCTGACAACCAATCCTAGCAAACCAAACCAATACTTAAATGTAAATAACAAGGGCAGTTAAACATTAAAGCATTCAAAAAAGCTAGAAATGAAAATCACTTATACAAATAAAAAGCAAGAACAAGGAACAGCAAGACTTTAAAACACCAAGAAAAAAAATGGTACTGCAGCGTATCCACAAATGTCAAACATTTAAAACATCACATTATTTTGGATAATAGGGAAAAAATTGACTGATATTTCCTTGAAAGTAGCAACAGAGGGTCATGAGCAATTTTATTTATTATTTTTTCCAGCACCCAGCAAGTTTCTTGGATCATGTTCATGCCTAAAATATACTGAACTAAATAAATGAACATACTATTATTACTGTAATGGTTTGGTACCCTTCCTCTTTAGAAGTTTTCACTATGGAAATATCTACTTAGAGTAGCTCTTAACAAACTACTATGTTTCAAATGAGAAGGAATTCCCCTATAAATAAATGGACTATAAATGGACTCTGGCACATAAAATTTTTCTCATATCTTTTTCCTTTTTATTGAATTAGATCCTTACACAGGAGACCAGGGTAATGGCATTTCATAGGCCTGGTCAGTCATGGTCATAACCTCCCATTGGTACAGCAGGCAGGGCCATGGATCTGAAGCTAACATATGGGCAGAGGGAAAAAGAAGCCCATGTCCTCTGAGATCACTAGGCAGAACGACAGAGATCTATATCCATCTATACTTGGCCACAGGTGGGAACTGATCTGAATAAGGAGTGAATAAGTCCAACACACACAAATAGGGAGAATTTAAATACATAGAGAGAGAGAGATGCCCTTAGATTATTATGTGATTTTATTGATCAAAAAGCAAGGCCTGTACCCAGAATCACCCCCTAGTTCCCAGTTACATAAACCAGTAAGCTCCATTTTTGCTGTATCTTATTCCAGTTATCTTGTTATCTTTCAGTCATTTGCAATCTCAAGGGCCCTACTTGCTGGGAGACGATTCTCCATGGCTTCCTTACATTCTGCACCATTGAAAGCGAGGCACTGGCAGCTCCTAATTCTGGATTGTCTTTGTAAGGGTGTTTGTATAGTGAGTAGTGTTAGAAGAGAGACATAGTATCTCCCTCGGGAGCAGAGAGCAGGCACACTTACTGCCCATTATAAAAGATCCCCGTCCCCTAAGGCCCGGTTTCTCACCGTAATGCAGCCTACTGCGCACATAGGCGTCACCTGGCCCACTCTCTGTCTGCCTGTGGGAACTGGGGCTCGAAGCGGTCACACAGAATGCTGACACCCTGCCCAGTTCTCTTGCTCTGAGAAATACACCGCCCTTTGTCTCTGACCCCGGGGCTTTCATGTCTTCTACCGGGATACTTGAAACTGTGGCAAGAGGACGTGTCTCATCAACCTGCAAGTTAAGTAAAGTCACAGACCCTTCACAGTCCTTGACACTGATGTGTCCTCCTAGGCAGGAAGTAGAATCCATTTTAATATGGAGAGAAAAGGAACACACGCATTTTGAAAAAGTGAAATAAATATTTATTAATTTTAAATTGGAAAAAAGATGATGTTTTCTAATATAAAGGATAAATATATTACTGGTTGGTACATAAAGAAAAAAAATAGAGTCACCTACGTTTATGAAAAAGATGTAATGACTCCTAATTGTCAGGTGAGGGTACATATAATTTAAAGAGGGTGCATCATTGTCTAGAACATGAGATGTTTAAAGCTTATCAAAGGCATGTAATTTTACAATTTTTGAGATAGGGACTTTTGGGGTTTCCAGAAAAGAAATTTGGAAATGATAAATGCCTTAGTGATGAGAATTTCATGTTCCTTGAGCAATGTTAAATGCCTAAATTTGGTTAAAATGTACTTGATTCAGCCAACTTATGTCACACATTTCAATCACTTATTTAGCAAACATTAATTACATTCAAGCAATATATCCAGTACTATTCTCGGCAATAAGGAGATCAATAAAAAAGTCGACAACACCCTGCCAGTCCTGCACCAACTAACGTTGAATACCTGCTGTCCAGAGGGAAATGCATGTGTGTATGTGTGTCTATATGTGTGTGTGTGTGTGTGTGTGTGTGTGTATAGTTGATTTTTGTATCCATAGTTGACCTGGTTGCAGTTGACAAACAAGAGTACCTTGGATACAAAAGCTGAAAGATATTTTCTCTTATATTAAAAAGTAAGATAAAATTGAACCATGATGACTTGTGTCAGAACTTTGCCAATGCCATAGCAGCTCCTAGGTGATATTGGATAATAATTTTTGGATACTGGGAGAACAACGCCATGATTTTTTGTGTGTTTTTCACTATGTAACAGCAATAGACATAACACATTTTAAATCTAATCTTCATCGTTAACATTTTCCACCACATTCCTAATTCTAGTCAAACAACAAAATAATACACAAAGCCCTGACTGCAGTGTTTGCTGATTCTGTGATGCTAATACTCCCACGGTGGCCAATTTCAAGCTACCAAGGTGACACTACCACCCATGGAGTTGGCAAGAGGCTGTGCAGTAACAGATTTGTGTAGACATCAGACAGATGCCATCGCCCTCTGGTCTCCAGAGCACAGATAATAGTAAAATAATTAGGAAGGGGTGCATTCTGAGCATTTATGACATTTGGCTTTAATACGGCTCGTTTAATTTTACGTTTATATGACACACTTTTCAGCACTGACTGTGCTTAACAATGAACAAGCTTACCAAATTCCCCAAAATTTAGCAATCAGCTCACCACTGCTCTTGCCTTCAGGAGCTTGGATTCTCCTGGGAAGAGATAAGAATAGACAAAAAACACATGGATTTTTTTTTAAATGTATTTTTAGAGTTTATACAAAAGAGATAAACAGGACAGGGGTGGTGGGGTCTCCGTTGCATGTGGTGACCAGGGAAAGCCTCCCTGTTGGGAGGATATTTAAGCTCATTCCCGAAGAGTGAGGAGCTTTCTGCTGCAAGAGCAGAAGGGGGAGTGTCACCAGGGAGAAGAGATAGGAAGTGAAGAATTGCCAAACACGCTTGGTTCATTTAGGACTCAGAGTAACGCTAGTGTGGCTGAGGGCTTAGGAGCGAGAAGTAAGGTATGGGGCAGGACACAGGACACAGGGGAAAGGCCACTTAGCGTGAAGGCTGTCCAAGTAACGATAAAGCTGACTCTACAGCTCTCTAAGCTCAAGCTACCTTTCTAATTGCTTCTACATGGACTAGCTCATTTATTCATCGCAAGAGTTTTAGGAGACTGTGGCGTTGTTAGCCGGGTTATACAGATGAAAACGTGGACTCCCAGTCATTTCAACTAACTTTCCCGAAGTCACACAGCTGTGGTGGGGTCGGAGTTAAATCTGGGTGGTCCTGGGGTACTCCTGAGCCAGCAGCCCTTCTGCCTTGCTGCGTCACAAGCGTGGGCAGTGTGCTGAGTGCAGGGGAGGCTATCGAAGGGATCTGGGCAGAATGATGTCCTGATTTATGTTTACAGAAGACCCCCTTGGCCGTGGTGGGGAGGTTGCCTAGTGGCTGGGCAAGATGGAAGAAGATGAACAGGTAGAAAAGCAGCCTTGAGATGTCAGTGCCTTTAGCCAGGTATGTAGTGGGAAGGGCAAACTCACCTAAGCTAAATTTTGTGGGTGAGCAAACCAAACTTGAAGGATTAGAAGCAGAGGGAGAGTTGAAGGAAACTCAGTTTAAGTTAATGGAGGCTCACCTCTGTGTAAAAAACAAAAAACAAAAAGCAAAGCTAGACCTCATGATACATAATGTCTCAAACACACAGAGGGTTTACACTAGTGGCTCCTCTTCCGATTCCATTGACTAAATCTGACTCATGTGAGAGTCTGGATCACACACAGGAATCCCATCTGCAAAGGAGTCCTTTCTGAGACAGGACTTGTGATTCAGAAAATTTCTCCAAATGTAGGAGGACTAGTCAATATGACAAATACCTAAAACTAGTAAAATTCAAGAACAAGTAGATGTTTGTCTGGAAGAAATTGGGCTGGACAATCCAGGCACCAGGAAAAGCTTTGGAAAATGGTGAAATGTGTACAAGAGCATCATTGTGTTTTGGGGCAGCTCAAGATTTTTTTTTTAATTAATTTATTTTTAGCTGTCTTGGGTCTTTGTCGCTGTGCACGGGCTTTCTCTAGCTGTGGCGAGCGGGGGCTGCTCTTCGTTGCAGTGTGTGGGCTTCTCATTGCGGTGGCTTCTCTTGTTGCGGAGCATGGGCTCTAGGCACGTGGGCTCAGTAGTTGTGGCACATGGGCTTAGCTGCTTCGCGGCATGTGGGATCTTCCCGGACCACGGATGGAACCCATGTCCTCTGCATTGGCAGGCGGATTCTTAACCACTGTGCCACGAGGGAAGCCCTCAAGATACTTTTTGTGGCTGGAGTTGGAGTGGTAAGAAACGTTCTTCGAGAGGGAGAGGGAGGCTGAATGTGGTGCCTCTTTGTCCTGCACAGTCAGTTACCTTAACGCTGAACGTGACGAGGACTATCGAGGAAGGTCAGTTTGGGGCTGGACAGCTGCTCTTCATTCGGGCCTTGGGTAGGGGAAGGGCTGGCAGGAAGGAGGCCAGTTATGGTGAGACTCTGCTCCAGGAAGCAGGTTCTGAAGCCTTCACTATGGCAGCAGTGGGGGAATGGGTGAAGGTGAAGAAGACGTGTGTCTTAGTGATGACACGTAGGACACAGAGTGTGCAGGGCCAGGGGAGGCTAAGAATGCGGGGTGGGTGGTGTTTGGGAAAGTGTGAAAGTACGTTAACAAAGGTAGGGCAGAAAGAGGGGTTGTACTGGGGACAGTCAGCACATCCAGGTGAAGCTGCTCATTGGAGAACTCCAGGTTGGAAACACAGATTTCAGAGACAGGTGTTCATGGAAGCTATGGGATTCCATATATATGGAATTACTTTATCCTCTGCTAATAAGATTTAGTTTATAAACAAGATTTAGCAAATAAAAATACCAGATACCCAGTTAAATGAAAATTGCAGATAGAAAACATTTTTTTAGTATTTCTATGTCCCATGAAATATTTGTGACATACTTATGCTAGAAAGTATTTGACATTTAGCGGAAATTGCCAATTAACTGGGTGTCCTTTATTTCACGGAGCAGCCCTATCAGATGAAGAGAAGATTATCATGAGGAGTGGGATGGGAAAGAAGGGAACAGGGAGGAGAGGAAGAGTGGGGAAGAACTCGGGGGAGGAGCCAAGTTCCTGCCTGGGTTCCAGAAGGGCAGTAGCATCAGAAATGAAGAGGAGGCCAGAGAGGAGGAGAGAATGCACAGAGAGAATGTTGCCATGGAAACTGAGGAAGGAGAGAATCCTGAATGAGGGACTGGACAGCAATGGAGGATACCACAGGGAGATCAAATCAGAAGAAGACAAAGTGTAATTTAAGACATGGCATGTGGGACTGTGTTGTCACCTTATGGAGAAGAGCTAGTGTGGGCAGATGCAATGGGTTGAAGAAAGAATCTAAGATCAGCAAGTAACTTCATGAGCTCCTGGCTGGTCTTCCAAGAAGCACAGGAGCACTTGGGGGCACGCAGGTCAGCAGAGGGTGGCGGACTGTGGGGAGATGTTTTGTTGTCTTTGATTTGGGAGGAAGCCCTCCGAGGTTCTGAGGAAGAGTAGAGTTGGTAGGACATTTGGGTGGAAGAAGTTAGTACACTTGTAAGTAGCCATTGGGCTACAGATTCATACCGCAGCCCTGTTGGGGAGCAAATGTTAGTTTTTAAAAGTACACATTGAAATAAGGTGGGTGAGGATTTCCTTAGTCGGTTTAATCATTCATTTGGGGAAAAAAAAAAAAAAGAAAAATCCACATTACATGTGTACAGCAACCTAAAGAGATTTTTGTGGCTGAAATTCCTAGTGAATTTCTTTTTAAAAAATATCCAATAAAATAAATTGTGGATAATAATAAATCATTCAAAGCAAGGCTGACCAAATTAACCTTGTTCATAACCTTAGTTAACTTTTTATCTAAGTTAACTTTAAACTAAGTTTAAAAAGTTTAAACTAAGTTTAACTAAGTTTAACTTTTTACCTATGTTAACTTTTTCAGCCTTTTTTACTAAAAGAAATGGAAACTTCAAGTAGATATGATCTTTTTTAAAAAAAAGCTCATTGAAAGGTAAATTTATAACAATGTAAATGCTTAGAAGTTTTACATTTGAAGATGTTCTTTATTTCTGCTGTACAGGTTTTATAGGATGAATGGTTCTAAAAGGTTAAACCCAGCAAATGGCAGTGACTTCAATCTGCAAATGCGATCAAATTGACTCTTCTCTTTCTCCTTCTACAGAATCTGTGTTAGAAAATGAACTGCCCCTTACTCTCTGCTTTGGTTAAGGGACTCTTAACATACAAAAGGGATGGCAGATATATGTTTTATATGTTTAGATCCAATCAAATCTATTGGCTTCAGATGGAACACCGCTCTGGAGCTACAACTTCTGATGCAGTAGGACACAATGCATGATGGGTGCTCCGACCCTGAGCACTGGGGGGCTCGCCCCTGTGCTGAGGCTGCCATATCTGGGATGACTGCTGGACCCCTCGGTACCCCGTGATTTTCCTGATGGGGCAAACCGGGTCTCACTCATTTCACAGACTGGGCAGGTAGAAAGAAGAGGTTTGGAATCATCGGTCAGCCTTCGTTTGAATCCTGCGGTGACACATGTCAGAGGTGTGACTGTGCAGGTTAGGTTTCCTCCCTGCTGTTGAGTTTGCTTTTGTATTAAATGGGGAGATGATGTCTGTCTTCGTTTTGTTATGACGATGAAATGAGCTGGTCTTTTGGGGAATGAGGACACTTTGATTCACAAGACAAAAAACAGTGATCAAACACTGTTATTTGAGGAAGGCAATTTGTCAGTTGATCTAACTGGAAGATCCACTCACATTTTGAAATGGGTGAACCCAGAGCAAAAATGACATCAACAGAGTCTGCTGTTTGTTTGTGTGTTTGTTGTCTCTTGACCGCCTGAGATCAGTGCTTCTCAAACTTCAATGAGTCCACGCATTAGCTGGACATCTCGTTAACGTGCAGCTGACATGCCAGGTGTAGGGAGGGGCTGAGTTCCTGGTCTCTACAAGCCCCCAGGTGTTGGCAATGCCAGTCCCTGGCCCCGCCCTCTGTGTGGCATCAACTCCCGGGACTGAGGATGATGAGACAGATTTCCAAGATGTATTGAACTTTCAGCCTGCAGTCCATCCGAGAGAAAGTGAGAAATGATAAGCTAGCTGTGTCAGGGAGGTCTCAGAAAGCCTGATGGGTGGGGTGGCACCTTGCTTCCACCCTGTGCTCTCCCGGGACGGGTGGGGCGGGGGTGAGGGGGCAGGATGCGGTGCAGGAGGTGGGGAGGTGGGCGGTGACAAGGTCAGCCCCTCCCCCTGTGTGGGAAGGGCAGGGTCAGCTTCCAGAGGGAAGAATCATAAAGAGAGAAACCATTCTTGTCCCGCGAACATAAGCAAAGCACCCAAACGAGGACCTGGAAAGCATTCAATCCATTTCACTTGTGCCCAGACTTCTGCATCCTCAGCACTTCCTACAGCTCTGGCTGACACGAAGACCTGTTCAATAAATGAGTGATGGCACCTTTTAAAGCATTTGGACATAAATTAAGGATTTATCAGGAGCGATATGAAAGGGAGCTATTTAAAGGGGATAGAATACGTGCTAATGAGAATAAATGAGGAAGACTACTTTCTGGAAGAAACATCATGAAAAGTCAAACCCAAGGCTTACAATGAAATCTTGTTAATCGCGAATCCATCTCTTCCTCATTTAAGTAACTGCATACAACCTCAACAGTGGCCACTTAGAAGGAAATGGTGAAATTTGATGGAATGTAAGCAGTGGCATAACGATGAAATTTTCATTTTTATATTAACTTGTGGTAAATTGGAGAGGGTGGAGGAAAAGGTCTAAAAACAGCAGTAAGAAGCAAGAAGACTATTGTCAAGCCCAGGGCAGTGAGGAGGCAAGAGAAGCAGGCCCATGGAGCGTCACAGGGCAGCTGAGTCCCTTAGAGAGAGGAAGGCCAGCTGAGAAGGTGGAGGAAGGTTCAGAGCTGGGCTGGTAGTCAATCCACAGCTTCAGTGAGCACGGAGGCAAGTTCGGAGAAGTCGGAGAGGGGTCCACACTGGGCTCAGGTGAGCATCGATGAATCAAGTGCGTCAGTTCACGGAGCTGGTTAGGAGCTTATTTCCGTTGTGGTTGATTTCTGTTGTGCGTCGAGAAGGGTGCTGTGAGAGTGTGATATTGATTCTCTAGTTGGCAATTCCTTTTTCTGACGTCCTGAATGAAGGGACATATGAGACATGGGACCTACAAAGAGCAAGGAGTCTTTAGTAAACGAGGTCTCACCTACATTCAGTTCAGAGAAATCCAGTGATCTTGAGGAATCGTAGTCAAGGCTCCTCCGATCACTGTGTTATATTCAGAAGCATCCCAGGAAAGTCTTACAGCTGGGGGTGAAATATGGTTCTTTT
The DNA here is from genome assembly GCF_028564815.1 of Eubalaena glacialis. Lineage (NCBI taxonomy): Eukaryota > Metazoa > Chordata > Mammalia > Artiodactyla > Balaenidae > Eubalaena > Eubalaena glacialis. The sequence continues at coordinate 10,148,766 of NC_083735.1, read as the reverse complement.
CAGGGGCCAGAAACTGGAGAAATGATGTCAATGCCCCATAACAGGTAGGAGAATGGTAGGCAGCCAGACTCTTTTATGACCTTCAACAATAGAGGACAGGGGGCATGACACAGGACTGGACAGGTGACCCAGGACTAGGGCAGGTGTCAGCAGGCCCCAGGCTCAACTATGACAAGGAAAAGGGACCCTTGCTAGGCTGTGACTTCCCACTCACCACCTAGGAACTGAGCCATGGCATTGCTCACATCGCTCAGGTATTAAATCCCTTCCCTCTTTCCACACTTTCCACCAACTTAGCACACAGCTTAATCCAACAACTGCATTTGGTGTTGCACAGTCACCAAGACTTTTGTACACAGCAGTGCCTCCTGCCTGTTTTTTTCTTACATCACATGGAATATGATATTCTTAGAGGACACTGGGAAAGGCTTCGGGACACAGGGGTGGGGAGTGGGTCCCTGATGGGATCACTGGGGGAGACATATGGGTGGACAGTGGCACATTGATTGGAAAACTCTGAATTATCCAATTTAAGTTTTATAATAACCCTTTGAAGTAAAGATTTGTATTCCCATTTGATAAGTGAGCAACTGAGTTTATAGTCTTTTTTAAACTTAATTTTCTAATGTGCCAGGCATTACTAATCAACTAACCTGTGATTATTGCAATGGCAAGACATAATACCTACTCTTAACTATTGGTTAACTGTTACTATTGGTGAACTGTTAACATCTCAAGCATTGCAATGGCAAGATATGATATCTACTCTTAACTACTGGTTAGCAATTGAGTTTATGTTCATTGACCAGTGAAGAATGAAAATGGAAATTTAGGGAAGGACAGCCCAGTAAGGTGTATGAGAATATGAAGATTGTGGAGAGCTCCTGGGCTCTGAGGGAGATTACAGAGTTAAATGTGATGGTGACATTTAATAAGCTCTCCTAGGGGGTTGCAGTAAAGAAGTTACCAGAACTTAGAAACAAAACTCATGGAGATGGGGCCTGCCCTGGAGAGGCAGGAAGTGGAGGAGTGGAAGGAGACGACATGGTGTGAGGGTCGAGGACTGGGGAGTCTAAAAGCCACCAGCAGGTGCAGCTTTAAAGGGCCCTCTTGGTTGGGAGGACAAAGGAGCCCTGCCCCAGGCTGGCCTTGTGGAGAAAGTGCTGTTGTATCATTTGCTCCTTATGGGTTACTCTGATTAAATGGAAGAGAGATTGGTGTTTCCTGAGCCTACTGAAAACTGGAAATCTGGCCGAGATAGTTGAGAAAGGGGGAAGATGATGATCTGTGAACCCAACATTGAGAGAATGAGAAACAAATTGAAGGTCAGTTTGAGGATGTCTGATAGCTCAGTGAGTGAATAAGTCTCAGCGCAAGAATACTCACTAACTGAACTTACATGATACGTCCTTTGCTTGCCTTTCACGCTAGAGGAGACTTCTGTGAGGGCACGAGTTCTGTCCTTTAGGAGCCCCTGAACCCCGACAGCAAGTACTGTGTTTGGCACAAATTAAATGTTCAATAAATATCAGTGTATAAATGAAAATACACTTGTAGGAGTCACCTATTTGTGACAGTTTCTGATATTTACTGTCACTGAATAATCTAATACTTATCAAATTATCTTGGAATTTAAAAATATACGTAGAGTGGCTAAAACGGTGGAGAAGGTGGAGTGCTTGAGTCTGCAAGGCGGCACGATTTCATCACGATTGCTTTAAGAACACTCGTAATGTTGGAGAAGACCCTGTGGGAAGATGTGCGATTTGTCGGTTACTGTTTCGTTTATGCATTCGGATCCCTTGCAGGCGGGCTGTGTCACGGCCCAGCTGTGATGCGATGGGATAGAGGAAGTGACCCTGCTGGGGATGTTGACTTGGGGGGGCGGGGCGCTACACGTGGCAGTGCTCACACAGCGCTACGAACGTCCTACGTGGCTCAGGTTACCTGAACTAAACAGGAGGGGAGAGATGGGGAACCTTGGCTCCCCAAAGAGGGTAACCTCCTTGCAGGAGCCGTGCTTCAGCAGAGAACCCAGGTCGTCTTGGTGGGGAGACTTTGCATGATGTCCTAACAAGGACATGCCTGCTGGCTGTTGGCTACACTACACTTAGTGGCCTGGTCTGCAGCCCCTGCCCTTGTTCCAAGGCTGCATCTTCCCCAGATGCCACCCTCTCTCCAGTTACGAAGTTCCCTTGTGCTGAACGAGGAGAAGGAGTCGTACACCAGGAGCCAGATTCTCCACCCTCACCAATCTGTCCCATAGTCACCATGGCGTGTAGTAACAGGTTTACTAGGAGTTGTTGTTACTGTAAGATCAACGAACAGGACCCTCAGTTAAATAGAGTCGGGGCCAGAAGGGGCGCTGTCATTGTCGTAAGGATAACGGAGCCCAACAGGAAGAAGACAGACTTGCTTCTTTCCTGGCAAGGACTCGCCCATGAAGAGACACTGCCCCTTTGTTTAGGGCAGCCCTCCCACCGGCCTTTTCCCCTCTGCAAAAGCCTTCTCCTTCCTTGCTGTGCAGGGACTTGCACAAGCCTCCCACGACTGCAGACCCCAAATATGAATTCTCTGCTGATCCCGAGTAAATGCGTCATTGCTGGAGACATAGCTGCCAGTCGATTTGTTTTAGGTCAACATTACTTTCAACTTTTGGTCAGAATCTCTACTCTGTTATGAGACGTGAGCTCTAAATTTGATCTGTCAATTCTGAAATATCCAAAACTCCTCCTTTATACAAAAGAAAGCCAGTGCTTTTCAACCAGTAACAGGGATTAATATTTTTTTCCCCAACATTGGAGATCAGTATTTTTCCTAGTGTCTGGAAACCCAGAGAGTCGAGGAATGACAGCTTTAGGTCTTTGACTGTAAGTTTAGAGCATTTAAGTTTCAGGGGGTGAACCCGGGGGCCCTCCAGTCTGGAAGTAAACATAGTAAATGTGTAAGTTGCCTTTGGGGAAACTAACAACAGCTAAGTAGGCAAACTGTGCAAACGATGGCCATGTCCAGACGTGCAGGTTTCACATCCAAGAGCAGTTTCCTCCAGGGTAGATTCATCCTGAACAGCTTAGGAGATAAAAACTTGTACCCAAAGAGACAGTTTTTTTGTTTTGTTTCATTTTGTTTTTTCCGGTCTGCTTAGCATTTTACAGATCAAGGGTTTTCTTGCAAAAAATCTCTGTTTTCTAGATTTTTATTTAAAAAAATAAGAGACTCAGATTGCGCTGGGACTATGTATCCACAAGGTACAAGAAAGCTTTAGCCAAGAACAGGAAGCTCCACTGGATCTGTCATGCACTCCCTGCTTCATCCAGGTTCCCACCATCTCCATTGTAATATACATTTTTTCTTATTACTTGTTAAAAAGCCTTTGTCATAAAAATCATCTGATACTTGAAAAAGGCAGTAATTGGCTTGAACCTTTAATTTTTTATTGAATGGGCTATTTTAACTTCGTAGGGATAGAAATGAACTTACATTGTGGAGATGCAAATAATTTCTGTATAATAGAGAAGATAACTGAATGGTGATGTTTGATTGTCCTATTTCTCATTAACCAGTTTCGTATCTAACTCAAAAATCTTACCCTAATCTTCCTTTATTAACCGGTCCCTACATACACCTTCTCCAAAACAGTGTTTGAATTAATTTGAACACCTCACTGGTTCACTCATTAATTAATGAGTTTAATAAAATCTTTTCATGGGTTTATCTTATATTTGTATAAAGTTACAATTCTAATATTTTGAAAGTTAAATGAGACAATGTCTCTTTATCAAATTGTGTTTTTCTAAATGAGTGTTCCAAACAGCCTTTAAAAAATGTTCTAGAGCCCGAGTATGGACCAGTCAAGCTGGATGTTATTATTGACTACAGCACTGCGACCTTCTTCATTGAGTAGTGAGGCAAATTGCTCAAGATTATATTTTAGGAACATTTCAGAATTGATTCATTACTAAGAAAAAGGAAGCACTAGCTGCCCTGAAGACTAAGACTCCAGAACAGAAAAGCTATAGATTATAATTTATATCGGAGCAGTATTGACTTGGCATATCATAAAATGAAGGGACCCTACTGTGGAAAGTGATGCAGTGATTAAATCACCTAAGGGGTTTGGTTAGCACCCCACTAATTTTTATGTGGCCCCATTCCCCCCAGACTACATACATTTTAAGCAAATCAGTGGATTTTGCTGCATAATATGGTGAGCATTTCTGAAGCAGAGTGATAATTTTCAAAAAACATTTAGCAAAAGAAAGCCTTTGCAAATATTTTCTCAGTTTAGTGAGAAATTAAAGCAATCATGGAGTAAGAGTACACATTAACTGATTAGGGAATTAGCTGTATTTTGTGAACAGATACAAAGGCAATAACATACGATTATTAAGTATGAAAAAGTTAAGATGCAAATATTATGCTCTGCTATGTATTAATAAATAGCAAGGAATTTAGGAAAACAACCAAGGAACTAAAACATGATTATATATTTTAATTAAGTGTTAGTTCATGACAGAATGTTAATAGGGATAATATAAAAATATCTGGGGAAAAGTCAACCATTGGTGATGGATTAAAAGCTAAGACTGTAAAATTCTACCAAAAAGTTGTTTCAAAATACTGTTGAAAATATTTAAAGTCAGCTATCAGGCTCTTGAAATTTAATATTATAATTAATTATCCTATAATAACACAAATAATTAACAACAATAATTAAGATTTTTTGTGTTTCACGTCCATTTGGCAGAAGTTTTCCCCATTTTAATAATTCATAGATTCACAGAATTTTAGAGTTGGAAGAAAAGTTAAAGATTTCTTAGCTCTAGTCATGATTTGATAAAAGCTAAGTAGCTGGTTGATGGTAAATACTTGATACCCACAGTTAGAGATTCAGGGCTTTCCATTCACTGCTCTTCTATGCTGGGGTCCCGATTCATGTGCAGATCCATTGAGATTCATAGTTAAATTGATAACGAAGTCCCATTTTATCAATCATTGAGCTAGCAACAAAGGCACCTTTTCAATGCCCCGTAAACAGCTGGTTTAGAAAATGCAGCCTAAGTCTAGAGTTCTCGGGGGACCCTTGCTCTCTTCCTGTGAATCTGCCCATGTGGCCATTGATCTGGACGTGGTGTCACCACGGTAATGTGAGGGCCACCTACCAGTCTTGCACTGCTCAGTGCTGGCTTGGGGGGCCCAGCAAGGGGCCAGCTCAGACCACTTAGCCAGAACGGGAGGCCAGGCCACCTGAGAGAATGAGAACAGAGAGCAGGACGAGAGCTATCTGTCCACGGGGCAGGAACAGGAAGAGGAAGCCAGGAAAGAGACCGCTCACCTCTGTTCAATAAGGAAGCAGGACGGCTGTGCATGGCTCTACTATGAACCCTCAAGCCTGTGAAGTGCAGACAGCGGGTATCGCGTCCCTGATCAGGCAGGTCAGCACTTCTCCCGGAGGGAAGAGTTAGTGACAGGGCAAGGGACAGAGTACACACTCGGGAAGATGTTTGTTCTTATTTGGGGAGAGGCAGAAATATGGGAAGAGGGCACAACAAATGCCATCAGCAGTATATTAGATGCACATGTCTTAATCTGGCTAACTATAGGATTCTACATGACCTTAACCATAGGTAATGTATGTGATCTGCTGGATGATCCTATAGCATTTAATTATAAATATTTTTGTCACATTTTTGGTACGTGTTCGTTAATTTATTGAATAAGTATTTCCTGAGTTCTTCCTGTGTCCTGGATCTGCAGCTATTACAATTAAATCACATACGTTATTCAGGGGAGTTTTGCTCTATGACTGTTGTGCTATTGTGATTTATAAATACATATAGCTTGTCTTCATCCATAGTGCCTGGCTCACAGCTCCCAAAACCTTAGAATTTCCTGTGTAGCAAGAGCAATGGGATCATATTTGGCCCCTGGTCCTCAGTTTCTGAAAATGCTTTTCCTACCCAAGGGTGGGGGCCGGTTGGCAGGAGAACCCACCTGTGATTAGAGGGTTCGGACTTTTAGTCCCACCCGCTGACCTGAGGAGGGGAGAGGGGCTGGGGGTTGAATCGATTGCCATTGGTCCCTGATTAGTCAATCATGACTATGTAGTGAAGCCTCCATAAAACCCCACAAGGACAGCTTTTTGGCCCCTTTTTTTCCGCCAGCTTCCAGGTAAGGAGACCAGAAAGTTCCCTGGTACCACCAAGCCAGGGCCCAAGTTCCAAGAGGACAGAAGCTCCTTTGTCCAGGACCTCACTGTGTGTATCTCTTCATCTGGCTGTTGATTCATATACTTTAATATCCTTTAATAATTAACCAGTAATCTAATGAGTACAATGTTTCTGAGTTCTCTGAGCCACTCTACCAAATTAATAGAACCCAAGGAGGGGGTCGTGGGAACCTCTGATTTACAGCCAGTTCAGAAGTGCAGGTAACAACCTGGACTTACGATCCTGAATTGGTGGGGGTCATGGGGACCTCCAGTTGGTAGCTGGTTGGTCAGAAGCACAGGTGTTAACGTGAGCTTTCGACTGGCATCTGAAGTCGGGAGGGGGGTCTTGTGGGACTGAGCCCCTTCCCTGTGGAACCCAACGCTGACCACAGGTGGAGAGTCTCATAATTAGGGTGGGTTCTCAGACTCCCTGCTGGCGTCAGAGAATTGCTTGTTGGTGCGGGGACGCCTCCACCCACATGTTGGAATTGGGTCCAGGAACTCTTTCCAACCGCATGCAAAGTGATACCACTAACAACCTTTTAATTAGAAAGAAGAACAAGAAAGATCTAACTCCTGGGGAAATAGAGGCAATGAACAACAGTCCAAATTTCATCGTTCTTTTTTGTATGTGTGGAAGTTAAGAAACAGGCTCTTCTGGACATTAGTGTTTTGCTCTAGTTGTAGAAAAACCAAATGGAGATCAGTGCTCATAATTTGTGCTCCATGTTCCCCTTTTAGCCCCTGGACCAACAGTCCACTCGTGACCCTGCCTGGGGCTCAGGGCTGCTGATTCTGGCCTGAGTCAGTGGGGCTGCCGGGCCCTCGTGTGTGTGCTGACATCCAGGCAAGGGGAGGTGCCCCCAGATCACACTCAGGGCGTGAGGGAGGGTGGATGGGGGGCCTCTAATGAAGGCCGATATCCTCCAGGACTCCTACAGCTGGAGACCCTACCGGTGCCAGGAGCCGCCCTCACCGTACCCCAGCCCACTGGGAAGAAACGACTCCTCTCCTGTGCTAACCCTGGTGGTTTTTTTTTACCATCTCTTGCTGATTTTTCTTTGCATGTAGTCCCTTTAATAAATGCTTCTCAATTCCTCCATTTCAAGGAGGAATTCCGCCATCTCTTTCCTTCTGGGACTCTTGCAAGTTCTTTCCATAATTTTGTTTTTCCTCTCTCCATCTACCAATCCTAAACTGCATAAACTATTCTCTTATTTCAGCTTTTGTTATGTAACTTCACCAAAGTATGTTTCGACAGGGGTAACTGTGTGTGTTGTATTGCTTGAGGAGAGTGGGTGGACAGGGGAGGTGACACCAGGCTTGAGGAGAGTGGGTGGACAGGGGAGGTGACACCAGGCTTGAGGAGAGTGGGTGGACAGGGGAGGTGACACCAGGCTTGAGGAGAGTGGGTGGACAGGGGCGGTGACACCAGGCTTGAGGAGAGGGGGTGGAGAGGAGTGGCAGCAGTGTCCCCCGAGCATCTGGCGGGCTGAGCCCAGGGCGGGTCGTTTCACTTCCCCTTGTCTCCTGTAATGAAACCCTTGCCAGCTGGGGGCGGGGAGGGGGTAGCAGTTCAATTGCATAGGACACTGAGATGAACAGAGTTGATGTAAATCCTGAAAGACACAAAGCTATTAAATTACAAGTGGATTCCAACTCAGAAGTATTTGAACACTGAGGTCAAAGTGATGTTGGCAAATAAAGCTGGGTCCTCCAAGGACCAATTTTCTAATCATTCCAACTACAGATTTCCTTCTCCCTAACATTAGTGATATAAAATGCAGAACATGTATTTTGCAATAACTAGTTTTACTACAGTACTGAGCTTCGTTGGGTTCCTGATTGGTTTGCTACAGGTATGTTGGGAATAACCGGAAACAATTATTAGAAGAATTGAAAATGGCCACAGCTGGTGGGGAGGGCCGATGGCAGGGGGCTGACAAACCTTACACGTGCATGTTTGTCATGAGGAAGTTTGTTTTAAAGGAGAAAGAAAGCAATAATTATTCACTTGATATGAATTTTAAAATGTGTATTTGTAATCCAGGCTAATGTTCAGGGTGAAATGTCAGTAGGAAAACACATTTCAAAAAAAGTTTTATAAAGAAACTTCTGAATGACAATTTTTTAAAAAAAGAAACATTTGCCCATTAGCCCCAAAGAGAGCTTCAAATGCAATAGCTACCAAAACATTTATTTTTATAATACTCCTAAAACAAAATAAATTCCCCATGTTCTATACATAAGCTTATTGTTTCATAGTTGTTGATGATATCCATGTTTTTTCCATTAAGACATTTAGAAATAAAATTAAAATATAATTGGTACAAACTGTAAGTTCTAAAAATCTTAAGGGAAAATAACAACTTTTTCTTATTATAATAATTCTTTGTCAAGAGTATATCATTGTTTAGGGGGTGCGGGAGGGATGGATTGGGAGTTTGGGATTAGCAGATGCAAACTATTATATATAGAATGGATAACAACAAGGTCCTACTGTATAGCACAGGGAACTATATTCAATATCCTGTGATAAATTGTAATGGAAAAGAATATGAAAAAGAATACACATATGTATAAATGAGTCACTTTGCTGTACAGCAGAAATTAACACAACATTGTAAATCAACTATACCTCAATAAAATAAATTTTTTAAAAATACATCATTGTTATAGCTCTTTTAATGTTAAATACATTAGGTACTGGATACTACCAAATATTTTTGAAGGCTCTGATCTTTTATTTTAACCTGGAACCAAATGAAGCAGGTTAATTGAGGTTTACTTATTTTAAACAGGGCAGGAGGTTCAGGTCACAGAGGGGCCTCATGTGATGAAAACAGTAATAGCAGAGGTGTCACAGATACACTATTTCTCTATTCATTAGATGTTACTAAAACCCTACTCTGTGCTGGGCATCTGCGAACTGCTGGTAGGCCGTCTGCTCAGTCACCTTACAGCTTAGTGATAGAAGCAGACGAGGGTACAAGGAATTCAAAGTACAGAAATAATTGGATTCTGTATAAAAATGTTATAATCTGACTGAGATAGAGAATCACATAGAAGGCCATGTTAGACCTCAGAATATGCTTTCTTGAGAAAAATGCGTTCTCTTAACTAAATCCCGAATGAGGATTAGGGGTTCTGCTTGGTCACGAGGTGGGAAAAATATTTCCAATCAGAATCAAAATATATGTGAAGGTCAGAAGGCAAGAAAAGTCATCACTGGAGCACACAGTGATTCAGAGATAGTATAACTCTTGTAGCAGGCAATTATACCTGTAAATAAAGCACATGGTAGGTTAGTAACAAGAATAACCATTACATAAAGAAATGAGTAGCTATAGGTGGGAGAATAATATTGTTGTGGAAAATGGAGAAAAGTTGGAAAAACTAAGTGTGCAAGATATGGTGATTGCATGCCACTAACCGTGAATATGCTGCCTCTCTACTGTGCATCTGCAATTAAAAAGGAAAATAAGTGAAACCATAATATTTCTACATCTTTATTAAAGGATTATTAAAATTTAAAATGAGGAGGCAGATACTTTGCAAAAATTTTGACTTACTAGTTTTTTGAAAGGTTAATGCTAGCTTAAAGAATAGTGATGGGTTTTCCAACATAATTTTAAAAGCGAGCAAATTTCAGAATAATTCCATAATGAATTTGGAGTCCTGGAATGATTCATTTTACATTATTTTGATGAGTCATTAAAATTGAGTTAAACTTCTTTATTGAGAACATATATAATTCAATTTTAAGAGGTCTTGTGTTTTTAATAAAATGTGTCTGGACGTTCTCCTTCATTATTCAGTGTGATTCTGTTAACCTCGAGGTTCATCCTTTGGAAAAATGAACAAAATTATAATTGACATCTTCTCTCTGTATTCAAACAGGCTGCAACCCCGATCCTCAGATCTTGCTTACCAAAGGGGAATTTAAAATGTTTAGCTGAGTGAGAACGAGATTAAAAATTGTTGCATTTCATTCTTTGAATGACATTTTTAGCTTATTGATTTATTGAAAACAAACTTAGTTGACCATTAAGATTGGGTAGAATTTGTCTTTTGTTGGTGAGCATTATTTGGGATGTAAAACCATTGACTAATTTTTCCCATTACTTCAGAAGATGCCTAAAAAGTACTTAGAATGATGAGTGTCACGTTAAAAAAAAAAATCACTGATTGCTGACCATTTCTGATGTTCTATTATTTTAATTATTCAGAAAAGCTTTTCACTTTGGATCAAAAATAATTCCTTCCTTTTCAGAAATTCTTTCACTGTGTGTTTAGATACTTGACCCCTAGAAACATGTTGTTCTTTTTTACTCAACAAAGACAGATGGCTAGATAATAGATGATAGATAATAGATAGACAGACAGACAGATAATATCATGTGCTAGGTGATATGTTAATTAAGGTTATTCAAAGATAAAACATACTATTCCCTTCTGTCAAAGCATTGATCAAGGGATAAATCCGAGACAGAAAGTACATGTAACACTATGTGAAATTTTCTGTACTAGAGTAATACATTAATTCAAGAAAATAAATACTTTAATTGGCCCAAATAGCACAATAAGGTGTAAAACTCGTGAATAAAGAGGTAATATCAATGGTTAAGAGAATACACAGGAAATACACTGTCAAGGTTAAAATTTTAGTTCTGTTCTCTTAGTTATATGACAGCAGGCAAGACTCTTAGTATTTCTGCATGTATATTTTCTCATCTGAAAGTGCAGAAAACTGTCTACCTCTTTGGGTTTGTCACATACAAAATGCCCCAGAACAGTGCTTGGCATGTAGAATACACGATATACATGCCAGCTATATTACCATTTTATTTCATGTGTGCCATGCTGCTCTGTCTTGGTAGTCAAGACTTCTCAAACACTTACATGACATTTAAAAATTAATAAGTGGCGAGACTTCCCTGGTGGCGCAGTGGTTGAGAATCTGCCTGCCAATGAAGGGGACACGCGTTCGATCCCTGGTCCGGGAAGATCCCACATGCCGCGGAGCAACTAAGCCCGTGCACCACAACTACTGAGCCTGTGCTCTAGAGCCCACGAACCGCAACTACTGAGCCTGCATGTCACAACTGAAGCCCGCATGCCTAGAGCCCGTGCTCCGCAACAAGAGAAGCCACCGCAATGAGAAGCCTGCACACCACAACGAAGAGTAGCCCCCGCTCGCCGCAACTAGAGAAAGCCCGTGCGCAGCAACGAAGACCCAACACAGCCAGAACAAAATTAATAAGTGGCACATATATTTATGTATATGTATGTATAACTGAATCACATTGCTATACATATATAGTGTATATATATATATATTCTTTTTTAGATTCTTTTTCATTGTAGGTCATTACAAGATATTGAGTATAGTTTCCTGTGCTATACAGTAGGTCCTTGCTGGTTATCTATTTTATATATAGTAGTGTGTATATTTTAATCCCAAACTTCTAATTTATCCCCTCCCTCCCCACTTTGGTAACCATAAGTTTATTTTCTATGTCTGTGATTCTATTTCTGTTCTGTAAATAAGTTCATTTGTATTATTTTTTTAGATTCCACATATAAACAGTAGTATATGATATTTGTCTTTCTCTGCCTGACTTACTTCACTTAGTATGATAATCTCTAGGTCCATCCATGTTGCTGCACATGGCTTTATAATATTCCATTGTGTGTGTGTGTGTGTGTGTGTATACACCACATCTTCTTTATCCATTCATCTGTCAATGGACATTTAGGCTGCTTCAATGTCTTGGCTATTGTAAATAGTGCTGCAGTGAAACTTGGGGTGCATGTATTTTTTCAAATTCTAGTTTTCTCTGGATATATACCTGGGAGTGGGATTGCAGGATCATATGGTAGCTCTATTTTTAGTTTTTTAATGAACCTCCATACTGTTTTCCATAGTGGCTACACCAATTTACATTCCCACCAACATTGTAGGAGGGTTCCCTTTTCTCCACACCCTCTCCAGCATTTATTGTTTGTAGACTTTTTGATGATGGTCATTCTGACCAGTGTGAGGTGATACCTCATTGTAGTTTTGATTTGCATTTCTCTAATACTTGGTGATGTTGAGCATCTTTTCATGTGCCTGTTGGCCATCTATACACCTTCTTTGGAGAAATGTCTGTTTAGATCTTCTGCCTATTTTTTGATTGGGTTGTTAGTTTTTTTGATATTGAGCTGTATGAAGTGTTTGAATATTTTGGAAATTAATCCCTTGTTGGTTGCATTGTTTACAAATATTTTCTCCCATTCCATAGGTTATCTTTTCATTTCGTTTATGGTTTCCTTTGTGGCATTCATTTATTTTCCCATTTTATTGATTTCTGTTCTTATCCTATTTTCTTAATTATACATGCTTTATGTTTTGTTTACTGCCATTTTTCTAGATTCTTGAGATGGAAGGTTAGACATTTATCTTTTTCTTATATATTTATTGTTAATAAATTTCCCTCTGAGCATTAATTTACTTTTTTTTATCCATACTGATATTTTGAAATTTCATTAGGATTCATTAAATTATTTTTCTAAACTTTGCTTTGAATTTTTAATTATGACTTATTTAGAAATGTATTGTTTAATTTCTAATCTGTGGGTGAACTTCCCCTTATCTGTTTAATCCACCTTAGTCAAAAACCAAGGTCTGAATGATTTCAATCCTTTGAAATTTGTTGAGGATTGCTTTAAGAATCAGCATATGGAAAATATTAGTAAATGCTCTAAAAGTATTTGGAAAGAATTCGAGTTCTATAATTATTGGGTTTGGTATATATCATACACCTATATATGTATATGTGTGTATATGTATCATATCATATCATGTCATATCAACAAGGTTGTTCATAGTGCTGTTCAGAGCTATATAGTTAACAGATTTTTATCTACTTGTTCTGTCAATTTTGTGGTGCTTGTATTAAAATTCCCAACTACAATTGTGGAATTCTGTCTCCTTTTAACAATGTCAATATTTACCTTATAGATTCTCAGAATATCCAACAAAATTTCCTGTCTGATTGGACACCAACTGCAGTGTCTCCCCAGCAGGTGAGGGCTCTGGAATCTCACCTTCTCCTGGGAGCCATGTCCCCCAGGTGTCCTGGACCTCCTGTGCATGCAGCTCAGGAGTCTGTCAAAGGCTGAAGACGAATTTCCACGTAGACTTTTGCCATTCCCTCCTCATGATGCTCCCTTTTCAAGTACTTCTTCCCCCCAAATCCCAGCTGTGCTAGAACCTCACTGCTCTGGTCTTTGTCATCTTCACCCAGTGAGACAGTTGCTTTCCACCTTGGCTGTGCCTTCCTGACTCAGAAAGCATCTCCAAGCGGAGCTTGTGGCTCACCAAGCCTTCTCTCCACGTTTGCAAGCTGCATAGGTAGTTGTCCATCTCCTGTAAACAATTATTATACATATTTGTCCAGGTTTCATAGTTATTTATTTCAAGAGGCTGAGTGTGATACTGGCTACTTCATTGTGGCCAGAAACAGAAGACATGTGGTTCCCTTTCATTAATATTTAAATTTCTTGTGTTTGAAATTCTCTAAATCCATTGCCTAAGAAGTGAAAACCGAGGTCCAGAGATTATTTTGTTCCAATCCAGACATCTTCTATCTTCTGTACCAGCCTACTGTTGTACCCTGCAGCTCTTCCTGGTTTTGGGCGGTCCTCCCATAATTGATACTTTTTATAGCAGATCCCAGAGAAAACAAGTGCTTTTCTTTCTTGGAGGTTTTTCTTCTCCCAAACCTGGGAAACGATTTCCCTGGAAACTTAAACAATAAGATTTATAAATGTTGAAAAATGTCACTAAGTAATTGATGGTCTTGGTCAAATGCCCCCAACCACCTGGCAGAGAACACGCCATTTATGCTCATTATTCTGATGAAGTTCACCAGATGCACCTCCCTCCTCAGATTCCGCCTTGGGTGCTTCCCAGGTTCTGTACAGTCGCATATTATAAGAGAAGCACTTGTTTGCAAACACACTGGGATAAAATAGATTCATTTTCATTTCCAAGTGGATAACTTGCATTTTTTAATTCATAAGGCTTCTGTCCAGCCTAAGAATGAGGCCCTTAGTAATTTAATGAAAAATACTCGTTTGCAAATAATTTCTGTTGCTTTAGGGAATTTCATAATGATTTTTCGCATGCCACTAGGCAATAGGTTACTTTAAGGCAGAGACCAATTCTTCCTCATGATCACCTGCCATGTAGTTGATTCAGGCACTAGATATATATCTGTCAGTTTATACAATATACACAGGGGTCTACACAAAGGATCTCTTAATTTGGGAGTGAACAGAGGGTTTTAAATAACTATAATATTTTCATCAGTAGAGAGGCTGAAAAATAAAGGCAACCCACACAGAGGTTCTGAAAAAGAAAATTACTCTCATAAATTATTTTATCATAATCTAAACCAAATGTTCCGAAACGCTGATGTTTGTAAAGTTGGAAAATTACTTTCTTTTACATATCCCTTGAAGACGATTCATACACTTCCATGGAAAATCTGTCTGTCCATTTGCCAACAAGCCTCAGATAACACGTCAGAAGAAAAGGGACCAAAACAAAAGATTTAACAGACAAAAAAAGAGACTCTTAGCATCCTACTGAACTGCAATATTCTGTTCCTTCCACCCATGCTGCAAAATGCAAATCAGGTTTAGATGTAAAATGGTATGAATTATGCCAGCGTTACAAGCACTCGAGCAAAGGACAACGCTGTATTTGTGGAAAGATCAGCTAGGGGATTTCAGGAGACATGGCTTAAGGATTTTAAATACACAAGAGACTGTGATCGGCTGAATTGTGCACTCTCCCCCTACCTAAAATTCATGTGTTGAAGCCCTAACCCCCTCCGAGGTTACTGAACATGAGCCCGTCTTTAGAGAGATGATTAAGTTAGGGTGGTCCCAAATCCCAAATGACCGATGTCCTTAAAAGAAAAGAAGAGACTCCAGGGATGGATCCAGAGGAAAGACCGTGTGAAGACACAGCAAGATCTGCAAACTGGGAGAAGACACGAGAGAAGCCCCCCCATGTTGACACCTTGACCCTGGACGTCCAGCCCCCAGACCGTGAGGAAATAAATTTCTGTTTTTTAAGCCACCCTGTCTGTGGTGTGTTGTTATGGTAGCCCTAACAAAACAACGCAGACTGTTAGAAGAAATAAACTCTAATTATTAGACATTTCTGAATTTGATAATTTTGCAGTTCAGTTGGGTTCAAAACATTTTGAGAGGTGAGTCAATATCCTTTCAGAGTGTTTTTCAGCAACTGACCTCAAAATGGGTTTCCTCTGAAAGCATTAGGTGATTGAACAGACACAAAAGATCAGATAATTTTTTGGGGTAACTTGAAATAGATATTTAATTTTTAGTTAAATAACACACCTAAGCCTATAGAATGCCATGTTCATTCGGATATGCCAGATAAATTCTTTAAGGAAAAAAAAATCTCTGATCATGTCATTCTTCTTTGAAGAACCTGAAATAGCTCCCAAGTTATTGAAAGCTGCATGTGCTTCTCCAGCATGTGATTCAAACGTGGCCTCTAGTTCTGCCCTTTCCTCCGTAGATACCGTGCTGTGTTGCAGACTCTGCAGCGGCCCTGGCCCTGCTTTGCTCCGGTTATCCCTCCATCTGGATGAGTATTCCTCCACCCTCGAGCTAGTCCTAGGACTCTTGTTATCACTCTAGGCCAGTGGAAAAAGCAAATGACTTCAAGGCACCTCCTCAGATTGCCCTCTACCTTTTGTAATTTAACCTTCCTTAAATCTCCTCCAAAACAATTAGTTATTTTTCTTAGGACACTTAAAATTTGCCTTCTTTGATGTTTATTTCTCCACTTACGGAGCCAACATCTATCTATCGACCTATCATTCATCTATTGATCAGTCACTCAATCAATATATTTGTATTATCCTGAAAGTGGACACATGGTTTCTGATCCAGAGATAGACTATACTTTCCTACTTAGAGCTGTCACTACATAGGTTTTCCTTTCTCAATCTGTCCCGTATCTGGGGTTTCGTGATGAGAACCGGGTGTTACCCTGCATGTACCAGGGTCCCTGCCATAGATGAGAAATCCCAAAAACATGAATCTGGGAGCGCACATGGGAGAGGCACCCCTGTAAGCCACCCCTCCCCTCTCATAAAGGGAGGAAAACCTTTGCTCCCTGGTGTAAACACTTTTCTTCAGGAGAGAAGGGGCGGGGTCCTGGATTCTCACTCTTCGGAATATAAATAAATGTCTTCAGAGGGAGACGGGACAAGCATTCTGAGTTTACAACCTCAGGACTGTCCACATGGCTCCAAATCTCGTCCTCCTTGAACTGTAAACACATACCTTCAGGGAGGCAGGTCCCTTACCAGTGATTCAGCAGCTTCCAGGCTTATCCTTTAACCGAGGTCCCAGTAAATTTGTTCAGAATGCTCTAACCATGCAGAAACATAAAAATACTCACTTTCTGACAGGTAGTGTTATAATAATCCCTTTTTTCCTACAATTTCCAGTGTTTTGCCTTGAACACACTGAGCACCTGATTAGTGTAAGCTAGTTAGGGTAGAATAGAATAGAAGTAAAATAAAATTGTCGAATTTCTTTGAACTAGGTGGTGCATACGGGGCTAATTTCAATATCCTTTTAAAAATTATTGTCGTAATTCTGGTTGGCCTCCGTCTACAGGATAACAAAAAAATCTAATTGGTAGAACTTTCAGTATTTTAAGAAATAATACTATTTCAAACTTGACAAATAGATAATAAGAGTCAGATCCAAAATATTCCATATCAAACAAGATTCCTTGGTTTGGGTTGTAAGATTTAGATTATTTCCTACTGTTCCTGGTCAAATTTCCCATTCTGTTTCATGCCATGTATGTGGCCCATTTAACGAATATGAGACTTCAAAACTGCGGTTCAGTCTTGGGGACTCTAAGCATACCGTATATTGTAGAACTTCTTTGAACTGATTTGAGAAGAATTCAAATAGCACTGAACAGAGGAAATTGTAGGAACATCTGCCAAAATGGATATTCAGATCTTCTGCCATGCATTTTAAGGAGGTTAGTCTGTGAATTTTCAGATGAAAGACTTTGCTCAGGGTCTTAGAAATATAAATAGGAAAAAAAAAGTGAGAAAAGAGAAAGGAAAACCTTTGAGTTAATCCAGTTTCCAGTAGAGATGAAAAAGGTACCACAGAGTTGAAAGGCGAGTTTCCACCCAATGCTCTTTGGCAATCACTCTTTAACTTGTTTTAGTCAAAGCACACTCATTTTTTCCCTCAGAGAAAACGGCCTTCGATGGCAGTTAGACGTTTCACAGCCGTTTGTATATTTCTGACTTCAAAGTCCGCAAGAGGGAAAACAAATCTATTTTCTAAATATTGTGTGATATGCTGAATACACTGATTTATTCTTTCTTCAGAGCGAATGTCAAATATGTTTACCATGCGAACAATGTGGAGGCATTTGCTGAAACTCTGGTGAAAGAAAAAAGCAAGCTGACAGTGAGAACAGATTCTGATGGGTAGAGCAGCAGTTAAATGCAGGCCTCCCTGAGGTAAGGGCCACCATTTTTGGTGCCGGCAGGTAGCTGTGGTCCTTCCCAAGGTAGAACGCCAGAAGATTCTTGAGTGTGCTCCCAGAGACCTGGGTGGAATCCCTTGTTATGCTTCTTGAGAGAGCCAGCTTGAAAGCTTTCTTGGAAGATCAGTATTCCTGATAAACAAGAAGGGGTCTTGAGAAATGTGTATATGCTTTAGAGTTTGCCAAAACAAATAAATAATTATTTAAGTAGAAGAAGAAACAATCGAAATATCAAATAAATAAAAGCATTTCAAATACTAGGGAGAGTGAATTTTAAAACTTTTAAAGTGATGTCACATGGTCCCAGTTACTAATATCTGTGTTATTTTACTCGATATAGGACTTTCTTCTCTTATTTCATTTCAGGAATCCTAGAGATTGGAGATGTCAGAGATCCTCTACTTTAAACAACGACCTCATTGTACCGAAAACACAAAGCCCAAGTGGTGGGACGTCTAGTTCAAGTTCACATCGATATTCTGTGTTCAGAGGCCAACTAGTAGGTAAGTCCCTGTATCCTGCAGCCTGTTTAGGAATCTGGAAATTAGGAAAGTGGTAGTGCTTTCTACCACTGCTCTGAATGGTAGGAAAGAGGATTAACCTCATTATTTTTGAAAGTCTGGCGGTAGCTCCATGGCCTGCCCTCGCCTGGTTCTTAGTAGATATTTGAATGAATTAATGAGATACATAAAGCGGGAAAATCTCCTATCAAGAGAAATCCCTTTGCCAAACTTTATCTTCAGTTTTCTTACTATTCTGAATTCCATCAGTTTTACCTCCTGTTCAGTAACTGGTGTTAACAGACATATTCTGGAACTAGATAGCCAAACTCCTAAACCAACTCAGTTTTCAAGAACAAATTTAGCAGATCAGTTTTCAAAGAAAATAGCCCCTCTCAGGAGGAGACAGGGTTCTCTCCCACTAGAACCAAAGAAAAGAGTTGCTCTCCTTTTCAGAATCAAAGATGCTTTTTTCAGAAACATAAACTCTTAATTTTCTGCTTCAGGAAACAACAGCCTCTGGCTTTGTTTTGTTTTCATTTTCTTTTAATTTTAAGAAGGGAAAACCAAAGACTCCGTCATAGCTATCTTTCTCTCTTTCTAAGAGACAACAGTGCCCGAAAAAGGAGAACTAGAAAATCAAAATTGTTTTTATTGTTGGCATCCTTGTTTTCTTTGGGGGACTGGTAAACGTCCTGAGGGCACATCTCCTCCAATCTCATCTCACGAAAGTTGAAAAGTCAGCACTGAAATGACCACAGCTGGAGCCTTGGACAAATGTCTTCCCATCCTTGCAGTGGGCAGAATTAGCCCTGGTGCGCCTGCCCGCAGCTCGGTGCTCTAGCCCAGGTACACACACAGGTTCATTTAGGAGTACAAAATGGTGGCGCTTACTCTTGAGTAAAGGTTGTGGAGGTGACCTCTGCCATGCTATGAATGAGTAGACTGTGAAGCTACAGGCTGGCCAGGAGCCCCTGCTGGTGTGGCCCTGCATCTGGGTCTCCTCACCAGTGACCCAGTCAGATCACGGCTGCTGCTTACCCGCCTCCTTTGCTCCTATTCTGAGAGCCGGATTTCTAGCAATACTACGGAGACTGAGTTTCCCTAAATTGAGGTAAGCCTAAACCTAGAAGCCTTCTTTGTTACTGTTTCCATGAGAAATTGCCTTCTCTTTTATCTGTCTCGTTTTTCAAATTACACAAAAGCTTTTGGAAAACGAATCATCTTAAATTAAAGATTCTTTATACTGAAAATAATGGGAGTTGATTTTAATGTCTGATATGAAGAGGTTATTTTAATCCTTCAGGCATATTTGCAAAAAAACTATGATATTATCAGAATTAGTTAAGAAATACTGATGTGTAATATATGCTGATAAAGACTGTTTTTATATTATTTATTCAGTACTTGATGGAGCTTTATTGTAAGCAAAGCATTGAGAGATTAAAATCGCAAAGATAAATAAAATGGAGCCCCTCTTCTTAAAGCAACTTAAAACCTAGTGAGACACACTGTATTTTATTTTTACAAGAGATAAATAGACTGACACCAAGCATTGTACATGGATGACCACAACAAAAGCAACAATGATTGCAATTACCAAACATGAAACACACTCATACTATGTCATAATATTGACATTCAGTCCAGTGTGGAAAAAAAAAAAAAAAAAAAAAAAATCATCAAAAGTCAGATGTTCTTAAGTAGCTTTTAAATATCTCATGGTTTCTAGCCTTCTCATGTCATATAAATAAAATTGCTATCTTGACATTTAAAAAAAAAAAAAAAAAACCTAGTGAGAGTTAGAAATATGCATGGAAAATACACACCCATCAACCATGAGGAAGGTGAGGGCAGGGAAATCTCAAGAAGCATAGAGGCTGCCAGCCTGGAGACTCCACAAGGAAACCTGACCTTGGAAAGTCTTCATTGGGAAAATCAGTGAGAATCTGGTCGCAGGTACTAGACACAACTGTAGATTTAAGGGGATATATTTTAATGCGGTGAACATGATGCTTGTGAGATTATTGGGAGAGGAAATTGAAAGGGCTGAGCTCCTCAGAATGACCCTCAGAATGCAATTGCAGAACCGGACACCGACCTGTTGGAAATGAACAATTTCACAGAAGCCAACAGGAAATAGAACCATTCTGTGATGGATCAAAAATCAGACTCACTACTGTTGAGGACTGAACATAACCTCCACCCTCAAATCTATATGTTGAAGCCCTGACCCCAGGACCTCAGCATGTGACCATATTTGGAGGTGATTTTTAAGAGGTGATTAAGGTAAAATGAGGCCATGAGGGTGAGGCCCTAATCCAATAGGACTGGCGACATTTTAAGAAAAGGAGGCAACACCAGGGACGTGTGCTCTCGGAGGAAAGGCCATGTGAGGACACGGCGAGAAGCTGTCTGTCTGCACGCCACAGAGAGAGGCCTCGGGAGAAACCAGCCCTGCTGACACCTTGATCTTGGACATCCAGCCCCCAGTGCTGTGAGAAAATGAACTTCTGTTGTTTAAGTCCCGCTGTCTGTGGAATTTTGTTATGACAGCCCTAGAAACAAATATAACCATAATCACATCTGAGCATATCAAAAGCGTGAGCATTGTCAAACCACAAATATGACCAAGCAGCCCATCCTGGGTAATAGGAGTATCCACTGCTTCTTTTCTAATTATAGATTTAGTCCCACTTCATCCCTAGGCCTCACAGATAAGGTTCATTGAGATACCGGATCAAGAATTACCTCTACTTCCTGAGAGCATCCAGTCCAGGGAACAGCCCTGCTTCCCTCCCTCTCCCAGATTACCTTACATGAGCCCCAATCTTATTAATAAACCCTTTCTATCCCAATTTATGGACACACCCATGGTTCCCTCAGTGTGCGGTTTTTCTTGTTGCCACGAGTAATCAAGCCTACGTACCCCACTCTCCTGTATTCCTGGTGCTCCTTGCTGTAGGTCATTGAAAACTTTATTTAGTTTAGTTTATTATATTTTTTTCTATATCCCAGCATATATTTATTGAGCACCTACTATGGCCCTGACACTGTGCTAGGGATTTGAGATACTAGCTAAGAAAAAAAAATCCTTTTTTACATGCAAATGCTAGTTAATTATGGGAAACTTAAGAATTAACACATACGATTAAATATAGGTAATTTAAAATTAGTATTACTTAAATTGAGGGAAAACATTAATTCCTGATGTAAGAAATTAAGCCTAAACTACTAAATAAATATTCTAGTTGTTGAGTCTTTAGTTTTAATCTGGGGAGGCTCCATCGTTGAAGTATTGCTGAGAGACAAGGAATTCCATCCATTGACTATTTCCCCAGATAAAATACTTGTGCAGAAAAAGAGAAGCTAAATCCAGTGTTACTATAAAAGACACTAAAATTGTGGAATTTGAAGTGTGTTATAAAACTAGGATCAACCTTTTTGTTTTTGCAGATTCAGACTCTGGGAAGAAACAATCCCCCTGGTTCTTTTACTGTTTCTTTGTTCCTTTTCTTGTACTCTCAGCTCTCCCTGCTTCCTGGGTCCTTCGTCCTTGTGTCACACTAAGTGTCACTACTACGTCACTTGAGAAGCCAGTCTCTCCGTGGATGCTTTTCATCTGCCAGCGCAGGTGCACAGCATCCTCTTTAGGAAGGAGAGAAGAGGTCTCACCCCAGGTACCCAGCCTCCTTCACATTCACAGGACAGCCTTGATGTTTACACTTTTGATCAGAATTGAACTAGAACCCAGACATTTGCAGTGAAAAGGCTAGATATCTTTTCCAGTTATTTTTTCCTTATTATTTTAAGGAAACTATAAAGTAAATGACTCAATCAGTGGGACATAAGCACACTGGGATATTTGAGACTAGCCTAGTAGTCATTTATTCCCAGTAGAATGTGGGACGCCAGTGCCTGTGTTCCATCACAGAAGTCACAGAGGTGCTCTTAGCCCCACTGCAGCTACACCCAGAGTTTGCATTCCTCCAGCACGCGTTTTGTTAAAAGCGAAAAAGAAAGAAGGAAAAAAGCCTTGTCATGGGATTCTTTCAATCATGCAGAACATTGTAACGTTCAGTGTGAACTGTCATTCCAAAATCCAGAAGCACCCTCAGCAGCCTTCCTGCTCACCAGGAGGCGAGCTTCTCTGCTGTGTTGACTGATGGCTCAGATAGGACCAGCCAGGGAACGGCTGCGGCCGGAGCTGCCTCCCAGCCTTGGCTGCCCGAGAGCCACCCAGGGTCACAGGAAAGGCGGGGTCTGTTCCTTCCTGGGGTCAGTGCCGTGCTAACCAGGGGTACAGAACAGAGAGGAGGCTATTTGCAGTGGGGCCGGTGTGCAGTGTCCCCTCCAGGATGTTCTCAGTGAGCTGATGGAGGGAGAGGAAGGATGGACGGACGGGCAGAAACAGACGTGTTTGGAGGCGCCACCCGTGACCCAGGCTGTCCGTCAGGGCGTGTTTCCGCTTCCGCTCGCAGAGGGCGCGCTGTCTGCTTGGGGGGTCGTTTTCAGGTGGAAGACCCGGAACCAAAGTTACCCTGCTGCTTCGTTCACCCGGTCATCTTTGCTGCCCTCATTTAAGTGTATCTGTAACAAGATTAGAAGGGCCCACGGAGCGTTTTATACTTTATCGTCAGGGATGAGGAGCACAGAGGTTGACTGCCAGAGATTAGGAAGATAAAATAATAAAAGAAGGGAGGAGACGTCTGCTGGGTTCGTTAGGGCCCCATCCCTCCCCTCTCTGCTCTCCAAGGCTCCCTGCCACCTCCCTTCCCTCCCCACGCGCCCACATTCTCTCCTGTTCTGCTCCCACCCTGCTTTGTGGCTCCCCCTTTGTGAGAAAAGCTGCTGATAACCCAGCAGCCTTCGCACTGCATGTGGTGCTGTGGTCGGTTTGTCTCTGAACGAGTGTGAACGCATCCCCCCTCCCTCTGCCCCTCGTGGGCACCAGTGTGTCCTCTGGGTCCCTTCTGCTGCTCTGTCTCACTGAAGGACGATGCTTGTGTGTCCTAAAGTAGACCTGTTAATTTTATGCGTTCATCAGTCAAGGTGAAAATCAGTGAAACAGACTGAGAAAACTGAATCTTTGTGTTTATTTCAAATACATTAATTTGTTTAGATTTTTTGCCATACTCACTCACTCAGTTGTGCATTCATTCCGGAGCCATGTGTGGAATGTCTAAAGGTTCCAAGTACGATTCTTGGTGACAGGGATTCAGTGAATAGACAAAAGCACCCTTGTCCATAAGGTCTCACGGAGAAAACTGGAGAGGAGATGTGAAAACATCACTAATGTAGCTCTTTTGTCATAAGTGCATGAAAGACCCACACTGATGCAGGCGGGTAGGGGAGTGGGGGGCTGGCGCAGGGCGGCCTCTCAGGCTGAGGCCAGTCCGGAGGTGAGAAGGGCTTCAAGCAACGGACCAGTGAGGACGCTTGCTCGGCCCAGGCTGCTCCAGCAATTAGGGCAGAGCGCCTACTGTTTGCTCTTCCCAGAAATGTTTCTGTGGATTCTTGTTACTTCGTGCATCTGCTGCTTAAACAAAATTTAATTCTTCTGCCAGCGATGTTCCTAGAGATGAGGAATCACCTTTTTCACTTTGAAGATTAAGATGCAGATTTTAAACATTTCACAGGCACATACAGTATGGACACTAACTTCAAAAAATATTTGGATGTTACATTTGAATTTTTAAAAAACTATTGCTACTCTAGTTCACATAGTCCAAAGAATAATTTAATTATGCCAGGAACTTGAGGCTTTAAAAGACAAATGTTAAATCTGGCAAATGCCTAAGTGCAACTAAGTGTATTCCAAATGCGACTTTGAAGAAAAGTACCTTCATGTTCAGTTTTCACTTTTCTTAAAAAAAAACAGTCTGTGGCATTTATTCAGCATTTTCCCTTTTGTGATTGCCCACCTACTATGTTGAAAAACACTCCTGTTCTCCCAATTTTATTCCAATAATATTTTCATTACCATTTGTCTGACTGCGGTTCTATGCTGAATCTAAACCAAAAATACTGAAGTGAAACATTAAATGTGCCTATCAATTTAAATAATATTCTGTGTGGTTTACCTCTGACACATCATTATCCTTCAAATGAATTTAACTTACACTATCAGCTTAGAATCCCCTAAAATAATTTCAACTTAATTTTAGTCAATTCATAAGCACATTAAAACCTGCTAGTGAGGCTGCCAAGATTTAGCATTTTCTAACAGATTTGCTAGTTTTAGAGTGAGAGGAATCGGCTGTCGTGTGTATTGCCGAAGATGTTTGTTCTAACTTTAAGGACGGCAGTGTGTATCTTGGGGGTATGTCCACTGGAATTAAATGAGAGTGAATCATACATATTTGATTTTGATTTTTTTTATAATGCCTTTCTAGAAGAAATACACATTTTGTCTTAAGATAAAAGAAATGAACCCAAAATTAAATACCGTGGAGATCATGCTGACTTGCACCTGACATTTTCGAAAATGGTGCCTTAATGGGATGACATTTGGGTAAGGCATCTCATTAATATATCTTCTTTTAAAAAACAGTCTATGAGATTAATGCGAACTCAAATCTTAGTTTGCTCAACAGCTGTTGAAGGCATCAGAAATACCATGAAACCAAATTTATTATCACGCATGGGAAGCCCCCAAAGTACCTACAGATCCACAAAGAGCAGTAATTCATTGAGGGAACCAGTGTTTACTGCGTGTTTTTTGTGGGCCACCCTCGTGCCAGGTGCCACAGGGGAGAGCACAGGGCCTGGCCCCTCCGCGGTGGCAGGAGCGGTGGTCTGCATTACCGAACGGGAAGGCAGTTCAGTCCTAATAAACCTAGAGGCAAGTATCAGGTCAAAGCACATTTGGTGAAATAAGAATGACCGTCTCCTCACAACAGCTGAGCGGAGGAGAGGAAAGAGCTCAGAGAGCTGGGGACACAGGACGACCCCCAGGCGAGTTGTCCCCTCGCATGGACCCTCCACCCCACCCGCACCAGCGTCGTGCTCACTCTCAGCCACTGTTCTCAGAACACGCTTTCAGACCAGAACGGCAGGTCTAAAGGGGACTGAGACCCAAGTCACGAGCTGTGGTGCCAGCATCCTCGGTGCCGCCTCAGGTCCTCCTTGTGTGGAGGTTCCCACATAGATCCCCAGCCCCAGGGCGAGCTCTCCATCCTGTTCCTTGGTGTCCCTTTCCAACAGCTGGCCTCGGACCAGTGTTCCCCAAGCTTGAATCTAGAGAAGAGGCCCCTCTCCTGCCAGGAAGATGTCCCATCATTTCTCCTGCAAAGCTCCTAAAACTCCTGGGCTTTCCTAAGTGATAACAACAGAAGGATGTCTTCAGTTATTCATAACAAGCCCCTTTCAGCCACACTTGAGCTTATGGTAATGAGGTGGCTTTTGGAAAGCCCTGAAGGATGGGGCCAGTGGCCAGCGGAACAAACCTGGTGATTAGAGGATGGGACCTTTCAGCCTCACCGCTGACCTCTGGGGAGGGGAGAGAGGGGC
This sequence comes from Eubalaena glacialis, assembly GCF_028564815.1. NCBI lineage: Eukaryota > Metazoa > Chordata > Mammalia > Artiodactyla > Balaenidae > Eubalaena > Eubalaena glacialis. The sequence goes on along the minus strand of NC_083735.1, from coordinate 10,122,926 downwards.
TGGAGCTTGGATCAGTCACCAATGGCCAATGACTTAATCAGTCATGCCTGTGTAACGAAGCTTCCGTAAAAACCCAAGAGGATGGGGTCCAGAGAGCTTCTGGGCTGTGAGCAGGTGGAGGTGCCAGGCAAGTGGGTGTGGGAGCTCTGTGCCCTCCATTTACCCTGCCCTGTGCACCTCTTCCATCGCTGCTCCTGGTTCTATTCTCGTAGAGTCAGCCAATGATCTAGGACGTAAAAGGCTTCCGAGTTCTGTGAGCTGCTCTAGCAAATTAATCAAACCTGAGGAGGGACATCGGAACATCCGACCTCTGGCCAATTGGTCAGAAGCACAGGTGACAACCTGGACACGTGATTGGCGTCTGAAGGGATGGGGGGGGCGTCTTGTGGGACTGAGCCCTTAACCTGTGGGGTCAGAGGCTAACGCCAAGAAGACGGAGTCAGAATTGAGTTAAACCGTAGGCTGCCCAGCTGGCGTTGCAGAATTGCTTGGTGTGGGAAAACCCACATCTCTGGTGCCAGAAGTGCTGTGTAAAGGAGACACACAGGGAGGGTGTTTCCTCTCCCACCCGCCCCGGGGTGTGTACCCACCGAAGGACACCGGGAAAGAGCACGGTCATCAGCCCCGAAAGGTTCAAAGTATCATCCTTCTCCCAGGACCATGGAGGCCAGGCCTCCTTTCCTTTGCATAGGAATCATCCCATAATTAACGAAAAGTCTGCTCTACGTAGGCGTGTAGCCTCCAAATACAGATCTCAGAGGGGAAGCTATACTTTAAAATTTTCTACGTCGTCAGGCATCTTATTAGTCCAAGAGAAAGAAGAACAAGGCGTACTCCTTTGCAAGCGTGGCTCATTGTTATTACCTTTTCCTTTTCCTTTTATCACAGAGGGAAGAGAACAGGAGCGAGTAGAGGAGAAGTGAGAAAGAACGCAGCAGGGGGCAGAGGATGAGTGACACTGACCCACCCCTGGGCTCCCGGAACCGCCCCCGAGCCAGTCGCCTGACAGGCAGATGGCAGGAGAGAAGCTCAAAGATGCTCAGGGCGAGGTCGGCTGTGGAGCTGCCCTGTCTTGACAACGTCTTTCCTGCCTCCCCTCCCCTCGGTGCTACTCTCCCCTGGGGGTCCCCGTGCAGAGGGTGAGTATCCAGCCCACCCCGCCCGGGGGTCCCCTCCCTGGTCTCCCTGCCCCAGTTACAGGGCATGGCCAGAAATTCCTACACATCATTGTACCTGAATGTTGAGATTTATGTTGTGAAAGTCTCTTTCCTACACACAGAATGAGAATCCAGACCATCCCTAAAGATGCGCCTGGCATGTAAACAGTGTGTGGGAAGGACCAGAGGGGGATCATTAAATAGATGGAGTGATGGCAATGGGGGGTGTGACACAACCAGGCAAAAACAGTCCAGAATCTGCCCCGCGCTTGGGAGAGGTCCCACTCTGTGTCCTAGGAAGGCTGGAAGCAGATGCCGTGACAATGGCAAAACCGGGACTCTTGCAGTCAGTGCTGTGACGGAAGTCGACTTCGGGCCACTGGACCTCTAGACCCAGGTGCTGCTCCAAGGGCTCTGGCCTGCTGGACTGCCAGGGTCTGGACATTATTCCTAATCAGCATTCGTAACACCACTCGTTTCACCAATAACAAAAAAATTCTCACAGCCTTTATGATAATCTGCCACCTGGTTAAATTTCCGTAAGGACACATTAGATGCTAAGTGACCAGCCTTTAAGGTGCTGGCTCCTGTTAAAGTACTTCATATGCTAATTGACGACTTTTGGATTGAGGACCCAATTAGAGGACTTCAAGTGCTATTCATTCCACTTGGCACTTCCGGAGACCCACAGCCCTGTGAGAACTGGCCTTTGAAAAGAAGACTCTAGAGCCTTATTGGACCCAGTGACTTCTGGATTTTCCAAATGATAACGCACTGCTTGATAGTCATAGATATTCCAGGAACACTGTTATTTTACACTGGTAAATTACGTGTTGTGTTTACAGAATGCTCGTCAACTCTTTCAGCCTCTATCCTAAAATCATCATCTCTGGCTTTCATTGTAAATAATGTCAGCTCCACATTTGTGCAGACTCAAGATGTGAATCATTCCTCTTTTTTTTGTCTTTTTCTCATCTGACTCTTTCCCAAAGTTGGTAACTTACATGCTTTTTTCTATTTCCTCCCTCCTTCCTTCCTTTCATCCTCTCTCTCTCATTCTTTCCTTCCATAATCTATCAATTCTTTCCTCCCTATATGAGACCTTATGAGGTGAAACATTTACTTATCGTAATATAACCCTTTAAGATCATGCCTATTGAGGAGATGTGTACCCTAATAACATTAGGTTACTGAAGGAGAAGCCTGTCTAAAAAAGGAAAGAAAACAATTGATTTTAAATTGCAAGCTTTTCTACTCAGGGACATCAAGCATATACTTTTCTTTACATCTTTGGAAGCCCAAGCTATGCTGGTGAATACAGTGAGGTGAGGAAGCCAGAGAGGAAGTGGAGGGAAAGACCACGTGGACATAGTAACGGCAGCATCATGATGTCCTTCTGGAACATTATCGTGGAATCTTGAAAGTTCAGAGAAAGGAGACGACATTTTGTTTGAGAGTCTCCCCCTTGTCTTTGGGTAGTTGGTCCCGAAACAACCCAACAGGTACTCAAAGTCTAAACTTACTATTTTAAGCTTTAGAATGGATTGTGTTGACTTTAAAATATCATTTATCAATTATGCACATAATTTATTTAAGAATGCTAAGTACACTAATATTTATTAACACTAAATGTTTTTGTTTTGAAGAATAAAATGAGAATCTGTGACATAGGAAAAGGGACTTTCCTGTAGAGAATGGAGCTTTACTTGAAACCGTCTGAGCAGGTACTGTTATCACACAGCATCCCCGAGAGGGTTTCCGGGCCAAGCCTTATTGGGCTGTTGTCACCTGACATCACAGAACCCCTGAGACTTAGGCTGAGTTCACACGGAGTTAAATAAAATGCAGTGTTTGGCCGTTTCCTGTTAGGTAAGAATTACAAGTTATAATTCAGCGAGGCCCGGCAGGCAGGGGACGGTACCGTGTAATGACACACCTGCTCCAGGTGTGAATTGCCTCTCGGCCTCGTCCCAGCCTCCGCTTGTCCGTGTAGCATCGAGAGCAGATTCCTTGCGATGCTTTCATTGGTGACCTCACAGTGGTCGTTTTTGTGCCCACGCTATTCTCCAGTATACTTAACACGGACTTGCCATGGAAGTAACCATATTCTGACAATGAAAGCTTGATTTTTATTTGACTTAGTGGCAGACTTTGAACCTAAATTACAGTGCTAAGTACTTTTTAAGTATGCACAGTTTACCCTCACTTTTCCCCCAAAGTTTCTGCTTATTACCTATCTCTTGCTTTAGGAATCTATTCTTAAAATCAGTAACTATGTAAGTTACTAACGTAATTCTTCCTCTCAAATTATGTTATTGACAACATAAGATAAACAATGTTGGCAGTCTTTGTAAACTATGTATGTAATTTTAAATTATGAATTAAGGTACAAATAGTTCAAAAAGTATTATATTAGAGCTTTTCTAGGGTAGGTAAGATTATTGATTATAGCCATATTGTTCTGATTATTGCTTGTCCTAAAGAAACAGTAAGTTAGAACATTTCTGTGTATGTATATTTATAACCTTATAAATATATAGATATAAATGTATTGTATATAAATGTATATGTATATAAATATATATACATATATATAATACACATTTTACACTGAAATGCTATAGTGAAGGGATCACTAAAGAGAAGAAAACAATTTGTATTTCCTTCAGTTCTAGTGATGTGGCTTTGAAACATTTTTTCTGTTTTTAATTTATTTTTTATACAGTAGGTTCTTATTAGTTATCTATTTTATACATATTAGTGTATATACGTCAATCCCAATCTCCCAGATCATCCCACCACCACTTTCCCCCCTTGGTGGTGTCTCTCTTGGTTTCATTTTCTTTATCAGTAAATGATTGGATTTGTCCAAATCAGAGTCTCCTGAAGTGTGCTTTTTAACGCCGGTCCCGGGAGGCGCTCTGTGAGAAGGATGCCATCATCGGGTCAGTGGGGGGAACACGGTGGATCCCACCCCCCTGTGGAGGCACGAGGCACATTGGAGTTTTAGAGGCTCTTCAAATTCCTAAGCTTGGAAACAAAATACAGTATAAAACTTTGCTCTTGGTTTATAATTAAGAATTGTTTTCAGCAATAACTATTGTTATTCTTTGGTAACGTATCGCTGGGTTGGATGATTTCCACTGTCCTGAGCCCCAGCTGCTTGAAAACAACCTCAGAAACATATTTACTTCTGGGGATTTAAATATGACTTCATTGGGTAAATTATTTAAAAAATAGATACTACATAATAGATATTTTATGATAAAAGTGTGTTATCATTACTTATAAAATATAATTATAATATATTCCATTTATTGGAAGTCAGTCTTGTCTAACCTTTCTCCTGTTTCCCGGGAACAGAGAGTTAGTACAAAAAACGTGTGTGTGTGTGTGTGTGTGTGTGTGTGTGCGTGCCTGTGTCTATTTTAAAAATGAAGACCATGCACTCATTCTCACAGAGAATATTTGTTTCACTCCAAAGCCAAAGGCCAGTAGGCTTAGAATTTTATGTGAATTACGACTTTTGGTATAACCTGTGCGTGTGTGTGTGTGTGTGTGTGTGTGTGTGTGTGTATAATATATGCTTTGTATATATGATTTTTTTAAATGTTATACATATATGATATATATTATATATTCTAAATATGTTATGTAGGTGGAGGTGAGTCCTTTCTAGATAATAATTCAATTAAAACAATTGAATTCATAATAATATGAATACTAATTTAGTTCAATTAACAATTAAAATAATGTATGTATGCCAGGAACTGTGCCAAATTCTAAAACTAAAATAATGAAAATAAAGGATCTTTCTTTCAAGAGCCCAGTCAAACACTTTGGACAAATATCTGGAAGGGAGTGATCAGGGACAGAAGACCCGCGGGAACTGGCCATGGGCAGAGGCTCATTGGAGGCCACCTGAGCTTCAGGACCATCCACATGCCCCTCATGACTCCCTGCGGTACTCCTGGAGAGCAGACATGGAAGCAGATAATGCATTTTAACCACAGTCCCATCTGAAGTCGTTTTTCTAAAAGAATTTTTCAAAGTTGCTACTGAAAATGATCAGATTCAATTATGCAGGTACTATAGATATTGGACCAATTCCAAAGCGTAGGTGTTAGTAAGTGAGGCTCCAGTGTGTCACCCCGCACCTTCCTCCCTGTGCCAGCACCGGGTCCTGTCCTGTGTGCGTCTAGCCAAGAGCACACAGTTTGTACCATTGTCGAGACATTATATTTTTAGAATTTTTTAGGAGGAAAGGATCAGAATAAAGAATGAACAGGCTTTACTTGATCCTACCTATACCCAATAGCAACAAAAAGCAATCATGTAGCCGATGGAAGAGTTTAGCTTCAACTCACTCATTTATCTAATTATTTCCACAGCATGAGGATTTAATAATTCCTGTTTGTTCTCAAATGCATATGCACTTCTTCAAATCCAGGAGCAAGTATCACTTTGGCTTACATCTTAAATTGCCTTTAGAGTAGTGAAATCAGGAAAAGAGAACAAAAACATCTTTTCTAATTACGGTAACTCTACTCATCAATTGAGAATTACCAGGCTTCCCTGGTGGCGCAGTGGTTGAGAATCTGCCTGCCGATGCAGGGGACACGGGTTCGAGCCCTGGTCTGGGAAGATCCCACATGCCGCGGAGCAACTAAGCCCGTGAGCCACAACTACTGAGCCTGCGCGTCTGGAGCCTGTGCTCCGCAACAAGAGAGGCCGCGACAGTGAGAGGCCCGCGCACTGCGATGAAGAGTGGCCCCCGCTCGCCGCAACTAGAGAAAGCCCTCGCACAGAAACGAAGACCCAACACAGCCAAAAATAAATAAATAAATAAATAAATTTATTTTAAAAAAAAGGAATTACCTCCGGCTGCTCAAACCAAAACCCTGTTGGGTGGGGAGGACAAATTGATGCTTTGTGACTTCACTTTATTAACAGAAGTTGAAAGATAGTCTAGGGCTGTGGCCATCAAGAAGGGCTCTTTGGCAACATGACACGTGAGCAAAGCCTTGAGTGAATCGGCCAAGTGACTCATGCGGGGAAAACGTTTTTGGGTGGATGGGACAGAAAATGTATCAACCAGGAGACGGGGTTATACTCTGAAGTTTTGAGGGAAACCAAGGAGGGCTGCTCATAGTGAAGAATGGGTGTAGTTGAGTTTGCAGGGATGGTCAGGATCAGGTGACGTGTGTGAAACCCTGTGAGTCATGGAAGGAACCTCAGATGCTATTTTAAACCTGAGGGAAGGTCATGAGAGTTTTGAGCAGGCGGTGACGGATGAGATTTCCTCATAAAGTATCGCCCTGGCTGCCTACAGGGGACCAGCCTGCAGGGCGGGGTCATCGCAGGGAGACACATGGGAGACAGTTGCCTCAGTGTAGAGGAGAGAAGATGGTCTGCACGGAGGGAAGAGCCGGTAGAGAGCCATGAGGACGTGGGTTTGGGCCTGAGCAACTCGGGAAACGGAGCATCATTTACTCAGCTTAGAGAGACCGCGGGGAGGCACAGGTTTGGGAAGACATATTAATCAGAATGCGTTTTGCTGAAAATGAAAGAATACACACTCCTAACACAAACTGGCTGCTCCTGACCTTGGTTCAGAAACTCTGGCATCCTGACCACATACAGGTCATAGGAAGAAGGGAAGGTGTAAATGCCGTGCTTTCCACGCAGGCGTGGGCTTTTATCTCATTGTTTTCTGTCTGTGAGGGACACCAAGAAATCCAGAGGGAAGCAGAGGGCCGCAGCCTTGAGATGAGCAGTCCACGAAATATCTAAGCAGGAGAGAGAGTGTCCAGGTGGATTCTATAGTTCAGGGAGTTACAAGCAGCAGATATAGAAATTCAGAAGTCATCCAATTAAATATTGTTTTTAAGCCATGCGATTCCATGAAAACACTTAGTGACTAAGGATAGATAAAGAAGTGAAGAGAAGATATGTGAGAACCTAGCCTTTGGGCAGACCATAATTTAGAGTTGTTTGTAAACACATTTATCGACATATTCTTCTCTTATTTTTGTGCTTCGTTTTGTTTGTATACCCAAATATGTAATAGAGCAGGGATATTTTTATCCAGCCTTATTTCCCCAAGTGACTAGTCAATAATTCCACACTATTTATGTAACAATCCAGATTTTACATCTAATTTTAAATGTTGCCTCTATGACCTGCTAAAATTTTACATTTGCGTGGGTTTACTTCTGAAATCCAAAATATGTTCTAATGATTTGTCTATCCCTGACCCTTGTTAGGCTCTTTTTACTTATTGTTGGAATATACTGCATCGAGATTAGTATGAAATTATTAATTTTTAACACATAAATTAATGAATTTGTATTTTTTTCTCTTCTTTCAGAATTGCTCTTATCAAGTCTTGGCTGGCATCCTGTGTGTATCCTGCTAGGTGAATCTGGGAACAGCCATAACGTGTTTCACAAGCAAAGGAACAAAATACCCTTTCATGATTGGGATTACAGGTGTGATAATTTAAGATGATTGATCCGATAGGTGTGTTTCTTTTATGAAATCATCTATATAATATTTAAAAATCAATGAAGATGTGCAAAACTATCCAAGGTGGGACAAGTTATGTCATGGTTCTACAAATATGCCATTTTGTATTTGTTAGGGAACAGGGGTCTGTTCACAAACACAGTCACACGTATGTGATAAAGGCTCCCGCGTGCTGCATCTTTGTAGGTGATAGTTGGCCTGGTGCCACGACTCGTGTCCCAGTACCTACGGCATCAGTCTCACTGTACAGCTGTGCTGGCGGGCACACAAACATTTGACATTTATTTGACCTTAACCAGTGAGCTATGAATTCCCCACGGACTTCGTGGTGAGGAAGTCCTATTCTGAACCACCGGGGGAGGGAATACATTGGAGACCAGAGATCACAGAAGCATCGCTTTCCAGCTTCTTTTCTCAATTCTGTAAAGGTTTGGTGAAAAGAGAAGGGTTCTGTCACAGCAAAGGAAGAGGAAGCCAGATTGCTGACGGGGAGGAACGGGGAGAAACATTTGGAGGTGGGTTTTTTTGTTGTGGTTGTTACTGACTTTCGGTTCTTCTTTTACTTGGTAAACAGAAGCCGGGCAACTTCCCCAATTCTGACTATAAAGGCTTATACGTACGAAACTCTGAAAGTGTTCCTGGACATGAGGAACAACTTGAGAAGTAAGGAAGCCCTGGGGTTGTCCTTTAAACTTTCTGGACGTCAGTTTTTTTGCATTCATTTTAATTTATCAATTTACTTGCAGCTTGTAGGGGGCTAAATGATTTGAGGCCTGGTAAAGGCCTCACATTCTAAAAGCAAGGTCTGATTCTTCATGTGGATAGTTTGCTGAGGGGAACATCTGCATCTCACAGTGTATTCAAAAGGAAATTTCTGCTAGTGGAAAAGTGCATACTACACTTTTCTTGCATAACTTCAATGACTGTTTTTAGGTGCGTTTGGAGTAGAAACTGGAAAGGGAGAACCCTGGGAACAGAGACAGTAAGAAGTTCTCTCCATCACCTTCCAGCCTGTTAATAGAATCAGGACCAGCAGTTCTTTTCAGAGAAGCTTTGGAAGGTCCAATAAGACCAGGAAAAATATGTATGATGCTTATGCTGAAATATTTGTGAAGAAGTTGTTTTCTCTCCCTTTGCATGTGTGTTTGCACATGCACTATTCTTTTTAAAATATTATTCTTACTTGGAGTTAACTAGAAAGTAAAATAAAAGCTGAGGTTTAGTTCTTCAATTATAAAGTACTGAACTTTGCTTGGACAAATTAGCTTAGAAAACCAATGGATGATGACATTTACGGTAACAAGCTGGGCTCATGGAATTCGGTGGCTTCTGGGGAAACAAGTGAGGGCACCTGGTCCCTGGGTCTGAGGCACTGGTTCCTGTCACCCCTGGCATGAGCTACCCAAACAGTTCAGACAACCAATAACAAGCTCAGGTAACGGGTTTTTAGATCCTATTTCTAGTCTCAAAAACATAATTGAGAGATACTGAGCCGGAATGGGGAGATTTGTTCTTTAGAAAACCCGTCCTGACATCTTACGTAGTCTGTTAAGGAACAGAATGGCGCACAATCATCTGCTAACAGCCTTTACGTCCTCACCAGAACAATTGCGTCTCACAAGGCTCAGAAAAAGCAGCCATTTCCGTGGGCTAAAACCATCCACTGTCAGTCTTTCCCTCTGAGTTCACCGTTCTGAAAATGAAAGCTTCCAGGACCTCAGCATGGTAAGAGGAGGTGGAGCCCATAGCATTTCCGTCCTGAGAGATCCTCCCCAACAAAGTTCTGGTGGAAATTCCTCCCAAAGTCAGGCAGGGACGGGGGAGGCCCGGGCTCTGCAGGGCAGGCAGGGATGTCCCCCACTTTTCGACTCCCAAACCCCAGTCCAGGGCCTCATCAGACAGTGTTCTTAATAAGTATTTGCCAAATGTATTTTGGAGCAGAAATTTGTATGTATTGGTTGGGCTCAGTAGTTGAATGGGTGTTAAATGGCTTGTGAGGCCTCTTTAAATCTCAGCTTGCAGGCCTCAAAGGTGGTCAGTTCATTATAACAATAACACGATGAAATAATAAATAACAACAATAATTATACCGTGTATTTCCTCTAAAATATATATTAGACACTCATGCATATATGTATTAAATACGTATATATTTTATAAATATATATATAGTTTTTTCTCTTTTGAGAAATGAGCTAGGTTTTGAATATACATTACCTACCCAGTGACAAGCGCCGGGTGTGGAAAAGGGAAGGGAACACAAATACATAAAATGTTGCTCTTCCCTGAAAACAGCGTCTAAATTGGAGTGGAAGCAGATAAGCAGATTAATTTCTCAGAGGCTGGTAAAGGCTCTGCTAGAATTATGACCATCTTTCTGCAGGAGTCCAGAGCAGGGAACAATTCACACACAGTTTCCTGAAGAGTAATGTGAGTTTATACAACTGATTATGCAGAAAACCACTGGGATTCCTCGTAATGAGTTACTAAAAACCTGTGATGTTCTGAACGGGCATTTCAGCGGCCATTACGGAACGCTGGACCCCAGAAAAGAACGGACACTGCTCGCCAGCCAGCTGCCAACATCGACAGCTAGAAATCGCAGCTATACCCAGATGGATTTAATCACCTCAAGGAAAGGCTGTTCCACAAGCTGTATCTTCAGGCTTCTGCTCACATCTGAGCTTCCAGAGCTCCTTTTGGTGGGTCTGACATTTTCCTGTGTATTTGATGAACTGGAGGCAAAATGGTCTGTACGAGTTTAAACTGAAACTCAACATGAGCTGCATGACAGGTAGTACCCAGGAGATGCAGTTGTTTTATTCGACCAAAGGTAGTTGTTAACTTTGGCTGTTCACCTAACTTATCTAAAGGTACACATTTTTCAAAATTAAAACAATCTTTCCAGTTAGGCTTTTGGGTGAGGTGAGTGTTTTCCAAGCTGTGTTCTAAGAAGCTTCGGGCCCCACAGATGCCCTGAGGTCTTCCACGGGGGGACAGAAGTTTCCGAGAAGGATTTCAACCCTCTTTAGCTATGTCTTCCATGCACAGCTGAGTCTTTATCTAATTTTTAGGTGATACTTTCCTGTGTAACCTGAATGTTGCTGCCTCTGCTTTCCCATCTTAAAGGGTGGACGTTTTACCCAATTCCCAGGCAATCCAGATGCTTCACCTTGTGGCCTCTCTGCAAGATTCTCTACATTTTCTCCAACACTGTGAATCTCTGCTCTGCTCTTGCTGAGAGCCATGTGGGGTTCTGAGTTTCAATCTATCCAAAGGTCCCATGTGTCATTCTTGATCCCCAATCAAGTTGGGTAGAAGAGGCATTCATTCTTCCCTTTAACATTTTGGGTTTTTTCTTTTAAGATTTGCCAAATACAGGACTCCAGCTGCTAGTGGACACACACAGTTCCTAACTCAAGGCTCAGCTAACTTCAGAAAATAGCTACACTGAGGAGAGACCAAGTTTTGTATTCCCATTACCTTGCCCTTTCCCCTAGGACGTTGTCATCATCTTTATACAAGGGGCTCTTATTCCTTAAGAGGAAAGCGATCCTGAGCTTCAGCCACATAAGCATCTGATTGCTTTTCCACAAATTTTGTAGACTTTAAGTAGAGAAAAAGGAAGGAAGGAAGTGGGCATCTAATTCTAGTTCAGTCTTTCCCTGCATAGGAGTTGTGGAACTCCTGGTTCTGCCCTGAGTACGTATGTCAGGATTTTTGGACGCCAGTGACAGAAGCTTGAGCTTAAAAAAAAAAAGAGGAATGTAGCAAACATAGAAAGGAAAAAATACATCATTTCTAAGGACTACAACTAAGAACTGATTTTACGTGGCAGTCTGGACTCTGTCTTCATGTTTTTATATCTTTCTCTTCTGCTGTGCGTTAGATTAACATCCTCTGACTTCTCCGAGGACAGGGGCTGACCTCACAGCCTGAAACTTGCAATCCAAAGGAGGTCATCACCCCCAATCTGTCTTTATTCTACACTTTACTGCTGAAAAACTGGCAACAGATGAGTCCTGGTCGGCTTTGGTTTAGGTTACAGCCTTATCTCTGTGAGCAGGATAGATACTTGGGTTCATACCTCAAGAACCACAGGCAGGCCTGGAAGCGTGCATTTTCTCAAGGAAATCGGGAGGACACAAAGGCACAAAGTGTGTTGGAAAAGTTAGCAGATGCCCACTTAACCTGGCCATCAATTAAATAACAGTAAAACTCAAGATGCTTCATTTTGTCACAGATAACCAACAAAATCCATTTTGAAGAATATATTCCCCCTACTAGCATGCATTACACTGCACTTTAGTCTAAGTACCTTCATATTGTCTTAAGGAAATTGTGTTCATTCTTTCTCAACCAGGAGTAAGTCAATATCTTAATGTACACACAAACACACATTTTTTTACTGGCTACTCTCACTGTTGATCAAGGAAACAGAAAAATGATTTAAAATCTCCACCTGATAAAAGCTTAGAGATGCAGTAGATGAACTCACGTGCGTAGGGTGGTTGTCAGCTTCTCCTATCATGTTTGTAAGATTTAACTTTACTTAAAAATTTCTACTACTATCAATATTTGACTCTTACTGGTTTAGAGATAGCACCCCATTTCTCTTTTAGATATATTTTTTTTTTCAATGATAATTCTTCAAGATAAAGTGATACTCATTAATATTGATAATATTTTATCCTATTATAAAATTTTGGGATCCATCACTTGAGAAAGACCATAGATGCCAACCAATTATAGTTAAGTTAAAGTTAAATGTACTTACAATATTTCATCTCCTTGCTTCCCTTGTGGATGCAGAATGAAAGAGAAGTAGTTTCCAAGTCTAAATGAATTCCTCTGCAAAAAAAAGTATGTAACATGGAGTTTAAAATACTAAGGATTCATAGGGAAGATATCAAATGTCTACATATCTAGTTGATAGAGTGTCATGTGCCTTGGCACTTACTATAGAAAGATTTCCATTTTCATTGGATTTTGCATGCATAACAGGTAGACTTAAACAATTGATTGAAATCAGAAAATGTCAAAGCTGTATTTAGAAAATTGAGCTATATTATTTATTGTACACCAGTATTAAATCAAGAAAAAAACTCACAAAGTGGAATGATAGTATATCTTTTACATCTAATTTGAAATTTTACATACGGCAACAACTATTGTTAAATTATCCATAGCTAATTGGTCTTAGACTGACATATACAATTAAGCATGTTCTGGACTATTAACTGGTTCATATTTTATGCATTTGCTTAATTAGACATTTCCTTAACTATTTATTTGCATTGGTTAATTTTTCTGCAGTATTCTATTGTACATTTTTATCTATTTTTCTTTGGTATTTACCTTTTGAAGTTTAAAAAAAAGAAGTGGCTATAATAATATCAGATAAAATAGACCTCAGAGCAAAGAAAATTACTAGAGACACAGAATGACATTACATAATGATAAAAGGGTCATCTACTGGGAAGACATAATGATCCTAAATGTCTATGGCCCAAACAGCAGAATGTCAAAATACATGAAGCAAAAGCTGATAGAGCTGAAAGGAAAAATAGACAAATTCACAATTACAGTTGAGGACTTAAGCATCTCCCTCCCCACAACTGATAGAACTACTAGACAAAAAAACAACAAACTTGCACATGATCTGAACAACAGAATCAACCAACAGGATCTGAAATGTTAAGATTTCCAAATAAACAGAAAATGTAATAAGTCACTTTACCAAGCAGAATTAATAAAATCAGCATTCATGTCATTATAATGTTTATAGTTTCAGTAGTTTATACAGAAAACAGGGTCTTGGGGAGAAATGTTTAAAGATATTGATTTCGCATTGAGGAAAATGCACAGGAATGCCACCGTTTTCACCAAACATGGTGAAATTTTGATAATTGTATGTTGTTATACATGAGCGTGGCAAGGTTCTTAATGGGCTGTTAATCTAATGTGACCTCTGTCGCTACTACCAATAAATGAACACATATTGAAATAATAAATGATTTTCTGAGTATGACATCTGAGGTCCTTTAATCGTTTTAACCCCAGCTCTTTTAGGAATTGGAAAACTGATGTGGAAAGAAGCAGACAGGAAGGGTCTTGGGTAAGGACCAAGTATAGACGTGGGTTGAGGCAGACACTGGTACAGACAGAGCAGGTGCAGGTGACAAGATGAAGAGCTCTCAGGTAGCAGGTGCTCCTTTGGGCATGTGAGTAAGTAAGAAATGTTTAATGGAGGCTTGCGGCATGGACTGATGGGGAGCGAGTAGAACATAGGAATACCTATGCCCAGAGCCAGAAATATTTAGTGATCCAGCCGGACCATGACTCAGATTCCCGGCACCATTAAGTGGTGAGACTGGTAAAAATACGAGAAAAGCTTGCAGTTGCAGGGATTCATGAAGTATGATGATATTTAAAGAGAATTTGGGCCAACCAGCTCTCAAAAAGTGTAATTCTTAAATGCTTATATTTGGAATGATACAGGAAGTAGATGCTACCAAAACCAGAGGGGATTCCAAAAAGGCTTGAACTGAGAGAAGCTGGGAATCCAATAAAGGAAAAAAGAGGAGGTAGCCCTCAGCATGGTGGTGGAGAAATCCAGGAGAGCATCTGTGAAACAGACCTCGAGGGAGACCAGCTCCAATTGAAACAGGTCAGAAACCTCTGGGCAATATTTGTTATACAGAAGGAAATTGACAGAATACCAGATTGAAAGGAAATGTGTAGGGCTACATAAATAAGTACATATGGGGTGGAGAGGGCAAATTAGAATCTGTTGACCTGAAACAAACAGATGCCAGATATTTCTCCAGCAAAGACGGGTTTATTCGGGATCAGCAGAGAATGCATTTTGGGGTCTGCCACCGTGGCTAGCCACGTGCAAGTCCCTGCCTGGCACGGGAAGAACACCCTTATGCAGGGGGCAAAGGCAGGTGGGAGGGCCGTAGTGAACAAAGAGCCCATGGCTCTTCATCAGCTAAGTCCTTGCCAGGAAAGAAGAGGTTGGGCTCTGCTACCATCAGAGTGTGAGAGTTCCCCTTCTGGCCCCCCAAATCTATTTAATTGAAGTTTCTGTTTATTAATTTTTTACAAATCTTAAAAGCAATAGCATTGTTCAGGAAATGAAAAGGAGTCTTGTGATGTATGGGGCTTGGCTGTGAATAGCATTTGCATTGTCATAGTAACATAAGAGTTAATATTGGTCTAAGCAAATTATGATGGGAAAGAAAGGGAAAAAGAAGAAATGGAAAGTATTGCGGGGAAGAGGAGGGGTGAAAGTGAGCTAAATCCCCATCTTCCATACTCAAAATGCAATAAATATTGTCACAAAATGAAAGTCAATAACTAGCAATTAAAGGATAATATTTACACTTTAGAGGTAAATACCAAGAAATTTATTAAAAGGGTTGAATTGTTTGCCGGTGGGAGGGAGGACAGGGGCTGCTATACCTTGTGAAAGTTGGCGACTCTTTGAATTGTGGGCAAGTATAATTCTACTAAAAATAAAAGCCGACTTAAGAGTAAAACAGCAAGAAAATAACACAGTGATATCCTAGTGGCTATAAAGAGTTCAGATATTTCCTTAAGCTCAATTTACTTCCACTGGAGAATGAGAGCTAGCTGTGGACGTGGATCAGAGAAACAAAACAGTCTCCTAAGTTTTTTTTTTTTTAATGTTTTCTAAAATAGAGTGAGGGCATCAGGAGACACAGACCCTTGAATTATACAGAGGAAATACATGCTTAATTACTAGGCTAATGAGGTGAGTGACCAGCACACATCTGAATCTTAATTTATAATTCATTTGATGATTCTGAGACCCTGATTATCTTTAGGAGTAAAATGCATACAACATGGTGAAATATGCTTCTTTATTTGGTGTGCGACATAACAAAACCACATAATCATCACAATTTGTTCCTTCTGATTGATAGAGCCATTTGGGCACCCTTAATATCATCAATTAGAGTTTTATGCATAATTAAATTGTACAGCCAATTAGTGCACAATGAAATAAAAAGGTCGGCTAATGAATAATGGAAATTCTCCACGTGAATAGCGAAATGCTGTTTTGAAGGCAGTGATTTCTCTGCAATGTCATTTAAACCACTAAGCTGGAATCGTGAGTCAGATTTCCATTTCTGGTCTAGAATTTTTCATTTATTTTTAATTAACTAAGTAGATTGTAGCTCTGCAAGAAAATGAACAGAGAAGTGATTTATTTACGCACTGGATCCTCAATCATCGGTTAATAGGTATGAGCAGCTTAAATAGTTCATTACACATCATAAATGCCCCGTAAATATTATCTATTATAATCATTATTCCAAACCAGAAGTGGTGCCACTATTTATTTTGCAGGAGGTTTATACAAATAAACTCCATGTTCTGTAGAGTCACATAGAGTGGTTAGAAGCCTTTCTTTTCTGTATTTTTGCACACTTTTCACTTTAAGGAAATGAGTACTATTTTGTTCTATATTTCTGAAATATTTTTTTATCAGAATGAGGTTCTTGAAATGAAGCAGCTCACTGTCTGTATTACATTTGAGAATGCTTCACTATTTTCCTGTTTTGGTAACCAACCAAGGCCATGCCAGTCTCATGGTTAGCAGTAATAAATACACTAGCCTATTCTCCTTTGCAGCTTCAGCACTTTGAGAGTTTCGTTTTGTTTTCTCTGATTGGTTATTCTGTGATTTGACTGTACTATGTCCCTCTGACCGTTCCCTGTGTTGGTATTCCTAGCACACTTTTAACTCTTTAAATATAATATTTATTCCATTTTAAATGGAGTCAAACTATAAACAATAAGATTTAACTGATCTTAGTATATTACTTTGAATCGGTAATATCAAATTCAAAAGACAAAAAGGGTATAAAGTGAAAAGTATAGAATTTCATAGATTCTACACTGTGCTTTTTTTTTTTTTTAACATTTTAACATGTCTGAGGTTGAAATATGGGGATATGTCTTATAACCAGCGATTCATGACATTGTAATTCACGCTGTTCTTTCCTAATTTTCCTTTTTAGTGGCACATCTTAAAGTTGGTGTTGAGTCAGATTCACTGAAACATGGGATGGCCACCAGCATCACTCAGTTTCCCTTCCAGGTTCACCGTCGTGTTCATTATACACCCTTTGGAGATTCGCTGTGCAGGTTCCTGTATCTGCAGTGAAACTATGTCTCCTATTTTTACACCAGTATTAGGATTCCATATGTAGTCACCCATGTCTTGCTATTATCCCATCATAACATGTACCTCAAAGGTGTTCTTTGCCGGTTCAGGCTGAGCTGCTTCATTTTGGTGCCTGTTTAGTGGATGCCTGTCATTTCCTGACGCTCCCCCGCTGAAGAGCATGGAGCCATTTCTAAGGTTTTGCTGTTAAATGCAACAGATGCAATAAATATATTTTAAATAGGACATTTACACACATAGAATTATAGCTATAAGTAAAAAACATAGTAATTCATGAGCAAAGCATTTTTAATATTAAGAGAAATTTTCCACTGAAGTTGCACCAACTCACAATCTCACAGCCAAGTGTAAAGGTGAAATCTGTGTTCACACTCTCAGGACTGCCCTTGCCTATCATACTCTTTTCTCTCTTCAGTACCAAGGTGAGAAATGGTCATTCACTGTACTTTTTTTTTAATATATAAATTTATTTATTTATTTATTTTTGGCTGCGTTGGGTCTTCGTTGCTGCGCGCGGGCTTTCTCTAGTTGTGGCGAGCGGGGGCTACTCTTCGCTGTGGTGCACGGGCTTCTCATTGCGGTGGCTTCTCTTGTTGTGGAGCACGGGCTCTAGGCGTGTGGGCTCAGTAGTTGTGGCACGTGGGCTCAGTAGCTGTGGCTCGCGGGCTCAGTAGTTGTGGCACACAGGCTCAGTAGTTGTGGCTCACGGGCTCTAGAGTGCAGGCTCAGTAGTTGTGGCACGCGGGCTCAATAGTTGTGACTCGTGGGCTCTAGAGTGCAGGCTCAAGTTGTGGCGCACGGGCTTAGTTGCTCTGCGGCATGTGGGATCTTCCCAGATCAGGGCTCGAATCCGTGTCCCCTACATTGGCAGGCAGTTTCTTAACCACTGCGCCACCAGAAAAGTCCCACTCACTGTACTTTTAATTTGTATTTCTCTAATTATGAGCGGGGTCGAGCATTTTTACATCTGGGAGAGCCACAGGAGTTTACTTTCCTATGAAAGGCCGTTCCTATATTGTAAATCTTTCATTGGGGATAATGTGCATAGAGAAAAGTTAATGCTGTAGCTTTACAGCTTGACCAGCTTTCACAAGCTGAGCACCTGTGTCGTCAGCCCCGTCAGCCCCCGATAAAGACATGGAAGGTTAGCAGCCCCGCAGAACCTTCTCTCTGCCCTGTCAGTCCTTGACCGCCCCCCTCACTCTGGGCGCGCACACACACGTGCACACACACCCGCGCGCGCACGTACATGCCCGCCCTCTGCGGACCCTCTGAGGTGGTGACGGCCCAGGTACAGGGGCTGTTGCAGCAGCACGACCGTCACAGGACAGGTGTGCAGCCTGCCAGGAGCTAAACCTGCACCTTATTAAAAACAACCGTCTTTAACTCACACTCAGACCTTTCATCCCTAAAGGTCAGGTGCCAGAGGAAAAGGCCTTTGTTATAAATGTTTACAGCGGCCTTTTCACGGACACCCATCAAACCCCACGGGCGCCGCTGTCAGGGGCATGCTGAGCACAGGTGGGACCACGTCCGCCCAACAGGAGAATCCGGGGGGCTGAGCCAGCATCACCTGCTGAGCCCTGTCAGCTGGCATCTCCCCAGAGCATTTACCAGCCAGGCTGCCCAACTGTTGTTGTTACCTGGAAAATAAAGAAAAACCCAAGAACCGCCTGAGGGAAATCCTCCAATTTAAACGTAGGTCTCTAGAACCTCCTTTTGTCCTGACTGTTACTCAGCAGTACCTGGGACGAGATGAGCTCTTCTGGGCGCAGCTTTAATTAGGGACCCAGCAAGGCTCGGGACCAGGAGAAGTGGAAGAAGTGGATGCAGACGTCGCTCTGAGTGTATGTTTCCGGAGGACTCTCCCACGCTCACTGACACCAGAGGACCTTGGGTAACAGGCAGCTTGGAATACCCAGCGACGGCCTTGACCATCAGCCCAGGACTGAGCCTCTTTGTGATGAAGTGTGCACGCTGTCAGATTGCAGAGAACACGTGACACTGGTTGGTTCCAGGGACCCAGGCGATGTGGCTGGTGCCGGCCACCGGGACTGGGACATCGATATTGTAATCTGAAAAGTGTCACCCACGGGGGGCACCTGCAGTAGCCTTAGGGGGGCCAACGTTTCACCCGTAAGCAAAGCACATTTGCCTTTGCTGTAGAGCGGCCCGGTGGCTGCTCAGAGCTCAGCCGAGTGAACTCCTGACGTCTTTGTTGCAGCCACAGCTCTGTGCCCTGATGGCAGACACCCTTTATTTCAGATCTGGGGACGCCTTGACTCAGTAGCTACAGCCCCCTTCCTCTGGTGCAGGCTGCAAGGCTTGCGGCATCCACGTATGATAACATGTCTTCTCCTAACAGAGGAGAGTGACAGCAATGAAAGCACCATGAGGGAAACTTGTTTCAGTTCTACCTTTTGCTGCTCAGTCCCTAAACATTAGGCGAGACAGGCAGGACACTGTGGGATCCTCACTCGTCCAGCCCCCTCCCTCTAGGCTTGGGCTGGAGCATTTGCTTCTGAACCTCACCGAGTCACTTCACATGCCCTAGCAGCCTGTGAGGCCCTCATCTCTTCCCTTCCACACGTCACGTCTGCTCACTATCACCTTCTTCCCCAACTTCTAAGAACTCCGAAGGGCCTGGTTTCACCCTATGTGCCAGCTAACGTGTTGGCCTGCAAGGATGCATCACATTCCTGGATCAGAGACAAAAACTCTGTTAATCACGGCAGAGCGATCAGCATAAGCTTCATATTTGCATCGGTGGCCCTTGACCCCAAATCCCACGGGGCGACACAGACCTGGGAGGGTGCTTCCTCTGTTCTAACTTTGAGTCACAGCTGAAGGACCCCTCGATATTAAGGAACCTGAATTTTTTAATAATCGTCTGCTACACATCTGCCTAACCTTGGCTGTGTAAGAAGCAGCACTTCCAAGGGCCGTGTGCTGTAGGAAAAGTGTCGTGGCCGTTACAAAGGGGAAACGCAGCTGCTCTGCCATAGCGAGCCTTGCAGGATGCCAAGCTGAGCGAGCAGCGCAGACGTGAGTGAGAGAACAGCGGCTACGGCATCCGTGAAGGGGCGCTCTGGGGGGGACATATTGGCTCCAGAGTCGAGCGGGGGGACTGCTGCAGTGGCCCAGCTGGGAGAGAGCAGGGTGCCTGAATGCGGCCAGTGACACCAGGCACGAGGAGGGAACGCACCGGGGTGGTGAGGACGGGAGGAGGAGAGGGCCTTCGGCATTCCTGGCATCCGGTCTGGCCCGGCGGGGGGCGGTGGTGCTCACTACTATTTTACGACCCCACTCCCCATCACCAGGGACTCGCAACGTAGAGGTTAACCAGTAAGAAAGGATCACCTTGTACGTTAAGTGGCTGTGTGTATGTTTTAGTCATTTCACCCATGTGAAAGCATAGAGGAAATGATGCCATCAGCAGTGACAGTTTTAAGAGGCGACGCTGATGATGTATAGTGGCGTTTTATTTCACTGCCCTAACAAGAACCTTTTCTTTAGTAAGAGACTTATTGAGCCACTTGATATGGCCTGTTTGCTTAGAAGCCCAGGTAATGAAAGCACTTTGTCATGTTTTGCTTGCGATGGCCGTCTCCAGCTTTTCATTTCAAGGAGATACAAGGGACAGAGGGACCCCTGTTTCTTATCACCCACAGCCTTTTGTGGCCACTGTTTGACTTTAGCAGAGATTTATGATCTGGGAGGAGGAGGTTAAGTGATCTGCCATCCCCAGCGCAGCCCCGTCCAGGTTGATTTCTATAAAATGGGCAACGGATCATTCTGTGCTGTAAACATCACCTTCAGCAAAGTTGAAATTTCAGTGCCTATTGCACATTCGCTCAAATTTCCTCTCTAAGACTGAAAGAAATAGAGGTCGGCGCTAGAAATTTTAGTGTTATTTCCAAGGGGAACATTTATCCTTTCACGTCAAGGCCAGCGGACTCAGGCCACTGAAAGCTTACGGAAGGTAGGACTTTAGCTGGAGCCCCGACGGCAATTCCCATTCTTGTCAAACAACTATTTTCCAGACATTTTTCTCTGTACTCACACTTAATTTTTATGTTTTCTGAAATATTTTAAAACCTGTACGATGATGAGAAAACTCTAAGTGACAATACATCAGGCAGGGAGTTTTTGAATTATTTGCTGTTTGTATCCATCAGGAATCTTTTTATTTCAAGTAATTAAAAAAGTACCAACCCAGGCTGCCTTGGAAGCTCGCGAGGCGGCATTGGCTCTTCTAGAGGAGTGAGTTTTGATCCGAAATCGTCTGTGTCCCACCATCGGCTCTGCCGCCCAGGGTCTGACGATGACCTTAAACAGTGGCTCTCCAGCTGTGGTCCCCAGGGAGCTGCCTGCCCACCTGGGCTGTCCCTCGGATGCCTGGGCACAGGAAAGAGAATATTTTTCACCAAAATTTAAACAAAGCTTTGAAAGGTACTCTGTATTCATTTTAGTTGCCTACCTGCCCTGGGGGCAGTGGCCATGCCCAAGAACACGGGTTCCTGTGATAATTTAGGCCTGAGTCACAAGTGCGGTCGTGGACACAGAGGTGCAGTCAGCCACCCCAAAGGGTGGGGCGAGCGGGGCCGTGACAGGCAGACACAGACATCCCGGTGCTCTTAGCAAAGGAAAGGAAGGGACGCCGGAACCCAAATCGGCAACCGTCCACTACAAAGTATAATTAATAAACACACTTTTATTTATATAACTTAAATATTGTCACCACTAGGGCCAAACAGGTGGTTTTTTTTTTTTCTTCTCCTCCTGAGCTTCAAGGAGTCTACTACCTACCAGGGAAAAGAGATTTTTAAAATACTTAGTATAATATCACGGAACATGTGACGTTTTCTGTTGTCTCAGTTTGTCCTCTAATTTAATCTTTGTTTCCAAAGCAGAAGACAGTCGGTGCTACGTAGGTTGACCTCACACCAGGCACTCAGTAAATAATACAATAGCCATGGTGATGACGACGAAGACGATGAGGATTCTGCAAAATAGCTTTCAGAACACAGGCCCCAGACCTTTTATTTTTATTTTCAATAATAAGCCTTCTTCTAGTTCCTAATATTTTTTAACAATAGTCTGCTCAGGCCTTCCCTAATTCACATTCAAAAACGATCCTTTGGGTCATTTCCACAGGAAGCTAACTTTATTAGGAAATCTAGATTCTTCCAACTTTAATGAATGGAAGGAAGCTTCAGCTTGGACGGAACCGTACTGAGCACGGATGTTACAGAGGAACGTCAAGGACCCGTGTTTGCAGGGAGGAGGGGTTTTATGCCGTCGGGGTCCCAGAAAAGACTTTCTGTGGGGTCTGGCAGGTGACTGCCAACTGGGTCTGGAAGGATAAGGACTTAGAACCAAGTGAAGAAATGATTAAAAAGCTAGGGAATTGTCACCATCATCTTACTACATTCTGTGTCCTCCAAGCCACAGAAGGACTTTATCATACTGGGGTCCTTTGTTGCTGTGCCTTTGTTTGCATCACTGATTGCTTCGAACAAATCACACCCCTCTCAGGGCCCTGCTGCTTTGCATATGCTCCCTCTCATCAATTAAACTTTCATCACCAGCAAGAACAACCATCGCAGTGAGTGAGGGCCTCCTACGTGCCAAGGCTTACGCTGGGTGCTGGGGTCTGGCTTCTCCCAGGAAGGCAGCGCGGACCTTCACCCGGGTAAGGTGCCCACAGGTCACACAGAAAAGTGTCTTTTTAAAAAATGTATTTTATTGAATTATAGTCAATTTACAATGTTGTGTTAATTTCTGCTGTACAGCAAAGTGATTGAATTATACATATATATATTATTTTTCATATTCTTTTCCATTATGGTTTATTACAGGATATTGAATATAGTTCCCTGCTCTACAGTAGGACCTTGTTGTTTATCCATCCTGTATGTACTAGTTGCATCTGCTAATCCCAAACTCCCACTCCATCCCTCCCCCAGCCCCACTTGGCAACCACAAGTCTGTTCTCTATATCTGTGAGTCTGTTTCTGTTTCGTAGATAAGTTCGTGTCATATTTTAGATTCCACACATAACTGAAATCATATGGCGTTTGTCTTTCTCTTTCTGGCTTACTTCACTTAGTATGATAATCTCTAGGTCCATCCATGTTGCTGCAAATGGCAATATTTCGTTCTTTTTACAGCTGAGTAGTATTCCATTGTGTATATGCAGAAGAATGTCTTGGTCCTAGTGTTAGAGGCCGTGAAAAAGCTGTCTGCTTGGTTTTGGAGGAAGATTTTTTTAAAAAATAAGTGAATAAAGATGTGAAGAGATGAGGAAAGCTAATTTATGGGGGAGTGGCAGAAGCAGTTTTGGGGAGACAACATATACTTTTCCTCTTGCTTTGCTAAAAATAAACAACTAGGGTTGGGTGATCTTGCTAGAAATCATGCTTTGAAGGATATAGGAAATCACCCACCCGTCATGACTACATCTTTTCCATAACTACCTTTTGCAAGTTTGCAATTTGTAAAATATTTTTGTGTCTCAATATCTCTTATGATGGGGAAAAATAATTTCTATGTAATGGAGCTATTTTGTTCTAATATCCCAACCATGAATTGAAGGCTCTCTGGTCAGATTGCCATTATGCAACTTTTCGGGTTACTGTGTACATTACCGTTTTAGACCACAGAACCTGTGAGTGTTCTGATCACTGCACTGTCTTTGTACTGTGATCTTACTTTCAGGGCAGCAAGCTGCATGCCAGGGAAACGGCATTCTGGGGTAAGGGGCAGAACAAGAAGACGCTTCTAGTTCCTCACTGGAGGTGTTTTAAATGCCCTCAGACAACACAGGGTGACAGCTTTTCTTAGAACGTACACTTCTGCTAATGTATGAAGCTACCTATGTATCTTTGCCCTCCTTTCTTTTTGTTGGTTGTGTTGTAATTCTTGTTTTTTAGAAGCATCATGCATTATATTCAGTTCTCTTTTTTATTTGATCTATTTGAATGCTGATAACTTGCCTTGCGTTCAAGAGCAGGCAGAACTAGGTGCTTTTTGAATCGCAAAGATAAGCGTGACATTTTCCGTGGAAAAGTCCATGAAGGTATCTGAGATCCCTGGGCGCCATGTAGCGTTTGACGAGTGATTCTCTCCCACCGTTTGAGGATGTCTTTGTCTGATTTGAACACTGAGCACTGGTCACCCTGTTGTGACATAAGTTTCCTGGAGTTAGAAAAGCACCAACAGCGTCAGACAGAGGGGGCGGGGCTGACATGACCCACGTGGAAAGCTCAGATTCCACTGATGAACTAGCTCCCTCATCCACAGGACAGTTGTCGACAATTCCACCATTAGACACTTACTTCTTAAGGGACTGACCTTAAAATGTGATGATTGCTGTGGCACTGGCATCGCTGTTTGCGTCTGGAGCTGGAGGATGAAGCTCCGGGGTCCTGACTTTCCTCCTGGGCGCCCGGTGGGTGCTGACGACCTGGGATCAGGTGCAGAAGGAACCCCTCGGCCGGCAGAGGCGGGGCTGGTCAGCGGGGGCCAGGGAAGTAAATATACTTCTGCGAAATGCCGAGGCGCCACAACCTATGACAGCCTCAGCCTTGGCTTCCTGGCCCCATGACCCTCCTGCTCACGCCCGCCTCACCCCCTGACCCTGCCCAGGGATGCCTGCTGGTGCAGGTCCCAGCTCGGGCCTTGCTCCCTGCAGGCATCTCTCCCTGGGCTCCTGAGCGTCTCAGCTGGGATGTCAGGCTGTGGGTGACCCCACCCAGGGCCCCGCTGAAGCAAAGGCTCCCTACCGCCCGCCCTGCTGTTTCCCACCCATTGCCCCCGCTTTGCTTCCTGGCGTTTAGGATCCAGTGTTTCTTGCTGCACATCCTGCTGCATTCCCTTCACTGATTACGTTGTCTGAAATACATGTGCCTGAGTATGCTGGGTACTACTCAGAACCGGAGTGTTGTGTCCAGAAACGACGGCTGCTTGACAATTTAGTCAGTGCTGTGCATTTCACAGTTGCCCTTCCTCCAAGAGTGGACGGAAGGCCACTCCCAGACGCCCCAAGACACCGAGCATCACAGCCCCCGGCCTCCCGCTCCCGCGACGGGCGAGTGCGAAGGCTTCTCATCCGCCTTTCTAGTTCCCAGTCCCGGTGAGCAGATTGTATGTGTTTATTGGCCAGTCTTTCTTTCCTTAAATTGCCTGCGTAGTAGGTTATTTTTCTAGTCTATCTGCACCTACACATAAATATGAATAATTTTGGAAAATAGGATTGCTATAAATATTTTCTCTTAATTTTACTTCTGTTATTGAGTGTTTTGTTTTATAGGATATTTCATTAATCAAAATGGCGAATTTTTCCCCCAAGTCTTCTGTTATTTTCATTTTGCTTGGGAAGTCTTTTCCTACACCACTGTTACTTCAAATATTGTCTTCAGTTTTCTTCAAGTATTGATATTTCTTTCATGTTTATTTTTTCAGTTGATCTAAAATTTTGCTATTTGTCTCCTATATTTTTCCTTTTTTTCTAAGTGCTCTGGTGTTTTCTTTTTAAGAATCTTTTAAACGTTTATTTCCTATTCTGAATAAGAAATGGATTCACGTGGTTCAACAACAAAACAAACGCAATTAAGCATCTGTTGCTCCCATCTCATCCCTTTCTGACATTCTCCCTCATTTCCTCTAGGAAACACTTTTATCCATTTAATGAGTGTCTTGTAATGCTTATTAGTGCAGATGCAAATACAAATATATATTCTTCTTCCTTACTTTTTCCTTTCATTCCCCAAAGCTGTTACTTTCTGTGCCATGCAGTGAATACGTGCTTCAGCTAACAGTACATCCTGGAATGTGGTCTTGTCCCTTGACTGTGTCTGTACGTGTGTGTATTCTTTTGGACCTCCAGTGAGTCTTCATACTTTTGGGAAATTAGACCTAATTTGTGATAGGAATTGCAGCTGGTTTAACTTTGCTAATCATGTGTTTTGCTATGTAAAAAAATTTAATTTCTAGATAGTCCAAATTTCCCATCTTTTATGGCTCCTGCATATTGAATTATCGTAAAAAATGCATTCCTTTACCCATGTCAATTTTACTTTTAAAAAAAAAAATCTCTTGTTTTCTTATAGTATTATTATGGTTTTGTTTTTACATTTCAATGTATGATCCATTTAGAGGTTCGGCTGTAGAAGGAAGGGAAGAGACATTATCTTTTTCCAAATTGCTATCTGTGTGCCCCGTACAGTTTATTGAAATGTTCATTCTTAGGTCCAAATGCTTTGTAGGGCTTTTTCTGATAGAAAATTCCTGTATGCATTACTCCTTTTCTATTTTCTTCCATCAGTCTGGTGTATTCAAATGCCAAATGGACAGTGTTTTTATTATTGTGGTTCGTAGTTATGTTTAAAATCTGGTAGGTCCTGTCCTTACTCAGTTTTTCATCTTAAGACTTTTCTGCACCATTGTTGCTTGTTTCTTTTTCTAGTTTCAGGGGAAAAAGTGTTTTGTTTATATGTTCACTGGATTCATAATAAATTTGCATATAAGGATCTTTGAAATATTTATGATAGTGAATTTTCCTATTCAAGAATCTGGTCAGTCTTTCTATTTGTTCAGTTCTGCTCTTGGGCACATCAGGAGTATTAATATGGTAATATAGGTTTTGTTCATTTTATTTGTAACTTTATTTATAGGAGTTTATATTTTTGGTTGCCATTATAAATGAGATCTTCTGTTCTAATTTATCTTCTAACGTCTCATTATTTTTACACGTGAAGACTGTTAATTTCTTTATATTTGTTATATGTCTCGCTAATTTACTGAATCCTCAATTGCTTCTCAATTGAGTTTCCAAGAACGTAGTTATTCCAACTGTTTTCTTTGCTTCCTCCTTATAAAATTTTCCTGTCTCTACTGTTTACTTTTCTCATGCCTAATGTATTGGTTAATGTCTCCATTAAGGTTATCAGTGACATGGGGGAGAGGAGACCATCCTTGTCTCGTTCCTGAATTTGTCAGGACTTCAACATGACCCCAGAAGTGTGATGTTGGTTTGGGCTGATAACATACCTAGACACTTCCATGTGGAAGTGATACTGATGGCGTGACCCGTGAACACAGCAACTCTGAGAACGTAAGAGAATGACCCCTGGGAGGAGAGTGACCCTTGGGTGGTGGGTCCAGTCAATGGTGGAGTCCACTGTGTGCCAGGATGACGTGCTTCCAGCCGGGGGGTGGTGGTCAAGCAGCCACTGGGTCTTCTGGACGCTCTTGGCAGCGTACCATTCCCCGAGGTACTTCTTTCATTTTGCAGTGCGTATCTCCTTTTCCTGTCCCAAGCATGGAAGTGGAGTAAAATGATCCAGTTCCCGAGAGCAGCTCAGATCTCGGGAGCGGTAAACCGTGAACCCTTCCTCCTCAGGGATGCCCAGAGGTGTCTCTGGATTCCCAGGGCTCCTGCTCTGGGTCTTAAGACTAAGCTGTCCGATGGCTGAGGGGCTGGCTCTCCATGTCCTTGAGGCTGGACCTCCGGGCCACCTGCTGCGGTCTGCGGATCATGGGCGTGGGAGAAGGTGCTTGTTACTTTGGGGTCTGCTGAGACGCTTTGAGGCTTAGAGACACACCACCTGGATGATGACTTCTAACCACTTGCTTAAGTAACTAGTGCGTGACACCAGGTGTGAGATAAACTGACTACAATAACCAGTGGTTTTCACACCTCCTCCTTCAAGTAGGAAGTGGCAGGAACAAAACTCTTCGCCTGGCCTTGCTAGTAGAGACAGCTGCGTTCCTAGGAGGTTCCCGATGAAGACAGCTCACGGATACTTGCCTGTCCTGTTCCATCTCAGTCACAAAATCAATAGGAGAGGACAGAATGTCAGACAAAATGACCCCCAAATCGTTGTTGTGGCTTTGGGATATTGTAGGACACTCAACATTTGAATTAGGGCTCAAGTATCAGTTTAAGTACTCTCTTACAAAACATATTAATATGGTGAGGAACCTAAGTGTTTTCATGGTAGAAAAAAAAAGTAAGCTGCAATCCGGCCAAGGGAAGGCACACCACTATGGGGCTAACGTGAGTATATTGGGAGGGATGAAGCTGCCAGACCAAGGGCCACGCAACAGAGAAGCTAGGTGTGGTCAGTGCTAGCGTGGTTGACACAGAGACCCACATTTCTGGGTGGATTCCCTGTTAGTCTCAAGGAGCCCTCTAACTTCGTAATCTGCCGGACTGAGGTTTTCAGTGGGAGACTGGAAAAGCAGATTCTTCTACCTTTGTGATCATACTGCTGATTAGTTTCTCTCCCCTTGAAACGCAGAACAGTTTTATATTTATGACATAGTACAGAGCGGGAACCCACTGGCTGGGTTGGCGTGTCCATCTGTCAGTGTCACGCACCATGTGCCCCTCGCATTCACACAGGGGCTCCTCCTTCCCAGGGTTGGAATCAATCGAGTTCAGCACACAAGTAATTCAATGACAAAACCATTACAGGGGTGGCATTTTCTTTGGTCCCCCATGTCCAGTTTGCAATGACATTAGGATTTCTTTGCTGTAAATATTCCCCCCTCAATGGCCTCTGATAAAAATGGATCATCTCATCAGTGCAAGGTTTCTCAGAATTAGTGTCTTCTATGGCCCTGTACTGACCATGCCCCTAAATTCCTAAATATTGGCTTTGGAAATTGACATGGGGTGTGGGGTCTCTCCAGAGCGATCTTATAAAGAATCTGGAAGGAAGGCCCCTGGGGCTTTTCGTTCTCCCTGAGGAGAGCTGTGATCACTGCTCTGAGGGCAGGGGCCCCCTAAAGCAGTTGGATCAGCACAAATTATTGGTGATGCCGTAGAAGGTCCCTTACAGTTCAGGTACAGGAAGAATTCAGGCCCAAGATTCCTGAGTGTTTACCTTGATGTTTTCCCTTGGCCTGGGTCCCTGCAGTGTTGACATCCTGGTTGACAGTTGGTCAAGGCTTTTGCCAAGGCAGCCGCAGCTGCTCTGCTTGCTGAGAAATTCACCTCTTCTCATTGCATTAGCACTTTTTGGACTGTTATTAAATCACATGTAACTAGTAGGCAGACTGTGAATTTGGGGCGGTGCTATTCCAAAACCGATTTGTCAGAACTGGACATGGTGACTCCGAATAGACTAAACAATGGCCTCACGGGAGGCCCAAGATCCAGACACCCACCTTCCAACGCAGTGGGCAAAACAGTCTAGCGATTTCTTATCACAGACTTACTCCACGTAAACTGCTCCAGTTTTAGGGTTTGGCAAATCTTTGAGCCATTTAAGGAAGTAGGTTGTTTTTGCTGTTCTTTTGTTTTAATTTGTTTGTTTGGCGTATCGATAAGAAGACCATCCTCTGAGTCTGATGGGGATTTAGATACATACATGAAAACTCTCTCTTTCAAAATGCCCGTATCCCTTCTTTTACCATTTTCTGTGGATGAACTATTCTCCAGTACATTGAATTGAGCCCTTGAATCCGGACTGATTTACAGAGGATGACATTTCATCCTACATGTACATGTCTGGAGGCGCGGAGGAAATGCCTGAGCTGAGGAAGACTCCCCCAGCCCACCCCCTCCCCGCAACCAGCCATGTGTCTTAGGTGCTCAGAGAATTATTGCAGTGATAATTCTTCCCTTCCTCCCATCCCCAGTTCCAGCTCTAAGTCTACCGTATACATTCAGACTCCACAGCTACTCAACAGCCTGCTAGAATTCTGATTTTATTCACAGTTAATTTTAGAGACAACGGTCCTGGAATATTTGAGAGAAATTTGGGGCCACAAATCAAGCAACAGGAATTGCTTCTTTCTAGACCTAATCTCCCTGAAAGCAATTAATTAGGTTATTTTCATAAGGCATCGTGCCAACAATTCAGAATTCTAAGAAATAAAGAGCAGAAAAGTTTTCCAAAGATTTCCCCCCCCTTTTTTTTTCCCTATGCATGGGCCAAGTATTTGACAAGGCAACCAAGAATCTCAGTGGGGAAAGTTATTCTTCAATATATGTTATAGGGAAAACTGGATACTCACATCCAAAAGAATAAAACTGGACACCTATCTTATACCACTCAAAACAATTAACTCAAAATGGATCAAAGCCTTAAATGTAAGACCTGAAACCTTAAAAGTCCTAGAAGAAAACATAGGGAAAAAGCTCCCTGACATGGGTCTTGGCAATGATTTTTTTGGATATGGCATCAAAAGCACAAGCAACAGAAAAAAAATCAATAAATGAGACTATATCAAACTAAAAAGCTTCTGCCCTGCAAAGGAAACCATCAATAAAATGAAAAAGCAGTCTATGTTATGGGAGAAAATATTTCCAAACCACATCTCCAATAAAGGGTTAGTACCCAAAATGTATAAGGGACTCATAGAACTCATTGACAAAAAACCTAATAACCCTATTTTAAAAGTGGGCAGAGGGCCGGAAGAGACATTTTCCAAAGAATACAAATAGCCAACAGGTAAATTAAAAGATGTCAAATTACTAATCATCAGTGAAATGAAAATCAAAACCACAATGAGATATCACCTCACACCCGCTGGAATGACTATCATCAAAACGACAAGAAATAACAAGTATTGGTGAGGATGTGGAGAACAGGGAACCTTTGTGCCCTGTTGGGAATGTAAATGGGAGCAGCCACTATGGGAAGCAGGATGAAAGGTCCTCAAAAAATTAAGAATAGAACTACCAGATGATCCAGCAATCCCCTTTCTGAGTATATATATCACAAGGACATCAAATCATTATCTTGAAGAGTAGTATGCACCCCTGTACTTATTGCAGCACTCTTCACAATAGCCAAGATACGGAAACAACCTAAATGTCCACTGACAGATGGATATACATAATGGAATATCATTTAACTATAAAAAGAAGGAAATCCTGCAATTGCAACAACATCGATGGACCTTGAGGACATTATGCTCAGTGAAAGAAGTCAGACAGAGAAAGACAAATACAATATGATCTCATTTAACGTGGAATCTTAAAAAAGAAACTCACAGAAACAGAAAGTATGATGGTGTAGCCAGGGATGGCTGGCTGGGGAACTGGGAAAATGTTCAAAGGGCATGAAGTTCCAATTATAAAATGAGTAAGTTCTCGGGATCTAATGTACGGCATGGTGACTGTAGTTAATAATGCTGTTATATATGTGAAAGTTGCTAAGAGCATAGATGGTAAATATTCTCACCACATACAAAAAAATTGTAATTATGTGAGGTGAGGGAGGTGTTATCTTATTTTGGTAATCATTTCACTGTGTGTGTGTGTGTGTGTGTGTGTGTGTATCAAATCATCAAATTGTACTCCTTAAATGTATATAATGTCAAATCTCAATAAAGCTGGAAAAAAATAAGGCATCCTGTTATTGAATACATATGTACACAGATGATGTGGGCATGTTACACTGTTTTGCCTCTTATTTTTATTTCCACAGACAACATTTTTAGCTTTGTGCTGAAACAACATACTCTATCCATTCTTTCTTTTACTAGCTTCATAATAATCCATTTTATGAATGTGCAGTAACATTTCACTGGCCACCTGTTGATGGATAGTTACGTTGGTTCTGTTCTTTTCTGTTAGAAATTAGCAGGATATTTTCTTGTGCAAATACCTTTGTTTGCATGCGTCTCTATTATTGCAGGTGATTGTAGCAGACACGGCAAGCTGTCTGCAAAACTCCTCCCATTTTTGGGTCAGACTAAGTATTTCAGTCTCCTTTGCTGTTACTTGTGGTCTCATGATTAAGTTTTCTCCAGAGGAAAGTGTAGGGTGACTTTTCTGCTTCCCATTCTGCCCTTCAAAGTCCTCCCATGCACATTTCCCTAATCTGTTTCTCATTTGGGAGGACAGTTCCGATAGTGGCTGAACTGGCACCCCCTGGGTCCCAGAATGTGACCTGGAAGGTAACCCTTCTCACCTGAACACTTGCCCCAGACTCTTGGTGAGTAAGAAATACACTTCTGTTTTACTGAAACATAGCAATCGCAATCTATGTGTTACTCCAACTTGGTCTAACCTAATTGATGCACCTTTTTAAAAAATAGGTATTGTCAAATCATCCCCTGAAGAGATTGTACCAATTTCCATGCCCCAAAATAGTGCTTCTGAATTCTGAGTAGTTTCTATTGCTCATTAAATTCTCATTACATCCATGAATGGAATGCATTATTATCCCCCATTTTATACATGAGAATATTTATGGTTAGTGAAATATGTAATGTTCCCAAATCATAAATCTAGTATGTGGCACAGCTGGGTTTTAAATCCAAAATTTTCTGATTACAAACACCATTTCTATACCAAAAATAGGACACATTTTAGAGAATAATGGGGAAATAGTATATAAAGGCAATAATGAGATCAAGTTGTAGAGGTCGCCTAGAACAAGGAAGAGACTAATATGTGTGTGTGTGTGTGTGTCTGCGGGAAAATGAGAAAATGAATGACATCATCTGGTGTGCACTGGAGTTGGAAAAGATCAGAGTCAGTAAGACTATTTTATAAACTATGATACTACTCCAAGATTAAGTTCTTTTATGTGAAATGTTGGCCAAATATAAATATTAATTGGGAGCTCATATCATGACATAAAAATTGCTTAGAACTGAAAAATTAGCGAGACTGTAAAAAAGAAAGCTTTGTGCAATTGAAGTGTGACAAGGTAAATAATTGTAAATTGGGACCACATTTCTCTGAGGATCTGTAATCTCCCATCAGCAACTCTAATATGGACAGAGAAGAACCTTCCATACTCAGTTGTTTCAAAGAAACCAAATTTTCAGTTGTTATAAGTAGATTTAGTGATTGGAAAAGATTATCATTTCACTCTTTTTCATTGATTTTCTACATTTTATTTTCCCATTTTTATTCTTAAAACATTACAGCAATTTATAGGACATTTCATCCAAAAACAGCAGATTACACTTTCTTCTCAAGTGCACATGGAACATTCTCCAGGATAGATCACATCTTGGGTCACAAATCAAGCCTCAGTAAATTTAAGAAAATTGAAATCATATCAAGCATCTTTTCTGACCACAACGCTATGAGATTAGAAATCAATTACTGGGAAAAAACGTAAAAAACACAAACACATGGAGGCTAAACAATACGATACTAAATAACCAAGAGATCACTGAAGAAATCAAAAAATACCTAGAGACAAATGACAATGAAAACACGATGATCCAAAATCTATGGGATACAGCAAAAGCAGTTCTAAGAGGGAAGTTTATGGCTATACAAGTCTACCTCAAGAAACAAGAAAAATCTCAAATAAACAATCTAACCTTACACCTAAAGGAACTAGAGAAAGAAGAACAAACAAAACCCAAAGTTAGCAGAAGGAAAGAAATCATAAAGATCAGAGCAGAAATAAATGAAATAGAAACAAAGAAAACCATAGCAAAGATCAATAAAACTAAAAGCTGGTTCTTTGAGAAGATAAACAAAATTGATAAACCATTAGCCAGACTCATCAAGAAAAAGAGGGAGAGGACTCAAATCAATAAAATTAGAAGTGAAAAAGGAGACGTTACAACAGACACCGCAGAAATACAAAGCATCCGAAGAGACTACTACAAGCAACTCTATGCCAATAAAATGGACAACCTGGAAGAAATGGACAAATTCTTAGAAAGGTATAACCTTCCAAGACTGAACCAGGAAGAAACAGAAAGTATGAACAGACCAATCACAAGTAATGAACTTGAAACTGTGATTAAAAATCTTCCAACAAACAAAAGTCCAGGACCAGATGGCTTCACAGGTGAATTCTCTCAAACATTTAGAGAAGAGCTAACACCCATCCTTCTCAAACTCTTCCAAAAAATTACAGAGGAAGGAACACTCCCAAACTCATTCTATGAGGCCACCATCACCCTGATACCAAAACCAGACAAAGATACTACAAAAAAAGAAAATTACAGACCAATATCACTGATGAATATAGATGCAAAAATCCTCAACAAAATACTAGCAAACAGAATCCAACAGCACATTAAAAGGATCATACACCATGATCAAGTGGGATTTATCCCAGGGATGCAAGGATTCTTCAATATACACAAATCAATCAATGTGATACACCATATTAACAAATTGCAGAATAAAACCATATGATCATCTCAATAGATGCAGAAAACGCTTTTGACAAAATTCAACACCCATTTATGATAAAAACTCTCCAGAAAGTGAGCATAGAGGGAACCTACCTCAACATAATAAAGGCCATATACGACAAACCCACAGCAAACATCAATATCAATGGTGAAAAACTGAAAGCATTTCCTCTAAGATCAGGAACAAGACAAGCATGTCCACTCTCGCCACTATTATTCAACATAGTTTTGGAAGTCCTAGCCACAGCAATCAGAGAAGAAAAAGAAATAAAAGGAATACAAATTGGAAAAGAAGAAGTAAAACTGTCACTGTTTGCAGATGACATGATACTATACATAGAGAATCCTAAAAATGCCACCAGAAAACTACTAGAGCTAATCAATGAATTTGGTAAAATCACAGGATACAAAATTAATGCACAGAAATCTCTTGCATTCCTATACACTAATGATGAAAAATCTGAAAGAGAAATTATGGAAACACTCCCATTTACCATTGCAACAAAAAGAATAAAATACCTAGGAATAAACCTACCTAGGGAGACAAAACACCTGTATGCAGAAAACTATAAGACACTGATGAAAGAAATTAAAGATGATACCAACAGATGGAGAGATATACCATGTTCTTGGATTGGAAGAATCAATATTGTGAAAATGACTATACTACCCCAAGCAATCTACAGATTCAATGCAATCCCTATCAAATTACCAATGGCATTTTTTACAGAACTAGAACAAAAAATCATAAAATTTGTATGGAGACACAGAAGACCCCGAATAACCAAAGCAGTCTTGAGGGGAAAAAATGGAGCTGGAGGAATCAGACTCCCTGACTTCAGACTATACTACAAAGCTACAGTAATCAAGACAATATGGCACTGGCACAAAAACAGAAATATAGATCAATGGAACAAGATAGAAAGCCCAGAGATAAACCCATGCACCTATGGTCAACTAATCTATGACAAAGGAGGCAAGGATATACAATGGAGAAAAGACAGTCTCTTCAATAAGTGGTGCTGGGAAAACTGGACAGCTACATGTAAAAGAATAAAATTAGAACACTCCCTAACACCATACACAAAAGTAAACTCAAAATGGATTAGAGACCTAAATGTAAGACCGGACACTATAAAACTCTTAGAGGAAAACATAGGAAGAACACTCTATGACAAAAATCACAGCAAGATCTTTTTTGATCCACCTCCTAGAGTAATGGAAATAAAAACAAAAATAAACAAAGGGGACCTAATGAAACGTCAAAGCTTTTGCACAGCAAAGGAAACCATAAACAAGACGAAAAGACAACCCTCAGAATGGGAGAAAATATTTGCAAGCAAATCAATGGACAAAGGATTAATCCCCAAAATATATAAACAGCTCATGCAGCTCAATATTAAAAAAACAAACAACCCAATCCAAAAATGGGCAGAAGACCTAAATAGACTTTTCTCCAAAGAAGACATACAGATGGCCAAGAAGCACATGAAAAGCTGCTCAACATCACTAATTATTAGAGAAATGCAAATCAAAACTACAATGAGGTATCACCTCACACCAGTCAGAATGGGCATCATCAGAAAATCTACAAACAATAAATGCTGGAGAGGGTGTGGAGAAAAGGGAACCCTCTTGCATTGTTGGTGGGAATGTAAATTGATACAGCCACTATGAAGAACAGTATGGAGGTTCCTTAAAGAACTAAAAATAGAACTACCATATGACCCAGCAATCCCACTACTGGGCATATACCCAGAGAAAACCATAATTCAAGAAGACACATGCACCCCAATGTTCATTGCAGCTCTATTTACAATAGGGAGGTCATGGAAGCAACCTAAATGCCCATTGACAGACGAATGGATAAAGAAGATGTGGCACATATATACAATGGAATATTATTCAGCCATGAAAAGGAATGAAATTGGGTCATTTGTAGAGACGTGGATGGATCTAGAGACTGTCATACAGAGTGAGGTAAGTCAGAAAGAGAAAAACAAATATCGTATATTAACGCATATATGTGGAACCTAGAAAAATAGTACAGATGAACCGGTTTGCAGGGCAGAAATTGAGACACAGATGTGGAGAACAAACGTATGGACGCCAAGGAGGGAAAGCTGCAGGGGGTGGTGGTGGTGTGCTGAATTGGGCGATTGGGATTGACATGTATACACTATGTGTATAAAATTGATGACTAATAAGAACCTGCAGTATAAAAAAATAAAAGTAAAAAAATAAAGCAACATGACTGCTAAAAAAAATTAAATTAAAAAAAATAAAGATTCACACACACACACACACACAAAACATGACAGAAAACCCAATGAAATATTTGAGAAGGAAATAAAAACATCCATAATCTGCTTCCCTCAAAAAGACAAGCAAGCCTCTAGTTCCTGCTTTTTCTGGTCTATACTTATGTCATGCGATGGCTTTCCAGTTATAATTATCGCATAAATCAGTTCTAAATTTCACAGTGCCTCGTAACTACATTATGATGCTATGGGGTCTTTATTTAATATTTTTAATGGCTGTATAGTATTTCTCCAATTTCACTTTAAGTTATGTGACATTTTTCTGCTCTCAAATATTTATTTCATTTATTTTTGCCATTTACAAATATACACATGTATCCATCTATTATATTGATATCTACCTATCTAGTGTATAGGCTTGTGTTTTGTTTTCTTTCAGATTTATTTTTCAGGATTTGGTTTCATCCATAATGTCAACAGGTCAAATTATATCAACACCATAAGGAGTATTGATCCACATCGCCAAACTATATTCCAAATTACATACATATAGAGACATGTCAGTTTTGCTGTAGCCTCACCAGTTTTGGGAAACAGGCTGATTGTTTTTCTTGTTGAACTGGTTTACAATAGCACTTCAGTGTATTAACTTGCAGTTATTTTACTGCCACACTGTTTCTGTCACATTCTGTTTAAAACGATAAACTTTTCTTCCCTTCCATGGTTAGTAGTTAATGCAAATGCATTTCATAAATAGTCTATGACTTTCTTACATAATTAGTTTTAATTTTACAGACATCACCAGCTAAATATTACTTGGGTGTGAATAATGCCTTAAAGCATAAATATATATTTGACTATTTTTTCTGAAAAATTTCAATAGGCATTTGAATAAAATTGATACAAAGCTCTAAAGCTCAGGTCTTCTTTTTATTTCAGATTTGCCACTAGAATCTATGACTCAAACACAGTAATAAGAGAAAGAGAATTCGTTTTTCTACCTGTAACTCAAAACAAATACGTAGGAAGCTATGTAACTACTTCTGAAATGATTTGACAGCTAGAACAACGTATGTTTGATTTTTCCATAAGCCGTTAAATTTCTCTCTGAGTAATAAAAGCCATGTGCCAACACATTTAAATGTTCACAGAGGCTTGCACTATTATAATGCTGCCACTCTTCTTTTTGAAAACATCTGCTTACATATTTTAAACACACACACACACGCACATACACACACACACACACACAGACGTTTCCCCAGAACAATAAGAAAAGGTAACTTCAGTGTAAATCATTTTCCCACTAAAATCTTATTTATGTACATTCTGTCTAGTGGTGGGACACTACTGAACTACTGCTACACTACCCATAAGGAAATTTCTCTAAATTAGTGCATGTATTCATAAGCTTATTTTTGTCTGTGTCGTTTTGTTTTAAAGCCTCGAATTATCAAAAAATGTGGGGGAAGGTGGGCTAGAGAGAAGTAAAATACATAATGAGATCCTACAATGATGCAAAATCGCTGAGTGAGTGAGACTTGATCCCCATAACTAAGTCTTAGAGTCTGATTTCTATTTAGAGGGGTAAACATGTGGGATCCTTTATTTATTCTCAAAGGGAAAAAAATGTCTTAAAGCAATTTATCTTCCTTATTTTTGTTACCATCAAAACACACATTGTCATTGGGGACTTGCTGACTGATCCCCAGGTGATGAGTCTTAATGTTATTGGAAGTTCCTGTTGTCTATTTTTCCAGCTTCCTTTGCATCTGTGGGTGGCTTGTGGCCAGATTCTAGGTCATGAGATGGAAATGGAAGTTTGTTGGAGGTGGTGGGGGGAGATGGGGAGCTTTGTGAAATTGTTGCCTTTCTTGATACAAAAGAGGGCTGGTGTCAGCTTTTCTTTACCTCACACATTTGAACTTCCTGCCTAACATGGCTGTAATGACTGGAGCAATGGCAGCCAGTCTGCAGTCATGAGGTCAAGGGCAAGCATGTTGAGAGAAGCTCCCTTTCCTTAGATGAATCACTGATGAACAGCAGGAGTAAAGAAACATCACAGAACATGTGAAATGGAAGACCTTGGAAACACGTGTAAGGCAAGCTCTAGGGATGCCCAAAATAGATAGGGGCTGTATTTTTTTAGGACTAACAAACTGAAAAGTTGCAGGGGGAGCCACTGAGCCAATAGAGGTGGAATATTGATGCTAATGGGACACTAGTATCATTCATCTACTAAGGAGGCACAGGGACACTAGGATTCCAGCAACAGAAGGGCTCCATTAATAGCCACAGCTCCTGGGGAAGTTTTCCTTAATAATCTGCCCCCCTGTTCTGCCTCCAGAGATATTTAGGCATCCTTTCCCATTGGTCCTATAATGCATTACTCTGTGCAAATACAGAAAAATGCATGTTCCGTACTTTACTGTAACTATTTGTTTATGTATCTGCCTCTTCTTTGGACTGTAATTTTCTAAGGAGCCTGACCTCTGCTTTTTTTATGTTGCGCTATCCAGACCTAATCTAAGTTTTAATATTTAGTAAATGCTCCATAAAAACTTGTCAAATGAGTAGATTTTATAAACGTCACAGCTACTGAAGTTGTCTGCTCTGAAGAGCTGCTCAGAGTGAGGCGTGTCTAGCCAGGGCGGTTATCCGGGATAAGACGCACTCATAGCCCATGCAGAACAAACTTTGAATATGGAGTATTTCTTCACATTTTTAACTGGCCCAACCTCGGCTTCTAGTAGCTGTGGTTGACAATCTTTTCTTGTTTTAAATTTTCTTCCTAGTGCTGTCTTGAATTTTCCAGTATACACCATGTCATGGAGAGAAAATAATAGTTTAGCTGGACTTTTTAATGACCATGAACTTACAGCAGCACTGGAGGAGAAAGGCTGACCATCTGGGGAACATTGCTGGTCCCAGGCTCTCGCTCATCTGTGGTGAGTGACTCCCCGGGATGGACTGTTTACTCGTCCTGTTAGTGCTCCTGAGCAAAGACAGGAGGCACCAGGTTTAAAATCAGGATTATCGCTCTTCCTATATTGGCGATCAAATCATGGGAGGCAGGCACAAGAGTCTAACAACAGCATATGAGTTTATTTTTATTTAATTGAGGAAAATGCATTCAATTGTTTGAGTAGGCAGCATATACACGTTCGAAGGTTAGAAAGCTGCAGGGAGTGAGGTGTACCTCTTCCTTACCTCCCCCTTATTCCCTCAGATTCCCTAGCAGAGAAAACCACTGCTGCCATTTCTTAAATACCCTTCCAGAGCATCTGCGGGCACACACATCCAAGTGTATCATAAACTGAGCTCTGCGTGACGCTTTCTCACTTTAAATGAATCTTGTACATCATTAGATATCAATACACCTTAAACTGCCTTCTTCTTTATCTAATTGCATTGTATTCCATCATAGAGCTGTGCCATGTTTAATCTCTCCTCTACCAATGGCTTTTTTACTTATTGCCAGTATTTCACTCTCAGGAGCAGGGGTGGAGCGTACACATGCCCCTCGTCCTCAGAGCATATTGTATCATGATACGTTACTTAGAGTGGAATTGTTCCGCGGAGGGAATTTTTTAAGCTTTATTGAGATACAATTGACATACAACATTGTGTAAATTTAAGCCGCAGGACCTGTTGATTTGATACATTATTGCAAAATGATCACCACCGTGCCAAGTGTCATGTCACATAATTACCACTTCTTTTCTGGGGTGAGAATATTTAGGACCGACTATATCCCCAATTGATCCTGTAAGGTCTTAATTTAAATTCCTACCAATAATGTGTAAGAAGATCTAGTTACTATATCCACCTTCCCCAATACATGGTATTTCCAAACTCTTTTTACTTTTACCAAGCAAGTAAAAAGTAGGATAAAATTGATATTTTAATGATTCATTTGTTGAGCATGTTCTGGAAACCCATTCCTCTTTGCGCCCCAGAGAAGCAGCATGTATTGGTGCTCCAGGGACCCCGGCGCGCGCCTCAGCAGCGGCGCGGGGACGCCGGCCCAGCTCCGCAGGAGCGCCCGGTCTCTGCCTGAGGCCTGATGTCGGCTGCGCTCCCGCAGCAGGTGAGGGCCCCGTCCTGGGCTCCGCCGTCCCGGGCGGGCGATGAGGAGACGGAAGACAGACTGGCCCTGGGGTCTCAGAGCCGCGAAGGCCGAGGGAGGACCGTCAGGTGGGTGGCCGGGGACCAGCAGGGTCTCGCGGGGCAAAGCGCGCTGCCCGCCCCACAAAGCCCGCGGGCTCCAGATCCATCTGCCCCCCTCCCCCCAAAAAGCAAACCAGAACAAACAAAACTAGCCACTGTGGCTAAATCGACGAAACTCCGATCAAGTCACGTAGCTCTGTGTTGCTGATGGAAACATTGGGCTGCAGACACCATTTCTCTGGGACGGAAGAGGGGAAGCCACGGCCGCGTCGGATCAGAGGTGCTGGGCTTGGGTGCCGGCAGGGAGCGGGCACCCGGGACCCGACTGCGCGCCCGGGGTCCCCCTCCTCTGACGCCCGCGGGCAAACCTCCTCCGCTCCAGCCGGGAGGACCGTGGGTGCGGGCGCGGGGGAGACGACGAGGCGGGGTCAAGGGCGCGAGGTCTCCCTCTCGCGGGATGAATAAGCCCCGGAGTCCGGGACCCCGTGGCCGGTAGGTAGGGACCCTGTGCGACCCTGTGCACAAGCTCAACCAGGCCTCCCGCGCAGTGCCGCAGACCGCGCGCTGCCCTTCCGACCCCAGTGCCTCCGTAATGAAGAGCCTCCCAGTGGCTGCCTTGTGACCCTTGGTGGAGCCTGCACTCGACGAAGCTACAGGGCACTGTCCCCTGGTTGCCACCTGCGCGCAAAGGCCGGGACGCAGCTGCAGGGGGTGATTCCATTCGGCGAGAGGCGCTGCGCTTCGCAACCCCCGCCCGGCCTCCCTGGCAGCTGCGTCCATCCCGGGACCCGGAGCCCGGAGCCCGGAGGCGTCCCCGGCAGCCGGGGGCTGAGCCCCGAGGGTGGGTCAGCGGGAGGCGCCTTCTAAATCTGTTCCACTGTAGTTACGTCCGCCGGGTTCCCGCGCAGCGGTGGAAGCACCGAGCGTGACTGACTTGAAGAAAATAGAGAAGGAATTTCGGAAAGGTGTGGGGTGGCGCCCAGGATCAAGACAACGGCCCAGCGCCTGGCCCTGGGAAGGAAGCGGCGGAGAGGAGTGACGGCTGGGCTCCTGGGAGGATGGATGCTGGGGGGATGCTGGGGGACCCGGCAGACCAGGCGCACGTGTCCCGGGCTTGCCTCACGCCCCTCAAGGCTCCAGCCCCCGCGAGGGGGGGTCCTGGCTCAGGGAGGCGGGGGAACTGCCCTGACACCCCACAAAATGACGGTCATGGGGAGAGCGTTCCCGGGGGTCGCTGGGCTCTGCTGTCAGGCGAAAAGGGCCCGGGCCGGTTCCACAAACGGTGACGTCCAGAGAGACGGGCGCTGCTGCTCGGGGCTCCCTTGCCTCAGTGAAGCCCCCTGTGGTCCTGTGAAAGCTGTCCAACCCAGACAAGGAGCAAGTCAGGTTTTGTCCTGTGCTGTCAGGAGCCACGGCTGGGGACGAAGGGCCGCATCACTAGGTGGTGGGCTCGCCGGGCGGGCGGTGAGAGTGTGGAAAACTAACGGGCCGTCACAGGAAGGGGCCAGAACGAGTGTGCGGGCCCCACAGCTGGTTCAGATTCAGCGGCTGTTGGAGGACCTCCTCGGTGCTGGACGGGCGGCCACATCCTGAATCCTCCAGACACAGGAGACTCGGTAATTCCCGGTCAGTCTTCAAGATGCGCCCCGAGGCAGGGGTCAGTGAGGAGTAAACTCTCACGTGCTGTCAGCGTGTTAGACAGGCTATATCACACAGGCCAATCGTAGCACTCCCAAATGTATCACATAGGAGCAGTGCTGGGGGCATTACAGCTGATCACACGCAGTATTTATTTCTCCTGAAATTAACTTGTGGTCATTGTTTACCAGATGTAACAAAACATATATTTACAGTTAGAGTGACATTTTTAATTGCAGAAAAAGGGAACACTGATGAATTTAATCACGATTTTTTGGTGAAAAAGAATGTTAAAGCAAGGGAAAACTGGCCTCTAACATCAGCATTGCCGGGCTGTGCATACTTGGGTAATGTCACTAATGTCTCTGCATTTCTGCTTCGTCATCTATAAAATCAAAGTGGTAAAACCTACTTTGCTAGATTATGTTGAATGTATGTCGGGCATCTGGAGCTGTGTCTGCTGCATAGCAGGTCCTAATCCTTAGCATTTAAAGGCATCCGCTGGTCCACCGAGACCCAGACTCTAGGGTGGATGTCAAAACTGTTACTTGGATGGCACGCTGGGGCTATTTTTTTGTTTATTGGTTGTTTTTTATTTTGTAATAGTTTGATTCTCAGGAAAATTAGTATATCATTCTGCTTAACTGCAAGACATCCCGCCTGACGGGCCACTAAGGACTCGGAAAGCACTGTTTCTCTCAGCCCAGAAGGGAGTGGGGAGCTGGCTCTGAACTCTAAAGGTGCTCTGAGGGGTGATGCTCTGAGCCTTCTTCACTCGTGATCCTTGAAATGTTCCGTGAACTCTGTCTATAATTTTCTTACATGGCATTTTCAGTGTTGTGAAGGCTTACAGAAAGAACTCCCAATTTTTAAAAATAATTTATTTTTGGCTGCGTTGGGTCTTCATTGCTGCACGTAGGCTTTCTCTAGTTGCAGCGAGCGGGGGCTACTCTTCGTTGCGGTGCGCGGGCTTCTCATTGTGGTGGCTTTTGTTGCGGAGCACGGGCTCTAGGCGCGCGGGCTTCAGTAGTTGTGGCTCGTGGGCTCTAGAGCGCAGGCTCAGTAGTTGTGGCTCGTGGGCTCTAGAGCGCAGCCTCAGTAGTTGTGGCTCACGGGCCCTAGAGTGCGGGCTTCAGTAGTTGTGGCTCGTGGGCTCTAGAGCACAGGCTCAGTAGTTGTGGTGCACGGGCTTAGTTGCTCCGCGGCCATGTGGGCTCTTCCCGGACCAGGGCTCGAACCTATGTCCCCTGCATTGGCAGGCGGATTCTTAACTGCTGTGCCACCAGGGAAGCCCCCAATTTTTTTTTTGTCATAAAAATATAGGCTTGATTTTGGGTTGGAGGGAACTAAAAGCTCTCATTGACTTTAAGGCAAAAACTGTTAAGAATTCTGTCAGCTTCCACGTTGCTGTTCTCTGTATCACGGCTTTTCGTAAATGTGCTATTTATTAACCATGACGGTGACGCTGTGCCTTGGGAAAACATCGACCCTTGTTCTAAATAAAGTGAAAGCCCATCAATGACATGTTCATTCTCTTCCTTCCCTTCCAGAGACTCGCATGCACCTATTAAAGATAAAATAAATTCACACTGAAAAATAGAAATCTAAAATTAAATATTTAATTAGAACTCTGATTTGCTTTAAAGATAGGTGGCATTGCACAGGCTATATTACACTCTCTGTATAATTTTTTTTTGACAAAAAGGATACTGTTCATTTTAACAGGTCACTTTAATATTAATACATGTGTAATAGGATCAGAACTGAACATCACCTAGAGATGGTACATTGTACATTATTGGGAAAATTACAGTTTTGTATTGTAAAAACATTTATTTTTTAACAAGTTACCTACATTAATCAAAAAATTACAGCATATTTAATAATTTTACAAATTCTTCATAAAAAATATATCTCTGTACAAAAAGGTCGTTTGCACCTACTTCATGTCAGCAGCATGTGGCGGGGTGGCGAGACGGATGGATGGGGGGATGACGATGGTTTTCCTGATCATAATGCCAGCGTTCTTTCCCCTTTTTTATAGTAGCTTTTTTTTGTGGTTGTTTACAAAATATTTTACAGGAGAAAAAAATTATTGCAGCTAGCCTGAAGAAAGGCAAGATGTGTGGGACAAGCAGCAGTTTGAACAGCTCTGAAGCATAGAACCTGTCAGAGGGGCTCCTGCCCTCCACGCGCTCTGGCTGCTTCCGGAAAGAATCTTCCAGCCCGAACCCAGAGCGCGCACTTGCCGACGGCTTGAACAGGACCCTCCAACACCTCGCAGGAATCTGATTAACACTGCACACACCCTGGGAAGAAACTAGGCAGAATTCTCGCAAGGAAATTTCATGGAGTATTTTTTTTTTTTAAATAACATGCTCCCAACTGGCAATCGAGGACACTCTGACTTTGCACACAAAGGAGAATCATGTCTAATCTGATCCGTGGTTTCTGGTATGTATGTATGTCCTGTCGTTTCAGGGTTTCGCAACGTCGTTGACCAGCAAGCAGGTCGGGGATGTGGAGAGACATTAATTCAGACTCTGAAGTCAGCATTTTGCACCTAGTTTGAATGAGTCAAACCGCATATGTACACGATATTATATTTATCTATATGTATGTATATATATACACCTCGTATGTATAGTAACCCTGTTCTCCCCTGCACACAAACTTCCTCCCGTTTTCTCTTTGTTTCGCCTCCCTGGGTGTGTTAGGAGCTTGGCTCTGGCTGACCTCATCTGGTCTAAGGAGAAACAGCCATAAGG
This sequence comes from Eubalaena glacialis, assembly GCF_028564815.1. Lineage (NCBI taxonomy): Eukaryota > Metazoa > Chordata > Mammalia > Artiodactyla > Balaenidae > Eubalaena > Eubalaena glacialis. Next base: position 10,078,048 of record NC_083735.1, on the reverse strand, counting down.
ACTCCAGGCTGCAAAACAGATCTCGGTCCTGTGGCCAGCTTGGCCAGAGGGCAAGGAGCAGAGAGCCCAGCACAGTACCCTGGAGCTCCGCGCTGTGGGGTGTGAAAGGCCGGGGGAACCGGAGGCGGCTGGCCGTGCCTCCTGGCGGCTGAGCCCCTTCCCACAGGCACCACAACAGTGCGGGCCCAGCGGGTGAGCGCGACTAGGGTGCGCGCCCGAAACTTCTGACAGAGTGAGCTCGTATCTTGACTTCTTTGTTTTGTTTTTCACTTTTGAATTCTCATTGCCGCGTCTTCTACTTCGTGTTTGGATTTTATCCACGTGGGGGGAATCACACCTATTTTATTTATACTGCAATTCATAATTTACCTATGATGAATTTTAAACTTGAAAAGTCACTGAAATTTTCTTTCCATCTGGAGTTATAAAGCATGAAACAAAAGACTAAGTAATACATAAATTATGTCATCGGGAAAGAAAAGTGGGTGTGACTTTTCCTTGCCTCTAAAGGAACACTTGATATTCTCATCCTGAACCTTTTCCACTATATTCCGGGGCTACTGGGGTTCACTGCCCTTCAACGCGATACCAGTGATGGCAGCGAAAGGAAAAAATCACAATGCGCAAGGGAAGACCGTGCTGTGAGCCAAAACCCACAGGTTCTGAGTGTGAGCGACTAAAATAAATTACTATTCACATCTGTACACGGCAAACAGAACATGCTGCAAACCTGCTCGGAAGTAGCGTGAGAGCGACGATCACGGGAGGTGACAGGACTAAAGAAAACACGTGGGAAATAAAAAGGCCTCTTTTTTCCTCATCGGACATTTTCAGTGAATTCAGCACATCTATGAAGCTAAAAGAAAGCAATAATAAAATAAATCTCTTCAATACTTTTTCCTTTTAAAACCTGTGCCGTAACTGGGGCTGTGTTTTCTTTTTCTAACGCGCCAACTAAACCCCGCGGGTGGAATGCTTAGCTTGACAGCTTATATACAATGGAGAGTGTGTGGAAACCCCGTGTGAATAGTTTATTTATCAGAATCTTAGTCATTCAGAACACACTAGTGCAAAAAATTGTGCATCAAAACTTCTGCAAGAGAACAGCTGAGTGGGAAATTTGCAGATGGCCCTGGGGATGGACCCCGAGGTGACTGCGGGTCCCTCGAAGCTCGTCCGGTCTCGGCAGGGACGGCGTGAAGCGTCTGCAGGTGTGTGCGGCTACCAGAAAGGGGTCTTCTTCAAGAGGGCTTTTTTTTTTTCTCCAGAATATTCGTATTCATGGGGATTGAGAAAAACAAACCAAACCCATACCGCGGTGCTACCGTCTGTCACCGCGCCCGGAGGCCGCCGGGGAGGGGAGGCCGGGGGCCGCTTCCCGGACGGGGTCCGTCGGCGGCGGGGCGGCGGGGCGAGGGAGGCCCTGTGGCCCCTGTGGTCCCCGCCGTCCGCGTCGGAGGAGTGGCTACGGGCGGCCGGCCCGAGCGCTACACCACGGTGCACACCGTGTTCAGGGTCGTGTCGAAGCGCACGGCCTTGGCCTCGGTGGGCTTCAAGTTCGTGTCGTACATGGGGTTCTCGAAGGAGGCCTGCCCGTTGCTGCTCTCGTGGCCGGCGTAGCCGTTGTACTGGACCTTCGGCCTCGCTCTGCGGGCGAGAGGCAAGGGGGGGACGAGCTGTCAGGGCCCCAGGGCCTCAGGAGGAGCCGCGACGCCCGCGAGCGGCGTGTCGCCACGTTACCTGTGCTTGTGGAGGTGAAACGCGAGCCCGGAGAGAACGAGCGCGGAGAGCGGGGCCAGGATGGCGGCCGCGACGGAGCCGCTGCTGGCGCCGCGCTGGGGGCGCGCGGGGTCTGGAGCCGAGCTTCGGGCGCCTGGAAGAGAGAGCAGCCTTTACCCTGCAGTCGGGCCCCGAGCCTGCCCGGGGCGCTCTGCGGCGGGCGTGGGCCGGGGACCCGCCGGGGCTCCCTTCCGGAGGCCGCACCTTCCCGATGGCGAAGACTCGCGGCCCGCTTCCCGCTCGCTGACGCGCAGCGACGCCGGGAGAGGCTCGCGTCCGCACTGCGCGCGGGACAAAGGCGCCGTCGCCCGACCTCCCCCGGGGCTGCGGACACCGCGTGCGCGCGGCCGCGTCTCTCTACGGGATGGCGAGTGTCTCCTGCTGCCTCCTGCTCTGAGACGCAGCCTCAGCAAGATGTGCCACTGACGTTACATAAAGAGCCCAGCTCTCTATAAAGAGGGCGTCACACTCATCATATAGGTGAGCATCAAGGTGCCATCTCCATTTGGGTAGATTCCGAAATTCACTACAGACTTTAGAAATGATCAAAGAATGCAACTCGGTGTTATGAAGCAGGCTTCTATGCGGACACAAAAATATGATTTCTGTCAATTAGAAGGGAAGGCAGGTGTAAACACGTCAAACATCACGAAGGTGATATAATCATTAACTCTCCGTATCTGTGCAGTGGCAGATATATGCACGACACTGAGAAAGATGCAAACATTAAAAATTCAAATCAGAAAGCATTTATTGAGTGATTATTGCCAAATAATGCAGTTGATTCTTGAAGAATTTACTTATAAACTGCAATTTGAAATGTATTTGGCTTACCTGCATGGAACCACTCAATGCACGTTAGTGATCAATTATGATTGGGGTCATCTGAATACAGCAGAATTGTCAGAAAGAAGCTGACCTTGTTTTAGAAGTATATTTCCAGAATTTATGGGATGTTTCTTGTTTCTTTTTTTTTTTTTTTTACAAACCACAGATACAAAGAAACAATCAAATATTTAAAATAATTAAATAGGCTTTTAAAGAAAAAAATCTTGAATTTTCACATAAAAACCTAAAAATATTATTTGTCATCTCCTTCAACAGATGCAGGATTATGCTACTCCCTACCACCCTCAGGTCTAATATAAATGTATTTTATCCTGGATGTTGGCACTTTGTAAATTAACCATATCTTTTGGCAATCCTTCTGTATCAGCACATATGAATCAGATTTAATTTTTCATTTCCAGATGCATTCACCAGCTGCCATGCAAGGGGAATACACCACATACTTGTTCTCCTAAATCTCAGCATCCAGGTGATGGGCATGTGAGCAGAGTTAAGCCAATGGGAAGCTCCCCGCCGCCCCCAGGCATCGAGTTTGGCACAAGTGATGCAGAGGCTCCTAAGACGGTTTAGAATTGGGTCCTGAGGCTGTGGTGAGGCTGGGGTGGGGTGGGGCTAGAGCCCTGGGGACCACATCAAATGCTCCCTGGTGGTGCTTCCAGCCACCACCGGCCAGTCCAGGGGCAGCGCACAGCAGAAACACACAGCCACCAGGGGTGGCGCTGTCCAGCAGGGAGAAACGCGGTGCGGCTCAAAGGGCACCAACTCCATGGTTCTGTCGTGAGAGTTAAATGTCAGATCTCCACTACTTAGAACAATGCGTGGCACGTAGCAAAAGTTTCCCAGGACCCACATTTACTAGAATGTTAAGTTGCATTACGCCAGGGCAGTTTCTGGCCAGCTTTCCTCTTGAGTGCCCGGTGCCTACAGTAGAACCTAGAACACAATAGTTGCTCAATATATATTTGAGGAATGAAAAAATGGGACTGTCTTTGGAGTAGTTCAACATCTGATGGTTTCCATAAATTACCATGGCTCATTCTCCAAGTGTTTATAATTCTGTGCATCTCTTTGCCTCATTCTAATAAATTTGTAGCCTGCTTAAATTAACCAAAGCTATTTTCTGTTATCTGCAAACAAGACTGTATATTTTTGGCCATAATAGATATCAGACTTCCAATTAATAAAATCCTGGATAATGGACCTGCCGCAGGAGACCTCACATCATAACACAGGGCAACATAAAAGGTCTTTGTGAATTAAACTCCTGACTTTACTCTGATATTATTATGCTGTCTGGAGCTCCTAGTTAATTTCAATTATTTACCTGTGTTTTAATAATTTAAAGGGTAATGCATGCACATGATATTAATTAAAATGGCATAAGCAGATATAGAAACAAATACTATAAAGACGATGGAAATAAAGGGTCACTCCTTGCCCTTTACACTAGTTTTCCTCTTTATGATTGACGAGGTGTTTGTTTTTGCTTTTGTTTGTGTTTTAGTGTCCTTTTCATAATGTACTATTAATATATATGATTGTTTCTCTTTTCTTACTTTCCTAAAATATGGGGATACTATTTACATTTTTTGTATTTGGCTTTTTAAACTTAACCATATATTCGTGAGTTTCTTCCATCTGTGCATATGAATTTAATTGTTTTCACGTGTGCAGTATTCTATTAATTGGCTAAGCCAGAATTTATTTAGCCAGTCTACTGTTGAAGAACGTTTAGGCCATTTCTAGGTCTTTTTCTATGATGCCGCCATGAAATTCTTTTTCTACAGCGATACATCAGCAGGAGTCTGAATATACAGGATAAATTCTAAGCAGTAGAATCATTGCCTAGCAGAATGTGTAACTTGTAGTGTTGCTAAGTCTTACCTACTTGCTCTCCAAAGTGAGGTCCCAGTTTCACTCCAACCACTGTCTTAGGAGGCACCTGGATGGCTGTACCCCATCTACCTGCCACCCTCCTTCACCCTCCCTCTCCACCTCCCTCCTTTCCTTCCATTGCCCCTCCTTTCCTATTATTACCACTACTCGCTAATAAACCAAACACAGCGTGTAGTTATTTTCTCAGTTCCATTTCTTAAGAATGAAGGTGAGCATCTTTTCACATTACAGGCTGAGCCATTCAATTTTTTTAAAGAGCATTACTGAAAGAAATTCACATACTACAGAATTCACCCTTTCAATGCATACATACAATTCAAGGGGTTTTTTACTATTAAAACTTGGGGGTTTTGGTGCTGCAAGGATCACCACAATCTATGTGAGAACACTGCTGTCTCCCCTAAAAGAAAGCGGTACCCTTACAGTCATTCCTCATCCTCCGTACCCCAGCCTCAGCTTTAGGCAACCACTCATCCACTCTCTGTCTATACAGATTCACCTGTTCTGGATACTGCATATAAATGCAATCGTACAGTATGTGTTTTCTGGTGAATGGCTTCTCTTACTTAGCATAACGTTTTCAAGATAATATCCCATTGGGTGGATGCACCGCATGTTGTTGCTCCATGCATTGGCTGACGGACATTTGGGTTGTTTCTACACTTGGACAATTAGGAAGAGCGCTGGTATGCACATTCACGTACTAATTTTTTGTGTGAACACGCGTCTATACATGTTGGAGTGGAACTGCTGAATCTTGTGGTTACGCCATGTTTTACCTACTTGAACTACCAGGCTGTTTTCCACAGCAGCTGCGCCATTTTTATCAGTACTTTCCCATCAGCAAAGTACGAGCGCTCCAGTTTCTGCACAGCTTTGCCTCCACTGGTTTCTTGTCTTTATGATCCGAGCCGTGCTGGTGGGTGTGAAGTGGTTTTGATTTGTGTCTCCCTAATGATTAATGACGTTCAGGATCTTTTCATTGGCTTATTGGTCATTTTTGTGTCTTTGTTGAAATGTCTGTTTAAATTCGTTGCCAATGTTTTAGTTAGGTTATTTGCCTATGTACTGTTTAGCCATAAGGGTTTATGCATTCTGGACACAAGTCCCTTGTTAGATACATGGCTTGCACCTTCTCCCATTCTGATTGTGTATATTTGGGGGACGGGATTCAATTTTAATGGGAAAACCAATTTATTTTTCAGTTTCTTGCACAAGTTTTTGCATCAGAGTTGTCTTTCAAACTAACTTGGTTTAGTGTCCGTTTAATGATAATCACATTTTTTTCCAGTTTATCTACTGACTGGGGACAATTAAGAGGTTGTTTATTTTTAACCATAAAAATAGAGTGTAGCCATAATTCTTAAATGAATGGTTGTTGTTGAAGTATTACTTAAACATAGACGTTTCTAATTAGTTGAATGGGAGACTCGCTTGTGATTCAAATTATTTTGTGAGGCAAATTATTTTTCCTGACAATAAGCTCATCATCACATGAGAAGAAAGATTACTTGTTAAAGCAAGCTGTTATTTTGTTAGATTAAAAAGAAATGGGGCAATGCAAAGAAAATTTGCAATAGCAAAGTGACGGTTTGGGTCAGGCTCATTGGATGAGTAAACGCAGACATCCACAGAGTATCGTGCACAGCTTGCTGGGGTGTCCTTAGACAAAATTACTAGAGCGTGTGCATTGGGGAGAAAGGAGGGCAAATAACTACAGGGTTTGGCTCAGAGCAAAAGAAAACTTTACCCATCATTAGTGTTGGTCTATTTCATTATCTCAAAATAATATAACCCCATTTAAAAAATCATCTCAGCCATTGCAGACATTATAAGTTAAAGCTCTTCTATTTAAAAGTTCTTAGCTTGGAAAGGTGGATTTAGAGTATTTTATGATTAAATGTCCCTTTTGGTCGAGTTTTTTGTTTTTTAAGCATGATATTATACAGGTTGGTATATATTTCCTTTGGAATCCTCCAGTATATTGATAAAAGTTTTTTTTTTAATATTTATGTATTTGTTTATTTATTTGGTTGCACTGGGCCTTAGTTGTGGCAGTCAGGCTCCTTAGTTGCGGATCCAGGTCTCCTTAGTTGTGGCATGCGAACTCTTAGTTGCAGCATGCACGTGGGATCTAGTTCCCTGACCAGGGATCGAACCTGGGCCCCCTGCATTGGAAGCGTGGAGTCTTATCCACTGTGCCACCAGGGAAGTCCCCGATAAAAGTTTTATGAAATGAATTCATCAGTGACAATCATCACCAAATATTACACTCGTGTTCCTCTGACAGGTTGCTCTGGCATCAAATCCTACATAGCAATATTCCTCTCTATAAAATTAATGTTAGTAGCATTCCGTAAGTAAAGTATAAAGTAGTTGATACTATTCAGGAGAAATGCGGAGCTCATCTCATTACAAAAAACTGCATCTTCTCATCTGTGTTAGTAGCAACACAAGTAAAGACATGTGTGAAAAGAGCTTTAGCACAAAGCAAACCCTCATATTGACTCTTAATCTTCACAGCAACCAGGAACTGACTTCTCTACTGAGATTTCAGATGAAGAAATAGGCTCAAGAATATTATAATTCATCCTAGATTACAAAACTAGCACATAGATGAGGTAAGCTTCACATCTAGTGATTGTTTTTCATACATTTTTCTTGTCTGATTACTGAGACGTAATCAAGTATTTGAGAAAGAGATAAAGAAGGAAAACAGGCATAGCTGCCCCGTCTGTCTGTCTAGAGCAAACGTTTTTCTCATAACTAAGTCGTGAACACCTTTCTACATCAATATGTTATCTTTGTTTCTTTAATGACATATACTGAATTAAATTGTTTTCTCTTTAATGTAACACATTGTATAAAATTATTGATGTAAGCAATTTATTTATGATAGATGTGTGAGATACACAGATTATTTCTAATTTCAACTATTTAAAGTAGTCCTGCTGTAGACATACCTGAATATGCAAAAAATAATGGTCACCCTTGTCTGATTAAAAATTTTAGGGACAGAACTGTCGATGAAAGAATACCGTCAAATTGTACACGTCTACTCATACACCCACCAAAATGAACACCCAGGTGCCTGTTTCTACTGCCCACCCCAAATCACTTTTAAGAAACGCTGACATTCTCATAGCTGAAAATGATCTTTGTTGTCATAATACATATTTTTGAAGTTAAAGATCTTTTCATAGTTTGTTGGACATTTTAGTTAGTCTTATAATTTTCTTAAGGTAATGTAGTTTATTCTTTAATTGTGTTTCATCTTTGCTTTTTTCCCTTATTTCAAAATATCTCTTTGTATATTAATTCCATGTCTGGCATATTTATTGCAGCTGATATTGTCTATTTTGCTATTCAAAAGAAGGGTTTTTTTAATCCAGCTGTAAAATATGTGAGTCTCTCCCATTATTTTTGTTTCTGTTTCTTTCAGAGTCATGCCCTTTCCATCACACTCAGCTTAATTATCTGAAGGCCAACCTGATATTTGCTTTGAAAAACAACTTAAGTGCAGTGTACCTTGCCTTTCCAGCTTGAACTTCCCAAAATCTTTTCCATGTATGTCACCTTGGAAAGTAAATCCTCCTCTTTCAAGTCCAGATGATACCTGATAACGCATGAAAAGGAAAAAACAATGCATAACAAGGATTGATGATAATCTCTTCTTTTATCATAATATAAATATTATTTCTATTTAGAAAGTAAAGGTTAACTATTTTAAAAAATTTGTCATTCCTTCAAGTGACCCACTTACAGTTAGAAATTGAAAAATACAGACATGAACTTCAACTAACAAATAAATTCTCTCTCTTGTTTTGATCTCAAAAACAGTAGTTTTTTACAACATATATATAGGTTAAGTACCCTTGGTAAACGGGGACACACATATGAATTACGTCAGAACCTACATTATGTAAAACTCGCTGTGTCACAACTACTGTCTCGTGTACCTCACGTGAGGCCGTTTACCCTCGAGTTAGACGATGAATTAAAGCAGAAGCAAAGGGTTAACTTGCAAGGAAGAAAGTGAAGGGGGCGTCTTAAATCTCTGTTTATCTGGGGATGCTACCTTTCAGAACTTTCGGGGTGGTTTACCAGTGGCCTTGGAAAGAGTTTGGTCCCCACCCTTCCGGTGGGATGTGGTCTGGATCTAAGCTCTCTGGCAGGAACAGCCCATTTGCTCCTGGCCAGTTTGTTTCTCATTTCAGAGACAGGTTTCTTCCATCATACAGTGAAGGGGTGAAGTGGCCACGCAGCTGGGATGAGGGCCGGCTGAGTTTTCACGGGGCAGACAGTAGCTGACCAGGTGCTCTCGGAAAGGAATCGCCCTAGGCGCCCCCAGCGCTGCGCAGACGCGGTGATTAGAAACCCCGCCCAGGAAGTACTCACGTAGCCATCCAGCCCCCAGGGGTCGCTTTCAAAGCTGCCGACAAAAATGTCCACTGGGCCTTTAATCTGAAAAGCTTTCAGAAGTAAGTGGGCCTCTTCCTTCTTGTAAGCGCCTAGGAAAGGATCAGGGGGTTATTCTTACAACGTGGGAATGCTTATGAGTCAGTAATGCAGGCACTCGATCCATTTGATTTGGAATATGGTACAGAGATGATAATGTTTTAAATCACAGAGATTAATATTTTTATTTTTAAATTTTAGCTTCAGTACTTTTTTCCTAAAAATCACTTCTTATGAAAGTCCTTGTCTTATCTTTAAGTATCATCTATTTCACTCAATTCAACATCTTTACCCCACAGAAAGAACAAAAGTAATATGCATTCAATTAATTAATTTTTTAAACCCAGCATTTTATTCATATTTTACTCACTTCTGAGGACAGGAGTATGTAGAAAAAAAAGAGACCATAACCTAGGGGATTAAACTACTGTGTATGAACTAAACAAGCTACAAGAATATATTGCACAGCACAGGGAATATAGCCAATATTTTATAATAACTTTAAATGGAAATTCATCTATAAAAATCTTGAATCATGGGCTTCACGGTGGTGCAGTGGTTAAGAATCCGCCTGCCAATGCAGGGGACACGGGTTTGAGCCCTGGTCCGGGAAGATCCCACATACCGCGGAGCAACTAAGCCCGTGTGCCACAACTACTGAGTCTGCGCTCTAGAGCCCGCGAGCCACAACTACTGAGCCCGCGTGCCACTACTACTGAAGCCCGTGCGCCTAGAGCCCGTGCTCTGCAACAAGAGAAGCCACCGCAATGAGAAACCCACGCACCACAACGAAGAGTAGCCCCCACTCGCCGCAACTAGAGAAAGCCCGCGTGCAGCTACAAAGACCCAATGCAGCCAAAAATAAATAAATAAGTTTATTAAAAAAAATATTGAATCACTAAAAAATGACAATTGTGATAAAGACAACTATGTTGAAAAGACACATGGGGAGTTAGTACAAAATTATCATAAAATTTCAACATGGGAAAAAAATAAATATTTCTAACTCAATATAAAAAAAGAGAGACCATAACAATAACCCCAAATATAGCTACTTATACAGATGAATTGCACTTACTAAAATGAAATGAGCAGCAGGGTGGCCAAAGTGTGATGGACATACTTGTGGAGCCCGTGAGACCCTGGGCGTGAAGTGACTGACAGTCACACCTCTTAGCTACTCATAAGCTCCTTGGAATGACTGCTGAGTGGCATTGCCCAGAGGTGTCACGGTGTGGCAAGGGGGGAGAATGTGTTTGCAGCTACGGCTAGTTCCCTACTCAGAGGAGGAACTAAATAAATAAGTAAAGAAACAAAGAAACAAACAGATATTAAATAACAATAATGAACCCAAATGTCTTCTGTGTAGAGAGGCAGGTTCAAGGGAAAATCATGCTGTTCGCTTCAGGGACTCCAGCAGTTCATTCCCAGTAACTCCCATTAGAGAAGTGAAACTCTAACATCGCAGAAAGAGTCTCCACTGGCCCATCACACAGGATGGAAGGGGACCCACGGACAAGAATGACCACCTAAGGACTTGACTTTGGGCTCCATCATGCCCACCATCAGCAGCTGTGTTTCTGGCATCCAGTTTAACCTCTAAAGCTCTGAACCCCACTTCTATATACTATCAGCAGAAATAAACTATGTATTAGGCAACTTTTACGGTGATTAAATGAGAGCACTTAGCAGACCATGAGGGCCCCAGCTGGCCCTCCGTGGACGTTAGTTTCCCTTCCTCTTCCACACCCCCTCCTCATCAGAATGCACATGGCAGGTGGACTTATATCCACTTGGGACTCAGCCAGAACAACCCTTGATCCACCCGCTTTCCCAAATCCAAACGAGAGATTTCCCAACACTTATCCACGGACATCAGTTGCATCAAAATCACACTAGAGCATTTTCTTTGGGAAAAAAAAAATCCAAACTCCACGAAGAGAAATAATATCTAAAGGAGATGGGTGAGCCTAAGAAATCTGAATGTTTTACAAAGTCTCAGTTTATTCTGACACAGGACCAGATTTGAGCACCTGGTCTAAATCATTTACACATTCACAGGGTCAAGATGCAAAGCAATTTTGGGGCCCCTGGACTACGAATTCATGAATATGTACCTGTTTAAAAATCTTTGAGTATGAATTATTTTTCTTTTCCTAAATCCAGAGTATGTGTACCATTTTTAGATGTTTTCCCATCCAAGGAAGCAGGAAAGTGAGACGTGAGGGATGGGGAGGAGTCCTGACCTGCTCTCATACTTTCTAGAGATGAATCTGTGTCTGTCTAGTAACTAGTGAGTGTGTGCGTGCCATCGGGGGCCCCCTGGTGTTCAGAACCAGTGCTGGGGCTTGTGGACAACTCAGAGTCTGATCCCTTCAGGAGTCAGTCTATAGAAAAAGACACATGGTTGTCAGAAGTGAGATAACTGAAAAAACAAAACGCACTAGATTCAGTCATGAAGGTAATTCTGTGTCTTACTGGTTGAGAGCCTGGGCTCGAGATTCTAATCGCTGAGATTCTGATGGCAGAGCTCAAATCCTACTTCTGTCGTATCCACTTAGCAAGGCCACTGAATTTCCCTGAGTGTCTCTCTTTTTTAATCAGTAAAAAAAAAAAAAAAGGTGTTTAATAAGAATACACCACAAGATGGATGTAAGAACGAAAAGGACAATATGTATATAAAGCACTTAAAATAGTGTCTGGCATATAAATCAGAGCTATTGCTTTATTAACTGAGATACATCAATAAAAACTCACCAGGAGCAAATGAGTTAAAAGAGAGAGGGAGAGAGAGAGAATAGCAAAAGAATGAATTCTGGAGACATGAATATCTGGACATAAATCTTACATCTTTGACTGAAGACGATCTGTGTGTCACCTTGAGCTCATTAATTCACTTTTCTGTACTGGTTTTATAATCTTTAAAATGAGACAATAGTACCACCCTGTCGTGGTTACTGAGGTGATCCAGTGCGACGCAGCAGATGCAAAGCCAAGGTAACGTTAACCAGCACTTAACACGCGTTGGTGCCCTCTCTGCGAGAAGCCGGAGGGTCTGCCCCTGCTCACGTCGGGGTTAATGAAACCCCTCGGCACCTACCTGCCAACTTCAGCTCCCCCTGGGCGGCTTCAACGAAAGTTGCGTTCACCTTGCTGCTTGTTGCGTTGAACCAGTCAACAGTTAGTGTTGCAGGCTGTCTTTTCCCTAAATATTCATAATATCCCTTCCACACTGAATGGATGAAAAATACATCTGAAGGAACTGTGGGGGAGAAAAGATGACTGTTAGCACCCACAGAAAAATTCCATTTAGATATCCTAATACACAGAAGGTATAACGTTGTTCAGTAAGACAGCACAGCAGTGACAGTGATGAAGACAAAGATGGTCTATCTGCGTGTCCCTGCACAGCAGGGCTAAAAATCAGATGACCCGAGCAGGGAGCAGGGACAGTACTGTGAGATGCAAATGCACATCTGTCACCTGGTCGGAAAAATCTTGTAGATGCCAGCGCACACCTATTTTACCAGGTCTGGCAAGGCCAGAGTGTAGGGTGAAGTGGGACTCCCAGTATTAGGTTAGATTGTATCAGGCTTAATAAATACATTAAACTGACCTGGAAAATCACTACTGATACTTCATTTGATATCTAAGTCTACTTACTTTGGAAAGACTTAGGAGGCTCAGAAGAACTAACAGTTAGCATCTGTCAGGGGCCTTCTGCCCTCAAAAAGCCTGCATTTCAAAGCACCACCATGACTGCACAGACCCAGCATATGAAGACAAAGATGTTTTCTTTCTTGAGGTCTTTATTTTGTAAGTAGAGCCAATCTCTCATCTCTCTCTTCTACTCTTTAATCTCCTTATAAAAAATAGTCCAGTGTTGGTAAGAAAGCTAGATTAAATGATGTCAGATGGCATCTTTTAAGTTCAGAAACAAAAGGCAAAAAGTCTTCTTAAAACATTACAAGTCATCTGGGACAGGAATTCTTGCAAAGATTATTGAGCTATTCTCTCTTCTCACTGGTTAGAAAAAAAATTATTTTTCACATTTCTGCTAATAAATATGTATAAAATCCTGACACTTTTACAATATTGATATAAAATTTTACAGGGTAATTGAGATAAATCTACATCAATGATGCCACTAAATTTCTATTTGCTTTTTGTCTCATGACGTGTGTAAACTGTTTAACTGGACAAGATCCACTGTGACTGGAACTGGTCAGAACGTACTGTTGGACTTCCTAGGTAGAAAGAAAGATTTATGTCTCCCTAAACATATTTTTTAGCAAATGCACTTATGGCAACACGTGAGGAGGACAAAGCATAGTGTCCCTTTTCTTTCCAGTCCCATTGCCCGTCTTCCCAGACAGGCTGACCCTATAAGACATCACCTAGTGACAGAAGAGTTGAAGAACAGATGTCATCACTTCCTATGGCTTTGATGGACCCAACTTCTTAATAATAATAATTTTAAAAATTGAATAAGTTTGAAGCGGAGCTATGACACAGGCATCTGACACAGTTGCTGATTGATCAGTGACACTGAACAGGTCTGCCCGTCATCAGCAGCATCACTGAGCCACACTCTTAATCAGCGAGCTCCAAATGCCTTGTCAGCCTTTTCTAAAATAAACAGCCTTTAAAACAACGTCAAGATTGCTTTCCCTAATGAGAACGCATACACTCAACTGGAGCTGTGAATGCACGTGTTTGGGCCTCGCGCTCAGGTCCCTCTCGGTGGTGGATCCCAGTGGGTCGGCCTGGCTGGTCTGCCCAGTGGCTGGTCTGTGTCCCGCTGTGACCATTGGGGACGTGGAAGATGATCTTTTCGGGTCTCTGTCCTCTGACCTGTTGCTGGTGGTTTGCAGTGTACTGTAACCACCGACGGGGAGGTGCTAGATGGTGCCTCCTAAACAAAGACCCCTGTTGAATCAGCACTGCCCTTCAGAGAGGGTAAGGCACGCTGACGGGGTGTCTGCAGCTTCAGAAAGAGCCTGCAGACTTTTCACGACCACCGCAGCAAACAGAACAGGACAAACACTCCACCAGCACCACCACCAGTACCACCAGCACCAGCACCACCAGCACCAGCACCACCAGCAGCACCAACGACTGTGTCGTTTTACTGAAGAAAATGTTGCCTGTATAGAGCATTGATTGCTGTATTTGATATGTATAAATAACATTTACATAGAATACTCCAGAAGGTTTTTTTTAAGGTAGATTTTATACTTCACGGTGTACATCGGATGGATTCCTTTAACTAGGTTGGAACTTCTTGCCTCATCTAAGAATTAAATGCAAAACCCAGCACTGTTACTTAACCACAGCATTCCACATACTCTTTCCACCTTTGATCCTGGAACGGAGCTTTATGTCTGAGAAACAAGTGCGAAAACCTGAGTAAGGAAAACCCCAGAAAAGGGACCTTATATATTTATAAATGTTTTCTGTTTCTGTTAAACTTTTTTTTAAAGTTTGACTTACATAATAATTTGGGGACACACTGTATTGTTTAAATATTCTCTAAATTTATAACATAGATACAATAGGCCAGGTGATTTGGAGTAATGAACATCTTCGTTAGGAAATAAAACTGCATCTTTCCCATCTGCTATGGCATGCATTAAGCAAGGTACCACACACAACAAAAAGTGATAATTAACATATTCAGAGGCAGAGGATGTCTGAATTACGGAGATACTTGGGGAAAAAAATGGAGCCCCGCATTTGAACTGCTCGAATTCACAGCTGATGCTGTCATAAAGCGTCCTTTACTGTAGCTTCCTCATTTGGAGGAAAGAATCACAACCCTCTTTATAAGGCTCTCCATTATACCACATTCTGGGTCAATATTTGATGTCCATTTCTGCCTATAAAATGCCTAAGGCACCTTTTAATAAAACAGCGTGTGACAAGGACAAAGGTTTTCCTTTTAAGTATTGTTCCATTAACAAACCACGGTTATGAGAGAAAGAGGAATCTGTGTAGGCTTGGTGTTTTAAATAACTGAAACATTAACTTGTTCATTGACTAATGGAATCAGAAATTTGCATGTTAAAATTTGTTTCACTGCACAGAGTATAGGAGAGAACAAATCACTTTATTTGATTTAAATCTATAACTGTTCTGGTATACAAACCTGGAGTTTTAGTAACTGTTTCATTAACTTCTCTCACTCCTTTACCTACAAGTAAAAAGACAAATTATCACTTTCAAAAAACATTTATTTTCGAATAAGTTTGAAAAAATGTCAAATTGAAGCAGTTCCTTTCTCCAGATTTCTTGAATGCACAAAATAGGAATATCTTACACATATCCATTTTAAACCCTTATATTCACAGCAGAATATCCTTTGCTTTTGTGGGAAAACTGAGTTTCGTAGTGGAAATCAATCTGGATCTGACATGCGCATTTGCATTTAGTGTGTTACAACAGAGAGCCTTGTAAATGAGGGTGTTTATACCCCTTTGTCACTCCTGTTTGGGATCTACTGCCCCCAACTGAAAGGTAATGTACAAAAAATCACTACGACTTCATAACCCTTCTCAGGTTTCCAGGTCCCCAACCCAATCAGTGAACTCACAAGTTAACAATCAATAACATCAAAATATTTCCCTGCAGAATGTTTAACTTGGTCTATCAACTTAGATTTAACGCATAATCTCTTTGCTTTTATAGTTTTGCATCAAACTACAAATTATCACTTTTTTAAAGTGTGTATTTTGCTATTTCTGAGAGAGAGGGGCAAAGGAAGCATAAGTGTCTTAATCCCTAACGTGAGAGCTACAGACAGTCTCCAGGAAACTAAAGCTGAAGGCACGGGCTTTATCACACTCCGTAATTCTGTCTGTGCTTAGTCCTCGCTGCATGACTAAGCAGGGTTTGGTGGAGAACCTGAACGGTTAGCTGCCATCAAATCTGACTCAGTTATTACTCTTATTTGCAAATACACAAGTTTGTGAGTTCATTAATGCATCATTTCCGTGTTAATTGCTTTTGTAATTTTAAAAAGCAGAACCAATGTCAAGAACACATAAACTTATATTTCACCGCCAAATAGCTTGCAGTCTCAAAAATAACAGACTTAATTTTATACATTCACCAATATTTGGTGATATTTGCCCATTTTCATTAAAAAATACATTTTCCAAAAATATACTGTATATTATTTTCCTTTTAACTCAAAATGTGTTTCTCTTTGCCTTAAAATGTGATTTGCAAATAATGAAATCTGCACATCTCCTTAGTCTGTGCCACTACTGTAGCCAACACTGACTACACACATGTTCGCATACACACAGCTCACACACATTAAGCACGGATTTGGTTGGGGTGACGGACGTTGCTTCCAAGATGCTATTTCTTGTGGCTCTTAAACCTGGACACTAGCCTGATGGGCAACTGACACTCATCCTTGCTCTGCAGGGACCCACTTTCACTTCTCACCAGTGACTTACTTTTACAGACAGGTGACTTCCCTGTCCATTTCATGTCCGCTTTACACGTCCTGTGCTCAGATCCACCCGCGAGGAAGAATCCCGGATGGCAGGTGTACACTAAGGTGTAACCAAAAGTGGGGAGGTCGATGGCCCTCACGTCCGCGTGGGCTGGCGTTTCAGGCTGGCGGCAGGCGTGAGCTGAAACGGGATTTAATCCATTAGTAGTCCACTGTAGCCTTAGCGTATGTGTCTAAGGAAATACAGCAAAAAAATTGGAAATGGCTATGAAATCAGTTTACCATTTAAAACTGAGAATACAGGAGCTGTACATATCACCAACATTCTGGTCGCTGCAGCTTCCAGCACAACAAAGCCTTGGTGTTTGCCAGCTCTCTCTCTCTCTCTCTCTCTCTCTCTCTCTCTCCCCCCCCTCCCCTCCCTCCCTCTGCTTGTCCTCCTCCTTCTCGCTCACTCCCTCTCTCTATCTCTCCACCTATCTATCTATTGATATCTATCATCTAACTTCCTATCTATCTATCTCCTTCTCTACATACATGTGTGTAATTATGTGTAGAAATTTAGAATAGAAATCATAGCTTTAAAATAAACACTTCTAAAAAAATAAAATAATCACTTCTGACATACTATTAGTATAAATAATATGTTAAATTTTATTAAAAGAGCAGTACTTCAAACTAAACACATACACATTAAAGTGTATTTTTAAATATGCTTTGATTTTTGTCCAACAGCAACTAGAAAATTTAATGCTCAGTTAAATGAATAATTAATTTTGGCCATAATTCGATGTGTGTTTAGAAAATTAATTGAAATATAGATTCTTATTACCTTTAAAAATATCACTTAGGAGTAAATAAGGTTGTAATGTTTAGATCTCAATTTATTCTTTATAAAGTGCGCAGTTATGGGTCAAATAAAGGACTTGGCCGATTATTATAAGTTCACATTATTAAAATCATGAATGCAATCATTTTAAGTATCCTAATATTTTGCACTTCAGCAAACTTTCAAGGTAATGAAGATCTATTAGTTCCACACACAAACACACACACATATGTGTATATACATACATAGATGTGCATGTGTGTATCAATATAATATCTCTCTATATAATATCCACATATATAATTTAAGTAGAGATTCAGAATAGAGATGATACCTTTGAAATAAATATACATCTTATAATACTGATACATAAATACACAAAAATCACACCTTATATACTATTAGAAGATTTTTGTGTAACATTGTACTTGTCTTTATGTCTAACCTAGTAAGAGATACTACGTTGCACTAAATTGGTAAAGGATGAAAAGTTAATTACTAATCATTCATACAACATTTCTCCCAATTCTCATGATTAAGTCACAGAATAAGATTTGGTCCTAAGTAACTATTTGAATGATCGATTCATATATAGACTCCGAAAAGAACACTTCAAACATTTCTATTAATATGCTGACGTATCACATGATCTTTAATAACCTGAGATGGAAATACTAGGAGAATAACAGCACAAGGAGGTTTTCTCTCCGTGAATGTTAACTATGTTATCCACACTGATCTTTGGTTTGGGGCAGCTTCTCAGACTTAAGTGCCTCGGTATCACCTGGAGGGCCTGGGAGCTACAGACTGGACCCCTCCCTCTTCTGCACTCCACCCTCCTCGGCCCCCAGAGCCTCAGGTCCTGTGGGTCTGGATGGGATCCGGCTCAAGATTTGCGTTTCAGCCGAACCCCAGGTGATGCTGCTGCTGGTTCCAGGGAATCAAACTTTGAGAAACAGGAGTTTAGGGAACTGAAAACAATCAAACAAACAAAAATAAGTTCCTCATTATTTCCCGGGAAGGTAAAACACTCCCCAGCCGCTGGAGAGTAGACAGGTTCCTGCCGACCTCGAGCAGGGGTCGCACTTACGGATGCACTCTGTCTGGATGCCGCTCCACGTCAGGTTCGCCAGGCAAGTTCGCGTTGTAGAACCTTGAACGTGGTAACCTTTTCTGCACCGGAAAAACACCATGCTTCCGACCTGGAGGGGAAACCCAGTGAGGAACTGCTGAAACCAGGGGTGACCAAAACTTGGGTTTCTTATGGTAAGTCAGTGAGAACGACAGACACATGTAGTATTTTCCAGTGTTCTGATATATTTGCACTACGTGTCTATATGCCAGAAGATGTTACCTGAGCCTTCAAGGCCGCATGTGAGCCCCAGTATAAAGTGTGCTGGCTTTAACCTACGTCCTCGGCAGGGTGTACGAAGGCCGTCAGGAAGGGGCCAGTGTGCGTCAGGGCCAATCAAACGAGAACATTTTAAGTTTCAGAAAAAACAGGGAGAAGTGGCTGAAGAAAAAGGACTTTTATTCTAAATTAACAGGATCCCCAGCTTGAACAGAGTGTGCACAGTTAGCTCTGGCTTTCAAAGCCATCCGATCAGAGACCCCTGAAGTCACTCGATTACTTAAGATGGTTGAAACATTGTATTTCAAGCTTCACTACTTTCCATCTTTAGGTATTTCTCCAATATTCATGTTAATGTACTTTTTACTTAAAAAGTTAAATGAACATTCAAAATATTCAATATTGAGCATGCTAACCACTCTTAAGAGTTATGAGAGATCATATAGAGAAGAGATACCATACAGGAACCCTAGACTACGGGGCTTGAATCCATTTTCTTCTTCAGTGTTTGTCTCTAGAATTTAATACTATTCACCTATTCTATGAGGTCACCAAATGGGGTCTTTTTATTTGTAGCTCTTCAGTGGCAAGCCACCCTGCTTTGAGATTTGCTGTGTCAGTTCAGCAGACAAAAAATACAAAAATATGCATGCTTTCAAATAGAAATTAATATAGCAGTTAATACTGTGTGAATAAGATACATACAGTTATCTCAGTGTTGACAGTTAAAATAACAAGCAGAAATCGTCTCTGAATGGATTTTGTTTGGGCAAATATAACTTGAATCAAATACGGTACATAAAAACACACATATGTTTAAGTATCAGTTTCATTTCAACGTAGAGAAAAACATGGTGAAACAAAAATGGAGAACCTCATATCCTCTTGAGCTATTCTGTATTCCAAACTGTGGGGTACCGGGGTCTGGGCAGCTGTTGTGAGCAGGGTCTGAAATTCACAATTAAAACAAAAATTAGAGAACCAGATATGGTTATTACAGGGATTCTAACATTTTTACTAACAGGTCTTATGAAATTCAGAAAATTGTGTTTTGTCAAATGTGCAAGATGTTTTGCACAAAAGTCTAAAATTAAATTGCTATTTTTGCCTTGTTTTCAGATATTTTCTTTAGATATTAATTTTTAGTGCTTTATCAGACTCTGAATTGCTCTGTGTATTATTTTCTATATCAGAATAAGCACATTCTTTTCCATTCTCTGGTTTAATTTTTCTCTACTGATGTATTGGTAGGTTAATAGTATATTATCTTCAATAATTATCTATTATTATGATCATTTTTTAAGGATTTAATTAATTACCATCTCCTTTGGCCATATATTACATTACTCCAAATGCCCTGAATTAATTTTCTTCAAGATTCCAAAATGAGGAATATACTTAATGCTTAGAAACAGAAGCATATAGTAGACCAACAGTGATAATTTTCCAAAAAATGTAGTATTTCAGCCATCAGCGAGCACTTCAGCTTTACTATGGCTGCTCTCCACTGCTAGTGGGAAAACAAAATAGATAACTTTTTTTAAAAAGTATGTTTTCAAGAGAAACTAACCTATCAGGGGAAGAAAAACATTTTTTTTTAAGTTTTTCAGAAATAGCTACAGTAAAGCAATAGTCTAAACCAAATGGCAGTAAACATTAACTAGAAAAGGCAGTGCTTCAATGAAATTATTTCTAACACTGTATTTTTTTTTTTGGTTCCTGAATATGTATTTTCTACTGACAAAATCATTCATAAATTAACATACAAAAATGTACATACACATGAGTAAATAACATAATGACAAAGGACTATTTTTTATAAAAAGTGTTTTTTAAAACATCTTTAGATTTCAGTGCAAAAATGTACCCCTGGCACCTCTTAAGTGCCACAAGAGCAAGCTCAAACAACCGTATTAAGTAGATATCATTTAATTTCTTAGAAAACAACCGAGGATATAAATCATTAATTGCTTGCTACGTGTCTTGTGCTCAGGAGAGCCGGGCAAGCAGAATGACCCCAGCCGTCACCTTGAGTCTGCAGGGGGAGCTGGAAAAGAGGGCTCTGAGGGGGGAATGGAGGATTCAGGTCTCTGCACCGCTGATGGAGTGACTTTCGACCACTGTAATTTCTACCTGAACCCTTTCTATGAGACAGAGATTAGGTCTAAAAATGAGGGGTTAGGTCACATACAGAGTGTCTTCTGACTTGAAGTTTCATTTTCATGTTGGAAAGTCAACAGAGCACGAGTGTCCCTGCAGCCCTCTCTACCATGGCCAGCAGTGCACAGTCTAGTGCGGGGCAGGGGGACAGGAAAGCAGGCGTCCCTCTGGTGCCACAGCAATAGCGGCAGCTTCCGCAAAGCGCTCTTTCCCCTAAAGAACGCAGCTGTCCATTGAGGTGGGCAGGAGATAGAGGGACTGGGGTAAGAGAATAGACTCTGGGAGCGATTTTTAAGCGACTTGTAACATGAACTGCCAACTCAGTTGGCATGATTTAAGAGAGGCTGCCCATCAGTGTAGCTGATTAGTGCCTCCGCGGAGCATTACCTACAAGAACGTTATCTATGTGCCCACAGATGGTCCAGTTTTAGAATGAAATGTCCTCATCCCCAAGCCCCTCAGGGCTGTCATGTCATCAGTACCGATGCAGGTGGGCTGTGTGCCACTCCACGTGCCGTCCGCTTGGCAGACTCTCCGTGACGACCCCACCAGGATGAAGGGAGATCTGCACTGGAAGAAGACTTCAGATCTATAGGTGAAGCTTTTCCCACTGAGTCGTCCCTCAGCGGGGGTGCCCGGGTCGCCACAGAACACAGCTGTAGAAAACAACCAAGACGTCGGTTCGCATTCTGTGTCCCTGGATTAGCTTAACCTATTAAACGTGTTTAACTAGTTTCCGTTAAATCTCTAGGTATCACTATTAAACCAACAAATGATGAAAAGGACAGAATCTGCCCTTGGGCAGTGTAGTCTCAAATTGGAATTTTTACCTATTGTAACGTGGCTATAAATCACGCAGGCTCTTTTCCTCATACTGTAACCGAGGGTGTGCATGTTGGTGATTTGCAAACGTGACCGGGAGCCGGTTCTCCCAGAGGACTTACGCAGGCATTGGGGGACCTCTCCTTTCCACACGCCACGGCCTTCGCAGGAGAGGATGGCGGGGTGAGAGAGCTGGAAGCCCTGGGCGCAGCTGTAGCTCACACTGGCGCCCCAGCGTAAATCTGATCCTTCCACTTTCCCATCCTGAACTGGAGGAGGTTGACCACACGTGACAGCTGTTTCCAGAGAACACATGGGATTCAACATTCTAGAGTTTCTACCACAACCATAATACACCAATGACTCACATTTTAATTTTGCCTGCGTTGCAAATGACATCTACAAAGGGCTGAATTTTTTAATAGAAGATTATTGAGAAAGACAGTAAATCAAAATAATAAAACTTTTCTCCAATATTTCTTCATTAATTTAGATCAAGTCCATAAAAGCCAAGCAAAGTCAAAAGATATCACACTGTAAAAGAAAGTGTGGGATTAAACACAACAGTCTCAATATGTATAAGACCAAGAAAGAAAGAAAGACTGCTGTTCGATTTATGTCTTTTTATGTTGTGTACCAGAGACAAATCCAGTCAGAACGTGGTCCCATGACATGAGTACGGACTTTTGAATTTATATATACAGATGGTAAGAATTTCTCCCTCTATCTGTATTTTTTTCTTTATATAAAGATAGCATATAATTTCCAAAAGACATAGTCTGTTGATCCATTTGCTGAAGAATTAAAAACCAGTGATTGCACGGTTGAAGAAGATTCTGTAAGAAACCACTTGCCAGTGTTTGATCACAGTCTAGGAGCTTCGGGCCAGAACACGTTCTCACGAGTGACTCCCCAGCTGGAGCTGGCGTCCACCTTTCCCACTCCAGCCATTATCCTAAGACGCCTCGTCTAAAAGCTTCCCTGAAGATCCAAGAGCTCTTAGACTTTTCACACTGGAGGAGGTTTGCCAATGGCAGTCCAGGCAGCAGAAGGCAGCAGGAGGGAAGACTCACCTGTATTTTCTCACCTGCAGTTTCTCATGGGCATTCGCACGTGAGAAAGACACACAGACCCAGAACCACTCATGCACAACCGGAAGCTGGAAATGGGCCCTTCTCTTGCCATTCAACCTTCTCTCTGTCTATTCAGCAAATATTTCTGGAGAATCCCTATGTGAAGATTGGGGGAACGTGGCCCTAGACAGACGATGTCAAGTGGTAAGGCCCCCGGGTGGGAACGGTGAAGAGTGACATGGTTCCACGGAGGGGAGGACAAGGGCGGCCGGCAGGAGAAAAATTCAGGAGGAGAGAGAGGTCTCTTCCGCAAGGGCCTGGTTGGCCATGGAAGTATTATTAATGCAACAGATTCTAAACAGAGGGACAGAGACCCACACAAACATATGAAGTCCCAGGGACCTGACATCTATGGACAAGTGCCATCAACAAGCTCATGTGGCTGTAACAGTCCCAACACAACTGTGTGAGCTTCATTAAACATCCATTTGATACCCGCTCCACAGCAGCATCGTATTAATAACTGCAGATGGAAAGAAGGATGGAAGACAGGGGTCCTCACCCTCTAGTGGGAGGAAACCAGGGCACGCTCAGAACCGCCCAGGCCAGAAGGGTTGGAAACACTGCCGTCCGGCGCGGAGGTCTCACCTGAGCCTCACAACAAGCTCTACACAAACGACGTGTCCTTCAGAGCCCTCGGAACATGGCGCCTTCCTCACTAAGGCTTCCTGCTGGTCCAGCTCTCAACTCACAGTTTTTATCTGTCCGTCGTCTAATAAAGAGTAGGGCACCCCTTTTGGATGTTTGATCACTGCCGGCTTCCACACCCTCCCCTCTCGCTTCCCCTCCGGCCCAGCTGACACGGGCCTGCGGGCTCCCTCTGGTGCTGGTGCAGAGCCGTAACCGTGCACATCCAGCCCCGGCACAGCTGTCACCCCCCTGCTCCCCTGCTTCCCTCAAGCCACGCAGACACCTTCCGCCCGCTCTGCTCTCCCTGGAAAGCCTGCTGTCCAAGTCGTAAATCTTTCCATACCATCTCCACACCATGTGGCACCGTTAGTCTCCACATCCAAAGCCCACAGAACAACACGCACTGACAATCGCTGCCCCTATTCTGCCTTATTTGATGATTGGCTTCTCTCTCTGACCTGACTCTACGTCCCCGTGGTAACGGTCCCCATCGTATCTGCCACAGACTTAACACGGCCGCGTTCACCAAGAGAGAGCAAAGCTGGGGTTCACAGCACAGACTCCAGAGGGAGTGGGACTGCCAATGAACCCTGATGTCTCCAAGCCCTGATCTGTGACCCTGAGCATTTACTAAAACTCTGTGAGTCAGTCTCCCGTCTGTAAAGCGGAGATTAAAGTACTAAGAAAATGAAGTGATTTAATATTTGCGAATGAGTTTACAAGAATGCCTGGCGCATAGAAGGTCTACAGAGATGCTTGCAAAATGAAATAAAACATAACTCAATAAAGACTTCTATATGCGTGAGTAAAACACACAAACCTTTGCAGGTAGGTTTGCTGTGATTCCACGCACTGTCTTTGGTGCAGCGGATAGTCGAGGACGTGGCAGGTTCCATGGTGTAGCCGGGGTTACACTGGTAGCTGACCGTACTGTTGAAGGTGAAATCTGTCCCAAACTGGATGCCATTTGCCAGTGTACCTGGATCTCCACAGCTTATAACTAGTAAGTGAAGAACAAAAAAGAGTCGGAAAAACACATTATCATGAAATGACTTATTCCCGGTTTCTATTTAAGTGACTCTCCTTAAGCTGCTATTCAGAGTGGTTAAGGCGTGTATTATTACAGCAATACTCCCCTCTCTCTGTTTGACAGTTTTACTGGCTGGCGGTCAGGAGGCTGTATGTTTGGAACCGCTTGTTTCTGTCCCACTGCTGGTTGGCTGTGCGGGTGACAGCTGTCACCCATGTCCAGTCCTGGGTTAGGCGTGATGAGGGGTCACACCATAGAGTCAAGCACAGAGGCACAGGCTGAGATCAGAGAACCAAGCACCTGCCCCATTTCCTTCAGACTAACTGGTCTACAGAGAGAACAAACCTTGACTTTCTTGGACCTCAGTTTTACAATATCCAACCCAACCAGCCATGGAAAGCATTTTCAACCATATAAATAAGAAAGTGAAGAAAAATCTAAAAGTGCTTAATAAATGGCCATAATATCAAACCTATGTATGATAGGATATAATCCCGTTTTCTCTATGGATTAAAAAAATCAGTACAACACTATAAAATCAATTTATTTTCTCTGTCAGTTAGATGTCAGTGTGATGCCCTGGACCCACCAGGACAGCAGGCCACTCACGTGTGCAGTCGGGGGCTGTACCCGTCCAGGTCCCGTTGGCGGTGCAGTGCCGTGTGGTCAGCCCCGAGGTCCTGTAGCCGTCCCAGCAGGCGTAGACCACGGAGCTGGAGAACAGGACGCCGTCGCTGCTGACGATCATGCCGTGGGTGGGCGTCCCCGGGTTCCCACAGGACACGGCTGTGAGGGAACAAAACCGGGCCATACAGAGAGACCCGTCACCACGTGAGGACCCTGAGAGGCCAAAGGCCATCGGGGTAACAGACTGCGCATTTATTCCAAAAATCACAGGACACGTAACCATGGGAAACTTTTCACACATATTTTACTTTAAGACTCATGCCATTCTCTTATGGATGAGTTACAAATGTGCAAGCTACATGTCTGTATTATCTTTTCTAAAACGCATTACTTCCAAACAGATTAAAAGATGAGTTAAAGCACTGACAATTCAAAACCATGGTAGTCTGAGATTTAACATGTTTATAACAAACAGTAAAATTACCATGATCTTTTAAAGGGTCTGTATGACATTAGTGACTCAGAATTGTCTCCCTCTTGCAATAGCTGAGTTAAAAAAACCTGGGCAAATCAGGTCATATTTTACATCTCCAGGACAATTCATTTTAAAAAATAAGGGATGCCTGAGGAATATGAATGACTACACTTAAACTGTTCTGTGAAAAGGTCTCCTCAATGTTCCCCAATCTACGGGCAGCTGTGTTAACTGGCTTTGGAATGGCTGTACCTTAAATCTCTCTCCAGACGACTGCAATGCCATGTACAGGCATGAAGACTTCAGCTAACGCTGGGCAGTGTAACAGATCTACACTCTGAGGATCTATCATGTGTATTCCTTCATCAGCGAACAAGGAAACTCAGCAGCTGCTGGGTGTGTATCAAGGTGAAGATTTTAATCCATAACAGGTTTTTTGCCTTTTTCAGTTAAACCCATTTACCATAAAGATGGTTATTTTTCCTCCTTAGCCTCCCACAATAATGCACAACAGGCAGACATACAAAGAATGTGAATTTTAATAACAAGAATGTATCATGAGTTCTTTTTCTGAGAATGACCAAAGTATTTGCAAATACTCTTGCCTGTTTAATTGCTCCACTTTCAAATCTAGCCTTGAGAATAAAGACACACTCTTCTTAAAAAAGTGAAAGAAAACAGATTGCAAAGTAAAAGCCACCATAATGGAAGTTTAGGGAATTCCCTATCATATTATGTTAAAAAATGCACATACTCTCAGGTTGGACTAGATCTTGTTTGACAAATAAAAAGCACACATGCTGGTGCTTCTATGCCTGTGCCCACGTCGGACATAACTAATCAATTATAACCCTCTTCCCTGATGAGCCTGGGTTTGGACTTACAATCCCTTCTAACACATTGTTCAGTAGTTTCTCGGTTGGCATTTGAGATGAGATATGTTTACCAATCCTGAAGCAGAGGATGCCTAACATTCTCCAAAGCTCAAAAGTTCTTTGATGGCTGTGACATAAATAAAAATTTCACAATGCAAAAATCCAAGCTGTTGGCCTATTCAAGACAATTCCTCATCCATTCAACAAATACTGATTCATCATTTCCTGTGCACAGTTACCGCGCACACGTATGAATGCAAGCCTGACAAAGCAAAGAATTATATTGATCCAATTCATAACAAAAGATACCTGGGTATATTATATTTTATTCTAATCATATCTGCTATTAAAATCTATGTAGCAATTTTCAAAAGTGATCTGTGAAGGACTAATGCTAAACTAAAGCAGGTTACTGTTGAAAACATATTCAACTTAATATACTGTCAGTAAAAGAATGTCCATCATAATAATGACATCCTAATGTTTATAAAGTTCCCTCAAATATTGTATCCTATAAAATCAAATTCATGGTTAACTTTTTTTTTCCTGACAGGGACACTTTCACTGATGGCTTTGCCTATGAAAATGAGGGTTAGAAAACAGAGTCAACATAGCTGTTTTTACGTCAAGGTCTTAATGTTTTAAGACATACGGGGACTATCACTAAAGCAAAACAAGAGATTAAATGTAGGGTCACTAGAAGGAAAACAAGATTTTTTAAAAAATTACAAGTTAAAATTTCTTTTAAAATACATCCTTTTTAAAGTACATTTGGTTAATGTGACTCCTTTTGGTAAAAGATTATTTTCTTTTACTCAATTTATAATGAAATAGCATTATACTTATTCCAAATGCACTTTATTGTTCACAGATATCAATACCATTCACTTAGCATGCTGTATTAGGAAGATTGCTGTTAAATTGAGTCAAATAGTTATAGGTTTGACTCTCTGATCATACAAGTTAAATAAATGTTAGTGATCAATTCAAGTTCTCAACATGTAGTGTCTTCACTGTAAAATGGGTATAAGAAAGATAATTGCTCCCTGTTGTCGTAAGATTACACATACCAAGTGCAAAATGCCTAGTAAACAATCTGGTAGATTAGTAGTAGTACTAGTATTGTTATTTTCATTATCATCATTTTAATCCCATGTCCATTACCTGAATAAAAGGTCAACTTTATCATAATCTCATGGGAAAGAGGATTAAGAGTTGCCTAATGCAACTAACCCCAAAGATGTAGTTATATTTAAGCAACTTGGTAGGATATATCCATTTGAAAAGTAAGTCAATGAGCCTGTGATTAAAAGACGAGATTGCTAACAAAAGAAAACATGGCTTAAAGTGATGAAAATATATTATAAATTTAAGTTCTTTGATGTTGAAGAATTTTTAAAATATTTTTCTTTTGTGATGCATGACTCCTCCTCTTTATAATTTATTGAAATATCCATCAGGAGCTAATGTTTTAACAGATTCAGAGAAGGTAAATTATCAGGAGGGAGGTGACCTCTGTTAGGGGATTGAATATATAGGTCATGGCTAACCTTTGTGGCAATGAAAAAGTCACTGATAACCCCATTTTCTACAAAAAAGAATATGTGCCCCAAAGATACGGACCTACGATAACAAGTGAGAAAAAATATAAAGCAATAGATTCTCCAAAAAAGTTTTAAGACTTCTACATGTGGAGGGGGGGTAGTGGGAAGGGGAGTTAGTCATATATCCTACCCATCATTTGTTGTTTTAGCGAGTGTAACACATACTATTAATTGTGCAGCTTCCCATGATTTCTGTACAATGCAATTTGGAAGTAGCCAGTTTTGTGGGGCATATTTGAGAAATATTTTTAGTACTGAAACATTTTAGTAACTCAACTTCTTTCTTTATACAGATTTTAAGGTCCAAGTTTATAAGGATTTTATAGGAACCCTTTGAATTTCTGACTATTGATAAACTAAATGCTATTTAAAGAGTACTTTGTATAGTCTGAGTTAAGTATATCATGAAATGAAGTCCAATTAAGCTCTCCTAATCAAATAAATGAATTCCTTTATGTTTTGCTGGAATAAAGCTCATAGTGCCATATCCCAGCAACAAAGTGAGATTTGTATGGAAAACATTACTCACTCTCAACCGCTTTAATTTTTTCACTTTTTAAATTTGCAGGAGACTTAAGTGCTTGAGATAAACCCAATATAGAATGTACAGTCTCAAGTAAATGACCATCCCTAATAGCACAGAATGTATCTAAGGGAGGTTTGTTGAGCCTTGGAAGCTATATTTCCCCACCAAATTTGGTTAACTTTTAACCAGTATTTTTTCAAATAATTTTCTGCACCATTCTCTCCTTCTCTTCTAGAACCCCAATTACAAGTACATTAAACTGCTTGATATTATCCAACAGGAAATTATTGTGCTGGGATTTTTTTTCTCCATCTTCTTTCCCTCTGTTTTTCAGAGTGGATAATTTTCACTGACCTGTATCCAAGTTAACTGAGCCTTCTGACATTTTTCATCTGCTAAGTTGATCCAGAAAACTTTTGATCAGATAATGTACTTTTCATTGCCAGAGTTTCCATTTGATTCTCTTTCATTATTTTCATTTCTCTGTTGAGATTCCCTGTTTTGATTCCATTTACTGTAAAGTCTTGAACATGCTTTTAATAGCTTATTTAAATCCTTATGTGTGTTTTTCAACATTCGGGTCATCTCAGGATCAGATTCTATCTCTGTTGTTTGTTTAGCTTGTTGGTTGCTGGGTTGGACTACGGGTCATACTGCTCTGGGTTGTGCCGATGCAGTAACTGCTTATTGTATGCTGGACACTGTGAATGAACTACTGCATGCAGCATGTCATTCCTTTAACAGATGTTGGGCTTTGCTCTGGTGGGCTTTGAAAGTAGTTATAGATCTTTTGGGTCTTGTCATCAGTTTTATTCTGTTAGCGGAGAGCTAGTTAGTCTGAGTCCTAACATGATGTGCTCTTAGTTCTAGCCTGTCCCCCTGATTTTAGGGAGTGGTACCTATTCACAATGCATGGGCTCTAGGCCTCCAAGAAATGTCCTGAGTGTACAGTGTCTCTCAGTACAGTGTGACTTCTACTATCACAGGTCTGCTCTCCGCTAAGAAGGTCTGTGCGTCACTGAGTCTCATGTGTGCTTGTCGGCCCAGCCCTCAGCTGAGTCACCCTGTGAACACGCCTACAGAATTCCGGGGCCCTCCCATTGTCAGTTCCCTCTTCCTGGATTCCCGTTTCTGCAAATTCCATTTCAGTAACCTACAACAATTTCTACTTCATCACCTCACCAAGCCACTGTACCACCTGGGTTCTGCTTCCCAGCTTCCCAGCAAGAAAAATGCACAGAGTGACAGAGGGGTTATGGAGCTCACCTTATTTATTTTCTCCTAAGGAACACAGTCACGCCCTGTCTGTTGTTTAATAACCCACATAATTGTCTCATGTATTTTGTTGTTTTATAGTTGTTCTCAATAAGAAGGTGGGCCTACTATTGTTTAATATGTCATGGATTGATGTGGAAATCTTATTTAATTTTCATAATGTTCAAATACTTCTGGACCAAAAATTCACAGGTGTGGTATAGAGAAAAGGTTAGATGGGGTGTAATTGTAGATTACGGAGGTCATGTGTAACTTTGAGGTACTATACTATACAACAGAAAATGTTCTGGTTTTGGTGAGAAAGACATGCTCTCATGCAAATTTTAATATTCAAATTTCTACAAGAGGGGAGGGAACTGAGAGTGAGAAAAGTTCTACTAACTTATAGTCGCATACTTCAGTCAATAGAAATGGCATCATCCTGCAAATCACAGCTGCAGATGACATTTCCCCACAACTATTTAGTCATATTTGATTTAACTTCCTTAGGGCCTAATCTTAAGATTTACATTAACTTGATTGTCAAGAGGCAATTTGGAGTCAAACATTATCTTGGATTATCATGTATACTTATCTCTATATAGAGAGATAGATAGGTATCTCCAGGATAATCTTTGACTCTCAATGAGAGTATACACACACACACGCATACATAGGATTGGCTTATTCATATATATCATTTTACATTATGTAGATTACATATGATACAGTTAACTATGTAAAATACAGTCAGATTAGATACATGCATATTATATTCTACTTATCTATGTAACACTTATAATAAAATGAGTGACAGTACAAGGAGAGTTGACATAGTAGGGAAAATAAAGATTAAGGGAACTTGATCTATATTTCTGGTGTTGATATTGTGTGAGTTTATTCAAGCTGATCAAATTCTATGGAAAGTGTTTCATACGTGTAAAACTAGGTAATTAATTTGTGTATGTGTTTTAGACTTGAAAATTCAGTCACTGAGAAGTTTGTGTGCAAATGTTAAGTCTTATCTGTCCGAATTCTAACTCGGTTATTTTCTAGACTCTGAACACACTCATGACATGTCAGCTCACCTCTGCTTAAGACGGGCATTGCCAAGACATGACACCGTGTCTATAAAGAGCCGTGGCATTTTACTGGTATTACTGGGGTTTCCCACCATTTCCTATCATGCCTCTTAAATAGTACAATAAATACACTCACTCCAAAATATTATACGGAAAGTAACCCGAGAATCTTTGGCAACACAGCGCTCTGAGCAGGGGCCACCAACAGACTGGACGTAACATGTGAACACAAACCTCTCCCAGCCTGCAGGGAGCTCCCAGCAGTGGCTCACTCGGCCCTACTCACAGCTCCTTCGCCTCAGCTCTCGCCACCAGCAGCCACAAAACACGGCAAAGTCACACAGAGATCGTCACCAGGAGCAGACAGACACCTCCTTTAGACCACGGACTTTCAAAGGGTTAGTACAGCGTCATATGATCTTTTGAACAGTCAGGTAACTCCGTATGCCCAGCTGTGCTTTTTGATGATTCTCTTATACGTTTGGGGGGGAAATAGGTTAATTGTAGAAATAGTGTAAACCTGTAGGATTTTTGTGGAATGTTACTGGTCATTTTAGAGTGAGTTACCTGGTTTCAACCTGAAACGCTGACTTTCAGGCTTGAACTTACCCTCGCACACGGGCTGCAGTCCTGACCACGACCCGTTGAGCAGACACGTTCGCTCGGCCGAGCCCCGCAGCTGGTAGCCCATTTCACAGGAGAAGCGGAGAAGGCTCTTGGCCTTAAACTCATCTCCAAGCCGAGACCCATGTGCTGGGATCCCTGGATCACCGCAAAATCCAGGATTATTTCCTACGGAACACAAACACGTATGGCAATACTCAATGCTGTTAGACTCGTTTAAAACAGGGCTGTTATGTTTAAAGGGAATGAAACTTTATGTAAATGTGTATCGAACACGGTTACAGTCATACAGCATTCTGGAAATCTCGTGAGAAAGATGTTCTTTATTACAGCACAAAAACGGAAGACGCTAAGAAATTGTGTCTGTGTAACTAAAATCAAAATAGCTTATTAAAATATGGTTGTGACAATAATTGATATTCTTCAGAAGAAATAAAATACTGGGGACGGTTGTGTAACTAAAATCAAAATAGCTTATTAAAATATGGTTGTGACAATAATTGATATTCTTCAGAAGAAATAAAATACTGGGGACGGTTGTGTAACTAAAATCAAAATAGCTTATTAAAATATGGTTGTGACAATAATTGATATTCTTCAGAAGAAATAAAATACTGGGGACGGTAAATGCAGGAATTGCTCGTTGCAAATGCTGGTGAGGATGCTGACGAGGAGATGCGGGTGAAGGTGCGTTGGGAACGAAAAAAATCAAATGAGAGGTTTGATGCTTCTACGCTGTGTCGATCTGCTGATTATGTTTATTTTGTTTATTATTATGAAACATTCATGGAAGAATTAAGTTGATATTTTTTCCAAACGGGATTGATGTAACAATTGACGACATAGACAGGAAAGATGTGGGAGAATTGAGAGGAAGCACAGAAAAGGAGGGAAAAACGGGGGCCAACTGAGTCAAGGTGAGCAAGCTTCCTACTCAGGTGCTAGGGAGGCTCTTGCAGAGGAAAATGTGCCGTGATAGGTGTTTAAAGGGAAGGAGAACGAAGACGACACTGACGCTATATCATAAGGGCGTACTTGGCTAGAACGGAATAACACCAACTTCAAAGAATGGCACCACTGCCCAGTATTTGGCATGAAGAGCTGACTGCGCCATGCCCACCTGTGCAGTGGGGCAGGGCTCCGCTCCAGTGACTGTCCTCCTGGCAAGTCCTGCTGCTGTTGCCTACGAGACTCCGCCTCCCTTGGCATGAGTAGTGAACCACGGCCCCAGATGTAAACAGGTCTCCAGTTAGGATGGCGTTGGCAGGGACCCCTGGGTGTCCACACGAAATAACTTAAGAAAAAAATCAAATCAAATCAGTGAGTACATTGTTCCTGTTAAGCTGCTTTGTGTTGGTCAGTGTCCCTCAGAGACTCATACAATCATCACCGATCAACAAAAACACCCGAATACGCTGCACATCGCTGCAGTGCCCTGGAGAAGAAATGCCAATTCCAGACGACCCTCCCTCTACCCTGAATAGTCATGTTGCTGAAGTCCAGGAAAGGGTCCGTCAATGAAGTTTTTGTTTGTTTTTTATTAGGTTAAGATAGCTTTGCTTAAGGTAGAAATTGATATTTAGGTTTTCAAAAAAGAAAGTCACTCTACCTAAATTTTTTCCATCTGCCCTTAACTGTATGCTAAGTAAGCAGTGTTATACAAAATGTTAGAAACTAACATAGATTCACCAAAACTATTTTCATTACTTCTTCAGTTAGTATGACAATCATGCTTTGCTTGGGGACAAAACTCGGTCAAATCTGCTTCCTCTTCCAGCTCCCATGTCTAGAGAGACCATCTAACAATTTTTCTTTGAATAGGTGGCAATCTAAAATGTCTAAGTAAAAAAAATAATAATACATTACTGATTAATATTTTCCTCAAGTAGTCCACTCATTTCTTTATAACTATACCAAATCAGGCCCATCATCTAATCATAATTATCCCTCAAGAAGGAAAATTCTAGAATCCAGATTACCATAGGATGGTAAAGACTTATCTCTCCCTTTCTATAAAGTCCAAAATTAGGGTTAGCCATGGGCAAATTTTATATCACGTACAAACAGCTAACTGGGCTGAAGATGCCAAAGAGTATTCAAAGGCTCTGCTGGTTTAACATCCTCGAGGGGCTGCATTCGGTCACTGACAACCCCAAAGTGATGCCAGCCAGAGGGGCAGGTTTGAAAGGTTGGAAGGCATCACCCATCCCCTGAGTCACATAAGCCCTCCCCTGAGACTGTCTTACACTGACATCCACTCCCTGGACAAGAGGAGTTTATCTACGGAGTCCTAAAAAGAAGCTAACTAGAGCTGAATCAGTGAAATTGTTGATAAATGATCAGTTCCAAGTGAAATAAAAGAGAAAAAAATCAGTGGAACAGTATAACAGCAAAAATAGAGATGGAGGTTAGCTGCTGCAGAGCACGTGAAAACAAAACGCTCCTCTGCGAGCGTGTATTCCCAAATTCACGGTAATTCCAGCGGTTAAAGACAGCAAGTGGTGGGAAGTCGCCCCTTGGAAAATGAGATCAGTTAAAACCTGGTTCCTGGAGGTTGGAGCACGCTGGCATCATTGCAACAACCAATACAAGTCTCACAGACACCAGGGAAGATGCAAGAGAAATCTTTGGGGAGAAAAACAAACAAAACAAAACTAATTTCTCTGAAAAATTCCCGTGTGTGAAGGCACAGAAAACCAGAAAACATAAAGCTTGATGAGGATAGTAATACATTTACAGATGTGTTTTGTCATGTAATCCTGTACGTTTGTTTTTGAAAGTCATCGCTCTCTTTCTCTGTAGAAATTCGTTGTTTTGTTACAGTTAGAATTTGAGACAGGTTTCCGGGGTAGATTGAAAGGGCTTTGTGGGACCCTGACTTGCAGGAAAAAAGTCTCCAGCACCAATCCACTCTGAAAATGTACTGAAAAGGCCATAATTGTCACAGGTAAAATGGATTATCACTTTTTTCAGTAAGTTCAATTTATAATGTGATTGTCATTTCCTATTTTCTCTACCCACACAAAATGAATACTAAAAAGGATTGTTTTGTTTTGTTTCTGACTGATTTTTAAAAGGCCAAGGAGAGTGACTCCTTTTCCTTCATTTTCAGACTACGTTTTAACAAGACAATTCTCTCTGAGCTAAAGGACAATATGATTTTTCAAGTGAAAGAAAGTAATACTATAGCTATTTGGGTAAAAAAGAAAGTGTCCCTCTGAACCTGTATGGTCTAAAATGTACTGTTAATAGTGTTTTGAGGGGAGCCAGAGCGGCGACCTATCACTTTGTCTGCCCTGAACACGCCGTTCTTCACGGCAATCCGCCCTCCTCTTCTTTAAACCTATGGGTCAGGAGGAAGTGACGACCAGGACACTATCTTTCTAATCATGTTCACATCGGACTGTACCAGAAGCGCTGAAGAGACCCAAATTAGGCCCCTCAGAGAGCGCCACCCTTCCGGCCACAGATACTAGGTCAATAGATGGAGACTCCGTTTATAGCTTCTTGCCAATATTTCTGAACCTGGGTCCAGACAGATGCATGGTGTTGAGAGATTCGGGGTGTTGACAGAGGCGCCGTCTGGAGGCCGCTGGCGCCCGTTTGAACCGGTGGATTAGCCTCCCTGCTGGCCCGAAGCAGGAGACAAGCAGCAACAGCAGACACAGAGACAGCCCGGTCCAGGCGGAGCCCGTGAGCCGAGTGCGTCTCCCGCCGGGGCCAGCTTTGCGAGCAGGCCAGCACCCCCGCCCCTTTCTTCCCGCGAAACTAGTGTGAGTTGCATTTGGTGATTTCTGGCCAACCTATAACGTTGTCATAATAACAAATATAATTTGTGATGGGGGTGGGTAGAGAGAATTAAAAATCAACACCGTTTTGAATACTTGAAAAAAACCGTGTTCTGTTGGTGGTGTTCTTACAGGGCTCTGTGGCCAAAAGGACCCTCACTTACCCAAACACTTGGGCAAAGAGCGATCCCATAAGCCATCTGCCATGCAGGTTAAGGCAGAAGATCCCAACAAGTAAAATCCCTTCTTGCAGTGATATACGACACTCATTCCATATTCAAAACTCTCGGGGAAATTCTGTTGCTCGTGACGAACGGCATTTTCCACAAAGCCTGGATCCGAGCAGTTCACCACTGCAAAGGAAAGCACGGTGCACATTATTCAAATGCAGCTATGCGTTTATAAACAAAACAGACGGGCAGAGGAGGCAAACTCCTCCTCGTGGTTTTAGAAAGTTGGTAAGACGACAGCATGACAGCCAAAGCTTGTGAAATTCTGTACCCTTGACGAATTCCACTTCCTGCTTTGGGCCATTATGCTTCAAAACATGTCAAGCAATATATCGGCTACTATAGCACCTTTAACAACATGAGACTGACAGCCTTTAACTGTTTCCTAATAATAGGCTTCTTCAATGTAAGGTCTAAAATTCGTTTCCCTGGTTAGGTTTTTATGTTATGAAAATGTTAAAATAGAAACGGCTGAAGTTAGTCTACATATTTGTATGCGACTGTGATACTTCAGGACAGCCTGGGACACAGTAATTAATTACCACCCCACCCTGACATGCACTAATGCTTCAATATGTGCCCAAGTAATTTCTGTTATGTGTCTAAAGCAGACAAAAACGACAACTCCTCTATCAACACTTAATACAAGTGTAAATTAAGGCAGCCTCTGACTTAAGCTTCTTCCCCTGTGGAAACAGCTCCGGCAGTGACAGCGGGGTGTGCCTGGTCCATCTGAACGGCGCTCTCTGAGCCTGAGTGCCGGCTGGCCTCTGGGAGGGAACCAGCCACGTGCTCTCGCAGGTGCAGAGGCAAGAGCGAGCCCCGATTCTCTCTCTCTGACCCGTGCACCGCTGAACGGGGCAGCTGCTGCGGAGCCGCGCTCTCTCCAGGTATTTCTGGCTCAGAAGCCGGTAGCATGACAAGTTCCCAGGCAGCCACTGCACTCGGTGTCCCAGCGGCCAAAGGCAAACCCTGCCCGTCTGCACCCTGGTTCCTCTCTGTCCCCAGGACGACGGGGTGGGTGGATCAGAGGCGGACAAGGGTCCCTTTCAGTGCTGCAGAATAACATCCTATCCTTCTTAAACCAATCCTGAGTTGATAGAAGAAAGACAAGTTCTTTCGAGTCAAGCAAACATGTTTACGGACCCCCGGCAGATATTTTTAAGGCTCCAGAGTGCATTGCACCTGCAATAAAATTGTCACCAAACCCACCATGATAGCAGGCATTAGCTATCTGGAAAAAGTGTCACTGACTTGCACGATTATTTTTATGACCTGAAAAACGCCCGCATCGGCCCATTGGGCACTTGGAGTTGCGTGTCAAGCCCAGGAGACAGAAACAGCTCCCTTGTGTCTGACCTTCACAAGCAGGAAGGTGTTGCCTTGGCCCGAAGGCCAAAGACGCTATGGTGTCGAGTTTGCGCTTACATCGCTCTTAGAGGACGGTCCCCAAACCACAGCAGACTCTCTGCAGTGAGAGGAAAGGACACCGCTTAGGCGACCCAAGTGGAGGCGCCGAGCCTTCCTGCGCCAGGGCGCCCGGCCCATGCCTCACGCGCCCCGGGATTCCACACGCCCCACCTGGGCTCGTCCTTTAATTCATAGTTTTACATTCGGGCCCAGCTTTCCTGAATGCAGCCTGATTGTGGGATGGGTGAGAAAGACGAAGTGCACAAAGCAAGTGCCATTATGTGTTTGGGGTCAAGAGAAGGGTGGGGCTGGAAGCAAGAAGAGAAAGAAAAGAGAAACAGTTACCGCTCCGGTAACGGTGAGGTCCACCTGCATCCCCCCTTTGCCGGCCGAGGAGAGCAGGGCTCTCTGAGCCCCACCATGGCGGGAGGAGTGCCGTTCAGAATTCGCAAGTTTCATGCCCAAGCGCTCTGAAACCTCGAAGCAGAATTCTCCTTGGGGGCCTCTCTTGCCCGCGGCACGGTGTGTAGGAGACACGGACGTCCTCATTACTGCCGATACTGACGACCACTCTGGGATTTTACATTGCATTAGAATTACCTGGAAGAAGTGCTGAGTCCCAGGCTCCTCCCCATCCTTTCACCTAGTTCAGCATCCTTAAAAAACCAGGCAATAAAAATGCTTGACAAAGTTAGATTCCATGAGCTCCAAGACGGAAACCGAATTGCTCTTGATGTTGGAAGAGGTATGTCTACAAACACTCTAAACCTGCTCATGCTTTTCTCAGTCCCATCCTGTGGAATTAGTCCTACAGAATTTAGTCCTGCATAATTGCAGTCAGAAACACCTATTATATCCCTTCCTCTTTATTTTATTGGTTCCACTAGGAGATTCAGCTGTATCTACCAGCTTGGGGAAAAAAAATAAGGCAGGAAGATTTTAACTTATTTGTCCACGACAGAGAGAACTGTGAAACATTCCACGTCTTTGCTGCACACGAGTGTGTTTTACCATATGCAGGGCAGGCTGCCGGCCTAGACAGCTCAGCACTACCCAGTCCATCCACACACTGCTCTCCCGTCTCCGTTCTTTCTATTTTGTGCCCAATTCCTATCTGGAATCTGGTGGACTGAGACTTCATATGACGGACAGAGGTGAGCTGTCAGCAAAGCGGAAGGAGGGGTCAAATTACTTAAATCATCCTGTGGCGCCTGAAAGGACCAGTTAAGTTGATGATGTGAAGACAGGTCAGACCAGGTCACACCTGCTGGAACTATTTTACTTTTTTAGCTGGAGACACGATGTCTAGCAGGGCAGAGCATCAGAGAGAAACTGGTGAGAGACTCATTGTGGAAGTCTCCCCTCATCTTAGCACCACCCCTCAACACGCCAAGCGCTGAGACTTGGCCTTGATGTTCAGGTGTTAAAACCTGACAAAGAACGGAATTTCCTCAGCTGGAGAGAATGAGAAATATTGATATCATATGTACATAGCCTGTGTGGAGTCATGAAGGCACAAAATGTGTTCCAGGGGACATTTGTGTATGTTGGAGGGTAAAGAAGACATTCATATACTGATCAGTAACATATCCAAGGTCACAAAAGGGGTCATACCAGAACTAGGTAAGGATCAGAGCTCCTGATTACCTGATGACTTCTGAAACTCCTTCTGTGGCCTTAGGGCTTTATGTGAAAAGGAAGGAAGGAAGGAAGGAACTACCTCCATCTCTTCCTAATGTGTTTTTTTTTTTTGCTTAAGCCTGTGTTTATGTTTATTTTTCTGTGTTTACTCCTGTTTCTTGCTTCTTTCTTGTTTTCTTTTATGGCTCATTAAAAACCTGATCATAAACAGGAAAGTAAGAAAATGATGCTTTGTAATGGAAATATAGCCAGTTTAAATTCTTTGGCAGTGGGAAAAATGGGTAAGAATTAGTTCACTAAATTTTTTAAACAGCGTTCATAATTGATTAGAGTTCTGTGTAATATGTGTTTTTTAAATTTTTCAATAGAAGGGATTATGCAAAGTTGAGAGGACAGTCGAAGGTGAGGTGACTATTCAGTGTATCACACAGAATAAACATTTCCAACTTGTTTACTTGGATGAATCAAAACTTAAATCAAAACTTAATTACCGGTCACCAAAAGCAACTTCTATGACGACTATTTTTCAAACATATGAAAGTTACCTTTCATCTTTTATCAATAACTGATAAGAATAAAGAAATTGGTTTTAGGTGTAATGAGACATTCGGGTTTGACAAAGAAGAAGGTTCTAATTGATTATAGTTGATTCTAGTTAAATTTCAGAGGTGGGTGGGAGTTGGGGCAGGGAGACTGAACACCTACTACGCGCCAGGCACTTTGCTAAGCATTCACGTGCACTGGTTTACTTAGAGCTCATGGAAACCTAAGAGGAAGGTAGTACTGCTTTGACTGTTCATAGAAGAAAACTGATATTCTCCAGTGAACTTGAGGATTCACTACAAGACCCTGGATTCAGTGATGCAAGTTTAGTGAGTTTTTTTTGTTTTATTCCTCTCTAACCAGAACAGAACCTTCACTCACCCCGTATTTTCTTAATTTTCTTTATACTCGTGTATGTAATAGCAAAGGACATGTATTTTAATTCTCTGAGTTTAAATGGCCAACCCCACAAAACTGTAGATAAGAAAGAAAAAATAAAACCTCCAAACATTTGCATGTAACACAAAATTATTACACAAGGAAAGAAAATATTAAGTGACTCATCCTAAAACTGCCAGACTTGGTATACCTCATTTATTTCTCCTTGAACTGACTGAACTTTTAAGCTCATGTTGACACATATTTGAATTTAGGAGACAAAGACTCAGAAAGCTCTTCTATAGAAACGGGGGCCTCTGAAACAGTAGGCATAATCTGATTCTTAAAATAAATGTGAAGACATTTGTTTTCATTCCTTTTAATGAAATCTACATCCATATAATTTATTTATTCCAGAAGGATATTACTACTAGCAAAAAGGATCCCTTCTTTTATTTATTTATTTTCCTGATCCTGTTTGTAAAGATAGAACCAGGGGGTGAGTCGCTTCCTGGATTGGAGGGTTCTGATTTATCACAAACACAGCTGGCATGGCCAGAGCTTTTCCCTGGGAAGGGCTGAGTCTGAGGATAAAAGGTGAGTCCAGGGTGGAGAGACTCTGTGGAAATCTGTGTCTAAGTCAGCCTCACTTTAGCACAGATTTACTGGGAGTTCATTCCAAAGTCCTGGTGGGGTTTCTCTCTTGCATCATTAACCAGATGCTGTAGGATTACTCAGGATTCCACAACTCATCGACCTCCGCAGATTAGACATCTGAGAATCACATCAAGTATTTGGGAGAAGAAATCAAGCACAACAGGATGCTGACATGAGACACAACACCCTGAACCATCTGGGGGTTTATTCAAGGAACCACATAAGGTAAGAATCAGGCCATACTGCAGTACGCACCTTGAAGAATCCCTGGAAGTTTTATTAATAGAGTAGCTATTTTTGTTAACTTTAACTTTTTGAGTTTCACGCCATTTTTTCCTGATGCTTCACTGTCTTTATAAGTCTGACCTCTTTGAATTCATGCTTTTCCTGGTCGAATAATATGCATGTAAATTCTGTGCACTAGATTGTATCTCTTAGTTCATAAATGAAGCAAAACAGAGCAATAGAAAATAACAGAAGCATGAGCAGGAGGCACCCGGGAGATGAGGGGGTGATTTCCAATCCCCTCAGCACTCGGACGGCTGTTTGTCAGTCATCTCCAACAGACGTTTTTGAAGTGTCAGCTTTTAAAATTAAGTACTAATTTTAAAGTTCTGCTCTTCCAAAGGCAGTGTCAAGAGAACGAGAAGACAAGCCACAGGTTAAGAGAAAATATTAGAAAAGACATAACTGATAAAGGACAGTAATCTGAAACATTAAAAAAAACTCTTAAAACTCAACAATAAGAAGACAAACAACCCAACTAAAAATGGGCCAAAGACCTTAACTGACACCTCACCAAACAAGACCTACTGATGGCAAATAAGCCTATGAAAAGATGCTCCACATCATATGTCATCAGGGACATGCAAGTTAAAACAATAATGAGATTCCACTATACACCTATTAGAATGGCCAAAATCCAGATCACTGACAACACCAAACACTGGCGAGGGTGTGGAGAAACAGGAACTCTTACTTATTGCTGGTGGGAATGCAAAGTGGTGCAGCCACTTTGGAAGACAGTTTGGGTTTCTTACAAAAATAAACATACTCTTACCATACAATCCAGCAATCATGCTCCTTAATATTTACCCAAAGGAGTTAACAACTTATATCCACACAAAAACCTGCACAGGAGTGAATACAGCAGCTTTATTCATAGTTGCCAAAACTTGGAAGCAACCCGGATGTCCCTCAGTATGTGAATGGATAGATAAACTGTGGTCCATTGAGACAATGGAATATTATTCATCACTGAAAAGAAATGAGCTATCAAACCATTAAAAAACATAGAGGAAACCTAAATGCATTTACTAAATGAAAAAAGCCAATCTGAAGTGGTTATATATTGTGTGATTCCAACTGTATGACATTGTGGAAGAGGCAAAACTATGGAGACAGGAAAACGATCAGGGGTTGCCAGGGGCTGGGGGGCAGGAGGAGGGATGAATAAGTGGAGCACAGAGAAACTTTAGGGCCGTGAAAACACTCTGCAAGATATGGCAGTGGTGGATACGTGTCACTCATTGTACACCTGTCCAAACATACAGACCATCTAACACCAAGAGTGAACCCTAATGTCACCTGCGGACTCTGGGTGAGATGTCGTGTCCACGCAGGTTCATCAGTGATAACAAATGCATCATCTGGTGGGGGTGGTGACAGCGGGGGGTGAGGTGGGGCTGTGCATGGGTGGGGGCAGGGGGTTTATGGGAAATCTCTGTACCTTCAGCCCAACTTTGCCATGAACCTAAACTGCTCTAAAAAATAACGTCTACTAAAAAAATAAGTCCATTCTTATTTTTCAAGAAAAGGGAGGAAGGTAAGAAAAGTCAAAATTAATACTGAAGACTTTAAAACACATTCTAGCGTTCTTTAAACTGCGCCATAGATATCTAAAGGACCTAGTATCTATTGTAAAGCACCAAAAACCATTAATAAATGATAGGCATTTAATTTCTTCTCTCTCTCTTTTTGGCATAAGTTAGAGGAAAATGAAGTACAGAAACAAAAAAAGTTTTGATAATTAAAAGCCTGCTATTTTGAATTTATTCAATCTTTCATTTAGCCAGAATGTACTGTGTCCAGTGGACAAAGTCTCAGCAGCTGTGGGGACTTCCTCCCCCCTAATTAGCCTCCGGATTGGTATCTACTTAAAGGTATGAAGTATTTCACCCATCTCTGTACTGACAGTATGCAGCACAGCATTCGGAACACAGTAGGTGCTTAATAAATGTTAAATTAAGTTGAGTAGAAGGGTTTGGGGGGAATGGATATAGATGGTTCTCATACACCTAAGGCATCAAAGGCACAGTTAAGTCGTAACCCTGTGTGAAGATAAACTGAACCCAAATTTAAGGGCCTTCATTTGTAACCATTCTTTCAGTCATGCTGTTTTTTCCTTGCTGTAGAGGACAGAGAAAGCAGTTTGATTAAAGGTGTGTAATCTTTTCCTAAATCTTTGCAGCTGCCTTACCAGGTGGCGGACACCTACAGCTAAGCCTGTCCACTGCTGCCCACGTGCTCAGGGCTCCTGGCAGACACGTGGGCCGCACGTTTCCCTGTGAGAGGTGAGGGTGAGGCTGAGTGAGTCACCCTGCTCATCACAGCCACGTGCATCACGATGCTCAGTAAGCATTTAAGGTTTGCCAAGGTGTCCCCACGTGGAAGGCAGAGGGGCCAGAGGTCATTTAGAAGCCAGCTTCCTGCCCTGGCTCACACATTCCAAGATGTCCCCTAACCCCAGTCACCCTGTTCCATGGCCCTGCCTAATACAATTATAATAATAACATATAACCTACAAGATGAACTTGTCAATGTCCAAGCTGACCAGACCCCCATGTTGTCAGGAGACCAGCAGGAGCTTTGGAACAAGAAACCAGGGGCGTCTCTGTGAGATACTCCACCCCCCCTCCCCCAAACAGGACACGCCCAAAGCCTGCTTTCTGGGGACAGTGAGAACAGGGAACCTGGGGTCTCTGCTCTTCACAGCAAGACTTTCCAACATTGAAAAGGGAGTTTTAGAGGGAAGTGGAATTAGGAGGCTTTACTTTGTCTTTGAGCTTAAGCCAAGCACTCTGATATAGACATGTGCCAGACTCCACAGTTTGTAGCCAATTTCACATAACTGCTATTTAAAACTTGCCTGGATTCCCATTCTGCTATTGTTACATTTGAATGCAGCTCCCTTGGGGCCCAGTGGGAAGGTGGGTGGTTGTCAGAGCAAGGGACCTCTGTAAGTGTCTGCCTTTAATACCATATTATTACCAAAAAACCAAACCAAACCAAAACAACAAAAAACTCACCTTCACATGGAAGGACATGCGTCTTCAGTAAAAGAGATGTTTTAATGGAAAATATTTGAAGGAGATGTTTTAAGGAAAAGTTTTTGTATTTCTAGCTCAAACATCTAGAAATACAAAAACTACAAAGCAGCATTCCCTTGGAAATTTAGGTGTTAGTCCAGATCTATGTGTCCATTTTTAAAGAAGTGAATTTCTAAAACTTGAGATTTAAAAGCAATAAGAACTTCTCAAATACATCCATAAGGCTAGAAGCTTAAGGACCAAAGATGTGGAATACATGTGGCAGAAATAAGTGAGTGCATAAATGGAGAGAAAGACAAACGGAAGACAAGTAGTCTTTGAAGTAGAGAATCCCAGGGTTTTTTGATTGAATATCTGGCCACTAGCAAGAAAGAGGCCATGGAGCGATTTGCGCGTTATACTCAAGAAATGTTTTCCCACCCCAAAAACAAGCGCTTGCAGAAGCCCTGTCCCTGGAGGGGAAGCGTCCCCCTCTACACACGCAGACTGGCTCCCTGGTGTTATGGTTCAGCCCTCACTAACCCCGGAAGCTCTCCTACCTCGGCAGGTCGGCAGAGGGCTGCTCCACTGGCCGTTGCTCCTACACTGGGCTTGAGATGCGCCCTGCAACAAGTAACCGGTGTTGCAGGTGAAGTTCACAACATCATTCAGGTTGAACTCGCTGCCGTTAGTGAAGCCGTGGGCAGGGTTCCCTGGGTGGCCACAGGTGATGGCTACGGAGGAAGACAGGTCCACATTAACAAGTCATCACTCTCACTTGGCATTCTTCATTAATACATATACAGGTATGCTAAATGTATGAATTAAGGGGTTGACAG
This sequence comes from Eubalaena glacialis, assembly GCF_028564815.1. NCBI lineage: Eukaryota > Metazoa > Chordata > Mammalia > Artiodactyla > Balaenidae > Eubalaena > Eubalaena glacialis. The sequence goes on along the minus strand of NC_083735.1, from coordinate 10,033,785 downwards.
CTAATCAGATATGTTACAGATTGTGTTTATATTTGGAAGGGAATATTGAGAGAAAGAATCATGGGCTGAACCCACAGGTTTTTATTATATCGTGGAAAATAACTAGCACCTGGCAAATGTACTTTCTTCATCACCATAATTATTATTTCTTACATCATGATAGAATATCAGGTAATTTTAAAATAAAGCAGTGAAAAACAAGAGATGCTAAATTTTTGTATTAATCATGAGTTCTGAATATTTTCCCCTGAGAACACACCAGCTAATTTTGTGGAACTCTCATCTTGAAACATTATAGGGACTTGGATGATAATTTAAATCGCGTATGTATAAATTAATCCAATATCAATTTAAACATCATGAAATTAGCAAAAATAAGAGTACATGCTCAAATCATATTTTCTTTGACATTCCCTATTGTATGGTCCTTTGGAACATAGCCAACCCTCATTATGTCATGTCCACAATAACAGCAATACAAATCATGAACATATCCTTCACTGGCCCTTTCAAAAGAAACACATTACAGTTGTAAAACTGGTGTTTTCCTTCTCATTTATCTTGTCAACATTTTTTTCTTCTAAGCAAAGCTTTCACCCTTGAACTGTGTACAGTTACCACAGCACTATCCCAGAGAACACCTGTCACTGTCCTAAACTTACATCAACAATCCCCTTGTTTAGGAAAATAAAGAACATATTAGAAAAAAAATTGGTTTAAAAGGAAATTTGCATAAGGGTACAATCTCTTCTAAAAATAGGAGTCAGCATTCATCTCTCAAGTTATAAAGTTTGAGGACAATGGTTACATACAATTTCACCTCTTTATTAAAGGGAGGACCGCGTACAAACTCTCTGCGTTCTTGATGAAGCAATGACAAGAACACAAAACAGCACAGAATCTTGGGGGGATGGCTACCGTGGGGCCCCTGCAAAGCCAACCGGCAGACTCGGACCCAGCACCTCTATCCTCCTCTGGTGGGATGCTATTTCCACCTCATCATCCTGGGACAACGCTGGGAGAATGAATGCCTGACATCCCTCATCCTGGGACCCATGTGAGATGAGCGGGTGAGCAAATTCAGTGTGGAGGGAGCCTGCAGGAGGCGTCGGAAGGACACGGAACGGGAGGAGGACCAAAGACGGAAGGGGAGGAGCGCCCACGTTCTCTCTCTTCCGACAGCTCTCCATCCTCTCTCTGAGCTTAAACGTGTCTGTGTTATGACCTAATGACAAAAGAAAACACCACGAAGGGAAGCACCCGCTGAGTTAGTTCACAGGCTGTACTTACGGACACAGACTGGGGTGTGTCCGGACCACTTGTGGTCTTGCAAGCATATCCGGACGGAAGTCCCCACGAGCCGGAACCCGGGGTTGCACTGATACACCACGGTGTCCCTGTAACTGAAGCCGTCGCCGCTGATGTGACCGTTCACGATGGGATCCGGGGAGCCGCAGTGGCCCGCTGAAAAGCAAGCAAAACCAACAAAAACACGCTGGAGAGCTTGTCTTCTGTAAAAGTACCACATTCGTGGAGAAACAACAGAGTCCTACGGTACGGCACGGGGAACTCTATTCAACGTCCTGGGATAAACCAGAATGGAAAAGAATATACAAAAGGATATATATGTATATATATAACCGGGTCACTATGCTGTACAGGAAAAATTAACACACCATTGTAAATCAAGTATACTCCAATAAAAAAATCTAAAATAATAAAAGTACTACATTCAAAATTAGTTTATCTTTATTGTCAAGTGACTGACAGCATTGAATGCAATTATTGGAATTTTTTCCATTTATATATTTTTTATTTGATAGAGTTTTCTTCAACTCATTAATTTTTCTCAACAATTGTGGGTAACATAAGTAATAGTTCAAATATAAAATTGTTAAAAGGTAATTCCCCAGGTATGGTTTCTCCATTTATTTCTTTTACTTATTTTTCTTATTGATATTGTATGTTATTTATCTATTTATTCTATTTCCAAATAAAAGCCAAAAGAAAGGAAGAGACACTTGGAATTCATATAAGTTCTGTAACCCTATTGAAAATGGGTAGCAAAGAAAAGGATGGAAGGATCTCCAGTGAGAGACTAGATTCCTGAACTATCTGTGAAATTCCAAAGGAAGGATTGATATAAGAAAATAAGTTCAATTTCAGAAAATGTCCATTTGAGTTATGTCTGAACTGATGTCTAGGGGAAACTGTCACATCCTCAGTTGAACACAGAAGCCCAGAGCTCAGGGGAGGGACACCCTGCAGACAGAGATTTAGGAAAAGCTAGATTACAGATGGAGGCTGAACCCAACAGGTGGCTGAGCTCGCCTGTGAAAAGTATGTACAGCAAGGAAAGAAAGGGCCCCAAAATGAAACTGAGGTGAACATCAATACTTAAGGGGAGGAAAACAGTACTGATGTGAGGACTCTGATATGTAAGGAGGTCGCTGGCAAACAGGGTGTCAGATAAGCTTCAGAACCAGAGGGCTTCCAAGTGGGGAAGGAAGCTAGAGGAATTTTCAGTCCTTCGCGAGTTGAAGGCTGGGGAGCGACAAAGGTTCTTTGCCTGACAAAGCTTTAATCCGGGTCCTGACACTCCTCCCAGGCCCTGTGCACCTCCTTGTAAAAGCCGACTTCAGCAATCACCCTGCTAAGTCAGCCTACGAGAAGCCTCCAGCCTCAACATCTGAGCCAGTTTCTCACCGCACCTGCCACTGGTAGGTGGGTTCAGCCAGAACCCCTCCAAGTCCTGAGGTTCCCTCTCAGGAATGTCCCACCCGTGACCCCTCCCTGCCCCTTGGCTGTGACCCCCGCTGGCCCACACGGCATCTGGAGTTGAGCCATATCTTTGTGGAATCCCATCACCCTGGTCCCTACACCAATCACTAGGGTACTAAAAAAAGTCTGCCTCATTATCGTTAAGGAGCGTCATGAATATTTTTTCTCTGTAACAGTAGGAAGGTGCTGTGTGGTCCAGGGAAAACTAGGAAAGGCGGGATTCCCTTCTTCTCTTTCACTCTCCTTCCACTTTCTTTCCTTCCTCTCCTTCCATCCTCCTCTCTGTCCCTACCCCCTCCTCACGTCCATGGAAAGAGTATCTTGTTAACTCAACAAACTATGCAGCATTAGGAGTAACTGACATGAAAAGGATGGATAGACAAGGAGAGTTCCTAAATTGTCCGCCAAAACTCGCTCCTTAGGCTGGAGCAGCTACAGAGCGTTTTGGAGTGGACTTCCCCTGGCCACTGCCCTCCGAGTAGAGCACCCAGCTGCCAGTGCTTTACTCAGAGTACAGCAACCCCAAAGCTGAGAGCATGGCCAAACTACTGTCATATGACACTCAGGGTCAATGCCACCATTCTGGAAGAATTCAGAACAGCACTCTCTATTTCTGTTTAAGGCAATGCAGCTGCATTGTGTTATCCTAGGTTTGAACCAGATCTGTTATCAGCAAGATGACCTTGCAGAGGACAGAGGGAGAAAACCGAATCGCTGACAGGTATCCCTCTTTGAGCAAAATCTCTGCCCCAACATTTGTAAGAGGTCGGGTCAAGTTGTACTCGATTCGCTTGATCTTTTGTCACCTCTGCAGCTTTTCCACTCAGCCAGATCCAGATCAATACAGCTGATTCTGACCAGAAGCCAGATCGCCTCCCCCGAACACCAGGCGTGCAACAAGCAGGGAACTGGGAGGAGGCTGAATGTTCTCCGGGGGCTGAAGGGAGAGCTTCTGAGGCTGTTATCCTGGAACACGGATGCGGGCTCCTTCCCAGAGGCTGGGCTTTGCACGGCGATCTCCGTCAGGTCGAGACGTGGAGCCCCACTCGCATCCCTGAGACAGGAAAGGAGCCACAGCCGCCACGCACGGGCTTACTGCAGGGATCCAGCCACTTCCGAGGTGAGAAGGAAATGATGTAATTTCTAGAAGTACTCACCAAAATAACACACTCCAATCCTCAAAGACAGTGCAGGCCACCTGATTCCTGGCTGTTACTCTAGAGAATGTCAAGCACTTTGGGGGTATTCTGAACCTGATCAGCATCCCAAGAGGCGGGACCCGGGCTCAGGGTAACCAAGATGCTGAAAGGGATACATTGCAACAGAAAGTCCCCAACCCTCTCCGTGATCTGCACAGCCTCACTCTTGACTTGGACAAACACGACTGGCTAGGCTCACTTTTAAACCTCAATCATATTTTTTTAATCTAAGTTTTCAGTAGGAGCACATGCTTCAAGGCTGCATTCTCTGTTGAAAGCCTGGCAAATAAGCACTCCTAACGGCAAGGAGATATCTGTACACTCCAGAAACCAGATGGCAAGGCTGACAGGCTTGTGTGGAAATAAAGACTTACAACAGCGACTCTTCTCTGACATGTGGTCACTTCAGTTCTGGGAGGAACTGGCCTTAAAGACCTAAAGAAAATCAGGGATGTCTTTCAAAAACACTCCCTTTCAGCTCAGTGCCTAAAGGAAGAAGAATTGACAGCATCACCTCGAACTTCACTTCCTATTTTAAGTAAATGTGGACGATGTGACTTCTGGATCTGAAGCTGGTAGAGAACAATCTGTTTGTCACTCGTATAACTTTCCAGCCCTCAGGTGAGTTCCTCTTTAAAACATTCAAAGCCTTAGACCAATTATGGGCTATTCACAAATATAGAATATTTCACTTACAGTATTTAACCAAAATTTCAACAGTAACATGTCGAAATGTTGTAGAAGGGAAAAACTGTATGAGGTGGAATTTGAATTCAATGTACTCTGAGCTCTACTTCAAATTTAAGATTCTGTTATCCTATGATAATACTGGGATATGTCCTTTGTGAATTTTTTAAATGTAGCCCCAGTTTTATTATAGACACACTATGTAGAAAGCATTTCTCTATCTTTGTAACTATGTTCAGGCATCTGTTGAGTGTCTAACACCTATTAGTCACTAATTAAACACTTGATGAAGTGAATAGAAATAAAGTAACTTCACAATGGACCATGTTGCCCTTTACATTTTCAAAGCATTTCCAAATCCACTGTCTCCTAGGTGGCTTTCCTTTATTGGCAATAATTGAATGCTGATTAGCTGTGGGCCAGCAATGTCCTTGGGGCTGGGGATTCAATGAAGAATAAGATACAATCATAAAAGAGAGGGGAGGTCTGACACAGAAAGTGCCCCAGGGTGTTTGCCCCTAAAGAGGTGAGGAACAGGGAAACTTCCCTGGTGGTCCAGTGGTTAAGAATCCTCCTTGCAACGCAGAGGACACCAATTCAATCCCGGGTCAGGGAACTAAGATCCCACGTGCCGCAGGGCAACTAAGCCCTCGCGCCACAACTAGAGAGAAGCTCACTGTAATGAAGAGCCCTAAGACCCAACTCAGCCTAAATAAATAAATAAACATTTTTAAAAATAAATAAATAAAAATAAAAAGTACATTAAAAATAAAAAGAGGGGAGGAGTGGGGAGGGACATGTAGCCCAGCTGGGCATCAGACAGCCTGAAAGAGGCAACATATAAGGCCTGAAGGGTGCATGTTTGTTAGCCAGGTGAAGGTGAGAGAATGGTCCCTGTATTGAGAACTTTTATTTGTTTTTAGAGTCTCAGTTAAAATGAAGATTATGGAGCTATTGGACCAAACTATCCATTTCCCAGAAGGGCACCCATTTTATCCTCTTCAGTTTATGACCTTACATATTTCATGTGCTACATGTCCATAATTTTGGGTGCATTTAATTATTACTATTCCACTGAGTGTAAAAAGCAGTAAAGAAGGATAAGTAACTCTATTAACTGGAAAAAAAAAAAAAAAAGAATTGGGATGAGGGCAGTCCTGCATATTTCAAAACAAAATATCAACTAAATAAAATAATGTGATTATCCAGTAGATCCGACACTGTGATGCCAGGCCCCTAGGTTTTGTGTTTGTGCTTTTGTTTGCTTGTTTCTTTTTCATTAGCATTTGGCTTCAGCTTAAACAAAGATCACTAAATGTTTTTTACAGGCAATTCTGCAGCCAGTGTCATCACACCTAGGAAATCAAGGAAGCCAAATTTCCTGACAAATGGTTCCATTAAAGTGCGGACAGAAAATCTAAGTGAAAAGCATGTGGCCTATTTTATTTTTACATCAGTCCTACTCGTGAATTTAATAATCTGCCACTAATCAGAGCCTGAGAGCTCTGGCTAGCAAGGAGCTAAAGAATTAGGTAGGATGCTGTAAAACTGTAACTGCATATGATTTTTAATTCAGTGGACAGATTGATTGATAGATATAGAGATATATCCTAAAGGAACTGCTGAATTTTCTTTTAGTTAAGTATGAATAACCAATTCTACGACTTCCACATTCCTAGAACTTTACATTTTAATTCTGCATTTTCTCCCTGCTGAGGACAGGCATTACTATGGAACGGGTAATTCTCCAACTGCTTAAAATTGTTCTTGAGAGAATCAGGAGCAGAATCAAGAATTCCATGCCAGGGTGGGTATTTTCCACTTCTAGTTCGGTGACTCTCTTTATTTCATACACTATATACCGTTAAAAAATATCCTTCAAATTGGCCTGTTAAGACGAATTGAACAATGGAATAGGAATTCCATGAAATTTCAGAAAAATTGAGATTTCATACCTGTGAGTGGGTCACAAGAGTCTGCAAGTTTCACCTCATTTGCAAAATGACTCCTCTGTGAAGATCACTGGCCTTTAAGTTTATGCTACTTTAGATATAACGAAAGCTGTATTGTTTTTATTTACTATATTTTAGTTATTATGCTTTAGTTAGATGTCCCAAATAGAAAAGAGAATCTCTTTTAACAATCTTTCTCGAAAATTGAGTTAGGAGGAATAAAATCTACCAAACTTTGCTAAAACACAGAGTGGTGGCCAGGTTGAATGAATGCCAGTCGCCTCTCACAGGGAGAAGTCGCCTTGGGGCTGCCATGAGCCAAACCCAGGGAGAAAGAGGGACGGGCAAGGGGATTCTCAGTTTCCTCCTGGGTCGAGGGTTTCCCGCAAACTCGTCCCGCGTGGGAACTGGAGAAGGCAGACGGCGGCCCAGCCGTGTGGGAGCCCAGCTCACGGTCTGAAGCGCAGAGAAGCCGCCAGCCCGCGGCCCTGACATCACGCAGCCCGGGCCAGCACACGGGACAGGGGGACCGGCACTTGCCGCGAGTAATGCGTTTATCCCCCAGGGCTGGGCCTCAGCTGACCAGCCTCTCCAAGCAGTGGTTCTAGAAGGCTACTGTCCAGAGTCTACACGCACATGTTTTAGTGTGTGTCGTACAACGAGTCTGAGTAGCAGAGTGAATATTCTGAAAACTGCGCCCTGGATGAATGGAATCCCTTGTGTCCTCTGCCCTCACACCTGCCCTTGCATCCCATGCTGTCTGGGAGTCACATGCACGTACACTGTAGAGATGGAGTCCCACCCACGGGCAGGGTTTTGCAGCAGCTAGCTGAGCTCTCTGGACTGCGTGTCACTGTTTCTGATGCTGCAATGATCACGGTCTGCAACCTAAGAAACCGCACTGACTTTCAGTGGTGACTTTGCTGAGTGACAGACACAGAGTGTCAGATGTCAGTTAGCAGATGTGCCTAAACTCACAACAAAGGCAGAGTCTGAATGCTTCTTTCAAGTATTGAATACTTTCAGGCAACGTGTGTTAGAGTCTCTTACAATTACCTAGACTCGTGCAATTTCAGAAGCGAATTCTGTGATTTGGGAATTTAATACAGTTCCACTGGTGCCATGGAAACCTGCTCCTCCAGGGGACCTGCGGGGCGCGCGGCTCCCAGGTTACAGGAGTTCCCTGTGCTGGGCATCCTCGCTGCGGGGTCTGTGCATCAACAGGAACTGAATAGCTGGATCTCTCTCCTGCCCTAAGGCCACACTCTCTCACACTCACACATACACACAAACACGTCGCCCCCACCCCCCCCAGAATTCCCTATTTTAAGGTCACCTTCTTTTCACTGTGCCAGTTTGTGTCAGTACAAATACTAAATATTGGTTTGGGGATTAGAACTGAATACATTCATACATTTTTAGAAAATCTACAAACCAAATATTCAACCTTCATGTTTGCTTTGTTATTATTGGTACTTATTGCTGAAAATAAAATAATAAGCGCTGTAAGTACGCTGTACCTGCAAGAGAATTAGAAATGCAATCTGCTTCATTCTGCCCATTCCAGTGACAACTCCAGCTTGGGGCTAAAGGCAGGGGTATTTGGCAGGGAATTCTAAAGCCAATAGCAAACACTGCTTGAGTATTAACAAATGGTCATGAAATGTCAGATGGAACAGATCCTCTTATGTACAGGGAACACGTTTAAGAGCATTAAACGTTGATGGATGGTATTTAAATCTCCAGATCTGTGCATATTAAAGGAACACATTTGAGTTCTCACAAATGAGACTTTTTCTTTTTCTCCACGAGCAATTTTGAGCGGTAATGTTGAGCAACTTTGTGGAAGTCCGAGAACATGTAGTATCGTAGAAAGCACGTGAATCATTGCAGGGATCGGCCGGTGGGGTGTGAAGATCTGTACAACACTCTGTGCCCTTAGTAACACCAACGACCAGGGCCCATCCCTTCGCCACAAAATACATTTGTATCACATCTCTGTTTGACACACCCTAGTCAACGGCAATTATTTTAAACCATATTTGATAAGAAAATTTCAGGCCAGTACCATGATTTGGGTAGTCTCTGGGGCTTTCAGAAATCTCTCATCTGCCTTTTTATTAATGTAGTTCCTCAACGTACCACACTTTTTACCTCTATCACTTTGCACACACACTGCCCTTTTGCATAACACTTCTTTCACATTCTTGTCTGCCTGTAAAATGTCATATAACTTAATCCAAATCCACCCTGTGTTTGCAGTCTTCACAAACCCTAAAGGAATTACTGCCCATTAATACTCAACGCAAACATCTCCCTTATTTTAGGTTTCCCTGCAGAAGGAGACTCTATCTCCAGGACCATCCGTTTACATTACCTACATGGTGAGGGTTGTTTTGTTTTGAATTCAGCAGATAGAAATGGAATTTTTCTTACCTATTTATCTCCACTCTGAGACTGTGTTCTAAGAGCAGTGTCATGGCCTCTGCACCAGCATTAGCCCCTGCCTGATCTAGAGGGGGTGTTCGTGAAAGGACGTGAATTCTTTCCATGATCACATTGCCATATTAGCACCGTCCCTCAGCATCACGTGACCACAAAGAGCACCAGCCCGGGATGCGCTTGGTTCAGGCGAGCCATCAGGACCTCCTGCCCCACAGTTCTGCACCTATGCAGCTGCTGCTTGTTCCGTGGCTCTCATTTCTGGGATGCTCTAGTCCATTGCTATGTGTTGGAGTCCCCTCTTCATCAAAGTGGCTCCCCCCCTGGGTATGGGGAGGATTCTGCGTGGACCTCTCTCCTGACATTCATCAATCTCAACTTTTTATTAAAGATACTTGGTTTTCATCTTATTTATTCCTTTGATGATAATTTCCTTAACAGAAAAAAGAACCACCTCCTATTTACCTTTACATCCTGTGCAATATTTCTTGAGGAATTAAATGAATATCACTAGATAATATTCAGAAATAGAGACAGAAGCACTTGCGGCTGGGAGGAATAGTGTGACATTTATCTGCGAGCCACTGATAACGCAGATGTAAAATGTGAAGATTAGCACTGAGTGTTTCCAAATATTTTACCTTCCCTGACTACCACACAGCCTAACTTTTATACTGCAGATCACTTTTATACCAAGATCAAGGACGGAGGGGTTAATCTTTCTGCTCTAATATCATCTTTTTGCTGCAATATAAGCATTGTCATAATCACTTGTTTTATTAAAAATTTGTACGTGGATCTATCATCAAATGCAAGGCATTTGAATACTTTCCAGTTTTATTCCCTAACAACTATGAAAAAACATGGTCTAATGATATCATTTTGAATCATGTCATTTAGCTATTTTAGCCACATGAATGTCACCATGATATATTTACAAAGGAATTCGTCTCCTCATAGGTCATTATAGCAAATGCAAACTTACTTCAGATAATAGCAAAATAATCTAATGAAAAAAAGATAATGTTCTTTAGGTGGGAAATGTCTCAATCTATCACTGACGTCTTGAGTAAACAGATTAGAGGTAACAGAGTGAAAGACATGATGGGTTATTATGTGTTGAAAAAGTCTAAATGATATAAATGGTATTAAAAGATTAATGTAGCTTTCTGTGATAGGAGACCTGGATTACAAACGTACAACCTCGTGTAGTCGGTGTGCTCTCTGTCGGGTTCAATGCAAACTACCGAAGGGAAGATAAACAGAAGAAAATAACTAAGGGAGCATGGGGACAGTAAAACTTCCCTGATGGACTGTACGTTACCTGATATGCAGATACGGGGTGAGCCTTCTCAGTGCTTAATTCTCCAGCCCAGGGAGATTTGTAGCATTGTACAGCACAGATGGTAAATCAGAACAAGTCCGGGGCAATTCACAGCACCCTGGGAGAGCCCAGTTGTAAAGCAGGGATAATGGCGTTGATTAAGTGTGGGCTAACCCTTTATAAAAATGTACTCTGATACACATAATGTATTACTTTGCCTAAATTTTAGGTATAGTGATGGTTGCACACAGGGTTGCCCAGCTTTCCTTATTCTGTCTTTTCTCAAAGGTTCTAGCTTAGAATTCAGACTAGGTACCCGCAAACACAGCATAGATTAGGTTCTCGAATGTTAGACAAAGAAAATCACCCGTCATCTCCTTAAATCCAGCTCTCCTACCATTAACAATCACAAGACTCTCACTGTGGCAGCGTCTGTGCATACGCTTGGCCATTTCCGCTGCAATGATCATCAAGGAATTCGGCGTATTCTTCCCTGACGGAAACCACTGGAAATAACCATCGTACCACAACTAGAAATAAGTGATCCCTGCTCCACATGAAATAGAAGGAAAACCTCAGGCAAAAGCGTTTTTTGTTCTAGTAATCCTAAAAATAAGCAAGATACCTCACGCACAACTTGAAAAATGTTTTTGCCAAAGTATTTTGCATTGTGATGGAGAAAGCATGGTGGGTATAGAGTCAATAAAGCTCAGAGTCTAATGGAGCCCCAGTCAAAAACCTGCCAGGTGGCCAACCACCTTCTATAGGAAGTCTTCATTGCATTTCTGGACAGATCCCACATGTTAAAAAATAAATAAGGGAAAATATTTCTTATATTGGGTCTGAAAACTATTTTTCTGTACATAGCATCTGCTATTTCAAACCAATGAATGGAGTTGTTTCACTAATGTCATTAGCAACCCTGGTCCTTGCCTTTGGCAGATGTGTTTAATTAATTTTATTTTTGTTTCTTTTTCTTTTCTTCTTTTTCCCACCAACTATTTTAACTATTTGAAAATAGCCATTAATTACTTCCTAACTTTTCTCTCAGCCAAACTTAGGATCACAAGTTTTCCAAACATTCCTCCAGTGTCATGGTTACCAGATCCTTCACCACATACACATTTCAATTCCTAAACAGCCCACGTAAACTATCTCACAGAACTGAAATCACCACCCCAGATATGGCCCACCCAGGCTCACGGAACGAGATGGAGACTAGTCACAAAACAATATCAGTGTTAGAGGCATCTCTTCGCACAAACAAGCCTTCCATTGTCCAAAACACCCAGTCCTTCTGTGTGTGCTATGATTTCATAATTTTCTCCTCACCATGTACATTGACGGTTATTTTGTTTTTTACTTTGAGTAAAATTTTACACTATTTCCATTATTTTCCTATGTCTAATGAAATCTATTTGGCCTACCATTTGATTTGAAGATTTCCTGAATCTGTCATCACATATTTATTCTCACTCTTTCAGCTAGCAGTGTTATGCCCTCATCCAGGAGCTAAATAAACGTTTTGGAAAGGACTAGAGTGAGGAGAGAGAAACATACACCTGGAAACCTCCTTCCCAAATCACAGCAATACACTGAACATCATTCATGTACTGTCCCTCAGGGAATCTTTAAAAGACTTAACCTAAGGTCCACATTACTCTTTCTTAATTGTAAGAGTTATGATGGAAAACCTTGACATACATCTTGCCGAAAATTCAGAAACACCGTGTCTGAAGACTATTTCTAAACACCCATCTAAAAGTAACATCAAACAAAGATGGATCCAGACTTGCATGTTAATTTTGTGAACCTGTGTTAGCTCTTCATAAATACACATCACACAAGAATTTACAAATAATAGATTTGATTATCTGCTCTGTGTATCATCAAGTTAACAAATCCATAGTTTCTGACAGCTAACTTCTTTCCCCTGTGTGTGAAAAGTCACACCAAATAGTTGTCTAATGCTAGAGTACTTCCTTTTAATGACATCCCACAGGAGCCAGTGACTCGGCCATCTCCCTGGTACCCGAAGCTTGCTTGGATGGGACTCTCCCGGCCAGGAGACTCAACTCTACTTGAAACTCTCAAGTTCTCTTTGATGGACTCCTTCTCCTTCTTGGGGTTCCAGTGTCTGATATAAAAGACTCTCTAACCTTCATATTCACATCATAATTCCTCTTTACAGACAAGACAGCGTGAGGAGGAAGCTGAGCCCTTTTGCTTTCTTTCATCCACTTCCTTTAACACCAACTCTGATGAGTGAACTTGGGTTTTATTTCAAACATCACCTATGCATGGGCCTTACATTTCATGGTCCTGAATACTTCTGTTGTTCCCAGTTCGTGGCAGATCTGTCCTTCAGGACATGGCCCTTCAAGTGTACTTCATTCTCTTAACTGGATTCATTGTAGAACATCTGGTGTAACTGTCTCTGTTTCCTTGGGTAATTTCCCATTTCCTCCACAATGGGGTGATTTGTTTCTTAAAGTCAGAGTTTTGGGGGTTGTTTTGGTTTTTGAGGGTCCTGCCTCTTCTCTGTTAGAGTTGAAGTCATGGGATCATATGGACTATTTTTGGAAAGTATCTGAATTTTTGGAAAGTATCCCTAGCAATTACCTCCTTTGTCACTGTAAGTCATTTTCCTTCCATGACTATATAGTTTATCCTCACAGGGTCCGCATGAGCCTGAAGGTTACCCAAGGTCATTTAGCTTGGTAGAAACCCAGACTTTTAAGACATTCAAAACCACGGAAACATACAAAGGAATAATTCAAATGACAAGAAATGGAAAGAAAATAATAGCGTGATTGGTAAGCAAGAGGCCCAGGAACCGTGCAGGATGAAGAACAAAATCATCCACGAAGAGCCACTTAGGTACTAAGCACCCTCTTGGTGCAGGTGCCTTGGGGTGGGGAGTAGTCTAACACAAAGGCTCATCTCTCCTCCAGTTAACCAACAAATTCCTCTTCATTGGTCAGAATTAGCATAGTAGTATAACGGCCTCTTTTATTATATCTCTTTTTTTGAGAGAGAAATATATTGGTGAAGTAGCACAAAACTTAAAAACTACTTATATACCCTAATGTTAAGAAGCCTGTGTTCTATGGTCAAATTGCTTAGGTTTAATGCTGTTTTTGATACATATTTTTTGGGCAAATTCCTAAGCTCTAAGTTTTGTTTCTTACGTGTAAGTAGGAGTACTGAGCACTTACAATATGCCTAATGAGAGTTCAATAAGATAAAACTCAAAATGCACATTTTCAGTCATCAATAAATAACACCATTCGAAGTACTATATCCAAATAGGGCATCTTGTTAATGTCTGGATTATGGAGGAATCCAACATCTACTCTGTCAGATATCTGTGCCAGATTTAGGATCACAGCCCCTCTTCCCTTTCCCCTTTTGAGCACTTTATAATCTTCTCCAGCACAGACGTCACCTCTGTTCTCCACCTGTTCGCTCTTCTCCCCACGTTCTCGGCTGTGTCTCGCACAGCATTCTGGGTCCTGTGGCCATATATTCCTGCTGGGTTACACTACATTATCTACCGAACAGCCACCCATTTTTCAGGAGAAGATCTATCCTTCACTGCCATATGCTGTGTATTATGGATTTTACCCCTTCAAGTCTCCGTGGTAGCTGGGAGACTATGTTTACAAACTTTTAAAATCTTTAAAGTAAATTTATTACACATTCTTTACTCATTGGTTTATAAACATGTGGCTATGCATCATTTCTCACCCTTTTCTAATTGTGTCTTTCTTCTTTTAAATACTTCATGCCTTTCCAGTTGTATTATTCTTTATATGCCGTGTCCAAGTTCTACAACACTAATGTTTTATACATTACAATCTGGACATTTTTCTTCCTCTTTATTTTCAGTTTAAATTCCTTCTGAGCACTCCCTCTTCCAAAAAGTGTCTAAGCCATATTGCATCCCACTGAGGCCATGCCTTTGAGCTTCTCCATCCAGCCAACTATTCAATATGCATTTTGTCCTTTCTACTTCAAAGTCCTAACCTTCGGTCAGAAGAATGCCACACAACAGGTAAAGGTTTATTTGCAATCAGTAAGGCTCAAGCTGGCCCCATGATTCAACAGTTACATAAACTAAACTTGACACTTAAAGCTCCTGAGGCTAACCACTGCCCTACCTTCAGCCCATAAGGCACTAATCAAACCTAAATTGCTATTACTTTCCATCTTACAATTCATAGGGGAGATGCAATTTCTTAGATCACCTGATCCCCTTCTAAGGCACCAAGTTCCACTGCAGTAGATGGAGAAAACCTACCCCAACTGCAGCTGCCTTAAGGAGTGCACTACTCAGTGGCCAATCTCGCAAGAACACTTAGGAAAGCTCAGAAAATCCCAGAAGCACTCGGCTGAAAACTACAGTGACTACCCTCAACAGGAATATACACACACACAGTATTCAAGCAGCACTGATCTAAGTCTTGTATTAATCTGAAGGAAGTCATTTTGTGGATAAGCCTGAAAACCTCCTTCTTTCGTCAGGTGCATTTTTCTGGGACTGCTACTTTACTTTCATTCTCAAATTCTCCTGAGTGTTTCTTCAAATTCTCTCCAGTGAAAAGAACAGATGATTACTATTTAAAAAATTTACTGGTCCTGGCTTAGTTCCTAAAGTGAGCCTAGCCCACAGAGGTTCAGAAGCTTAAACTTTCCAGCTTCTACTGCTTTGGAGTGATTACAAAATATTGAGATCACAGAGAGAGTTCTAAAGGACTAAAGGCAGTTTACATATTTTGCAAATTACTTGGAGATCTAAAAGGAGCATTAGAAATCACTGCACTTTAAGCTGCTTATTCAACAATTTTCATACACTTATTCAGAAGATTTTTCCATAGAAAATTTTTCAGCCCAACTTTTTAAAAAAATTGTCATGCAGAAAATGTTAATCCTTGGGAAAAAGAAGACCAAGTTACTATGCACACTTTCAATTTTAAATAATTCATTGTCCTTATATTGACGGACATTAATATCACATTAACTTATTAACATACTTTTTAAAAAATTTAAAAAGATAACAAAATGTATGATAATTTTGGTTTATTTTTGTGCATTCTAAAATCATGATGGCATTCGAGTGTAGTGACATGCTCAGCAGTCTATAAAACAGTCTTTGTGTCACTTAAGGCAACACGTGACCTGCATTTATTGCTCAGATTTTTAAAAAATCCCTTTAGATACTTAAAGAAGAAGTCATATTGTAAAGTGCAACATTAAAAACCCAGGTAGGATTTAGTAACACTCTGTCAGAGCATTTATGGCAAGAAGTGCCATGCTTTGCCCAGCCATCCTCTATTTTTAAGGTTTATTTGAGTTAAACAAGTGCCCAATGATGGATTAATTTACCCAGACAGCGAGTCTCGGGGCCGCTCCAGAGCCCGTTGGCCAAGCATTCTCTGACGTGAGAACCCACAAGCGTGTAGCCTGTGTTACACGTGAATATGGCTGTGGCGCCATAAACTGTCATTGTTCCAATCTTGTTCCCATTTGGGGGAAAGGACAGGCTTCCACATGAGATCACTAGAAGGAAAAGAAAAACAGAGTGAATATTATTTCAGGTCTGCAGACTGCTCTTTTGTTTAAAAACGACAAAATCTTCAGTCTTCATTTTCATTAAGAACACGGGCAGGGGTGTCATCTAAGGGTGAGATAGACACACCACCTAGGAAGCTTAATTTTTCTTCTCTTATACCCTTGAAATGAAAACTTGAAAGTTTAGGGTGGAATCCAAAATATCCCTTCCTTTACCCACTGCTATTTTTTTCATCCTCATAGGTAGCTAAACTTTTCTTGAGTAAATACACAGTATACAAACATATTCACACACGAGCAAATCAGTCAAATGAGTTGGCTTTCTGTCCTCTTTTCGGTCTACACCAATCACAAGAATCACATCATAGTTACCGGACACCTATGTGTGTGTAGCAGGAATTAAGAAATGTGGGTGGTCTTTCCCAAAGGCATCAGCTGGTACAAAGCAGTGAGGAATTAAACCCGGGATGCCCACTGCAGTAGAAGGACTGAGTTCATTTTTTCTTTCGTTTACTTGCATAAGTTGTTGGGATCATGAACTCCATAAAAATGCTGACTATATAGGACATGTGCAAACTTTCTGAAAATTAAAAAAAAAAGTCTAGACCTTAAGTGATTATAGATGTAGGTACCCAGTTCACACGTGTGTCCAGCATAATTACTGACCGTGACCACTTACACCCACACGATTGCTCCAGTTGGGGAGATGAATGCAACAGTCACTTTCATTACAGATACTTGTTATACCACCTGACTCCCTGCACTCTCCAAATCCACAAGTTTGAGCACAAAGAAATCAGCAGAATCTCAGGGGAGGAGGAAATCATGAAGTCATCAAGGCCAACTGCTCAGCAGAGGCTGAAATGTGTTTTAACAGGTGAGAATGAAAGTGTTTGAAAAGCTCTTCTAAGAAGAGTGATAAAGACTTCCTGACGTACTGAGTGAGTTCTTATGTGTAAAGGGCTTAGGGCAAAGCTGCCATGTAGCTAAAAATTACTGAGCCCTTATTAACAGTAAACTGATAAGAGGCAGTGAAAAGTTGTGATTAAGAACACAGATTCTGGCTTCAGGCTACCCACCCAGGTTCTGCTCAGCTTTGCCAGTTCCTAGCTCGGTGGCGCCGGCCAACTTCTCTAAGTCTCTCAGTCCTTCTGGTTCATCTCCTAAAGGTTAATACCAGCACCTGTCAGGTAGGGCTGTGCAGCGGATCCAAAGAGAGGACCGTGGGAGCACCTAAAGCAATGCCTCGCACCTGACCAGGGCTGGGTCCCGGTTCCCTAACAGTGAAGCCCATCTCAGGACCTATTCAGGGAACTAAATCCAATGTCTGAAAACCTTTACTGATAACTGAAGTGAAGAAAATTTTATCATTTAGACCAGTCTTTTGAATTAAGCTGATTTTACTCCAAGACACATAATCCTGGTTCCATTTCAAACTGACAGACAGACACAGCCGGGAAATGTGTGTTCTAGGGGCACTGCTCACCCAAAATTTGGGAAGTTCAGCTCTAGAATATGTCATGATCAGAACATTATTGTTGTTGAGGGAACCATGAGGATTTCTTAGTTTGCAGGATTGTTAAACTCTTACAGGGTCATATCTTATGCATTTAGTGATACTGCTGACATGTTTGCTCTACCAAATGTCAATGGATTTGAGTCGGATTTAGATTTTTTACAATTAGTTATGAACTTTTCATTAAGCCTTTTCTCAAACATAGTATGAACTTCACCCTGAGCTATGATATTTAAAGATCCACTTGTAGCCATTCAGGATAAATGGACCGTGTTTTGAAACCTCAGCTTTTAGTAAGAAGTGTTAAATAGCAGTGAGGTCTGAGCACACCTCCTCTTGGAGGTCTTGACACACCGTTAATGGCGGACTAGCAGAAAGGCTGACTCTGTTTTCGCGTCTCTTCTATTCTTTTAGCCTCTGTTAAAAATATCCTGGTGACGCAACTATTTTAGGTTTGTCCGCTACTAAGGTTCACTAGACTATAAAGAAGAACTAATGGAACAAATGTTAGCTTTTCAGCAGCTGGATAATGGGGTCTCGGACGTAGAGATTTGGTTGGCAGTAAACCCGACACGTTAATGAGGTAGGCAGCACCCATCCGAAAAGTTCCCCTAATTGAAAGGGAAAACCCCTTTCCCCTAAAAAACAAACAAACAAAAACCTGTGTCAAACATCCAAGGGAAAGCTTTATTTCCGTGTTCTTTTCTCCCATCAAGTTTTCAAGAATAAAGTCAATAAGTTTGCTGTTTTCTCTTCTGTTAAACATATATTCATACGCACAGTCAACTGTCTCCTCTGAATTCTCAGAGTGTGTCTTGCACAGAGGATGTGTGTCTTGGGCAGAGGATGCTCAGCTGAAGACGCTCAAGAGTGCCCCCAGCTCTGCCCGATTTACTGTTGATACTGTAGTATTTTCTCATTATTACTGTGGATTCTAAGCCTTTGCCTCACCCCCCTGAAAAGCCTCTTCCCTCTTTCCTTCAATTCTACAATTATAGTCATGTTGAAATCCTCTACTTTGAAAAAGAAATCATACTGAGACATTTCATTTCTCAAACCTGTGATGTCAACAGGATTATGGATGTTATTGTCAGCAATATGGATATTATTTGTGAATGTGACAAATAAATAAGGTCAAGAGTAGGTAATTTCAAACATGTTCTTCCTGGAAAAAACCTTGTGAATATGCAGTTAGACAGGAGCAGCAAATACATGACATGGCACACATGTGAATGGGGCAGTGCTGCCAATCATGAAGAAAAGGTTCAGAGGACATACGATAGCTATTTTCAAGTATGTGAAGGCATGCCATGTAGACCAGAATCTGGAATTGGATTAGTAGGCCAGGAGAGAGAGTGCCAAGATACACGGATCAAGCCAGGAAGAAGGCCTCACACAAAGTGAAAATGTCCACATGAAATCATTGTCCCTGGGGGAGTTGGTGTCACATGAGTTACTTAATGCAGGCTGGACATTCACTTGTGAGTATATTATCAAGAAAATTCACATTTAGGTCATTCTAAGTGACGACCGGTGTCCACACCAACACAGAATGGAATAAGAATGTCCACTCCGTGGTCTCCTATGATACAGATGAAATGTGTAGTCTGAAGGATAAATACTCCCATGATTTTATGATCAATCCAGGCAGATCCCCAATTATCAATACAAATAGAAGGTCATCAAAGACCAGCCTGCCGACTTCACAGCTTGACCCAGGTCTAACTTATGAGAGCTCTGAACTAAGCAGTTAGAAAAGAGGTACAGGCCAGAATTCAGACAATGTTCTTCGGATATCTATAATATAGCAAAATTCCAATGTAGCTCTCTAGGTCTGTGTGTATAAAATTTTAAATGCAAAGATGATTTCTTTTTGATTCATGAATTTCTGCGATAAACATTTTTCTTAATTTTTAAAGCAGTAAGTCAAAAAGTAAATACACATAACAAGAAAATAGCAACAGGCTCCAGCTTTTACACAGTCCTTGCGTTAGGGGGGTTATATGGGCACCCCCAGACATGGAATTTTAATTTTGCTTTCTTGTTTCTTGAGGGATAACCATTGATAGTCATTCCTCCTCAAAGATGGGTGACTGCCGAGCTAACAGTTTCAAAGTGAGACTAAGGTCTCCTGTCCTCTTCACCCCTGGATATCTGGGCTCTGTCTATGGACATGGTGGAATATCCTAGAGTCAGAAACACTTAAAGAAGTGGCGACTATCCCAGCTGACTTCACAGTTGTTATGGACACGCTTAGAAGGTGGTCAAAGGTCATCTCTTCATCTGGAGCTAACTGGACAAGCAGAGTGGGAGCTCCTAACATTTCCAGCCCCTAAGCAGGTAGGTAACCCAAACAGTTAGATCCAGGAGATCCTGTGGACTGGGCCATTCTTAGATAAAACATAGGCAAACAACAAAATAAATAAAAATACAGCTCCTTAGCTGTAACAATGATTTGGATGACAATACATTTGAAGATTCTATTGGTTCAGTTCCAATAAAATGCAGAACTGGTGTTTATTCTGTGAAAAAGCTACCACAGAGTGGCAGATTGGGCTTACAAAAATGTGCTCCTTATGAACTTAAGGACTGAGTCTCCAAGTCACATCTTGAGCTTCCTGATGGGGACAGATGTGGGAAGGAGCCAGCTCACTAATTCAGACCCTAACACGGAGAAATTCAGTACCAATTCAGTGACCAGACAACTAGTCAAACCAGGACACTTTGGGGAATGATTTGGGAACCATTAATAAATAAGCTTCAGGCAGGGCTGTCCAGGGCCTGGGGGTGCTGTCCACTTGGATTATGAGCTCGCAGAGGTCCTGACCCTTCCTGATTCGCCTTTGTGATGCTGGTGAAGAGCTTCACTACCATTTGTTCCATTAAAAGTGGAATTAGAATGATTATCACAGACAGTGAAGCATTATTTCTTTTGTCCTTTTTCTATTTTTATTCTGGTTTATTCTTACTAAGCTGTGTATTTTATAAATAGGACACCAGTCTAACTGCTTGTTTTTGTGCATGATAATTTCCTGTGAACAATCCCACTAAAGATTGTATATTAAATATGTCTGAATCAAACAGTGCTCTGAACAATGCTAATATTGTTTTATTTTTCTATTTATTCATATTTATTATGAAACCCACTCAGAGGCTTAACTGCTTATCTTGTACCTACGAGAATAATAATCTCCCTTTTCAAGACAGTCATTATTTGAGAACACAATATCCTTAGCATAAATACACGCATTCCCAAGATCCTAATTAAAAGGTTTGAATAGTCAGTGCATGGAATAAGATTGATCTTTTTAAATACAGGCCTGGATTTGTTTTTGAGCTGATTTGAAATATCGAGTATTCTAATATTTCAACATTTGTAAAATATGATCGTCAACAAGAAAAAGACAGCATTTAACACTTAATGCAGCGGTCATATATTTAAGTATGTCAGATAAAAATACACGTTCATTGTTGTAATGAAAAGAAATGCCATCGGGTTACACAGTTAATCTATAGGACGATAGATTACAGTCCCTTAAAAGGTGGATGCCACCGCTGTCAGTGATTCAGGATGGCCTCGAGGTCAGGAGCACACCTGTTACTCACCTCTGCATCTCGGCCTCTCCACCCCTACGCTCCACGTGCCGTTGGCGTGGCACTGCACCAGCCTCTGGCCCTCCAGGTAATACCCGGGGCTGCAGCTCAGCACCACCTGGGCTCCATACTCATTCAGGGATCCTGACACCAGTCTCCAGGTGACATGTTCTGAGAGCTGGGCTTCAATGCCAGGGCAAGTGACCGCTGGAAAGAAACACACTTAACATCATCACTTTGTTCTCAAGGGGTCAGACCAGGCCTGCTTTCCATGGTAAAGGCCTCCTGTATGGAACTCATCGTGCTGTACAGAAGAGATGCCATCACCTGTTATTTGCGGTTTTCTCTACTACCCACATAGCCACACAAAAATGATCCCATATGCAAAATGCATTCCACAGCCTCATGGCAAGTGCACTGGAAATCTTGCAGTGGGATTACATGTAAAGGGATAAATCACTCCCACAAAGTCCCGAGGTTCATTGAAAATGATCATCAGGTAAATGTAGGCACGAATAGAAAAATCTTACTTCTAATTTGTCTCTATCCTCTGAGAAACTTGAAATGGTAATTGAGTAACTGAAAACCAGCTTAGACCAAGAAAATTAGATGCCCTCATTCCCTTCCTCCCTACGTAATAGGCTCTATTCCTGGATTTATTAGCACACAAAATCCACATGCACACACATTAATACTATACAGAAAAGTGTTTAACGAATCTTCAAGGAGAGAATCTACTCATGTCCTTAGGAAGTGAACTAGAATTACAGTAGCTACTTCATGAAGGGCAGTAGCAACACTTTTAATAACAGTAGTAATAGCAGTAGCTGTAGTGCAATACTACCGGAGTGGATTCAAGGAATTTATGACAGTGCTGAAAATATACGCAAGATTTGGTATATGTAAGTTTATATATTTTCTGAAGAGTACAATAATATTTAAAATTAATTTGACAACGTTAGGAACTAGAACTCTACTTCCCTAAATATGAAGCTACATCGGCTAATAACCTTCACAGTCAGCTACCCACGAAGTTGACCAGATTGATTAATTTATTGATCCTGGAAGAATCAGCTAAAGATACCATGTTTGTTTTTTTTTTTCCAGAATAATATTAATAAATACATTTTACTTATAAATTCTACACAAGTTCATTATAATTGAATCAGACATATCCAAAATGTTACAAAAATCCCATTTAATCTTCTCTTGGTAATTTTACCATTACTATGTTCAAATAAACAGAAAAAATAGGCCTTTTTGGTATTATTGCAATAATAATATCAACAAGGTTTAAAATGTGAAAAGAATTTTCTAGTTTAAAAATAATCCTTAGATCGAGTTCTCAGGTATTTTTTAGGTAAAACAATTATCCAAAATTTATATGGATATTCAAGTGTTTTGCCTAGTGATATAAATAATTTTTTTTTCTAACCAGATTACCTTTAGAATTTCAGGCATGATTGCCATTTCTGAAAATACTTTAATGTCTTTAAACTGACAAATCCATAACTCAATTTCAATCCTGCTGCATATTTCAAATAAAATCTGAGACTTCCCTGGTGGCGCAGTGGTCAAGAACCAGCCTGCCAATGCAGGGGACACAGCCTTAAGCCCTGGTCCGGGAAGATCCCACATGCCGCGGAGCAACTAAGCCCGTGCGCCACAACTACTGAGCCCGTGCGCCTAGAGCCCACGAGCCACAACTACTGAAGCCAGCGTGCCTAGAGCCCGTGCTCTGCAACAAGAGAAGCCACCGCAATAAGAAGCCCGCGCACCGCAACGAAGAGTAGCCCCTGCTCGCCGCAACTAGAGAAAGCCCGTGTGCAGCAACGAAGACCCAACGCAGCCAAAAATAACAGTAAATAAATAAATTTTAAAAAATCTAATTTAAATTTTCAAATAAAATCCATTTCATTTCATCAAAGCTGTGTTTCTAGAATTAACTTGATTGTTTTTAATTACTGAACTATCTTTTATAAACTGTTTCTGCCAAGAAGGATTCAATGTTGGCTTACACAGTAGAATCAGTTTTCTTCCGCTAATATCATCCACAGCAGTGGTTTCCAAATTCTGCGTGATTACCCCTTTCTTTATTTTTTTTATTTTACTTTTTACTAAAAAAATTTTTAACATCTTTATTGGAGTATAATTGCTTTACAGTGGTGTGTTAGTTTCTGCTGTACAACAAAGTGAATCAGCTATACATATACATATATCCCCATATCTCCTCCCTCTTGCGTCTCCCTCCCACCCTCCTTATCCCACCCCTCTAGGTGGTCACAAAGCACCGAGCTGATCTCCCTACGCTATGCGGCTGCTTCCCACTAGCTATCGATTTTACATTTGGTAGTGTATATATGTCCATGCCACTCTCTCACTTCGTCCCAGCTTCCCCTTCCCCCTCCCCGTGTCCTCACCGCTTTCTTTATGAAAATGGTATTTGGTTTCCTTTTAATTATCTGATTCTGGTTTAATTGTTTGCTTGCATTTCTGTCTCCCTGCTAGGCTCTAAGTTCTTTTATTGTAAACATTATGTCTTTTTACAGTTTTTTTTTTGAGAATAATGTCTGACAAAGCAGGTGCTGGTGACACATTCTAGTCTGTGTGTGAGTGTGTGTGCTTTGAAAAGTAACATGCCCCCCCCCCCAAAATGCTGTGGCAGCAAAAACAAAACACAACAGCAACAGCAACAAAAAACACAAAGAAACTGAGGCAATAAAAGCATATGGGTAGAAATTGAGAGTAAAAAGAAAAGTGAGAACTGGAAAAAATATTTATCTAAAGTCTACCTTGGCCTACTAAAGGAAGAGAGGGGAAGGGTGGAGCTTTCCAGAAATTTCTGCAGATGTGATTTTATTTGATATTTTCAAAGATGCCCCAAGGGGGAGAGTATACAGAAATGTCTGAGTTTGAACGACCTATGATGTTTATTTGAGTGGTAAAATCCAAGTTAGGTGAACCAAGATGACAGGAGAAGACCAATCCCTCCAAACTGTGGTCAGTAGATCCCCTCTTGGTGAGTTTTACTACATGCAGGTCTGCACTCATAAAAAAACAAGGCAAACAGTCCCCATAAAAGGATCAGCCCTGCTGCGTCCTGCCCGTCAAGATGCCACAGAGAATGCGCTTTGTTGCTTGGCCCCGGGAACAAGGAAGCCACAGCCTTCCTTGTACCAGCTCTAGGGGCTTTGTTGGGGGGAACAGACCCAGAACATTCTGCACACCCCACACGCCTACCTGATCTCCTGACTGCACTCTGGGGGGCAGCCCAGTCCCCTAAGTCAGAACCTGAAAACTGTTCTCATGTGCTCACCCCCCCACCCTGAGTCACTGCATTCCCTCCTCACCCCCTCCTCCTCCAGGTGCCTCCCCCCACCTGCAAGTCGAGCTCTTAACTCCACTTGCATGTCCTTAAAGGAATTTCATAAAAATATTAATCTCCTTCCACTTCTTCATTAAAAACCCAAAAGTTTCCCTCAGAAGCTCAGATAAATTGACGGTACAATATGCAAAGTATGGTAAATATTTATACCTTAAAGAAAAACATCACTTTTACTCAGATCCAAGAGAATAATACCACAGCCATTTGATATTATATTTTTGAATATTCATTCAATAGAAATACATGACTACCCATAAAATTGGTTCCATTCTGTGTTCTCCTTGAACTGTCCATTCTAGAATTCCCACAGAAACTTATTCTAATATGTTTTATATTTAAACTCCTTTATGAATAATCCTATTATATTTATCAGTAGCAAATTGTACTGTCATTTTATTATCAATGTGTGATTGATTAAATTAACAATACAATAATTTTTCATCTATTTTAAGCACAAAAAGTAGCATTTCTTTGGGAATACACCAGTTAATGAATGACATGCGTTACTGATTATTAGAAAGACACTAGGTTTAGTATTGATTTTATTACTATTTTTTACTTTTTATAGATTTTTATTACAGATATTTTCTTTATGTTAAGAAAGCTTAACATAAACAAGGAAATGGTAAGGGAAATTGTTTTGTTACAGCGATATCTCTCACTCATACTTAGTTATACACCAAATATCACCACTATCAAAAATCGCTTGATAGAAACTGTTTAAATTGTATTGGAAATGAGGAGTTAGAATCCACTAGACTTGTAAACAGAAAGCCACTGGCTTTGTCTACACCTGCACCAGTGCTTGGGACTCCTTCCTCGATTTGGTGCTCTGGAGGTTTTTGTGTTACTTATTTTTGTTTTCTGGTTTTGTTGGTGTTGTTGGTTTCTTCCTTTTTTTTAGATATTCAGGTAAATTTGTATTGAAACATGTAAACAGAAAGTGCACAAACTGATATTATACAGTTAAATACACTTTGATGTAATAAACACACCCCCACCTGACCAGCAACCACATCGAGAACTAGAACTGCACACACACTCTCGCCACCAGGCACACCCCCTCCCCTCCCCAGCACGCACACTTCACTCAAGGGGAGCAAGAATGTGAACCACCTTCTAATGACATTAATGACCGTCTAAACACTATAGATGGTGGGACCTGTTTTGAACCCCATGTGAGTGGAGCCACGTGCTCTTTTACTTCTGACTTCAGGATTATGCTTTTGAAATTAACCCATGTTAAGCCATGGAGCTAGAGCGCTTATTTGTATTTCTACATTATGATCCATTGTATAAATATATACGATCAATGTATCCATTCCTTACTGATGGCCACTGGGGTTGTCTCACACTTTTGGCTTTTACAAACTGCAGCTCTGAGCATGTCCTTAGATGAATATCCTTACGCAAACCTGTAGGTATATTTCTAGGGAGGAACTACTGGCTCATAAGATATTTTCAGCTTTAGGACACGCTACCAAACGTTTTTCCAAAGAGAATGTGTCAACTTACCACCTTTACCAGCAATGTATTAGAGTTCCAGTGACTTAACATTTCTGTTGATGCCAGGTCTCCTGTCTTTTTATTTTATAAAGTTATACATTCTGATGTGGGATGTAGTGGCATCTATTTGATATTCTGCATTTTTCTCACTGGAACTCTTTAAACAATCTTTGTTTGATACACA
The DNA here is from genome assembly GCF_028564815.1 of Eubalaena glacialis. NCBI lineage: Eukaryota > Metazoa > Chordata > Mammalia > Artiodactyla > Balaenidae > Eubalaena > Eubalaena glacialis. The sequence continues at coordinate 10,007,641 of NC_083735.1, read as the reverse complement.
TTCTTCAAATATCTTTACCCTTTTTAAGTTTGCCTTTATCAGGCTCTTAAACATACGTTTTGAAGAATAAAAGTACTGAAACTTAATGCAGTCCAATATATCTACTTTTTCCTCTGTTACCAGGTTTTTTTGTGAGCTTGCAAAGTCTTTACCTGACCCAGGCTCATGCAGGTGGGCTGGTGGAAAAGGGGAAGCTGTATTTTCATAGAAGCTTTATGTTCCACCTTTCACCTTTAGCCTATAATCATCTTGCCTTGATTTTGCCTATGCTGTGGGGCGGGGATCCAGATTCACTTTCCCATATGAATATCCAGTTGAGCCATTTACTGAAAAGATCTCTGTCTTTTCCCTCATTGGGCTGCAGTGTCACCTTTGTCGAAATATCAACCAATATTGTCCTGGGCTCTGTGTTCTCTGCCATTGGTCTGTTCTCCCTTGGACCAACACCACCCCACTTTAAAGCCTGTGCCTGTATAATAAAACCAGGTGTCAGGTGCACTGTGGAAATGCGTTGTTTGTGAGTCAGGCCTTTCTTTGTGAAGAAGTTTGAGAAGGATTGAGAGGAGGCATGCCCTGTGCTGGAGAGTCTGCTCTGGCAGCTGGATCTGAAGGAAGAGTGAATATGGAGGTTTAGGGTTTGGAAATAGGTCTCCTTTCACTTTCCCCTCTGACAGATCCTGGAAACAACTTGCATACCTTAGGGTTACGCTTCCCCGGTTTGAGATCACTGTAGACAAGGCTCTGGAGAGTCCAGCCTCTGCCACCTGCCAAGACACAACTGCTGTGACTCTCCCCTCCACACCTGTTCCACCAGGTGCACTGCCGGGTGCCCCCTGCTTCCCGCACCCAGCTCTCTTTCGGGGGAGCACCCTTCCTTCCCCCAGTATGTCACACACTCAATCTTAAGTCATATATTACAGCCAATCGTTCTTGATTGGACCAATGAGAGACTCAACATGCTCACAGCGAAGGCTTTCTCTGAAAGGATGCTCTCGGGGAGAAGCCCCGTATGAGCCCAGAGGACTGTGGCTTCTGCTGTGCATGTATGTGAGCGGGAGAAAGCATGGTACATGCACCAGGACCCCATACACACACACACACACGCACACACACGAGGACAGAATCCCGGGATTCCCTGGAACGTGGGCTTCAGACCTCAGTGGCGAAAGGAAAACAAGAGGGATGCATGTGAGGAGGGTTGATGGGGTGTCTGTGGCCAGTGAGACTACAGATGCCTTCTTCTTCCTTTTTTTACTCTTTTCTGTAGTTTCCAGGTTTTCTACACATTATTAATGGCCAGAGCAAAACCAATCAAGTGATGGCCTGATGACCACAGAGAGCATTGTATTTCAAAAAAGAATACTACATTTTAAAAATAAAAAAATAAATTTAAAAAAATAGGCGGGAAAAAAGTGAAAGTTGAAAAAAATTTTTTTCAGAACAAAACTTGAAACAGTTAAACTAAATGCCAGTGAAAGAATCTGCTGCCTTGTGACACAAAAATATATGTATATACACATCACACACCTATGTACATACACAAACATATATAAACACACATACATATACACATATACAAATTATGTATGTATATATCAATATTGATTGTATAAATATAACACATAAATATAAAAGATTACATAAATCAGTGCATACAAGTTTAACAGGGGATTATTTAGGAAAACTAGAGTGCTACTGTTGGATTCTTATTTTTTAAAATTTCTTCCCACAACATCAATACTTTGAGGGGAAAAAAAAAAGAAAAGAGAACAAAAACCCAGGCTATAGGAGGAAAGCAGGTATATACCACACTTAGGGAGCTGCAATGAGTGTGTACATAGAACTGAATATTTTACTTGATAGAGACATTTTCATTTCATGACATCAGACATAACAGAATAAGGCAAACCTGAAAAATGAGTGGAATGATAGACTACATGAGGCTGAGCAAGAACCAGAGCAGAGATTCAAGGGGGTCATCACAGGAGGAAGACGGGAATGCGCGGGGACCGCCGGGGAGGGGGCAGGGCCCTGCAAGCTGCATCTGCAGGGCTCTTGCTCTGTCCAGGGCCGGCCCTGCCCCTCAGACGCAGCCGCAGTGACCGTGTGCGCCTCCCTCAGGACTCAAAAAGGCAAAGCTGAGTTACAGTCAGAGGCAGCAAAGCAGCCTGCATGCCACTGCGCTGACAGTTTAGAGAAAACACTTCATTCTTCCTAACAAAAACCTCTCACACTACAATTCGGGGTTTTCCCCGTGCACCTGCCCAGTTGCCTGAAGTCACGGGTGGCTACTAGTACTGTTGCTTCCACCGACTTGTATTTGTTTAGTGTTTTCAAAAATAAACACCCTGGGACTTCCCTGGTGGCACGGTGGTTAAGAATCCACCTGCCAATGCAGGGGACACGGGTTCGAGCTCTGGTCTGGGAAGATCCCACGTGCCGCAGAGCAACTAAGCCCATGAGCCATAACTACTGAGCCTGCGCTCTAGAGCCCATGAGCCACATATACTGAGCCCGCGCGCCACAACTACTGAAGCCTGTGCGCCTAGAGCCCGTGCTCCACAACAAGAGAAGCCACCGCAATAAGAAGCCCGCGCACCGCAACGAAGACCCAATGCAGCCAAAAATAAATACATAAATAAATTTATAAAAATAAATTAAAAAATAAACACCCTTTTCACACTGCATGTATAAATGTATATGTAATTTTACACTGAGTGACCCTCACAACAATATGGGGAGAGAGGGCATGGGCGGTCCTGTTACTTGTATTTCATGGAGCAGCCAGTAAGCTGGGCCCCCCACGGTTAGAACCCCGACCTGTGCATCTCTGAGGCTGCCATTTCCTCCGCAGCTTGACAACCGCACTTATTCTGTACATGACTAAAACAACTGGCACCAATGAAATCAGTGAGAACTCTGGGCACACCAATATATAAATAATGACAATTCTTAAAGAATGTTTTAAAATATTGGTCCATCTGGAAAATGTAGCAAAAGAAAGCATTTTGTTTACATAAATGTTATAGACCAGTACTTATGACAGTTATAAGTGAATCAATTGCCAGGTCCAGGGCAGTGAAATTAAATGCTCTCCATAACAAGCAGGTTTAACTGAGTTGATAGAGAGTGGTCCATCTGCCGGTTTACCTCACATTCCTTCCTTTCTTAAAACAGAAATATAGATTATCTTCTATCACCTTAAAAAAAAACAAAAACAACTCTTCTGGAATAATTTTCTTCTATTTCAGAAAATTCAAGAGAAGATGTGTGGACGACCGTTCCCAAGTCACATGGTTAACAGAATTAAGAGCTGACACGGGTGACGCAGTTTTGTATTAAAAATCCCTAAATACTCCTCCTCAAATCAGACCTACTGAAAGCACAGACAATAAAGTTTCTGTGCAGAAAGGATGCAGTTTCTCTATCTTGTGAATGTTTCAAAGACAACACAAAATATTTCACATTTTACTTGAGAGAGGTTGGCTTTTCATTTTCCCGTGAGTGATCCAGATTTATTAGAGTCATCCCGTCAGTAGCGAACCAGACAGGCTAACAGTTGTTTTGTATAAGATATTCAGACAATGACAGCATTGCCACCATAAATAAAGCCCTTTGGCCTCCCCTTTCATAAATTACAGATACTGCTCATAAATCTTCTGTGATATTCTACTCAGCCCCAAGATGCAGGGATGCAATTGTCCTTTCTTTGTAATGCAGATATCCCCCCACCACACTCAATGTGGGTAAGTGCTTTTTATTACCAAGTTTAGTTCAAGCACATTTAATTAGATTGATAAAATTATGATCTGACGCCATTGCAGTAAAATGATTCAGCCAGCCTCAGAACTACTTGCATTCACAACCTAGTGCAGCTTTCAGTGTGCCATTAACATCTGGATCACTGGCTGGGGAAGGGCACAGCTAGCCTTAGTTCTGGTGCATCAGAAGCAGAAGAACAAGCTGCTTTGGCTCCGGTAAATAAGGAGCATAAAGTGGGGAAACCCAGGGTACCGTGCTGACTTAAATGCATTCCATGCCATCTAACTTCAACAAGCATCCCCTGTGAGGAAATGCTTCCACAACGGCTGGGTTGAGGTCAGGCTGGGTTGAGATCCTGGAATTCTTAAAGGTAAACATTCTTTTTAAATGAATGTTTTTACCTCAGAGCTTAGCCAAATGATTAGCATGATTAGCTATGAGTTATTTAGAATAAGAGTAGGTGGATGGATAGAGTTTGAAGTAAACTTCTAGGGTGTAACTTACAGGCTCACCTGAGAGACATCAGCATTTCAGAGGCACAGACTTAAAAAGTCAGGAGACTTTAGAACTCCTGGTTCCTTCTCCTCCAAGATTCTTGACTGAACCTAGACTCTCGTAACACGTATATTCTCAGCGTCCTGGAATTGCCAGATTTCTACTTATTCTTGTGACGACTACCTTTTCCACTTGTGAAGTTTCCAAGCCCTTATGAGATTGGACATATTTTTCTGCCCTGGGCTCCTTGTCATTTTGCTACTGTGGTCAGACAATAAACATACACTATCAGAGTCAGACCACGGGACATTGAAATAGCGAACTGAAGCCTAAACACCAGCCATGAAACCTCATTTCAACAAGAAAACAAGACCCATATTGAAGTAACCTCATCCACTTAGTGATACTAAGTGGCAAATATTGTTCAGAATTTTTTTGCAAATTCTATAATCTAGGTTCCATAAGAAATCTATTTCTAAAATTACATAATTTGGCTGATTTTATAATTACACAAAATGAGTCTAAACCAAGCCCTGGAAAGGATGAAAACAGTACTTCCAATCCGAGTGTGTGTGTGTCTGTAGAAAGAGAATGAGAGAGGGAATCCCACAGTGATCTTGCCTTTCTGACTTGGGGGCGTTTTCGAAACTAAGTTCACTGCAAGTAGCTTTAGTTCATTACGTCTTCGTTCAAACTAATAATAAATGGTCTTCCAAGGGGTCTTAAAGAGGAGGGGCCTCCACGCAGCTCTTGTCCCCAGAGACCACGGCCCTGCACTGAGCAGCTGTCGGGTGCTTGGCAAGAAGAATCAACAAGGAAAAGAGGGAGAGAAAATTAAGTAACGTCAGACCACGTTACAGAGAGTCTCACTCATTCATTCACTCTTTCAGTCTACGAATATTTATAAAGTTCCACCCATGAACCAAAGTTACGCCTACCCTTGAGCAGCTTACATTTGTTAGAGATTAAACGAGGAGAGGGATAACTCATACAGTCCTGTGCTTAGGGGCCATAAAGAACCTCAGCACCACAAACCCTGTATTTACCGTTCTTCAAGTGTTCTGTTCAAACTTTACTTTCTCATATTTATCAGGGAGCCAAGGGGAGCCCTCAGTTCACAATTCTAACTAAAATACAAAAAGCTGGACGAACTCGTGTTCAATCTTTGGAAGTGAAATAAAATAAAAGAGATGGAAAGACTATATAGTTGGCCCTGAAAATAACGGGTCAAAAACACACCTGAAATGACAGAATCTGGGTCCTTTAAATAGCTTAACTCCCCCAAAGCACTACAATCCCAAAAGACGTTAAAAGTTTGCACAATTGTGATCTACAGCCTTAAAACACTTTGTCCCCTCAGAACATACGACAGTGAGGTTTGTCACCGTCTGATGCTCCCAGAAAGCGGCCTCCACTGGCAGGCCGAGTCCTCACCCTGCGCAGAGCAGCACAAGCCCACCCTGCAAAGTGCTGCCTCGGACGGCCAGGAGGTGGACCCGGCCAGCGCTCACCAAGCCGCTCACCGCTTCGTGGGGCTCGTGCGGCACCCGGAACCCATGAACGCCTGACCCTGGGGTGGGTGGGCATCCAGCTGCCCACTCCGTTCCCCGGGCACAGGGGCAGATCTCAGCAGGCTGGGGACAGGGCTGGACGGTGCGGAGGGGCACTTCCCCCTGGGTCACCCGCCTGTCTTGCCGGCTGAGGAATTAAACCACCCTTTGGTCTGGGCTGTATTTTCATAGCTGATCGCAGCCTTGGAAGACAGAGGTAAGTGTCTCACATCTCACACTTACTTTTGAGCTTTAATATATACTTTCAGAAATGCATTTGTAGCTTGCACGATGACTATGCATTTAGATCGGGGTGGCCTGGCCTTCCTTCATCAGCTTTGCTAACATCTTAACTGAAATCTCTTGTCAATGCACAGTATAGGCAAGAAGGACCCTTTACAGCAGTTGCACGTGCAGGACACAGTGGTCAAGCACCACGGGGTCGGCGGCAGAGGGCCTGACTCTGGCATGGGCCTCCCTGCAGCCCTGGGTGGTCACTCACGCCGCTGCTCAGTAGCTCCCACCTACGGGATGGCAATAATGACAGTGCTTCGAGTTTGTTACAGGGACTCAAAGGTGGAACCCACGTGAAATGCTCTGCATGGTGCCTGGCACAGAGAGAAACTCAACAACGCTGGTGCATAATTGGTCTCGTAACACTGTGGTTTAACAATATGATTTATGATTAAAGGACGCTGGTCCAGGTGTTAAATGAAAAGAATAACCTGAACTATACCATGAACATAGAAATAGTTAATAAAGAAACATAAGTACTGTAAGGCCATTTTTTGAGGGACTAAGGGGATAAATATATATCCCCAACATTTTTATAATATTATAATACAAACACACATATATGCATGCACATATAAAAATATGTATGTGTATAATTTACTTATATATGTATGCACATGTACATGTGTATTATATATGATTATATGTATAAATATATTACATGTAGATGAGTACAGACGTACATATGTGTAAATAGATAATTTATGTGCAATCTTAGATGTTCTATGATTGGGCTATTTACAGGTTATATAAATCTATTTCACATTATTTTAACTTGCTCCTTCTTTCCTGAAATGTATACACATTGCATTTAATCACTTAAAAGTACTCATGGAGCCCAGGTCATAGTAGGTCCTTAATAAATTATTAATGACAAACTTGCTTCTCTAATAGCTTTAACTGAAAAAGAAAAAAGCCTCTACATATTGGGATTTCAACGTTGATTTTGTTTGTTGTTGGAAGGTAATCTTAATGGTTTTCTTTTCTCCTGAATGCAGAGGACGTGATACATATCTACTCATCATTTGTCCAACTAGTAGACCTGGGACATTCATACCAACAACTCTCCCTTGCTTTATTATGGCTCTAGCATGCATCATATCTTCAATGATCCAAATCCAGTCTCAGTAAATAATTAAAATGAAAAGAAATGAGGCTCACACATCTGCCTTGGAGATTTGTACGTCTGTGGACCGTATGCAAACTGAAACAGTTATTTATTACAACCTTCATTTTAGTAAACCCGAGGGTGAAATGAGCTAAGTTTATTTACCATTTATATTTACTACTTATCAAAGCTGAAGTGTTTCTTATCTCTTGAGGTTCAGTGTACTGATCTTCATATTATTCAGTTGGTAAAGAAACTTATAAAACTGTCATACCAACATAGGAATTGGCCTTTGGGAAATATACATCTGAGAATTTAATAGTAACCAAATTTTTTGACTCAGAGGTAAAGTTTTATGCTTACTCGGCTCAATTTCTTTAATTTAAACTAAGTGAAAAAAACTACTCCCCCTCAAAAAATTAAATGGATTTTTCCAGGCTTTGAACACCAGGGAATTTTAATGAACTGTCCATTTCTTCCTTTTATAAAGTCTAATAAACAATGGGGAAAATATTTGAAAGTTTAAGATGATACTCAGAAAATTTAAGGTCGATTTCCCATTTTATTATAAATGTTATATTTTCCTGTCCTACTGAACAAGTAGCAGTCAGTATCAAAAAAGGTTTTAAAATGTAAATTGATTTTTCCCATTTAACAATCATTTAACTGAACATACTATAAATTTCTCAGACTGGGAACCTCATTTGTATGTAAAAAGCAATTTTGTTATTTAATTTTTTTCACTATAACTTTAAAGCTGTTGTACATCTAGATGTGCATTTAAAACAGAAAAAAACCAAATATATGTATAAATTAATCCACCTTATGTGCTATAGTATTATGCTTTATGTAAACATGAAGTAGTTCTCTTAATTGATGTAACATTTGCCTTTGAACTGACAAAGGCCTCTCATTCCTGATTTTTCCAGAAAATTTTAGACATAAATATACATTGTCTTTGAAATCATTTGGTTCTGCTACAATCCTCAAACAAAAGGTGACTCCCTCCCCTACCATCAGCTATTGAATACTTTTTGGAACGAATTACATGCTAGATTAAAGACGCACCTTTTTTTTTCTGTCTCTGGTCTCAGTTTTATAACACATATCATGAGAGAAATCAATTCCAAGAGGCAGAACAGCATAGAGATTAGGAACAGGGCTCTCTGTTCGGGTTTCCTGGAACCAAATCCTGACTTGGCGACTCTGTGAGTCTGGCCACCTTAACCCATCTCTTCCTGGTCTGCATCTAAGTGATGTGATACCACAACTGCATTCCTCGTAAGGATTAAAAGGGTTAATTTGTGTAAGGCTTTGGGAATCCAGCCTGGAAGATACAGGGGTCCAAGACTAGTCTTACACGAGCTATCATCCATATGGTGTGAGCACCTAAACATCTAATAGTCATCAGACTCATCCACAAGCTGGGTCACGTTCCCAGGTGGACTCTCCATAATATCTGCCTTTTGGAGAAGTGAGTTCAAAATAAAGAGTTTGCGAATTTTATCTTAATCACCATGAGAACTCTTGGGAGGATTTAGGCAGCGAAGTGTCATGTTGTGATTTCCATATGCTTAAAGATGAGTCGGCTGCTGTGTGAGAGGAGATTGTGGAGGGAGATGAATGGGGGTCATTTCACGGGTGTGGGTGGAGGTGACTTGGCGTGCATGGAAGTGGGACGGGAGGAGGAGAGGCAGTGAGGAGGGGCAGAGGGAGTGTCCAGACTGCTGTCCTGAGCTCCATCCCCACCCCGGGATGTGGGTAGCCCAGAGCACCCTCAGACGCACAGCCTGGCTTCTGCTCCCGTGCTCTCCTCTGTGTTCGCTTTTGCCCCAATCTCTGGGCATTTCTCAGAACTGCGGGGACTCTCATATATCCTCTCCTTACACTAACCCCACTTATCATGAAATCTATTCAATACTTAAACTACCTGTTTGTGCGCTAGTGGAATGCAGAGCCTTGGCTCGTGCTCCACCACAGTGCAGCGCATCCCTAGGCAGGTCCTGGCAACGGCACAACCACTGTGCTTTCACGACGCCCAAAGCATCGGTACCGAACCAAACGATCACCGCACAGCTTTACCGGTGGCAGCAGGGGACCTCCAACAGGGCACTTCGACTATAACCAAACACTTCTCCAGATGCTTTTATGACGTGACCAATCAAATGTATTTGGTTGCAAATTGTGAATTTTGTATATCTCAGTTACTTACTTTGTATTAAGTCAGTAAGATGAAGAAAACAATACCTTCTCCAGAGGACTACTATTGTCATTGAATGATGTAACACAGACAAATGTTTAGAGTTACCACTCAGAAAGGTGGTTCTGATTATCGCTATCATCCCACCAGACCAAGCTCAGTCTCTGTGGCAGCACCGTCTCCTCCATAAAGACTGACCCCCGTCCAGGCACACTCGTTACTTCCTCTGTGTCTGTCACCTCTCCCCACAGTGTTTACATCAGGCCATCTGTCTAAGGCCCCGCGCAGATGACCAGGCGGATGTCCTGGCAGAGCAGGGATGAGTTAGGGCGTGTGCAAGCCTCCCGCTAAGAGCAACTCCCTGGTCGCCCTGTGCCCAGAGGAGAGACCTCACACACTTTACTGGTGGAATCCAAGGCACGTTGTCTGCTTCCCTCTCTCTGAAACTCTGCTTCTCTCTTTCTCTACCCTCAAATCAGGACTTAAAAAGCTATGCTGTGCTTCTTTTTTCTCATAATTGTCATGTAGTTAACCCTTGTGTTGAATTTCTATGACGCCAATCCACTTATTGGCCGATGTAAACCACCTGCTTTGGAATTCTGGCGACCAGGCTCCAGATGGCAAATAAGCATATGAAAAGATGCTCCACATCAAATGTCACTAGGGAAATGCAAACTAAAACAAGGAGATACCACTACACACCTATGAGAAGGACCAAAATCCAGAGCGCTGACAACAGCAAATGCTGGTGAGGATGTGGAGCAAGGGGAACTCTCATCATTGCTCATGGGGATGCAGGAGGCGCAGCCACTTTGGAAGACAGTTTGGCAGTTTCTCACAAAACTAAACATACTCTTGTCATATAATCCAGCAATCATGCTCCTTGGTATTTACCCAAAGGATTTGAAAACTTATGTCCACAAAAACCTATACACAGATGTTTATAGTAGCTTTATTCATAACTGCCAAAACTCTGAAGCAACCAAGATGTCACTCAGCAAGTAAATGGATACAAACGGTGGTTCATATGACAATGGAATATTATTCAGCTAAAAATAAATGAGCTATCAGGCCATGAAAAGACATGACGAAACCTTAAATGCATATTACTAAGTGAAAGAAGCCAATCTGAAAAGGCTACTGTGTGGTTCTAACTATATGACAGTCTGGAAAAGGCAAAACTATAGAGACAGTAGAAAGATTAGTGGTTGCCAGGAGTTGAGGGGTAGGGATTGTCTCAACAGTGCCTTATTGACTCTCAGGAATGCAATAATTATTTGCAAAAAAGAAAAAAATAGATTAAAACAACGGCAAGGAAAATAAAAAGTATGGAGGAAAGTCGGTTATTTTTTGTAAACATTTATATGTTCATACCTAAAATGTTCAAATAATTTTAACATGACCAAAACACTATACACAAAAAGTCAATAAATTAATATTATAGTAGAAGCCCATGAGATCTATTTTGCAAATATCTTAAGAGCAAAAATATTGTATATGTAGAAATACTACATAGTTTTCAATTTTTAGAAACTAGGTAGTTAGATTATTTCCAAATTGAGGCAGTTTTGTATAGCAGCAATGAAACTCTTGGTATAAACTGTGTGTGTGGGCATGTACGTGTGTGTGTGTGTGTGTGTCAACTTTTGTTCTTTTTGGCTTTGTGTTATGGACTTCATTATTTTTTAAGACGAGTTTGAGAATGAACCCAAACTTTTGACCCTTTTAAGAATATCATTATATACTGTAAATAGCTTTCCAGAAAACTTACCCCACTTCACAAATCAGTGATATATTTATTGAGCATCAGTGTGTTATGCAGAGCAGGTGATAAAAAAATAGACCGTGCATTGCCTTGAACCTCACAGAACTTACAGTGAGATGGGAGATGCAGAGGAAGCTCATGTTGAATTACGTTTTAATGTTTTGTGTAGAGTGCTTAATGTCTCAATATCCTCTTGATTGCATCCCTCCAAATTGAAAATGGCAGCACAGTCAGGATTTGCTGTGTAAATTTCATGGTCTAGGTGCTGATGGAACCAACATGATTCCATATGACTCACCTTCAAGACTGCAGAGCTTATGGTAAATGGTCAGAGTGGCTGATATGGAATAAATTGGCGTTAACATGACCACACTGCCAGAGACGAGCCCTCACACGCTGTGGGAGAGGATCTCGCACTTTGGAGCCTAGAGTTCTCAGCAGGGCATTCCGTTCCTCTTTAAATCTACAAAGACGGGCATGAGCGTTAGAACACTTACGTTTACACGTTGGGGGCTTCCCCCTGTTACTCCACAATCCATCTTCTTGACACACAGCTGTAGCCTGTTGACCGGCGTCCAGCTTAAAGCCCTCGTTACATTCATAGGTCACTTTACTATCCAACGTGAACTCATTCCCCGTGAATGAACCGTTTCCTGGGGCCTCCGGGATTCCACAGGACACAGCTGAAAAGAAATGAAGCAAGCACAGGGTTATTCTGACAGACGTTATGAAATTTTCTTCTTTTCTTTTTCTATTTTTCATCTCAAAGGTGTATAAAAACTGTTAGATATTTGCATTTCTCACGTGTATCATAAGTATGCACATTTCCAAAGTTGTAAGGGTCTTAAGAGTGAATGAGAAACAATGGAAAATGGGTCAAAATACAGTATCTTTAAATTTATTATTCCAGAAGGTATGTCTGACGGCTCTCACGCAGTTTAATCGCATGGACACGCCTTATCACATGGCCGTGGTCAAGAGAACAGTGTGATGCATTCTACTTTATTTAATACTAGAAAGAAAGCATAGAATAATATCTTTACCATCACAAATGTATCACCATATTGACCCCTTGGTTTCGAGACTTCGTATGAATCAGAGTAAAGAATCACCCACCTCAGGTCTCAAAAACCTCCCCCAGCTTAAGTCTTCCCGCCCACCAACTCGCCAAAGACTCATTTTCCTTAAAGCACCAGGAAATTCTGTTAAACGGTAAATATTACCTTAGCTAAGAGCATCAAAGCATCCATTGTCATAAAATGTATTAGTTATAAATTATCTGTCAGAAAGCAGGTCTGCGGAACTAAGGAATTAAGGGGAGGTCTTAGAACAGAAGGCTTGGTCCTACAGAGATACGCAGGCTAGCTTTTACGTGAAAGGTCAGGCAAGAAAGGGGTATGAATGAAAAAGAAATTTTTAAAAACTAGTAAGATGGAGGGAGAGGTCAATATGAGCACTTCCTTCTTAAATTTACTAGCTCTGATCCAGACTTATCTGTTATGAGACAAACAAACAAACAAAAACAATTCTCAAGTTAAATAAGTTACAGTAGGGAACACAGAGTAATGCAAGGGGATAAGAAGGAATTCCCAACAACACTCTCAATTCAGGTGCTCTTGTCAAAGGGAAGCTCTGCAATCACTAAATTAAGGATCTTCTTTTACTCAATCAAAACCTAAGATATTATGGATTTAAATCATCATAGGTTTTAAATTTAGATTATTTAGAGATTTTCCCACAGATTACAATGAGAATACACACACAGTATGATAAAGCTGGAAGGACTGGTTGAAAGAGTTTACATAAAAATACAATTTACAGGTGAGGAAGAGAAAGATAAAATGACTTGCCTGGGTTAGCACAGCGACTTTGTTGAAAACCTGGGGCCAGGGACTTCCCTGGTGGCACAGTGGTTAAGAACCTGCCTGCCAATGCAGGGGACATGGGTTTGAGCCCTGGTCCGGGAAGATCCCACATGCCGTGGAGCAATTAAGCCCATGCTCCACAACTACTGAGCCTATGCTCTAGATCCCGCAAGCCACAACTACTGAGCCCACGCACCTAGAGCCCATGCTCCGCCACAAGAGAAGCCACCATAATGAGAAGCCGGCGCACCGCAACGAAGAGTAGCCCCCGCTTGCCGCAACTAGAGAAAGCCAGAGTGCAGCAAAGAAGACCCAATGTAGCCAAAAATAGATAAGTAAATAAATTTATAAAAAACAACAACAACAACAAGAAAAAGTAACACCTAGGGCCGGAGAACAGAACTGATTCCCAAGTGAGACCACCTTCTGCTCTACAGGAGCCCAGGCCACCTGTGGTTCAGTGTGAGTTTTTTGGTTGTTGTCTTTGTTATTTTTTCTTTATCAAAATCTTCAATGAATGTAATGGGAAATTATCAGAGGAGTAAAAGAAAATGTAGTGCTGATAAAAATCAAACTTCTGGGAAAATCCAAGCTCTAAAATTTCTCTTGTGCTTAAATTTATGATCAGCTATTTCAACCGTCTGAAATATACATAATGTGTGTGTGTGTGTGTGTGTGGGTGGGTGGGTGTGAAGCATAATAAAAATTTGCAAATGGAAAACAAAAAAAACATGGACATATGGACATCATTTTGGACAAAGTGTTGAAAATAACTGAATTATAACCTTTGGCTTTCCAAAGCCGCTGCTTTGCCAAGGCAATGTATCAGTGTGAAGGCTGCTAAGTATTTTGCAAAATGTTCAGCTTAAATTACTGAATGTAGTAAATGTCCTTTACGATCAAGATCTCAGAGTATTGCCAATATCTTGTCTCCTCACCATTTTCTCTGAGATTTCGCTCTAATAATCATTTGTTCGTTCTCGCAAACCTTAATTTCTCTGCCACTCACTGAAGCGTGCCCAGAGTCCTGCTTCCTTACAATTCTCATCTGAGGAGAACACCAAATAAAATGACATTTCTCTGGCAGGTTAAATGGGAAAGATGACATTCATTCTACAAGCACATAGGAAACCCTACCTTGAAAGGATTCAGACCCAGGAGGCCAAAACAGAACAGCTTTATAACTACTTCTGTTAAATCTGGAAGCTTATTGCACAAGTGAACCCTGATTCCCAGGACTTAAGAAGGTCCCACTTCATGTTGTCTGATCAACAACTGGGAATCTTTTTTGGCCTCGAGCTGTAGGTTTTAGACCCTCGAGTGTCCTAACATCAGGCTATGTGACAGAGCTCAAAACAGAGGTTGGCACTCTATTAAAAATGGAATTCTTACACTTCTGATTCAATGAAGAATAGATGGAACAATTCTCATAGACTTATAGATTTAGGCTTATGGGATGAAGGCAGTTTTCTGCTAAAATCCAGTATTCATTCATCTGTTCATTCATTCCAGAAATTCTGCATGATAACTATTACATGGCAGATATTCCTTAGATAATTTTTTAATGTCAGAGTTAAATGTATACAACTTTCAAAACCTGGAGAATTTTCTTACTTTTGGCATAGCTAAAGGGGGTAAAATTTCTTGTGTTTTTGTTTGTTTTGTTTTTTATTGTACTAACATAGCTTTATATTGTCTGGCAACCCAGACCAATGATCACATACTCATATCATGAAATTTACCTTCTGTTTGAGTGCACAGGTTTTAAAGTCAGACATCTGAATCAGCTCTAGCCTCTGGCATTAGCCAGCTCCATGACTTGAGTTACTTAATGACTTGTCTCATTGCTCTCAGGTTAATAATACTCACCCCAAAGGTAATTGTGACGACTGCATGAAATAATGTGTACAAAACCATTAGCACTGTATCGACACCACGTAGGCACTCAGTAAATGACAATATATTAACTTTATATGCATGCGTCTATACACACACATAGTTTATACTTATTTCTTTTGTAAATAAAGATATGAATTGCAAGGAACAACTCCTTTTAATATATTTGTTAAAAGAGAGCAAAATGTAAATCAGAAGGAAGCTGGTTTATTTCTATTACATATCTCATGAGAGAATTGTCATTTTGGTTTCAAATAAATGGAAGAGACACTCCAATTTCCATTGTTGCAGGCTCCTTTAGTACAAAATCCATGTGGGATTTTTTCTTTTCATATTTAAGGCCATAAAAGGAGCAATTTTTCTTGTCTCTGCAAGTTTAAAACACTTCTCTTACTGTTTCCTACTTCTTTCAAATCCTTGTCCTCTGAAACTTACAATGGCTCCTTCTTTCTGCTGATCCTCAGGTTCCAACACCTCACCATTTGCTTTGTTTTTCTTTTTCTTTTTTTTTTGTTTCCCCTTCAAAAACTCAGTGATTCCTGGGCTTGAACTATGGCCTTAGACTTGTGATTCTCATATCTTGACATCCACGTTATCACCAGCTGCCTACTGAATTTCCACTTGGGCTCTGCCCATGCCTCAAGCCAGATTTGTGCATATCCTAGGTTGGTAGCTGTCCCTCACACAGCTGTCCTGACAGATCGCCTCAGTAAACCGTTCTCCCAGTAATTCGGTAAGTCGAGCGAGATCCTTTGATTCAGCAGGAAGTAGGAGGGTTCTTTCCTCCTACTGCTTTCATGTGGTTGACTGACAATCATTGTCTGAATATTTAAAAGTTTACTTCACACTCTCTGCTTTTTTCTCATTTCCCATTACCAGTATCCTAGTTCGCATCCCCGTTACCTCAAAATGGTCTATCTTTCTGTTATCTGGACCCCACTCGGAGGGCTAGGGCAAACCCAGAGGAAGGTCACCCATAATAGTATAAAACAGGGAAGAGAATTAGTGTCCTGAAGCAGGGTTTCCTGTGGCCTGGGTTAAGGTAATGGTAGGTAATAAGGTCTGAAATGGGGCATCCAGGAGGTAATCCAGTAGGTACCCAGATCATAATCAAAAAGACAGAGCCGAACATCAAATATGACAGGAGCATCGCCACATATGAAGGACCTCTGATCAGCTCTGGAGCTGGAGGGATGGACAGCAGATGAAATGCACGGTAAAGAAGAGGATGTGGTGAGAGGTGCAGAATGGGATCTGAGCTGCAAGAGAAAACGGCAACCCTCTCTCACACTCTGCCTTAGGTGCATGGAAGGAAAAAGCCAGTTTCCCAAATGGTGGCCTGTGAATTGCTGAGGGGTCTTAAGTATACAGTGCAAGCATATGAGAGTTTCTGATTAAGACTTATATGTATATATGTGTGCCTTTATATATGTATGTGCACATATAGTCAAAAATTATGAGAATATTCTAGATTGTCTAGATTACTATCTATTATTGGGTTCTACTATATATCAGGGCCTGCATTTGCTCTTGTATTTATAATCATGTTGGAGCCAAGTAATTTGTTATAATCTAAGGAGAAAAATACCAGAGGCAGATAATATAGAAATCATGGGCCTGCTTCTAGTGAAAGCCAAATGACTTTACAGCAGGTAATAAAAATATAAGCTATATAGTTGTTCATGTGGTGAAAATGATAAAAAGGTTGATTCTTTATATATGTATGTGTATATATATATATATATATATATATATGTATGTATATGGATATATCTACATACAAACACTACAGAGTAGTATCCATTAGTAACATATCACTTTTCAAGTAATAATTGAGTTTAAGAAAAACATTATCAGGCTTCCCTGGTGGCTCAGTGGTTAAGAACCCGCCTGCCAATGCCGGGGACACGGGTTTCAGTCCTGGTCAGGGAAGATCTCACATGCTGTGGAGCAACTAAGCCCCTGCACCACAGCTACTGAGCCTGCGCTCCAGAGCCCATAAGCCACAACTACTGAGCCCACGCGCTGCAACTACTGAAGGCTGTGCGCCCTAGAGCCCGTGCTCTGCAGCAAGAGAAGCCACTGCGATAAGAAGCCCACGCACTGCAACGAAGAGTAGCCCCTGCTCGCCGCAACTAGAGAAAGCCCACATGCAGCAACAAAGACTCAATGCAGCCAAAAATAAATAAGTAAATAAATAAATAATTAATTTAAAAAAAACCCATTATCATCCAACTGGTTAAATTATTTTGTAACTTGAATTTTATAGGTTTTATATGCATTTAATTTTCAAATACAAACGTATAAGCATAATATGTTTGTGTATGTTTAATAACAGTATAATAATTCAATTCAAAACTAGGCACATGAAAATATTTTATAAAATACTGATTTAAAAGATACATAAATGATGTGGGTCTGTATTGTATATGTACATATATCTATGTATGTATGTGTGAGATGTACATATGTACATACAATCATGTATGAAACAATATCTACATCTTACTTTACATAGGACTTACAGTTTATATATCATTTTCACACCATGCTTTTTCATTCATTATTCACCACAAGCCTATTAGATAAGAGAACTTATTCTATTTTCTTACTGATAAAGATACAGATGCTAGATTTTTTTTATGATTTGTCCCAAGTCTAACACTCACTAACTCAAAGACTGAGGTCTCAAACCCATGTCTGCTGAATTTAGATAGAATCTTCTACTGCATTTCAGTAGATTCCTAGACCATTATAATTGTCTATTTTCAATTTTATACCTGCCAGATTAGGCTTCATTACTGTTTTCATAACTTTATGTTCATTTTAAAACTATACAGTAGTTTCCTATTTCCTATAACATTAAACTTAAACTACTTTTTTTGGCTTTCAAGGCCAACCAAAATCTCCTTCTGAGTCCCCATAATTCTCCACTCCCCCCAAAACTGAGCTGTGTGTGGCCAGCTGACCCTAAGTACCCACTCCCCCTGGCGGGCTCACCCTCACTTCCTCAACTTAGTTTTTTGGTGTCTTTCCAACAAATGCCCTCCCTCATCTGTGCCTATTTAAGCCCAAGATAGCAGATTGGTTTCATTCCGTGTGTCTTATTCTGATTGGTAGTATTACTGGGTGGAAGAGTTCTTTTTGTTTTTTTTAAACTTAGCAAGTATTTATCTGAAGTAAAGTCTTGCTTCCCAGAGACATGGGAATGCAGTTTCTGCAGCTGTCTGTGTAAGTATTACCTTGGGCACAGCCTTCCTAAAATTACTAGTAACTTTGAAATAAATATCAATAGGGCTTCAACAGTGCCTTCTGGTGTCCATGGCATCAGATTATCACCAAGATGCCTCTTCTTGGGTGGATGTTCAACATATACACATATTTTGTGATGGTAACATTTCACTATCGACTTTCTTGAAACAGAAAATTACAGCTTTGTTTTCCAGAAATATGCACTTTTTTGGTACTAACTGCTGTCAAATGGGTTAATTGCCAAATAAAAGTACTAAAATTAAACATGAAATATATGGTTGTGGATTAACCATGCAGTAAATCGCAAACCTCTAGCAAGAGCATTTGTACCAGTGTTTCTTTAAAGTATGTATGAATCCCAGGGATGTTGATAACATGCGTATTCTGAATCCACAGATCTGGGATGGGGTTTGAGGCTGCTTCTCTAACGAGCTGTATGGTCTCAGAGGATGAAGGGTTCAGACCATCCTAAATGCTCCCTGGAAGGCTGCTAAGCCTTCCAGTCGGAATGCACTTGGTTTTTATCATCAAGCACCTTCCCTGACAGGGAGGTGTTGTGCTGGGTATGGAAACGCCTGAGGAAAGATGGATGTGTTGTGGATGGTTTTCTTCCCGCTCACCCTGAGCTGGCTGAGAATTCTGTCCCCATTTAAATGAGACGCTGGCAGATCTGCAAGTGCAAGAGAAGGCCTGCTAAGCCTATGGGAGCCCATTTTAAAGCAGCCACTAATAACAACAACCAGGAATAACAGTAACAGTTCGTTAAGATGTAAAGTAAAGAGAAAAATACAAAGCAGCTTAAGAAGCCAGCACACCAGACAAAGAGAAATGCTGTCCTTGATAAATAAGATACATATTCCCTCAAATAGGAAGCTTTGCTTTTGTTACAAGGAGATCCTTGCACTTCCTCCTAAGCTGCTCTCTACAACGACACGTGCTTTTAAAGCAAAACCTCGGGACATTCTCCGTTAACAATTCATGAAAAATGATCTTTGGATCAGTAGTTCTTGAGTTTCAGCCCCAAATCTGTAACCTACGATCTGTGTGACCCAGAGCATATACCTTAAAAATCTTTGATCCTCAATTTCCTCATTTGTATAAAGAAGGGCAAACTCAAAGTGCTTTTTGAGAAATTTAAAATCTACAAAGTGCTTTGCTCTTTAAATAAAGTTCATTACCAAATGAAAGTGGACTCACCCATAATTTGAACATGACCATATCCATCCACTCACTCATTCATTCATTTTATCTACTCTGCCAATCTCTGTCTTATAACTGGTGCACTGAGACCACTTACAGTTATTGTAATTATTAATATGTTAAGACTTATGTCTGCCATTTTAATTTTTTGTTTCTGTTTTCTTTTCCTGCCTTCCTGTGGGTTACTTGAACATTTTTTGAACTTCATTTTGGTTTATCTCCAGTAGTTATTTTTTGGCATATCTCTTTGTATAGCTTTTTTCAGTCATTGTTCTAGGTATTAACTATATGTACACAACTTCTTGTCTATTATTGTCGATATTTTACCAGTTTGAGGGATGTGTAGAAATCTTACATTCTTTTATATCCCTTTATCCTCCCCTATTAATAATATCTTTTAATTATGTTTTTCTGTATACATTGAGAACTACATTAGGTAATGTTATAATTTTTGCTGCTGTTGTCAAACACAATTTAGAACACTCAAAAAGAAAATGAGAAAGTCCATTGTATTTACCCATACTTTTGCTCTTTTGTGTTCTTTTCTCTTTCCTGATGCTCTAAGTTTATTATATTTTTTGTTGTTGTGTGTTCAGAGAATTTCTTTTAGCCTTGCTTCTAACGTAGGTCTGCTGGCAACAAATTCTCTTAGTTTTTCAGCATTTGGTAATGTCTGGATTTCCCCTTCATTCCTGAAGGGTATTTTTGCTAACTATAGAATTCTGGATTGATTGTTCTTTCCTTTCAGCACTTGAAGAATGTTGTTTTATTTCCTTTTGACCACCACGTTTTTGATGGGAAATCTACTGTAATTTAGATCTTATTTTCCTATAGGTAATCCATTGTTTCTGTCTGGATACTTTCAAGATTTGTTTTCTTGCCTTTAGTTTTCAGAAGTTTGACTATCTTGTGCCTTGGTATGCATTCCTTTGAGTTTCTGGTATTTGGGATTCACTTAACTTTTTGAATCTGTTAGGTCCACATGTTTTGCCAAATTTGGGAAGTTCTCAGCCATTTTTCCTCAAGTTTTTTTCAGGCTCTCCTGCTTTCTCCTTTCCTTCTGGGACTCTGATGACACAAATGTTAGGTCTTTTGTTTTAGTCTCACATTCTCTGAAGTTCTTTTTTTCCTTTCATTTTGTTTCCAAGTATATTTTCTTTTTGTTGTTCAAAGTGTAATTTTTATTTTTCTATCTTCAAATTCACTGGTACTTTCCCCTGTCTTCTTCATTCAGCTCTTGAGTCCACCTACCAAGCTTTTAATTTCAGTTGTATTTTTTAGTTCTACTCATTCCATTTGGTTTCTCTTCATATCTTCTATTTCTTTGCTGAGACTTTCTATTTTATAGTTGATTCTGCAGGCTCATAACTTCTCATGGAAGCATGTCTATGAAGGCTGCTTTAAAATCTTGGCCAGAGAGTTCTAGCATCTGTGTCATCTGGCATTGGCTTCCATTGTCTCATCTATTTAGTTTGTTATCCGCCACTTTTTTGGTATGGTAGGTGATTTTGCATTAGCACCTGGGCATTTTGGGTAGTACGTTATAAGGCTCTGGCTCTTATTTAAATCTTGTGTTTTGCTAGACCCTGCTTGACGTTGCTCCAGTTGGTGAAGGGAGCTTCAACCTCTTCCTGCCAGGTAGCAGTGATAGTCCAGGAGGGTGGGGTCCTTGCTGGGCAGGGTGGGAATTCAGACTCTCCTCCAGGTCAACATCACTACTTCCCTGGCTGTGAGAGGGAGGAGGTGCCTCTGCAGGGCTCCCCATGTGACCTCACTGACCTGGTAGAGGGATGGCCTTGCTACAGCTGAGGAGTGGAAATATTTCTGTGCATCCTCTCCAATGTGCATCCTCTGATACCACCCAGTAAGCAGGGGGAGGGACAGCTCATCCCCACCAGGTGGGGTGGGAGCCCAGTTTCCCAAGTGGTATCACTGACTGCCCAGCAGGGATGAAGCCACAGCCCCTCACTCAGCCTCCACAGACACCATCCATTGGGAAAGGTGGGGGCATCGCAGACAGCCTGGGGGGCTCTCCACTCACTCTTTGCAGTGGGGGGGGGGCAGTTTATGGCCACAGTTTCCTCTGTGGGGTTTGGATGGAGCAGAATCATTACTGACAAAACATTTTCTGTCTTGTCTGACTGCCCTTTCCTGGTCTTTTGGCAGGAAGCGCAGGTTTTTATTGGGGATTTTTGTCTGTTTCCATTGGTGTTTCAAGGACTGTCTTCGCAAGCATCCATTCAGGAACATTTGAGGTAGAAAAGAGAACCCAGGGAACTCACCATTGAGTCATTCTTTTGGTTCTGAGGTGCCTAAGCCATTCTACCACCACCTCTCCACCTTTCAGAGTTTTCATATATATATATTATATGATGTCCAGGGATATTTGTTGTACTTAGGAGGTGAAATAGAGAAAAGTATATCTATTCCATGTTCATAGACGTGGAAGTCAGAACCTCCTTTTAGAAATGATTCTGAGGCTGAACAAGAAAGGGTTCTGTGATAGATTGGTGATGTCTGTCATAGCAAAGAATTTTAGAATTTGTCACCATGTACCCTGTAATAGCTGAACATTTGCCATCTATTCCACTTATATGTGCACATCTTACCTGAGTGGTGCCCACGTTACTAATGGTATAAAATCCTTATAGGACAGAACATGTTATAAATCTTTTCACCCTTCCCACTGTCTTAAATATCATAATGCTTAATAAATACTTTATTTCTAGGAAATGGAAAAAATTATATCATAAAAGGTGGCTGTTTAAGGTTTTAAAAAAATTATCATGACACAATTTCAGTATTTACATAGATTTGTTTTAAGTAAATTTTGATTTACTTAGGTTATAATTTGAACAACAAAGGGTAAGGAAACCTTTCACTTTAAGCTTATTAAGTTTAAATATTATATTTTAATTTTGAATATTTAATTGACCATATTATTTTGATGAAAATTATAAATCTAAAATTTATGGTCTGGAACTCTATCTGAAATTCTATGTAGTTATTTTTAAGAAATGCCATCTTTGATGCATTTAAATTAAAATTAACCCAAACTTCAGAATGGTTTCTAATGAGACAAAGGTAAGCAAAAAGGACATCTTCCAAATTATTGATTGCAAGCACATTGATTCCATTCCACATGTGATCATTTTCCAACCCCTTCAATTTTGTGTAAACTGAGAAGCCAAATCTAATCCTACTTGACGTACGTTATGTAAAGCAAAAATTGACTATTTTTCTCATAATCATGTCTATGAAATTGTGTTTGGTATTGTGTCTAACACAATCTACATGCATTTTCTCAGTTAATCTTCTTGGTTCTCCAGTCAGATAAGATTATTGCAGAAAAAGGAAAGCATGACTCAAAGAGCTTAAATAATTTGCCTAAGTTCACATAATTAATAAATGGTGGAACCAAATTCAAATCCTAATATGAATGTATCACAACCAATATACTATCTACAACTGCAGCTCATTGGGGTAGAAAGCTTTTGAAGTACTTTCCAAGTTTAGAATCTTTTGATTCTATTCAATCATGTTCAAGAAAAAACATTATTGATATTGTCTTTTGGAAAGTACCCAATAGGAGAAAAAAAAGGATTTATTTACTATGATTTAGCAAGAAAAACAATAGCATGATACTCAGGAAAGAGAGTTAACTTGCTCATGATAAAATATATAGATCCTGTGAAATTTGTAGGATTGTATTTTAAATAAGTCTTTCTTTAGAACCATTAATATAGCTACTTATAATAGAGCTATGTTTAGATGAAGAATAATCCTGCAGTTTCTACATGTTTTCCTACATATCAGGAAAGTAAACTTGTCTGCATGCTCTAATAACATATAATTATTCAGCCATATATTCAGACAGTTATATGTACACAATTATAAAGCAAACTTAATTTGGTTGAAGTTCTAAATGAACTCAGCCATGCTTTGTGATAGATTTTAGGTTATGGCAAATGGTCATTTTGTTCATGACACAGCATATACGACATTGAATCTCTTCCTGAGAAGAAATACCCTCCAATTTGATCATCTTTAACTTTATCTAACTTGAGCATTACTGCACTTCAGTGAGATTGATAAAGTAGAAATAATTAGTCAATATATTCTGCATGCTGATGAGCTGACAGAGCTTTTGGAGAAACGGACTTTAGAATCAGTTCCCTTTATAGAACATTTAGGATAATTTTCACTTTGGGCAAATAGCTCTACATAAACAATCTCATATTGTTCATTGGGAGCCTTTGGGACATATCTAAGAGATATTTTGCACATCCTGCCAATCAAAAAACAAGTACAATTTGTTACTTTATTCACCTGACAGATTTTTATGATCAGCTATGTGCCAGGCCCCATGCTGTGCATGGTGTGAAGGATGGTGGTTAAACCAACCTTGTCCTTTCCCTCTTGAACCTTATAGTCAACCAGGAGGGAGTCATGAGACAAATAAGCTCCCAAATATATAATTATATTGTAAAAACTGTAACTAGTGTCACGAAAGTTCAGAACAAGGTACTGAAACAAAGGGGAAAATAAGGACCGCTATTTAAATTAAGGCAGAAGGGCCCAGGAAAGGTCTCCAGCCTTCAGGGCTGGAGCACCAGCCCTCAGGCCAGTGGTCCTGACTAGCACCATTCTTTAGAGGATGAAGCCAGGTGAGGCAAAAAAGTGCAGGTGAAATCCTGAGGAGTGGGGAAGGCTGGCATAGCGAACGGTTGGTCGGAAGGACGGTTGGGAGGGAGTCAGAGAACACGTTATTAGTGGTGAAGTTTGGACTCCACGCTGGGTCCTCCAGGACGTCCTGCAAAGGATGAGCTGGGCAATGACACAAGCCCATTTGTGTTTCGGTCAGATCATCCTGACTACTGTCCCCAGGATGAGTTGAGAGGTGGTCAGGGAAAGCCTCTTGGGTGCTCCATGAGGAGGACATAAAGAGGTGGATGGGCTCAGCACACCCTCAGTGGCTAGATTCAAGAGGACGTGGTGGTTATAGGTAGGACTTCAGGTGGAAGCAAGAGAGGGAAGTGAATTAAGCAGCTGGCTGGACTGAGGGCCTATTTTCTGAGACAGGATAAACCCCAGGAAAGCAGATTAGAGGGGAAAAAAGGAGTTGTCTTTTTGAGATCAGAAGGTATAATAAGTATTTTAGTTAGACCGTCGGTCCCGTGAGTCTGGGACACAGAGGAAAGGATGGCGGGGTGGGTTGGTAAGGGTAGAGCAAGAAGAATTTTTCGTATTTACTGCAGCCTTCCGTAACGCACTCTCTGAATCTCCCGATGTTCAGCTCCAATACGAGACTACACGGCTAAGGCCATGAACTGAACAAAGTGTTGTATAATCTATTAACAATGTTTAAGGAATAAAACATTCTTAACATCCACTCAACCTTTCTTGTGAAAAGACTTGTCACTGTTTATTACTAATCCATAATTGATTAAAATATGTACCATGGAGCTAATTTGTTGGAAGATTAAAATATATCAGCACATTATAGAGTTAGGCTCACTGAAAGAAAACAGAATTTGTGTCCTTAGACATTTGGGGAATTTATTTCTCCCCAGAAATGTCTTCACAAGCTCACATGTTAAGGTTCTACTTTAAAAGTTTTATTTAGAGTAAACAATTCAAATAATATCGTCTATTTGTTTCCTTTCCTATTAATTATTTAGTTTGAATTATAAAATTATTACATAATTTGGGGAAGGCAAAACAATACTATTTCCCATTTTACATACAATGGAGCTAAACTCTAAGTTAAGCAACACGAAGGGCCCCTGGGAGTGAGTGGAACGTGAAGCTGAAAAGGCAGATAAATGCCTCATCTCTCTTTGAAAAAGAGCCCATGAGTCTTCAACATAACCAGTTGGCTTGCTAATACAACTTTTAATTGGAATTTTTAAATTGACTCCTTTTGTTAAATTTGGAAAAGACAGGACTAGATTTCAGGTCACTTGGCATGTTGGTCTGTGTCCTTTCCAATCTGACATCCACAAAAATAAACACAAAGGAGGGGAAGAGAGGAAGATAAGGAAATATTTGATGGTTTATGATTTAATTATTAGTGATTCTTTTTTCTAAAATAAGAGTTTCCTGATAATAATTTAATTCTAACATAAATAGTGAAAAATATTCTTGAGATATACAGACAAAATACTTTTGTTTTTCCCCCTTTTGAGCAGGACCATAGTTACACAGTTGATATTTAATAGAGCAAATTGATCATTTAAAGTCATTATCTTCCTGACGGTCATAGGTATTCAGCATAACTGGCCAAGTTACGCTTTTCTTAAGCATTAAAAAGATTCCGTAAGAGATTAAACCCGAGGTAGCATCTGTGTTAGAGTGAAAGGCTCCCTGCAGATGCAAACCTGGAGTCGTCCGTGTGAACACTGACACCAGTGGTTCTCGTGGCCACGAATTCCAGCTCTGAAGTCCATTCAATTCCGCAAATATTTTAACAGTTATCATCTTGGCTTAAGCATTTTCACGTGTAAGATGAAGAAGCTGAACTACGTTATCTCTACAGCCTTATCTCTAAATGTTCAGGATTCTACCCAAAGTCTTCCTCAGCACACACAAGACAGACGTGTCTGTCCTATCATCCATTCCCTTCCCTCCACATTGCTGTACGACGTGATTTCTAAACCATCACAAAATGAGTACGGCAAGTGAAAGTACAAAGGAAGATCTAGCTCCCTGTTACAAATTCTCTGAATTTGTGTGGTATTATCTAAGCGTGGTATAGCAGCAAGCATGTGCTCTGATTCCCAGGAGTCCATTATTTTATTTTTTAAAGTCAACATAAAATTATTTTGTTTAACAAACATTTTAAAACATAGATAAATGTTTGCATGGCTGTTAATGGTGTCTAACCTTGTACTGGGGTCCAGTTCTGAACCATCTGAGATCCCATGAGTAAAACTGAGTTATTACTAGGCCGCCATCTTTAAACAGCAGACATTCCATTAATCACTCAAGCAGACCCAAGGTGACATTTTCATGATCGGCCTAATGAGGACCTCAGTAAAAGTGGCATTTGAATATATTATGGCTCAAGAGTGTGTCTTGTAATAAGCACCTCCCAGGGGACACAAGCCAGGAACACTGTTGGATTTAATCCATGAGCCTTGCATATCTTTGTTAATGGGTCAGAAGAGACCACACTCTCAGCTAATGAGTTATACTTGCTTCAGGCATGAATAGTGCAAGATGGTTTACAAGCATTTTGAGTTTGATTAGCAAAGAGTTATCTAATCCCATCTCCATCAACTTGTTCTGTAGAAACTACCAGTTTCTTTTTAGTAATAATATAGGTGATATACAAAATGAATAAATAAGTTCACATTTAAAACAATATTTAACAGGGGATAAAATTAGGCTCAAAAATGTCTGCATCACAAAGAACAAGTCGTCTCTGCCACTACCTTCTAAATAAAACTTCATCACCATTTTCAGCATGTTGGAATCATGTAACATAATGTGATCATCACAAGGAGAGCATGGCAGCCCCCATGAACGTTTATTTCAAGGAACAAGTCCAGGGAGCCTTTCGAGGCCATGCTGAGCATCGTTAGGTTTCCAGGCATGTTTTCAGGACACAAAGCAAATCTAAACGTCCTGCGTAGCCCGGTCCACGTCTTTGCTTCATGCCCATCACCCAAAGGTGAGCACTGGTGTGGAAACATTACCACTGTGCACACGTGGATGTGGAATGAAAGCTTGTGCCATGATTCCAAATCAATCTCAACTTAAAACGCTATAGGAAACAAGGCTGAGAGTTGTAAGAACATGGATTCAGACCTAGGAGAGTCTGAGTTTGTTATTTGTCTGTTTACGACTTGGAAATTTACCTAACTTATCTGAGCTTTGATTCCTCATCTGTAAAAGGAGAAACATCAAAGTTCCTTACAGGCTAATGTGGCAGAATGTACAGTATAAGCCACACAGCAAAACATCGGGCACGTTATCAGGACTCGAGCTCTCTTTCACTATGAAAAAAAATAACTTTCCTTCAGATTTAATATAAAGGGAAGCATTCTTCAACTCTCTAGATTAGGGTCAACTAAAAACTAAACAGTATGAAGGAATGTTTTCCCTTCCATCACAAATACAGAGGAAACATTTCATAGTGAATCCCTCAGATCCTTCATGCCACCATCAAGAGAAATTAGGAGGTTCTGGGCCAGAAGTGGGGGGACTTGGAGCCCAATGCTGGCTGTGCCCGGTGCCCCAGTGCCTCCTCAAAGAGCCACACCAGGTTCCAGGCTCAGGAGAATCAGCACCGAGCCCGACACACTGAAAGCACTGAGCACCGGAGTCAGAGAAGCATCCACTCCAGGAGGAGGTGGGCTCAGATGAAGTCACTGAGAAATCGTGCACCTGCAAACAACATTATCACCTTTATCAGTAGAACACCAGCATTCCTTGGTCAAATACACAATTCCTGCCATTGTGACAAGTTCTTTTACTTGTATGACCTCATTTAATCTCAAAAATACCCCAATAAGTAAATTATTATTTTTTATTACTACTATGATGGTTAATATTACTTGTCAGCTTTACTGGGCTAAAGGGTGCCTAGGAGCTGGTAAAACATTATTCCTGGGGTGTGTCTGTGAGGATGTATGCAGACTAGATTAGCATTTGCTTCTCAGAGGAGTGAAGAAGAGCACCCGCCCCCATTCGGGTGGGCGTCATCCAATCCTGAGGCCTCAGTACAACCAGAAGGCAGAGGAAGGCGGAATTCCCTCCCTCTGCTTGAGCTGGGACGCCCAGCTTGTCCCACTCTTACATCGGGGCTCCAGGCACTTTCCCCGCTGCCCCTCCCACTGGATTCCCTGGTACTTGGACTGAATCACACCACTGGCTGCCTGGGCCTCCAGCCTGCAGATCGCAGGTCACTGGGCTTCTCTGCTCCGTAACCATGGGGACCAGCTCCTACAGTAAGCCTCCCCTTGTGCACGTCTGCGCACACCCTGCTGGTGCTGCTTCTTTAGAGAACCCTGACTGATATGACAACTAAGGAAAATGAGCATTAGAAATGTCATGCAAATTGCCCAAGTTCTTATAACTAGTAAACAGCTGTGTCGGAGGGCATCTCTCAGGGTATCTGATGCCAAAGCAGGTATCTCAGCTACTGTCCTGTACTGTCGCCAAGGTGCCATCTGCTATATTTCAGTATATTCGTATCTTTTTATTTTCAATGTCCAACCACCGGCAATAAATAAATAGATGGATAAATAAATAGGTCAGAATACATTTTCAAAGTATAAATCTGAAAATATAAAGGCCACGTTGAATTTGAGCATTAATGATATTTCTGGACCCTTTTTTTTGTTTGTTTTATTTCCCTTGTCTTCTCTGATTTTCCAAACTCTAAGCAACATCTCACGCGATGCTCAGCCAGCATCCAATACACCATTAATACTGGGCTGACGGCTGAGTTAGAAAATAATAATAAGAGAGGTGGTAAAGGGCTGGAATCACCTCTAGGTCCGTGGGACTTAACAGGTCACACTGTTTTTATTTGTTTTATGGGGACAGGTGTGAAGTCAGACACTTTAGAAAGAGCACTTACTAGCGTAAGAAATATCCACCCATGTGTCTTGAGGGATAAAGGCGAGCACTTCTGAAAACGAGGGCAGACAGAGGGAAGTAATGGCTTGAATGTACAGACATTAACTCAGACAGATGGGCAACTTAAAAACACAGGCAGTTCTGAAATGGAAAATGAAGAAAAACAGGATCTGGCTGAGAAGCATCTTTAGCTGCTCTAAACCTCTTGAAAATATTTAGTACATCGTAGCCCAAGGAAGGAAAAAAACCCAAAAAACACTTTATCATTTGAAGCAAACAGAAGAGCTCTGGAAAGGAAGGGACCCAGTACGTGGGCAGACAAATGACTAAAGACAAAGAGAGGCTCTGACTTGTCAAATGCTGCCGCTTGACCCTTCCCTTAGGGGCAAATCCATTGCTTCTGCAAGGCTGTAGGAAGCAGCTGACGCCCACCCCTCTGCTTTGGAGAGTCACAGGAAGGCACAGGCGTGAACATTTAAAAAGAAAAGGGCCACTTCTTAGGAACAAAGAAATAAAACAAAGTTCCATTCAATAAAAAGCAAGACCCTGGGGACAGAAGCTGAAGGAAAGCAGTGACACTTCTGTGTGTTACATGTCAGCTCTGACCCAGTTACCTCTGGTCACTGCCCCACAGAGATCACCCTCCGGTGGGGATGGGACCCTAATGCACCTTCAGTCTGGTGTCATGAGAACTCGCCAGAGGACCAGAACACTTTGTTTATGGCGGGTTTTCATGGGATCTGGAATCCTGGGGCAGATTTCATCTAACTTGGTAGGTGGGATGACAGGACAGGATCCTGCTCTGGAAACTCATCAAATCATTGCACACGCTGCTCTGATCAGGGACACTTCCCTTAACCTGTTCCAGCCTTAGCTTCGCCGCCTGCAAAATAAGGACAATAAAAACCCTCGGAAACGGTTGCCAGTGCTCAGCTCAAGTTAGTGGGGCAGTGAGCACAGCGTCAATCCACTGTCCTCCGACGTCCACGAGTGAAACAACGGAGCCGCAGAGAAGAGCAAGGTGCCTGGTAGAGTGTGGAACATTAAATATGTTTTTAACAAAATGAACTTCGTGGGTCTAATAAATTCTCAAAACTGCTGACCTGAAATTTTGGCTGCATTTTACTAAAAAAAAAAAAAAAACACAGAAAATAAACAAGCAATAAACATGTGATGCAACTATGAAAGGTTGTTAAGAATGATGATGGAACTAAGGAAACTAGGCAATTTCACTGTAATAAATAACGTAAATATTTTGTGACTTCTGTTTTCCCCTATATATGTCCAGAAAGAAAATCTCATGACCTTCTGTCACTAATTTCTCCATTTTTTCACAATTTGCAAAATTTCTGGCCCCGAGATCCAAACACTGCTGCTGGAGTTGATTCGGTTACTGGGAGAACTTGGAGAGCCAGAAGCCAAGGTTCTCGCTGCTGAGGTGGAGAGGGGAGGGGTAGGGATTTCACGGGGCAGAGAGGGGATCACACGTGCTGGTCCATTCGGGCTGCCACAGCAGAGACCGCATACCTGGGGCTTGAACAACAGAAATGTGTGACCACACAGTTCTGGGGGCCAGAAGTTGGAGATCAAGGTGTCAGCAGGATTAGTTCCTTCTGAGGGGCTTGAGGAAGACTGCTCGTTCCTCCTTGGCTTGTAGACGGCTGTCTTCAACCTGTGTCTTCACAAGGTCTGCCCTCTGGGTCCCAATTTCCCCCTCTTATCATGACAGCAGTCATGCTGGAGGGGGGCCCACCCTAATGACCTCATTTTCACTTGTTCACCTCTGTAAAGACCCTTTATCCAAATACAGTCACATTTTGAGGTCCTGGGGATTAGGACGCCAACGTATCTCCTTTGAGGGGGGCACAATTCAGGCCTGACACCTGTAGCAGGCAGACACGCCTCAGGTGCACGCTGCCTGGTGTCACACACCTCAGCACAGGGCTCTCCAGGCCGTGTGCCTTGTGCACAGGGCTGCTCTTCTGGAGGCTGCTCCTGTAGTGTGCTTATTACTCTATTTGAAAGTTGAAGATGACATCACCACTGGCCTAATTTCAAGCTGTGTTTCTTCCCGATAACACCATTTATGTTAGAAGCCTTACTGAGGAAGGAATTGATGAGAGAGTGCAGCCGTACACACTTAGTCGTAAGTTCACATCGATTCCAAGTATGGTCCAGGCACTGTGCAAGATGCTGGGATTCACATTTAGACAAAATCCCTCTCTTTAAGAATGGGGATTGTTAACACGTGTTCCTTAGACACCTGCACCAAGTTTACCTGGGGTGCTTGTACGATTGCAGATTCCAGCTCCTTGGGACCCGCTGAGTCAGACTTGGGGGGCACTTGGAAGTGAGGGATCTATACTCCAGATGGTTCTTGTGAACTCTGAAGAACCACTGGTCCAGGAGAAGCAATCTACAGACACACAGGACAAAAGGCAGTGGCGAGGCCACAGCACGCACAAGAGGGCACTCAGGACCCGGGGTAGGGGCACCTCAGTGCCCCAGAGACAGAGGAGATGAGCTCAGGGAATTGATGAGGAGCAATTAAAAGGCGATCAGCAACCCACATACAGACAAAGCACTCCGAGGCAGGGGACACGGCATGTGCAGAAGAGTGCGTTTGCCCTCCTGGATGCCTTTACACCGGTGTGAACGCCCCACGCCTGCCTTCAAGCCTCAGGGCACACCACAGATTCTCCCCGTGCGGGTCTCTGCTGAACCGTCCCCTCCCGGAGTTGATTCGGTTACTGGGAGAACTTGGAGAGTCAGGAGCCAAGGTTCTCACAAGCCAAGTCACACCCTATGCCTCTCCAGCACTGATCAACCCCTCCTTTGAACTGCTGACTTCTCTTGGACTTCTCAGCTACCTCCACTTGAGGAATTTTAGAAAGCCAGCTGCTTCGGCACCCTGCATCTCATCCCCGTGTGCCCCCGGGACCTGCCCCGCAGCACAGCCGCCCGGGCCTGCCTGTTCTCTTCACTCTGGTGCCACATTCTCTATGCCAGGGGCTGACATTTCAAACTGTCAATTTCACAGGCAGAGCTTGCTGCCATGGCTCTTTAATGAAAGACCATAACCTATTCTGTAATGTTGGTCAGTATCTTACACCGCACACAGGGTATCCTACCATCTTTTCTCCTCTTTGCCGTTCACTGATTAGGAACCCTCATCTCAAAGTTCCGCATGCTGGCGTGGTACGTTCTGTGTGGTCTCTTCCCTCTGCTCTGCCAACGCACTTCCCCTTCCCTTGGAGGCTTCAGAAGAGCAGGGAAACACGGGGTCCTCCTGATGGCATTTGGAAATGTTTTGAGTTCTCCGTGCTGGGCTCATCGCTCTACGTTAGGCACACAAAGCTACATCACAGGGATTTCCTTTACTGCACTGTACACGATAGATCTCTATTAGCTACTCTTATCGATAGGACTCTGGATTCTCTTAGAAAAAATGAGGACTTTGCATACTTTGCACAGTTCCTTGCCCAGGAAGGTCAAGGGCTTCATATCACTACGGCTGTTACACAAAATCACCATTGTGTACATTTCCACTCACTACTGCTCTTATTATTCACCACTTTCCAGACACAGACAGGAAACATGGAGTTTTGTGATGTACGGTGTGTGCCAAGCATGGACAGAGAAAATGCATTACTTAATTTTGTGCATAAACATGCTGGATTTTAGCACATGATAGAGGGAATTATATGTCTTCTGTAAAATGTTTGAGATATAATTTGCAAACTACAGAAGATAACTGACATTGGCTGAATTATGCTTGTGTTATGGTCTGATCCAGGCACGTTATTTGGGTCAGAGGTCAGCAGACCGTGGTCCCTCAGGGCAGAACCAGTCTGTGGCCGGTTTCTGTACAGCATGCCAGCTAAAAATGGCCTTATACATTTTAAAAGGATTGTGAAACATTTTTAAATAAAGAATATGTGACAGAGATCTTCTATGACTCACAGGACTAAAATATTTGCTACCTGGCCCTTTACAGAAGAAGTTTCCTGATGTCTCATTTTGAGTATTGTGAGAAATCAGAGAAACCTATTCCCAGATCAGTTACTTAAATATTATTGATGTTAACTAGACATTTGTAAAATCCCTGCTTGAAAGCACGTCAACAAGTACTTCCTGAAGACACTCACGGATGAAATTATGTTTCTATCCTGTAAGGTTCCTTTTTTAGGGGTGCCTGTTAGTACCTGGCTCCAGCGTAAAGATTTCATGTCAACTGTTTCATTTAATCCTTCAAACGTGCCAGGTGGGGGAGTATTCTTATCCCTGCTCACAGAAGAAGCTAAACCTCAGTGAATTGTGTTGCCTGCCCAGGGTCATGGTGCCAGTAAATACTGAGAATGGGAGGGATCCTTGCCTGAATTGGGAGATTCTGACTGTGAAATGCCCAAGATCTAATCACTCAACTCAAATCCCATAAGAAGATCATGAGCAAATGGAATAAACCTCAGTTTACAATATGCTTAGTAGGATTTGGCAAATTTTTGGCTTTATGAACTATGTCAATTCATAGCCTAATATATTAGAATATAGCTGACATAATGACTATAACCTGTATTCTCACATGTATATATATACATATTCATATACATACATATTTTCATATATAACATGTGATTTGTTTTGTTTTTAAAATGATTTTAAAAACATTATTTTTAAATCTCTAAAAACACTGCACTATTATCATGTCACACAGAAGCTTGAACATTTCATAGAAGCAAATAAATATGTATAAAAAAATCAAGACAAAAATCATAACTTCTTATGCATTTTATGCCTATAGGTAAAAGTTTTTG
The DNA here is from genome assembly GCF_028564815.1 of Eubalaena glacialis. NCBI lineage: Eukaryota > Metazoa > Chordata > Mammalia > Artiodactyla > Balaenidae > Eubalaena > Eubalaena glacialis. Next base: position 9,973,852 of record NC_083735.1, on the reverse strand, counting down.
AGATTTACAAAATAACCCAAGTTTTATGCCAGAACACCAAACATATCCTCTGAACTTTTGATAATGTTGCTATTTTTTTAAGTGAAAAAAGAACAATTTTCTTCTGAAAGATGCCCTTTCAGTGGATAGAAATAATGTTCACAGAGGGAATACTCATGGTATAGTAGAAATAATGTAGATTTTGGAATCTGAAAGACATGGGTTCAAATCCCACCTCTGGTGTTTAGTCATGTGTTTCTTGGGTAATGTCACCTTTGAGCACTAGTGTCTACAAGGATTAAAGAGATGAGAAGACACACACCCAGCTCAGTCCCCGGTTCAAGGCAGACCTACATGAACCACCTCGCCCACCCACCCATCTCTTGCTCTATCCATACCCTTTACATTAGCAAATATTAGCATATATCAGCAGAGTGTAGGCGTCTATATCTTTCCATCTTAAAGTTCAGACTTTACGAACAGAGGCTTAATCATGTCATGTGTGAGAATGATCGTTTTCCCTATGCTTCATTGCCTGCAAAACGCAAGCAAAGCATAAACAACACACAACATCAAGTCCAAGCCAGAGCTCCGACTCACCAAGTGCTCTGAAAATCACGGCTCTGAGATAAAGAGCTACGTGGGAACTGCTCTCTCCGTAACACGGGAAACTTGAAAGCCAAGACCTGCAAGGTACCACTTTAACTGGATCTTTGAGATAATACAGAAAATTTCAGTTCTAATTTTGGCTTCCCTCCAAGATGAATAAGATTAGTGTATTGATAAGGGAAACAGCTGCTGGGCAGAGTTTCTTGGTTGAAGGCAGGAAATGAAGCCTGAAGGGCAAAAGGTATGTATGCCTGGCTTTATCGAGGAGGATAAAAACCAGTACAGGTTTTCTGAGAGAAGTAATTTAAAAGGTCAAGGAAAGGGAGAAAAGCAAGCTGAAGTTCTCTGAAATGAGACAACACAACTGGCCTGCTGTGTGTTCTTTCTCACAGGTGATGGGCAGTGAAGGGTCCTATTTGCTGAGTCCTGCCCAGGACTGTCTGAGTGCTTGAACCCTCTCAACAATTCTCAGAGCTTGGCATCAAAGATCCTGTTTTACATGGCAGGAACCAGGTTTAGGGAGATTAGCACTCCCTGCCCATCACGTGACTATTTTTCTCTCAGATTCTGTGCTTCTAAGATGTCACCAGCAGAAAGTCAATGAAAATGAGAAAATAAAGCAGATTAGGGCACAAGATAAGTCATCTTCAATGGAAAAAAAAAAAAATCAGAACTTCCCTGGTGGCGCAGTGGTTAAGAATCCACCTGCCAATGCAGGGGACACAGGTTCGAGCCCTGGTCTGAGAAGATCCCACATGCTGCGGAGCAACTAAGCCCCTGCGCCACAACTACTGAGCCTGCGCTCTAGAGCCCGCGAGCCACAACTACTGAGCCCGTGAGCCACAACTACTGAGCCCGTGAGCCACAACTACTGAAGCCTGCGCGCCTAGAGCCTGTGTTCCGCAACAAGAGAAGCCACCGCAATGGGAAGCCTGTGCACCGCAATGAAGACCCAATGCAGCCATAAATAAATAAATAAATAAATAAATAAATAAATAAATAAATAAATAAATAAATAAGAAAAAGAAAAAAAAATCATTCTCAAATACCTGTCATTAATTTACACTTTTTTTTTTTTCATTCAAACACTGCCCTGACACATGTTCTGCTGGGGCCTAGGGCAGCACATTCATGGTCACATGACCAGCACTGGGGGCCCCAAAGGGCCTGACCCCAGCCCTCAGCTTTCCACTTCACTCATTTACTAAAAGGCAAGTGTTGCATTTTTAGTAAACATTTCAAAGTATTATTTTGCACAATTTTTTTTTAAAAAAAACTAACATCCTAGTGCAGTTAGAAAATGTGTAAGTTGTTTTTGTTCCTCTGTCAGCATAAAAGGAATGCTGTTCAAATCATTGAGAAATACTATACCAACTCCAGAAGGATAACTGAAATATTAAATAATATATTGCAATATTAAATATATAAAATGTATAAATATATTAAATAAATATTAAATAGTAGGCTCCCAGTGCCACAAAGGGGTATTTGTCCATTTATTTATTTGTTTGTTTCCAGTTTTCAAGTCCCCTATCTTCAAATAAAATAGTTAAAATAACTATGGTGACCTTTGATTTTGGTAAGAGTCTCAAACTATTGCACCATTACTATTGCATCAGTAATTAGATGGGTTGCAGGATTTATAGTTGCTGTTGACCCAATGTGATCTTCTCTCAAAGGGTGTCAGATGCTACTTGTTTTCTGGTGGAGCTATTTAGTTTGAAATTTATTGCAGCAGATAATTTTTTAATTACAATTTTTTTCATTTGATTTGCTCCTTATGGAACCTACAACGTCAAATCTCCTCTCGTGGAAAACAAATAAGGATGCACTCAGTATCCTGAACTAACTTAAACTACTGCCTCCTTAATGATACTTTTAGAAACTGTATCTTCTCTGAGCACAGGTAATGGAAGGCTGCACATCAACACTGATTTCATTAGCCTGCTTTTTCTCACTTGTCCTAATTTCACTGAGTGGTGCCACAATACTCCCAGCAATCAAAACCAGAAAACTATTTGTCATTCCATATTTTTCTCTCTTCCTGACCCTTTACATTCCATCACAAGGGCCTGTTGATTCTGTTTTCTAAATATTTTCAAAGCCTGTTTTCTTTCAAACCTATTTTCACTGTATTTATCAAGGTCTTCATCATGGCTCCAATGCATATTTCTAAAGTTTCAAAGCACCCCTGTAATTTAGACAGGATTCTGTCCAATCATCTACCACACTACTAAAAGATATTTCCAAAATGCAGATGTGACTGTGTCTTTTTTGCCCTTTAATAGACTGAAGTCAACCACAGGACAGAGAGTAAAAGCTACGTAAACTCAGTTGACGTCTTCCACAATGGCCCCTACTTGCTGCTCCGACCGCATTTCCATCCGTGCTACCCCTTCAAATCCTAACTCAACTGTCCCATGATGGGAAAAACATCCTGAAAAAATACCTTCTGCTCCATCTCTATTCAGTGTATATCTTCTCTTGCTTAATGTCATACTGAATTGTAGTTACTGGTTCATGAGTCCATCTCTCCTAATGGACCATCAGAGCTTTAAGAGTTGGGAGTGTGTCTTGGTACCTGCAGTGCCTAATTCAGAGGTAAGTTTGAATTGAAAAAAAAATCATGAAAACAGCTGTATCATCTTTAATGCTTGCATTAAGTTTTAAACCTACAACTACAACTGTAATCTACAAACACAGACATATGATTAATGTCACTTTGCCTCTGTATGAACATGTATATATAAACGAAATGTCAAAAACTTGTACAGAGTATACCCTCTCTATAAACATGGACCCTACATCTGCTTTAATTTTTGGAACAGTGTGCTTGAGGTCTATAGGTTTCAGAGGTAAAGCTTGTATCTTTATCCTTATAAATGTGCGACAGGGAAATTCTCATTTTCCAATTTTATATCTAATGTGAATATAATATCTTGGGCAAGAAAATAAAATCATAAAAGAGTTTGAGCTGTCTTGAGGGGGAATAGTGTGATGGTATGCATCTAGATGATGCTTTTGCAAAGTCTTTTTCCCTTACAGAATTCCAAGAATTTTAAAGAAAGAGTTCACCCACTCTTCAATTTCACACCCTACCATTATGAACTGCCAGCAATTCAGGACCACATAGATGGTGATCACCCATCTATATCTATTAACTCTCTTTGGACCCAAAAACTACTTTGAAAAAATTATCTTCAATTATCTAAAAACTGAAAATAAAAAAAATTAATCTAAATACAATTTAGATGGTTGGTACAAGGAGGGAATTAAAAATCCACAAAGGCTCATTCTGACTATATTGAAGGAGGCCAGTGTTTTTCTGTAAGTTAGGTGAGTATTTACATTACGGAAAACTTCTGTGTTCTATAAGTAACAAAAGGAAAGCGAATGATTAATGCTAAACAGATCAAGTTTCCCTTTGTTAAATACCATAACAATTACACATTTATATTATGAACTGTATTAAATTCAGTTCAATCAGCTCTAAGGCTCTTTAATTGTAAGTAAAACACCATTAGGGTATAAATTGCCAATATATATGTTATATAAGCCTATTCTGTTTAAAATTTTATGATGTTTTCTCAATGGCCTTCACCTATTGGAGTAAACATTTTTACTATTTATTTTAAAAGATTTATTTTTAAAATGATGAAAATGCTTGTGTAGCTGTACCAAATAATTTAAATGGTTTTTAAAAGCCTATTTTTCACCATGTTTTTTTTATTTTTAAACATTACAGCCTCACATATGATGAAAATATTTTATACATTATTGTAATCAAAATGCTATTTTACACAAATTGGAAAGAACTAAGAGAGGACTAAAGAAACTCTTCCACAGTAAATGAATTTAAACACCTAAAATATAGATTACTTAGAACTGGTGTCTGCAAAATTTTGTTTTAAGTAGAATTTCTTTTGGCCAGACACATTTTGATTCAAACGCTGAAGAGGCAGGCAGAAGGTCTGGATTCTAGACCAACATTTTTATGATTATTAATAAGTCACTTAACTTTTATGTGCCTCAGTTTAAAAAACATAAAAATAAGCAAATTAAACTAGATTATTTTTAAGGGCCCTCCAGGTTTTACAGGTCATAGTTTATGAAACAACAACAACAACCAAAACCCAAGATCATATTGACTCCCCAGTTATCAGAATGGTTAACAGAAAGTGCAGAAGACTGTGGATTTATAGTGGGAAGATGATGCTTCTGAAATATTTTATAATTTGAGAACACTATCACATCGGGCATTTATATTCCAATTTCCCACCTAGAACGCGGTGTGTGATTCTAACATTCCACGTCCCTGATGGCATTGCTTTGGGGTTACGTGCAACACAGAGGAGAGATACACTGACCATGTTCAATCAAATCCTTCAGCTGAAACTGCAAAGATTCCAGAAGGATCTGGTTTTTAGTGCTCTATTTCTATTTCTGAGTCATTTAATTCAGCATCAAATAGTTCTGCTGAGCGAGGAAATGGGGAAAGGAGAGGGAAGTGGAAACTTATCAACAAGACACATCCCAGGCATCCTCTGGTTCCTTTCCAACCATGCAGCGGAAGAGCAAGCCATCCCTCCATCGAGTCAACAATGTTCAGAACTCTTCAAGCGCCAGGGAGATAAACTAACATCTGCCTAGACTGTCATTTCTCATGTGTCTGTCTTGTCACATGACAGTCTCTTTCCAGGATCTTCTTGGGCTTCTACCCTGAGAGCAGATTCCATTTAGGGCCCTGTCTAGGGACTCAGCCTCTAGAGGCCAAGATTTGGGAACTCTTGCCAATGCTGGGCTCAGCCATTTTCCTTGTTCAGTCCACAATGCCAAGGACATGCAGCCCACGGGGTTGCTCTCTGAGCAATGGATTCTATGTCATAGGCAGAGAGTAACAGAACATTTAAAGAAAATGAGAAGCATTTCTTCTTTTGAAAGAAAAAGTACTCTTCTTAAAAAAAAACATCATTCCTAATGAAACAAGCCTATTAGACCTTCATGTTTATCTCACATTAAAGAAGAATATCTGGAGGTACAACATAAATGATGCAGGCTGGGTGTCTGATTAACTTCTTGCGGTTAAAGACACATACAATAATTGTGATAAATATCTATTATTGTCTCATAGAGCAATATCAGAAAATCTAATATCTAATGAAAAAAAGAGAAACAAGGAAACCAATATGAGGTTCCATTCATAAATTGCAATTAGCTTTCAAAGACCAATATATTTCAGTATGCATATAAATCTCGGTAAGAGAAAACTGAAAATTTCATGACTTCAAAGCCTTCAATTAAAATTAAAATGTCTTATTTGAAAATTTGATTTTTTATGCATATGAAAGATAAAATGAAAAAAAAGCATGAAATATTGAAATCAACTTTAACAAGTCCTACATTTAAGTGACCTAATGAAAACGAAATATGCAGCGTGTGGCTCAAAGTACGAGTTTTTAATCCAAGGAAAGGGAAAATGAGCTTTAGTAATTGATTTTCATTTAATTAACACAACTGTCAAGAGAAATTATTTTGAATCTGAGTTGCATAACACATTTTTAAGTTTCAAAATGAAATATAAGTATTAGAATAATTCTACCCAGCATCTAGTGAGTGTTCAACCATTCTACAAATTCAGGCTATAAAGCTAAATCAAGCTGAGTGCAAATGTCAGAAGTGTTTGCACGGTCAGCAGAAAGTTTAATTTGTACTTTTATGAACTCACATTCATTTTTTCCTTACCTTTTAACCATAATCACAGCTCTTGTACGTTTCAGAGTGTGATTAAAATAAGAACAATAAATTGAACTCAAGTTTGGGGATGAAAACACACATTTCTTACCCTGGCAGAGTGGAGCGAGGGAATCCCACTGATACATGCCAACTGGATTTCGTCTACAGGTTGCATTGCTATGGCCAATCATCCGATATCCAGGCTTGCAAAAATAATGCACTTTACTTCCAACTTCTCCTGCAGTCCTATTTAAAACACCACCATTCTTCAGGGTGTGGGTCAGGCTGCAGTAAGGTGCTATGGGCACACAAACACACATACACAAAACCAATAAATAAATGTTGCATTTCCCTTGATAAGAGATATAAATCAAATATCTCTATTGTTAAAATAGTGGGAAATCAGCACCAACACGGAAACTTGTACTAAAAGCATCCTCAGATACAAAAGTGCTGGTGAGGATGTGGAGCAAAAGAAGTTCTTACTCATGCTGGTGGGGATGCGAGATAGCGCAGCCACTTTGGAGGACAGTTTGGCAGCTTCTTGCAAAACTAAACACACTCTTATCATATGACCCAGCAATCACACTCCTTTGTGTTTACCCAAAGGAGTTGAAAACTTATGTCCACACAGACACTTGCACACAGATGTTCATAGCAGTATTATTCAGAGTTGCCAAAACTCAGAAGCAACCAAGATGCCTGTCAGTAGGTGAATAAATAAACAAACTGTGGTCCATCCGATGTTTCTTTTTATTCAGCGCTAGAAAGAAATGATCTATCAACCCATGAAGAGACATGGAAGAACCTTCAATGTATGTGACTGAGTGAAAGAAGCCAACCTGAAAAGGTTACAGACTATTGATTCCAATTTTACGACATTCTGGGAAAGGTAAAACTCTGGAGACAGTGGAAAGATCAGTGGTTTCCAGAGGCTGGTGGGGGAAGGATGGTAGAGCACAGAGGATTTTTCAGCAATGAAAGTACTCTGCGTGAATCCACGATGGTGGATACATGTCATTTTACATTTGTCCAAACCCATAGAACATCCAACATCAAGAGTGAACCCCAACGTGAACTACGGACTTTGGGTGATAACGATGTGTCAGTGTAGGTTCATTAAAAAATGTGCCATCTGGTGAGGATGCTGAAAATGGAGACGGCTGTGCATGTGGGAAGCCAAGGAGTAAAGCGAAAATCTCTGTAACTTCCTCTCTATTTGACTGTGATCTGAAACTTCTAAAAAAAAAAAGTCTAAAAAATAAATTAATTAAAAATCCAGAAAAATCTAGAGCCAAAGGTCAAGTTTCTTAAGTTTGAAGTTTAGATTATCTGCAACTGTTAATCAATGTGACGGTGGAATTCTAACTTTCTGACAAAAAAAAAAAAAAAGAAAAAAGTATCATTAAAATGGAGAAAATAGAAGAATATAACATTTTGCAATCAAGGCCATTAATTTTTTTCCTTGTTGTTGTTAAATGGTCTTGAGTATTGTACGATGATGTAGACGTTAAGCCTCTTTTTAACATATGGGATTTCAATACAATCTTTGAAGAAAATGCACTATTTCAGGTCAATGAAAATCTTACAATAGCTTTAATCATCACATTTGTAGGGAGACTTTTTAAAATTAGAGACAGGCATTTGTGAAAATCACAGTCTTACCTACGCAGAACGTAACATTTCAATGGCTAAAAAGCTCTGCATCTTATTTACACATTTAGAGAAAGAAACTCATTTTATTCTAACAAGACCAGTTTCACCGCAGCATAAAATCATATGAACTCCCTTCAGATGAATAAAACAATAAAATAAAGCTGTGAAGTCCTGGAGATCCGGGGTTCCTTTTGCAAGAAGAGGTTTTAAATGTACCACTTCCCTGTGGGCGTCCCATATAGAAAGCACACACACAGGTCTGAATGCTTAATGTTGAACCTTCCCTTAGAAATAAATTCAGAAGAAACCTTCTGAAGGCTTCACGTCATTGCACTGCCCAGAAGCGATGTCTGTGTGTCTGGCCTCGGTTGTCAAGCATGTTCCTGTGAGAAGCATCCTCAGAGAACAGTCTCAGCTGGATGAGGCACCGTTTCATTTTTTTAATGGACTCATTTTTATTAAGTTAAAGTCCACTAACTCTTATACGAAACTCTTGTCCCACTGGCATACCATTTTCCATGTTCAACTGTTGGAGACTAAATGTTGTAAGTTTTGAATGAACAAAAATATTTAGTTTAGGGAAGGTATGAGTATAATCAGGCACCCCAGCTACCAACTACCCAGAATTATTGTGCCAGTGAATTAAAATAATAATAATAATGATGATGATGATGATGATGAAAAGTAGGAAGGCCAAGCCGACTGTAGATCCTGCTCCAAGTTTAGAGATAAGATAAAGTCTGAAATGCTCCTGAAGGGGCAGTGAGACCACATGGTTCTTGGGGTGTCACCTGTGAGTTTTGTCACAGTTCAGTCTGTTAAGAGAGATAATCTGCAGGATGACTGTCTAACTCTATAGGGTCCAATAATTATTTTCTTTCCTATTGACTGTGTTTCTTCTATCAACAGGCTGTCAAGATATCCCTTCCTTCCTAATTCATCTAGAACAAGATACAGAGGGGCTCAGAGTGGGGAGACATGGCACTGAAAAGCAAAGGGGAGGATTAGAACATGGGGTCCCACCTGTTCCGACTCCTGGCTACGTTAAGAATTAAGAGGACCAGGGCCCAGTCCTTACACTCTGCTGGTGGTGCTTTGGAAAAGCAGGTGAAGGAGGGAGACAGTCAAGTAGGAATCATGATGGAAGACGGCGGGCAGAGTTGGCTATCCTGGGGTTTCTGGGTGTATGTCAGCCAGTCTGTAGTCCTGACTCTTCCACTACTGAAGCTTATTTCACTTACTCTCATTTACTTCATTTAAGGGCCGTTTTTCGCTCAACACTCAGCAGTTTATTGAATTGACTTGAACCTCAACGGACAAGCACCTGCTTTTTGTTGTTGTTGTTTTGTTTGTTAATCATGTAGATCAATTATATTGCTCTTACGCCTGACGACCAATGCTTCACACGTGAAAGGCAAACAAAGGTTTGTGATGCAACACGTGCTTATATTACGGGCTGCAGCTCCCTTGCCCACCATGTTACAGTTCAGGGATCTTCACTGAATCACTGCTCTGAAATTACTGGTGATGAACTCCTAGCAGAGGTCATTGACTCATCAAATTTTAAGTGAAAATCTGTTCAAAGATCTATCTGTATCTATTTCTATAGAGAGAAAAATAGATAGGTCCATTCACAGAACAACAGTTTATAGCCTTCTCTAAAATTCTTTTTCCTACTTTCCCAACACCGTTTAACAAAGAGAATCTTCTTGTTCTATAATGAATGAAAATATCCCTTGAAAGACAGAATTCAAAGTATAATCACATCGCCAGGCTACTAAGTAATTTGCCACAGATAAAACAAGATAAATTATGTTCACCATTATTTCCCCTGCACTGTCCATTTTTGCTCATTGGAAATAAATTCAAACAATTCTACAGGTCTGAGTATTTATTTTTTGGAACAAGGAATTTGATGAACACAAATCCAGTCACTGCCCTAATGCTCTCAATACCCATTCGAATGAAGCAATTTCAACTGTGAGCTCTTTGTTGATAAGCTTTTTGAATGGCTACTTTGAGCAAAGGCGGGAAAACAGAAGTCTCAGCATATTTTATTAAACATTATAGAGGAAGCATGAGTGAATTTCATGCCTCCTGTCCTTACATCAAGAGCTATTTCAAAACCCTGATGCTTTTTACCATTTCATGACGTCTACCAATTAGAGAGAGCTAAAATATTCTTAAAACTACTAAGACCTTTCGCTGTTCCTCCCTCAGGGTGTTCCCATCACTGAGGATGTACTACAGACATTGGAATAAGCAACCTCTGGGAGGTGCACTGGTCAATGATATGCACAGAGTGGGCATCTTCCTTGGGAAATATATCTCAATTGTTAGCACGGATATTGTTGAGTGAGACACTGAGAAAAGGTTAGATATTTGCTTATGAGGAATTTAAATTGTCTGTCTACTGCTTTTGCAGGGCAGTATAAACATTAGGTGTCACGCTGGTCACATTGACAAACGTACACAGGATCTAATCTCTCATAAATGTATTAACTGATTTAATTAATATAAAAAACTACTGACAGAAAGTGATTGAAATATATGGGGAAAGAACAAAATAATTTAAATGTTGATAAGGAAATATATATGTAAACGTATTTATTTTGTATATGTTTATATGTGTGTGTGTATATATCTATATGCCATGTCTGCATAAAGATAAAGAGACATACGAATATATAATCAATAAAAAGACGTACTATTAATAATATGTTATTATTACTTATACAATTAAACGCAGGGACTTCCCTGGTGGTCCAGTGGTTAAGAATTCACCTTCCAATGCAGGGAACATGGGTTTGATCCCTGGTGGGGGAAGTAAGGTCCAAGATCGCACATGCCACGGGACAACTAAGCCCGTGTGCCGCAACTAGAGAAGCCCGCGAGCCACAAGGGAGATCCCTGAGTGCCGCAACTAAGACCCAACGCAGCCAAATAAACAAATAAATAAATAAATTTAAATTTAAAAAAATTAAATGCAATATGATTATCTCCTCCTGGTTGTCTCCTTAGCCTTTAAACATACTTTAAAATTAATTTATATTATACTACTTTGTTTTGGGGGGAAATGTCTTTGCTTTCTGTGGCATGCAATTCAATGGTTTATGATTTTAGCAACAAAAAATTTTAATAGTAATCAACAGATAGTTTATTTTCCCTAATGTAGTTTAGAGATATCACTCAGAGTAATTTCCCATCATATGATTTCTATTGAAGTTAATTATTCATCTTCAGAAATTAGGTTTATACTATAAATCTTTATCTATTGTAATTTTTTAATTTAATGCAGATCCTTTGTATTAAAAATACTTTTATATTAAATCTTAACCTCACTTACTAACCTGAATAACGAATCTTGAATCCTTTTTTACTGGTTGCATGATCAGTGGACCAGCGGAGATATAACTGATTACTCTTGCTTGTAAAATTTGACTGTTCACTATGGTTTCCACTCAAGACCACTAACAGAGGACTTTGACCAGAAGAGCCTAAATAAAACAGAAAAAACAAAAAGGTTATGATATGAATTAGCACCTACAAAATGCAGACTACTTTTAGCTTTTGATTAAATTAGAGTCTAGCTATACAATATACAGCTATTTAGTTCCAAAGGAGACAAAGAATTCCAAATAAATAAAGCAGCAGATACATTCTCTGTTAAAAAATAATAATAAAAGAAACAATAGCCAACCAAAATAATTTCAGACATATATGCTACTAATACATAATACTTAAATCGAATAAAAAGTTACCTACAAAACAGGAGTAGTTTAAAAAATGAAAGTAGTTTTTACTATTATTAGTATTTACAACATTGAATGGATATAGGGAATGGAAATTTTCATGCAATACTAGTGAAAGTATAAGTTAGTATAATCACTTTGGAGAGCAATTTGGTAATATCCAATACAATTGAAGGTTTTAATTATATTTTTTATAAACTCCAACATATGTGCACAAGTGTTATTTATACAGCAAAATGTTTATTCCAGCATTTTTATGGCAAAATTTAGATCTTAAGTTGTGGTTTGGGGTTTTAAAAAGGTATTAAAAGTTTTTTCAAAGAAATTCTACACAGCATTTAAAATTAATGAACTAGATAAACATGTATCAGTGTAGGTAATTTTTAAAATAGCATATTGACAAGTGAAATCTGTTTGCAGATAAATATAATATGATAGCAATTGTGTAAATATTCAAAAGTGTGCAATATACAAATTGTGAGTGTGTATGTGTGTGTGAGTGTGTATGTGTAGTCTCTGTTACCAAGATGGAAACTAGCAAGTTCCTCACAAGTGAAGACCACCATCTTTCTTCTGACATCTTTCTCAATTGAGTTCTCTAATGATTAAAGTCCTATTTTGTTTTTAAATTGAGGAATAAGCACTACTGGAGCCGTAGAGAGTAATAAACTCTTGGGTTATTAAAGCTTAAAAATCAATATATTCAACTTTTTTCTTTTTTGGTCAACTCAAGAGCTATAAAAGAGCCACTGTCTTTCAAAAAACAAAACAAAACAGATGCAATGAACATGACATTTACTTCAACAAAAATGCCAACGCTTAAAAAATTATTCATATAAAATTCTGACCTTTCATTTTAGAGAGAACTCTTTGACAGTGAAACACACCTAGTCATAGATCTCTGGTAATTTCGACAGCAACTGCTTTGATATTATCTCTATTATCTATTTTGCTTATGGTTTATAATGGGCTTGATCTGTCTATATTTTGGGAAGATCACACTGTAAATGCTTCAGGCATAAATTATTGATAATGATTTTGCTCCTGAAATGAGAAGACGCAGAAGCACTGCCAGCTAAATTTCAATTCAGCCAAGGTGAAACAAAGGAACAGGCATACATTTAGAGTGATCATGTAAATACATATAACTATATACTGCATGTATAGGAATATGTAAGCATATACACACACAAACACACACACACAGCCCCTGAGGTTAACTGCTTGTCTGTACTTTTTTATGACACCCAATTGGCCTTAAGATAGTTTCCCTGATTCCTCATTGACAAAAGAAGCCCATTTTTGTACTTGGCTAATGCATTACTTCTTCCCACCCTAAAGGCTAAGAGGAGAGTCTTCAGTACTACGTGTCTGTTTTAACGCACCCTTAAAAACCGTCTGAAAATGAAAATATTACCCTTCAGTCCTCTGTTCCTAGGTATATAAGTATGAGTTTAATTTCTAATTCAGCAGATCATCTTTGGAAATACTTAAATTGATTCATCAAGTGTCTATCCATAGAAGCAACTTGACTATTATGATTCATCAAGTCACTAAGAGGCATATAAAGACACAGAGAATCAATTACAGTAATTTTTTTCACTGAATTGATTGTTATTTATCTGAACTCAATGACAAATCCATCAGAACATGTAAAAACCCTGTTATTATGTACAGCTGTAATTGTATCATGGTGTGATATTCTGGGCTATGATAATGCTTCTGTACAAAGAAAAATTATTAACATCAGTTCCATTTCAAATTGACAATTCAACCACATATTACGTTTAAGCATAGCATTGTTATATTAAAAGTTCATTAGAACTGTACAAAAATGCATGACTCATGTTGAAAACAGTATTAGCATTTGTTCAGTAAGCTATTTCACTAATCTAAAAAAACTGTACATTAAAGACTCCTATAGCATTTATCACCCAGAAATCTCTGTGAGCCATTACTTTTATATATTTCTAGTAAAATAATCATTTAGACTGATTAAAGTACTTTTAGCCCTCTTAAATTTCCTAAAATATCTTCTAAATCAATATAATCTTAGAAGAAGGGAAAGGAAGATCTTTTGAAATCATCTACTTCAAAGCCCCACATTAAAGAATTAAAGAATGATTAAAGTTAATTCAGTACATTTTCAGGGTGTGTCACCAGCATCCTAATGGTTTAAAAGTTGCAACATTAGGAACGGCATGGAAATGTTTTACCTACTGCTTGATCTCTGAGACTACACAAGCCCAAGAATAATTCATTTTCTGTTTGGGGGAGATGTAATTTACTTCAAGAAAATATTCAAGTTCTTGCATTACAGAAACATTATAGTGGCGTCCTTATTACATTATGCATAGGTCACTGGTATGTGAACAAAGTTTAAAGAGACTCACCATCAAATACTTCCAGTGCATCAAACTGCTTTTCACTTTGGAAAATGTCCACGAAGATGGTGATGTTGTAGTTTGGTTCCACTCTGATGCTCCACGAGCATGTCTGGGAGTTAAAATAGTTGCCTGGATACCCTGGACTAAGGATGACCCCAGAAGATTCTGTCCGGACTTCACTGGCTGGGCATTGTGCTAAGGAACAACGCACCAGTAAAAGTTTTCCTTAACAAAATGAATCCAACTTCAATAGGATAGTTTCTAACCCTGGATATACAAGCTCATGAAAGAAAAAAACAACAACAACAAAGCAATCCTACTGAGATGTGACCAAATTTAATACAGGACACAAACAGAACAGGAAAGCAACATTGTAACATCACCCTATAATTTAAAACATAATTATGTATAATATATATATGTTGATATACAGATGAGATAGAAGAGATTGGTAGATGATATACAGATGATTGATAGATAGCCATAGATGGATAGATAAATCCTATTTAACTCTAAGGAGAGCAAGAGTCAAAGAGATTAAGTCTGTCAACCCAATCCTAGGGCAGCCAAGCTGAGGTAGCTGTCAACTTGAGAAGAAGCAGCACTGAGCCTGAAAGTTTTCTTTACCTGGAGAAGGTGGAGATGCCATGGTCTGCCTCCTGCTGATCTGCCACTGGTGAGAGAAGGAGGGACCCCTGACATAGGGACAGTTCATACATATGTGCCTTTCACTCCTCATCCACTGTCTATGACTGAATTGCCCACACACCTCACTTAACTTAGGGCAGGTGCCTTGTGGACTCAACTGCAGGATCCCAAGTTTTCAACTAAAGTGTAAGACCTCGCCTTTTCAATGTAATACTACAAAAACATTGTGAAATTATACACGATGATAATAAAATTATATTTATTTCTGCCTTTGATTATGCTTTTAATTATATTTAGAACAGTAAATTTTAAACATTTGATGGGATTGCTTGGGACTGTGATAAGAGGTGAGTCACATGGGACACCTGGGTTTCTACTGTGTAAAGTGGGAGTGATTTCTAATGGGTTAATTTATCGTGAATGAATCATTAAGATAATATGGACACCTTGACACAATTTTCCCTCTCACTTTTTTTCATTATTCAACTACTCCAAGTTAATCACAATAAAACTAATCTGTGTAGGTATGAATGCAAAAGAAAATCACCAAAGTCTCTTAATCAGTCATTTCTCTCATTGCTAATTTAAGTATCCTCCAGAAACAGTTTGTGAATAGAATTACTGAGAGAAAATTATTTCTCTTATTGGTGATGGTTCAACAATAAACAAAGATGTACCAAAATTATTTACAAAATGTTTAAAAAGTTAAATGATCTGCTTTTCCTCAATGGAAAAGAGCTTATATCAAAGGAAGTGTGTCTTATTTGTTGAGTTATCTCCTTTTAATTAATGAAATGTGTATTATTTATGAATACATTTCAAAACCCAAACAGATGAGAAAGCTTACATGTTTTGATTCAAGTGATGGTTAAAAAAAGTATTTTCCCCCCTTTTTTTCATTTAACTTAGTATTCCAATTGAGATGTATCTTAAAATTTAGAAAATGTTTAGGGATAAAATCACCGAAGATGAAACATTTCATAGAACCCTTTTAATAAACAGTATTTTAGGTAGATTTTAAAGTATACTTACAGTGTTAATTAATGGCAAGTAATATAAAAAATAATCTAAACCAAAACACATAGACCAAACAACTTAGTTTAAAAAGTATCTTCTTCTGTGTTGATGGTAAGATCACTCTGTAAAATATATTACGGCCTTTCAGAAATGAACGTGTTGATGTTAATAAAATAAAATAAGTTAGAGTTTTTTCTGTCTGCATGTGTGCAGGGCCTGGGGTTTTAGGATCTCCTGGGACTTGTTTTGAATTTACAATAAGAGCCAGAGGTTGGCTGTAACTAGACAGCAATAAAGCTCCTCCTCAGGGTTATAATCAGATCAAAAACATGCAAATGTTTTTCTTAAATCTAAAGCGCTATGTGGGCAGACAGTGTTACAACGTCTGACCACAGGCCTGCCTGTTGCTGACGTGAAGATGCTACAGAGCACATGTCATTGTGTGTTAATACACGGGAGAAGTAGTTAACCTGCATCTCTGTCCTGAGATTTCATCACCACAACTATAGCTATTAGACAACACTGGGACAGCAGATCACCTGGCAACAGGAAACCATCCACCTGCTGAAATGCACCTGGAGAGCTGAGAGCACAACCCAGGGCGTGATTAGAGATCAGACGCAGATTCTTAAACACAGCTATTCTGATTCCCTGTTTCTGTTTTTTAGAGAAGATAAAATGAAAACATCAGTGAGATTATTTGCTTCATTTCTTTTTACGACCCTTCACGGTATTTCTTTCAGACACACATACTGTTTTGAAGATGCACTGAGTCTGTCTCCAGGTGAGCGGAAGTGCCTCCACTCCTGTGTTTCTCACGCTCCCTCCCATGTGCCCATCCCTTCCCTTCCTCTGGAAACTGTTGCTAGGAGCAACCCCCATTGACAGCGGGAAGGTTTCAGAGACCGCAGGCTCCCCTAAGCTGAGCCCTCCGTGCTAAAAACACCCTGTTTCCCACAGGGGCCATCGGAGACTTCCCACCCCCGGGAAGCATCTGCGTCAGGGTCCTGGCAAAGACGCCTCTGAAAGAACGTGCTGCTGAGACATCGGCTTGAGCTTTGCGTCCCCTCCCTCTGCGCAGTTGCTCCTTTAGCTTACTTTTGGAGAAAAATCCGGTGTGAGCCTTAAAACCCAAAGCACCTTGCAGGGCTTCAGCAAAAGTAATGGACTCAAACATTAGGATTTATAAATAAGATTAACTCTTAAGAGCACATCTAGGTATGAAAGAATTGTGATACGGAGAACTCTGTCACCCGGAGGCCTGGAGACGTGTTATTGTCACACTTATGCTTCCCAAGGAATAGCCACTCTTTGAAGGTCACTGATGGTCTTCAGTGTTCATTGATAATGCATGTTTCCAATTTTTAAAAATAATAACCATTGATGGATTTCCATTGTTTATGGGATGAAGCCACCTGACACTGAAGACCTTTTACAATCTGGCGTCCTTTAGTTTTCCAGCCCACTTAATGCCATTTCCTCAAACACACCCTAACAACAAGCTGCTGGGGGTCACCCCCTCTTTCCTGGATGCCCTATGTCCTTTCACACTTCCAAACCTTTCTTACTGCTTCTCTTCACTTTTTGAAATGCTTCTCTCTTTTTTTAACTTGAGAAGAGTCACTTTCATGATAGCCTTCTGTGCTAAAATATACTTGGCCTCTGTCCCAGGTTCCTGGCACGGAGCTCCCCAAACCCTTGGAATTTCCTGAGGGTTGGGAGTGTCTCTGAATTGAGTTAAACTGTGGGACACTCAGCTGGTGTCTAAAGAAAATGCGAGAATTGCTTGGTGGTGTTGAAAAACATTCCAGACCCTCATTCATTTTTTTTTTTTTCTAAATGAAGGTAAGTATCCAACAAGGTAATATTTATCTGTAAAAAGTATGAACTTTCAGAACAATTTACTCCCATTGTTCCCAAGGAACAATCAACCACCCTAAAGTGGTGATAATTTTCAAAGCAGAACTTCTAAAAGTGTGGTTATGACATTTGAAGAAGTAGAACTCATAACTAGTACAATTTTTCATCAAGAATTTATTGGGGAATTGGCCCCCACTTGAGCCCAATCAAATAATAGAAAAGTACTGGAAGAAAAATGATAATTAAGTGCTTAAGTGTTTAAGTATTTGATAGAAGACATCCGAGTCCCTGTTTCCTTTCTTAAATAATGAGGCGTTTAGGGAATGACACCTAAGATAACTCAGTTCATTCTAAACAAATTTACTCCTGAACTGAAACAGAAGAGAACTAGGTCATCCTACGTAGTAATTCCTAAGAGTTCAGTAGGGCCTGGGGACCTCTGGGCTGAGTACAGGGAGCCTGTCTTGTTAGCTGGACACTGCCTGCAAACGTGTGGGAGCGGAAGTAATTTAGAGAATGATGCCCCTGTTGTGTTGATTTACTCTGTTCCTGGATTGTCATGAATCAATTTCATTTAAGTGAAAACCAGGTTAATCTTGGGGAGAGACAACAGAACGGAGGCATGTTCCTTATTTTTAAAGTAGCATGTTAAATAAACATTTATGCCTTTCTTCATTCATCAGCTAAGACCACCCTTGCTGAAAGTCACCTATTCTGAGAAATTTAAGGCTGTGTTTGGTGGGATTAAAATCTGCCTTCAACATGTGAAGATTTACCTCAGTTAATTTTTATATAAAATGGCAAAAGATGAAACTTTTATACCCACCCCCTCTACCACCTTGAGAAAAGAATCCTCCGGAGATCACTGTCGCTGAGGTAACGTGGTCCTGACACACTGGTTTTTCCAGGAAAAAAATGACATCAGTGTCCTGACTTAGCGCCCCATGCGACCCCCTGCTTCTAACAGAGGCAGCTAGAGGCAGGGTTTCAGCGGCACCGCAACCACAGGGTCCCGCAAGTGTTTAAAGCAAGAGGCAGAGGGCAGGGTGCCCCCTCCTGCGGGCCCACTGGCTCGCACTGGCTCGCACGTGGTTGCAATTCCAAAGTACTTTTTTCTCAGAAACAACCTAAGTTACTTTGGTTATTTAATAATAATTCATTCCAGATTTTCTTCAGGTGTTGAAATTCGTTTCCCTCTATAAGAGTGACTGAAATTCTGCCTCATTAGTAATGAAAATGCACAAAGTTACCAGATATTCTGGAAGAATCAATTCATGGGCCTGAGCACTTGCAAAATCAATACTATTGCAATGCAAAGAAAATTGCCTTTTATAGGGTAGACAATTAACATTACAAATCGCGTAGAATTAATTTAACATTCACTTCATCTTTACACCAATCCCACAAATGATGCAGATAAATGATCCTCATTACACATGATGCTCAGAAGATTAGTAACCAAGGTCACTTGATAATCAAATCTAGACTCTGGGTCTTCTCTTCCTAAATGTTGGCCCTTTTAAATGTTTCACTATCCCTAATATTCAAATTCCCTGAAAGGGGAGAGTTCCATTCTTTAAAGGAAATAAATGTGACTGTGATTTTGAAGTTACAAAATAAAATCTATCTTGGAAAGCTCTTTGACAAGCAACCAGTCATACTTCTGACTTATACTGCGACATTTTAGCTTATTTACGTCTCTTCCAAATCTTTTTTTCTTCCAATAGTGCTTAAAAGTGGTGCCTTTAAGTAATGTATTTTAAATGATCTAATGATATTCAAATCAATTGAATCAATAGATTCAACCTCATATTTTGTTCTGCTATTATATATTATCTGTTATTGCATATGGTCTATGCAATTTAAAGCTGTAAAAATATGAAATGTGTGCATTTATTGTATGCAACATATGTGCATTTCAATGTCTATACATTTTACAGAAAAAAAAGAGTAAACACTAGATAATTTTATGCATGCTAAAGAATTCAGAGGGAAGTGTAGTGATGCCTGCAATTTGCCTTGAATGTATCAAAAATATAGATAGATTAATGGATGGATAGACAGATAATAGAAACGTGACAAAGGATATGTAGTAAACATTAATGGTGGAACTTAGGCAATGGGTATTATTTTTAAATTATTTCAACTTTGCCATATGTATGAAAATTTTCCTGACAAACTGTTGGGAAACAGCAAGACTTCTTATTTGATGTAGGTTTGATTTATTTTGCGGAGCTAGCTAAAAGCAAGGGTAAGATATTTCTGTTAGCGGGTGATTTTAATTGCAATGGAATCGTAACACAGATAGAGACAAATCCAGATGCATACAAAGAAATTCAGACACATACAAGGAAGTTCAGACCAATACAAGTCACACCGTGTTCCGTGTTGAACAAGCATATTTGTAGTATAAACTTCATACCTTCACACGTCGGGAGAGAGCCTTCAAACTGCAGTTGGGCGCCGAGCATACAGGTCAGCGTGTCCGTCCCGGACAGCGTGTACCCAGGGTGGCACTGGTACTTCACGGAGTCTCCTGAAGGAGCCAGCACAGCATATACTTGAAGATTCTGTCTCCAGGACACGCAGCGTGGGAATGTATTAAACACGCATGCGGCTTAAGTGAGTGCGCAAACTGTTTCTGAATCAAGATCGGTATTCATGTGTGGTCTGTTTAATGAAATGGTGTCATTTTCAGTTCTTAATTTATAAAAGTGCTATCTTAAATGTAACCAATATTTCTACAGAAATTATGTAGTAGATTTTTCTTCTTTGATGTGTCTATGTTCATTCCCCTTTGCCCATGGCTACTAAAAAAAAAGAAAAGGAAAGAAGGAAGGAAGGGAGGAAGGAAAGGAAGAAAGAAAGAAAGAAAGAGAGAGAGAGAGGGAGAGAGGGAGGAAGGAAGGAAGAAAGAAAAAGAAAAAGAAAGAAAGAGAGAGAGGGAGGGAGGGAGGGAAGAAGGAAGGAAGGAAGAAAGAGAGAAAGAAAAGAGAAATAGATGCTTGGGATTTAAGGTTGTGCAACAGAATGGCTTTAATGCATCCAGAGAGGGCTATACAATGAAATTGGCCTAATTAGCACAATGTTCTCATTAACTAAGCCCTTAGGAGTAGAGCAGAAATTAGGTCACATGGTTTGACCACTGGTCTGAAACAGGGTGTGACAACAGGACAGAGCATTTGTAACTGAGACAGAGAAATCCTGCATCGCAATAACTATACGGCAAACATACGCCACGGCTGGTTTCCTAATGTGACCTGATGATTGTTTAATGAAACAGATCATTAATATAAAATGAAAAAACAGAATCTCTAAGTATTATCATTAAATGTATTCACCAATTGTATTCCAGTTTCAATGAAAGGTCAATGTTAGACTAATCATTATTTTAGCCACAAATGATTTTTTTCTTCTAGTTCATGAACATGGTTCCCTAACTAAACACCAACATCTGTTTAAGTCTGTCTCTGAAAACTGCTTTTCAGGAGAAAAATACAAACTACTGAGTGATGTAGGGGGAAAATGTGCTCAAAATGACAAAAGCAAAATTCAAACAGAAAAAAAACACTGAAAATCGTGGAGATGAAGAAAGAAAAAGATATTTACTCAATGCATGACCTCTGTGTATAGAGGTCATGCATTGAGTAAATATATTTACTCAATGCAGAATACTCAAAGAAAAGTATTAAAATATTATTAAAATATTAAATTTACTCAAAGAAAAATATTTTTCTTCTCTAGCAAAGCTTTAGGAATATTTCTGACAAATACTCATTTACTTGACTGACTACTGCAGTTGGGTGGGTGTAAAAAAGGTGGATTGAGCTAACGACGTTGTAATGAAGAAAACATTACCTATTTCAAAATCCTCATCCTCAGTAAGCATTTCTGCCTGCGGAACTGCTGGGGGAGGCTGACATTTCTTGAGCTGGAATGCTACATGGTTCATAAAAAACAGTAAGAGCAATTACATTTGCTGAATAAACAGAAATCTTACAACAAGCATTCCTCTTATGTTGTGTTGTTATAATGCTTAGGTACAGGAAAATGTATTTGTAAATCATAGTTTTACGAAAGTCTTGAGCTTCAAATGCTTACAGAATTACTTAATATCAAGGAATATCTAAAATTGAAAGGAAAAAGTATAAAATTTAAAAAATTATAATGTTTAAATAAAAACACTTTACATATATTTGGAATTCTGCAAGAGAAATGGTTCACCCATGGCCTGGTTCCACATCCATGTCTGGTTCTGACATGATCTTCCTCGGTCTCTTGTCCTGAGGAAGTCCATGTGGCAGTCCTCATAAGAGATAAGGGACTGGTATCTTTTTCCCTAAATTATTTAGCATTCATTCTCAAAATCAGTAAAGATTGGCTTGGTTCCCTCTGTAATCACATGACATTTGCTATCGAGGTTCATCTGGAGACGGAGATGAGGAAATCTATGAAAGGTACTAAATGTATTTCAGTGGTCTCCATATCAGAGTTTCACATACAATACACTTATCTTGGAGTAAATCCAAGCTTACTACAAAAGAGATGTGAAATAATAAATACATCAGGAAGAAAAAAGGGTCATGGGAACCTCTGGCATGAAATGAGAGAAAATCCTATTGGTTCTCAGTTGGCAGAATCAAGGAACTTTAGATGGAAACAAGGTTTATGTCAACGCTATGAGAAAAATCAACTGGAATTCTTCGCCTTCATCAACAGAGTGAAAGTACACTGACCATGAAAATTGAGGACAAAGAAACCTCCATTTGAAAAGTCGCTGTGAAACTTCAGCAGGACTTGATTGGTGGAACTGTACGCTGTTTCCAGGGCTGTGTTTCCACTGAAAACTCCCAGCTGAGGTGAATTCTGATCGGGACCGTCCCTAGGGAAGAGAAGGGGAGTCATCTGAAGAGAAAGCTCCTAGTTACAGCTTCAATTAACAACCATTTTCTTCTGACAGTCGGGCTCCATCTCGGTGAAAGACGACGGTCTGACCCCAGGAGCCACCTGAGAAGTCTGGTCTTCAAACCAGAAGCTCGGGCTCACTTGTTCCTCTCACAGCTGACCTTTTCTGAGGCATTTCTGAGACCAGGTCACATTTATTCTAGTGAGGGCAATACCATTTATCAGCTTCTTCCCAAACGTCCACATTTTAAAGTCTAAATTTAGAGTGTCTCTTTAATCACGGGTGAGATTTTTGGAGCTCTTGCTACTGAATTGAAATATTTTAAAAACCTGAATAAAATATTACCATCTTCTAGATACCGTGTTTAGAAATATCAAGATGTTTAATATTCACAGTTGATGGGACTCCAGTCTCTCTGTGTCACGTGCATTTGGACAACAGGGGCTCACTCCGCTGTTGTTACCTGATGAACATTTTCCTCCTACCTCCTAAATCTATCAGTTAATCTGAGTAAACCTGCTGATATTATTGTGTGGATCTTCCTTTTGGTTTTGTCTGTTTTGCTTTGCTTCTGAAATGGCAGCTTCATGTGGTCAACTTAACCTTTTAAGTTGCCCATTCCCACTCATTCCCATGACCGGGATGCCCCTCCCTGTCAAGAGTTATTTCTACAGCCTCAAAGGCTTCTTGGACTCTTCTCCCTTCTCGGCCAGCTGACGTGCTTCCCACACAATGAGACTGCGTATTCTGAAACCAGGATCTGGTCTTGTAATTCTCCTTCTTATAACCCTAAGGTGAATCCTTGTTGCTCTAGGATGAAGCCTGAAATCCTTAACATGATTTATGAGGTTCTGTATGGTCTGCCCTGCTTACCTGGCCAGGTCACCTCTTCTCTCTGGGCTCTCACGAGACTTCAGCCACACCACACCTGGTGTCTCCCAACGCCTGCAACTCTCCCTGTTCTCTTACCTTATAGATTTTCCAATAACTTGAACAACCACTACCTTTACGACAACTTTGCCAACATACACACACACACACACACACACACCACCACACACACACACACACACACACACACACACAACCCTGTTAAGTGTGATTACTCCTTGAGTTTTCAGGGCAGTTTCTTCCAAAAGCACATCCTGGCTCTTCAACTCTGGGTCATGCCCCGACGGTACGCGCTACTTTTTCTACCATAGTTTGACAGAGGAATTGTCATTCCCACTTCCCCCATAAACTCTAACCTCCAAATGCAAAGGTAGGAATAGCCATTCCCATAGATAGGAACATTTAGTCAAGGAGAGTTTAAGTCACTTATCCAGACCACGTGGCTCATTCGATAGGGAGCCAGGGCTACATCCCCACTTAGTATCCCCTACACAGCACATGGGAGGGCAGTTCTGCAAGGTTTATAAAGCACGGAGAGAAAGCTGTGTGTAATCATTTCTGCAATCATTTCTAGAAGCATCAAATTCTTATAATGGCAAAGGATCCTATCAGCTTTTCTTTCAGGAAAAAAAGCCATCACACTTAAAAATGAAAAATAAAACAGGGAATTCCCTGGTGGTCCAGTGGTTAGGACTCCGTGCTTTCACTGCTGAGGGTCCCAGGCTCAATCCCTGGTTGGGGAACTCAGATCCCACAAGCTGCATGGTGCGGTCAAATAAATAAATAAATAAAAATTGAAACAGAAAACAAAAATGAAAAATAAAATGATCATGGGATAGTCTCCTGTATCTAGAGTAATCCTGAATATATCTACCATGTAATAAAACTCAAACACAGTACATAAGGTTTATTCTCTGTATCTCTAGATTTACTTGGTAACTTTCCTTTCTGATATCTACCTAACTACTCCATTTCTAAATAGATGTAAGTGACACGTCAGTGGTTACAAGAATGGTTTATCACAACGACAGATGGGTGTTCCTCAGGGAAGGTTCTCATACCAAACAGCGATGTAGTCGTTGACAGCTTCAGTCTGCAGCAAGGTGAAGTTGATGTAGACGCCGTGACCGGGCGGCACCACGATGAGCCAGACACAGTCCTTCAGAATGGGGTACTCGTCCGGAAACCCAGGGGAGTAGATGGTCCCGTTCTGAGATGTCACGTTGTACCCGCAAGGAGCTGAGAAGGAAGTAAGAGAAATCAAGCCCACGCAGTCCACTTACAGAGGATACAGTGAAATGTTTCTCAGTCTCTAAGGTCCTGCAGCCAAAATTTTCCTTCTAAGAAATAATTGTGAAATATCTCTCAGTAACTACTTTGTCAAAATAATCCCCCTAAAGTCTTAAAACCTTGGAAGAATTATACTTCTTAGCTACGTTATCTAGGTTTCACTCAATATATTCTCCAAACATTCAAAATACCCTTAGGATAAAATCATTTCCACATAATTAAAAAGAAAAAAAAACCCCTTAGTCAGTTGTCTCCTGTGACTGAGATGATAATCCGTTGGACCATCCGATGCAAGGGATGTTGAAATTATGCATAAATATTTAACTGAAAGACAATTTCTTTTTTAAGTGAGATTTCTAAAGCCTATTTAAACTGTCTAAAAGAGAAGCATCTAAGTCTATTTGCCTTGAAACAAAGACATAATCAATTCTCCCCAGATCTACACCTGGAGAAACGAGATAAAATTACGTAAGTGGTATTTTACGGAAGCACTCCCATATCACACCAGCTATCAATGATGTGAAGAATCCCAATACTCAGAGTCCATTTTTATTTTACTTAATAAAGGGATCATCACTGTTGCCATGGAAATTATTTTATTTTATGGAAAAATGAAATGACCATACATGAGCAGAAAATCTGAGACATATTCTTTAATTTAGATTGTAGAATAATATATCAAAGTCATAGACAAGTAGACTTTTTAATCAAACTAAAAGCCAATAGATGCTATAAGAGTGTCTGTTACTAACATGAATCTTGTGAGGCTTTCAAATATTTGCCACAAAAGTCATAAAATTTAGGTGGAGTGAATAAGCTGAAATACATTTTTATTAGAAGTTCAAAAACAATTCAGAATGATGACTGATGAAATACCATGAAGCACTATATGACACATTAACTATACAGATGCACACTGATCTCAAAGGGGTTAGAAAATGCACCAGTGTCAAGTAGACTGAATCAGCCCGAGTTTTGGGTAAATTCATTAGAAGGGGCTGTGGAGAACATTTTACAAGTTTTATAGCATAATTGTAAGTGGGGTTTGGAGTCAGACGGACCTTGACGTGTAACCTAGCAAAACAAAGTATACAGATACTTATAATCTTTAAAATAGGGCCAGAAACCACGTTGCAGTCACAACAAGCTATGGTGTACCCTGAAGATGACATACTTTTTCTCAGCTGCAAGCGTCATGGCCTTGTCCACCTGCACGAAAAGCCCACGTGCTTTTCTCCTACCTTGCCGCCCGGTGAACTGGTCTCTTCCTTCAAAACGCAAATGTCACCACCCCCTGAAAGTCTCTCCTGGTGGCTTGGGCTCCAGGTGGCCATGGTCTGGTCACTTGTCCCTGTGCTACAGTTCACGGCCAGCTGTTCTTCACCATTAGACTAATGTCAGCAGGCGGAAGTCAGCGACTGTGTCCCCACCCCCACCCAACCTCCTTGCATTAATCCCATTGCTGGGCTCAGATCTCACTAAACATGGACAACAAATAACCGAGAGATTGAAAATGAGTGAGACAATGAATAGAAAACACTTTAAAAATAAGTGTGTTGACAGCAACATCCTTTTTGACCCACCTCCTAGAGAAATGGAAATAAAAACACAAATAAACAAATGGGACCTAATGAAACTTAAAAGCTTTTGCACAGCAAAGGAAACCATAAAGAAGACGAAAAGACAACCCTCAGAATGGGAGAAAATATTTGCAAACGAAGCAACTGACAAAGGATTAATCTCCAAAATATACAAGCAGCTCATGCAGCTCAATATCAAAAAAACAAACAACCCAATCCAAAAATAGGCAGAAGACCTAAATAGACATTTCTCCAAAGAAGATATACAGATGGCCAACAAACACATGAAAGGATGCTCAATATCACTAATCATTAGAGAAACGCAAATCAAAACTACAATGAGATATCACCTCACACCAGTCAGAATGGCCATCATTAAAAAATCTACAAACAACAAATGCTGGAGAGGGTGTGGAGAAAAGGGAACCCTCTTGCACTGTTGGTGGGAATGTAAACTGATACAGCCACTATGGAGAACAGTATGGAGGTTCCTTAAAAAACTAAAAATAGAACTACCATACGACCCAGCAATCCCACTACTGGGCATATACCCTGAGAAAACCATAATTCAGAAAGAGTCATCTACCACAATGTTCATTGCAGCTCTATTTACAATAGCCAGACATGGAAGCAACCTAAGTGTCCATCGACAGGTGAATGGATAAAGAAGATGTGGCACATACATACAATGCAATATTACTCAGCCATAAAAAGAAACAAAATTGAGTTATTTGTAGTGAGGTGGATGGACCTAGAGTCTGTCATACAGAGTGAAGTTAGTCAGAAAGAAAAAAACAAATACCATATGCTAACATGTATATATGGAATCTAAAAAAAAAATGGTTCTGAAAAACCTAGGGGAGGACAGGAATAAAGATGGAGACGTAGAGAATGGACTTGAGGACACAGGGAGGGGGAAGGGTAAACTGGGACAAAGTGAGAAAGTGGCGTGGACATATATACACTACCAAGTATAAAACAGATAGCTAGTGGAAAGCAGCCACATAGCACAGGGAGATCAGCTCGGTGCTTTGTGTCCACCTAGAGGGGTGGGATAGGGAGGGTGGGAGGGAGATGCATGAGGGCAGAGATATGGGGATATATGCATACGTATAGCTGATTCACTTTGTTATACAGCAGAAACTAACACACCATTGTAAAGCAATTATACTCCAATAAAGATGTTAAAAAAAAAATGTGTGTTGAAGCCATTGGGCTGACATACCTGATGTGTGACTTGAGGTTATTCATTTGGTATTGATTTATACCTCTAAGATTTCCCTTTAGCATTCTGACTCTTTAATTTGCATCTAAAACCACATTATATGGAGTAGTACCCTTCCCATTGAGGGAAAGAAAACAAAACAGAACAAACAAACAAAAAGCATGGTGCCCACCTCTTAAAGGTCAAAATAAATGATATGGTTATTTTCTTGGTAAAACACATTCTGACATTATGTCACTTAATATATTTGCCATGATTTACCTATGATATTCAAATAACAAATCCTTTCACTCATGTATTCAATGAGTGTTTATTGAGAGTCTATTATGTACCAGGCAGCGGGGCTGGAGCTGGGGATACAGCAAAGACCCACAGACACCCCATCCCTGCCCTTGCAGACCTCACTGCACACCGTGTAGTGATGAGGAAAGATGTTAAAAGCTAAATAAGTATAAAATTCAACTTGGGTAATAATACTGTCAATGCACATGCAACGTTTTCTCAAGGCAAAATCCTGCTGTGTGGCCTATAGGGAGAAAACGTACGACCCTACAACAGTGAGTCAAAGCTGCATCTCCATTTTCTCGGGCCTGTCCAGGATCTCTTCCCAGAGGCTTTCCCCTCACCTTAGTGGCACCAAAGATGTGTTTTGAGTTCCACGTCTGAGCAGCATCTCAGGTGAACTTGAAGCAACAGTGCACCTGTGATCCAGCTCACATGAAACACCTGTGATCCAGCTCACATGAAACACCTGTGATCCAGCTCACATGAAACACCTGTGATCTAGCTCACATGAAATGCATCCACCCCATGCTCTCCCTGAGGGTGAGATTCAAAGAAGACCCTCCAGTGGAGATCAGTCACGAGCCCAGTGGGGAGCATCCAGTCACAGGAGGGGTTCCTGTACCACAGCCAACCACCTGTCTGCCAAGGAGCCTGGTCCCAGCAGGAGGGGCAGGCAACCCACCAGCCAGGAGAGAGACCATCAGGGTATTGTGCACTGCACTTCGCAAGTGGGAGTGATACAGATGCCACACTCCCCTCCACCCCAGGGGCCAGAGTCAACACACGCATATCCGTCTATGTATCCACGAGCATACACTGAGGCAGCACGACTTACAAGAAGAAATACACGCAGTTCTGGCCTTCTTCCCTGTTCTTGGCACAGAACTCCTAAAACCCTCAGAATTTCCAAAGTGATGAAGCAGATCAAACTGTCTTTTATTATTCATAACAGGCCCCTTCCAGCCACACCTGAGTTTATGTTAATGCAGTGATTTGGAAAGCCCTGAAGCCTGGGGGCTGGTTGCCAGGGGAACCAACCTGTGATTGGAGGTTCAGCCCCACCTCCACCTCTGGGAAGGGAAGAGGAAAGGGGGTCGACTTAATCTCCAATCTAAGGGCCCAGGATTTAATCAATCGTGCCTATGTGATGAATCCTCCTTTAGAAAAAAGAAAGGGGGGAGTGTGGTCCAGAGAGGTTCAGGTTGGTGGAAGGGCGGAGGTGTGTGTAGGGTGGGATGGAGCACCTGGAGAGGACTGCAGGCCCTCTCATCTCTTCCATCTGGCTGTTCCTGGGCTATATCCTTTGTATTGATAATTAGTTACCTAGTAAGTAAAATGTTCAGTGGCTCCAGCCAATTAATCCAACAGGAGGAGGGAACTATGGGAATCTCCAGTCTATCAGAAGTACAGGTGACAACCTGGATTTGCATCTGAAGTTGGGGCAGGGAGGGGGGGCAGTCTTGTGGGACTGAGTCTGTAACCTGGGGATCTGAAGCCATCACCAGGGAGACAGCATCAGAACTGAGTTCCCGTGTAGGACATCCATCTGGTGTCACAGAATTGCTTGCTTAGGAAGAGCTCACACACTGGTGGCCAGAAGTGTCAGAAGTGGGAGTACTGCATGTAACTCTTTACACATACATCTATGTTAAGAATAAAGAGCTTAGTTTGGGAGGAAGGATTGCTGTGAGAAGCATAGCCAATCAAAGTCCTCAAGTTATTTCTATATGTATTTCTCCAGAGGAAAATAAGTACATACAAATGATTAAGCTGTCTATTTCCATCAAGTTCTAGAGACAGCTTAGATATACTGAATATGATGGAGGTGAGGCATCACCTGAATGTCTCACCAGATGTGGATTATTACCACAATGTTAAAACTTTTTAAAAAGACCTTAGAAGTATATCTACATAAATATCTCAGTGTTAAAGAATTAATTAGGTCAACAAAATACTTCAAATTTTGAACTATATATCTAAGTGTAGATGCATATTTAATTATGAAATTACATTTAGTAAATTAAAAAGCCACAGCCTTCTTAACCATATTTTAACAAGTATAACCCATTTTTAAAAATTGAGACTTCTTAAGTTACAGTAAAAATAATGGCTTAAATTTCTCAAGTCACTTTCAGAGATATACTTTCATTTATTTATTTTAGTAGAGAGCACACTTGTAGTCCAGATTTTTTTCAGATAAATTCAGAATATACTAATTTTACATAACAGATTCTTATGCAAATTAACAGCATATTCATACAAACCAATTTAATATACACTTGTGAAGCTTGATGCCTTAAGATTTAAAATTCTTGGATCTTAATTGTCTGAATTGCTCAGTTTTTAATAAAGACGCCCAGAACTTGTTCAAAGTATCTATTTTTTTTTTTCTAAGATTCTTCTGAAGTCTACAGGGCTGGACCTTTGAAGAGTGTTTTTCAGTACACTTGCCCTGTATACCAAGCGTAAGTCTGAAATGACAAACCACTCTGTGTCAATAGGATACATTTTAGGTGAGAATACTGGATAATCAGAGCGTCTGCTGGTGTCCCGTGAGGGCCTAACTGTAGTTTACTTGAACGTTGATAGGCATCTGAATAGCCCACCATTCTCAGGAAATAGGACACTTTTTTATTTAACTTTTTGGAAATGCAACCTTTTCTAGATAAAATAACTTTTGTTTTAAAATAAACCCCCCAGTTATCTTTTTAGAATTTAATGTAATATGGAAGACATTAAAAACATCTTGGAACACTTGCTTTACAATATAAGAATTTTACATGGATCTTGTGTTTTGATTTTTTATTCTGTCTATGACATTATAAGTATGAAGAGAGACATAATGGTAAAAGTATCTCCGTAGTAAAGAATTTGACCTTGCCTAAAGAAAGGTCTGGCATTTGCCCTGGATTCTGGGAGGTAATTTTTTGCCATACCTGATAGGAGTGTCTTTGTTTCTCCTGGGGGCCTGGCCACACCCCTTCGTCTTAGGATGGGGCTGGCCTGCCAGAAAGTCCAGCCCTGCGATTTAGGGCAGGGCCTTTGGGTCACAGGATATCAGCTGGTCTGGAAACTGATTATCAACCACTAGATAAGCAATCATCAGTGATGCCTACATGAAGGAGACCCAATAAAAACTCTGGGCACTAAGGCCCAGCTGAGCTGCCCAGGGCGGACGTTCTCCATGCATGTTGTCACAGGTCATTTCTCAGAGTGAGGCACCCCCTACGTTCCACCCTGGGCATCACTCTCTTGGATGATTTTAATGTCTTTTTCCTATTATAAACGACAGTCTTGAGTATAACAGCTTACTGAGTTCTGTGAGTCCTACTAGTAAATTATCCAACCTCAGGGTGGCTTGGGGGCAGTCCTGGAACTTGCACGAGGTACCAGGAGTCTTGGGCTGTCTTGGATGTCTGGAGGATTTTAGCTTCACGGTTTGGCCAACTCTGGGTAGTATTACACATCATATATCATCCAAAAAGATATATCTTGTTATCTTCACACTGACAAAATAATTCTAAGCCAGCAGTTATTTCCATGTTGGAAAGTTGGATTTGAAAAAGCAATGAAATCTAATTAAATACGTAATTCTATTTTTTTATATCAAGCCAAGGAGTCTCCTGTTTACATATGAATTCAAAGGATTCCGGCAAAAATTGCAAGTAAAAAGGGCTTTCAATCCTGACAATTCAAAGTAATTTATATATATAAATATATGAATTTTTAAATGGTGAGTAGAACAAAAGGTTTCTAAAGTGTGTTAATAAAAAATACCAGATATGCTACTGCTATTCTTAGTTTTAGAAAATAATTTTAAATGCTATTTTATGTTATTAAATTTATAGTCAACTAAAATAACTATATTTTTAAAAAATACAGTGAATGTTTTTCTTTTATAGCTGTTTATATAATGATAAAGAATGGAAAAGTACAGGTGAAAAATATGATTTAAAAAGTCTACCAATTTGCTTTTATTTTTTTTACTTCTTCAGTAGAAATTCAAACACAGCCAGATGCCTTTCCCTTTTTGCCCCTGGGATATAAGTATTTAGCATTTCAAAAGTCCACAGAGTTGGTAATTTCATTATTTTTTCATTCAGAGGTACTGTATTTATAATGTTAGAACATTAGGTTTATGGTAACTTTTCTATTTCATATGCTTTCTTCATAAACAAAGTACTTGATCTATTTAACTTAATATTGTAAAAATTTCAGAGTCATCATAAAAATTAGACAGCCAAACAGAAGCTTTAAAGAAGTGATTCCTGCTCAGACTAGGGATATTCACTGAAACCAGATCTGATCTGCATGCACCAGTAAAGGACCTACTTAATTTTTTCCTAAGACTGCTCCTGCACTACGTCTTTGCTTACACTACTGCTTCTACCTGGGATGGTCCCTATCTCTGAGTAGCAAAATAGTACGTGTCCTTCAAGGCCAACTACAAAAATAAAGTCAGTTTTCTGAAATACAAAATCAATATATGATTATTATAAAAGTTAAACAATAGAAAATATCTAAGGTGAAAGAAAGTACTCTTTTCCCCTCTAATCCAGCAATTTGATGGAACCACTGTAAAACTAAGCACTGCTCTAGCCATAAAGATTTCCCAAGCAAACACCATCTTCTGTATTTGTAATTCATCAAAATGCTCTTTGTGCCTGATTTTGCATAATAAATATTCATGTTTATTATTCTGTTACCCTTGTAGTTTCCTTGAGGGCAAGACCTATTCATTTTTTTTTTACCTTACTGGCATACGATATATTCCTGAAATACTAAGTAGAATGAGTTTAACATAATAGATTCCCAATAAAAATTTGTTGAACAAATTAATGAATTCTCAAATACATTCATTTAATATTTCATGCACCATTATACACATGAAAAATTAGATCGCTTCCAAGAAAAGTGATTAACCTACCATCACACCTTGGAAAAGGGTAGTTCCAGTTTCTGTTGATGCCATGCTGACAGGTGAGGACTGGGTGGCCGATTAAAATGTACCCAGGATAACACTCAAAAGATACCGACTGCCCCACACTGTAGTCCGAGTTGATCATATACCCATTCTGAAAAGGCGGCGGGTCTGGGCAGTTCTGTAATCCATAGGCTGGAACAGACAGACAGAGCCCAGCTCAGGAATAGCAAGTGCAATTAGTCTGGAATTAGAGGAGGGATATGATGGCGTGCAGCTTCTTAGGGTGAACTTTTTAGATATGAGTTTTAAACAAGGTCTTGACTAAGTTGCCCATTACCATCCTAAGTTAAAACAGTAATTATTATTAGTAGTAGAATTATAACAATTTGCATTTAATGAACACTTACTGTATGCTTTAGAAGTTACATAGCACATACCAAAAATAAATTTGACAATGCTTACCTTGGAAAAAAAATGTATGTGGGGAATTTAATAAAAACAAGAAATACAGATGATAATAAAAAATGCCTATAAAGAACGTCAGGTGAACACGGACCTAAACGGTTTTCTTCTAATTTAAAAGAAAATTATCCTAGCACTCCTTTCTAAGTGTTTCTAATTAGGAAACAGGTTGTTGTTTTGTTGAGTTCAGTTAATGTTCAGTGCAAATAAAATAAAGAAATCCATTTCGTTTTCTTAATTTTCTCCTTAAAAAGAAGTGTAGAATCATAACGCTAGCCATTACTATCTATCAGTACAATCTCTTTATAATACATTGTTTATTGTGGTTTATCACTAAGTCTTTTGTGTTCCCTAAAATAAACTGTAGGTAGGTTGATGGATAATAAATGTTTGCAGACTGTGTAATTCAAAAATGTACACATAAATCAGTGAGAGTTAACAAATCCATAATTAGGTGTAATCTCCTGATACTGAAAGCAGCTCTTCTGCCCCTTTCCTGTTTGCTCGTTTCTGTTCCCCTCTAACCTGATTACAGGAATGAGATCACTAGGCAACTGAACATAACTCCTGACTTTGCTCTCATGAATGCACACCATGCCTTGCCTAACCTGTTGATTCTTCTCCTAGATTAAAACAGGTAAGAATGAGGAATTAAGCAGTTAAAGAATGACTAGCTCTGCACCCCCCAAGAGCCCCCTTAGCAATCCTGCAGGCAGGTCATGCAGACGAGATAACATCTGAAGAGAGTCAGCCGGTCTGCACGTAATGGACAGCGATGCAGAACCCAACCTCCTGCCCGATGACTCACTGAGATTCTCCCCCCCACCGCCCCCCCCTCCCCCGGCCTTCTCCCTTTAAAAACTGTTATGACTGAGCAGAATCTTGGGAGTTGGTCTTGGGACACGAGGCCACCTTCTCCCCAGATTGCCGGCTTTTCTGATTAAAGCACCTTTCCTTTCTACTGACACTTGCCTCTCGATTATTGGCCTTTGAGTGGCGAGCAGTCAAACCTGAGTTTGGTAATAATATCGAATCTTAAAGCTAAATCAGCAGCCTTCTCAACATCTTCTTACCTGCTCTGGTGGGAGGGTCATGCATACTCCAGAGCAGTGGAATCTCACCAGGTCATCATCTAGTGTTTATTTATTTTTTAATTTATTTTACTTTGAATTTTATTTATTTTTTTATACAGCAGGTTCTCATTAGTCATCAATCTCATACACATCAGTGTATACATGTCAATCCCAATCGCCCAATTCATCACACCACCACCCCCCCTGCCCCCGCTTTCCCCCCTTGGTGTCCACACGTCTGCCCTCCACATCTGTGTCTCAATCTCTGCCCTGCAAACTGGTTCATCTGTACCAGTTTTCTAGGTTCCACATATATGCATTAATATACGGTATTTGTTTTTCTCTTTCTGACTTACTTCACTCTGTATGACAGTCTCTAGATCCAACCACGTCTCTACAAATGACCCAATTCCGTTGCTTTTTATGGCTGAGCAATATTCCATTGTATATATGCACCACATCTTCTTTATCCATTCGTCTGTCGATGGGCATTTAGGTTGCTCCCATGACCTGGCTATTGTAAATAGCGCTGCAATGAACATTGGGGTGCATGTATCTTTTTGAATTATGGTCTTCTCTGGGTATATGCCCAGTAGTGGGATTGCTGGATCATATGGTAATTCTATTTTTAGTTTTTTAAGGATCATCTAGTGTCTAGACTATGCTCTTATACATAAAGGGGCTGGCAGCTCACTACCGACACAGTAACAAAGCCACTCTATGAAGAACCAACACAGGAGGAACTGCAGTTCAGCTTCTCCCTGTGATGCATTCCTGCTGCAAACAGACCCGTGCACGATCCCGGCACCATTGTTCTCACAGTCAACTGAAAATGGAATAATAATGTAAAGGATGCAAGTGACTGCCATGGAGGTCCTTCACGTGGGGAATAAAGTAAAATAAACATTTTCATTGTATATATAATTAGTTTAACCAGGTGATCACCATTGGTGATTTTAAATAAATCCTGAAAAATTATATGGTCCATGATTTGTGCCAGACATTTCCCAGAGTTTTAGACTTACTGTTTCTGTACTTAGAACCTGGAATAAAGAGGGGGTGAAAGAGGATGCTGGTAATAAGATGAAAGGGACAACATCGTAGCCGGTGTGATAGCTGATGGACATGTGAACATGTGTGAAATGGAGCAATATTTAAGCAGATTGTTAAGACCGGAATACACGGAGTACACGGCTTGGAAACTCTCAGGTTAGACTTCACGGGCAGGTAAGGGTTAGACTATGAACTGGCCTCTTTTCATGGTACAAGGATTGGAGAGTTCCATAAAGATACTCTGGGGGCCACATGGAAAGATACCAATCAGGTCATATTACAAGTGCACTTGCAATGTGAGAGATCAGTGTAGTTGCTGTCTGGCGTTTGGGGTTTGTCTTAATTAACATTTGCCAAATGTTAAACATTTGCTATAGAGTATTACTATTAATAGCTTTTTCTTAATGAATAAAGTACTGAAATGGCACTTTTCTCTTTAAAATAACAATATGCAATGCCAATGAGTCAACTGGGTAAATCATTTATGGCAACGTGATTTGCCATAAAACTTTGGGAAAGCAATTTGAACAGAGCCATAAAGAGTCAGTTTTTTAAACATTTAACCTAGTAATACCATTTACAGAAATCTCTACTATGAAAATAATTTCAAAGAAAAAGCCAAATCTTTAAATATGTTCATTGCATCATTACTTACACTATAGTAATCTAAATGTCTAAACAAATAAATTATGATATTTTGACTCATAAATACTGAAGAGGTAAGATGTTGTAATGTCATATCTTCCAATAGCCACAGAAATACACATACATACATATAGATATATGCAGTCATATATGTATATATATATTTATTCATTTATATTTTCAATAAAGATACTGCACAGCTCACAACAAGATACTACGGTTAAACCCTGACTATAGTTAGCAGGTTAAAAAATCCTTAATTTCAGTATCTTATATTTGCAATTGTCTACGTCTCTGGACAAGAGTCAGATAAGCAGTTGAAGAGTGATTGGGAGCAAGAAAGCAGAAAGCAGAAGATGCAGCGGTGGCCAAGGTCTGGGAGCATCTTGACATAGTTCCTCGCATTGGCTCCTCCAGGGTCCAGAACCAAGTAGAACCTGGAGGTAGAAGAGCCCTCTGGGTGGGAGTGGGGAGCCTCTCTCTAAGGGAGGCCCTGGACCCTCCATGCTGACTCATACCCACACACGCGCACGCACCCACGCACGCGTGCACACACACACACGCACACACACCACACACACACCCACACCTCTCTCCTCCTTCCCCATAATGTGCCTCTCTCCCTGGCCCACTTGTCAATCACACAGCAAGGTTGCCTGCCTCTCCCGAGGACCACCCCACTCGGAAGGCCATGAAGCAGCCTGTTCCTGAAAGCCAGGCCTGGCAAATACCACAGTGCATCATTTCCCTCCTCGCAATATTGCTGTTTGAGTTAAAGTTACCTTATAGACCTATGCTCAGAAAAAGTACAGAGACTCCCATGCTGCATTTCAACTATTAGCCAGTTTCCTCCTTTATTATAGTCTTTTCGACTGAAATCAGCCGCTTGTTCTCATTCTTGTTTTGCTTGAAATACAGTAAGTTCTGTTGGAGAAATGAGTCCTCTAATACATCAAATACAGCTGCTAATGATAAAACTTAAAAAGTAAAAACTATCAAAAACGGATTGCCAGTTTCCATGGGATGAAAATCAAATAAAACCATGTTCAACATCACCCTACCCTCCCTGAAAGATTCTGTTCATGCTCTAGCGGTGCCCTTAGGGTATCAATACAATTATCAATACAATTATCACAGTGCATCATGAAGGAGGTAACGGTGACAGAGATTCCTGATGAACGGTCACATGAAACAGCATTTAGCACAGACTCACACACACATGCTCCACACGTTCATCACACACACTAATAATATGTCACACAATGCATTTCCCTACATGTGTTATGTGGTTTGTGGCATAATTTAAGACCGGCATTCAAGGTCTCTTTAGGGATTTATAAAGCCAGCCTATTTCTACCCGTCATCTAAACTCTGTGAAAGGGATTGAGATAGAAATTTCAGGGTTGCCTTTCTAAGTCCAACAGCTCTATGTTACCCTTGATTAAAATTAAAAGAAAAAGTGTTGTTTCTTTCTTTTCTTAATGGCACTAACACAGTTGTCCTGTATAGGAATTAAAGGACAAAAAAGAGAGAGAGAATGCCAGCCCAGGTAGGCAGGACTATAGTTTTTATTACCTATTCATTTATTGAGTAAGATAAAAATCATGTATTGAGTGTCTACTATGTTATAAATACTAGTTACAAATGGAAACTAGACAGAAATGGGTCCTGCTCTCATGAAACTTACATTCTATTTAGGGAAACAGACACAAATAAATCAATACATTGGTAATTACATAAAACAATTGTAAGTTGTGCAAACTATCATTAAAGAAATAAGGACTAAAATAAAGGGAAAAAACCCCCCAGGATGAAGGTAAGTGAGGGTGATCAAAAACTGCTTCCTTGAACAATTAACACTGAAATTGAGATCTGAGTGGGGAGAAGATGCAAGTCAGGCAATGCCCAAGAAAGGGAGACTCTTCAGCAGAGGGAACAGGAGGGGCCCAAGGACAGAAGGAAGTCAGTTCTCTGAGATAAGGTGGGGAGTTCCAGGAGAGGAGCTCCGGAGGCCGTCCTCCCAGAGCCCCTGCCCCTGTTCATGGTCTACAGCTCTTACAAGGGGAGAACCTAGTAATGAAATGTGCCAAGCCACAGGAGAGGCATTAGAACATGTTTACAAATGGACAGAGACATGTTTTTAAAAGCCAGGACCCATTCTTTATCACATAAATCATATCTGCCAGGCAAAAGACATAATACAAACCCCACATTGCAGAGTTTTCTTAAGAATGTACAATCCCAATTAAACTTGTTTTCAATTGTGAATTATACACTAAGTATAAATAAGTATCAGTGACACTATATTTAGGTCTTTGTTCTAAATCTCTTATTTAATGGAGTCCTTCACTATTTAAATATCAATATCAATATTCCCAAATTTTCAACTAAGTCATAAGTCACATTCTCTTTTTATAAAAAATGTCTTTCCCAAAGTTTGACTCATGGTCATACTTACACAGTGATACATGCATTGATCTACAGGACTATTAGGTGTCTGAATTAAAGTAACTAAAAAGAAGTAATAAAAATAATTCTTTAGTATGCAAAAAATAGATGAATTTTGGAAAGATTCCCATTGTGTGCTGTTTAGCACAGGTGCAGTAGGTTTTGTATTACCTGCATTGTCTATGTCCATGTACCTCTGAATATCTGTGATGTGTCCATATACCTGGTTTCAGAGGTGGGAGTTTAATTAATGTGGCCTCTGGGCTTGAGAGTGAAGAAGCACTCAACCAAGTGTCAGAACCCTCATCTAAGCACAGTTTTGTTGTTCTGTACTCATCACTCATGGTCATTAATTCCCATAAACTCGCTTTAATAATATAACACATTTTAATTTGAGAAAAAAAAAAACAACTAAGAGAGAAAAAGAAAAGACCACTTCACCGGAATTTGATAAGGAAGTCACTTCTAGCATAAAGAGAAGTAAAAATCACCATTTTCAAACAAATTCTGTTTCTACTGAAGGACATCAAGTCCTTCATATATTTCATATATTTTCATATATTTCCATATTTGACAACTCCTAAAGACTTTCTGAGGTGTTATCCAGTTGTTCTACAAGATCTGTTGTCAGATCTATCATTGAGAAGTTGAATTAGAAAGAGAATCATCAACCAACAGAGAAACAGGTTTCTGAAGCACGTACAAGAGCCTGGAGGTCGTTTTGTAAAATAGTAGAGGCCCTGGGATGTGCTGGAAGGGAGCCCAGGGACTTGAGCTGGACCTGGGTCTCCCATCTAATGGATCTGGGATGCTGACCAAACCACTTCCACTCCAGAGGCTCATTTCTTCATTTACGAAAGGAGAACGAAGATACCTATCTTATTCACAAGAATTAAGAGATAATAAACGCAATGAACATGGTTTGTATATATCAGTTCAGCAAGGCTTAGTCTTGACTGTAAGAAATGTCTGGTTTCTATGATGAAATTCCCTCACTCCAGGCAGAGCTCTTGAGCCAGTTATCAGATGGGGGCAGACCAGGGGGAAGAAGCAACTTCTAATACGGGGACTGTGTGAAATACTTCAAGAAAACAGCCTCCTTACAGGAAGGAGAGACTGCAGGCTGCATCAAGGTCTACGCTGAATATGACCTCCAAGCCCTTTTCAAGTCCTCGGCTTCCTCTCAATGAAAAGATTAATCTGGTCACAGAAGTGGCTAAGGTTCGTGTTGTAGTCAACGGAATTTCTCAAAGGCACACATACATAAGCTCACCAGTTTCCCAGAGTGGCTGTTGTCATGGCTAGGATAACACATCACCTCCCTTTATAATGAGGAGACAATCCTAGTTCTCGTTTTTAAGATAGATTGTCCACCTAAATGTTCTGTGTTCCTTATGTGAACACCTTGATCCCAGAACCTACTGATGACATCCACCTACATTGCTGTTAAGGCTGCAGCCAATCCCATGCCTTTCCCACTGCCTGAAGGCTCCCCTGCAGGACGGTTCACCAAATTGCTTATTCACAGTTGCAACTACAATTGTGTCTTGTGCTTTGACCAACCAAGGATTAAGTGCCCAGGAATCCTTTTACACAATAGCCTTTACCTGGTGGAAAAACTTTTATTTCGACGCAAAGGAATTGTTCGACTCACTAAGACTACAGACTCACACATCAGACTCAGAATCCCTTCACTGCATCAGGAGCTTGGCGAGGACTGATGAAGAAGCACACGGCACATCTCAACTGGGATGTGGACACCTGAAGGCGCCGTCACCTAGGAGACACATCTACTGACATACCCATCCAGGTGTGCCTTTGGTTCAGAGGAATAGCTCTCTTAAGGCAGAAAGTGGTTGAGATTGTTACTTTTACTTTCAGCAAACCCATAAAAGGAAAAGCAAATCCACACGACCTGCAGGGAGGAAATCAGACAACTTTTAAGATTTGGACCCTAGTCTCTAAGAGTCTAGTCCATGAACCACCACTGCAGGCACTTTTCCATCTTGAAAAAGGACACCCTGGAGGGGATGAGAATTGATACAA
The DNA here is from genome assembly GCF_028564815.1 of Eubalaena glacialis. Lineage (NCBI taxonomy): Eukaryota > Metazoa > Chordata > Mammalia > Artiodactyla > Balaenidae > Eubalaena > Eubalaena glacialis. The sequence goes on along the minus strand of NC_083735.1, from coordinate 9,933,383 downwards.
CTATGTATTACCCACTGTTTTAAGCATTTTTATGTGAAATAGGCTTCTTTATAAAGAGCCTCATGTTGAGAGCCTGATTCACTCATGCAGATGGTGGAAAAGAACAGAGGAAGCTCCCCACCTTTATTCCTCAATGACTCAGAATATCACGTTAGAAGGAAAAAGAGCGACAGTCTTAGAGGCGTATCAATTTCATGTATAAATTGTGGTCGTATCTGTAAGGAACAGTGAGTGTGCTTACACAATCAGTTAGAATGAATTCTTCAGTTGCTCATTGCACATAAAGGCAGTTTAATTGCTTTTCCTCCTAAAGGGGAAAAAATTGGTATCCACAAACTATAGCCGATTTTCTCATAGATTCAATTCACTAAAAATGCAATGGTTTCGTGATTGTATGCATGAATAAGCAGATTTAACATATCCTATTATGTTGGCTTTTTTTTTTTTTCCCCAAGGTGCATAGCACATATAGCAAAAGGAAAAAGATGTTTTTACCACCTATGGTTGAAGCACTTAAAATTATCTTTAAGTTTTCGGCATTCAACAATTATGCTTTATAGTGTAAGAAAGATAAAGAAAGTAAGAGAGAGAAAGACAGATAAGGGAGGGAGGAGGAGAGGAGGAAGGAAGGAAAGAAGGAAGGAAGGAAGGATGGAAGGAAGAGAGGAAACAGGGAAAGAAGGAAAGAAGGAAGATAAATATTCAGCTTCGCCAAATGTCAAGTCACAAAAAACAAAAGGAAAAGAAAGTCAGTAAAAATCTTAATATGGCAACATTTCACGAATATTATGAAAAGAAAATCTCAGTACCAGTAAGCCTATACCTATAACTACAAGAATAAGATAACACACAGAATTTTCTCTTTCTTAGGAGAATCCTTTGTTTGGATCTGGGAAAATAATGATTATTCATATATATCAATCTCAAACGATATTTGCATCAAGTGTTTAAATTATAGGCATTTGATGTGACAGCCAATGGAATCATGTAGTCATCTTTCTGATATCTATTACATTTTCTGACTGATATCTAATTACTTGATAAATATCTTCGTCCTATCTCCCATCTCTCAGTTTTTGACTTAGAAGTAGGGTACATAGACTCAATTTTATTTCACACAGTTCACCTTTCATTTCTCAAGTTCCGTGTAGGTCATTTAACTTCAAGACAGCTACATCTACTAGTAGCATTTTTGACCTTTATATGGTCATAAATAAATGAGAAGGCTTAGGAATACGGGGTACAACACAGACATCATTGAGAAGGACAAGAATTATCTGCATGATTTATGCATTTTCTTATGAGTTATTAATCATAAGCTTAACTTATAAATCTCAGGTGGAACCTAGGAATTTTGATGTGACACACACACATCAGAGTTGTGTCACTTTGCCAACTTATAAATTTTATAAAATGACAAACTATCTAATTAAGTTTCATCCCTGTCAGGTAAGATACTCTGCAAGAAATCAGAATGCCTCATATTCGTGTTCTCCTTCTTTTTTACTTAATTTATTTTTATATCTCTCAATTACAGCAAACTAACTGCCTACATAAAAAATGTATTACTTAGGGATTTTTCTTCTTAAAAATGTGGATACTTAAATGTAGAGTCAGGTGTCAAGTAAATAAAACATTTGCTCAACCAACCAGATGTCCGGCCTAGATGCGGACTCACAAATTCGCATGCCTACAGGCCAGGCAGACAGCGCGGGATCACAGCTTGCAGGCAACTGCAGGAGATTTCTGAAGGCAATGCCTCTACACCCTGGAAGGGCCGTCACTCTGACACTTCAGGGGACGGCTCCCACCTGCCAATGTGGCCAAAAGTCATTCCTGACATTGCAACAGGAAAAGGGAAAGTGGATCTATGGGTCTTTCACCAATTATGTGAAACCTAATTCTAAATATTGACAATTTAAAAAATATTAATATTTTGCTAACCAATCACAGCAGCTTTATGATCTCTAGTCTAAATGATTCCTACACAGACTTTTTGTGGTACTGTTGTTCCCTTCCTTCCTTCCTCTTTTTTTTTTTTTTTAACATTCTTTTTGGAGTGAACTAATTGGTAGCTTTTGGAGCTATGTAGACATGGCCTTAGTAACCCTATCTGGAAAATATCGAGAAAGAAAACAAAAAACACTTTTCTGAACTGTGGTGGTTTAAAGCTACATAAGATAAAATCTAGTTTCAAAACTACATGGCAAACAGTACTAGCATGGGAATCTGTATTTGACTTTTGTCACTAAAGAAAGAAAAGTTAAATTTTTCAATATACTATTAAGAATATTCAAAATGGGGGAGACTTCTCAAAAGTTCTTAGGATCAACTGAGATATACCACTTAATTGGCAGCTTATGATGTAGGAGAAATAATTATGCTATACTTTTCTTATTGACTCAAATACTAAGATCGTGTCAAACAGTGAAGACTACCATGTAATAACCAAGTTTAAAATGATGATCACGAACGAAATGCTCATATTTTAACAGAATACACTTCAATAGGAATAGGGAAGGGGGAGACACAAGATGTACAGAAACATGAAAGAGGAGCATGGGGTTCACAATAATACCATTCAAATTCTAAGTTGAGCTAAGAGCCAGATGAAGGTGACACAATGAAAGAAAGCTGTGTTGAAGTTGAGACCTGCATCTCTCCTGGGCCCTTCTCGTTGGGTTTGTTGCTTTCTCTCCTCTCCTCCCTCCCGCTCCAACAATCCATTCTCTGCATTGCAGGGACTTATCTTTTGCTAACATCCTTCAATGACTTTACATTGCACCTGGAAAAAACTCTGAATGTGTTACCACCCAACTCCCAAACAGTCTCCATCCTGTAAACCTCTCAGACCCTGTTCCTCTCAGCACTCCAGCTCTGTCCTCTCTGTTCTGTGAGAGGTGGGAGCTCCTCTCTCCACCCGGACACACTTCCCTGCTCTTTACACCCCCGGCTCCTTCCCGTTCTTCAAGTTTCAGCCTCAGGGAGAGGCTCCGCCACCCACCACCTCACCCTCATTGTTTCCTCTGCAGTAGGTACCAAGCACACTGCCTCAGCCTGGGCACATGGTCCCCATCCATGCCTGAAACTTTAAAATTGCCTCTTAAACGTGTCTTTTTACCTCCAGTCTCCCTCTTTTTGCCAAACCCACTTCTTGCCTGCTTAACAGTCCACAATGTACGTGGAGACTAAGCTTTTAAAAAATGAAAATATGACTAATGCAATTTTCACTGCTATATACTGAGTGTTTGTGTCCCCAGATTTGTATGTTGAATCCTAACTCCCAATGTGATGGTTTTGGAAGTGGCGCCTTTGGGAGGTGATAGGTCATGAGGGTGGAGCCCCATAAATGGGGTTAGTGCCCTTATAACGCAGGCCCCACAGAGCTCCCTCATCCTTTCTGCCAAGTGATGACAGAGTGAGAAGACACTGTCTAGGAACCAGGAAGCGTGTCTTTGCCAGCACCTTGATCTTGGATTCACAGCCTCCAGAACTGTGAGCAACACATATCTGCTGTTTAAAAGCCACTCAGGCTATGGTATTCTGTTAAAGCAGCCTGAATGGACTAAGACAGCCACTTTTAAACCTTCAACAGCTTATTACCCACCAGCTTTCCTAAGAGTTTTAATATGAACTCCTTTAGCATTCTGGTGAAGTCCACTAACCTCAAACTAATATTTTAAATGCATAAACAAATACATCAGATTACAAAGGAAAAATCTGAAAGAAAAATTTGATGAAAGCCAGACTTGTGGTATAGTACTAGATGTGTTGCTATTTCACTAAATGGCAGGTGGCAAGTCTAATAACTAATGTCACTTCACAATATTGTAGAGTAACATTTTGAGATATCTGCAATGATTGTAATAAAACATGGAATTATCTGTGATTTGGTGACAAAGCACAGGTAACGCTAATACTACATTCGCATCATTAGAGGTTAAGAGGAAAATATTAAAATTGTATTTTTACATTTATATAGAGATATTATGTATATTAATATTATATATAAATTATAATATCTATATCTCATGGGGTAGATATTTACCATTCAAGTCATGGATCCCTTGAATTCTAGAACCATGGGCCTAGAGAATAAAATTCAACTTCTCAACGTGGGATGCAAATTATTTCACAATTGAATGTCACACCACATGGGCTCATCTACAAACGCGCCCTTCGCCTCTGACCTGGCCAGGCTTCATCCAGACTCTGCTGCTGTTCTCTCTTTTCTTAGAGCGTTTATTTTAGAAAACTTGTCACTGTGTATTTTCCCTCTGTCCCTTGGAGATGTATGTAAATCTTCGTAAGAGCCTCTTGTCAGTTTTAGAGCCCAGGTGTGTCTTTCTCAAGGACCTGGGGACCGTCCCTCTGAAATGTGACATCAAGGGTGATAAGTGCCCCCACTCTGCAGTTGCCCTGGAGGACAGGAGCCGAGCTTCAGTGGCTCCAAGCCGTGTAACTACATCTTGTCTGGCAGCTGACTGAAGGGTTATGGGATTCAGGCAAACCCAGAGGGCCAAGGCCCCACACCCCAGCTCTTAAAAAGTCTCCAGCCCTTAGCCTGTATTCATTTTAAAACCTACATTTGGAATAAACACCTTAAGGAACATTTATATATATAAACAACACCCTTCGGAAGGACAGACTGTAACCCTGCATAAAGTCAGACTCAGGTGCAGAGAAATCCAGTCTTCAATCTCACCATCTCTGCAAACTCCTTGCACCTCTTCTCAGGAATTCAGGCCCAAACCACCTTTTGCCCTTAATGTTCTGATGGTGCAGCCATGTGCCAGGATCTACTCTGGCCAGGCCTGAGTGGTCAAGAGACAGGCACTACAAATTGTTGATATTTGTGATTTCAGACATATGACAGGGATACTAGCATAATTTAATTTGAGATTTATTTGAGTGTTGTTTCTTCTTCTTTTTTTTTTTTTGATGGTCGCCTAATCATGTGAAAGGTGCATCTGTAAACTTACAAATTGGATTTTAAATCACCACTGGCAACTCTGATGGATGGAAACTAAGAGGGAGAGGTCCAGAGAAGAACACTGCTATGATCCTCACAAAAGCTTCTTTTTTAATTTAAAGAAAGATGAATCTATATCTAGACAGATGAAGGGGACCAGAATTTGCCACCCCAAAATATGTCTTTGGCATGAGGATTATTTTGAGCTGGTTATTATTATTTTTTTAAGTTATTTTTTGGCTGCGTTGGGTCTTGGTTGCTGCACGGGCTTTCTCTAGCTGCATTGAGCGGAGGCTACTCTTCGTTGCGGTGCGTGTGCTTCTCATTGCGGTGGCTTCTCTTGTTGCAGAGCACGGGCTCTAGGCGCACTGGCTTCAGTAGTTGTGGCACGCGGGCTCAGTAGTTGTGGCTCGTGGGCTCTAGAGTGCAGGGTCAGTAGTTGTGGCACACGGGCTTAGTTGCTCCGCGGCATGTGGGATCTTCCCGAACCAGGGATGGAACCCGTGTCCCCTGCATTGGCAGGCGGATTCTTAACCACTGTGCCACCAGGGAAGTCTCTGGTTATTTTTAAGAAACTGCAGAAATGGGGGAATCTCTGAAAACAGAGTAGAGGTAACCTGTTTATAAGAGACATTTATGAATACATTTATGAGGGAACACTCCCTTTGTAAGGGTGTCCTTTCTCTGTTCCAGGAAGAGAAAGATGGCTAAACCTCTAGAAACTTATCAATGGAGAAGAAAAAAAGGCCTCAATCTGCACAGCAACTGTAAGCCTGTCTCCTCTGCTTTCCTGCTCACCTCCCCTGACTCCCCCCAGCTTCTGCCTCTTCAGCTGGGGTGGTGTTTAAGGTGGTGGCTTGGGCCATGCTGGGGAGTTAATCAGGTTCCCTGGGAATCTCCCCTGTATGCAGCAGGCATGCATGTTATTAACTTCTGATTTTCCACTGTTAATCTGCCTTTTTTTACAGGGGGTCTCAGCCAAGAACCTAGAAAAGCAGGGTCCCCTACACAAACATTTGTAGGAAAGGTAAAAATCTCAGTTCAGCATATGAATTTTCCTCAGTCCTTAAGAATGCATGACTTTGCATCTCTCTACCACCACCACCCAGAGTTCACTTTTCTTTCTGGGTTCTCAGTGTTCTGTTTGGGTTCTTTCGCATATTTCATATGTTCCTCTTTGACTCTGGATAAAGAGTCAAGTGGAGTCACGTGCACAGGAGCAGTTTAGTTATCAGTAAACCTGTGTTAGCGTCAAGGCCCGGGTCGGAGCTCACGGATGGGATTCCTTTAACTAGTAAGGCTTCAGAATCCGAGCCCTCAGACCCTGCTCTGTCCTCTTCCCAATGACAATGTGAAAGTTCACCTGAGCTCAGGAATCCTAGAGAAAAGTTGAGGTGAGGAAACCCACCCCCTTCCCTAACGCCTCTGTGTTTCAGAAAATGACTTAGTGCAAAGAACCACCTCCCCCAGGACTGAGATAAGAGTCAAGGTGCCCTTTGGTTACCTGTGACCGGACCTGACAAAATCCTCCAAATTCCCATGCTTTCCCTTTAAAAGGTTAGCTGAACTGTTTAGTCCTCAGTGGTCAACTGGAACAAAACTCTTGTAAGCCAAACTTCAGTTATGCTTTTCTTCCCCCTCAGGCCCCTAAACGTTGGCCCACCCTCAGCCTGGGCCACAGACAGGGTGGCCTCAGGGAAAGACCTGCTTTCACCCACATCCCCTCATGCCCCGCCTGGTCACTGCAGTCCCTACCCCCAGCCTCTTCTAGCTTTGTTTACTGCTCTCCATGAAGGAAAAGCCTTTTCCTAACCCTCGAGATGCTTGCTGATCTTATGGCTGGAGCCTTGTTCTCTCTATGGCAATAGACCTCTTCCCCTCTTGCAATAAATAATCCTTCCCAATAGAAGTCTCTTCTTACTAAATCTGAATTTGTTTTGCATTTGACACCAGTTATAGGAGCCTTTGGTGCTTCAGCCTCAGGAGGGAGAGAAGCCTCTCTGAGCAGCAGTGGAGAATCAGTCATTTTAAGTTGGGACGGGGCGGGGAGGGCTGGCGGGAGGGGGCAGTTCACACACAAAGGTACCAGGAAGGACAGGGTCCCAGAGGAGAATGCACCCACCGGCCGGGGCTTTCTGGCTGAAACGGGGTGGGGCTGGAGGCTGTAGGAGGGATGCAGCGGGAGCCCAGGCAGAAGGAAGGGTCCGGGAGGGTCTGCAGAATGAGAGGCAGCAGCAGCTGCACAGGCTCAGTGCCCGGATGCTGAGACAGAGACCGACGGATGGACCCGCGGTCCCTCACTTGTGCGGGAGACGGCTGTTGACTCCATCAGGCCTGCTGAGTCCTTGTGTAGGTACTGGAAAGAGCTACATCCGTGTTTGCTCAATGAAACTTGGGGTATTTTGAGAACAAGCAGATGCAGGAGAAAACTCTAAAAACAGGGCACAGGGTCCCCTTTTGTAGAGGAAATTTACATTTACGAAGAAAATGTACGTTTGCAGAGCTTTCTCTCCTCGTTAAATCAGCACAACAAGCCTGACTCAGCAACCCTTGTGAACCACACATTTCCTGCTTTTCTCCCCATTGCCACCTCCCCTTCCTAGAAGCCCCAAACCCTTCTCCTTTGTTTTAGCCTCAGATGGTACCTAAACCCGAGTTCTAACCACTCCTTTGAGTGACTCATGTCTGGGTTCTCCCAGGTGTCTGTGTGTCCGAGCGACGGGCATGTTAATGAACTTGTGCTTGTTCTCCTCTTGCTAATCTGTCTCTGGCCGGTCCCATCACCCCCACTGGAGAATCTCAGATGACACGAAGAACTGCCGACACGGCCGATCGTGTCACCAGGGGGGTGTTAAAGGCAGATGCCTGCGGGTGGGCAGGAGAAGTGAGGAAGAGGAGGAGACGCTGGGAGAGCTGGGGTAGACCATTCCTCCCAGAGGTTTCTTACAAAGTGGGAGCTGAAGGAAGATGCGGGTCATTAAAATTAAGTGTAAACAGGGGTGTGTGTGAGGGAGAGAGGAATTTGAGTATATTTGAAACACTAATGAGAAAGATCTGGTAGAGAAGTAGCAGCTGGAAATGCAATAAGGGAAGATGACTCCTGCCTTGACAGCCCTGACAGAGTAGAAAGAAACCTTCTAGAGCCTAGAGCCCGGGAGGGGTTGCCTGGAAGCAGGCGGAGCATTCTCTTGTCTCCAAACGGAGGACAAGCAGGGTTGCAGGCAGACCTCCGCGCTGGCCTGGGGGAAGCTGTCTCCCTTCCGCTGTTGTGTGTGTGTAAGCCTTTCCAGGAGGAAGTGATACCCTTGGCTGAGATGGAGGGGGATCGAGGTGAGACGGAATGAAAGACACAGACGGACCTAGAGAAATCCTGGCAAGGTCTCCTGTTGCATTCCTCAACCTGTACCACCCTCTCTTTTTTCTCCTACCTGGATTCCTATTTTAAGAGACCCAAATTCTAGAAACGTAAATTTATATTTTAAGTAACAACTGAAGTAACAAGGTCTAAGAGTTCTACACAAAATGTCATCCTCTTTCAGTAATAAAATATTAAATCTCTATTTTTCCAGGGTAGCCTATGAAATTAAAGAAATCAAGTGATTTTGCTGTGCTAAAAAAAGACTCCACTTTTGACATTTTCAACTTCATTTGAATTAACAACATTCAAGAAAAGGCCAGCTAAATTACTGTGTTTGAAATGAAAACTTTGAACTTTTTCACATGTCAAAAATGCTTTGATAATGGTAGATTCAAACTTTTGTTAGAGATCTCATATTTTGATGGTTTAAAAACACGTAAGGTTCATTCTCATTTTTTTTTCTGGCATAATTTGAACATGACTTGAATAGTACATAGAACCATTACTTTGAGCTGAGACAAGGCTTAAAGGGCACGAGAGACATGGTCAGACCCACTTCCACTGTGAACGGACTCCCTGCACCATAGTCCTGATGGGAAAATACCTACACGTGGCCAAGAGGAGCTACCTGATGATGGGGCCAAGGGCTTGAAGGTGGTGATGGCGGCCATTGGGGGGAGAGACAAGGGACTTCAGGTGAAGCAGTGACAGTGCATGGCTGACCCTGCTCCTTGTGTCTGTGTCCTGACTTGTGTGTACAACAGCCAAGACTCCACTCCACTCCCAATCAGAAAACTGTGCCCAACTAGAAATGACTCCAGCTGTACAAGCCTTTAACCGGCTAGGGAGGTTTACCCTTACAATTTACCTGTAAGAAGCATCCCTAGATGTGTTTTGACTCCTTACCTTGGTAAGTGAGTTTAAACCCTGGCCGGTTCTGCGAGTGGTCGCTGTAAAAGTGGATGAGCGTTTCATGAGTTGTGCTCAGCAAGGGCGCAGGCAGGTCGGGGCCACTGAACTGCCCCATCATCGGGCTGGTGTGGAAAGGTCCGTTTTGAATTTCAAGGTAGTCATGATTAGCTTCGGTAGAAAAATTCAGAAATTGAATATGTGCACCTATGAAAAAATATGCAAAATCAGTGGAAGTTAATATCAAATTTTATGATAATGTTTACCAATAGGGATTAAAACTGTATCAGTTTCCCCAAACAGCATCTCTCTAGGAGGCCGAGTGGAGCGCACACTTCGTGAATTACAATGATCCTTGGTTCAATTTCACCTCAGCTACCTACTAGCTGTGTGACCTTTGTCCATGTAGTAAATGCCCCTAAGTCAACTTATTTGTGAAATATGGGTGTTACCAGCATTGCATCACAGAGACATGCAGGTATAATTCTTAGAATGGTGACTTATATCCATACATATGGCAGTGATTTTGTCCAGCTGCTATCATAATCATTACAACCAGAAACACAAGGTTGTAATCGTATGTCAAATCATCCTTAATTTGTGGCTTTATCAAGGAAGAAGCCAATACAGATCTAACAAAATGCAACAATCTTTAAAAGTGGCTTTTAAATGGAAGGGCATACCACTGCACAAGAAATTTCTTAGTTTGGTAAGTGATTGTTTCAATTGTGTAGTGCCTGCAAAACAAATTACTGATGTTTGCAAGAAACTCACTCGGATCAACCCCACTCTAGCTCTCACAATTCAATCTAACAGCCTGGCACAGGGCAAGATACCAAGACTGTCTGAAGGACCCATATTGCTAGCGTCATACTGATCTGTGTCTCAGATAAACTACAGTGATAACTTAGAAGAAAATCAAAATCAAAATAATTTAGTTATTTGCTATGGCATTGTGGTATTTTTGAAAATTTAATTGACTACTGTGTCTGAAATATTTTAATTCACTTTCAAGTTTATTTAGAATGCCAAAGACATTAGCTTTTGCATAAATCCAGGCAATTAAGTTAGATCTGTAAAGCCTAAACTGAGAATACCAACAGCTATTGTAGATCATTCTCTCAACATATGAGGAAAGCTTTACTTTGTGTTATTCTTCTCCTGTTGATAGATAAAAAGAGCTTTATTTTTTTCCTTTTCATCTAATATATTTGACATGTTTCCTAGGTTTTAGGATATTAAAATTATCATATTAAAGATCATGTTAACATGGATTACCTTACTTAAGTGTAAATACCTAGAGAATTTAAAGCAACATATCTACTTAGTATTGATGGAAAACGCAGGTATCAAAAGCCTGAATTCAGTAAAATAAAAAAAGAAGAAGAAAAGCTCATGCAAAGAGTAATAGGGAAGAACAACCTAAAGGTACTCAATAAAATTTAAAATCATCCAAGAAACACAATTTTACCAATTATGAAGAAAACCTTGTGAGGAGGAACAAAAGAGTAAATAATGGCCTTTCTGGTTGGGCAGAGTGTAAGGCCACCTATCACGCTTGGGGTTCAGTTTATCAGGTAATCACTGTTATGACCATCATTTCACAGGTGAGCAAACTAAGGCTCAGAAAGGCTGGGTGTTATGTCCCGTGTACCACAGGGAGACGCAGAGTTGGATGGACACCAGCTCCAACTGACAGAGCCCTCACGTTCTCTGGTTTAGCATGAAAACGTGCTAGTCAAAAGCTAATGATATCACCATGTTAAAAATATTACAATTTTTTTGGAGAAAATAATTTTGTATTAAAATTGTTCAACCTAGTTTGATAGAGAAGATTGGAAGAAGTAGAATGTGGTATACTTCACGAAGAGACCGAGAGAGTGAAAAGCAGGAGAAAGACTTACAGTGAGACATCTTTAACAAGGCAACCAGACTTCGGAATCCTTTTTGGAAGGAGTAATTCAATTTGTAACATATGGTCCAAACATATGTACTGGCGGCACATGAGCAGCCAGAGAAGGAACAGCCCAGCCTGTGGCCGTCCTGCCCATTCTAATACTAGGCACAACAGACAACCAACATGGAAAAAACCTATAAATTTAAAACATTTCTGCAAATATTAAAAAGTGTTGAAGAGACATCAGTGAGCTAATTCATTTTCTCCTAAATCCCAGTAAATACGTTTGGTCAAAAGAAATTTGGAAGCAAGAAAAGAAGAAAGAGAGAGAGAAGGATTGAGAGAGATAAAGATAGAGAAAAAGAAAGAGAGAGAGACAGGGAGAAAGCAAAGAAGGAAGGAAAGCAGGCAGGAAGGAGAGCAGGCAGGGCTAGTGGTCCCCAGCCCTTCAATTCTGACCTGTCTCCTGTGACAGTTGAACCTCTTCCTAAGTCACGCATCAGTATCTGATCTATTCCCTCACCCACTGCTGAATTAAATACAATTCTCTTTTGTGGCCTGGTCCACAAATCTGATAAGAAAAAGAGGTTTTTTTAGCTAATTAATAAACTATACTATTGGATTTCTTTTTTTTGGTGGCTACATCAAGGCCACGGAACCCCTGTGGTCTACAGAGTTTCATAAATACCCGTCACATTCCTCACCAGGAGGAAGAACACAGAAGCTGACACAATAACAATCAAAAACGAATGTTGAATTACTGACATTTCTATTTATGTCCTAAAAGTACCAGATAGGATGTGAAACTAGGGCAAGATTAGAACACTTAAAAAACATATTCTCTTTTTAGGTATAAAATCAAACAGCAGGGAAATGGCTTAAAATAGGCTCATTTCAGATAAGCATATGCAGAGTCAGACGTATTCATCCAGAGACGCATTTTGAAATTCACAGAATGACCCAGTCAAGAAAGAAATGAGAGACAGCAAGCAGATCAAGGGGCAAAAAAAAGGAAAGCTGGCCAATATCTCCAAAGCAAAGGAAATAGTGACCGTGGCCTTTTACTGATTTGGAATTGAACTTGAAATGGAAATGGAATTATGACAATTATAATTTTATGAAAAAAATTAGCATATTAAGCAGGATAAAGTATCCAGCCACATATCAAACTACCTAATACATATCAGGAAATAGAACCAAGCCCAGCTCTAATCTGGTTTAGAATGGAATTTTTAGCTATCTAATTTTCAGCAAATTGTGTCCAGTTTGACATCATGAAGCCAAAATGAAGGGATTAAAATAAGCGTAACCTAGTTATTCTTTTCTTATCTCACAGAATACCAAAAATGTGTCATTGCAACAAGAAAACCAGTCTGAATGCCCATCTTGGGTGGAATTTACACCGATTGTCATTACACACTGAAAATTAAGTGACAGTAAAAGGCACCTGCAGAAAAAATTTTGACTTTGGATTTTGACAAAACTTTGAATAGTAACCTGACCATGGCTTCAGAGTTAAACTCTCGTCTCTTAGTTGATAGAACCTGTGAATAGTAAAGTGCTCTATTTTATATCTTCTGTGCATAATAAACATATAGCAAAAGAGTTAATAGTTTTAGAATTCCGTGGATAGTCTAAGGAGTCTTTTACATCCTCCTTACACTTCTAGATGGTTTAAAGGCATGGCCAATTTGGACCTCATGGTGTGCGGTATAAGTGCAGTGGGTTTTAAATATAAAAAGCAATTATACGCCAATAAAGATGTTAAAAAAAAAAAAAGGAATGGTAAAGTAGAAAAACTTGATTTCATTTCTGTTAACTATGCCTTTAGAAATTTTCAAGAAAATAGAGACACAAGTTCTGTGGTGATTGAGCTCATGCCAAAGCCACACAAAACAGCAACCCAAATTTGTGGAAAGGAAAGAAAACAACATAGAAATCATTAGAGCATTTGGCTTAGAAACTAAAAGCAGTTAACAGTTAAGTAATGCCTTCTCCATATCAGGCGTTTGCATTACTTCCGAACGGCTGTCGGAGAATGCTATTTTATTGTATTCGTTTTAAAGATAAGGGACAAAGGTTCAAAAACATGTTGATAACTTGGGCAAATTCATACCATCAGTCACTGACAGAACTAGGATTTCTACTCAGCTAACCTCAGAGCTCAGACATGAGGAACCACCATCTACACTGCCCACTCCTTAGACAAAGTCCCTTGATTGCAGGCCCTCACAGAGGCTGGATGCAGGAAATAGCTGCCGGGTGGATGAGTAATTAGCACGGGGAGACCAAGGTGGCTTTCACGTGATGCCAGAGCAACCAATCATTTTGTCTATTTAATTAAGCTATTGACTGGTCCATGCGTGTGGGACGGAAGAAGGATTAATCAGAAGAATTATTTGACGGAGCTGGTAGCTGCTTAACAAATGGGTCGGATATCTATCAGGTGGTCCCACGCATATTCAGTCGTCTGGAAAGATCCAAAACACAGCAATAAAATCCTCCATGAATGAAAGGCATCTAACCTATTTTTTTTCAAGAAAAGGCACTGATGTCTCATATTCTGGATAGGTGCGTTGTTCAGGGTGGCAGGGGGAATTGCAGTCACCTCTACAGTAATTATTAGTACAATAATCCTTAACACCGTGAGCAACCCAAACCCAAACTGACAATCCAGGAAACAGGAATGTACATGCCTCTTCCCTAAATTTAAATGTATAATTTCATGTTTAGAAGTATATTTATAGATTATAAAATTTATCACAGACAAACCTGGTGTGGTACTTAAATTTAATCTGTAGCAAATTATTCCGAAGCATAACTATATCTATTCTAAAAGGCTAGGGACAGTCATACTATTTTGCAGGTAGTTAGGATTTAAGACATAAGGTTTCTTATTGCTTATTCTTCAAGATGCTTTTTAAAGCCCAATACTAGGCAATATCACAGATTTTAAAGACAAATAATTTTAATAGTAATATTTCATAAATATTTTTAAAATTTTGACCTTTCTTCAAATAAATTTTTTTAGGTTCATAGATCATGATCATGAGGTCAGACAATCTAACTGTTCTTTTTTTTTTTTTCCTGAATTACTGTCTTGCATATTGGTTTATCAGTGAGTGAGCAACATACGGAAATATGCCAAACAATAGCCTTCTCAAATCACAGGACAGTAAAGTTGGGAAAATAAATTAATAAAATGTGTATATCCACTCATGAGTAAAATGTTTCTAATGAGGTTTGAAAGAAAAGTGGGAACTATTTGCAATAACAATTTAAAAACCAGCTAGCTTTTTGCTGCTGTTGTTTACGACATGCCAAGCCCGGTACTAAATTTCTCGCCCGAGTTGTTCTGGTGAATCCTCATGTAACCCTGTGTGGTTATTTCCTTTTTAGAGGTGAGGAAAACGAGGTTCCTGGAGGTTCACTCAGTGCAGTAGCCTGAGTGAACTATCACTACTCGCCTTATAAGCTTGTGACCCTCAAGATGCTAAGACCCTGTTGGAACCTCCTGGGTCACCTACAACTCCGATCCTGACACCTGACTCCAAACACTGAACCAACCATGTCCAGATCTTCAGATCCCCAGGGTGAGAAAACAGACCAGGCTTTGAGGATAGCTGAGCCAATGTTGGTTAAAGGCAAAGGCTTCTGTTCCGTCTACCACAGAGCACAATTACGGCCTCTATGTTCAGAGAGTTCAGGGTTTAAAAAACAAAACTAAAAAACCTGGAAGAAATAGAGTGCCTCTGTGATCCTTCTGTGAACTGTCTCCCCTTTTTTATCCCCACACTCTGGCGGCCCCTTCAAGAACTCAGTGGACATGAACCTCACGTGTGTTCTCCACAGTGTGGGGGGGTCCCTTCCATGCTCTCCCCTTGCCCTGGTGGCCTCACTCCCACCGCCCTCTCGGCGGCTCTCAGCTGAGCAGGTGGGCCCTCTCTTTCCTGCTGCCCTCCTGGCACAGATTCTTAAGGCAAGCGCTTTGAAAACATAAAAAATATAATCCTCTTCTAGGGCAACAATTTCCACTTATGCTTATGTTCATTCATCACTCAACTAACATTCATAAGTACTCAATTACTCTGAGACATTCTGGGACATTCTGTGAGTATCTAATTTGGCACCCCTATCATACTGTGTACTTTTGAGAAAATCACAGGTGGGGAAAACCCAAATTAATGAACTAAAATATAAGGACATCATGAGGCAGACAAGGAAAGGCATGATAGGGAATCAAAATTTCACAAAGACTGTGAATTTCTGAAGCAGGCCAGAATGGGATTTTAGTGTACATAACAATTAAAATTATGAACTATTTAAGGTAGGTAACCTGAAAGTTCATAACTAAATATGATAAAAAGCCATTTTCATAAACGTAAATCAATGCAAGTTATAACAACAAAAATTTATAGAATACTAGAATGAGTCACAACCTGAGAAAAACCTTAAAAATTGTTCAAAAGAAACTACCACCATTACTGAATTCCAGTGATACATTATAAAAGACAGTGTTATAAATAAAGAGATTGATAATTGAATTAGGGATGCTACATTTTGCACTTCATGTGCCTACTGTATCATCATTCAACTAATTTAATTTGCCTTGAAAAGTCTTGCACGGCTGAATTGATTTTTCAAGTAACTTTCTGTTCTCAAAGTTATTCTGCCAAAGCTTTATTTAAATCTGTAAGCCACTTTCAATTAAAGACACAGTTATGTCAACAGAATAGGCCCATTTTTCACTCAGCCTAATTCTTTCCAAGATAAAAATTAAAAAGTTGAATTTTGAGGAATTAAAAAGTGTCTCACTCACCGTAGCCAGTGGGCAAGGCGATCTTCCAGGTGCAGTCCAGGTTGCTGGGGTAGGTGCCCGGGAACCCCGGGCTCAGGATCACGCCCCCCATGCTGCTCAAGGTCCCCCCGCAGGTCGCTGTAGGCCAGACAAGGGGAGTTGGTGCTGTGTGTCATCGTTTTCCAGCAAGGACAATTCACTCCCCCCGCTCTATGGGACCATGCTACCGAGAAGCAAGGCTTCAGAAACGAATTTGCACCTCATTTCAGCACATACATAATGTGATGCCCTTTAGTTATTTGTGGGTCTAGTTCTCCCTCCTGAGTGTCCACTGCTGAAGGACAAAGACAGGTCTTCAGTTTATCTACTTCTGGTCCACAGAGGCTCCCAGTAAAGCTTGGTCAATTTAATGCATTTTGGTCAGGCATCCGATTGATTTTCAGGTTCTGAGTCATCATCAATATTCACGCTTTTAAGTCAGGACAACTATCATTGTCCTGGGAGAGAGAGAAGGGGGTCTCGATGTTGGGTGCACCTCCTGTCAAACAAGGATGATAACCTAATTCCTTGAGTACTTAGTTATCACTGTATGTGATCGCATTCTTTTGTTCATCTCAAAAGACAAGAACCATTGGATGGGCGTACAAACAGAGCCCCCAAAAGCTGTGTATCAATCTTTTTTCCTTTGTGATATTTAAAAAACTCCATCAATGGGCTTCTCTTATTTTACATCTGTCCAATGATCCCACCAAGATTTTCAGTATAACCCTCAAGTTTCAGCCTTCTTCCCGGGGCTCATCTGTCCACCATCATTTGGTAGCCTGACTCCTGCCTCCTGCTGGGGAAACCCCTCCATGCCAGGCCCTTTCTTATGGTTAAACAGCACATTCAAAGAGTTTTTGGTACAATGGTATGGCTAAAGAACAAGGTGCTTTTTTTTATAAAAGAGCCAGGGATCTTGGGGTTTTAACTGGGTTTATATATCTTATTTTATACAGATTCCTGATATTTTGGTGAGAATATATGGGATTTTTACTCCAGGGCACAGGCCATGTCCCGCTGGAGGGATACCATGATGCAGGGAATGCCAGCTTGGTGCAGGGCCCTGGCAAACGGCTTGGCTACCTTGAGGCTTGTCATGATGTTCAATTTAGTTAATATCCGTTAAGCTCTGGGAATGATGCTTGACACTCAGTAACTTGTAGAGAAGTGTTTTGCTGTAAATTGTCTTCATTAGTACTATTATTAAAAAAAATCAGGACTTGAGATTTCTAAGAACTTATCAGTAAAATAGTATCTCTTCATGGATTTCTAGTCCTAAAATCCCCCAGCTTGGATTAATCTAAAGCTAACAGCTAAAAAAACTTTCAATCTCTCAAATAAGTCTTTGAAATTTATTGTGAGATGTTTGTGAGTTTTCCAATGAAAAAACTTTCTCTATACCTTGTAAGGAATTAGGAGCAAGCAAGTGTTATGGAAGGTGATGCATCTTTGACATCTGCTAATATATGAAACATGTAAAATAAAAGATACAATTAATTATATTTGGCTAATATAGGTAAACTATTCAAATAAAACATTTCCTCACATAATACAGAGTGTCAGCAATGACATATCATTTGATTGAATACCCACTGTGAGTTGATTTTATTTCAAAGCTTAAAATATTTGAATTCCCACGTTTAAGGGAAAGCTCCTCATTTAAAAATACACAGGGAGACGGATGTTCTATGCCCGAATCCCTGTCCCAGTGAGTCCCTCCACAGGGCGGCTGCCTTGATATCAAATACTTTTTGATATAAAATACTGTCCCTCCAACTTCACATCACTTATTGGTACTTCTCAATTTTGTTTCTGGAAATGTGATTTTCCTGAGGCTAAAGGTGTACACAGAACCCTTCTCAGACTCTCAGACCAGCTACATTCATTCTTGCCATGATTTAATCCACTGGCTTCTGATATGCATGTGCTGTGCGTTTAGTGCCTCGAGCTAGCAGTCTTGCATCTAATCCCTGTCGGTTGGTCCAGAGATGCTGGAAAAGCTGAGGAACCACATCCAGGGGGAGAAGGTGCTTGTCCAATCCAATAATGGCATTATTATGTTATCATCATGTAACAAATGTTTGAAAGGAATTTAAAAGTGCATCTTTGAAGCTCAAAAGTGGCTCAAGGAGATCACCATTACGTTACTGATAATCTGCACAGAGACCCAATGATGGAAGGCATGTCCATACCAATGCAAAGGGGAGACGGGTAGTTCCAACGACGAACAGTCCCTGGCATACAGGAGATGTGGGAACGGCCCTGTTCAAGAGAAAATGAAATAAAACTCACATAACTGAACATAGAGTATTTAAGGCTTAAATGTTTGTGAGAATATCTGTACTTTCTTTGGTTTTCCCTTTTTGATTTAATTACAAATGCAAAAAAATCAGAACTCATGAAATCTACTAATGTGTGTTAATGAATCTCATATTTGGAATTAAAATAGAAAATAAAATCCATAATCACTGTGTTTCTTGTCACTGAAATCAAAATCTTGTAATGTCCCCTTCAACGGTCTTTATTTCTGCCAGGATGCTTCCCTAATGCTTACAATGTTGAACTGAATTGGTCAAAGTAAGTCTTTTTTTTAATCATCAAAAGTTACAGCTTTTGGTCTGAGAGGCTGAAAATGATTAGGAAATACTAGGTATTGATCTGAAGGGCGATATGTCAAAGGTAAGTAATCTGCTCATACAAAGGTTAACTTTCACGGTTGCCTACGGTTCACGTGCAACTCACATGACCTTTACGGTTCAGCAAAGAACTGGGTCAGTTCTTCCTTTATTGGAGAAAAAGGGAGACTTAATATTCATTTTATTATCAGACAGCCTCACAGCTGTCAGATTAACGTGTCTGCGATGAAATTAATCCTCATCATTCAGGGTCTCTTTATCCTCTAAATATATAAAGTTTTCAACTTTCAACCTTCAAAAAATCTGTCCTATTATTACTCTTTTAAAAATTAAACAGCAGCAGGTTAAATTCTCAGTGTTTCGTGCTAAAATCTCTTTTAAGATGAAAGAGAAGGTAGTGAACGGGCACCTCTGTGTGCAGACTATTCATTTTTACTTTTTTCCTTATTGTGACTTGGTGGTTTTATGTGCCATGCATACTTACCCTGTGAATTTCCATTTGCCAAACAAAATTGGCATAGAGGCAGTTGAAAAACAAATCTTTAATTCATGTTAAATAATCCCAGCCGTATTGGGAACGCATCAAACAAGAATTTGCACTAAGGCAGTTATCAATGACAAACCGATTCCCCAAGCTTAGGAAGGTTTCATACTCAATTCATGTGCCACAAAACTCATTTTCTCCTACTTCCTAATATTCTTAAAAGTTGTTACAGTAAAGGAAGACTACACTTATACTTAAAGAAGACACGCAGGATAATGCTTTTCCTGCCAAATTTCATGCTCTGTATCTCCTCATTCTCTGATCTATTACGTTATCTTTAATAAATTTCTTTCTGAATTTTGGACGAACATAAAGTACAAAAGCCTTTAAAGATATTTATGGAAGACTACCAATAAAATGGTCATTTATTACCAATCTAGGTCACATTCTGCTATTGATTTCAGCAAAGACATTTCATGTTAGTGATTCCAGCTGAAATTTTTATAATGGATCCAAAACAAGACAGGAATTTGTGTATTTATTTACTAGCTTCAAATGGGAATTTTCGTTTTTTATCTTTTAAAAGAAAAGTAAAACAAATCTAGAGAGAAGGAAATCATTAATCATTCAGATATCCGGGACTGACATTTGATGTGTCCTGTCTCTGCCACTTTATGCCTGAATCTCACTAGGCAGATGCATTTATAGACATTTGTACGTAAACCATAAAAGGAACAATGCTTTTCATGAATAATATGTAATTTATGCATGCTGTCATTCCAAATATACTAATGTGTTAGCAAAATTCCCAATTGTTAGCAACTTTTTAAAAAAGTCCAGAATCCTTTTTAACTCATGTGAATGAGAGGCAGTCACAGCTTGTAAACTCAATGCTTGAGACTGTTATAAAGAAAAAAAATTCTTAGTTTGCATTTGAAAACCAGAGCTAAGTGGCCTGACTGGATTCTACAGATGTGTGTCTGTGGGCTTTTATCTCTAAGCAGCATATTAAACAATTCATTGTAAGAAATGTCTTTACTAAATCACCCTTTCTAGTTTCTTCTCCGAGGGCTATAGAAGTCTTCCTGACGAAAGGATGCTGACAGGAACTGCAAAGTGCTGTCATAAACGTGTAGAAAGATGAACACACGTGAGTGAGAGAAAGTGCTAACGTGTGGGGATTTGGAAGAGGAGAGAGACAACATGATATTTACATGGTTTAAGTCAATTTATAAAGAAGTAAAAAAAAACCCAAAAAGCATAAAAACGGCTTGTCAGTATAGAGTAAGGTATTCCTCTAAATGAAACCCCTGGGATGTGACTTATGATTCTTTCTGCTGTAACCCGTGAAACAGGAAGTTTCTTTCTTAAAGAATCAGTTAAAATGGCCTCGACGTGCTTGGTTAAAAGCTTGTTTCCATGGAAGAAGTTTTGGCA
Organism: Eubalaena glacialis; assembly: GCF_028564815.1. NCBI lineage: Eukaryota > Metazoa > Chordata > Mammalia > Artiodactyla > Balaenidae > Eubalaena > Eubalaena glacialis. The sequence goes on along the minus strand of NC_083735.1, from coordinate 9,912,850 downwards.
AAGCTTCTGCAGTAACTCCTGTTCTACTTTCCAAGTCTCTGCCCACGTTTCTGCAGAGTCAAAGCGATTACTGTGATACCCACCAAGATCTATGAATGCAGGTTGTAGGTTGTTTTGATGAAGGCGGCTTTATATGCCGATGTTTGTTTATAATAATAGCTATACTGGCTTTCGTCTGCTGAGGTGTGTTAGGTGTTTTACTGATATTTTCTCAAACTTAAGACCGAGGCTGATTTCTGCAGGTGGTCCCTCCAGATGTGCCAGCTCGTCTGCCCACCCCCTCCTCTCAGGCACTGGCTCACTCCCCTTCCCCATTAGGGAAAGATGTGCCCCCAGTGCCACACCATGAGGCTGACTGAGAGTAACACAGGTTCTGCACGCGAAGCACTTGGCGGGCAGGCCATCAGCTTCCAGCGTTCGCCGCTGCTGCTCTAACTGGTCTCAGTTCTGCAAGGTATTTACCCCAGCACCCAGAAACGGGGCTATAAGCAATGCTGTCACTGCACTGCTGCATCTGTGAAACTTCTCTCTGACGAGTACTGCAGCTTTTATTTAAGTCACTTACAGAATACAGCTAAACATAAATGTTCTTGAAATACTATCAGCTTCAGTGCTGTAATAAACATACAGCAAAAAGTACTCTATTACCTGAATTAACTGAAGTGTAGAAACCTAAGTAGGCTTAAATATGTCTGTTGGACTTTGGAATATACATGTTTAGATTTCAGTATTCATTGTTGGTAGGGAGAATTATATGTGGATTATGCTAGAGGACACAGATAAACTGTTCTGGGAGTATGCTTATTTGTGGCTAACCCAGAAAACAAATAACAGAAACATGACTCATGTTGCTATACATTGGTTTGTAAAATGTTTATTAAAACTTTACATACACAAATTTAATAAAAAAAATAAAAGACTATAAAAACTTCTGGGGGCTTCCCTGGTGGCACAGTGGTTGAGAATCTGCCTGCCAATGCAGGGGACACGGGTTCGAGCCCTGGTCTGGGAAGATCCCACATGCCGCAGAGCAACTGGGCCCATGAGCCACAACTACTGAGCTTGTGCACCTGGAGCCTGTGCTCCACAACGGGAGGGGCCGCGGCAGTGAGAGGTCCGCTGGCCGCGATGAAGAGTGGCCCCTGCTTGCCGCAACTAGAGAAAGCCCTCGCAAAGAAACGAAGACCCAATACAGCCAAAAATAAATAAATTAATTAATTAATTAAAAAAAACAAAACAAAAACAAACAAAAACTTCTGCTTAACATTTCTTGAAAAGCATTTAACCCTATTATTTGCGCACCATATTTACCTGGCACACAAGTAGGCACTTGAAGATTTACTGAACTAAATCATATGAACAGTTTGCAATGCAGGACAAGCATGGGACTCAGAGCCAACCCAATGATCGGGTTGCCAGGAGAGGGCTGTTAAGGAGACTGTGTCAATGCTCTGTCCCTTAGAGTTTTATCTAGTTATCGGGAGAATATACATTTTGAAATAAAAGTATTATGAAAACAATATGCTCAACCTTAAAAGGACGCTTTATCATTTAGAAGCTATTACTGCATCATCATTACATTTACCTGTATGCATGGCTTAATATGACTACTTTGATTCACAAACTGAGTGAGAGAAACTAGATTAGGTCTCTGGGTGCAAATCTAGGGCTTTGTCTTAAGTGAGCTGGCTGAGGATTACCATGCTGAGCCCCTCTACTACCAAAAGCTCAAATAAAAAAATAAAATACCTGCAGCGTGTACCCAGGCTCGCACTGAAAGGACAGCACATCGTTCACCATGTATCGGTCTCCTGTCTTGATGCTGTTGCTGGGAAGGGCTGGCTCTTGGCAAGCAGCAAGACCTACGGCTGGGGAAACGTAAAGAAAAACACAAGTTATGTAAAATGAACAATATTCTTATCATTCGAATAGCAAAATAGCGTTTTCTTATGGCTCTTCTCCTACAGAAATGAACAAAAACTCTCTCCCTTGTTTGTCTACCAAGAAGACATTAACTTTCAATCAGTTATGAGCTAAATCTTAAATATTAATTTATTTCGTTTCCATTGTGTAATGAAATTTCTTTAAAGAATAAAATTTGTTACTTCCACATTTAGTGTAAAACACTCCAATTCCAACGCATACACATTTTAAAAGGTCTTTAAGGAAACTGTTTCCTATTATATGCAAATCCCCATGATATGGCTCTCTTGCTTTTTGTTTTTCTAGCATAATTAGCAGTCTTTTTGAAAAATTCTAAGTGTGAATCCGGGAATTCTATCCTTCTGGAAAAACATAATATGAGAACAAATATTTTATATTCAATCTCTCTCTCTCTCAATTAAAGACAACAAAAAAAATTCTCATGAACAGTTTGTTCTTTAGGTAAAAAGGACCAATATTTACAGGCCCTAAAGCTGTAATCAGGCACTTTCCTAGATGGAATTGCCTTTAGTTAAGACACTAACAAAATTTTTTAAAATGCATCATATAATATTGGAATTCAGCTTAGAATATCAGATCAATGAATGCCAAGGACCACTTAACATTGATACTTATTTGTATAAGCCCTTATCATATGAATAATCAAAATATGTATCTGTGGTATTTTATAGAATCAAAAATGTATTTGAAATGGTGCTAAAGATTTGGTGATTGCTAATAATCTTCCATGATTCTAGTATCTTTTTCTCACATCCCAAGTTACCAAGCACTAATAGGTTATCCAGGGTGAGAAATGGGAGAGAAGGACTTCTTCAGAGCAGACCAGCTTAAAATCCTACACGTGCCCTTGGACTGAGACTTTGGTTCTTCTTCTCTTCATTAACATGAAGGAACTAATCAGGTTAACTAACTGACTGGGACTCTGAGTAACGGGGCGGGGCTGGGGGAGGGGAAGATTGTTCTTCCAGGACGTGAAGGCAGGTCTATGCAGCCACACAACTGTGGGTCCCAGTGCACAATGAGGCCGCATGCTGCCTGCCCTGCCCTCAGGACTGCGTCCACACCTGTGGGCACCCGCTGCAGCTGGCACATCCCCTCTGCTCGTGTGCATGCTCCACTGTCCCCATCAGACTTCGAGGTCAGAGATGAAATTATTAAGAATTTCCAGATGGGCAACAGCATGCATGGGATGCCTCTGAGAGCAGGAGCTGGTGTCACTCCACGCGGTGCCAACTCACGAGGCAGCCTTGGGGTCTGGACAGGCAGCACTTGGAGAAATCAAGGGACAGGCAGTCCCTTGGAGACAAGGGACGAAGACAGTACTGCTTGCCAGTCACTCTCCTGGCTGCCTCACGTTGCTCTAATCCTCACAAGAACCTTAATGTAGACTCCGGTGTCTGACATTAAGGTCAAGGCAGAGCAAAGTGAGATGGGCAGGCCGAGGTTCCCAGGTGCAGGTGTGCAGACCCACCTGCCCACCTGGGTGAGCTAACAGTCAGTTTCCTCCACTGCCCTGCTTTTCAAAGTATGGTAAGTGTGGGAGCCTGTAAGAGATGCACACTTTGGGTACCCCAGAACTATTGGACCAGAATCTGCCTGTTAACACCATCCCTGGTGATTCTTATGCATTAAAGTTTGAGAATCACCAGTTTGCCTCACTTTACCCCGGAACCTGAGAAGATGAAACAGAGAGGAGTCTTTATTTCTCATCATCAGTGAGATTGTTCATTTGAGAACATCATGCTATAGAAATTACACTGGATGGGCACCAGTGTATATAAACAGGATAATTTCAATCCATGAAACACATGGATTCTGTCTGGGATGAGCAGGTGTGAGGTGTAGCATAATGTTTTTCTAAGCTGAAATTGATGTTCCTTAAATGGCTATACACTAAAAACTATAAAACACCATATGCATTAACTGGTGATATTTTTCATTCCTAGTACAGAATTTTAAGCCATTTGGGGCTTTTCATAGATGATAAAATTGCTAAATATGGAAAAATACCATCATTTACACCTTTAACTTTTTTTATTGATATAAATCTAATTTATCTCCCTCTCCTTTATAACTTTAGAAAATAAACTGCAACTATATTTCAATTTCACCTTTTTTTTCCCATCACAGATTGGCATGAACTCCTACTGTATATCATTTATTTTTTATTTGACCCTAAAAAAATACATTTAAAATACTTTTGCCATAAAATTTCTAACTACAATTTAGAATACTAAAAAGATAAAGATACTTTATGATTTTGAAACACATGATAAACATGCATTTTTTTGTCCAATATTTAGAGCAGGATAAGCAGGACCTTTGTAGATATAGTTAAACTAAGTTCGAACATTTTTTTTTTCAACTTATCATTGTCCTCATTTCAACTGGCATTGTGTATGGTTTTCAAACTTCACAATTCAAAAAAAATATGTTGTTCTAACTGGACAGCTTAAAACAATAATGAATATAATAATCAAAGAGAGAGGAAAGCAGACCAAATGGAGAGAGCAATAGAGTTGGGTTATTTGGCAGCTGCAAAGAGGTCGAAGAACAGATTTGTAGAAACATGAGCATTAGGTACATGAGAGGTCATCATAAACACTATAGGGAATATATTGGCTACTCCTTCATTTTGAAATGAAAAAATTTGTCGAGTACATTGTTCATTGTAACCAATTAAAGAACCATTCCTTTGCATAAGCACACCCTAAGACAGAAGTGTTGTTCACAATCTCTGTAAACCCATAATCCAAAAATTGTATTAAAGGTCAGACAATGTGCTGGAAAACAGGTGAAGAAAGAAATCACAACTTCACCTAGGGAGACCTGATGGGAGGATGACAATAGATGAAGTAAATGTCAAATGTCATGATCACATAGATCTAAACCTACATGTGTCACCCTGTACACTCAGACTTCTATACAACATTGTTCAATGTCCACACATCTTCTTGACATCAAAGAGTAGCTGTAAAGAAAGCCCCTTTAATTAAGAAAAAGTATCCAAAGAAAAGAAACTACTTTTTTATTCATTGTCTAAGAATTTTAGTGTATATGTGGAGCTAAAAATATTTTCTCTTACCTGTCAACTGTTGGCTGGTTCAGTCCACATAATAAATGCTATTCTATTCCTTCGATTTAATAGATCATAAGGTCTCATTAAAGCATAGGGATTGTGTGTCCAGTGTCAAGAGAAGCAATCCCACGAATTTGGGGGGGGGAGTAGAATTTTTAAATGTGATTGAAGTTATTATTAGTTTAAAACAGATTGTTATAACTTTAAGACGTTTTATGTAATTGCAGTTGTAACCACAACAAAAACATCTATCTAATACACACAAAGAGAAGTTATGTCACTACAAAAAAATCAATGAGACAAAAAAAAATGGAGTAAGAGGAAAATAGAGACAAAAATGCTATAAGACATACAGAAAACAAAGACACAGATTGGCAGAATGGATTAAAAAAAAGTTCCAGGCATATGCTATCTACCATTTACTCATTTTAGATCTAAGTACACATGTAGTCTAAAAGTGAAAGGACTGAAAAAGATATTTCATGCAAAAAGGAACCTAAAGAGATCAGGAATGGCCATACTTAGAATAGATTTTAAAACAAAAACTGTCACAAGAGACAAAGAAGGACATTATATAATAATAAAAAGGGTCAATTCACCAAGGAGATATAACAATAATAAATATATATACACCTGACACTGGAACTGCCAAATAAGTGAAGCAAACACTGACAGACCTGAAGGGAGAAATAGACACAAACACAAGAATAGTATGAACCTTCAATATCCCACTTTCAGTTATGGATAGAAGAGCCAGATAGAAGATAAGGGACAGAAGACTTGAACAACACTAAAGCCCATTTAGACCTAAGAGATATACACAGAATACTCCACCTAAAAAAGCAGAACACATATTCTTCTCTGGTGTACATGGAACATTCTCCAAGATAGGCCACATATTAGGCCACAAAACACATCTAAACAAATTTTAAAAAACTGAAATCACACAAAGTATTTTCATCAATCACTTTAGAATGAAACAAGAAATCAACAGCAGAGGGAAAAAAGGAAAATCCACAAATAGGTGGAAATTAAAGAACTCAATCTTAAACTCAACCAATAGGTCAAAGAACAAATCACAAGAGAATTTAGCAAATATCTGGAGACATGAAAACAAAAACACAACATATAAAAACTTACGGGATGCAGTAAAAGCAGTACTAAAAGGGAAGTTTATAGCTGTTAATGCTTACATTATAAAAGAAAAATGATCTCAAATAAACCACCTAACTTTATACCTCAAGGAACTAGAAAAAGAACAAACTAAACCAAAAGTTAGCATAAGGAAGAAAATAATAAAGATTAGAGGAGAAGTCAATAAAATAGAGACTATGAAACAATGGAAAACATCAACAAGACCAAAAGTATTTTTTTTCAAATATCAACAAAATCAACAAACCCTTAGATAGACAGAGAAAAAAGTTTTAAAAGACTCAAATAATTAAATTTAGAAACTAAAGACATTTAAAAAAACTATGAACACTTGTACACCAATGAAATGGATAACCTAGAAGAAATGGATAAATCCCAAGAAATATACAACCTACCAAGTATCATGAAGAAATAACAATTCTGAACAGACCTATCATTAGTAAGGACGCCCAAACCCAAGGGCCTTCTTACTTCGTCCTTGTCCACTCTCTGCATCCATCAGCAGACCTGTCAGTTCTACCTACCATGTGCATCTCACATCCTTGTTTCTCCTGCATCCCACCTCCTCTGAGCCACAGAACTGAGCTTCCTCTGAGCCTGTTGACAACTGCAACAACTGTTTATCCGATGAGGATACCCCATCTCTTGTCACTGTCCAAGTGGGTCTCTACTCAACAACCTAATTGATCTGGTTGAAGGATAAATCAGATGATGTTACTTCCCTGATGGAAACTGTTCAATGTCTTCCAACTGTTCTCAGGATAAAATCCTGGGCTACAAGGGGGAGAACATTCTCTCTCTGGCTCACTCTTTCAATTTTGTTTCCTGCCTCTCTTCTGACTGTCCACAAGGCTCCCTCTAGTCTAGACATTTTTTTTTTTTTGGCTTCATGAGTACAATAGGTGCCTTTCTACCTGGGGTACCCCTTGATAGTTTCCTTTGACTACAATGCATTTCCCTTAAGTCTTTTTGTGGTTGAATAATATCCATTGTTTCATCCTTCCTTCAATAAATATTGTCAATGAAAAATAGAGCACCACAGTTACTTTGTACCTCAGAATCCTGCTTATTTGCTTCAAGGTGCTTAACACAATCTATAACCATCACGGTGTTTCCTTATATATTATGCCTCCACCACTAGAATATAAATTCTGCATAAGCAGAGACCACGTATGGTTGTCTCATCATGACTCTATCTACGGAGGCTAGAGGCTAGAGCAGGCATATAACAGATGCTCCAATAAATGGGGATGAATGCAGCGACATCCACAATTTATTTTCGGGGGACAGGGATGAGGGGGCAATCATCACCAAGAGGAGATGAGTCTCAAATGAGTTACAAGGGTGGATGCACCAAGTGACAACTGATAATTTGAAACCAAACTCCTTTTCATGCGGGCGACTCTCCGAGTAATGGGCAGAGTGAGTAGCAGCAGAATTTCTTTAATGATTGACGATCCTCTGAAGCAGCAACCAGAGACTAGCTGATAAATACAGAGTTAATGTTGGGACCCACCTCTTAAATCAGTGGCAGGGACAGTAGGTGATGGTCCGAAGAGTTTAGGATTAAGCGTCAGTTCTGTACACTCCACCCTTCCCCTTCCCAAACCCGTTAATGCCTGAAATTCCAAAGATTATCAAAGGACAACAGGAAAACTGTACTCCAATCCCTTTATTTTAGAAGAGAGTCAACTAAAGAACCCAGGGATTAAGTAGTTTATATTGCACCTTTCACTAAAATTTATACTTGTTAAAATGCCAAAACATCACTGTTAGGAGAAAAGTTTTAATCAGTTACCAGTTTTTTGTGTGTATTACATTCAACCCCAAATAAATCTGGGATTCTCTTGTTACCCACCAAACAAAGTTCTGTTACTACTGAATGCCCAGAATGGTCTTGTAAGAGAGATTTAATATTACCAGAAGGGTCTCTGGAACATTCTGTGATGTTAGGTAGAAGTCAAGATATACAAGACTTTAAACTCTTCCATGGTCCTTGGTGCAATTAGAACTTGGTATGAAATGAGGAAGACATGAATTATCAATTGATGTTAATGAAAGCAATTTTAATAGGAGGCAGGAGTTGAAAGGGTCTCAGGAGATTCTTTGAAATAAAAGCACTTAGATAAATTTTATGGATCAACAAATGATTGATATAGAGTTAAATACAAGAAGATAACTTTATTACACCCCTGAATGGACACAGTTTACAGGATGCCCACTCTGGTGGAGGTACAGCGCTGTCTTCCGTGGATGCACAAGACGAAATCTCCATAAATGCACCCAGGGGTATATGAGGTGTTATCTTGTCCAACCTTTCATTTCCTGTGATTTTTACTCATGTCCGCCATTCAAGTTGAGAAACCTTATTAGTATTATTAATATAGTATTAAAGTGTCATTAAAACATGCATTAATAATTTGCATGTATTTATAAGGATTACTGTAATTGTAGAGGGCTATTTCAAGCTGTCAGTCTTCAACTATGATAACATCTCACTAAAAATGTGTAGTACTTTTCATTTCAAAAACTTAAGGCATTTTCCAGAATTTTAATCCTCATTACATACTTCCTTCTGAGTGCCTGTTTTGAAATGAGTCCACAAAGGAAATGAAATGTAGTACTTACTTGGTCACTGAAAACAAACAGAATGCAAGTATTTTAAAAGCACATCCATAATAAACATAGCTTTATAGTGATAATATTCTGTTGACCAACAGCTCAGACCCCTGCAGGAATTAATGCAGTTCACTGTACTATGTTCTCACCATTATATCAAAAACTGACACATGATTGTCATATAAAGTTCACTTCTGAATTTTCTAGAAAACCTTTTTTGAATACAACTTCAATTGTAAATTATAAGTACTTTTTAGAATACAGACAAGCAAGGAACTTATCTCTTTTAATTACTGCATTTTCTTTTTTTTAAAGATAATTATATAAATTCTATTTCCTTTTTTCGCTTTTATTGCCAGAAATTTAAAGCTAAATTTAGTGCCTAACAATACCAATTATTTTAATATAGGGGGCTAGTATATTTATATCTTTCCCTTTAGTTTAGTTGCCTTTTAAAATTTTCTTTCTTTTAATAATTTCTTTGTTGTATACTTATTTTTATTTTAAGTTGCACCAAATACTTGAAGAACGGACAGGTTATCTTTTTTTTAATCTATTTTTTATTCATCTGAGTATTTATCGTTTGAGTGAGATCTTATAAAATTCATGCTATATAATGCTATATAATATTATTTTTCATTATACACATAACTACAAATTAAATACATATGAGAAGGACTTAATCATGTATAATAAGTTTTGAACTTGTACTTGAAATACTACTACTATATTACAGTCAGCTCTAGGTCAAATAATATTTGAGAAAAAATATAAGTCTGATAATACTAAAATACTTTATATTTAGTTTATAATAATTATTTTAACTAACGACAATTAATACACCAAACTTGCAAGCATGCTAAAATGTGGAAAAAATCTCCATTTGACTCTACCTTGTAAAGGATAAGCATTCATTTCAAACAATGAGTTACTACATTTACTTTTCTCTGAAATTTTTATTGTTTTTTCATAATAACTACAAATCACTAATTCAAACTCCTCTCTTTTTCAGAATAAATATATTGTAAATGTGTTACTGCAATATTATTGTCTTTTTATAAAAAAAAAATTATTGTCTCTTTCTCTCTCTTACACGAGGCTGTCATGGCCATAGCTTACATGTTCCAGGGTCTGACCCATCTGTATAATGTTCTGTATCAAAGGGCCAGGGTCTTAGACATGGGAGAATGGCTTCCACATCAGACCATGTCCTCTGCTGGGCTACTGTTTAGAGTAGAATAGCTAACTTTCTGCTTTGTAAGACATCTGAAATTCACACTGCACAGTAGCTTCTCTATTTCACTTGCCTTCCAGGGGTCAAATGTCATATCTCATAGACTCTAGAAATATTTTGTTAACTCCAATGGGTTTCCCAGTAGAGAGTGTGAGAGGAAAAAGGTCTCAACAAAGACAGTGAAATAAAAAAAACTTTCATATATAGAATTATTTTGGTGCTGTTTGGACTCAGTGCCATATATCAGCACTAAATAGGCTTGAATAATTGCAGAAGCCTTTCACTTGAGGTCAAACACACTCATTGGGTTTATGACATTAATCTGGCATAGATGCCATTCGATGAGGTCTTATATGGTTCCCTGCAGACCCAGAAATTAAGTATCTTCCAACATAGCAAGACAGAACTATGTGTAAGCTCAGGCACAATACCAGTCTAATTTAATAAAGAAGGTTTTAGTAATGTAAAGTGTGACTATTAAACAAGCACTGCTATGTGTAAAAATTGAGATAAGTAGTTTCTATTTCAAGCAACCTCTAAAGGGAGATTGTCTCAACTAGATGGGTTTATTCTGCTAATAATGTATTTGTAATGTAAATATATATTACATTTAATTCTATATAATTTATCTGTAAATATCTCTGAATTTGTTCACAGTTATGAAGAAACCTATCTCACTACTTTAAAGTTACGTGTACTAGATAGATAGATGATAGTTATAGATAGATGGATAGATAATTTTGTTTAAAAACTGGACAGTCAAGAAAAATTTCTCTATGGTTAATCTAAATAAATAATTTTAGTATTCATCTAGCCTTGAACTAGAGCAATTTTAAAACCCATAAAAAGACTTCCACTTCTACTTGGGATATAGAAATCTGTAAAATACAACCTCACTCCCACTTTAACAATAAGAAAAATCTGAACCATAAAATCATAACCTTTCTTGAACTCATCAGGGAGCTGAGGTTTCAGGTACCCAGGTGACATCAGTTCCAAAGGATTAGCACCTTCAAGGAGAGGGAGGACACACAAACTGTCACTGTGACAGATCACAGGAGAGAAAGGACCAACTCACACACAGGCAATGACACATCAGCTAACGTTTTAGCAAATGGCCAGTACCTGAGCATGGGTCTCCAGTAGCTCAGGGCCCCAGACAGAGGGGAGTCTGCCCTTCCTTCCACATGCCTCCATTGACTAATTAAGAGAGATACTGGGGGTATGGTAGGAGCCTGGAGTGAGCCTCTCCCTTGCCACCACCAAATATCAATGTTTCTGTGGAGAGGGGCATGAAATCCGATGCACTTCCCGAACCCTTTCACTTTTAGGAAACAAAAGTGTTAAACCACTGGGGGAGGAGCAGCAAAACCTGTTCCCTCCAGGGCACAGGAAAAGGGGCACTGCAGCTTGGAGAAGGGTGTACGAAAAAAGAAAGTCTACATGTGGGGTGTGGCAGGAAAGCCAGTATGAGCTTAAGACGCTATGTCAGCACCAAGACCATGGTCTTCTAGCACTAGAGGACAGTCAGCAAACGCTCCTCAAACACCAACCACAGGTAGACCCTGACGACCTTGGGAGGGGGGCAAGAATGCTGAGAACACCCCACCCCATTCTGTGCAGACTCTCAAGGTTTGACTTAGGCTGGAAGAGAATCACAGAGCAACTCTGACTCCAGTGTAAGCTTAACACAGAGCGACAAGCAACAGCGTCTACTACTGGGGGAGATGCCACCTCTTTTGAAAAGGTGTTTAGGGAGGACTGACAGCTCAGAGTGGAGTAACGACGCTGAGAAAAAGCCCCCAATTAGGCACTTGGCAGTGCCAGCTCACCACTGAGGAATCTGATGCTCTGAAAGTAACCATAGCGACAACGGAACTCAAACCCAGTGCAACTCCTGACTCAACAGGCTAACAAAAGTGGTGCCCATTCCCAGGCACAAATATTAACCGCAATCTCTACGGTTCTACTCGTGGTGTCCACCTTTAATAAAATATTCAAGAAATAACAACACTTTGCCTAGAGATGAAGTAAGTAACCAGACTCTGCATACTCATATAGTGGAAATATAAGACAGGGATATTAAATATAAAAAATATGTTAAAAGATCTAGTGGAAAAGATAGCATGCATGAAGAGATAGAGTAATTACTGACGAGAGACAATAATTATAAGAAAGAATCAAGTGGAAATTCAAGGGGCAAAACACAATATCAGAGATGAAGAATTATTTCAAAAGACTCGTTAGCAGACTTAACACAGCTGAGGAAAGATTCAGAGAATCAAAGGTTAATAGCAACTACATAAACTGGAACACAAAGAAACAAGAGTGAATAAAACAGAACTGAGGAACAAGAACTGTGATACAATATCAACAGGCCTAATAGACATGTAATTAGAGTCCCAAAAGAAACAGGAAAAGAGAATGGGGGAAAAGAAATATTTGTAATGATAATAGTCAACAATTTTTCATAAATAATAAAAGACATCAAACCTTAGATCCAAGAACATAAGTGTACCCTGAACAGGATGAATATCAAGCGCACGCGTACGTGCGCACACACACACACACACACACACACACAAATCCATCTAGACATACCATAGTCTACCTGATGAAAATAAAGAAAAATTCTTAAAGGAAGCCAGAGAACAGGGACAAATACATAGCCATAAGAAATACAGCTTACTTCTCATCACAAACTATGAAATAAGAAGACAATGAAGTGGCATTTTTAACATACCGAAAAGAACTTTCAACCCAGATTTCTACACCCAGCCAAAATATCTTTCAAAAATGAAGGTAAAATGATGACTTTCAGAAAAACAAAAGCTGGGAGAATTCATTGTCTGCAGACCTGCACTAGAAGAAGAGTCAAAAGGAGTTCTTCAGACAGAAAAATTTTAGACAGAAACTTGGATTCACCCAAAGAAATAAAGAGCTCCAAAGATGCTAAAAACAGGTAAATATAAAATATTTAGTTTTCTCATTTTTATCCACTCTGAAAGATCAATATCTAAAGCAAAAACAGTAAAAATGTTTTGTGGGCTTTATAACATGTAAAAATAATACGTAAGACAATAATAACATGAAGGATGGAAAGAGGAAATTAGAAGTATATGCCTGTAAGTTTCACTTCCCCTTAAGTGACATAATATTATTTGCAGGTAAGCTGTGTTATATTAAAGATGCATATTTTAAACTTGTCTAGGGAGACCATTAACATTTTTAAGAGTTTATCTAATAAGTCCATAGTGGAGATAAATTGGAGCAATAAAAAGACTCAGTTAAACCAAAAGCTGTCAGGAAAAGAGGGAAAAAATCAACAAGATACAAATAGGATCAGTACAAACACTCCAACAGGGCTCATGTGTTTAATCTTATTTGTCCTCCTCCCACCAAATTCGACTGAAATAAACTTGTTTATAAATATTTACATATACAATTGGCCTCTGTATCCATGGGTTCTGAACCTGTTGATTCAACCAACCACGGTTCAAAAATTTTTGAAAAAACACATTCCAGGAAGTTCCAAAAAGCAAAACTTGAATTTGACGCAGGTTGGCAACAACTGACATAGTATTTCCTTTCTATTTACAACTATTTATGTAGCATTTACATCATATTAGTTATTATAAGTAATCTAGAGATGATTTAAAGTATATGAGAGAATGTACAGAGGTTAGGTGTAAATGCGACAGCATTTCATTTAAGGGACCAGAGAACCTGTGGATTCTGGTATCCATGAGGGGAGTCGGTGGGGGGGGGGGGGTGTTCCTGGAGCCAATGCCCCACGGATACTGAGGCAAGACTGTATATATTGTTTCATGTTGAATCCAAGAACAGTTACTGCCATATTGTTCCCCAGGAGCAGGTTCCATGCTATATACCTCAAGGTCAGATTTTGTATTTTCCAAGATAAACCAACATCATCATCGTTCCCATATCTATAATTTAAAGTTCCCAGAAATCTAAAGTTTTCGTTTGGTTCTTTTTCTTCAGATCGGAGCTCAGAGCAAGAGTGAGGCTTGTATCCTTCTGCTGCCTAACTCAAGTTTCCAATCAAGTCCAATAATATAGATGGCTGGCTAGATGGCTACAGGCTTGTATGAAGCATTCAAAGATGCTGGTCTTTTGACCTTTTAGCTGGATCGTACAAGATCACAGAGAATCTAGATCACACATACCACACCGGACCTCCTGGGAATCACTTTCGCTATCGTTAATATTTTACAACTCATCCCTTCAGATAAAGTGTTGGTTTTTTGTTTGAGAAGTTCCTATCAGTGTTTGTTTGGAATTACGGACCGTCACAATTAACAGGGCCTAGCCTTCGCCTCCATATGCGAAAACTCAGACTCCTCAGACGGAAGCAGGCGTGGACTTGCCACAGCTCAGGTTTTAGGGCCAGAGCGGGATCTAGAGCTGGATCTAGAACTGGATCTCCAAGACTGACCCCCAAGCTTCCTGATCCTCCACATGCCGTTCAGCTGCTCGTGGCAGGTGGCGTCACCACCTGTAAAGAAGCGCAGTCTGTGTGTGCCTTCTGATTGGACAGCTGGGATATTTGGACAGGTGCTCAGTGAGCTGCATTTGTGATGAAACACAGCTGTGTCTACCTGTGTTCATTCTGTAAGTCGTTAGCAGTCTGACTCTGACCTGGGCAGGCTGAACACATGCTAGGTTCTGTTCCTTCTCCTTTAAAAACTGAGCATACCTCAAAAATGGTGTTTTTTGAGGACAAATGAGTAAGCAGCCGTAACACGTTTAGGGCGGGACCGGGCATAAATGTGTGCTTGTCGTTGTTTTTACTGTTATTACATGGATATATATTGTAGCAAAAAGCCTGAATTTAGAGACGTGTGGATTGGCAATACACGTTAAGGTTGATGCAAAAATATGTTAATGGATTAAGAATATTAGATAATCTTTTGAAAACTTACTTCAACAGTCCTTCTGCTGTTTAGTGTTCACCTTAATAAGATTAATTCTACCAAGACTTTGTATAATCCAAATTTTAAACGGACACAAAGAATTAGAACAGAGAAATGACTGCCTCTAAGTACATGGAAGGTAATGCCATGAACCTCAGAATGCTGTTAGCGTCCGAAAACAACCACTCAGAAGAGAAAATCACGAATGAAAACGTAGCATTCCGTGCGGCCAAGTAAAAAATAAATACATTAAGTAATGAAACAAGGCCTTAAGATTCTTGAACAAGATTAATTTCAGTAAGAAATATGTTCGTCTCTCTTTTAATGAATTTTATCAGCTGAGAATAAAGTGAAATGTAGGTAATTACTATATTGTTGGAGCTGAAGTCTGTGTGAGTACACAGATAATCGTACACAGTAATTGTAGACTAATTATTTTACTAGCACCTCTTTCTATAAGGAGTGAGTGAAGAGCCAGAAGCCACAAGGTAACTTTGAGAGGAAGAAATAAGCACATTCGTCAATTCTAACACTGCTAAAAATATTAGTGAATTTATTAACACTATCATAAATAAGGTTTATAGTTTCGTATCTACAGATGTTCACAAAACGTATCAAAGTAGCAGATTTTTCCAGACATATCCTCCATAAATAGCATCCATAGTATCATTTTACGCTGTCACTAAAGTAGTCCTATTCAAATAAATTGGAATAAACTTGCATACAAATGCCTGTAATAAGTAGGGAAATTTAACCGGAATGCGAAACAGCCCTGTGGTTTGTGTCTGGTTCAGAATATTTATCATCAGCTGAAAACCTGGCCTTTCAAAAACATGCATGCATTTACATCCCAGCAAACTGTTCAAAGGATCACTTATTAAAGCTTATCCATGTATTTGCTTATTTGCAACTGCTTATTAAAGGAGATGAATATCAACATTAAGCATTTTTAGTGCTTGAAAACATGTCCTAAAATAAACTTTACTCTCATTGGAAATTCTTATTTCACTTTTACAAGGTTTACCTGCATAATCAAACGCCAAAGAAGATTTGTGAATTTGACCTTTGTCATCCCATTTATCAGACTATTAACTCAGTCTCACATCCATTTTTAAAAGGTTAGCATCTACTTTGCATTACCTTCTTCCAATTAAAATGAATAATACACAAAGGCAGGCACTAAAGTGGCTGCTCTTTGCTAGTCTGATTCTACCAGCCTCTGAGACTAGAAATAGAAAGGGCTTATGACCATAATCTATTTGGAAATTATGACTTTCTACATTTTTGGAAACTTATGTGAATATTTGCTATCACTTACAAGAAAACTAGTAATATTACAAATGGTTATTTTGTACTTTTTTTTAACACAAACAACCTGAAAGCATAGTCGCTGTTTTATCTAATTATTCCAGATGCTAAATTCTTCATTTCCCTATTGTCTTTCATAATATAATTATAATATATAATATAATAAAAATATAGTTCAATACAAGAATATATTATAATTATAATTATATATATTATATTACAAATATATATATATTATAAATTATAATATAAATTATATTATAAATTTCTAAATTATATATATAATTGTTATAAAATTATATAACATAATAATAACATAGTTCATAGAGATCGGTTTTGTAACACCCAAGTTCGTGGAACTTCCAAACATAGTTTTAGAATAAAATTTCACTGTGTACTAAGGGCAGGGATCTATTTTCCCTTTAAGAAAATTACTCAATATCCCAGTGAAAGCCAGATGCAGAAACAGGTGACCTTACTTTTGTATTCCAGGTGGAAGCCAGCAGCTGCCACGCTGATATCCGACTGGAAATGCAGGTAGAGCTGATTGGATGTGCTGTTGAGCAGTGCTGGCACCGTGGTACCTGTGAGAAGTGATGCAGGTTGAGCTTTAACATCAGTGATGTGTTCACTCTTTGCATTATAAAATCAGTAAGAATATCATACTAAGTGATACATGTTAGAGAAAGACAAATGTTACAGGATATCACTTATATGTGAAATCTAAAATATAATACAAATGAATCTATTTACAAAACAGAAATAGACTCACAGGCATAGGAAACAAACTCATGGTTACCTAAGGGGAGAGGGAGGGAGGGAGGGAGGAGGGGATAAATTAAGAGTTTGGGATTAGTAGATGCACACCGCTGTATACAAAATAGATAAACACAAGGATTTACTGTAGAGCACAGGGACTATATTCATTAACTTGTAATAACTTATAATAATTTTCAGATTATAATGGAAAATCATCTGAAAATATATACATATTTAACAGAATCACTTTGCTGCACACTTGAAACTAACACAATATTGTAAGTCAACTATACTTCAAAAAAAGTCACTGAGGATATTTGTTTAGGTTTACAGATCCCTTTAACTTGTCTGATCGTCACATATTTAACCCAAGTATTGGCTTTGATGGTTATACTTTTAGCCACTCTCGTCTTCCAGGAGCAGTAAGAAATTCCACATTTTCTCTGCCCTCCTCAGGCAGATGTGACATCTCTTTATCACATCAGTGAAAATACACAAATTTTTATGCTTTACCATTCATTTGATTCTTCACATTGCTTTCTTTTATCAACATAACCATTTGCTTTTTTTTTTTTTTACTTGTCATGAACAAAGAGGGGACAAAGTCTCAACACGCAAGTCGTGTGGAGGTTGGGGACGCAGTTAGACTGTAGATCTGATGCAATATATTACCCAGAAGAGGTTGCACCTTTTGACTGTATATTCTCTTCTCTATCCCTGTGTGACTTGTACTGAATAATGTTCTTTCTGAGATCTGCAAATGATTTCAGTGAAACACACATGGAAAGGAAAATACAGGTTTATTTTACATAATGCCTCGTTTAATTAAAATGTTCTAACCTACATTATAGCAGCTGAGAAATCAGGAGATTTAGTGATGCTGAGGACCAGGGTGACAAAAAAGCCATGGTACCCAAGGTGCCGAGGAAAAGCGTGTGTTCATCAGCCAGAAGTGTAAAACGTGTGGTCGGAATGTATTATAATATGGGAAAACAATAAGCTAGCTTAAATCCCTTTTTACCTAAAGGGTGCATGCTTGATAGCCTACTGTATTCAAATCACTCTCTGAATAAGTACACACTTCCTATATGTGAAGGAAATATCCATCACGTAAAACTCATCACGGTGCAGGCAAATTACTAGATGAAGATGATGCTAACGTATAAAGAAAGAAATATAACTTTAAATAACAAAACAAGGAAATAAACTGATAATTATCCAAGACAGATGAAGAATATTGCAAGGATAATATCCTTTGTCACCCTTCACTCTCTGCTTAAATGATTCTAAGATCCTCCGACAGCTGTAATTAAACCAATGACTCCAGGTAAGGACTCCAGCCATCCGTCCCATCACTTGGTTGTCAAAGGCTCTTGGAAGATGATGTGAACACAACTCAACTCATAATCATCCCTGCAGAGCCTGGTTGACCTCCTGTGTCCTCACGTCCATCCACACTGTTAACACCCACTGAAGTCCTCCCATCAGAGGTCCCCTCCCTCTCCGTGACCTGTGCTGCCCTACAGGCAGCCATCAGGCCCTAACGAGCCAGCCTCCTCCATCCTTCTTGGTTTCACTCACTCCATCCCTCCATCTTTACCACCGTCATCCCAGCACAAGCCACCAGTGCTATTAACCAGGATGAAGGGATAGTACCGCACTCCTGTTTCCTGAATCTACTGTTGCCTCAATCCAATTCATTCTCCACTCAGGAGTCTGAAAGCTCTTTTTAAGATGGACACATGATTATGTCATGTTACAGTTCTCCTAGATTCCTGGTCATCTTAGGATAAAATTTCAGCCTCCTTGATTTGACCTAAAGACCCTGCCCGATCTAACTACTACCTGCATTTCTAGCTGCTTCTCACTGCTCTATTTCACAACTCATTTTCCCATTCAAGGTGTTCCCATAGTCGTAGTCTGGGTTGCTCTTTCCCTCTCCTCTATCCATTTTGCCTTTCTTATTCCTACTCATTCAAAAATCTCCACTCTTCTCAAACTAAGCCTCTTACTTATTCATTCAATAAATACGTGTTTACCACCAGATGAGCCTTGTAACCACCTCTCCATACAAATCAATTACTTTCTGACCTGGTGCAAAGCAGAGATTCCCCTGATTAGGATAGAGCCTCAAAGACTTGAACTTCATTAAATACTTAAGGACGATGAGCAGACCGATCTTGCCGTACAGAATATGGACTTTCAAGGTTCCCATCGGTCTGCCACTCCTCATCTTCACAGCAGTCGCCGCTTACAGCTCTTGTCTGAAATAGCCACCACTGATTTTCAAAGTCCTTTCTGCCTTCTCCCTGCACAGTCCTTACTCTGCACACAAAATAATCTTTTTACAAATGTATAATTCTTACAAATTTCATTTCTAGACATGGGTGTAAGAGATGTATTTTATTAAAATTCCAAATCAACTTCAATATGCTTTGAGGATTCCTCCTGCGAAATTTCATTATTGGGGATTCCCTCCCTGCCCCAGGATGGTAAACAGTCCCAGACTTGTGGGTTCTCTGCTTTTTACTTCCCATGGGCTCATTCCCCAAGCTCACACGGTCCCTTGGATCCCAGGAGTTCCAAGGCCTTTGACAGTTGCTCTCGGCCTTTCTAAGTGCATCCGGCTACCACCGTCCTTCTGAGGTCCTGCCACCTCCATGTGACCCTGCAGAAATTCAATGATCACTTAAGTTCCCAGAGGGAGCCCAGGCCTGGGGAACTCTCTAACCGTCTTTACTGTCAGTCTCCTCAAGCACTTCATCACCGCCCGCTCTGCTTTCGAAAGCTGAGCTTCCTGCAAGAGCAGAGGGAGGAGAGGGTTTTCTCCATCTAGGCCAAGGCACAAGCAAAGACCTGGCTCTCTCGTGGAATGAGGGTGGGAAAAATACCAGTGGAGTGAGACGCAAATAACACCCCAATAAAATATCCTATTCCAAATGCCAATGAGTTTTTATTGATTCCTAAAAATATATTCTAAAAATATATTAAGGACTTCTTGACCTTGGATCAGCATGTAGAGTCTCTTAAAAACTCTTTGGGTTTATAGTTTCACCCTCAGTTTGAAGATGTGCTTTAACTAGTAATGTGTATACTGACTGTGTCTTTGGCCAATCAGTATAAAGAGTGTTACTAGACTGTTTTGGAAGAAGAACAGTGATAAATGGAGGACAAAAGAAAACACCAGGTCCACTCCTTAAAGACTTTGTGTGTGTGTGGGTGCATGTGTATGCCCACACGTGTGTAAATTCTTTGGAAGCTGGATTCCCCACTTGAGATTTGGGGGCCTGTGTCTCAAGCCATTTCCCCTGCCTACCAAGGTGGGGCTGTCTCTGGGAGGTGGGGGTCTTTTCGGAGCAGAACCGTTAGTATACAATTCACTATAAGACACTCTTAATGTTTGCTGAATGATAAACATTTAGAAAATGTCTTCACATTTAACCCCTTTGTTATCTGACCTTGGTTTGATGGATGAAGATAGATAGATAGATAGATACATACATACATAGACTTTTTTTTAATTGCACAGTCATGGAGGGGGAAACATAAGCCTATTCCTTCTGGTCAGCAGACACATATAAAGAGAGATTATTCCTTGAAACTAATTAATAGCTAATGGAGTGCAGATAGGGGAATGTTGCAAAGTGACCTTAAGACAAGAAGGAGACATCCACCAAAAACTCCAGTTTTAACCCATTTTTGTTCAAATTGTATGACGTTTGCTGTCCTCTCACTCATGTATTATTTCTGTATGTTTGGATAATGTCTGCAGAAAGAACAATGTTATCTAACCAGGTTAAGTTTTAATTATAGCACCTGTACTACTTTCTGCCTGGTTTTACCTGTAACTTCAGGTCATCAGTGTATTTAATAGCCTCCAGCCCCCAGTCAAGTCATTTCCACACACAGGTACTCAACACACACTTTTGACTTTTTGTTTATCTTCCCTAACTGTGTTACAGTGGAATCAGAAAAACTGCTTCCACTCCTGACTCTGACACAAATCAGTTCTGTCACTGAAAACATTTGAATGTGTTCTAATTCTGTAAAATAAAAATAACAGTACATCCCTTATATGTGAGTCATACATGTGCTGTGTGTGTGAAAGTGCTTTGTGGATTATCACGTCCCCTCTAAATGTTCTTATTAATTGCAGCAAGTAAATTCATGAACGACAGTACTGTTTGTACTTCTGTGATGAAATATAGTCATTTGTTTTCCTACAAAAGATGCTGGATCTCAATGCCCCAGGTGGCATATGAGGCGTGCTGGGGGTGCTGGGAGGATGCTAGGCGGCCGGCACCTGCTGCAGCCACAGAGAGTCCTGCCCTGTGCGCCCCTGCAGGGGGCTCCCGCTTAGGGCTCTGCTCAGAATGGACTCTCAGAAGAAGCTTATTCCCACCGTTCAAAATGCAACTGAGAGATTTTTTAAAAACTGTTGCCACAGGCAGAATACTTTTGATCGCATTGTCTCACTGTGACCTAGATAGAACCGCACACACAGAAAGCTGAGAAATTGCATTACAGCTCTGCAGACTCCACTCGCAGCACATGGATATTTACTTTCCCTTAATCCCGATTGTCAGCTACAAATTGGTATGAATTTTGCTCTGTCTTATCCACTTAAAATTTATAAGCTGTCTACTTCCCAAAATGATTTTAAATGGCTTACAATGTGAGTCCTACATACACATGGCTATCCAGACAGAAAAGGAAAATCAAAAACTTGAATTTATTCAAGAAGTCAGTCAATTATTTTTCCGGAAATATGTACCTCTAACAACTACCCATTCTTGTTTGTTTTCAGTCAACAACTAACTTTTAAAATGGGTTCAGATTCTCCTCTGTAAATATTTTGAAAGTATCATAGGAACAAAAAAGTGTAAAACATATTTTAAACATTTTAAAAAATATTCAGATTTCATGGCTGATGTGTCATTTCTTCCATATAAAGTTAAAAAAAGACTCCTTTTAAAATATTTTAAATAATTTTTAACTTAAAGTTGCAAATATAGTACAGAAAACTCCCATATACCCACTATCTGGCCATATATTACATAATAATGATATCTATGTCTATGTTTCCACAATACATATGTGTGTAAAATTATTTTATTCTAAACCCTCTGTGAGCAAGTTGTAGACATGATGACTCATTTCTTGTAAAAACTCACTGTGCATTTCTTCAAACAGAGCAGTTCTGAAAAAAACCCAAAAACAAAAACAAAAAAATCTAACACAGATGCAACAGTACCATGTATTCTACAGAAATCACTGGAATTTCGACAATCTGCCAATAATGGGTTTTCCAGCAAAAGTACTCCATCCATGATTACTTCCCTTCAGTTTTTTTTGTCTGGAATAGTTTCTTAGTCTTTCTTTCCCTTTCATGAACTTGATACTTTTGAAAGACACAAGCCACTTTTTGTGTGTAAAATATTTTTCAAAATCAATTTTTATTTTGGAAAATTATAATTCAAAAAATTATTTTTACAAATTATACCATGATAAAATTTAATAAAAATTGCTCATGTGAAATATTTTTCTTTAACATTTTATAAGTTAATCAAATGCATGCCTGAAAGGATTTGTTGTTGTTGTTGTTTACATAGGGGGTTCTCACGATTTTAGTATTATATCAATATACATTTAAGCTGAGACTACACTCGAACATAAGTTTAGAAAATGGCATTACCAAAGATTGGGAGTGAGTAGTTTAAAAAAAACAAAACAAAACATGCAGGGCTGCTGTGCAGTAATAAATCAGATGTTTTCACTGCCTTAAGTCTCAGTGCAGCCAAACTTCAAAACCAGTCCTCCAAAAAAGATGAAGGCATTTAATAAAATGATTTTTCTTTAGCAACATAACCTCCAAAGAGAATGTCTGATGTTCTCTGTGACTAGATTCAGATGGTGATGCATTTTTGGCAAGAATATCAAAACGTGATGCTGTATTCTTCAGAGGTCACCATATTTGCTGGCTCTCAGGGGTGTGATGGAGCTGCCTTGGGATGCTTCCAGAGGCTAATTCAGGGCACTTCCTCTCAAACTCAGCTTTTAGTGACATCATGCTGGTTGTTTGAAATCAGCCCTGGTGGGGGTATTCACACACCACAGCAACTGCAATTCTAAGCCAAATCAAGCCTTTTTGTTCATATGTTTGTTTTGAGAGCAGGTTTATCAGTTCACCAATGCACAGGTGTCCTGATACTGGAGATCTTAACATGACTGCCTGAGGAAGGTGGTGTCTGCCAGGCTTCTCGACTCTTGAGTTACTTCTTTCCTCCTTTGCAGTGAATGAAGACTAGGTGGGGAGACGCACTGAGACTGTGGCTCTCTGTTCCTCACCGAAATCTCACACACTAGTTTTAGCATTCACTGATGTTCCAATGTGAATCATTTACTGTCCTAATGGTTGCCAAACGGTGATTCTCTAATTCCATCTCCTTCTAGATTTATTAGTTTGGATTCTGCAAGGGAAGGCTTTCTCTTTCACTCATTCCGTTCACGCATGTATCTATTTACATCAGTATGGATCCATACATTTCTATTTTATACGAAATGGTTCATCATGTGTGCTTTTCCCATCAGAGCCTTGGAGTCAGCAACTCCCTAAGAAGCACTAGTTCCTTTAAGGGAGAATGGTATGTAAAGGGATATCTAGAAACCTAGAATTGGGTATGAGGTGGGTTCATGGCTACTGGGGTTATTGTTTTACATCTCTCAAAAGACAGAGGTAGGAAATACGTACACACACACACATCCACATCCACACTTATATTTTCCTCTATGTCTACAGCTATCCATATGAAGACCATGAGTTCACACCAATATCTCGAATTCAAATCCGTCACAACCAGCTCCATGCCAGCCTTCCTCATTTCCACGTTTCCAACTCCCTTCTCAGTCATTGAGAAAGCCAGTTCACATCCTCCTCCATTTGCTTGCTTATGTTCTCAGTTCTCACGTGTGTCCCCAACCTGCCATCTGTATCCCTACCCCCTTGCTCCACCACCTCCTTACGTGGTCCCCAATTGTGCCAAACACGTCCAACACGCATATGAGAAAAGGAAAATCAGCCAATCTGAAGTTCATTCTCCCCCCCGCTCACACAATTAACTTCAGTGAGACACCATGTTGGGTCCACAGGGTAATAACCCACTCTTTCTTCCCAGCTCGGGGGTCCAACAAAAGTGACCCGCTGCCTTCACATCAGCACTCCTGCTCATGGATGGCAAAGCTTTCTCTTTCACACCTGCATTTTGGTGCTCTTGTTCTAAGGCTCCCAACACTAGAGAAACTGTTATGTATACAGAAGAGCCTCCTAGAGAAATGTCAGCATTGAGTGTTCTCTTGCAGTTTGTCAGTGTCTGATGGTTCTGATTCACAGAAACAAGGGGATCGGTGCCATCTTACCTGAAAAACTCCCTAGTCTCGGCGCGGTCGCGTCACCGCCGTCGTAAATCTCAAGAGAGTCCCAGCTCTGCTCCGTGGCAAAACTGATGACTTGAATCTACCAAACAATAATAGTAACTTAGTCTTTATTTTTTGCTTAATAAAATTAGACTAGTCCAATAGGGTCTTCATGAAATTAAAACTATACATGTAAGAGGAAAGCGAAACCAAAGAAAATAGATCATGGAAGTGACATCCAAAAACTTCTACAAATAGCACTTCTGATAGATTTTATTCTAAAAGTCTATCATTTTTATTTCAAATGTAGGAATATGATTAGAAACACTTTGTAGAAATGGTAAGAAAAGAGAAACAGGTTATGGTTTATGTATTTAGAATAACCAATACAAAAAGGGGAAAAAAAGAAAGGAAAAACCCGTGGACACAAGCTTTGTTTATTAGTAGACTCTGGGCTTTGAGAACTTACCTGAATTCCCGATCCCTCTGTAACTATGATCTTCCATATACAGTTTAAGTTGTTACCATATGGTTCAGGGTAGCCGGGGGATAAAATTGTACCTCTCCGCTGAGTGAAATTGCCACTGCAGGGGACTAAAAGACAAACCCATATTTAGTAAAAATAAAGTACAGTGAAGAACAACATTAATTTTGTACTTAGTGTTCTTTCACTGTGTGATCAGCTATTAAGAGATATTTTACATGGACTATGGTACTTTAAATGGCATTTTTAGCCAAGGTCAAATTTAGTCTGTTCTCTCTCTTTTTTTTTTTAAACATCTTTATTGGAGTATAATTGCTTTACAATGGTGTGTTAGTTTCTGTTTTATAACAAAGTGAATCAGCTATACATATACATATACCCCCATATCTCCTCCCTCTTGTGTCTCCCTCCCACCTAGTCTGTTCTCTTTTAAATGATCAATACCATAGATTATTATCCGCTATGCTGCTAAGTCTTAGGCACTGTCTAACGATGTCATCTCTGAAGTGAATTCTGTTTAGAGTAACTGATCTACTACAATTTAAGAAGCTCTGCAGAGTTTTCTATACGCAGACACACAACCCAAAATGATATTAATGGCATTTATGAGCAAATCCAGAGAGGAGAAGAGACACTTAAAATGCACAGATGAATTCAAGTGCTAAATCATGATTGCACTGGAGGTTCTTACACAAAATGAAGCAAATAAACTATAACTAACAATGGCATTGTTATTCAGGCTGCGTTAACCTATTACTTTTCAGACTTTCATCAGCACCAATTTATTAAAAGGGCATTACACAAGTAATATAACAAATCAACATTGTAGTGATTTTCCCCCAAATGAAATTATGTTGTATACCCATGGCTTGAGACGGCATACTTGATAAGCATCGAGAAGGAAAACATGTTTCATACTTGTTAATCTGATGAGTTGCTCCCTGCAACAATAATTTTTAGGGTTTGGCTGCTACTCAATTATTTCTGATAACTTGCCCTTTAAATAGGTCTGGAGCATGGGTCAGTTCATGTGGACTGAAGTGCAGCTCTTTGGTGCTGCTGTGAACCCGGTACGGAGGACCACGTGCACGTTATCCCGCCTTAGGGACACAAGCTTACCTACGCAGCTTGGGATTGTGTCATTCCACTGAGCGAGAGCGTTGGGCACGGACTGACAGCGGATGGCCATGGAGCCCTGGAGTAGGTATCCCGGGTTACACTCAAAGCGAACGATGGAGCCTGCTGAAAACTCCAAACCAATTCTCCTCCCATATCTGGGCTCGGGGACAGAGCTGCACTGGGTGTCACTGGTCCGAGGAACAGCTAGAGGCAAGACACACAACACAACCATCTGCATGTGCATCGTGAAGCCACGATATTTCCTTGAAAATAGAATTTAAGATGAGTCTAGAAAGAATTTATGTTAATGTGGAAATTAATAATGCCTTTCACAGTCTCTGTAGGGGACGATTTAGGGAGCACTTTCACATCTACACGCATCTTCATGTCGACCCTGAGGACCACCTCGTATTCCCATTTCTGACGAGGAAAACATGGCATATGGAGAATTAGTGCTTTATGAGGACTGAGTGACATTCATGCATTTACAATTAATTAAGCACCCAGATCATTGCACCAGTGATCATGAGATGACTAAGAACTTGTACTTATCCTCGAGGACCTCAGACTCTAGTAAGAAAAGCTGTTACATAAAGGATTATTTATAAATGGCCATGGTGATTTAATAGCAAAATTAAAAATAGAACTACCATATGATCCAGCAATCCCACTTCTGGGTATTTATCTGAAGGAAATGAAATCACTATCCTGGAGAGATATCTGCACCACCATGTACATAACAGCATTATTTGCCATAGCCTAGCTATGGAAACAACCTCCATGTCCACCAATGGATAAATAATATCATACATACAATGGAATATTATTCGGCCATTTAGAAAGGAAGGAAATCCTGCCATTTGCAACAACATGGATGGACCCGTAGGACATTACGCTAAGTGGAACAAGCCTGTCACAGAAGGACAAATGCCGCATGGTCCCACGCACATGAAGCAATTAAGAGAGACAAACTTATAGAAGCAGAGAGCAGATGGTGGCTGCCAGGAGCTAGGGGAGCGGCAAGTGCGGAGCTGCTGTTAAACAGGTATAAAGTTTGTCATGTAAGACGCCCAAGTCCTGAAGATCTGCCATACAAAGCTGTGCCTATAGTTAATGGTGCTGTATTATGCACTGCTAATTTTAAACAACGTAATCCGTTCATTTTAAACAATGATTTAAAAGATTTAACCTGAGAGGGTAAATCTCATGTTACCATAATTAAAAAAACCCCACATACCATAGGAAAACGTACAACTAAACAATCCATTCTGTACAGAAAGACTTGGGAGGGAACAGAGGGGAATGGGAGTTTGCACCATGGTCTGAGAGCAGAGCTGGTAATAAGACCCAGCCGATGGCCTCATTCCCAGGGGTCTTCCCATTGGACCAGCGTTTCTCCGAGGTGGGAGGCGGGGATGGGAGAGCAGTTTGGGGCTGGAGGGAGTGCTGACACTTCCCCAGGGTGTCTAATATTATAACTGTCCGTTTGGAAATGAAAAAAAGAGACTATACAGCAAAGAACAAAGTTTAATAATAGATTCCAGCTGGTGGGGACATCATTTGGCCTGAAGGTTGTGAGAAAGGTAACGAGGCGCTCTGACACTGACAGCTGGTTGCTGCCCGGCCGGAGAGCGAGCTGTCCTCCTGTTGACCACACACAACCTCTGAGGCCACTGCCTGTTCGTAACCACAAGCAATATCGGGGACACTACGCAATCCACAGAAGAGAACAGAAATTCCCCTCTCCAGACGAACATGAATCATGACCTCTACTAATCACAGTTGCAGCCCTGCTCTGTTCCTTCTACACCCGACATAAAAACAAAGATGCCCATCGTCACAGTGAACCCGACAGCGCTGAATCCAAAGCAAAATCATGCTGCCTGCGGTCCCGCCCCAAGTCACCCAGCACAAGCCTGCATCCTATAACTACCCCCCACCCCCTACTTTCTTCTTGTCCCCGGGTTCTCCACGGTGTGTGGCTCTTATGGTCTTTGATGCTGGGCCTGGCGGCTGAGCCTCATTCCGGTGAGATGTGTACTCAGGTTGCAGATCAGAATTCACTGATAGGCAGTGAATTATCGCTATAAGAGATTTTTCTATTTATAAAAAGAGGCACGAGATAAAGTTTGAAAAATACTTCAGCGGCAAAGGGGTCTGCCACCCCAAACGGACTCTTTGAGAAATAGAGCCACAAGGTATGCACTTGGGAGTCTGCATTTTTGGCTTCTGTCCCTGAGTCAAAAGTCAGTTTGTGTTTATTGCCTCCAAGACCCCGTTCCTCTCCGTCCTCGTGTGCCTTCAATTGAAAGGGGTCATTTTATTTAAAAATAATCCTTCTGTCTTTAAGATCCTTTCCCTAATTCACTGGCATCTTGTTTTGAATTGAACCTAAACAATAAGAGACACCATTTGGGTAAATTGCTGGTCAGGAAGCAATTCTACGAGAATTAAAAATAGAACTACCATATGATCCAGCAATCCCACTTCTGGGTATTTATCTGAAGGAAATGAAATCAGAGAATGGAAGTCAGAAGACTGTTTTGATGAAACTATGTTTCAATTCAGTGTTGAAATATTTTTGATCAGAAGGCAAAAGTTAATAAAATTGTATACTGTCTAATAGCTATAGTCAATAAAATTAATGATACTACAGAATGTTCTTTTCTGTAACTGAAAACAATGCAGAATATAAAATATTCTATTGTAATAAAATATGGCTTAAAACTTATATTTGCCATATTTTTATGTCTGGGTTTTTTGTTACAGTCGAACAGTAGCATGAGAGCGATAAATAAATAAATAAACAAATGAATAAAATGATATCCCACAATCAATTCTTGAGAATTTTTTACAAATATGGAGAAATATCTCCAATCTTAACTGTTCTATTTGTCCTGAACTACTTGGGAAGCACCCTGTATTCGTGGCCAAGTTTCCACACTTCTCTAAGTGGCCTCACACACAGCATTTTTCCAGGGTATCACGAATGAGGAGAAACACACCACTGAGGGTCATCTGTAGACATGTCACTATTAAACCTTTCTTCATGAACTTCAGAGTTGTCTATTTTCAAGGAAAATAACAATAAATGAATAATACTTGCAGTTGAATGAAATGATGGAGGACAATTTTTAGAGGAAGAAGTTTGCAAAGCGAAGAAACCAATTTTAAGTATCTGAGAAAGTGGGACAGAGGAAACCTAGGAAATAGAGGCATCAAAACTGCATGTAATATCTGGGGGAAAATTCCAGCAGTTAATCCATGCCGATGAACTTCTCCCTTTCAGCCCGTCCTCTGGGGCTTGCCCTCACCTGGAGGTTTCGGGCCACATCAGAGAGAAATTCTATTCCGGTAGCCATTATTCTCCATCTTTCAGTAAATGCTGTGCACTACCGTGAAGCAAAATTGAAATCAGCCCAGTGCCAAGTGGACAGGGAATGGGGCCAGCCTGGAACAGAGGGTGATGAACACAGTGACCGGCTTCTCAGGCCGAGGACTGTGTTGGTTCAGAGACCGGGTGGTATTCTCTGGGACTTTCAGGACACTGAAAACGGGCGATACTGTGAATATGGGGAAAAGAGGAACGTCATGTGATGGACTCTTACATCACCACAAATGCTCTAAGCCACAGATATGTGCATGCAGTTCTTTTACTGCACCTCTTTTAGAGTAGGTGGAGTGAAAAAGAACAACAACGATAATAAAATAAACCTGAATGCAGACAAGAGTAACTTGTCCAAGTGAAGCAGTCTTTCCTATTTCATTTAGTGACACAGGGACATATTCTATTTCTGAAAATCACTCTGTTCTCGTAGTTTAAAAACCTGATTTGACAAGCCATTACTAGTCGGTGAATTCAAGCATACATCACTGAATTATGCACAAAACTTTATGCTCAATCTTCTTTGTAAAAAGTATGCATTTTATAAGCTCTTGAAACAAAATGTGAGTTTCTTAGAAGTGGAAAACCAACTAAGCTGTGTAATTTACGCCATGTGAGGAAACATGAGGCCCGGGGGAAAATCAACCAAAAGATGTATTTGCATGCCTAGGAAGGACCTCAAGCAAAGAAAACCTTACTGTAAATTCCTCCTACCCAAACTTAGAAAAAGCATTTCCATCTCTCTAGCTCTGTTTCTGGTATCTGTTTATTTTAGGAAAACCCTGGCAGAGGACAGTCCTGATAGCTGCTGAGTCTGGGAGACTGGCAGCTGGAAGGCTAAAGGCAGGGTGCTGTGTCAGGTGAGGCTGGGAGATGAGAAATGTGACCTGGAAAGACAAAGATGCGGCCAACTGGCATTTGTAAGTTGTGCACAGTGGGGAGGTTTGATATAAAAGCACGGCTTCATTTTCCCCTTGAAATATTCAGTAAATCCTGCATGGCTTACTAATTTTGGTGTGAGTGAGTTATTTTGAGGGAACTGAAAGGCGGGTTGAATTCTACACTGAAACACACAAGGAAAATAGACTATCTGTGGAAATAGCAGGCATAAATGTAAGACAATTGCAAATAGTAGTAAATTGACGAGACATTGTCAACCACCAAGTTTAACACAGACACATTCAGTCGTGTGCACAGACAGAGCAGAGAGGCAGAGGGTAGTGTAGACAGTTTTCATAAATGAGGATGTGCCTCAGAGTAAGCAGGAAAGGAGAAAAGAATACTTGCTCTGCCTTTGTTGGTCTCTGTGGCCACATAGCTTGTTTCTTGTGTTGATTCCAGTGTTAACAAGGTTGATTCTAGTATTAAAAGGTGTGTATTTTGGGCCAGAAAAAGTCTCTAAGTGCAACATAACTACTTCACAGAATAGAATCAAAGGGACTTTAATGAGAGCGGGTTTCGTGTACCAAGAGGATGCTGGGCTTTTCTCCAGCCCTGGCAGGTGTCTCGGCGGTGGTGCTTGACGGCCACTAGTTGGTAGGCCAGACTGCAATGAGCACAGTGGCCATGAGCAGCAATAACATCACCGTTATCGTCCCACTAGAGAACCCAAGCTCACGTTCTCGACTTTATTCACCATCCTAGAGACAGCTCTTCTGGACAGTGTAGGAAAGGGGACCCCCACCGGGGGTGTGGAGAAACAGCGCTGAACTTGCTAAGAAATAGCAGGTGAGTCTCCAACACGGCGGGTTTCTGAGGACTATTTGATTTTTATGTTTGCATTGACCTAGAAGACCTTGACATTAGGGGTAGTATATTTTCTATGGAGTGACAAAGAGCATTAAAACCTGTAGAACCACATTTACTGATGGCAGGTTCTGCCAGTCTCTTGGTCCCAGAGCTTAGGAAGAGGAGGGGCAGCTATGGGAACCCCCACCATGGACATTCAGGGAATTCCAGGGTGCTAGCGAGTGGGGATGGAGGGGGGGGTTTCTCCTGGATGCATAAAAGGAAATCTAAAACACTCTGAACACGTTCATGTTTAAAGGCAAGCACTGCACTCCTCCTAAGTGTTCAAGGGAGATGTTACAGTGTCCAGAAGTGACTGTTAGAATGATTACAGGGGCTCTCGCTCCAGGAGGACGCACTGTGGTGTGAAGGGTCACCCCATTAGCCTTCTTGGGTGCCCATGTGTCCTCAGGCACCCTCTTACCTCCCTCACTTCTCAATGTATCCTTCTACTCCAAAGCAGCATGGAAAGCAAACAAGCAAATAAAACCCAGCAGAGACATAAAAGTTACAATACTTTGTAAAAAAAAGCCTCTATACTTCCATTTCTTCACCAGATCAGAGGGGCAGCTACATCCTCACCACCACTGTCTCCGTGTTATTCACCAGGATGACACGGAGGGCAGGAGCTGCCTGGGTCGCGCACTACGGGTTTTTTGTACCTGACACCTGCACTCATTCCTCACCCAAGTCTGAACAGCTCTTTACGACAGAACTGTCTGTGAACAAGGGTTACACAGCCCATAGCCGTGCAAGTCAGAACGTCCCTGTGCAATTTTAAGCTTTAATAACTTATGGAGGAATGGAGTCGTAAGTGGTATGTGAAAGCACTATTCAGAAAGTTTTTACACAATAGAGTTCAAATAATTTCTAGGCTTCCACTAAACTACTATCTTTCAGAAGGCCATGTTCAATTTAACTTTTGAGATGTACTGAAAACTTTCCCAGGTGCTCCTGAGTGATTTATAAATTGCATTCATGATCCTAGCTCTTTAGCTCCGAAGGATTTAGCTTTGATAAAAAGACATCCATTTTTGCATAAACTCACTGTAGGAACAAAGCAAGATAAGGAGATATATTGGAACTTTAGAAGAAATTTTGAGTATGTCAGAGACATATTCTTAAGTTAGAAGAAATACTGAGTATGTTAGAGACATATTCTTAAGTGCAAGGAAAATATATTCCTTCTATAAATGATTTCCTCTTCTTTTCACTTTTATGTATGTTATACATTTTAATGATAATATGTTGCTTTAAAACAAGAAATATGATTTTAAAAACCATGACTTCTGAAGATAACATGTGTAAATAGGACAGACATAGGGTCATGTGCTTCAGATATTTTATTTGATAATCTGATCAATTTTCTAATCTTCATCAAAAATTAAAGGAAGTCCCTGATTGAGGCAGACAATTCCAGGAACTTGAATTTTTCCAGGACAAAAAATGTACTTAAACCAATCAGTCCAGTTTCCTTAGAGGTCACACCAACTTACTTTGGTTTGTGAATCTGCTTCTGCAAAGTAACACAGAATTTATTTAAAGAAAATTAGAAGTGGGTGAGAGGTGAGTTGCCTAAACTGGACCCGCTCCTATAAAGTTCATTTTAAAAAATACTGGTTTAATTATTTATATTTTAACAAAGGTTTAATTAGAACAATGTAACTCATTTTAACATAATAGCATCATCACCCAAGCAATTGCTCCTTAAACTAGATTAGAGATATTTTTCCTCCTACCTGCCCATCAAACATCATTCTCACTCTTTCCATAACTTTTAAATCATCTTATTGCCGAACACTGAAGGGTTTTTATCGTGAAATATTTTGAGGCCATACATTTCACAGTGTGCAATTATCAAAAATCATTTATGAATGATATGACAGATTGTTACTCTCTATAATTTTATGAAAAACATGATGTTGTCAAGCATGTTTTCTGGAGGAGTCTTTATTAAAGGAAAGAAACCATTGCCAGAAAGTGATTCTCCTCCACTTCTGAAGAAAATGTTCAAGAGCGGCCTGTAATCTATCCAGCCTCCAGCAAAATTGAGACCTAGAAAAGCTAAGTATTCTTAGTTAGTTTATCGCTGAAGATGACAACCTCTTTCCCATCTCAGCTGTACAGGCATCGCAAGTCAGATCCAGAGTCAGGCTCTGTGCCTCTGAAAGTGGATGGACAGTCCATAGGGTGTTTTTTCAAATTCATGTAATGGATATGCAAACTGAAGGCGAACTAGAAACAGGAAAAAAAACTGCATTGTTCAGAAACTTTGTGCAATCCCAAGCATTCTGAATAAGCTCCAAATTCAAAAATAATTATAAAGGGGTGAAAATGCCTAAAGTTAATAGAATACAAGCGAAATAAAATAGGTATTTCAAGGGATAGAAACATGGATGGTATTTTGGATTTAGTTTGGTTTTGTTACATTTCCTTGACAATTAGTTCTTACAGTAAGATTTGAAGTTGCACCATGCGTTTTAAGTGTATTTCATTAAGACAGTTACTAAAATCTATTACGAAATATTTTACTTAATTTTAACTAGGTTAGGCGAAATATTATAATACATTTGAAATCGTTTTGCAAATTGTGTTGCGCTATACTAAGGTAATCTAATCAATATTTGTTTCGTCATCATGCCAGATAATCGAAGCGTTATTGTATCTTTGTCTTAGAAGTATCACATTTAATTGTCAAAAGAAAAAACTTTAATATTTTTATTAAATAATTTCATTCTAAATACATGGATACCCTCA
Source organism: Eubalaena glacialis (assembly GCF_028564815.1). Taxonomy (NCBI): domain Eukaryota; kingdom Metazoa; phylum Chordata; class Mammalia; order Artiodactyla; family Balaenidae; genus Eubalaena; species Eubalaena glacialis. The sequence goes on along the minus strand of NC_083735.1, from coordinate 9,878,875 downwards.
AATTCTTAAATATTAAGAAAAAGTGCAACTCAGATGTTTTGGTGTTGAAACCAGTGGTACGAGCACAGTGTGTGGAGCCGGGCGAAGGCGGCAGAGACGCACCTTGATAGACGAAGTGGAAACCCCGCGCAGGCGCCCCACTCTTCGCGCTGAATCGGAGCAGAATCTGATTGGATGTGGCCAAAGGCAATGTTTCACCTGGAGGGAAAAACAGACAGAGATAACACGCAGGATCCATTCAGTGCACGGCCTGTGGTGGACAATGTTTGGGAAAGTAATCATTAACTTGGAATTGCACTTTTACTTTTTGAACTTTCATAAAACTTTGCTTTGGCGTGTAGAACCCAAACACATTGTTTCTACAAAGATTTAAAAACTCTGTTCTTGCCTTGACATTCCATCAAAATGTTGTTTTCATCGTGATCTCCTTTATGCTTCTTTTGAAGAAAGCACTGATATAGGCCAATTAGCTGATAATGTGGGAAACAGAAGTGGGTGAATCATTGACTCAGAATCAACTTTGACAGTTACTTGCTAGGATTTTACTCAGAATTAAGAAAATGTCTCAGAATCCAAAGTTGATTTTAAAAAAAATAAAGAACTCAGAAAAAAATAAAAAACCTGTGAAATGTATTTTTCAGCTCTTAATGTGCAGGAATGGTCTCAAGTACTCTGAGGGGCATGTGAATCGCTTAAGCTTTTCAGAGGTGAATTTGTCAGGATGTATCAGCATTTTAAATGTGTATCTTCTGATGCATTTCTGGACATTACATCATTGGACATTGGTCTTAACAGGACATAGGTCTTAAGACCTGTGGTTAGTAATACTGGGCAACTGGAAATAACGGAATCTTAGCCTTGGTTGATCACAGGCTGTGACGCAGGAGTATGGCTTGATGTTGTGTTGGTAAATGATGACAATGTAGCAGTGGTACGAACGAGGGCCATGGCATCCATGAGGGGTTGGGGTAAATAAACTCCTTCATTAACCCATCTGAATACTATTCAGCAAATGGTGTTTGGTGTATATTCATATTTGTTGATAGGGAAAGACCTCTACATGTGATTTTAAATGAATGTATGGGATAAAAATTAAATTGTGAAAAATATCCCATGTTTTATGAAGTCCCATGTATGTTTACATGCATATATAGGGGCACACGTGAATGTATGTATGTGTATACACATCTGCACCTTTATAGACGTGTGACTGTGGTGCATCTCCACATGTATGCATTTAAAAGTTTGGAATGAGTCAGACCAAAATGTTAATAGTGTTTATCTCCAGGAAGATTACGACACTTAGAATAGAAAGTAAAATAACAAGATAGTTTATTACCCCTTTTTTCTGATATTTTAATTTTCACTGAGATGGATATTATATTTTCCACAATCTTAGTAAGCAAAATTATAAAGACAGGTGGTTTTATATGTGGGATAAAAATACATTTGAAATTTTACATTGAAAATAAGATTTTACTAAACAAGCAAGTTCAAAGATGATTAAATTTCTCCTTCACAAATGAAAATAAAAATAGACGAGTTTAAAATTAATTACCCTGGCTGTGTAACTAGAATTAAAGACACAATTCACTGAAAGTTTACCTGAATGAGACCCAGAGAGTGAGCTGAGAAGTCTGGCCTGAGGGTGCGTTCCGTCAAACAGTTCTGTCAGGTCATTCAGTGCTGTCTGGAAATAGGCAAACTGCCCAAATACCACTGAAAATAGAGGGGGTGGGATGGCACAAAATGCTTTTTTAAAATGAAAGAAATGAAAATGGTGATCATACCATTTATAGATACCTCCAAAATATCATGATCCTAAGAATCCTGTAAAAAAAATTAGCTTATTTTCTCTGCTTTCTAAAAGTTTTCTGTTGCTTAAACAATTTTATTTTGCTTCTTGATCTTTTGGTACTTAATAAAAGGAATAAAATTACTGTTCCATGTACAGTTTGAACATTAAATGAAGACTTTTTTTCTTATAATACTATGTTAGGATAGTAGAAGAATAGCCATAAGGTGGTCCTATTTCTTTAAGAGTAATTAATGACATTTTATTCAGTGAACAGTAGGTATGGAATCAAGATACCTGTTGGTTTTTAAAGCATGCAATTAGTTGGGGAATTTAAAATTCTTCACCTATGATTATGACAGTGCCAAATTCATATGAACTCACTACAATTTATACACGATTCAGCAACATATTATAGCAATTTCTGACTTGTTTTACTCTACAGGTTATGTATCTTACAGGTTACGTAAATTTCAAGAACACACTTCCTCCAAGTAAAACATCGCAAGTATTTTACTATTTCAAATTTAATCATTTTTGTATTCAAATGGATAATATACAGGGCCTTTACAGTATTTAGAAAAACTTGTGATTTAGTCTTCATTTACAAGCAACGATCAACAATTATCTATGTGTAAGGTTTAAACTAAAATCATCCTAAATCATTCTGAACAAGAAATGGAGGTGTGTGTACCAGTTATACATGAAAGAATTAATCTATGTGTTGGCAAAATGGAGGAAAATCTAACTATAGCAGCTGGTGTGTATTTATATTATATTGTATTACATTATATCATATCATATATGTGGCATATATTCTATTACATATATGTATTACATACAGTGCACATATACATGCATGTATAATATATTACACATATATGTAAGAGAATATATGCATATATATATAGTACTTTAAGATTTTATAATTTTCTAGAGAAGCACAATTAAAGGAAGCATGTGAGCAAGGTGAATTTCCCAGTGGCTAAAGTGCTCTGAACACAGGCGCTAGAAAGAGGGACAGAACTTTCTTCTGGATCCCATGAGGGAGGCTCCTGCGTGCACAGCCCTCCCTTCACTGTCCCCCCACCTCAACATTCAGTCTTCATCTTGTTTGAGTCTCGTTTGTAGGAGAAAAGTGAATCTCACACACATAATTCCTACCTTCTTTTCAAGAAATGTTTAGAAAGCATAAGCTTTATAGTGGACACTAAGAATGAAGGGCTGATCAAGATAGAAACTTTGTCCCAGGAACATCACATGCTAAGGTCTGTGGTAGTTCCCACAACAAATACAGAGCCAGAGTGTTGGTGTCGGGAAGGAAGAGGGGCCTGAACTCAGGGTGGGGGAAGAGTCTTCCCTGAAGAGCTGCTTGGCCTGAGTTCTGACCTATGACTGTTCTCAACCCAATTGTCCAAACCAGCAGACATCTGCCAAGGGCCATAGCTGGTCAAGGAAGGCTATTCCTGCAGCTGGAAGACAGGGGATGAGAAAGTGCAGGCGAAGGGCGTGGGCGGGTGTAGGGAGGGAGGGGTGGTTTCCAGCTGTGGAGACAATGATGTTTCATGGGGGAGAGAGCATTCCAGCTACAGCCTTAACAAATGAGAACGGAAACCCTTTTTGTGTAAGAATGGGACACAAGGGGTTATTTCAGCAAGCGAACATAAGGAGCAGTTTTTGGCAGGTGAACGGTCTGTTTTGCTAACACTCAGTGGATAAAGGGGGCGGGGGAGGGACGGGGGAGCAAGGCCACGCAGCCTGAGACTTCACAGCCCTGAAGGCCAGGAAACGCGTGGATTTTGCTCTGGGGGCAAGAGGAGTGAGTGAAAACGTTTATGAAGGTGTTTTCATGATCAGATTTTTGTTTTAGAAAGGATACTCTGGTGATGCTTTTGGATGAAAATAGGGAGGAAATTAGGATATCTGATGATCTGTCTTCCATGACACTTCCCATTCGGAACTTGTGTAAGAAGTCCCTTCCCACAATAGGGACAGTCACCCCATCCCATAATATTTGTTGGGCATCTCAGGCACCCAAAGAGTATTTTACTCATCTTAGCACTTATCACAATCATTGAATTAATTGTTAATTGATCGATTCACTTCTCAGAAAAGAGTAAGGAAGAGGGGGAAGAAATAATAGATAAGGTAGTATAGGTTTTTATTAAGGATTCTTTATAACTATTTTATTCCAGACTAAAGTTTTCTGCCCAGATAGAATATGATAAATTTATGCCATTAAACCTTTCATATTGGGAAATTATTATCAATATTTAGGATAGGAGTGTACCTTTTTTCTGCTGAAAAGTCATAATTGTGTTGTGACAACTCAATAAAATTTTATAATAAACTAAAATCATAAACTCTGGCTGCTACATTCTATTGTGATAATTATATTTTATCAAGTATCCATGAATAAAAATAAAAGGAATATTCATGGGAAAGTAATTGGAGGAATGTTGTTGGGAATTTAGGTGAAAAATGTATTAACTGAGGCTAAATAAGGGACTTTAGAGGCATTGGTCCAGCATAAAGAGTGAAAGTCTAGGACTTATTCGAAGTTTTACTGTCCATTTTTTATAACAAAATAAATATTTTGAAGCCCAGTCTTTCAGTTTTTAAATGAGATTGACATTTTCCATGTGCTCATAAAGTGGACCCACTCTCTGCCTTTTGGGAAGCTGGTCCCTCTGCCTCTGCCTTGGTTTCCATGTTCACATCCATCACTCTCCAAGTCCCAGGCACATGCTCCTCTTATCATGGCAAGATGATACAAGGAGAGCCTTGCCTGAAAACTCAACCATCCTTGAGAACTGGCGGAAAGCAGAAGCTACACGATATGGCTTAAGAGACTAAGCAAGTTGCGTCGCACAGTTCATGAAGAGCCCGTGATCTAAAATACCAAATGCTGAAACAAGTGCTTGGGGGGAGGTTTTCATTTGATTTTAAGAAGCCTGTGATTAATATAACAGAAGTTCATAGAAATCATTTGTCTCCCATATGCAAGTTTCTTAAGCAGAAATTAACTTTCTTGTCATATAATTGCATTTTTAAAATGTTTTCCCTCAAACAGAATCTAACCTTAGAATTTTTATCTGTTTTATTTCTATGAGTGGATGGCTGCTATTTTGAGTGTGTAGAAAAAAACCTTGACTATGTTGGGCTCTAAATTTTACTGTTGGGAAAAAGGAACTATTCCATAAAATTATAAAAGCTACTATCTGGTTGACTCCAGGAAAGAATCCAACACAAAAATATTTTCCTGGTCAAGAGTGAGAGGGAAGATGTGGGGATCCGGTGTTGAGTAAACCACCAGGAAACCACCAGAGAAGGATCTTCTAGAAATGAAGCCATCCCAGAAAACTGGCTCAGGTTGGAAGCAAAGTTTAGGAGGGAAACCAGGATGCCAGGTTTGGAGGGGTCAGATAGGACTCTGCCTGCTTTTACATCTCCTGTCACTCAAAGGTGTGTTCACTGATCCAGTGATTTCCAGCATAATCAATAACCAAATATATGTGCCCATACCCCACAGGCTGATCAGTGTTCCCCTGGCTCACATGTGAGGGTGCAATCCTCCTCTACACACTAAACAACCAAAGGAGAAATGCTTTTTTCTAACAAAAATAAGAACAAAGGCAAATTTATTCTCTCTGATTATTCTGGATCAGAATCCGAGAAGGAAATTGAAGAATTTTATATCACACTGATAAAAGAATTGTAGTGGATCTTGTATAAGACATGTTTGGAAAACCTGTTACTTTAAGTCATCTTCTTTTATATTATTCTATTATACCAAGAGCTGGGATATTTATTTATAAAATGATGGAAATATTAACACCGAAAGAGATATGACAGTGAATTAAAAATAAGAAGAAAATCTTACCAAATTCCTTTGGTACCGTTATGGAATAGAGGCAGATCTGACCAGCTGTATAATTGTGAGGGTAGTTGGGTGACAAGACCACCCCTTCTGATCCAGTGTACTGGCCTCCACAGGGGGCTGAAACAGACCAACGGAGAATTACGTGCTGTGCGTAACCACATGGCAAGTGACAGGTGACCTAAAAATGAAAGCACTGAACAAATGAGCATGATTATTCAAAAACTTAACAAAATATCACAGTTAAAAACTGATTTTACATTGCTACCAAAAGTAAAATAAAAAGAAAAACAAAGACTGACGAGGTGAGAAAAAAAGTAATTCAACTTAAGAGGAAGACCTAATATTATTTTTAAGAACGTTCTCAGACATGCTAAAATAATAATGAAAACAGTTGTCATGATAATAAAAACAGGTCCAATAAAGAAAAATTCTTATCAATACGTCAAAAGCCTACCAGAACTTTCTGGTTGATATCAACCATCATATTAGCTTAAGAGATACAAAGATTATTTCAGTTTTCTACTGTCTTTATATTACTATGGGACTAAAAAAAAGTAATGTTTACTTTTAGTTCTTGTTGTGTTTTCATCGTAGATTCAGCTCAAGAGTGACATGTATAGTTACTAGTGGGTGTGGGGTCTCTTCCTATAAGTTCCATTGAGAGCTGAAGGAACCCAAAACTACAAAGTCAGGGCAGGTACACTGACGAGGTGTTATATGCACAGTTCAGAGAGAGAGCGAGTGTGTGTGTGTGTGTTTATTTTCCCTCTGATCATCTTTTTACCCCCAGCATTGCTCTTGCTGAGAAAATAGAAAAATACTGTAGCCTGGATATTCAAAATACTATTGTTAAACATCTTAAAATAGACTTTCAACTAAATCCCAGTTTCGGGATTAAACTGCGAATACTTCAATTCCTCATATTTTTACTTAAAAAGAGGTTCACGGCTGCTCATCTACTTAGGACACTATTTATCCACTGAAGTGACGCCGACTGCACCTCAGCTGTGCCCTTTGTGGCCTGACTGCATGCCTTCTTATCCTAGATACACCTTCTCTGATCTGAATTCAGAATTATTTTTCAGTATTTGAGAAAGTTTATATTTCTATAGCTTACTTCTTCTTAATGTGACAGTTTTCAAGCATTAAAAAGGATAGAAGTCGGGGATAACGTGTCAAATCTTTTGAATGTTAATTAGCACATTGTTAAGTCCTAATTGATGGATGGGACTTTCTCCAGGATTAATAAAGCTGCTCAGAATGCTGATGCTAGTGTCAAAGCACCTCATTGATGATTTGGCAGGAGACTTCCCAGGTCCAGCTTTACGCAGCTGGAAAACTGAAGTCATACTCTAAAAGTCAAAGGAAGACAGCTTAAATACCTGACAGTTATAATCTATTTATGATCAACTAGTAGAGATTTCCCTTAACTAAGCTAAGAGCAGCCTTCATGCTGATGTCTTAACTCAGAATAATTTTATCACCTTAAAACACTTACCATGGCTTTTTTTTACAATCTTAAATAGAAAAAAATTTTTTTCACTTTTAGATAAAGTAAATTTCTGTAAGTTAAATTTCAAAGCTCAAGGTTTTCAGTGAAATGCTGGGAGCTTCATTCCACCAGTTTAGACATATCACTTAATTTTAAGAAAATTAGCCATATAAATTCAACCAGGTTATTTCAGAACTATAATTTTTCTTAAACACTCAAAAGTTCAAATTTTTAAAAATAAGTACAAATGAAGAATGGAAATCTATTTTCTTTTAGACATATAAAATTTAAGCACATCATTTTGCAAATATCCCTTTTCTATTGAAAAGTTTATCTATTTCAAAGTTTAAACAACAAGCATAAATGAAAAGTGGAAATAAATCTTCACTGAGCTAATATTTCGATGCCCAAATGATCAAACAGAAATCTTATCAAACAGAAATCTTATATCTTCTGATATATTTGTTCAAGTATAACTACAAAAATTTATTTTGTTAATGGGTAGGATGAAAGATCATTATTTTATGATAATAGAAAACACTAAAAAATAAAAAGGATGAAATGAAAGAAAACAAACGTGGCATTTTAGGTCCTCTGCTACCTTGACAAATTGCGCTATGCTTATACATTTTCCCCCAGATTTAAAGATAAGCACGCAAACTGCACAACATCCTTCAAACACAACCAAACATCTGTGAAATTGAGAAAAATATGTACAGAATTTTCATTTAATTCTTAACAATTACTCTGTCCATGTTACTGTGTTAACCTGAGAAACAGGCATGGTCTTTCTCATGTTAGAAATTCTTTTATATTAATGTGATAAGAGAAGGAAAATAAATATGCTGTTACTCTTTGGTAATTAATGTATTAGATCATTTCCTAAATGAAAAAAGATTTGCAACAGTATCCATTGCAGATGGTAACAAGAAACTGACTCATCCATTTGGTTAACTGGAGTATATGTCTCATATATAAAGGCAACAAAATACAATCAAATTTGAATGTAAACCAAAAACAACATAAGTAAATAAAAGCCATTCTGACCCATGAAAGAGACTCCAGGCTGTTTCCATTTCTGTTCTAATTCAGTAGGAAACCTCAATGAACAAAAAAATGTAGGCAATAGAAAGAAAAATTATATCATGAATTTAAAACAAACTAGCCCAAAATACATCCCTTAATATATGAACTATCAAAATGTTTAAAATATAGCAACATTCGCTTAGTTTAACTGGTGATCTGAGTGATCCACAGGCATTAATTCAGCACAAAATGTGCTGTTCTCCTTGAGATATCCAAAATAAACTATGGGAGAGGACATTTCTGTTTAATGATTCGGAATTTTTAGTTTTATTTAAATTGAAATACATGACTTAAGGAAAAATCAGTGCTGTATGCTTTATGCACATAAATGTGATGACTGGTTAACAGAAACTATGCTTGAGTTCACGGGTCTTCAGACACGGGAAAAAACTCTCTAATTTAAAATTAGATTATTTATCTATTGCCTAAATGTGACCTCATTTTTCTCGTTTAGCCTATGGCTAAAGAATTTATCATCATCCCCCATAAGTTCAAAGTATGTTTGAATTTAATACAGTGCGCACTTTTAAGGATGCCATTTTGAGGTGACTCTAGTGAACGTACGAGGACGCTCTTCTAACCCTCACAGAGGAGCACTGTGATGCCGCCGACTCAAAGCTTACTGTAACGTTTACACAGACATAAAGACATCATCTGGACGCCCCACACAGCCACGTGGGCCCTTCACCATTCTCCCCTCGCACGAACCTCCTGGAATCCGAGAAGCAGCGATAATTATTTCCCTGCGTTTACTGCTAGAGGATAAAATATGTAAGACTAGGAAGACTTCAATTTTCACTGGAAATTGTTTTGGCTATTCCCTGATTTATTCATTTCCTCTGAAAACGTGTGTGAAGTTCCCTGTCTGCGCCAACCTTGAGTACTGCAGGGCTGGAGGACTGGGTTCCTGAACGGAAAAGCTCTCAGGGTCATAAGACAAACCCAGAAACACAGACATGCCAGAGCAACCCACGGCGTCAGGTCTGTTCGCCTGTGTTGTTTGCTCGGATTTTTCACGTACTAATTTTCTGAAGCACCACTTTGGTCGGAAGTTACAAGAAGCATCAGAGCCATCCTAAGGAAAAGATGTTTATTTCATTAGTTCAGTGTATCTAACTAAACCGGTCCTTGAGTTCATCCTAAAGTAACCTTGGAGTCAATTTTTCTGTCACAAACCACAGGATTTTACTGTCTCCTTTTTAAGGTGTATCACACAGTCTGGAGTTTTGTCTGTGGAGGGTCCCACGAAGCTACCCACCAGACACAGAACCTGGAGGACGGCCCAGAAGTCTGTGTTCAGACCCCTCCTCTCAGCACACCCCCCCAAGGGCAACTGCAACCTGACTTCTGTCACTGTAGGATCACACTGCCTGTTCTTGAAGGTTGACCTTACCCTCTAATAGGTGCTTTTATTATTTAATGTACATGAGGAATTACAAACTGTTGGTATTTGGGGGGAAATGACACATCCTTATATATGCAATATATGTATATGTATGTGTATATATGTAGAGAGAGAGAGGCAGAGACAGAGAGACAGACAGAGACACAGACAGAGGGAGATACACACACACACACACACACACACACACACACAGAAAGGCAGAGAAATAGAGAAAGACAGAGAGCAAGAGGGAGACAGACAGAGACAGAGACAGAAGCAGAGAGACAGAGGCCACCTAGAGACTGGTAATTTGCATCTCTCATACACAAAAACAGCAGTTAGAAATGCCAAACGATCTAAGTGAGAGAAAAATATCTCCCCTTCCAGAAAGCTCTGAGAATGGCTAATCCACTGGGTAAATTAAACGACCAAGGAAGGTCAAGTTCTTATCCCACGTTGCTCTGCGGGGTTTCCCCACCAGTGATGAGGGGATACAGGACTGAAGTGCAAACTGTCTCCAAAATGAGAGTCCAAATTCCAGAGGGAAGTTATCCCTGAAGGAAACACCGGTTCCATACGTACCATTGCAGGAGGGCAAGACCCGGTTCCAGGCGGGTTTTCCATCCGCTCCAATCACACACGTGATGGAAGATGGGTCAGCGATCTTGTAGCCAGAGTCACACTGGTACGTGATAGTTGAGCCAAGTTTGAAGTCCGTCCCAATCCTTGTCCCATTCATTATGTTTCCAGGGTCAAAACAGGCTTCCCGTGGTTTCTCTGTGGAAGACATGAATGTAAACTCCATGAGGGCAGGAATTTTATTTTATATTTTTGTTGTCGGTTGTTTATATTTTTAGTACCTAGAACAGTGTCCAGCATATAAAATATGCTCAAAAAAATTGATTGACTAATTGACCAAGTTGTCAATTAATGTTCAAGTTAATAATTATCATAGAAAAATAGAAAAAACTCCTTTCAATAAAATTATTTATTTTTCAAATGACAATTCACTACAGAATTGCTGTTGAGGTTGATTTCCTGACTTTTGTACTTAATTCATGAAATCACAGCACATTTTAGGAAGAGATGGGAGAATTCGGCTTCTCAAAAGGAAATTGATTTAATTCATGTAAATTAACAGTGATTTCTCATGCTGGTGAGATAATCATGGAAAGAAGTTCTGATCTTTTACCACTCTCACTAAGTCAATGAAGCCACACTTAGCTGGAAAGCACATTTCCTGATCCATAAGGGTCAAGCCCTGTGTCTGGGATGTAATAATTGTTCAACACAGTTCTATTCTAATTCTAATAACTGCTCAAAGGAATTGAGGGCATGTTATGTATCAGGCGCTGAGCTGGGTACACTGCATGTTTTTCATTCTAATCTTCACTCCACCTCTGCAATGTGAGGATGATCTGTGGCCCCATTCTACATTTTGAGAATCTGAAGCTCAAGAGCGGTTAAATAACTTTCACAAAAACGCACTGCAGAGATCTGTCCAGCTGTGGGGTCCACTAAAGGAGGCATTTACTAAAAGCCTCTCTTTTCCCAGATATAAATACAAAGCTCTCTTCTTTCTTTCTCACAGTCCTGTAGCTGTGTGGGTAGTGCCACTTATGTGCTGGTAGCATTAACACTGTAAATGTCATATTTCAGCAGACCTTCCAAATGTCTCTAAATCATGTATCTATATCTCCTTCTGTTGTGTGCAATTCCATCATTTGAATTGCTTTCTGTTTGTGCTTGTCAACGTCCTTCACTCCATCAGCAAAGCCCCTTGTAAAGTCAGAAGGCTCTGAATTGAATTTTACAGATCTTCAAGGGATCAATATAGATGTTATACTGAAATGTTTTTCTTCATGTTTTTGGCCTAAAGTTAAGAAAATGCTATTTGTCACGAATGTGTTATTCATGAATGGGGTTATTAATGTCAATATAGGTTCAAGGATAACTTGAGTGGATAAAATAAATATGTTTCAGTTCTTTCTATTTGGCTTGACAATCTTTGCCCCAGGGTTAAGCAAACACATAAAAAATCTCTGGGAAGTATAAATGGAAGCCAGCATTTTACCTTTTTGGGGGTTGTGATCAATGTGGATTATGTTCCTCTTTAAGCACTTTCCCTTCCTGAGTGTCTACCTATGGCCAATGAGTAAATCCACACAGTAGTGTTAGGAAGAAGACGCTCCTGGGAGATTGTGGCAGGTGAGCCGGTAAAGAGTAAAGATGCAATGAGCTCTGAAAACTACATCCTACATCCTCTTAGGTATGGATAACAAACAGTGGAAGAGGGAAAAGCACAAACTTTGTGACGTCCTGCAGGACGGAGAAGAGGCCTGTTTAACTGTATTTATTCAATATCTCTCATTATATTTTTAATGACCTATGTGTCAACATCAGCCAAACAGAGATCTCTTTGGCAACTGTTGGCCTAATTATTATAACCAGCTATTAGAATATTTTATTTACATACTTTGGTTAAAGTGCAACATAAATATATAAACATTATACTATCACATGTATTGTACATCATATACCATCTGCAATATATCATATGTATTATATATTATCATACATATGTATCATATGCCATGTATAATATATTAATTATCATATATATCATGAATATATCATATCATATATATAAATTGTGGAAACCCCTCCAGGTCCTCTATTTTTGCTCTGGTTAGAGACTCACAGCAATAGTTGTGTACTGTGTTGGAACCAACACTCCCTAATCACTTTATTGAAAACCAATTTGGATATTTCAGGGAGTAGGGGACATTCTGATAATTCTTAAACGCCGCCTTAGATCCCATAGAGAACACAGATTGTTTATTTTAAGCAAATAAGGGACGAATAAATAAAACTGTGGGCACGAGAACAGTCCTTCCATCGGATGTCGTTTACTCTGTCATCCAACAGAATGTATTGAGTGTCTAATAAATACAAGCACTGGTCTAGGGCATATATTTTTCTCCTATAAAATGATGGAGAAAGGGCTTCCCTGGTGGCACAGAGGTTAAGAATTCGCCTGCCAATGCAGGGGACACGGGTTCGAGCCCTGATCCGGGAAGATCCCACATGCTGCGGAGCAACTAAGCCCGTGCGCCACAACTACTGAGCCTGCACTCTACAGCCCACGAACCACAACTACTGAAGCCCGTGTGCCACAACTACTGAGCCTGCACTCTAGAGCCTGCGAGCCACAACTACTGAGCCCACGAGCCACAACTACTGAAGCCCACACGCCTAGAGCCCATGCTCCGCAACGAGAAGCCACTGCAGTGAGAAGCCCGCGCACCGCAACGAAGAGTAGCCCCCGCTCGCCACAACTAGAGAAAGCCCGCGCACAGCAACGAAGACCCAACGCAGCCAAAAATAAAAAATAAAATAACTAAAATTATATTTAAAAAAATGATGGAGAAAAAAATACATGCCTGTTGCCTGGTCGGCCTTTTTGATCACTTTTTGTTATTATAAGTGTCTGTCGGTTTAGTGTACTGTTTGGTTAAATACCACTCCCACGATTTTCTGCTCTGTGTTGCAAATTGAGACCGCTGATGGCCAGTTTTTCTTCATTTCTCCAAATGCACTGCATCGAAGCTTTTACTTGCATTTACTCAGTTGTCAGTTCAGGATGTTTGGTGATAACTCATGGCACGCTTTTTGCTTACAAGTTGTCACATTTCCCAGTGAGATGACTTCATTATGCGGTGTGCTCTGCCCTGGTTCCTGTCTGTTCTGCTTATGGACGCCTCCCAGAACGCCTGCGCCGAAGCCACCGGGCCCCTGGGGTCACTCGGCAGGACTGCCCCGTGGCTCCTTCTGGTCAAGCCCAAGAGCCAGGTCCGCTCCCTGCTTCCCTCACCGTATGGGGCCTTGTACTTGCTGGATGCTGTATCATTGCTGTGTCCTTCCTTGTTTGCTGATGATTTTTTCTTTCACAGGCTCCACTGGAGAACTTTTAAAGCATGAGAGCTCTAGCACCCATTTAGAAGGCTCTGCTGGTACCCAAAGAACCAGACCAAAGAGGCAGCCCTGTACCCCTATCATGAGGGACACAAGTTCTACTGCATTTATTCACTCATCTGCAGATTCTCTTTCCCTAGGATGCCCTGGGGAATACAAGGTGATGACAGATGTACAGTCTTTTTTTTTCATTGAAGTATAATTGATTTACAATATTATATTAGTCTCAGTTGTACAGCATAGTGATTCAGTATTTTTGAAGATTATACTCCATTATAAGTTATTACAAGATAATGGCTGTAATTCCCTGTGCTATAGAAAATATCCTTGTTGTTATCTATTTTATACATAGTAGTTTGTATCTGTTAATCCCATACCCCTAATTTGTCCCTCCCCCCTTCCCTCTCCCCTTTGGTGACTATAAGTTTGTTTTCTGTAAGTTTGTCTGTGAGTCTGTTTTTGTTTTCCATATACATTCATTTGCATTATTTTTAGATTCCACATACAAGTGATATTATACAATATCTGTCTTTCACTGTCTGACTTATTTCACTCAGCATAATTTTTCTAGGTCCGTTCATGTTTCTGCAAATGGCAGAATTTAATTCTTTTTTATGGTTGAGTAGTAGTCCATTGCTGGCTCATATGGCAACTCTAGTTTTAGCTTTCTGAGGACCCTCCATACTGTTCTCCATAGTGGCTGCACCAATTTACATTCCCACCAACAGTGTAGGAGGGTTCCCTTTTCTCTACACCCTCGCCAACATTTGTTATTTGTAGACTTTTTCATGATGGCCATTCTGACCAGACTAACGTTATACCTCATTGTTGTTTTGATTTGCATTTCTCTAACAATTAACAATGCTGAAAATCTTCTCATGTGCCTGTTAGACATCTGTATGTCTTTCTTTTTGCAAAAATGTCTCTTTAGGTCTTCTGTCCATTTTTTATTGCATTGTTTGCTTTCTTGGTATTGAGTTGTATGAGCTGTTTATATATTTTAGATATTAACCCCATGTTGGTCTCATCATTTGCAAATATTCTCTCCCATTCCTTACAGTCTTATATTTAGATGAAACGTGTGATTTTTTTACTCATTACAGAATGGGTGTTGTCTATTAATACAGAAACTGTCTAATGATATGGCAAATGCTTAAAAGTACTGCTGTTAATTATTTGTGAACATTAATGGATCCCATCCAAAAAGCACAGTAACTCCCTCAAGTGCTGAATTGTTTAAATTTTTTTAAATTGTATATTGTACTAAAGATCAGTAAATTTGTAGATTTTGGTGTTTTTGAGGAAGTAGATTAATTTCCTACTTAAAAACCATATCAAGAAATACAAGTCCATTAAAGGGTTAACATAGATGAAACATACCCTATATTTTATTTTATAATTCTAGTAACTAATAACTAACTCAAAAGTTTAAATAAATGTATACATTTTCATTATTTTTTATAAAGCACTCACTACTGTCAATTAATGTTTTGATAAATCCTTTTCTCTGATTCTTTGTAATATACCCCATGTTTCCCTTGTTCACATGAGAAACAGATTTGAAAAAAATATATATTTATTTTCATGAACCCAACAGCAAAATGCTTAGGTTGGGGTGATCTTTGTTTGTGAGTCTGTTTGTTTTCTCTGGATGCTAGTGACGGGGGGGCGGGGGGGTGGATCCCAAAGAAGTGGGAGTCACTCATGAGGTGACCAAAGAAGAAAGCTCTGACCAGGATCAGTGCTTGCTCCCCATCAAACCAACCACCATGGGTGGTCAGGACAGGGAAATGGCAATCGATATTTTACATCTTGAAAAATACTGAGATAAAACTAAGCTATTTATCGGGAATTCCTTGGCAGTCCAGTGGTTAGGGCTCCATGCTTTCACTGTTGAGGGCTCGGATTCATTCCTTGGTTGGGGAACTAAGATCCTGCAAGCCAAAAAAACCCCAAAAAACAAAAAAAAACCCCAAAAAACAAAAACCAAACTAAGCTATTTATGGACTTAAATTGAGTCATCCTCAAGAAACAAATTAAGATAGTAAAACACATATTAAAATAATTCTTAAATACTCAAATTATTTATTGCACAAATCATAATTTATCTTTAAATGGCTATGAATTTGGAAAAAGAAATCTCCCTCCCCCATTTTCTTTTCTTTCAGCTAAGGTAGAAATGCGTGTTGGAAATTTCTTCTCCACTGGCGAGATCGACCCTGTTCCCCAGACGATTGAGAGAGATGTCAGAATTTTATGCATTAAACAGATAGGCAAGACTTTATAAATAAATGCTTATGATTAAAGCAATCTCGATACAAATTACTTTCCTCACAAGTTAAGCTGGTCACAGTACCTTTAAATTCAATGGCGAACCCCGACAAGCCCACAGAAGCATCACTTCGAAATGCCAGAAAGAGACTATTTCCACTACTCTCAATTCTTTCTGGGGCTTGAGAGCCTTGGAAACTTCCAATGAGAGGGCTGTTGGAATCCCCTCCTTCATAGATATGTAGGAAATCATAGCTGGGCTCCATGTTGAAACTAAAAGGAAAGAATATTAATTAGATTATGCACCTAATATATGTGTCTCTTATCTTCCAGACTATAAAGTCTCTGAGAGCACACAGTGATTTTATTTGCCTTTGTAAAATAATTTTTAAAAATTAGGACAATCCAAAAGTTAAATATAATAATAATCAAAATGGCAATAAATAACAATTATAACAAATACTATTAGTATTTTATACAATCACCAACATCTTCAGTACAGTATGATTTTGAAGATAAGAGATCTTATCTCTTATCAGAAAGAAAGAAAATGAATCCTTATAACATAGATATAGTATCTCTTCCCTATAACCATGATATTTCTAATGAAATGCAGTTTGAAAGAATAGGGTTCAGAAGGGATGCATTCCCACTGGTATTTGATTTTTATGTGAATATTTTTAGTTTTAATAACATATATCCTTGATGTCACTGACAATTCTTAAAGTTAAAAAATATTTTTGTTTGATTTTACTTTTAAAATTGTAATTGCCTCTATTTGCTTAGATAATTTGGTCAATCATAGCAGTCCATACAATGGTACAAAGTATGGAAGTCAACTGTTTCACATCATTTCACCTTGATTGGATATTCCAATTTTCTCTTCCCCTCTCCCTCCCGCTCTTTCCCACTCTCTCTATTTCTCTCTCTGTCTCTGTCTCTCCTTATGTAAATTCCCTAATAATTTCCAAAGTCTAACAATTAAAGCCCAAAGCTCTCAAGTGGGGTGCAGCTTTAAATGTCTCTGCCATTTATGATGAGAAGGATGATGATAGTCTGGGAACTTTAAAAATATACCTCCTCTCAAGTGACAGATTGAACTTCATTTACATGTCCAAGATCTCAGTGGGATCAGAATAAACAAACACACTAGACAGAGGTATTGATGTAATCCATTCTGACTTGCCCTCCTCTGTCCCTTCATCTCTAAATCAGGGCCTTTGGGGTCTTTAATGTGGACCAATCCATGCGGCTTCCACTCTCTTTCCTTTCCCTTGACAGCATATTTGTATACAGGGATGGAGAGAGTCAGGAGGTTTTATAATCACGAACATGTGCTGTTGTTTAAGTGGCTTTAGTTTATCTGGATATTCAAGGGATAAAACGTGAACCCAAGGTCTTTCCAGAAGCTGCCCACTGCATTCTGAAGGATGTAGCACGGGGGACCACCAAGGACCCGATGTTAGTATGACATCTGGACCTGCATCGCGCCATCCCATTTCCTGTCAAGGTGCCCTCGCTCCCATGTGAGGTCCTGAACACATTCATTCAAGGAATTTGTCAGAGGTTTCAGAGTCTGTTTATTTGACAAGTTCCCTGAAGTCAGAAATGAAGAAAAAGTAAAAGACTGGAGTGACTAAAGAGTGAGTAAAGAGGCCAAGAGGAACTGCATCAACCAAACAGAATTTGGTTGGAATAACAATTTTATTTGGAATAGTTTGCAAGGATGTTATTAGACTCTGGTCATGCTGTACCCCTGATAATTGGCATAACTAATTATTACGATAGATTATTTTTGAACGAGGAAGTACGATCAGGCACAAACAAACATATTCTAACTACCCTCTCCTTTTGGATGTGCCGTCACACACACATAGAAGTCTGAAGTGATATTTACAATTAATGACAGTTCCTTTGGTTAAATCCTGTCTTATTTCTACCTATACCAGATGCACAGATCTACAAGCCCCAATAATAGGCCAAAGTCTGGCCATGCTTTTAAACCAAATTTAATTTGAGTTCCAATGTGTAAGTCGCATCAGCCCCACAGTCTATAGAAGCCTGTGATAAAACACTCCTCCTCGAAGACCCCCCGAGTACCAGGGTGAGCCTTGAAGCTCATATGTGCTCAAGGTCATGTCATTCTTTGCCTTCCTTGTTAGTAATGCCGGGCTCCCCTCCCCTCTCCACACCTGACTGCAGTCACACTCTTTAAACAGTGCATCCTGGGAAGCCTGTATCAACACCAGCTTCTTTGACTGGGTCCTTGAGCATCCTTGTTCCCATCTGTTACTTCTGGCTTCCTCCTTCTTTCTACTAAGTAGATCTAGGAGCTGAGGTCCCAGGAAAACTCCCACCTGAGCATACACAAGTTGTCCATTCCTGAGAACATGTCACAGGTATGTGATTTTCTGTGACACCAGGTCAGCTAATGATTCCAAACTCTTAGAGTCGGAAGAAAACTTGAAGATTTTCTAGGTCAACCATCTTCCAGGGGAGTGCACAAAATTAAGTGAGAAAACTTCTTGTGTAAAACTGCCTTATATATTATATATTATTATGAACTGCACTTTGGGAACCTTGATAATGAGTCACCGTGACCCAAGGGAAGGTAGGAAACTCCTACGAAAAGGCTCTGTGTTCTCTAAAAGGCTTTTAATTGTTAATTTACTTTTAATCTCCTGGTAGCAGAGGTGTCTCCTGGTTTTAAGGAAGGCGCTACTAGAATTTAGCATTAACAAAACCCACAAAGATATTCAAAAATATAACCAGCAAACGTTCACAGCTTTTGTATAATAGCTGAGTGGCATAATAAGGTATTCATCATTTGGTAAATTTATAGCAGCTTGAGTAATTTCAGGAAATGATGGCTTATTAAACTACTTAAAATTCAGAATCACAGAGGTTTAAAATTATACTGACTCATATCTCATCAGGAGGAGAAAGTGAAGGAAGATAAGCAAAACCAGGCCTGAAATATTGATGCAAACATCTCAAGAAAAGAAACTTGTTCAATTGACAGATAAATAAATCTAATCAGACCACTTTGCCTTGGGGAGCGAAGAGACCAATAGGACAGTATATAGAACCACTTCTCTTTTAAAATACCACTTCATTTAGTTCAAAAATCCAAATGTGAATTTGGAAAAGATCATGGGATTTAGAAAAATTCAATTATTTATACCATATATTAATAATGTGAGAGTTCTATGGAATTTATATTTATAATATAATCATATTATATTATGACTTGAACTTTTACCATTTAGTGTAGCAGAAAGAAGTTAGCATTTTTTTTAAAGGACTAATTGTTTATTAAATCAGACTTTACAGTAATGAGATTTGGGGAACTTTTGTTTTCAGAGTTCTACCAAGTCTTGACTATCTTAATTTATTTATTTTTATTTTTTATTTATGGCTGTGTTGGGTCTTCGTTTCTGTGCGAGGGCTTTCTCCAGTTCTGGCAAGCGGGGGCCACTCTTCATCACGATGCGTGGGCCTCTCACTATCGCGGCCTCTCTTGTTGCGGAGCACAGGCTCCAGATGCGCAGGCTCAGTAATTGTGGCTCACAGGCCTAGTTGCTCTGTGGCACGTGGGATCTTCCCAGACCAGGGCTCGAACCCGTGTCCCCTGCACTGGCAGGCAGACTCTCAACCACTGCGCCACCAGGGAAGCCCCAAGTCTTGACTATCTTAATGATAATAACAATACTACCTTTGGGAATGTCTGACAGGATGTACTATGGAAATGAATTAGCGCTCACGCATTAAGAGAAACATTAGACATCAATGAGAGATTATACTAAGTATATCTGTATCACTTTATTATCGCTTTTCTTTGAAAATTCTGTAAATTAAGCCCTCTCATGTGGAACACACTGTGTGCAAGATAGTATTTAAAAGCAATTCTTGCCACATCATGTGTATCCTAACGCAAGTAGAATGCTGAAAAGCAAAATAATCTATTTCCATTTTTGTCATGCAGCCTGATGTAGTACCTGTTAGACACAAGACCTCAGGCTTTGCTAGATGTAAAATTGAAGACCCCTGAAGGGATAAATGAAGTAATCTTTAGGTATGACATTTAAAGTCTTATTAGGGACTTCCCTGGTGGCGCAGTGGTAAAGAATCCACCTGCCAGTGCAGGGGCACAGGTTTGAGCCCTGGTCCGGGAAGATCCTACATGTCGCGGAGCAACTAAGCCCATGCACCACAACTACTGAGCCCATGCACCTAGAGACCACGAGCCACAACTACTGAGCCCGCGTGCCTAGAGCCCGTGCTCTGCAACAAGAGAAGCCACCGCAATGAGAAGCCCACGCACTGCAATGAAGAGTAGCCCCCGCTCGCCGCAACTAGAGAAAGCCCGCACGCAGCAACAAAGACCCAATGCAGCCAAAAATAAATAAATAAATAAGTAAGTCCAGAGGAGCTCCACAGGTGAATTCTATCAAACAGTTAGAGAAGAGCTAACACCTATCCTTCTCAAACTATTCCTCATTCTATGAGGCCACCATCACCCTGATACCAAAACCAGACAAAGATGTCACAAAAAAAGAAAACTACAGGCCAATATCACTGATAAACATAGATGCAAAAATCCTCAACAAAATACTAGCAAACAGAATCCAACAGCACATTAAAAGGATCATACACCATGATCAAGTGGGGTTTATCCCAGGAATGCAAGGATTCTTCAATATATGCAAATCAATCAATGTGATAAACCATATTAACACATTGAAGGAGAAAAACCATATGATCATCTCAACAGATGCAGAGAAAGCTTTCAACAAAATTCAACACCCATTTATGATAAAAACCCTCCAGAAAGTAGGCATAGAGGGAACTTATCTCAACATAATAAAGGCCATATATGACAAACCCACAGCCAACATCGTTCTCAATGGTGAAAAACTGAAACCATTTCCACTAAGATCAGGAACAAGACAAGGTTGCCCACTCTCACCACTATTATTTAACATAGTTTTGGAAGTGTTAGCCACAGCAATCAGAGAAGAAAAAGAAATAAAAGGAATCCAAATCGGAAAAGAAGAAGTAAAGCTGTCACTGTTTGCAGATGACATGATACTATACATAGAGAATCCTAAAGATGCTACCAGAAAACTACTAGAACTCATCAATGAATTTGGTAAAGTAGCAGGATATAAAATTAATGCACAGAAATCTCTTGCATTCTTATACACTAATGATGAAAAATCTGAAAGTGAAATTAAGAAAACACTCCCATTTACCACTGCAACAAAAAGAATAAAATATCTAGGAATAAACCTACCTAAGGAGACAAAAGACCTGTATGCAGAAAATTATAAGACACTGATGAAAGAAATTAAAGATGATACAAATAGATGGAGAGATATACCATGTTCTTAGATTGGAAGAATCAACACGGTGAAAATGACTATACTACCCAAAGCAATCTACAGATTCAACGTAATCCCTATCAAAGTACCACTGGCATTTTTCACAGAACTAGAACAAAAAATTTCACAATCTGTATGGAAAACACAAAAGACCCTGAATAGCCAAAGCAATCTTGAGAAAGAAAAACAGTGCTGGAGGAATCAGGCTCCCAGCCTTCAGACTATACTACAAAGCTACAGTAATCAAGACAGTATGGTACTGGCACAAAAACAGAAACATAGATCAATGGAACAGGATAGAAAGCCCAGAGATAAACCCACGCACATATGGTCACCTTATCTTTGATAAAGCAGGCAAGAATATACAGTGGAGAAAAGACAGCCTCTTCAATAAGTGGTGCTGGGAAAACTGGACAGCTACGTGTAAAAGAATGAAATTAGAATACTCCCTAACACTATACACAAAAATAAACTCAAAATGGATTCAAGACCTAAATGTAAGGCCAGACACTATCAAACTCTTAGAGGAAAACATAGGCAGAACACTCCATGACATAAATCACAGCAAGATCCTTTTTGACCCACCTCCTAGAGAAATGGAAATAAAAACAAAAATAAACAAATGGGACCTAATGAAACTTAAAAGCTTTTGCACAGCAAAGGAAAACATACAACGAAAAGACAACCCTCAGAATGGGAGAAAATATTTGCAAATGAAGCAACTGACAAAGGATTAATCTCCAAAATTTACAAGCAGCTCATGCAGCTCAATATCAAAGAAACAAACAACCCAATCCAAAAATGGGCAGAAGATCTAAATAGACTTTTCTCCAAAGAAGATATACAGATTGCCAACAAACACATGAAAGAACGCTCAACATCATTAATCATTAGAGAAATGCAAATCGAAACTACAATGAGATATCATCTCACACCAGTCAGAATGGCCATCATCAAAAATTCTACAAACAATAAATGCTGGAGAGGGTGTGGAGAAAAGGGAACCCTCTTGCACTGTTAGTGGGAATGTAAATTGATACAGCCACTATGGAGAACAGTATGGAGGTTCCTTAAAAAATTAAAAATAGAACTACCATATAACCCAGCAATCCCACTACTGGGCATATACCCTGAGAAAATCATAATTCAAAGAATCATATACCAAAATGTTCACTGCAGCTCTATTTACAATAGCCAGGACATGGAAGCAACCTAAGTGTCCATCAACAGATGAATGGATAAAGAAGATGTGGCACATATATACAATGGAATATTACTCAGCCATAAAAAGAAACAAAATTGAGTTATTTATAGTGAGGTGGATGGACCTAGAGTCTGTCATATAGAGTGAAGTAAGTCAGAAAGAGAAAAACAAATACCATGTGTTAACACATATATATGGAATCTTAAAAAAAAAAAAAAAATGATCATGAAGAACCTAGGGGCAAGACGGGAATAAAGACACAGACCTACTAGAGAATGGACTTGAGGACATGGGGAGGGGGAAGGGTAAGCTGGGACAAAGTGAGAGAGTGGCATGGACATATATACACTACCAAATGTAAAATAGATAGCTAGTGGGAAGCAGTCGCATAGCACAGGGAGATCAGCTCGGTGATTTGTGTCCACCTAGAGGGGTGGGATAGGGAGGGTGGGAGGGAGACGCAAGAGGGAAGAGATATGGGAACATATGTATACGTATAACTGAATCACTTTGTTATAAAGCAGAAACTTACACACCATTGTAAAGCAATTATACTCCAATAAAGATGTTAAGAAAAAAAATAAGTAAGTTCTACTTAAAGGAGGTATTCCATAAGAGATGGTACCTTTTGAATATCAAGGCGATGACGAAGTCCGGGTTCACCTTTATTCTCCAGTCACACTCTTTCCCGGGAGGATAGGGCTGCGGGTAGTTGGGGGACAGGATGACGCCGGCCGGGCCAGTCAGATTCCCACCACATGCCGCTGTCACAGGAGAGGAAGGTTCAGGGGAGAGAAGGGTGCTGGTCAGTGTGAAAGGAGACAGCACAGGGTTCATCGAAGATACGGCGTACTGGGTTCTTAAACAACTACCCAGTGGAAATTTTAAGACCCAGAAGGTCTGTACATGTTTTTATGTGATTGTTACCAAATTTTATATAATATTCCACTCCATTTTTAAGGAGGATTTTCAATGCTGACAAATGAAATTTACTTCCTATAATTCTAAACTTTACCCAGTTAAACTGAACAGATTACCTGAATCCTCCACACTATAAATATATGAAAACAAACCTGCACAGGAAAAAAAAAATCCCCATGAATATCATTTTATGGTTGTATCAATTCTTTGGTCATCTCTTATCGTTTACAAAGTCATTGCTTACTAATTCTAAAAAGTTTGCTTCAGTGGCATAATGATCATCCATCTTCTGTTCACTCTTGTAACTCTAAGCCTAGCACAGTTTTTGATCATAATAAGTATGCAGGAAATATGTGTTGAATAAATGAATACGTGTTATTTCGTATATTTCTCACAGTCCTCTGCTATACGTAGGGCTCAGATATCTTCCCCACATTTCAAAATAACAAAACTAACAGGTAAAGTTTCGGTGATATCTGGGGATAGATGACCAAGAGGAGGCTGAGCAGGAACTTAAGCCTCTAAAAATATTATTTCATCACACTATTTAGAATGTTACTATCAGGAAGAAGCACTTCAGATGACAGTAATAAATTTCGTTTGTTTCTGCAGTCATTAATTTTTAATTACATGTGTTTACATTTGTATTAGTTAAGGAAATGATTTTGTAGTTTATTGTTGTTAATAGGCAAGACAGTCTTCATTCTTGAACCTGAAAATGTTTAGGACTGCTTTATTTAGTAGATAACGTTTCTGTTAAAGCTTCCATGCTGTGGAAGGTACTAAAACAATGCAAAATTCACATTAATATGCTAGGTTTAAGGTTCTTCATATCAAATACTGTGAATTGTCTCCAAGTTGTTCTTAAAAAATCACCCTGATTAAATTATACTGTTCCCTCTAAAATGTATACCTTATTTCACTTCATTGATCATGTATATATTCAGGGAAAAAAATAAGTAGAGAAGGAAATATGCTAATTGCTGATATTTCCCACACACATACACAAGGACTTTTCTGAAAATAAGATGAAGATTACACACTTTATAATTTTCTGATATGGATGTGTCTTTAAATACTCACTTAACATTCCCGAAAACTTAACTTTCCATAAGAAAAAATATAACAAATCCCAAGACTCTTTGTTATAACTTCCGTCTCACCTAAGGCAAACTCTGAGTAATATCACAGGAAATATTTATAATAAATTCTTACAGATATACTCTCAAGAGCAATACGATATAACTTTCTTCAAAATGATTAAAACCACATTTTCCATAGTATGCAGTTTTATTTTAATAAATGATGTGGAGACAATCGGCTAAGCGGCTCTCACAGGACGTGGCCTCCCCCGGAACCGAGTAGATGCTGACAGCCTGGAGTATGAGAAGCCTGGACAAACAGCAGAGGTGGCACTGAGGTGGGGAAAGAGGTACCTGAGGGCCTCAGGTTATGCTACTCCACTCAGGTTTCAAAAGAAGAAACATGACAGATTCAGGGCACCGGGTACAAGGGTACCACCAGCAGGAAGAGTTCAGGGATGAGACTCAAATATTAATTGAAAAGAAACAAAGGGCAGATCCTGTCTTATTCATACTGGTCCCAGGTGGCATTTTCAAATGAGGTTATTTAAAGGCTTAAAGTGGAATTAAGGAGGACCGTCTTGCTGGGTTTGTTCTCTCTTTGGTGGGGAATTCTTCATTTTAGCTTCATCAGGTTTTCATTAGAAAGCTTGCAAAATGTTTTGGATAGGATTACATTTAGTACAAAATGCAATTCAGACGCTCTAGAAATTCTCCAGAGGGAATGGACATAGAGACAAAATCCACAAACTCATATCAATCCACAGTTCCTTATTCGAAACGCTTAGGGTGGACCCTCCTGACACACACGGTAGCACGTTCATCCACTAAGGTTTGCAGCGGTACTGTTTAACTAGACACATTACCATTTCCACACCAGAACATTTCAATGTTCACACCATTAAGTGGGATAAATAGCCACAAAATAGTTACCCTGTAGATCAGGGCAGGATGGTGCCACCAAATAAGTTTTTGCAAACTTGGAATGCATTTTTGCTTTGCAGAGCTCTTTAGAATTTGAACTTGGACAAAAGGTATTGTGGGCTATATGAGAAAACTGAAACTGTGGAGATGTTCAAGGGACACTTTACTCAGAATCAGAAAGTACTGAGTGTCTTCTGGTCCAGAGAATCGGTCTTTTAAGACTCAGTTCCAGAAGGAGGTGCCTCCATCGCTGGAGTCCTTTGTGAAGTGAAAGAAGTGAGGCATCCAAGCAAATTACAGGGCAGATTAGCAGCAAATGACAGGGCAGATAAGCAGCAAATGACAGGGCAGATTAGCAGCAAATGACAAGCTGGTGAGAATATGAGTAACATATAAACAGGTGAGTGGTTAAGAGATTTTATAAAAGGGAGAGAATGGGAAAGAACAGCAAATAGGAGGAAAAAATACACTAAGAATAAAACGGAAAAAAGAAATTAGCCAGTCAACAGGAAAGAGCAAATTCAAGTGGTCAATAAGAATACGAAATTAAAAACAGTTCATCCTCATTTTTAATATAAAATGCCAATTAAAACTCCAAGGAATCTTCACTTCCTGCCCATATTATAAGATTAAGAAATATCACATAAAGTGTCTTTTCTGAGTTGGGGAAAATAAACAATCATGCTGACGGTGACGTAAATTGGTGCAACCTTTCTGAAAAAGTTTTGAAAACTCCAGAAATACCTAAGTTTGTAGAAATATGTCATTCATAAATAATCATGGATGTGTTTTGCAACAAGTGTTCATGTCAGCAATTTTCGTGAAAGGGAAAAGGCTGAAACACCTAACCGTACATTGAGGAGGGATTAGTGGAATCAATATTGGTCAATACTGATCCAAACAGAGAAAGACTGTGCAGGCATAAAACTTAATTAGTAAAAAATACATAATAACACAAAAGATACTCATCGTGTACCAGTAAGTAAAAAGTGTAATTTACAAAATAATCATTCAGGGTGCTATCATTTAAAAAATTTTAAAAATAGATTATATATACATAAAATAATTATGAAGCTTACTTATGCATGTTTATGCTAATAGTAGTTGCCTTCAGGTAAAAAGGTGACAGTGTTTTTTTCCTCTTTTTTCTTAACTGTAGCTTATAAAACTTCTGCAAAAACATACTATGTTTAATAAGAAAAAAGCAAAAGAATAAAAATAAAAAATGTCCGTATTAGCAGAACAGAATGTAGATGAGTGCTAATACATGACCATGCTCTAAGGGATGAGTATCTTACAGAGGCATAATCTCATTGCTGGGGCAAAATATGTTTACAATGTGATAAAAAGATATTGTTCACTTATTCCCAAATACGTATTTTCCATGTTTGTGTTATGTAATACCTGTATGTGGGTGGTTCTGTTGCCAACAGAACTGATATTCAATGGCCTGGGAGTGATCTTGGCTTATTTTTGGAGCTGATATTCAAGACAGATAAAGTGTTACTGATTTTCGTTGCTGAGAACTGGTTTATCTAGTCGCTGATTACAATTAGGTAACTAAGAGATGACCCCCAAAGAACTATAGATTATTTGGAAAGGTGGTCAAATCTCACAATGAATGGTTTATATGAATGTCAACCAAGAAACTACCTTCAAGAGATTGACTGGTAGTTGTATTGCTTTTTAATGTACTCCTCCATAAGCTTAAATTCATGCAAATAGGAAAAAAAATGTGCCTCTCCTGATTTAAAAATAGAAGAATGGTTTAAAATGATGGTTGCATTTATAGGTAATTACTCCACTTTAAAAAAGGAACACGTAGAAATCTGGCACATCTCGTGATGACTCAGCTTGAGGTAAAATGCGACTGTGCTCACAAAAGTCACGAAATGTACGTGCAGCACAGAACGCTGCATAAACAGGGTAGCTTTCTGACAGGGCTGAACATGCTAATAAGAAGAGCTATCAATTCTCATCTGTCTTCAGAATCCTGCAAGCACTCTGTAATAAGTTAAGAGTTGCATATTGTAGCTCCACAGGACCACTGAGAATCCCTTATGACAATAAAAATCATTTTAAATCACAAAATTCCCTCAAGGTCACCTGATGCAAAATGGCCCATTAACTCTGTGCATATCACTTCATTATCACTTCCTCTCTTTGCAGATTAATTCAATTTTATATTTTTCAAACAGATTATAAGGAAGTACAAATTACACTGTGACAGTTCATTAAAATTAAGTTTCTTTTAAAAATTAAGATGGGATACTATACAGAGGTATTTATGGTAAAATATTTAATTGAGTGAAGGGACAATCTAATGTAATTACTATTTTATATATAAATATGTCGTGCCCTAAAACCATATTTGTGATAGACTATCTTGGATATTGGTCATTCAAACTAAAGTCTGCACGTGAATTGTTTTCTCTTTAATAAGGTCAAATTATAAAATTCTAGTAAATTTTAGAAAGAAGTCTCTCCTTTTATCTTTATAGTGACATAAACAGTGTAATTTCTAGTTTTTAGGATTCTATTAAAAATGTACTGCTATTACAGAAAAATCTTCTAAAAAGAGAACACACTTTTTATTGAGTAGGTTTTGCTTAAGGGCACGTTTCTATATTAAAAATGAGAACGACAATGGTAGAGTTATGAATTTTCAGCCACACAGAATTTTAAATTACAGTAATTTGATTGATCCATATTTTTACGAGATTTCTTAAGGATAGGAAATGTTAGATAAATGTCAATTACCATACATTAAGTAAACTACTTCCTTTACCTCACCTAATAAAATAAAGTTTAAAGGTTTGTAATAAAATTTCAATATAATCTCGGGGAACCAGAGGGCATGTAAGAAACTCTTGAGAAATACTTCTGAAGAATTATACATTCACAGAGCAATTTTAATGATAACATGCATTCCTTCCCAAATATAAAATTTCTATTTTCTGTTGCACAATACCTATGCACGTAGGAGGGTCTGGTTGCCAAAAGAATCGGTTATTCAGCTGCACACAAGTGATTTTAGCTTGTCCTTGGAGCTGGTACCCAGGGTCACACTGGAAGGTGATGGTATCTCCCGGCTCTCTGCTGTCCCCATAGCGGGTGCCATTTTGAGGTATACCTGGGTCATTGCAGGTGGATGCGATGGATGCTAGAAAGAAGGGACAACATCACATCAATGACTGGAAACACGATCCCTGCACTCTTATAGACGTAGAGCCCTTGTGGGCTGAAGCGCTCTTGATCCGCGTTAATGAATCACTTGTCCACATATGAACGTAAGAAAAGAAGCTTTTTTTCCCCTCAAGAATACATTCAATAGCATGCATCTTGATTACGCTTCCTTTGAACAGATTCTAGCAAAATCTTCATGAAAATTCAACCAATTATGGAATATATTAAGGATTTCTGTATCATGCTATGCACATACACACACATTCCCCTTTGATCGTCTCATTGACAGTATTTTAGTGAAATACATGCCACAATTTAAATAATTTAAGAATACCAATCTCAAGGAACCTTGAGGAAAACAAAATAGGATAAATTCCCTTTGGTCAGTGCCTTCCCACTTCACAACCAGCTAAGATGAACTAAACTCTCTTAAACTGTTTGGTCCAAAAACACCTTTAGTTCTTTAAAGATATTTTTAATTCTCCTTTAACCCTAAAGAATATTTTTACCGAGTTTATAGTTTAGGATAGTTGTTGTTGTCCTTGTTTTCCCCTCAATACTGTTAAGAAATTATCCCACTTCTTCTGCCTTCCAGTTTTCCTACTTAATCTCACAGTCTGAAACTACTTTAAGATCATCTTTTTGTCTTTGATGTCCTAACATTTCACAATATGATGTCTATGTATGAATTTTCTTTATTTCTAAGGAAATAAAAGTTTTGCAATATTATGTATATGTATGAACCTCCTTTTATTAACCCTGCTTGGAATCATTTGAAGTTTTGAATCTGAGGATTAAGCCACTGTCTTGTCAAATATCAGTTCTCTCCTATTATCTCTGTTCCTCTCTTACGAATTAAAATTTGACAAAAGTCTCTATCCTCTGTGTCTCAACTTTCCATTTTTAAATCATTTTTTTATCTTCGTTCCATTTTCTGGGTAATTTTTTAGACTATCTTCCTATCACAATCTTCTCTCCATCTGCATCAAATTTATTATTTTATCATGTTGTTGAGTTTTAAACTTTCTTTCATTGTGCTTTTCTGTTAGTTAGCATTTTTCAAATATCTTTAGCCATTTATACAGTATATTGTTCCCTACTCATATTTTTATTCTCTTTTACTTTTTAAACTCTTACAGTCTGATCTGATAATCATTCCAATATCTCATGGAATCTAAGGTGCCTCTGAGTTTTGAATTTGCACTTCTGTTTTTGGAACTTCACTTGCAATAATTCTTTTGAAGGTGTGTTTACCCAGAGGGGATTCTCATTTGACTTTACCATGTGCCTGGAACACGAGAAGCCTTCTACCTCTTTAAAAAAAAAAAATCTCTGTTGAGGCATTTTGGACCACAGAAATGGCATGAATTTATCTATATGCTAGTTTGAAACCTGCTTGTGGTTATGAGTTGTCTATATCTGTGCCTGTTTCTATACCTATATCTATATCCATATTTGTCTCTCTCCTATCTATTATCTATCATCTATCATGTATCTATCATCTATCTATTATCTATCATCTATCTATCATCTATTATCTATTAATCTATCATCTATCTATTATCTATTTATCATCTATCTATATCTATCTATCTATCATCTATTATCTATCATCTATCTATCTATTAGCTATCTATCTCTACCATCTATCTATTCTCCCTTATAGTGAGAGTAGGACCTCCCCCCTTTGGAGTTCTAGCAGTATATGAGGGTCTCCAATTACATTTCCAATATTGGAAAGATCTTAGACCTTGTTTCCTACTCTTTCAGCCCACAGACTCTCAAAATGGAAGCTCAGTGTCACCAGGGACCAACTGATAGATGCTCCCAGGGCAAAGCCAACTTCTGAACTTCATGACCTTTCTGCATTTCACATTATTTTGGTGACTCTCAGAATTCCTCATATTCTTGCAGTTTCA
The DNA here is from genome assembly GCF_028564815.1 of Eubalaena glacialis. NCBI lineage: Eukaryota > Metazoa > Chordata > Mammalia > Artiodactyla > Balaenidae > Eubalaena > Eubalaena glacialis. Next base: position 9,848,369 of record NC_083735.1, on the reverse strand, counting down.
GTGATACATTTTAAAAGGCTAAAAATAATTGTATCCAATACCTCTGACATATTTTCAGTGGATGTGTTTCCAGAGAACATACTTTACTGTAATACTGGACACTGCAGACATTTCGGTTGTCTTAATCCCACAGTATGATGGCTGGCTTATCATACCTGTCATCCTTGTTACTATTATTATTATTAGTGTTCTGAGTAGGGGAATTTTACTTGGAAGCAGAATTCTCAGTAGATATCAAAAAGAAAGGAAGCATTTGGGCTTCCATGTAGTTTTTTCAATGGGAAGAGAGCAGGAAATGCCATATCAGAGTCACTGAGGAAGATACTTTTAGTTTCCACTCTCCTCCCATCAGCTGCAAAGATTAGAATGCAGGGTGGAAAGCAAGCACATTTCCCCAAACGAAGACCAGGACAGCAGTAAAATGCAGAATGGACCCAAGGACACAAAGCTTCTAGTTAGAAACTCAGAAGTGTCACACCCATAAGCCACAAATTTTTATAATATAGAACAGCAATTATAGTATTCAGTCACCAGAATCATAGCCCATCATGTCCATCACCTAGGCAACAAAATGCTGCTTCCACTGAACTAGTATTTTACAAACGATCTTGAGTTTACTATTTGAGTAATTGAAGAATCTAAGCTCTACCTGTGCTCTACCTTTGCTGAGATTTCTCTAGACTCCAGAAAAAGCATAAGCAAATCCTATTGTACATTTACAATCTTGTCCATTGGACTGAATTTCACATCCCCAAAAGAAACTTCATTCTCTCCTCAAGCAAGTAGGCACATGGATGATGACATATTCATTTCCAAGTGAGAATTAATTTAATATAGCATTAAAATAATGAAAAAATAAATATATAGTATTAAAACAGTTAATTGTCTATTATTAAACAGTGGTATTCTTAGTAAACACCCATAGCAATATTTATATGATAAATAAGTATGTAGTATTAAAATAATTTAAAAATAAACCTTTAGACGAAAAGCCAAGGAGATCATAGATAAGTCTCATTGTAATTTTTAAAACAAAGATATGTTTTATTACTTCTCTTTCCGAATTTTTATTCAATATTCATTAAAAGCAAAAACACACGTTACTCAATAAAGAAGCTTTACACAAAGATACACAGATTTTGTACATGAATAAGAATTTCAACAGACATATGAACCTTGCAAAAACAAGTGTTCTATAGAACACTTTTCTATAGGTTATTAAAGGTGTTTGGTCAAACAAGATGGGCAAATACTGTATACTCTAGCTCCCTCCTGTAGATCCCCGTTGTACATCAGGGATTAAAGGCTCAGAGAAACCCTACAGTAACGAAACTAAAAAAAAAAAAAAAAAAAAGTTTAATCCAGTGTATTCTAAATGTATGTTATCACAGAGCATGTTTTTCTCAACAAATTTCTTTAAACCCTTCCAAATAAAGATCCACAAAATATCAGTATATAAAACACAGGCTTGTACTAAGGGTTATATGTCCTTTAATGGTATGAGGTTTAATTCAGTTTTGAAAGAAGTTTCTACTTCTAAAGCAAATTTTCATTTGGCATATCTGTAATAATAATAATAGAGTATGCCATTAAAAAGTTATAAAATAAAAATAAAAAGTTCTTAGGGTAATCTAGATTGGATTAAAAATACAAAAACAATAAGACGACTTTAGGGGAAGACAAAACCATTTTAAACAATGCAGTGGGAAATACACTGGTTGGGTCTTTGAAATAAATGTCATTTTATTTTCCCCTAGTTACAAATTGTGGAAAGATGTTTTCTGGTAAAGGCAATAAAGCTTATTTGGAGACTAATATGAAAGCCCCCAACCAAAGACATTTCTTTGGGGTCAGAAATTGCTTTTTCACCTTCAGGGTCATACAAAGTTATGGATGAGGCATGCACTCATTTCCTTTTTATGATTGTTTTCTTTTACATGCCACATGTTTCTTGCACTCAATTTTCTCTTAAACGTTTTTTTCTTCAAATGGGATTTTGGTGACTGAATCATTCCAGTTTATTGCCATAAAAAGGAAAACAATATTTTTAGTTGCATCAGTCTTATCCCTCTACCACCTTAGAAAAAGAAGATACTATTCCTGAGGTGATGGATATTGTGTTTTTCAATTTCCCCAGGGGTTCCCTGGACTATTTCAAGTCATAAAGAACCTTCCACAGGCCCAGTGGGATCTAAGGGACATCGCTACTCCTTGTCTCTGAATCCAGAACCGTTTCGATGGGCTTGAGCGATCTGAACCTGTGCTCCACTTAGCATGAGAGCCACGGACCTGACATTTTTGTTTGCAAGAGGCAGCAATGGTGGTGGAGAACCATTGTATCATAAGAATTGCAATGGACACAAATTTATTTCCAATGGGATAAAGTTATTTTTGACACTGGAGACTTTATGGAATATATACATATTAAAATAATATGCAAAGTTGTGTTCTTTTTTTATTCTAAAAAATTGTGCATTTGGGACATGTCCTATTAAATGTATCAAGTCCTCCTTGCATGTTTTTTATTTTTTTAAATAAATTTATTTATTTATTTGTTTGTTTTTGGCTGTTTTGGGTCTTCGCTGCTGCCTGCGGGCTTTCTCTGGTTGCAGCGAGCGGGGGCTACTCTTCGTTGTGGTGCGCAGGCTTCTCACTGCGGTGGCTTCTCTTGTTGCGGAGCATGGGCTCTAGGCGCAGGGGCTTCAGTAGTTGTGGCGCACGGGCTTAGTTGCTCTGCAGCATGTGGGATCTTCCCGGACCAGGGCTCGAATCCGTGTCCCCTGAATTGGCAGGTGGATTCTTAACTACTGTGTCACCAGGGAAGCCCCTGCATGTTTTTTAAACATCATTTAAAAGTATATTTATCAACTGCGTTATTAGTTCATAGAAGTAAAGTTTGCTTAGTGTACATTTATTATCGTAAAACACCCTTTCATAACATAACCTCCACAGAGAGAGTGCTTACCACGTATATGGAAAAACATATAAAGCGACACCAATACACTCCATATCAGAAGCAGAGATATCTAATAGTCAGATCTTAACCTGCATATTAAGTTCTCATGTTCTTGAGTTAAGAAAATTGAATTAACTCTTTATGCACGTGGTCAGGTTATCATTTTCTCTGAAAAGTTGCTCTTTGGGGTTAGATCATAGCACTGAATAGGGAAATCTCCTTCTGGAGGGTCACTGACTGTATTTGACAGGATAGACGTGAACCAGCCGTCAGAACTCTGTCACGTGTGCATCAGCGCTTCGGTGGCTGGAAAAGGTTTAGGAAACACACAGAAAAGAGGAACCTCAAGTCATCCAACGGGTGCTTCCACTCAATCCCAGACTCCAAATTAAAGAAAGGAGGTATGAATTCTACCAAGTTCCACTTAATTCAGTCGACATTCCTCCTCTCCTTCCTGACAATGACAAAGTGCTTCAGGAACTGGAGACATGGAGTTTTCTGAGATCTTCCGAGATCAAGAGCAGAGCTGCTGGCTGCTCAAATGCACATTGCACAAATCCCTCTCCTGGGCTTCAAAAGTAACACACAGTGCTGGGGAAAGAGCCTTGACACAAGTCTCATATCTTACACAAAAGTTCTTTCACAGTTGATCACATTTAAATACAAAAGGTAAAACTATAAAACTTTTAGAAAAACTTTTAGGAGAAAATCTTTGGGATTTAAGGCTAGGCAAGGACATGACAACAAGAGCATGTTCTATAAAAAGCAAAAATTAATAAACTCCATCGAAATTTAAAAAATTTTCTCCAAGAAAGACTTTGTTAATAGGATGAATAGACAAGCTAAAGACCAAGAGAAAAAGTTTAAAAGCCACATATCTGACAAAGGACTAGTATCTAAAATATATTGAGAATGCTGAAGATGCAAAAAAATAAAATAAAATAAAAACATGAAAATACCCAACCAGAAAACAGGCAAAAGGCATGAAAAAGCATGTCACTGAAGAGAATGTACAGATGGCAAATAAGTATGTGAAAAGATGTTCAAAATCATTAGCCATTAGGGAAATGCAAAGAGATATCACTACATACCTATTAGTGCAGCTAATAATATCACATACAGAGACAACATCAAATGATGGTGAGGATGCAGAGAAAAGGAATCACTTAGGCATTGTTGGCGGTAATGTAAGATGGTACAGCCACTCTGGAAAATTATTTGGCCATAAAAATCTAAACATTCAATCGCCATTCAACCCAGAAATTACACTTCTGGGCATTTATCCCAGATAAATGAAAACTTATGTTCACACAAAAACTTGTACATGAATGTTTATGGCAGCTTTATTCATAATGGTCCCAAGCTAGAAATAACCTAGATGTCCTTCAGTGGGTGAATGACTAAACAAGCTGGTATATCCAGTCTATGGAATACTACTCCGCAACCCAAAGGAATAAACTGAGGGGACACACAACAGCCCCAGTGAATCTCCACAGAACTACGCTGAGTGAAAAAAGGGAGACTACACCTTACAGGATTCCTTTCATGTAACACTGTTGGAATGGCAAAGTTATGTAAATGGAAAACAGATTAGAGGTTGCCAGGGTTAAGGATGGGGTGATGGCAGGAGGGAAGTGGGTGTGGCTATAAAAGGACAACCTGAGGGACCCTTTTGGTGATGGATGTTCTGCATATTGACTGATCATTGTCGATATTCTGGCTGTGATTTGTGCTCTAGTTTTGCAAGATGTTACCCCTGGGGGGGACTTCCTAAGGGTCCACAGGATCTCTCTGTTTTATTTCTCACAAGGGCATGTGAATTTACAAGTACTTCTAAAGAAAAAGTTTAATTATAAAGGTTTATATATATATGCACAAATATATGTCTGAGTTGCAGTATTCACTTGAATTGCATACAATGAATACAAATCATTTTATATTTTAAATTATTTTTTATTATATGAATGTATGTGTATACATGTGTTTAATTTCAAAATTCAAAGGAATGAAACAATATCAGGATTCAACACAGGAATCGTGTTATTTCTGCATGTTCCTTCATGACAGAAAGCAACATGGGCTTCAGGATTGTGAAATTATGGATATATACTGGCAAATCTGAAGATGCACACTATATATTGTCACTCATTCCTGGGGAAAATGACTCCTTCTTTCGGAATAAAAAAATACTAAATCAAACGAAAAGTCCTTTCTCATGAACACAATTACTATTTACCAAGAGGCTTCATTAATGCTATTACTGTGGGCCAGAGGGAACAAATTAAAGGCCAAGATTCCTCAGACAGGAACGCTGAAGCCTCGGAAGGCGTGAAAGATTTTAGTTTGTCAGCGGGACCACAGGCATTAAAACACTTGTGCAGACAGAGAGAGTGATGTTAGTATACGAAAATATTAAATACCCTTTATGATCCGTTACTCAAGCATCCTCTGTAACAATGTTTCAAAAGTGGAACATTTGCTTTCATGGTCTTTGTACTGAATAAGCACTTAATAGCTATGAAAATATGTCATTATAGTATACTATCAAACGTAAGTGTAAATTGAGTTCTACAGTTAAAAAAAAACTTCAATATGCAACAGAAATAAATCAATCACTTTGATCCTGCACAATAGGGAATGTGAATTCCATTAAAGCAAAAAAAGTTGAGTCTCATACTTCATGCTAATTAAATCAAAATATAATAATTCAAGAGCTATTTATATTGCAGCTATTAAACTAGACAATAAATCCCCTCATCCTACAGATTTTCATTTTCAAATTCAGGAGTCACTTATTTTTTTGTAATAATCGTCCTTATACTTTTTCTGCTGCTTATAGTAAGATCTGAGTCCTCTATCTGTATAACATTGGATTTTTTAAATTAACTTGTTTAAATTGTTTTAAATTAACTTTTTAAATGATTTCAAAGAGTCTCATAATCAATTATTGGAAAGAGAACATTAGTGGTATATAATACATGTCTAATTTAGGCAATTTCTGTAAGTCAAATAATTTTTCTATTTCTTGCAAATAAATGTTCTAATATTTGTTTGCTAGTTATAAAACTATATTTTTGAGATCTGCAAACCACATAGTTGTAAAAATTAGACCATGTAAGAGAATGCACTTGGAAAATTTTTAAAAGACATAAAAATATAACAGATTACTAGTGTTCACAACAGTACTTTAGTCACTTGTGTCAGTTAAGTTCCAAAGACTGCACTGGGAACTAAGCTAACTTCCTCCTTTATAAAGGAATTGCAAATGCTCTGAGAAAAAATACTAATTAGCACTTCTATTTTCATCATGTCAAATATAGAATCTATGGGAAACCAAGTATGTCTGTTTCTGAAGATCTAAAAATACTTTAGACTTTAGAGTTATTTTAAAAACACTTTATATCTATTTAGTAACACAGATATTTACACTTTGAATGCATCATAAAATCCTATGTTTTGTATCCTCATAACAGTGAAGAATCCTTCATTCAGTTATTCAAAGAGATTTTAGTTTCTTTATATCTAAAGTCACAATCAAATGAAAACCTCACCCTCCACAGATCCTGTTCTAAACATCTATCACATTAGTCACCACTGTTAAATTGATTCTCAGCTTTTAATAAGTATGAAAGATAAAAATCTGTGTACTGACACAAGACAGACTTGAGGAGAGAAAAAGATGACTATCACATTTTTCATTAAACATTCTGCAAATCCACCTATTCTTTACTAAGTGCACGATTAGCAATTTCAACATGTTACAGAAGCCTCAGGTGGTTGCAGCCATGCAAGTATCTGGTATCATAACGTTAGTGTGATCAAGTGATAGTTAACCTGTTTACTATCTTTTCCTGCCTCTAAATCAAAACTGCACTATCTGCACGCCTTCCTGTCAAGCAAGTGTCAGAAGAATCTTACTTTTGTCAGTTTGAATTGAGTAGTGTGAAACAGGAGGCCAAAGAGTTGGGGAAATCTAATTTGAGAGCTGCAGACTGTGTCATTTATCACATAATACTTCCCTGGAGTCAATATATCTCTAGAACCGAGAATAAATAATAGCAGTCCCTTATATTTGGGAAAAATTGATAAATCAAAGTGCTTTTGTGTTCCTTACCTTTGAGAGCAGTCCTCATCAAAACTGTGGGTGGTAAAAAGAGTACAGTGCCCTAATTTAACCTAAGTCCATGAAAATTGTGCACATGCCTGTTTACAGAGCTGTTAAGATGGGGCTTAGCCCCAAGCCATGTTTTCTTTCATGGGTAGAAAAACAGTGCCTCTGTGATGCCTGTTCTAAAAATTATATAATATTACATGTGTATGCATATGTGTGTATACTTTTGAGAGTTTTCTGTTACAGGATTATGCAGTTTACTATAGTTTAAGTGAGTCTTACAATGCTTAAAATTATATACATAAAAATATAATATATATTTATATATAATACTATAATATATATTATATACATATGTTGTATAGTATATTACAATATATTATATTATATATATGTATTTTTTCCACTTCCACTCTGATAGGATTGCTAAATCTGGACAGTTTATATTCTCTTTAATACTGCTAAATGCTTCCAAGCCTATTACTCAAATCTGCACCTCAAATTTTTTTTTTAATCACCTTAATGAGAACGTGAGTTATCTGGGGAGGACAAGTTCTTTTTTTAAAATTTATTTATTTTATTTATTTTTGGTTGCGTTGGGTCCTTGTTGCTGCACTCAGGGTTTCTCTAGTTAAGGCAAGCGGGGGCTGTTCTTCGTTGCGGCACGCCGGCTTCTCACTGCGGTGGCTTCTCTTGTTGTGGAGCACGGGCTCTAGGCGCACGGGCTTCAGTAGTTGTGGCACATGGGCTCAGTAGTTGTGGCTCACGGGCTCTAGAGGGCAGGCTCAGTAGTTGTGGCACACGGGTTTAGCTGCTCTGCGGCATGTGGGATCTTCCCAGGCCAGGGCTCGAACCCGTGTCCCCTGCATTGGCACGTGGATTCTTAACCACTGCGCCACCAGGGAAGTCCAAATACAAGTTTTAAGTCAGTTTTAAAATTCAATTCAACACACATCTACTGGGTGGTTGCTCTTGTAATTGGAACCATCCTAAAGACTGAATATTAGAGCAGAAATATTAAAAAAATAAATAATTTAGGAAATTCAGTCTCACTAGAACCAATAACCAAAAAAAAGAAATAAGCAGAAAATATAGACACATACACAAGAAACAAGAAAACAAAAGACAAAATACTTCTAAGTGTCAAAAGCGAGGCAGAGATAAATGCAGTAACTAGTGTAAAATATCTGACTTCTGAATACCAGGATATTCAGTAACAGCCAAAAAGTTATAAAAATAACTAGTGGTGAACATTATACAGGGGGAAGTGTAAAAATGATATAAAATGGGTTCTTATTTATTCTTTGGGCTCAGAGAATCCTCCTACAAGGAGTGCTGTTTAACTGCCACTCGGGAAACAGACAGGAATAGCAGGCAGTGAACAGGGGGACAGAGTCCTGGGCAGAAGGCACTGTGCAAGTGAAGGTCTGAAAACAGGAGACAAAAGTCCTTAGAAGCCAGGTGGAGGGAGTGGGTGAGGATGGGGAGGTACCCAGGAGCCCCACGTCAATCAGTCGGGGGTCACGTAACAGGATTTTATTCTCCAGTCAGAAACTGGAGAAGGACTTTTGAAGTGGGGGGCTTAGCGTGATGAGATTTGCTCTTGGCCAAGGTGGCTCTTCTCAAATGCAGGTTCCATACAGTCGCCCTCCTCTGAGCAGCCCCTTAGACAGTCTGGTGTGGGCGAGACCCAGCAGATGCGGGCTTGTGCGATAAAGGGGAAATGCAAGGTAAGAGCAGCAACATGAGGTCTTGTTGGAGGCTGGGTCTGGATTGGATTGGATGTGGTGACGGGATAGATCCGGACATGCCAATTTTGACATGTCTGCAAGATGTCCAAACGAATTTATGTATTTGGCCCCTTAGAGTTTCACAAGACAGGTGTGAGCTCCAAATAGAGAGTTTTGAAGTGATGACCTTCTGGATCTTTGTCCACACCCAGGGAAGAAAGAACATTGTTCAGAGAGACAGTGAATAGAGAGAGCAGATGACTTAAGACCAGGTCCCAAGGAAACCAGAAAGAGGAAGGTGAGACTGCAGGAGACAACAGAGGGACCGGCAAGGCAGGAAGGGTCTGAGGGATAGTCGTGAAAATCCAGGGAAAATAATATTTCAACAAGGTGGAAAGTGTCAGATGCACTGAACTTCTGCAGGAGGCCACTTACCAGAACCACGAAAAGGTGTGTGTTGATTGAGACTCATGGCTTATTTTTGACCGTGACAAGAGCAGTGAAACCGAGGCGATGGGGGCAGAAACAAACCAGGGGGCTGTAGGATGATTTGGAGGTGAGGAAACGCACACAGCGGGCCCAAAACATGTTCTAGATGAAGGAGAAAAACAGGATGCTCAAAAGTGGCAAAGGGTTGTTGTATGTATTTATCTTAAATTGTGATTTGAGCGTCTGTATACAAGGAGTGAGGAGTCAGAGGAAAGGATGAAAATGAAAGAAGACGAGGACACACCGGGCAAGGTTCCAGCAGCCGGGGGCGTATCCATGATAGGACCAGCCTTGCTTGGGAGAAGGCGTGACTATCCCAAGCTAACAGGAGTGAAGAAACAGAATGATGTCTGCTGGAGGAAGTGGAAGGAAATCCTTCTGACAGGTTTATCTTTGTGAATGAAGACTCCAGATCATCCACTGCCCCGAAGAGGAGACGAGGAAAGGGGCGAAGGTTTGAAAATGAGGTGAATGGGACCCAGAGTTCCCTGGCAAAATAAGTGACTGTAGCTCAGCCACGTGAGGGTGAGGGTCCCACAGTCACTGGGAAGAAGCTCTTGGTTTACGCGTCTCCTTCTCACCAGAGGATGCTGGGCAGACGCCATGCAGGAAGCCCACGGGCCAGGGAGCTTAGCACGTGGTAAGAGACTTGATTTTAAGGATAAAATGGCTGCAGACAGAAAAGAAGTATCGGGAATTTAGGAGGAACCAATAGAAGGGAGAACAGCAACAGCCTAGACGCCCCAGTAAGCACTAAGAACCGACACAGGCGGGGAAGTGAAGGTGGAAAGACCAGCTGTGGGAACAGAGCAGCACGCTCCAGTTCAACTTTGCCGACTGAAGGTGAAGCAGGATGCAGTGCGTCTTCCCAAGAGTGGCTGGTGGAGTGGAGTGGAGACCGCAGGGTGTAAAGCAGGAGCTGAAGACCTCAGAGGTGGGCGTCACCCAAGGGAAGGTGGAGGACACATCCAGGAGCTGCAGGGAAGCAGACCAGGGTCCTCACCAGGTGGGCCGTCCAGAGGAGGCGGACAGAGACAAGGAGATTCTAGGTGAATGGCATATGTTTCCCCATAACTTTTAGGAAGACCAGGCAACGTCTGCCTTATTAGCACTGGATCCCCGACACCAGCACTGATCAGGAGCACAGCAGGAAGGGGTTCAATACTGGTTGGTGAATAAATAAAGTAATACACGAATGAATGAATGAGTGGTTAGTTCATTAATTCCTAATTATTACACCAATGTGTTCACACACATTATGAGGACAAGGGTGACCTGGACAGGGTGAGGTCAGATGCTTATCTCAATATTTGTCACAGTGATTCAAATTTTCTATGTTCTCCTCACTGACTCAACTTATTTCTGAATGACACGCTTTTAAAGACATTGTGATAATTCAGTCTGTAAAATTTAGGAGCATTCCCTTCTCATTCAAGCAAGGTAGCATAACTCTGCCTACTGCACTGTGTTGACTGACAGTTACATCCGAGGTCCTGGGGGAGGGGGGCCATGCTGGGACTCGCCACAGAAATCACTGCTGCCTGAGGAATGATTTATGAGCTTTCAGTAGGAGTAAGATTTAGATTAGCAGAAAGGTAGGTACAGATGATACTTCCACTAGTAGTTTTATAGAAAAGAGTTGATATCTCTTTCACAGTAAGTATTAGATACATCCTCAAGGAAAGGGAACCCTTTGTGCACTGTTGGCGGGAATGCTAATTGGTGCAGCCACTGTGGAAGACAGTGGGGAGGTTCCTCAAAAAATTAAAAATAGAGCTACCATATGATCCAGCAATCTCACTTCTGCACATAAGATCAAAGGGAATGAAAACAGGATCTCAAATAGATACCCGCACTCCCATGTCCACTGCAGCACTATTCACAATAGCCAAGATATGGAAACAACCTAAGTGTCTATCTACAGATGAATGGATAAAGAAGATGCAGTACATGCACACACACACAAACACACACACACACACACACACTGGACTGTTATTCACCCATGAAAAAGAAGGAAATCCTGCCATTTGCTACAACATGGATGGACCTTGAGGACATTATGCTATGTAGGATGTCAGGAAGAGAAAGACAAATACTGTATGATAGCACATATGTGGAATCTGAAAAAGCTGAATTCATAGAATCAGAGAGTAGAATGGTGATTATCAGGGGCTGGGGGGTGGGGGTGAATGGGGAGATGTTGGTCAAAGGGCACAAACCTCCAGTTACAGGATGAATAAGTTCTGGGGGTCTAACGCACAGCATGGCGACTACAGTTAAGAACACTGCATTATATACCTGAAAGTTGCTAAGATCGTAGCTCTTCAGTGTTCTCACCACCAAAAAGCAGTGGTAATTATGTGACATGATGTGGTGTGAACTACAGTGGTGATCATTTTTTAGTCTCTAAATGTATCAAATCAACCTGCTGTACACCTTAAACTTACACATTGCTATGTATCAATTATTTTATTATTTTTTAAAATTGAGGTATAGTTGATTTACAGTATTATTGAATATATTAGTTTCAGGTGTACAACACAGTGATTCAATATTTTTATAGATTATACTCCATCTAACGTTGTTACAAAACAATGGCTTTATTTCCCTGTGCTGTACATATCTTCGTGGCTTATCTATGTTATATATAATTGTTTGTACCTCTTAACCCCCTACCCTCTCTTGCCCTTCCCCACTTCCCTCTCCCCACTGGTAACCACTAGTTTGTTCTCTCTACTCGTGAGTCTGTCCCTGTTTTTTGTTTTTTTTTTATATTCACTAGTTTGCTTTATTTCTTAGATTCCACATATGCAATAAGTCAGTTATATTTCAATAAAACTAGAGGGGAAAAAAGATACGTCCCCAAGAATAGGGAAGATGCCATTTATGTGTCCTGTTTTTCTCTGTTCCTCTTGTTATCAATCTTGTTAGTATTAGACAAAGCCAACCACAGCTAAAACCCCAACACTCCGTGGAATCCAGGATTTAGAATTTAAACTAAATTCTAAATAAGCCAGGATCTTAGTCTCAATAATTCAACACACACCAGTTCTACTCCTGTTATGAGCTGGGTGCGGGTAATCAAAGGTGGATAAAACTCTTTGGCATCTCTGGGTGTGAGTGGCCAATGATAAGAACATACGATCAGTTTTCCACCAGCCCCACAAGGGGAGTCCCAAGAGAGCAGGGGGTGAGCCATCTAGCTGCACCTGCTGTGTCCTGTCTCTGCGCAGAAACTTGGTACAGGCGCCCCCGGGCTCTATGGCCGGTTCTCTCCTATAAACAATCGCACTCTGCTCAGCAACTGGCAGCCCCAAGGGTCTCTCTTGTTTTGAACAACAAATGATTTTTTTTAATGAAAATGTACCTATTAAATTATCCTTCAATAAAGTAAATTAGGAAGGGATGTTATGTAGCCACTAAGTTAGGACCATTATTTACAGGGAAATCAATCTCATGGAATCTGAGGATGCAAGATCGCCCTGGAGCCGTTCTCCCTAGAGTGGGAGAGCTGAAGAGTTCGGACCACTAGAGGCTCAGCTGAAGTTTATTTAACCCCTAGAGTAAAGGTCAGTTTTGTGAGCCGAACTCCATTTTCTTGCATTTTATGCATGATTAAATAGTAATTAAACTTTAATGAAAAGTGTTAGGCTGATTATAATTAACATAATTAAACTAGCCAGTTCTTATTCTCATGTTTTACATGCTGTGCGGAGCTGGCAAGACAATGGACCTTGAATGGGGTTTGAATATCTTGTGAGCACCAACAGTTCATTTTTCTAGTGGAGAAAATGTCTTACAGCAAAGGGAAGGTAAACACACACATAAGGAAGGCTGTGGTGTGCAGCTGCTCCCTCAGTGGCCATTAAGCCTGCACACAGACACATAGCACTGAGGCTAAGAATCACTATCCCCACACCCCAGTAAGCAGTTGTTCTTCTCCCAAGATTATTATAAAGCAGGGAAAAAATGGTCACTTTTTTAATAAAAGAAGGAAATTTATCAAATAATAGATTAAACTATGTTCATTTAAATTAAAACATGGGTATTAATCTTTATAAAATGAAAATAGTCTGCTTGGTTTCCAACTGGTATCAAAACATTAAGGAAGGATAAATAAATGTATGAAGAATTATAAAACTTAAAAGGTCAACAAAGATGCATACATGTTATGAAATCTGTCTAATGCGTTTTTTTACCAGTGAAAACACAGTCTATACTGGCCACTACTTCTGATAATAAATCTCATATAAAGACCATTAACACTGGACAGAAACTAACTCAGAAGTGAAAGAATCTTTATTATTAAAGGCTTTTCTATTAACATTTTTGAATGAAGCTGAAATCAGTAATGAAACATCCTTTTTGGTACATGACATAGTGTTTGTCACACAATCAAAATCATCCTAATATTTTCAAGATTTGCATCGTTGGAAAGTTTTCAAGCATATTTGATTAGAAAACAAGTTTTAGCCACTGACTGTATGTCATGTTCTAGACATTCTGCCCTCCAGGAACTTAGTCTAGTAGACTGCAAGTAGGATGCTCACACATGATGGGATAAACACTGTATCAGAAATATGAGCACTGAATTTGGGCACTGTAAGTGACAATGTCATTAATTCTGCTAAAGGGGTCTAAAAAGATGGTGTGTCCACATGTGGATTCATTAAGCAAGCAAAGAGGAAAAAGCCAAGAGCAGTGTGTAAAATGAACATATACCAAATATGTGCATACAAATACATACATGCCTCTTGCTGGCGTGTGTGTTACGGGGGGTTGACAGGGTGGAGGGCAGTAATTAAGGATGAAAACTGAAAATGTAGAGTTTTGCATAAGTTTGCATACAGGCTTTTATAGCCTTTATTTTGGCAACGGGGAGAATCAGAACTCTCTCTGGCTGAGATGGGAAGACAGTGGAGAGTTCTGACCAGAGCAAGGTGCCTCATTAAGACCCATCCTGGTTCCTCTGATCAGGTAAGATCGTAAATGGACAAGAGCGGGGAGACGAAGCCAGTCTGTAAGCCATGGAAGCTCAGTCCAGTGTGGAAGGACTCAGATCAAGGTGGTAGGGGTACAGGGGGAGAGATGTGGGATTTTGAATATGGACCCTACTGAATTTGATGCTGGATTATATGTGGGGTGGAAGATAAAGGGGCGACTCAGAATGCAGCTGACATTCACCGAGATGGGAAAGCCTGAAGGAAACCAGGTTTGAGAAAGGAGAGGATTGGAAATGTGGTCACGTTTCACGTGTTATGTCCTCTGCTTTCTATCCCCACATCAAGTTGGAGGGAGACCTCGGGTACTCAGGGGAGAGGTCTTGGGAGGCTGACCGATGGAACCTGAGGAGTCAGTACTGATGGAGAGAAAGAGACATGAGGATGGGCCCTAGTGGAATCCAACCTTTACAGCTTGGGGAAGGAAAGATGAGAACCAGAAAAAAGACTATAATGGAGTGGCCACTGGAAGAAGGAGGACCAAGAGGGGATGGGGAGATGGAAGGCAGTTAAAGAAGGTGTTCTAATAATAGAGAAATTGTCAAAATTAAAAAGCCACAACCAGGTATGGATTATGTGACTGAGAGGGAGGGTGACATTGATGTTAAATCCTTACACTTTAACTTTATTGAGAAAAGTCTGATTATTCAAGTGTCTCTAGGAAAACGAATGTTCAAATAAGGGTTTTCCCTCCAATAACTAAGTTACACCTACAATGCGAAGTTCACATAGTATTGGCATACTATCAAGTTAAAATGGTTTACCAAGAAAACTAATTTAATACTATTGAATACATGTCATTTTTGCTTTGCAATAAAGGTCATACTCAAAGTATCAATTATTTGAGGAAAATATTGAAGTTCCATTATTTTTTATTTTATTTTGAAATCATAGATAAGCGCTAATACTTCAAATTCTAACATTAGCTTGTCTTAGGAATGGCAGCGCAATCTAACTTACACATAAAGTACCTCTTTTTTTTAAGTCCCAGGATCGTAAAGACAAATAAATGGGCTTTTCCTGCCTTCCACTTACAGAAGAGCAGCAAGGCTTCTTGAGCTGGAGGGATAGGCTCTTTTGCATGTTTCAAGGAGATTCAAGCCTTTGGTTTAGAAAGACTCTAGCCTGATTTAGTTTCATGGCTGGATTCTCCAGTGGGGAAAGGATGGCTCAGAATTGCAGGTGTGGAGAGTGGCACACTGGTCATGGGTGTAGGGAGGTTGACCAGATATCCCAGCTTGCCATTGCTGAAGGGTGTTCCTGGGACATAGGAATGTCAGTTTCACAGGCTTGACAATGTTCCTTTGGGAACTGTATCATTTAGGATCCAACACAAAACATATGACACACTTCCCATAGATCATTTGAGAGGGTTTCTTTACAAATGTTGGGTTTGGAGAAGCCCAGGTAGAAATGTGGTCACTGGGAGTTGGTTACAGAAACCTGGAAAGGGACATGTATGGATATGGCTTCTTGAGAAAAACAGTGAGCGTTGGCTGAGGGACTCTGATAGGGAGGTGTCACACGCCGACACCGCTCTCATCCCTGCACCTCTCATCTCCTGCCCGAGCCCCCCACTGGAGGAACCCAGGCAGAGGGCACAGAACATAGTCCACGCATGTCCACCACTAGGATCAGAGTAGATTGAGAAACGGTGGAGAGCAGATCTAAACAGGCAAAGGGAAAATACATGATGCAAGTGGAAAGGTGCTTAGAATTTGGTGCAATATCTTCAATTCACAAATAAAGCAATAAAGAAAGAGACAGGTCAGTTTCAGATCTCTAGAGGTCAAGATAGAAACCCAAATTTTCAGCATCACAATTCAGGCCAAGTTTTTCTAAATTATGCCAAGCAAAGTTTTTATATCTTGTTATTTCCTTCCCATAGAGTTTTAAAGACCATGCAGAAACCCATTCATACAAAAGCCTCAGAGTCAACATTTTATTTTCAAATGGTATTTCCCAGAGTGTATACCAAATGCTATGTTAAACCATATGAAAATGCTAACATTCAACCATTTTTATCTGCAAAAATGACAATTCCATATGGTTCAAACTAGAACACTTGGAAAGCCAAGTTAAAAAAATTAAGCAAGTTTCATTTCCGTAGGAACTTTAATGGGCGTGTTCATGTTTATCACTTCCTAAGCATCAATATGTCAATTAAGTATATTATTTGTATAATTATAAATATAGAACATAAATGTCTATGCTCTCAAGTAACTATAATAAAGGATTCTCCTTTGTCTTTAACCCAAACTAGGGAGATGTCTTTTGAAAGAGAAAATCACGAGGAATATAGAAAAATAAGTGGCTTCTTGGTTCCACATGAATTTTAAAAAGGGAAGATTTTAAAAGGCCAGGAACAAAACAACATACTCTTACCATATAATCCAGCAATCACACTCTTTGGTATTTACGCAAAGAAATTAATAACTTATGTCCACACAAAAACCTACGTGCAAATGTTTATAGCAGCTTTATTCATAATTGCCAAAAGTTGGAAGCAACCAAGATGTCCTTCAGTAGGTGATGGATAAATAAACAGTGATACATCCAGGCAATAGAATACTATTCAGCACGAAAAAGAAATGAGCTATCAAGCTGTGAAAAGGCACGGAGGAACCTTAAATGCATGTGACTAAGTGAAAGAAGCCAACCTGAAAAGACTACAGACTGTATGATTCCAACTATATGACACTCTGGAAAAGGCAAAACTATGGAGACAGATAAAAGATCTGTGGTTGCCGAAGGGTTGGGATGGGGGAGGAATAAATAGGTAAAGCATAGAGGATTTTTAGGGTAGTGAAACTGCTTTGTATGATACTATAATGAAGGACACATGACGTTACACATTTGTCCAAACCCACAGAATGTACAGCACCAAGAGTGAACCCCAGTGTAAACCGTGGACTCTGGGTGGTGACACGTCAGTGTAAGTTCATCAGTTGTAACAAATGTACCATCTGGTGGGGGTGATGATAACAGAGATGGCTGTGTATGTCGGGGGAAGTGGGAGTTATATTGGAAATCTCTGTACCTTCCTCTCAAATTTGCTGTGAACCTAAAACTGCTCTAAAGAATAAATTCTATTAAAAAAAAAGAAAAAGAAAAAGAAACCAAGGCCAGGAGAGTATAGAATGGGTAGGAAAGGAAAACAAACATAACCTCATAATGGTACCAACTTTTTCATTTTGCCAAACAAGGACATTACATCACACATCTTTCACCTACTCTCACCACCATTTCTAAAGATGGAGGCCATTTTTATCTCATAAAAAAGAGCAAAAATGATATAACCTTGGAATAAAAAACGTTCCCAAGGCAGGATAGCAGAAGCAAACTTACCTTGATATTTTTGCCATAAACCAGTGAAAATTTTACCACGTAGAGATTCTATTCCATGAACACATGTTCACAAACTACTGCCTCAAAGCACAGCGAACCAGAGGTAAGAAACTGTGCAGACTTTAACCTTAATTTTATTACCAACCTCTTAAAGCATCAAATTGACCTAAGTCCATTTACTCATGTAAATCCTAAATATGGCTCACCAGTGACCTGCCCAGAGATAAACTGAGCCAGAATATGTTTATGTGCAAATTCCGCTAGTTTTACGATGACGGCTGACCCTGGGTGCTACCACATTATATGACACCTCTACACGGTGCGATTTGAAGGGTTCGCAAAGACGGAACTGCCACAAAATATCTCCACCCCTTCCTTCTCGGGAAACTGTTCCTTAAAAATGGGCTAGACAGTGAAGGTGGGAACCATCTTCAAGAGGTAACAGCTTCAAAGTGCAAATGTGGTGCCCACTAAATCCTGCAGAGATTACTATCCTACATAAGCTACTTGAAACATCAGCCCTGAGGAGGGAAAAAATGCAGGGCCCTTCTATTCAGGGAAGTTGAGAGCAGACAACTGAAGCAGCCTGGAGACATCAAGACTTCCTGGCACCAACCAGGGAGTGAGGGAGCCTGGCGCTGGTGCTGGGTGTGGCGGGGAACACCAAAGATAAACCTGACCTCCTGGTAGAGACCCACATCTGTCCTGGGCCCAAGTTTAAATATTTACTGATTAACTCAAACCTTTAAAGTAAGGTTTTTTCCCCCATAACTAAGGAGAGCCACTGTCTATCCCCATCTGAGAATGAACAGAATTTCCCAAGACAAACCGTTCTCTTGATGGGTGTTTTCAAAATTGTGTATTTTGCTCAACAAAAGGTACACCCTTGTCCAGGGAACCTTAAGACACAGATGCGGATCTGTCTCCCAGTGTCCAGACCATGAAGAAGAGGGCCGTGCACCTACTTGAGAACTGGATGGAGAAGCCGGACTTGCTGATGAAGAAGTCGCTGTCAAACCGCAGAGTGAGCGAGTTGAAGGTGCTGTGAATGTCCTCGGGCAGTGCCGAGCCGCTCCACTCCTTCAGCAGGATGGCGCTGTCCACCGGCCCGTCCCACACCTTCAGGATGTCATGGGCCAGCTCCGTGTCAAACACGATGAAGTGGAGGCTGCAAGGAGAGCACAGCTGGTACGGTGACTGAAGGGACCCTCCTGCCCAGTGAGGACATCCCAGCACAAAACTCGGGTACACACCAGCCCGTTTCACCCACACCAAACCCCACCCCAATGCGCCTTTCCTTGTCTGACCGTTATGGATGAGCTTGGAGCCTCACAGAAGTGGATTCACTCGTGCACATCAGAAAACAGAAGCACCTACTTCTGTCTGTGATGGATACAGTGAGACCACGGAGCTCTATGCTGAGCTGTGTGTTTAAGGATGAAACCAGGCCTTTGAGACTGTCAGCTCTTTTTACAATTCAAAGCTTTCTTGGGCACACAAATCGAAGACGGGTCTGATACAGCTTTGTTTTAAGCTAACAGACGTCGGATTTTAATGCGTGTGGTATCAGTGTTGTTCCTGAAATGCCCCACTAGGTGGTAGCATCCGTGCCAGGACAGAAACGCTGGCAGAGATGATGTTTACAGCAGGAGGATATTGTGTACCTGTATCTGAATGATCTCAGCTTATGTTGTGTTTGTTCCTATACATTTTATTTTCGGAAAAAATACATTATTTGAAATACCAACACAAAGGCAGAAATGTGTAGTATAAACTCCTTTCTTCATAACATTTTAACATACTTCTATCACATTTACAAATATCAAAGCAACTTAAAATCTCTACGTCAGAGGAAGCTCTCTTTCAGTGACGGCAGCAGACCTGTAATTCTTTTTATGGCAATTCAGACAGATAAAACAGTTTAATATCAACAAAAATCTGTGTTTGCTGAATGCTTTCATTCATTGTTTTTTACTCACTGCTTAATGCACAAAATTGTAAGAGAGAAAAATCATAATAAATAACATACGAAAAACGGTACACAAATCCCATTTACTTTATGCATATTATATATGCAAAGAAAATATCTATCTCACCCTGCATAAATATAAAATGTAGTATATTTTAAAATGTTTGATTTAAAATATTTTTAATATAGAGGAAAGTACATAATGTAGCAGACACTTAGATACCTACCACCACCAATGTTAACATTTTGCCTTATTTGCTTCAGATCTTTTAAAAATAAAATTTTATAGACACAGTCCTACTCCCCTGCCTCTCCACTTATGCATTTGTTTTTCCTCTCATCCCACATTCTGAAATCGTGATGGTCTCTTCTCATTTATATTTTTATAATTTTCATATGCATACGTAGTATACCTATCTCCAAACAATATACAGTACTATTTTGTGCGTTTAACAGTAATTACATACTAGATGTCATTTTGGCATGTATGTGCTTGCATCATTTTCAAGTTGCTTTTTATATTCAGCATAAGGTGAAATTCCTCTAAACTGAAAGATGTAGATTTTGTTAACTCGCTTTAGAAGCATGAGGAAATGCTTCATTTGTCTGGTCCTCTTAACAAAAGATAGTTAGTTTGGGGTTTCCCTGGTGGCGCAGTGGTTGAGAATCTGCCTGCCAATGCAGGGGACACGGGTTCGAGCCCTGGTCTGGGAAGATCCCACATGCCGCGGAGCAACTAGGCCCGTGAGCCGCAACTACTGAGCCTGCGCGTCTGGAGCCTGTGCTCCGCAACAAGAGAGGCCGCGATAGTGAGAGACCCGCGCACCGCGATGAAGCGTGGCCCCCACTTGCCGCAACTAGAGAAAGCCCTCGCACAGAAACGAAGACCCAACACAGCCATAAATAAATAAATAAATAATTAAATAATTTTAAAAAAAATAGTTTCTGCATTTTATTATGACAAATGGTGCTCCTCCTAGGGTCTCTCTAGGCTCAAGAAGAGAAATGGCCAAGTTGTTCTAGCATGTGACTGTAACTCCTTACAGTCTAGTCTCACAATAAAGTACAAATGGCTCTGTGTTGTCACATCTTCACCGATATCTGTCTGATAACATCAGACTTTAATAGTTGTAAAAAGAGAAAATTTGATGGTCGTGGAAAGGTATCATGTTTAAATTACATCTCCCTGAATATTCATGAGGTTGAACATCCTTTTGTGAGTCTAAGGCAACCCCCTTTCAATATAGTTCAGCCATTCAACAAACACTTATTGAGCACCGACTGTGTAGCAGGCACTCTTCTAGGAATTTTGGATACATCACTGAACTAAATGAAGAACCCCGCCTTCATGGAGCTTACATGGTTGGTAATGGGGGAGATGAGCGAGAAACAGCAACCATAAAAAATAAGTAAAGAAGACCGCATTTTAGTAAGTGGTAAATGCTACTGAGGAAAGAAAAAAGCAGAGCAGAAAAAGAAGCACTGGTCATGCCAGGACCGGAGGATGGGGGGAGATTTAGGTATTATATGGGGTTGTTGGTTAACCCATGTTGGTGAGGAGAGGTTTGAGCAGAGACTTGAAGGAGATGGAGGGGTTGTTATATTTGGTGTGAGGGGAGAGTGAAGCCCAGCAAAAGCCCGACACAGAGGGCATGGTTCCAGCATTTGAGACCATCCAGGCACCAATTTAACCAGAGCAGAGAGAGGGCCTGATAAGGAAACTGAGGCCAGAGAAATAATGGGTGTAGTGGATGGGGAGGGGGAAAGTGGGGGGCGGGTGGGCAACACATAGGGTTTTGTAGGTTGTTCAGAAGATTTTGGCTTTCACCCTGGGTGACAGACCAATGTGGTGTTTTTGGTGAAGAAGTTATCCCACCTGTGATTTAAAAAAATTGCTCTGCAGTTGTGTTGGCAACAGGCTATAGAGGGCAAGGCAGAATCAAGAATCAGATGGCTGTTTCTCAGAGGAGCTGGACAGGGGAGGTATTGAGAGGTTGTCAGATTCTGGGCACGGTTTGAAGGTGGGGAAAACAGGACTGGGTGAGCCATGTATGATTAAGAGAGAATGCAAGGTCACTCGAAGGTTTTTGCCTAAGAAACGAGAAAGGTGGAGAGGTCACGGGCTGAGGTGAGAAAGGGTGCAGGTGGAAAGGTCTGTGGGGTGGGAAGACCAGAGATTATGATATGGGCCTGTAAGTTCAAGATGCCTACTGGACATTGAGTAGAGACTTGAGCAGACAGCTGTTCATGCAAATCTGGAGCTTCAAAGAGAACTCTGAAAGGAAATAATAAACCTGTGTCTTCGGAAATAAATGGTCTTAAGCCATGGGACTACATGAGATCATCAAAGGTCTTAGGTGGGGAATAGGACCATGGACTCTGAATTATCTGATCACATATGATTGCCCACTTTTGTAATGCATTCATCTCTTTTATTACTATTTATATATTGTATTATATTCTTGTGGAAGGATTTTGTTACATACCCTTTATCATTTTAAGAAAAAACCCCTGCTACTTACTACGCTAGGAAGGTTTCTGTTTTATCTCTTTATGTTGTTGATCATGAACATGTATTCAATTCTATTAAACTACTTTTTCGATACCTGTTTAGATGATCATACAGGTCATTTTTCTTAATATATAAAATGGGAGTAATTGCAGAGTTCAGCTCTTAATTTTTATTTCCTGTTCTTTACTTGTTCTTGTGATATGAAGGTTATTTTAGCCTCATTAAATGAATCAGATCATTTCTATTTTTTTTCTTTTGGCTGGAAGGTTTTTCCTATATATTGGTATAATATAATCTATTATTTTCTTAAATTTTCTAAAAGTAATCCTTATTGTAGGGGTATATTTCAATTCCATTTCTAATGTCAATTATTTGGGCCTCCTGTATTTTATCATAATATGTCAGTTATTTTTCTACCAATGATACCTTTTCAAGAATCAGTTTGTGGGTTTGATAATTCTCTATAGTATTTCTTCCATTAATTTCTTTTACCGTATTTGTTGTTTTTCAACTACACTTCTTTGAATTTACTCTGATAGCATTTTTCAAATTCCATTAGCTGGAGCTTAACTTGTTGATTTTCAAGCGATCTTCTTTTTCTAATATGTGCATTTAAAGCTATACATTTCACACTAAGCTGTTAATCATGTGTCTTTTATTTTCAAAATTGAGCATGTGTTTTCTTTCTTGCTACAGATTTCTATTTCTATTCCATTTTGGTCATGGTGTGGAGTATAAAAGTGATTCTCTGTTTTATTGTTTTCACTGATTAGTTTGTTCCTAGTTTGTGATCATGTTTGCACATGTTCCATATTTACTTGAACAGAATGTGCAGTTTCTAGTTGAAGGCTGTATGTCTTTTTAAAATAAGCTTAGTAATTGCATGGTTCAAATCCTCTGTAAACTTACTAATTTGTTACCTGTTTGATTTATGAGTTATAAAGAGTTAAAAGAGGTGTGCTGTGCAATTTCCAATGTCTCCATATAATTTATTTATTTTGTTTGTATTAAGCTATATTCTTAGCTGGATAAAAGTTCCTCTTAACTGTCACATATGTCTGGTGAATATATATCCCTAAACCAATAGTAGTATTTTGTGTGTTAACAGTAATTGCATAATAGGTACACTTACAAGGGAATGACAGGTAGTTTGAATACAGATTCCAGGTTGACAGTTATTTTCCTTTAGTACTTCAAATACCTCTTTCTTTTGGTCTGTATTGTTAAGAAGTTTTCTATCAGGCTAGCTAATATATATCTCCCTTTTTTTAGCAGTTTCTCAGATCTTTTCTCCACCTTTGGTGTTCCTTTGGGCTTACTAGAATGTGTCTAGGCATGCACTGACCTTTACTACTGCTACTCGAGACACATTAGGCTTATTAAATGCAAAATTCACATCATCCAGCAATTCTAGAGATTTAGGGGATGTAGAGAACTACTGCTTGTTGTAACCATCACTGTAGAGTTATTTTACTTTTATACTGTGTGTATGGAGTAGTTGATAAAAATATAAACTAATGAAGAAAGAAAGAAAAAAGGAAATTAATTTAAGTGATAACTGTGCATATAAATCTATGGCAATATATTTTAAACTATGCATAAAATGGTTTTCTAGAAAATAGAAATTACTAAAATTGACTCAAGGAAACCAATATAGACAAACATACAGAAATATACATCTTATATTTATCCAAATATTTTGAAATTGGTGATAAACTGAAAACAGCACAAATGTCCAACAACAAAAGAATTAAAAGTTCAGTAAATATTGATATGTAGAAAGTCCATAAAAGTACTGTTAAGTGAAAAAATGTAGAAAACACTATGATTTTTACTTGTCTTGCATAAATAATTTCCTTTATTAATTCCAATAATTTCCTATAGTTTTTTTTGAATCTTATATCTTTAGGTGGTAGAATTTAATATTTTTTCCATTACAGAGTTTTAAAAATATAATTCACATACATTTATTGAAATAAATAAATAATTAAAAGTTTAGTCTCTGAGATTGGGACCAGGACAATGAGATTCACTATTACCACTTCTAATCATTATGCTGGTGACTGTAGTCAGTGCAACAAGGCAAGAAAAAGCCAAAAGATTTGACAAAAAAGGAAACCAATCTTTTATTAATGTAGATAACATGATTGTTCACATAGAAAAAAATTTAAAACCTAAGAACTCAGAATTAATAAGTGAATTTATTTATACAAGATAAATATAAAAATATAATTTATTTTCACAAAACAGTCACAAATAGAAAATGAAATAAAAATACTATTTACATTATCATCAAAAAGTGTGCTATAGCTAGGGATAATTCTAGCAAAAGATGTACAGGAGTTCCTCACAGAAAACTATCATTATTGAGACAAATTATATAAGAGCTACATAAATGGGACAATATACTATATCAGAGATCAGAAAATCCAGAATTGGAAATGATGTCAGGTTCCCTAAGCTGATCTATTGATATAACGTGATTCCAGTTGAAACCCTAGCAACTTCCTTGTAGAAAGTAACAAGTGTTTTTAAAACTCATATGGGAAATGCAACGGGTCAAGAATAGCCATGGCAATCTATATGAAAAAGAACAAAGCTGGAGGAATACAGTACCAGATATCAGTACTTATTAAGTAATTCAGTGATTAAGATAGAAAGGTATTGCACTAGATGGACAAATAGATCAATGTAATGAAGTTCAGAAACAGGCCTATAATTATATAATTATAATTATCTGGTTTATAACAGAGGTTGCACTGCAGTTAATGGAGAAAGACTGACTTTCCAACAAATGGTCAATTGAACTGCACTATGGGCAAAAGATTCCTTGCATCGTCCTCATACCCTACACAAAAGTTAATTCCAGATGCAATGAAAACATGAATGTGGAAGATAAAATAGATCTTCTACAAAAAAAACTTAAGCTAATATTTTTTATAACTTTGGAGAGGCAGGATTTCTTAAACTGGACACAAAAACACTAAGGAAAAAAAACAAAAATACTTGATATAACTTAATTTAAATACAGATAAGAAATACACTAACCATAAAAGAAAAATGAGCCAAAATGAATTTGACTCATTGAAATTGAAAACCTGTCTTTACCAAAAGACATCATTATGAGACCAAAAGACCACTGAGTATAAGAATATAGCTGGTGAATATATAATCAACAAAAGATTGCATTCAGATGTATAAAAACTATATACTAATCAAAAAGTAAAAGATAGGCATTCCAGTGCAAAAAGAAATGGGCAAAAAACTTCAACTGACATTTATAAAAGAGGATAGTCAAGAGACCAATAAACATATAAAAAAGTGATGGCCTTGATCAGTCACCAAGGAAAAGCAAATTAAAATGACTACACACTAGAATGGCTAAAATGAAAGACAGTCAATGCTTAGTGCAGGGGAAGGTGAGGTACCTGGGAGTGACCTACACTGTGATGGGAGTGGCCTTGGTTTAACCACTTCGGGAAATCGTTTGACAGTATCTACCATAGCTGAGTGCAGGTGTACACCTGAGAGAAAAACATGCACACATCCACCAAATAATACATGAAAGCATATCCAACACGACGTCATTTGCAATAACCTCAAACTGGGTAAAAACAATTCACACGTCCATCAACACTCAGAATAAATAAGTAAATCATGGTGTATTCATGCAATGGAATAATTTACCTGTATCAGTGGCAGTGAAGGTTGAGGAAATCAAGACACAAAACTAATCACACTGTATAATTCGGTTTTTATAAAGTTCAAACTAGGATAGCGATTATCTACCTGAAGTTAGGCTAGTGATTATCCTTAAGAATGGATCGTTTAAATGGAGCTCAAAGGGCACTATCTGGTTGTGCCCTGGTTGATCTGGTTGCTGGTAACAAGGGGTATTTTTATAAACAAGCTGTATACTTATCATTTGGATAGTCTTATGTGCCTATGTTATATGTTAATGAGAAGCTTACATAGACAAACAAAAAAAGATTCACCCTGATGCTGTAAGTTTTGCCATTTGGGAAATACCCTGCAAATTCAACAACAACAAAAAATGATATAACAAAATTTAAATATAGATAAAGAAATGGCCATTTTTCATTCTAAAAAAAATAATTAAAGTCAATATGCAGACACCATACCACTAGGTAGGGAAAGTTTAAAAATTGATTTTAAAAAGTATCATCCTGAAGGAACTGTTAGTCATTTCAGACACAGGCATGAAAGAAAAAAAAAAACAAAACACACTTTGCAATGCACAGTGTCACAAGATTTAAGAGATGTGAACAAAGCATCAGGTGTGTTTAATTCTGCCTCAAGATGTCTGGGAAGTGCCTTGTCAGGCAGAGAGAAATAGGAAGGATAATTCAATAAAGAGGATGAGACAGAAAGCGACTAAACAAATACATTCATTAATATGCTAAAAATGTAAAGATACAAAAGTTACAAATATAACAAAAAATGATGCAAAGATTTTTTTCCTACCAGACTGGCAAAGATTATAAACACTTTATCCAGTTTCAGTGACAATGTGGAGACTCTACCTTTCCATATGCTGTTGAAGCCATATCTACTCTTCATAAAAGCAATTTGGTAATGACTATACAAATTTAAATGTGCATACACAGCAAGTCCAGCTTTAGAAATTCATCGTAGAAAGTACCCTCGAGGTGATATATTGGGAGGATGGTAGCATGGCTGATAACAGTGAAAAACTGAAAACAACCCAAATATCCCAATAGGGTATAGTTTAAATAAATTATGGTGCATTCAGGCAATGGAATCTTCTTCCATGACTAAACACAATGAGGTGGAATTACAAGTAAGGATATAAAACTTTGACCATGTTTATTGACTGAAGGAAATCTTCAGAATAATATTAAGGCATGATACTATTTTTCAAAAATAATTAAACAAGTAGATAAACAGATAAATCAAGTTGTATATATATGTATGTATATATATTATATATATGTGTGTGTGTGTGTTTGCATAAGAAATTATAAAAATATATACCAAATTTTAAACTGTCGTTATCTTTTGTGTCTAGGATTACAGCAAACTACTTTTCAGGCTTTTTATCCTTCTGCAACACTATTCCAGTATTTCAAAAATTGGGAAAATAAATAACTTTGAATGTCATGACAATGAACTCGAATTTATTCTGCACATAATGAGCAGACAAAATGTGTATTTTTTTTAAAGGGGGCAAGTGATATGATCAGCTTTGTCTGATAGAAATATTTGTATTAAGATACACAAAAATGTCTCAACCATTTGACCCAGAAAGAATTTTCCTGGGAATTTATTCTAAGGTATTAATTATAAAAAGAGGCAAAGCTTTACTTGCAATACTATTTGCCATATTATTATGTATAATATTGAAAATTAGAAATAATGTAAATAACCAACAAGAGAGACAATATTTAATTATAGACACCCACACTGTAGAATATGCAAAGGTCCATGTAAGACATATGTGAACATGGCAACAATGATGTCTAGTATGGGGATGATGCATGCCTTTCTTTTTTACACTTTTGAAGATGTCTAGATATACATTCATTTTTCAGCCATATAAAATTAACATTTTAATTGAAAAAAAATAAAACATGTTCCTTAGAGTGGGAGCAGTGGTTGAGAGGCAGCCCTGCAGGATGGTCAGATAAGAGGCCCAGTGAGTCATGCTGGTCTGGACTAGGGAAGCAGCAGCAGTACTGGTGGGGGAGCAGCCCTGGGGGCTCCACGTAGAATTACTGAGACGTGTGATCACACGAGTGTGGGAAGGAGGGAGGAGCTCGTGACACTAAGAGGCTTGCCTGGATGTCTTGCTATGTAGTGACGACCCTACTTCAGAAGGAAGGAACTGCAGGGCAAACACTGAGTCCAGAGAAGAACACAGACTATTTTCAGATGAGATAACAAGAATGAAATTCTTGTTGAGGGGCTGACCTTTTAACTGGGCCCCCAAAGATGGGAAGAATCTGGAGGTGAGGCAACAAGGAGAAACTGGGGGTGGGGAGCACAGGTCGAGAGAGCAGTGATGACAAGGTTGGGGCGGGAGACTCATACATGCTTCATCTGTGCTGAAATGTAATGTGCATACGAGTCGTCGGAGGTAAACCTGTAGGGGACCAGACGCCAAGTCGAGAGGGTGTTACAGTTCTGGTTAAGGAGCTTATGTTTGCTGATTAGCAAAGGGGTGGCTGAGAGATGGGGAGGGTGGAGGATGGATCTGGAAGGCTCACTGGGAGAAGATTAAAGTAAGAGCAGAGTAACGGGCCTGGGAAGTAGGAACTGGGAATCATAGATAAGAAAAAAGACAAACAAGGGTAGAGCTGACAAGGATTTGGCTTGCATGCAACTAATTTTTTCTCAGAGCCTATTATGAAGAAACTTAATGTAGTTCACGAAAAGAATGCTGTGAGACATATATTAATACCTGTTTGTTTGTGTTTTTCAGTTGGGAAGATATTGGAGACTGGTGAGGGAGAAACAAGGAAGAGCAGAAGATAATACTGAAAATTAAAACCTCCAGCCATTTTGAGGAAGACAGGCATTAACAGAAATAGGGAATAAAGAAGTAGAAAGAGGCCCGGGGGGATGATGATACTCCTGAAATCGGCGTGCCTGCCGTGTGCCTGTGAGGCGCTCATCTCTGGAACAGCAGCCATCCCGACGCCCCCACCATCAGCTGCTTCCCCTAAGCTCCATTAATGCGTGATTGGAATTCCACTTCCAGTGTTACCACTTTTCAATTCTTTCTACACTTTCATCTTCAATGGCCAGCTCCCTTTTTGATTATCCGTGTTTGTAAAATGCCAAGTGGGTTTATCACTGGGAGACAAGGAAGCAACACAAGGACACACTCTGCTGTCTGTGGCTGAGCTGAGCGCAGCAATCCCCCTCGGGGAGGCGCGTGACGCGATCAGGAACTGGCTGCGACGTGCGTCTGTTGTTTATGCAGAGATCTGGGAGCTGAAGGGCTAAAAGAGAAGTCTGTCCTTCATGCAATTCCTCTGCACAGTATGTCTGCACAGGCAACTGAAATCTGAATCCTGTTTTGGGGCACTGGCGTTGTTTAGCTGAAGCGGGGTAACTGAAATCGCCTGCATGAGGATCTTGCGCCGTGCGGGTGCCTGCAGGGTTCTCCCTCTCTCTCACTCTGCAAGCAGCTGGTCGGGTTCCCTAAACCCAGCAGCTGCTCCCACAGCCCCAGCTAAGGAGGGCCGGAGTCCAGCCTCAGACACTGGGCCGACTTTGAAGAGCTGCTGCTCTCTTTTCTTTGGACGGCTGGAATTCTCTTGACTGGTTATTTCCTCACATTACCCACAAAGATATACGGGATACCCCGCTGTGGTCCTGACAGGAAAGGGGCGTTTGAGGTGCTTGGGTTCTGGGCCCCACGCCTGTCCGTCTTGTCAGCAAAAGACTCCTGACTCATGTTCCCAGCACATTTACTACATGCCGACCTCACGTTTGGAGACAAATGTCCAGTGAAGTGGAATCATTTGCCCGTCCTTCTCCTCCTTAGTCTGTGTCTCACAGCGATCTTGAAGGTTGATCAAAAATAAATTAGGGGGCTTCCCTGGTGGCGCAGTGGTTGAGAATCTGCCTGCCAATGCAGGGGACACGGGTTCGAGCCCTGGTCTGGGAAGATCCCACATGCCACGGAGCAACTGGGCCCGTGAGCCACAACTACTGAGCCTGCGCGTCTGGAGCCTGTGCTCCGCAACAAGAGAGGCCGCAATAGTGAGAGGCCCGCGCACCGCGATGAAGAGTGGCCCCCGCTTGCCGCAACTAGAGAAAGCCCTCGCACAGAGACGAAGACCCAACACAGCCATAAATAAATAAATAAATAAATAAAATAAAATAAAAAAAACTTGATTCCTTTAAAAAAATAAAATAAAATAAAATAAATTAAAACATTCCTAGATCTCCAAACCATATCTCCCCCGATCTTTCTACAGCCCATCCGGCCAGATGCGGTGAGATCAGGATCACATCCCACATTTCACTTTCTTTAAAAGTCTGCACGTGGACAGTTTTGACAATCTTGATACATTTTTGATAGGCCTCTAATGTTTTCAATACTGCATGAGCTTTTCTAATAAAATCCCCCTCAACTACACCTCCAAATGCAATTTCCTGGGAACAATTAGGAACAGAAATACTTTCAAAGTGAGTTTTCCAGACAATTACACCTGCAGAAAAGCAATTAAAGCCAGGGAACAATATACACATACGATTATGAAAAACATCGCCTTGATGCTGCTTGCTGAAGATGTTTGTAATGCTGTTCCCTGTATTGTATAAATTACAGCTGTGCTCAGCAGTGAAATACACTGGGTCTCTTAGACACATGCTTACATATAACTTAATGTGGCTAAATTTACTGCAGTGTCTTGTGATTAGACTTTTAATTAAATTTAATTCTGGTAACTGCTTTATAGTATGCATGTTAAAATTACAAACCTCTTCCAGACCCAAGTGCCCTATAACAAAAACTATTTTGGGGTCTTCTATTACCTCGAACAAAAAGTTACAGCAATATGCAATCAGAAATTGCTTTGGACCTCAAAGAAATCAAAATAGGCCCAGTAATAATTGGCCTGAAATGTTGAAACCAGACCTTTTATAATGTCCGAGATCTTGTTGCTTATTTATTCTTTGAGAGTGAAAAACACTGACATTTAAAGAAATCATAATAGAATGTATAGTAATGAATTCCATTTATATTAAGAATTTTTAATACTTAAATTAAACCCTGGGCTCATGTTTACATGACCGATGTATTCCTCATTTTCAAGCAAACGATGTAGATAATACTGGCTATGATACCAATGAAATAACTCAGTAAACTAAGCTAAAGAATATCCAAACTAAGACCAAGCCCTATTTTTCTTAGCATCAGTACCATTTTAAGCCTAAAATTGTATATTATGTACTTTTAAGTATGTTATTTTCCAAATTGCCATACTAAAAATAGTACATATTTTCTTAATGAAGAGAAATCACCAGAAACATTTTGGGATGAAGTTGAATACTGATGGAGTAAATTAATTATAAGTACTGATGTTTGCTTCTTAACTTCCTTATTACGAAGGACTTTATGCCTTAAATGAAAAAGATCTGTTTACAAATTGAGTAACTTGAAAGATACGTACAAGAAGAAAAAAATTCCCCAAACAATAAAGCGGTATAGGCAATGTCTTTTTTTTTCTAGAACGTTAACAGTTAAATGACAAAGTCAGTTCATGATACAAAAGTTGTACATTTTTTATTACTTCAACTCATTCTTTATTAATTTTTTTTCTCTTTTCTTACTAAAATGTCAATGAAGTATTAGATTCACCTGCAAAGAGTGAATTCATCACTTGGTTTGCATTAGGGGAACAAGTGCTCTTTCTAATTCTTGGGAAACAAATCACAAGGAGATGTGTAAGAAATAGAAAATTTTGAAATCAGCCTAAAAGGAAATATATCCTGTTTATGTAAAGTCATTTTATGAATCACAGATGATTCCTAGGATTTTTCACAGTCAAATTCAGTGTAATGGCTTTTGGATTATTCAGATCAAGCATTCAGGAATTCAAAGTTAAGAAGTAGTATTTAATGCTATTTAGTTCACTGGATAAGTGACTATGTTGATTTTTATGAAGAATACAGACTCTTAAATTCTGTTCTTCAAACATGCCTTATTTGTGTCCCAATGGATCCATAACTACCTAATTAATCATTTTTCTTAATGACACAAGTTAATTTTTAAATGAGTTATTATAAAATAATGTTTTTGCAATATTTACATGCTTTAAATTCCTTCCCTTGCTCCTTGTACATAGTAAGAATATTTCTTTTGGAGGGTTTGAAAGTGGTAATAGTTTGTGCCATGTCCGTTTAACTCACTCCCAAGATGTAAATGTGATCAAACTTCAAGAAAGTCTGGTGAATTTCAGGGAGGATGGAAGTCACCTGATGAGAAACAGAGCATCACTGAATGGAATCAGCAGGTCGCCTCACTCCTCATTGTCCCGTTTTTTTTTACTAAGTTATAAAGTTGCAGTATGATAAATTTACTAAGTTTGCTAGGCAAACCTTTTGTGAATAAGGACAAAACCCACTAGTTCATAAATGTTTTCATATACCCACTTGCCCCAGAAAGAGGTGTCTGCTTTGCACCTGTCTCTTCCAGCTTCTTCACATATGTAAGAGTTGACTTGCCTGGATTCTTTCAGTCTTTGGTCAGTGCAATAACACAGGGCAGAGGAAAAGGATCAGAGGCATGTGGACTAAGGCTGTTGGGAGGCGGGGCACAGAGTTTTTTAAAAAATTAACTTTCCGGGGAGATTTCAAAAGAATACAATGAAAGAGGAGAGTTAATGGGAGGAGAAAAGGGATTTTATGAGGCGTGACTAAAGAATGTACATTCTCTCCTTGTTCATCAAGATCTATAATTAAAGAACAGTTTATTTTGAAATTACTTTTTGCTTTACGTACTGTGGTTTTGACACAGCCTTTTGAGTGGCACATGGAGAATTTACTTTCAAAAATTATTTTTTGTTGGTTTACTTGTTAATTAAAAAAATTATCATCATTTAGGACTATCGATTGAAATAGAATAATACTTTCTGTTGAAATGTTTGCACAATTATCTGAGATTGTTCATGACTTTCTGTTATACGTGTAACTTTAGATTGGAATACTTTCTTGGTCTCCTTCAAACTTACTTTGGAATATCATAAAATAATCACACACCTCTCCCACCTCTATATGCAGAACCTTTTCAATATAACTGATTCTCTTCCCATTAAGGGGTGGATTATATTTCTTCAACCTTTATCTTGCCCCTGAGACCTGCTTTGGCAGATGGCACGTTAGCAAATGTGATGCAAGCAAAAGTTTGAAAAGTCTCCGTCTCTTGCTTCTAGGAACCTTCTACCATCATTAGTTTCCTGAAGGAACAGAACCTGGAGTGGAGAGACCCCAGCCTTTAACCATCCAGCTGAGCCCCCCAAACCTGCATGAGGCCCTCCTAGACCACCCACCCCAACCAACCAGAACTGCCTGGGCAACCCACAAAGACATGAGCACATAAATCATCATTTGCAGCAACTAAGTTTCGGGGGCCCGCTTGTTATGCAGCCAAAGCTAACTGAGGTACTTACTTTTTTATCTTTACTATAGATGGCTTAACACAAGTTTTCAAAGGAATACCAAAGTGAGCATGTAAACCAACAAAAACCTTGGCCATGTGTTTACATTTTCTACTTTAACTCAGAAACTTAAATCTAATAGTGGGTAATAATGGATGTACCACTATCTCCCCTACAAGAATAGGAGCCATGCTTCTATACTCAAATCACTGAAACCCAATAAAACAAGTACCTGATGGTCTTTCCCGGGTCCGCCTCTACGACCCAGGTGCAGTGGATGTTGTTGTCGTATGGAGCGGGGTAGCCAGGAGACAAGATGCGTCCTGAAGTGGCAGCGTGGATCTGACCGCCACATTCCGCTGAAAGGGAAACAGAAACACAGGGAAGTTTACTCCAGGCATTAGAGGCTTCCTGTAACTACCTGTAAAAGCCCAAACCATCACGTCTGTGTTGTACACACAGGAAGACAATCACAGCCATCTGTTTGTCCCTGTCATTGCTTTTCTTTACTTGTTCCCTAGCATTATCTTGATGGAAAGGCAGTATCCTCTGTGAAAAGTCAAGAGAATAAAACAGTGAAACACTGTGTTATAATTCTAATAATAATTCTGTGCATATAGCCTCAATAAAATAGTACTAGGAGATCTGTCTTTCCTACCTAAAAAAAGAAAAAAAACAAACACACACACTCACACAAATATTAGGAATACATAAAAACCCACACTGGAGAGAGAGCAGTGGAAATCCTTCCCCCTTCCTCTGTAAGAACTAAGTCAGAGCACACGCGTGGGCCTCCAGCTCTCATTGTGCACTTGTAGGTAACTCACCTACACAGGAGGGCAGTGGTCTGTCCCACACTCTCCGGTCACCACTCAGACAGGTCAGAGTGTTGCCGCCGTGCATGGCGTAGCCTGGGTTACAGCTGTACAGAACCACCGTGTCCGTGAAGTGGCCTTCATCCCGGATCCTGTAGCCATAGTTAGGGATCCCCGGATCCTCACATTTCACTAGGTCAAAACCTATGAGAAAGGAAGGAAGGAATTAGTTGAAAAACGTAACAGTGGCAACTATTTTGGCATTAAAATATCGATGAGATAGACCAGGTTGTCAAATGTCCCTTGAAGTGTAGAAAGAAAAAGAAGACTCTGAATTTAAAAATGGGGAAATACATGTGAGTCTTGATTGGGTTTATCTGTTAACCATTGGTTGTTTCTTGGGGTTTGATGACCTTATTTGTTCCTATCTATTGATATACTTACAAGTGAAACTGAGCAGGACCATGTCCTCCACCTGCCTTTTGTCTGTAGAAAACTTTAGCCAAAGAAAAAGTTTAATAGGAGAAGTGAGAAAATGCAGAAAAAAAGGAAAGCATTCAAACAGGACAAAATAATAACAGTTTAGTCATTAAGCAAAGTCAAGGACCTTTAGTTCCTCATCAAGGGCTATAGATAATATTCAGAGTCATATCCTTTGAGCTATTATGTAGATACTGAAACCCCTACCAGGTGGAAGAAGTTAACTACATCATGACCAGACTGCAGCCATGACACAAGCTGCTACAATTCCGAGAACTGGCCTCAAAGAAATGTTAACAAACTGACCCTGGAACTGAAGACTAACTGTACTTAAAACAGTCAAGATGACGCTGATCATGACCAATTTCAAGATGACTGTCGGAGCTGACTGTGCTGTTTCTGCACATAGCTCCCTCCCTCCGCCTATGAAAGCTCTTGCCCACTGGTTGTCAGAGGGCAGTCAGCCTTTGGATACAAGTCCACCTTATCCCCCAGTTACCAGCCTCTGGAATAAAGCAAACTTTCCTTTCCACCAACCTTGCCTCTTGAGGATTAGTCTTCAAGTGGCGAGCAGCTAGACCCCACTTTCAGTAACACAAGGAGAACCTTTATTCCAAAGAGTTCCAAACTGTCATCAGGTAATCCATATGTCCAGCCAGCCTTCTGGATTCTCCAGTGAGCTTCATGTATGCCTTTCCTGTGTCCACATCCCCTCTTTGTCACACCTGGGACCTTCCAGGAGGGCCACCCCTCGCCGCCACCCGGTGCTTATCAGGGTCTTTACTGCCTGTGCTCACTCAAGCCCCCGCCTCCAGGCCCACTTCCTCTAAAACTCCCAGATCTCAAGCTTCTCGGGAAGTTAACAAGTCCTTTCTGCTCATGGGAGCCGGGCTCTCTGTCCCACCTGCTGTGGTCCCAGGGCCCAGGGTGAGAGGCTCCTAAGTCCCTCCGTGTACAGCAGAAACCCCAGAATGAATCATGGTAATGACTTCATCAAGCTAAGCTCTGAGACTCAAAGAAATAGATGATATAAATGAACATTTAGCTTCTGCGTTACTGAGAACCGTACATTGCTTTTGCATGAGGCAATAATTTAAGGCCATCTGTGAAGACAGTTCTACACTAACAAATCCCTTTCCTCATACCATGATGCAAATTTTGACCATTTAAAAAAGTAGAGCTGGAAACTTGAGGGACCACATGGGATCACATCTATTTCCACCTAACTTTGACTTTTTCCTTTTCACAAAAATAAATAAATAAAATTTTAAAAAATGAACATGTGATTTTTGCTAAGTCTGCCTGTCAAATTTGCATTCTGAGTGCTTTCCATTGAGGAAGATATACCTTTAAATTCACACTATCATTTACCCTCATAATATCTACATAATCAAGATTGAGTTCTTCAGGTTTGTACATGGGAGGGAAATGAGTACACATTTGGTAATTTACATACAGTTGCCAAGAAAAGTTTCCTTCTTTACAGTTTCCTTCTATAAAATGTCAGTCTTTACCTACTGTGCCTTTACAACAACTCTGTTTATCTATTTAAGAAATGCAAATAGTTGTAATTCAAGATGCCCAGAAGGAGGGACTTCCCTGGTGGCACAGTGGTTAATAATCCACCTGCCAATGCAGGGGACACGGGTTCAATCCCTGGTCTGGGAAGATCCCACATGCCGCGGAGCAACTAAGCCCGTGAGCCACAACTACTGAGCCCACATGCCACAACTACTGAAGCCCATGTGCCTAGAGCACGTGCTCCACAACGAGAAGCCACCGCAATGAGAGGCCCTCACACCGCTATGAAGAGCAGGCCCTGCTCGCCGCAACTAGAGAAAGCCCGCGCACAGCAACGAAGACCCAATGCAGCCAAAAATAAATAAATAATTAATTTAAAAATAATTTTAAAATATATTTTTTTAAAAAAAGATGCCCAGAAGGAAAGTGCGTAACAGTATGTCAATTTCAGCACGAAACAAAAGGATATTTTAAATTGCCACGAAGGGGATCAGAATTAAGGGGAAGGGTCCCAGTCACATAGGGTTTCAGGGCTCATGCAAATATCTGACAAGGCTAGTGTGACGCATAGTCCCAGCACCACCGGGAAAGGAAGACTTTAAGCTTCTGAACTCGCTTAGGACAAACCACCACCCTTGCTCACGTGCTGCAGACTGCAGGTTATTTAGCCCTAGCTTCTCTTTGTACAGAACGGAAAGAGGAAGCAAATCTTTGTTGTTACTGCTTTACTTGGTTTGGGGCTTGGAAGAGACAGCATCAGAGCAGTGCTTTTGAAAACACCACTGCCCATGGTGACAAGGACGGGAAGCCACCGCTGGCTGGAGCAGAATGACAAGCTGGGAGTGATGGCTGGAGTAGGGCTCCACTAACAATGGTAATAATAACCAATGTTTCAAACTGTTTCACCATTTGGAAGTCAAATTAGGTATCTGAGTATCAAATGTCAGTGGTGCATAAAATTGGACAGATGCAGGAGACAAAATCCATGTCTCAAAATTATGAACAGAAAGAGTCAAACATCTATCCCTTTTGTTTGTACCCCTGTGACAGAAACCTGGGTGAAGTAGAACCGACATGAGAGATGCCAACCTCAAGTGCTAATGGGGCCATGCAGGTCTTGCCAATGCAGAGTGAGGCTGTGCAGGACAGCAGCCCAGGAGACAGCGACGACCTGCTGTCCTGCTGAAATTCACACTCCCTCTGACCCAAGCTTCTGATTTTTCTAGGAGCACCTGAAACCTGGATTTTTTAAGTTTATAAAATGCTTGTTGAATAAATACCTATTTTGAAAATGGAGATGTTTAAAATCTGGGATTAGATTGTGAAAGCTAGATGTAAATAGCTTTAAAAGAAATTGATAATTTCTCAGTTTTTGGTGAAGGCTGAGACTCACTTCTGAAAAGTCGGCAATATTCTATCTAATTTTTTAAGACTAAGCTTTGAAACACACAGAACTTCTGAGGATGATTAAGGGGTGGACAAAGAAATGGTCCAGCTGACTTGTCCGAGACCTTTTATTCTGACAGTGAATGATTTCCTGGTTACACAGAAGAGTTTGTTATGAAAGACTGTCTTCCCTGGAGATTGATGCCTATGAAAGATAAAGTAATGACATCGATTTTCCTGGTGATGTACGTGCTGTCTCATTAGCTTATAGCCATCCACTCCACAGATAAACACTCATGCTTAAAAGTTATCCAGACTTTCCCTCTAAGTTCAGAGAGCATGGCTTTTAAAGTTTTCCATCAAACAAGTTATCAAAGTTCTAAAACCCCCAAATCTTATATTAAAATTAGCTTGAAGAAACGTTTTCCTCTGCCCCAAAACCTGCATTAAAACCTTTTTGGAGGAAGGAAGGAAGGAACATTGAAAAATGAACAAGTAAACAAAGATGTACCAATAAAAATGACTGCTAAACTTTGTGTTGAATTATTATAAAAATGTCTGTTTTATTGCTTTTTCTATCACTCAATCTTGAAAGATTTTGTTTTTTTTCTAAACCACACCTCATCATGCAGAGTCCAGCCAAGCTATTTTTTTTGTAACATCCTTATTGGAGTATAATTGCTTTACAATGGTATGTTAGTTTCTGCTTTATAGTAAAATGAATCAGCTATACGTATACATATATCCCCCTATCTCCTCCTTCTTGCATCTCCCTCCCACCCTCCCTATCCCACCCCTCCAGGTGGTCACAAAGCACTGAGCTGATCTCCCTGTGCTATGAGCCAAGCAATTTTTGAAAGGGCAGTTACTCTTCCCACTACCAGCTGTCCTGTTTTTCTTATGATTCCATTTATTGTTTTTTCAAAAGATCAGTTAAGTCCTTGACAATATCGTGAAATATGTTATTTTGTAAAAAGTCCTACACTTGATTCCTAAGTGCCTGAAGCTTCTAGACCTACCTAAAGTCATTATATGCAATATATTCCTCTTCTTGTCAGAAACTTGAAAAGTGTTTATTATTTTTATTTATTATTTTGATATTCCCAAGTTTAGTTTTCCAACTCAGTGAAGGGAGCTTTGTTTGCTCAAAAATTCTGACAAGGTTTAATAATTCATGCACAGTTACAGGCAGAATCATAGACATTTATTCCTAGAGGAAGCATTCAATCAACATCTTGAAAGGACTAGAGAAGGATCTCTAGAAACCCCAAATTTGTTTCTTGCTGCTTGTGCAGTGAACCAGTTTGATGCTTGGACTCAGTCCGTCCACACGCAGTAGATACACAGCCCCTCTGCAGCCTCTCTCTTCACAAATTGAATGACAGTCATTTCAATTGAGCTCTGCTTGCTATGTGGTTAGGGTGTAATATTATCACGGTCTCTTAAAAATTTCAATGCTGCTTTTAAACATTGGTGAAATAAGTTGAATCAATGTATAATAGCAGAGTTCTTCAATGACAATATAAAGTTCTGTGCTGTTGATTTTGTGTCCCTTTCAGGAAAAATATTTTTCTGTGGTTATTAAAAAAATCTCAAAAATTATTTTCTTAGATTTATATTTAAATCTACAAAGATAGTCCTCCAAAGAAGAGATATTTCCATTTTAACTTGAATCTAAAAGACTTTAAAGCAGAAGCTAACACACCATTGTAAAGCAATTATACTTCAATAAAGATGTTTAAAAAAAAAAAAAAAAAGACTTTAAATTTAAAAAAAATTTTTTTAAAAATTTATTTTATTTATTTTTGGCTGCGTTGGGTCTTTGTTGTTGAGCGCAGGCTTTACTCTAGTTGCAGCAAGCGGGGACTACTCTTCGTTGTGGTGTGCAGGCTTCTCATTGCGGTGGCTTCTCTTGCTGCGAAGCACGGCTCTAGGTGGGTGGGCTTCAGTAGTTGTGGCATGTGGGCTTCAGTAGTTGTGGCTCATGGGCTCTAGAGCACAGGCTCAGTAGTTGTGGCACATGGGTTTAGTTGCTCCGCGGCATGTGGGATCTTCCCAGACCAGGGATCGAAACCATGTCCCCTGCATTGGCAGGCGGATTCTTAACCACTGCGCTACCAGGGAAGTCCCTGAATCTAAAAGACTTTAAAATGATCACTCTTAAGCCTGCTATAGAATAATGGTTTAAAAATATAGAGAAGTTATCCTTTTTTATCTTGAAGCCAGTAGCCTGCCATAAATCGGTGTACAAATACCGATTTTCTGT
Organism: Eubalaena glacialis; assembly: GCF_028564815.1. Classification (NCBI taxonomy): domain Eukaryota; kingdom Metazoa; phylum Chordata; class Mammalia; order Artiodactyla; family Balaenidae; genus Eubalaena; species Eubalaena glacialis. The sequence continues at coordinate 9,808,630 of NC_083735.1, read as the reverse complement.
ATTTTCTTTAAGCCGTAGAAACGTTAAAAAGATTAAATCAAGTTATTTGTTTCAAAACATTGCCTATTAAGAATTGCAATTGTTGCTTCAAACTATTTAGTAATTCTAGTTCTTTCTGTTTTCCACTGATTTCTTCGTAGTCACATAAGCAGCAAAGATGCTCTGAACAAAATGTTCTAGTCAAAACAAGCTCCCAACATCAGGCAGATGAAAATTATTACTCCATCTCTTTTGCGATAATTACCCAGTCTTAATGTTTTTAAGGATTAAATCCTATATCTCTTTAAAGTCTAACAAAATATTAGTTTTATAAGAGACTTCCACTTAACTCTCAAGTGTTTGGACCAGTTCTTATCTTCAAAATCAAGCACTTATGTTTGAAAAGAAGCTGCTGTAGATTTAATCCACTTCATACACCCAAGATGAACCGTGAGGGTCGCAGTCATGTGAATTCTTCATCCTCCATCCGAGGGACTCTTGAGAAATTACCTTCATGCTCAGTTGAGCTTTGAGGACACGACTGATGAAGAATCCCTATCATTTAAGAATCTCTGATATCTTCTCCTATGAACCACTGATAAAGCCTTGCATGCTTATAGAAACATTATCTCATAACTTTACCTAAGACTTAATTCAACTTGAATAATGTACTTCTTTGTAAAAAAAATAGAAAGTTAGTAATCTAAGAAAGGTTGCCATGTGCAAAAACAGCAGCAACAGCTCATTTTCATTCAGTAAAAGGAGAACTGTACCTAATACTTTAAAATTCCTTTTTATTAACCTCCTTTATTTGCAGTTACCTAGAAAAAATTGTATTCGGGAGGAGAGCACTGCTAAAACTAATTTTTGTGGTTCACGTGAGAAGTTCATTAACAGGGAATTTCATGAAGTATTTGATTAACTCATGTTTTTAAACACAACTCTCATTATTTAAGAATGAAATTCTGGGTGAAGTATTTGTGTGTGTGTGTGTTTGACTTTTAAATTATTATCTATTAAATTATATATCTGTGCTGTTTGTTTAGCCATGTCTGTTATTGATTTCAAATTGTTTTTTTCGTTCAGCTACTTTTTTTTTTCATTTAATCCATTTCTTTTCCCCACATGCTAAGTTTTATTACTGCTGCTATTATTTTGTGATTACGTCAGCCGCCCCTGTGGAAAGACACTCTGAATTTTCCCCAAATAGCATTAATCATAAGGATGGTGGTAATTTTTAAACAGAAAAGCTTAAAAGAGCTCAGAACTTCTGAGCTTCAGAGTGAAAAACAAAACAAGACAAAACAAAACCCTGTAAAAGTCCAGAATGAGAATCATATAACCAAAGAAATTACCTATTTTTTCTGGAACCCTGTTGGTTTTTATCACACACGTCACTAAGATATCATAAAGCAAGGTAATCACAGCTAGGAATCCCAGGAGTCCATCTTGAAATGTTGTGTAATTCTGAATATATTATATAATTCCAAAACAAATCTTTAATGTTGACTATACTCTGAGTTTGAATAGAGCTACCCAGTGGTTCCAATTGTTAACACCAGTTCTGAGAAGCCTTCCTGAAAGAATTCGTAGTATTCACCTTCTCACAGATCTTTAACACTATACACCTATTTGTCCGTGAAGAGGATATTTAAAACTGATGGTTCAGGGAACTTGGAGCAAGATCAGGATGAGGCATCTGCACGAAAATGGATGGATGAAGGCATTTTACTCTGAATCGGTTTTTAAACACATCCAAAGGGTGAATATTGTTCTAACACACACTATGGTAAGAACATATAATCAGTGCACTGTCCAAATTTCCAGACACATTTCTGGGGCTTTATTAGATGCTGTGAGAAGTACTGAATGAAACATTGCCCCTTATCTTCCATAGTCTAGTTAATTACACAGATAGGAAAATAAGTATTTTAAAAATAATAGATGTTACAGTAGAGGTTCCTGTGAAGGTTGAGAGGGGCACCAAAGGAAGCAGGAGTGTTGGGATAAGATCTGAGCTGGTCCAGAAGGCTAGTCGGTGTCGGGAGTGATAAAACTAGAGGGAGAAACTCCAGGTAAAGTCTTCACAGATGCATGGGAGTTTGGAAGAATGTGGTGCATCTTGGGAGTGTAGAACAATTTCTGGGAGCATCTGTATTTGCTGAAGGTTCGTTTTAAGCATGTGGAGGTGGAGTGGGAACAGGACTGAAGAGAAGACAGAGTGGATACGGGCAAGAAGGGAAAGGGCTGGATTGGAGCCGAGGGAGTTGAGACTGACTCAATATGTAACAGGGTCGGGGAGAAGCCAGGGCAGCTGCACAGGAAGTCACGCAAATATATCTGCACTTCAGAGAGATAATCAGTAGTCCTATAGAGTATGGATTGGAGTGAGAAAAAAAGGCAGGAAAACAAAAAGATACTTATTTAGTGCTGAAAGGTAGGTTGTAGCAGGGGATACATGGTAGTGGATGAGGTAAGATGATGTGTGTGTATGAAGCTTGCAAACATTTTGTCAGGTGGAGGGAGCTTGAGAGGTGACTGGAGGCTGCAGAGAGATGGTCTGTGAAGAGAGAAGACAAGAGAGGGAACGAGCTGGTACGAGAGATGTAGGGCTAGCATGTCAGGCAGAAACCGGAAGCATCAACATCAACTCGTAACATTGGTGTCGTCTCATTACAGATCCAGTGAATTTATCCAGGAAAACAAGAAAATCCTTCATCAACAACTTCTTCCATGAAATAATTAAAAACAAACAAGATTTGCAAAATTTTGGGACAAGAACAAGAAGGTACCAGGCCTTAGAGAGCTTACTGTCCAACAGAGAAATCAGATATAATAACAAATAACAACAGATTGTGATGAGTATCCAAGCAACAGAAATACATAAAATATGAGTCAACATGGACATAATCATAACAAATGCATATTTCTGTTCTCTGTTGTTCTGGGCCCCTATTCTTTATTAGTTTTTCTACTTTTTCTTAATTATTTCTGTTCTGTTGTATTCACTTCTTTTTACATTGGGAGGTTAATAATAGTAGGACATGCACAGAATATTTTTTTAACAGGAACATCTGTAAAGTTTTATAAGGATGGCTCCTTTCACCAAACAGAATGAGCCTCAAGTTATCTGATAAATACTAATGTTTGTCTGGCACAACTACTGAATCTGTTCAGATGATCCATGTCCTTTACACATTTTAGTTTTAAGCAAAAATGTTTTCATGTTGACATAAATACCACTACTCTGATTGTAAATGTAAGCTATTAATACTCCTCTCCTAAAATATATTTTTAACCATGATTTCTACCTGATGATGAAGGTAGTAAATTATAAACAGTAGCTTAGTCTAGTGATATTACTTTTTTATGGATAAAATGTGTTGGAGAGTATAATTTCTCAATATAATTTTTAACCCAGTACGTTAATAGGCATAAAGTGAAAAAAATGAGATAATTTCACTAATATAGTTAGGAACATAAATCTGGAGCATCTTGTCTTCTGACCTACAACCTTAATTCATTAATTAAATCACCTAGTTGACACGCATGTATAAAGTGCCTACTGTGTGTCATGCATTCTACTAGGTGCTGAAGATAAAAAGTTAATTAACCTCAGTCCTGCCCCACCAGGAGCTCACAATCTGTACAGGAAGAAAAACAACAGTTAATATCATACATCTTAAAGGGACACCCAGTCATTAATTGAACACACGCTTGTTAAGCACTTACTATGTGGTACGTCTCACATGACACTGCACTGTGGTTGCATGTGCAGGCAGAGCCTGGCCCTCAGGGCTCAGAGCTCCATCGGCAGCGATACTCTCACACCAACAAGTGCTTAAGGAGAACGGAATGGACAAACATCGACGTTTCAGGTGCGGAACTGCTCACGGAGCTGGAGTCTCCTGTGCTTCCTGAGGTTTCTGTGAAAGCAGGATGCCAGTACAGGGCAGCCCATTCACAGGCAGCCACCCACATAACATATGGCTGCTTCTAAATGAGCCACCTGTACTCTCCAAGGGACACCGGGTGACCACAAACAACATGTTATGCTCAAAGGTGGACACTTCTTTCAGTTTTACTGACAAAAACAAACAGACATGCATACAGACATCCATTTACATAAAGGGACACCCTGAAGTAGGATGAAATGAGTTCGGCCAACTGTACATCACATTTAATTACAAAGAATGTAATTCAATTATTGTCGGAACATATTGCAAGACAGAGTGGTAGTTTTTCATTTTTCTTTTTTGCAGCAGAATTTTAAAAGTAACTTCTCTTTAAAGGTCTGTGTTCTTTGTTTTTGTCCAGGGATAATATGTCTAAAAAATAAAACTCAACATGTTTTTATTCTAAACTTTGAAAATCACAAGTTGCTTAAAGTACCTTAACTATTTTAAGCATTTGATTAACTATTGTTGATTCTTTAAGTTTTAGTTTATAGTCCTGAAGGATCTTCAGGGCCAAATGCAAAGTTAAGAAGAACTGAAATCCTTTACAATATATAATTACATAATTTGATATAACCTGATAGCAAAACAGGGTAGAAATTAAAACCAGATTGAATATAGGTTTTGATAGCTTATGAAATTAAATATCAATATAAGTAGAGCCAATAACTAGAACAAGGTGGGAAATGAGAAACTTCTACGTGTATCTATCATAAATACCATAATTGAAATATATTTGCATATTTTTAACAATAAGATGCTTTCAATGATGATTTTTTTAAAAGAAACTTGAGCATTCCTGTCAAATTGATTTATATTATTATTTTACCCATAGAAAAACTTTCAGATTTTTTTCCATATCGCTTAAGAAAAACTAAATCCATTAAATGAAACGATGGGAAAATTGGAGGAGGAAAATTAGGAACACATCAATAAGTTATTTTTAAAACAGTCATTTACTAGTAGTATAATATATAATTTTAATGTCCAGTGTCTCAAACTCTACGATGTCTCTGTTTGCATTTATTTGTTTTTATATAGCAATATCCAGATTGACATCATACTTTTTTTTTACTTTAATAGAGAAATACAAGCTGATGCTCATTTACTATTTTCGCCCGTGGATCTCAGCGGCTACTATTTGGTTAGGAACCAAATGAACAGACTGGGCCCTGACTTCAGATGTGTGTCTCCATGAAGATGGACATGAACCTGAAGGGGAGGGAAGCAGCACGTACAGAACACCTGCTCTGCTCCACTCAGTGTGTCAGGCACTTTCATCTACGCTCTCTCTCTTAATCCTGGAAATAATCTTAGAAAATCACAAGATCCTAAGCAAGACAGACTGGAGAGTTTGTCACAGCCGAAATAAATGGTGGCAGCACAGAGAAAGTCAAGCACACACGTCAAGCAGTTGAATAAGCACAGAATCAAGATGACGATTCCCGCTACAGAGGCTGTTCCCTCTGCAGCTTTTGAAGCGGTCCCTCCCTGTCCCGCTACTCGGTCTCCGTTTCGGGAGGAACTCCCCCCAGCACCGGATGTGCCCACCCCGGGGTCCTCCAGCCGTTCTCACTGAGACAGGAACGGGGGATCTAAGACACATCCTGACAAACTATAGAAGACGAGGTACCTAGTCTCTTCTCATCCGCTAAGGAAGGGTCACTTTATTTAGCCGAAAAAGGAATGAAAATCATTTTGAAATGTCCCATGGGGGGCTTCATTTTTCTTCACTCATAAAATAACTGTTACATTTTATTTTCCACAGAAAATTTTCCACATTGGATCAAGAAACATGTCAAGTTTACCCACAACCAAATGAACCTCACGCTAATCCTCAAGAGATTATACTGGAGGCAGCACTTGACAAGAGTCCTGATTCCCCAAGGACTGTTCTTTCCTCTCTTTAGTTTGTGTTTCTACTCATGGCACAAAAAAAAAGTCTGGGAGGAAGGCAAAGTCACCCCTACTGGCTGATGTCTAAAGACCCCAAGGGGAAGAAGGTGAGTGAGTGATGAATGAAAGGATCCCCACTGGAGAGAGGCTGAGAACGTCATAATCAGATGGCCAGGGGCCCGGGGCGTGAGGACCAGTAGGAGAGGATGCAGGATCAGGGGAAATACTTGCAAAGTACCGTCCTAGACTCAGTCCATCCTCGGATTCACGTCCCTTAGCTTGTCCTTTTCAGTTTCCAAGTGCTCACTATACAGAGTGATGCTTCTTTCTTTCTGCCCCCATATTGTGGAGATTTTTATAAGAAAAAGTAAAAGATTTATGAAAACACTCTGAGCCCTTCGTAAGTACACTCTATAAACATAAAGGATTACCAATAATTACCAATAATACTTGGACTTGCTGCTGTTATTATTCACACGTTGTTACTTTTATTATTCTACAACAAATACAATGTAATTGTCAAACCACATGCCAGAATGTTCCACCTCAAGCAATGTGGTGAGGGCATCAATTCCTAATACGTGACAGCCGCAACAAGACAACTGCTGGCCCATCACAGCAGAAGGAGGTAAGAATGCTGTTCCTCGTTTTCTACAGCTCATTATTTCAAGGACTGTCTGTGTGAGTGACTGCCATCCATCAGCCTAACTGTGACTTGTCATTGCCAGACCGTGTGCTCACCCAGCTCTCTCCTGGGACACTAGTAACACGAGCTACCTAACTTAGCTCCGGGGCAGCCCCGAGCCCGGCTGAGACAGGACGGGTTCCTTGGGACTTCGCCACAGGGGCTGTGAAGCTTCACCTGTGCTAAGCATCACACAGTGTTCAGGAGCAAAGCCCAGACGCATAAGAAAGCCAAGTGTGCAGCCAGATGATTCTGTGAGCCCCACAAAGTCCATGGATGCACTGTCTTCCCAATCGGCATCACTTTCTTACCTCCTCACTCTTCTCAAAGATGCTCACACACCCCACTCCTGGAGATAATCTCTGACTCCATCTTTCCACTGCTCCCAAACCACTCGCCCATGTCTTGCAAAAAACCTCCCTCCTGACCCTCACCTGCTGGTGCCCGTCTTCCTCACCTCCTGCTGAGGGTCTGCCTGGTCTTCTAAGAGACTTCCTGGCGGGATCGCCTACAAGACCCAGGAAATACCCATCTAGTTATGATCTTGTCATGTCCTGTCACCCACTGCTGCCTCAGCATGCAGGCTGACTGCCCAATTGTGCCCAAGTACTGCTCATCCTCCAAACCATGCTCATCCTCGAGGGTCAAGTTCAGAGCATTCCTGCTGGGGCTTCTAGCTATTCCTCCTGAGTGCTCTTCATCCTCCCTGGATTTGCTATGAATCCTACCACAAAACTTCTGATGATTGGTGTGCTGCGAGTTTTTTAGTCTTCGATGTTTTCTTGTGCATATAGTTTATTTTTCCATCTAAAAACTCACCTCCTTGAAGACAGGGATAGAATAGTGAATTCTGTTTACTGCATCACCTAAGTAAGCGCACAAGTTAAAATAGAAACAGTGAATATATTTATTTACTATGATCCATTGATGCTTATTTTAATTCTAATTTGTTAGTAAGTGCCTTTGATTCAAATAAACCATTAGACTTCTAATGATTTCCAAGTGTTATTAAAATACAAAATTCACTGCTTGTCCACATATAAAAAAATCGGTGAACTGGCTTTCAAAATCATGAATATAAATGCATGCCTTTCGAATTTTAATACTTTTCTGATTTTTACAAAATTTGGGAGGATTTATAAATAGCTTTCAATAAAAAATATGCAGTTAGGAAAATTTCAGAATGTATTCAGCATTACTGAACAAACTTAGAATGGAGGGTAGACAGTCACATTTCTCCATAAACGTTTTTTCCAAAGAGGGAATCCCATCAGTTCTCATTATACATCATTACCCTCTCTTAGGAAATGCTAGAATTTCCAGCTAAGTCCCGAACTGTTTTTATTACCGATCGCAACAGCACTGAAACCTCCCTCATCTGTTCAAACTCAACCCTCAGAGCCATCCTCATGCCTTTCTTCATCTCATTTACAATCCACTTCATCACTGAGTCCTGGAAACTGAGGGTTTTAAAAAACATGTCATTTATATTTTTACCTTTACCACCTGGTTCTTACAGTCATTACATCAGAATTAGATCACACAACGTCTAATAAGTAAATTCTAACTTCATTTGCATCTACAATCAGTGCTATATATTGTAGCAAGATTAAAACCCTAACACCAAATATCAAGTGATGTCAAAGTCCCATTATCCATAAATAAAGTCTGCCTCTCTCCTACTATGAAATCCCCCCTTCCCCATTGCCCCGGCTCATTAAACAACAGCCACCGGGTCCAGGAATGTTGGCGTGGCTCTCTGGTCCTCTTACACTTCATGCCGGAGCCCTCAGTTACCCAATTGTTAAGGGCGTTAAAGGGTAAACGTTCTTAAAATCATCACAAGAAAACTTTCACACCCCTTTCAACAGTTAAAATATCCTTTGATTTTTTTCATAGAATTTCAGAACTAAGTGTCCAAAAACACTACTTATTTACAAAAGACAAATATGGTCTGTGGTATGACAAATCCAACAGCTGGCTGGTGACAGAGTCGGGACTCATGCTCCTGGTCTCCAGAGACTCAGGAAAGTGTATGTTTCACCTCACATCTCACTATCGGGTTAAAATACTTGACAGTGCATGCACATTCCTGGAGTTTGTTACTGAATGGTGTTAAGTGTATCACTCTCAAGTCTTTGCAAATGTGAAGCTGAATATTCCAGATGACTTAATATGTTTTCACATCCCCCAGGCTAACTGCCTAGTGTTGGAATTTGACAGACATAATTATTTCATATCAGTATTTTCTGGAATGTTTACTTAGTAAACAACAAAAACAAAAACAATAAAATAACCTCTCATTTGATGATGCTGTGGAAATCTGAATAGCATTCAAATGTCCTTATGTCAAAATTCATGGAGTTGAGAAAATAATAATTTTGAATCTGAATAGATTTCAGGCGTCTTTTCCTTTTAAAGAATCATTAAGAATGCTATAATGCATGCAAGAAAAATCAAAATCAGACATAAAGTGACCCATGATCCATTACCCAGCACTTCCCTTCTGACAAGACATCGAAGTCTCTCTGAGATTCCTATCTTCCATTAATGACTCTTTGCAAAAACAATGTATCTATGACTTTGACTAATACAATAATTATTGCTTTTTATTTCCTCTAAAGAAGAATGGAAAAAATTCTGTCATCACTCTTCCCATAAAATGTTAAGATTTTATAGCATTTGGTGATATCATCTGTCAGCCTTCATTTTATTTCACACTCAAGTCATATGCTTTTAGTTTAATCCTTGTAATTAAATCATTTATGTCACTCTTCTCTGAGTCCTTTTGTCTTTCTCAAAGAATTGGTGACCAACAATATATTTAATTCTGAAAGAGGAAAATAGATAGCAGTGTGTATCAACTGTTAAACTGTCACAAAATATAAAGAATTATGAATTACAAAATAAAAAAAACAGCCCACAAAACTAAACTTCATAGAAAATGATGAAAAGCTATGTAGAAGTGGTTCCTAGACCCACCGGCATGCAGGGGCTTTCACAGGGCTTGGAGGACCATGACGTGGGTCACCAGAGTGACCTGCAATACCAATTAGGCAACTCTCACATTGACACAGAAGCAAAGCATCTCATGGTTTCACTGGAATTTTTTAAAAACACTGTAAACACTTATATTTTAGTCTTTGTGATGTTATACATGCTAAGAAGGGAGCAAGATGATAAAATATCCAGTTAGAAGGCAAGCAACCCGGCCTGTATGCCCATCTCTACCTCGAATTTGCTTTTGACACGAGTTAAGTCGATTAAGCATCACCTGTGTCACTTTCCTTTGTTAAAATAATAATATTTTGCCTTTTCCTCCCTGTGAAAGATGGATGCAGATTCATGTCCTGTGTTTACAGCAGCCTCCCCGTGGGGTAGCCACAGGTAGGAGGGGTTTCAGTCTCCAGGTAAAGCAATGACTCAACCCTAAGCCTCACTTCTTAAAAATGCTATCAAGTTTGGCCTCAAGTATTTTCTTAATGATGTTTTACAAGAATTAAACATTTATTTGGATGTTTATCTAAAAATGTATCCATAAAAATAAAACTTTCTAAGGCAAACCATGAATCGTATGCTTGGATTGGGGAACTGGGAACTGGTTTTTTATTCGCCATTCCCTGAGATGCTTTCCTCTTTGTAAAATGTCCACCTTGTTTTACAGTAAGTACAGAGTTCTTTGTAGGGACTAACAGACTGCCTCTCTCTCTATTGGACTGCCTTTTCCACTGTGATATTTCCACTGAAAGCCATTCTATTTTGAAAAGTGTATTATATACAACATGATTCTATAGGCTTTCTTTTCTTGTAAAAGCTGAGTAAAAATGGGATTTTCAGAATTCTTACAAGAAGGTGTAAGCTCATAAAAAAATGTATGGAGATGGCTTGATATTTTGATAGGGGAGCTTTCCAATACTGCAATCACATAAGCATATGGTCATATGCCAGTCACATCACTGACTTTAAACCGTTTTCTCTCTTTATTAGATCATCCTTTTCATAGCACAATAAATTGAGTATACAGTTTAATTTTCACTTAATATATACACCTTTTAAAAATATCAGTTTGCAGCCTATTAAAAATTCTTTTTTTTTCTTCACAGGTGAGAGTTGCTATGTAGTACTTGATTCATGGGAGAAGTGTTCCGGTGATAACCCCCAAACTAAAATAAATCTAACCTAGGTATAATAAAGTTAGAAGTACACAACTCATTTTTTTCTGGGAATAGACTTATTCACAAAATAACTGCCTATTATTTTATAACACCTTTATAAAATTATCTACTAGTTAACTGTGGAAAAACAAATAATACTAATCACATTTTCCCAGCAGTTTTATCTGCTGAATTTAAGAACAATTTCTTGCTCCATAAACCTTTATTTACAAATTACACATTAATACTCTAGTATCACACAAGCAGACACCACAGCAACAAGATACGTTTGCCACAATTTTCATCTTCATTGAAATGAAATAAAAATCTGTTGTGTGGACTCACGAGCAAGCCGGTTATTTTCTGGACCCTATTCCATACTTTCCCCTGATTTGCAGCACGACTGTAAATAAGTTTTAAAACTACTCACTGAACCAAACATTGTTTTGACATGACTTTCTAGAACATAAAGACTGAAAATGTGATAAATGTTATTCTTGGAATAACATGGTAGATTTTATTAGATAAAAAGCAATGCTTGCACATATTACAACCACGACTTTCTGAGAATTTGTGTATGTCTTTGCTATTTATAAACCTGGATTCAAGAACTTGCTTTTATAACTGCCACTTAGCTTGTACAGAATTTCCAAAATCTAGTTGTCAAAAAAAAAAAAAAAGCAGTTATGAAATGAACACATCATTGTGCACTTAAGTCTCCTTCGTAGTCGGGGAGGTAAAGGTATCAGAAGAATCTCTATGAGAAATAGGCAGATCTCACCACACACACAAAAAAGTAATTATGTGAGGTGATGGTGGCATTAAACAAACCTTACGGTAATCATTTCACAATTTATACGTGTAGCAGATCATCACGCTGCACACCTAAAACTTATTATGTGCCATTTATATTTCAGGAAAAAACCCCCAGAGAAATATGGTGACTCCTGATGTAACTGGGTGGGGATGGGCAGGAGGAGGGACACCCCCAGAATTACATCCACCCACTTAGGATGTCAACCAATCCCGTAGATAACTAGCTCTTGTTATCAAGCCACGATTTCAAGGTCTTCAAATTTCAGCTTCTGACTTAACTCTATTCTTCACCGTCAGCAGCTCTGCTTCCCGTAATTGATGGCTCACCCTGCCCGTGTATACTTCATGCTTGCAATATTCGTGACTTGTTTTGAAGCGCGAAGGTGACAGTGCTTAGTATTTCATTATTGGCCTTGAGGATATATTCATACCCAGAGTCGTTCACTCATTTATAATAGCGTGTTTAATGCTGGTGTCATTTTAATTCTAGCAGCATGTTAATAAAATCGAGATGACAGCTGCATAACCGTGGCTCTGGGCTCTAATTTCCGCTTCCCAGAATATGCTGTGGGTGGTTCCGAATCAGTCAGTGCCAAATCACCCACCTCCGCCCCTTATCAGCTGGAGAAAATAGTGTGAACGGGGGGCGGGGATCCCTGAGGCTGGAAATGAGGGGCCATCCTGGGAAATGGACACATTCTTTTCTCCCAGATTCCAGTTGTAGGGGACTTGGAGGTTTCTCTAGTCTAGGGTGCTTATCTTAGATAATTCAGGGTTGGGTGCAGGGTGACCATTTCAAGAGACTGAAGAATGGAAATTAACCAGCCATGAGAGATTTGGCTGCGGGGAAAGCAAAGTCCTGGTTTTCCTGTCCCCAAACAGAACACCATCATCTGCAAATTATGCAGCCCAGGCGCTGGGCAGGTCTCTGGACTCCAGGCTGTGTGCTTTGCTGTTCGCAGAGCTGTCTAGTGCAGCTGCGGAGGGCATGCCCTGAGGCCCTGACTTTCCAGGATAAACACTTCCCCTCCTTTGTAAACAATAATAAGCACAAAGGGGCCGTATGGACCAGTGGCGGCTCTGTCCTTCAGCTCTGCATGCTCACCTCCAGCCTCTTAGTAGTTCTTTGAAATGTTCTTCCTCGTCTATCCTCTCAAGCTTCTTTTTCTTCAGCATTTTAGAGATGTCCCTGACCGTGGGTTCCCCACTCAACAGTTTACATTATAAAAGTCTGAAACAGAAAAATGAGGCTTGCAACAGCCAGCGGCGTTAAGTCGCCCCAGGAAAGCTAGCAGGCTGCCTCTTAAAGGATGACTTTGTAGGATCAGACACCTGGTTCTGTACCCAAAAGAGATTCATCTCATGGGGGGCTCTAGTGACTTGAGCACAACGCCAGAATTCCAATTCCCTAATTGAAAACAATAAATGAGTCAGTCCATGTACTGGAATCCCTATGTCAACACAAATAAGTCACTCTCTTCCTACTGGGAGAGCCACACTGACACCGCAGTCACACTGAGAATATTGCCTGATAACCACAGAATCAGAGCAAGGGACTTTAGTTAAATAAAGCCAGTGGACCTGAAGGGAGGGCAGCCTAATTAATCCACCTCCACCACAGCACTGGTTTCCCAGGGGGAAAAGACTCCTGCATCTACTTGCTTAGTCTTCTGTGCCAAATACATCTTGAGGGGTTACCAAAGAACTTCCATTTTTAAGGTCCGTCTATCTGTTCTTCTGTGACTACTGACTACCCCACACCACCCTCCCAAGGCATCCCTCCTTTTTCTTTTTGTTTTTAAAAGATATATAGTATATCAATCGGACCACTCCATTTATAAGTAAAAATGAGTCCATATTTCTGCTCTGTCCCGTTACGTGTGTTATTGTAAAAGTCAGCAAGTAGCTTTTCTCCTTTACTCTCAGGTCACTCCTGGGTGGCAAGAGCACAGACAGAGCTGTTTGGGGCTGTTATCATCCTCTTCTTTCAATCCCACAGTTGCATTAATTTCATTCCTCCAATATTATTAATGGCTCTGCCTTAATGTTGACCAATACCCCTGATCAGCTTTCAGTGGCTTCCATAATCAGGTTCCCGCAGCTCATTTGTCTTCCTTTTTCTCCTCATCATGCATCTTCCACTCTATTCAGACTTTCATATTCATTATCTCATGAGTTCCAAGATCATATTCTACTCTCCGCATCTTTACTCAAATCTGCCTCCTTCCATGCAAATCTAGGTCAACTCAATTATCATTTGTTAAGTGACTATGGAGGTGATAACAAAAGTGATCAAGTTAAGATTCCTCCTCTTGAAAACCTCACCTTCTGTTGGTAAAAACAAAAGATTAGAGACAAAATGCATGGGGTAGGGAGCCTGGGAGAGGCAGGTGATTCTGCTCCAGAAATCTGGAGCAGAGCAGCCTTTATACAGAAACTGGCATTTAACTGCAATCTTAAGGGATGAGTCAAAGGGCATCTAGCAGGAAGGAAAGAAAATTCTGGAGGCCTCTAGGGTGATTCCAGCTTTCAATGATCTCTCATTGCTCTGGAAAACTATATTTGCCATCATCACAAATAAATAAATATATATAATATGTGTCATATATATTTCTAACTCTTGGGGTACTAGGATCACATACTATCATCGAGGAGCTATAGTTTCTTTGGAGAAAAAGAGCAAACTCATATAAAAATGAAATGTATTAGGGGTCAAATACAACAATACATTAAGGGTCAAAATCAAAAGATTTTCATCTTTGCATCAAAGTAGTGCATCAGGAGATGGATACGTTACGGTCACACATATCAGTTTGGGCCCTGAACTGATTCCTATGGCACCCCCTGCTAACCCATCCCATAGCTGAGAACATGAAGGTGCAGCCACATTTCCACGGACCAGTGTTTCACAAGTGCTGCACGTGACTATCCTAAGACATTTATCTGTGAACGGGAACCGTGGCTTTTGCCTTCTCTGTTTCAATATAGTGCTAAACATTCAGTACACAAATAATACACGGTACAGTCATTGATCAATCAGCAAATAGACACACCAAGATGGCCCAGAGAAGGTGGGTCTAAAATACAGTTCTTTTATGACACCCCCAAACAGCAAGAATTTTTGTTCAAGTGTGACTGATGTTTTGCTTGCTCCTCTACTTAAATCAGTAAGAGTGACAACCAGAAAGTCCTGTGGGAAACTGTTTCTGAAGAGTGACTATTCTGGGAACATCCCTGTGGAACTCTAAAGGGGTCAATATATTTATTAAAGAATTCTGAATTCAACAGGGAATTTTTCTTTTAATTTCCAGAACTACTTTTCTGTAAAAATATTTGTTGAAATATTTAGAAGACATAGCAATCCACTGTCAATATGATTTTTCCTGATATTTAAGAGCTTTACAATCACTGGGATAACAAAAAAAAAGAAAAGAAAAGGCTTATGTTAAATAAGGTGAAACCCTTATTGGCCTGAGACAGCTCTGCAGAATCTTAGTGCTCCATGGAATGCAGCTTGAATAACAATGATCCAATCTAAGCTTTTAATATTATAGATCAGACATCTGTGCGAGGTACAGAGGGGAATAAAAAATGAACACCCATTGTCCCTGATCTAAAAGAGCTTATGGGTTATGCTTCCACTTGACATAATTGTAGGCTCAGAAGACTATCATCTGTTATGAAAATGGACAAATCTGTAATAAAAAGCAGTGTTTTTCAAGGGAGGTAAACTTTTCCAGTTGTATGTTGCTCTAACCTACTACTCAGAAATCAGCAGTTGCTTAATAAATGTTTACTAACATATTTATTCCTACTTGTCCCAAAGATGTCTGGCTTTTCTTCCTTGCCAATGCCTTTACATATATAAATATCAGTCAATAAATATGGAACTCATCAAAGTGGGATCATCTAAAATATTTGAAAATAAGGTCATCAACAGTTCTGGCCCTTGTTTAGAAGACCTGGATTGGCTCCCAGCTATAACACCCCATAGGTAAAAGCCTCAGCAAACCATTTACAGATTTGGAGACTGAGTTTCTAACTTACGAAGAAGAGTAAAAGGAGCTATTTACCGAGACCCAGAATTGCCAAGATGGTAAAATTAGAAGGTATTGGGTAGTATGCTCTAAATATTAAAGGATATTCAAATACGATTTGTACTCATTTGAAAAACTTCAAGATGTTTATTAAGCTATATATTTACTCTGTTGACTTTTTCTAATCCACTTGTGTGTAGATTAATTACGGATTTGAAACATTTAAATATGAATGTTTCCTTCAGTAATGCAATTAACGAGCAAGAGGCAATTACAAAAGTCTTCTGAAAATAGTTGAAAGTGCCTTCAAATAGTCTTAAGCTTTAATAATTTGCTGAAAACATTTTACAGCCATTCATTATTTCCAAACCATCTTTTAGAGATGAAGATTTGATTCAGGTATTCAACCACATGGTGGGAGTTTGGGATTTCTTAAACTTAATTACCGAGTGTTTAAACCTAAGAATTTAATGTGAAGTCAATAATATTTTGATTATAGCCATCAGCACCATCAGTGCTATATTACAAATATCTTTTCCCATCTGGCAGTGTGTTCCAGCTCCAGGACAATCCTGGAAACAAAACTTGTACCAGGGTAGCATCTGTGTTATTGTAGGTGGAGGAAAGAGGAAAAACAGGCAGAAAAGATAGTTACTCCCATCAAATTGATTATACTAAGAGCTAAATAAATGGAAACCATCGCCAACATTTCTTTCTTCTACTTTTAGAAAGTCTGTGCTGCTATGTTAAAAAAATAAAATCCATATAATTGGAAAGTGCCCAGAAGCAGATCCACAGCTTCAAGGTTTCTCAAAGTTACTCAGAGAAATGGGAGGAAGAGCAAAGGTCCTCACAGTCTGGAGGGTGCCATGGAGAAACAGTGACAACCGTCACATGCTATCTAGTAGGGGCTGAGAATAGCGCATGGAAGCAACTTTTTTTTTTTTTTTTAAACATCTTTATTGGAGTATAATTGCTTTACAGTGTTGTGTTAGTTTCTGCTGTATAACAAAGTGAGTCAGCTCTATGTATACATATATCCCCATATCTCCTCCCTCTTGCGTCTCCCTCCCACCCTCCCTATCCCACCCCTCTAGGTGGTCACTAAGCACGGAGCTGATCTCCCTGTGCTATGCGGCTGCTTCCCACTAGCTACCTGTTTTCCATTTGGTAGTGTATATATGTCCATGCCACTCTCTCACTTCGTCCCAGCTTACCCTTCCCCCTCCCCGTGTCCTCAAGTCCATTCTCTATGTCTGCGTCTTTATTCCCGTCTTGCCCCTAGGTTCTTCAGATCACTTTTTTTTTTTTTTTAGATTCCATATATATGTGTTAGCATACGGTATTTGTTTTTCTCTTTCTGACTTCACTCTGTATGACAGACTCTAGGTCCATCCACCTCACTACAAATAACTCAATTTTGTTTCTTTTTATGGCTGAGTAATATTCTATTGTATATATGTGGAAGCAACTCTTCTTGACAAGGGAAGGTGGGCATGATACACAGAGGAAGCTACAACCTCTAATTTCAATCCCATCACATGTTTTTAGGGCGTATGGACTTTCTTCACTGCCATTTGGAAAATAAAGGGGATGTAAGAATTCTGGAAACAGTCCTGTAACCCCCATCTCAGTGATAAATAAATAAAGTGACTATAAATTCCAGCAGGCTTGAATTTGCTTCTGGATGTCTTTTGCATAACCATGAGAGGATACGAATGAGTGCTCATAAATCAAGAATTACTCTCCTTGGAAATCGTCAGAGGGAAAACAGGATGCGGTAACTAGGGTTGAAAAAGTACTGCAACGTAACGTAGAAGTCTAACATGATACTTTTCCTATGAAGTAGCTGTGAGCTTAGCAACCTCCACACTTGGGCGGCCCTGAGGATGAGGTCGTGAAGATGCACAGAGGAGAGAGGACAGCTCTCGGGCCAAGGTTTTAGCTCTTTGCTTACAAGCCATTGGAAGAAGCACGATTTGTCAGATAGGCCAAAGCAACAAGGGAGGGGGACCCAGGTGTGCATCACAGGAAACTCAGAAAGGCTCCCAGAGCTTTCACATTGTCTTCCTTCTCATGTGCCCATGTTCCTCTAAGGCTGTAAGACCAGTATAAAAACTGGGAAGCGTGTGTTGACACATCCGAGTAATAAATCAAAAACTGATGAGTATTTGATGGAAAACCGGCAGTAGAAGAAAAAAGAGATCACGGCGGTTTACATTTTATCTGTAATCAAAGCAAACTGGTTTGACAAGAGCTCTCTGAAACTTTTTTGAGCATGAAACTCTGAAAAGTAGAATTCTAGTAAACAAAAGTTGTAATTATAAATTTATTTTGTAATACAACTGCTAGTAATTTATTTGCACATGATATAATTAGTATGCTTTCAATTCATGGAGTCTTTTAAATGGTTATTTTCATGAAAGTGAAATGTGAGTTTTCTCATCCTGTCCATGGGACTATAATTCTATTTTTGTCAAAAGGATTATAATTCTTCAACTGTAATTTCACCTACCAAGGGGGATTTGAGGCAATTAATCCTCCTTGAAGGCACCTGGGTTAGCTTTATGTCTGGGATAGTTATTATGTTTTTCAGGCCTTCATTTGCTTATCTGTCAAATAAAGGAATCAGTCTTGATAATCACTAATAGACTTTCATGCTCAAAATTCCAAAATTTTTAATTTCCTATGTCATGGTATTTGGTATCACAAAGATTTTTAATCATTGGGTTGGAGAAGGATTGGACTGTCTTGTATATTTTAAGCATTTTAGCTAATTTATTACTTAATTTTAATTAATAACCTATATCAAATAACTATATTTTTTACTTTATTTTTCTGGAACTAAAAATGTTGAAAATGACAGTTATCACACGTCCAACTTCTCTTTGTTAAAGAACAATTCCTTCTCCTCCTTTGTTTTACCCTCCTCTGTCTTCTTCATATTCATCTTTTTTTAAAAAAACGCATTTTCCATATTGATTTATATTAATTATATTAATTGGGGGGGGCACTAAGAACACGGCTTAAAACTGTGAGCTACAGACCGAATCCTGGTTCCACTGACTCAGACACCTGGTATCCTGGACACACACTCCAATTACTTGTGTTTAGTTTTCTCAGGAGGAAATCAGTTGTGATAAGAAAGCGCTTACAACATAGGGTATATATACACACACGCACACCTATATGTGTGCGTGTGTGTATCTATATGTATAAATTATTATATTTTACACACAAGTAATCTATATTACATAATGTATGGAATCTAATATGTATATGTATAGATAGAAAAGTATTGATGTGTTGTAGGCATTCAAAGACTATTACCATTAATTATATCATTCATTTTAAATCTTTCACATATTGTCTATGAATTTTTGTCAATGTGCATTAAATCACACAATAATTTTAACCCTAATATCTCTTAAATGTCATGATATTTTCTTTTCAGGTACAGTCACATTATGAAAATACTAATACTTCTAAATAAATACGTTTCAAACTCTTACTTCTGGTAATGTGTCTAAATTTACTGCCCGCTCAACAGTGCACAGAATTAAACAGCAATCTAAAACACAGGAGGGGGGCCAGGAAAAAAAATTGATATTTAAAATGTATCATATCAGCAAAGTAACAGATGTATCCTGAGAAAATAAAAGTAAAATGAAATGATTAAGTCGTATGGCACTTACTAGTATAGGTGAGCTGAAAACCCTGGCCAGTGTCAGACCCATTGGAGTTGAACTCCAGCCACAGGTGGTTGGAGGTGCTGTTCAGGATCAGCCCCGTCAACTCATTTTTAGTGAAGGCCCCCAGCGGACGTGATGAACTATCTTTTCCATCGTAGACCTGAGGAGAATTCACAGCACGAGTCCCCTTATCACTTAATTCTGTTTGTATGTCAGCAATTTTAACAAGAAATCCAAATTTTCAAAGATACGATTTTATACAGTACTTTAAAAAGTGACACAGTTTATAGAAAGATGAGTGGATGGAAGACACTGGCAAACAACCTTTTTTCTTTAAGTTTTATCTTTACCGTTAACATTAAAGACAAAAGATTACATTTGTGCCCAGATCATTTTATCTGCATCAAGCTGAACATTCTCTCTGTGTTTATTTAAAATGAAATCATCATGTATTTGCATTTCCAGGTTGCATGGTCCACCATTTTTCCTTCCCTCACAATCCACTTACAAAGGTTGGAAGGATGTGTCATAGTTCAGTGTGAATGTCTCCTCCTCCATCCAAATGTGTTACAAGTCGAGGTGTTGAAACCTTGTCACATTTTGTAGCCCCTGAGCCTGTGGTGACTTTAGTTTTGAATTTGTTATAGCAAAGGAATCCTGTCATGTCCGATATCAGAGAGAAAGGTCATCTTGCTCTGAAGCATTCTGTGACTGACTCCATTTTCCCAGGTGGCTGTACAGCCTGGGTGGATACCCCGAACATTTGGAAGGCAAGTGGACCGGGCTTGGTTCTGAGCGGACATCACGGGTAAGGGACAGGAAGTGATGACTTCCCAGGTCCACACTGGGAGTGCAGGGTTGCCAATCACATTTCCCCAGTGGAGACTGCATCAGACAGTTTTAAGGCGTGGGCACTGGGGGGCGTCCCACAGTACACGTTCCTAATGCCAGAACAAACAGCGTTCACGTTCTAGGAGAAGTTAGTTTTGAGCCCCTCACACTCCCGCTAAGTGGTCAAGACTATAATGCTTCGTGGGAAAGGTTCATCCATTTGCCTCTTGAAACCATTGCAATGGTTCATGGCAAGGAACTGCTGGTATGGATAAGGGCTTTTTAGAAGAAAGAATGAAAATGTATCACATCATACTGGAGAACATCCAGTTCTTTTTGATAAAAAATATCTTATCTAAATAAAGTACATCAAAGTCCCTGGTAGCCTCCCCCATATCTGCCTATTTCTCTCACTTCTTTTCCTTCTCACACAGATTAATTCTTACTTTTCTTCTCCTGCTCTTCATACATAATGCATATGTAAACCATGAATGCTGCTTGACAGACTTACAAATTCACATACTCTTAAATGGAGAAAACACATTTAGAAGAATTAATTTTATGGATCATTATTTGATTTCATTTTAATTAAATACGCATATGCTTGAGTAGGAAAATCAAATACCCTATAACTTCTCATGGAAGCCAGCAACAAGCTAGTGTAGGAAAAATCATTGTTTGGCTTAACATAGATTCATTTGATAGTGAGGTTTCTGGAACCCAGATTATAAAGAGTTTTAAAATCCAGAGCATGCTGGCTCAAAAATAAAGTGTCCAGGCCTCTCCAGCAAGGTCTTAGGTTACTCCACATGTCATGTAATTCTCTGTGATTCATAGAAATCCATGGAGATGAGGGGGCATTAAAGGAAATAAACACACACTTAGGCTCGGTCCTCAAAGCTCTGAAGCATCTTCCACTGTCACCTCCACTGGTCTTAGCTTGTCTGAGTGCTTCTCCGAGATTTAATAGCTTACATGGACAGCGTCTAGCTCCAGGATCCTCATAGCTAAACCACTAAAAATGAACCACTGCCACACTGAATTATTAAGCATCTCTGGAAGAGTAATTCTGTCTTATTTATCTGCATCACCAGCAGTTAGCACTGGGCTTGACAGTAGAAATCCCTGAACGAAAAAGTAACTGACTCGTGGGGATATTATGTTGTCAACTCTCGCAAGGTGAAAATCTGGATTCATGCTTCTCATGTATCACAAATGACAACCCAGGTAGTATTGGAAGGCAAAAGACTTGATGTTTACTTCCAATTAAATTAGTAACAAGCGATTTTAGTTCAGCACAAAACCTCCTAGTTGTATATCCTCATCTACAAGCAGCTGGGATCAAAATGTCCCTTTCAGTCATTAGGAAAAGGTTCCTTGGGTCATATGTTAATACAAGGCTATAACTATTTGCACTACAGACCCTCCTTGGAGCCTGGTACATAATAAATGCCATATGCTCCGAGTGGAATAGCCAAGGGAGCAGATAAGCACAGATTAGAAAACATCACAAGGAATCCTGGAATGACAACGCTGAAAGGACTGGGGAAATCATCCCCACTTTTACAGGAGCTATACCCGAGGGCTCTGTTTCCAGAAGTAACCTCGCTTTCCATTACGTATCCCTATCATGACACTCTCCTTAGAGCTGTATTTCTCTTACACGGTGTTTCCATATGAAACAAGCAAGCATCACGTTTATGCGGGGGAGGGTGCGTACATAAACTCTGGCCTTTGTTAATGGATCACATTACGTGTGCGGGGCGACGTAAGCAGCATTTATGCTCAAAATTCAAGGTAGTCCCACTTGAAATGTTTTTAACTTTTTGATATTTATTAGCATATTCAATTAAAGGTATGTCTGCACAGCATCAAGGTTTTTCAGATGGTTGACAGTTTCTCTGCAATTAAAGGTGGTAAGCAAGATGTTTTTTGATTTTTTTGTTATAATCAACAAGTTTAAACAGCACGCAATCACAAATGAAAATGATTTGCTTCCTTCCATTCCAGTAATATGTATCAGTGTATATTTAATCCAGTGTCTCTAATCACTCGCCTGCACCAAAGTATGGTTAATTGTTCCTTAAAAGTTTGCCTTAAAGGCTTACTGACGTCTAAATTTGAGGTTATCAGAGAATTCAGAAAACAGTTCTTTGATGCAAATTTAACTTTTCTCAGATCCGTGAGGATGTACTAGTTTCATACCTGAAAATCACTTCTTAATTACAGCGACTCATACTGCCAGCATGCGCTTTCGAAAGACTATTACAATGAAAGAACAACTAGAATAAAACCTCTCTCCTGAATTATGACCTTGAAGCACAGTCAAAGGTGGACTTGGAGGAAGTGATGAGCACTTGAGTCTGGAAGCTTCTGTTGACCTGTGCACATAACGGAACCTACCAGCGACCCCACTTGCAACAGAGGACACACCTGGAGGGCACTAAGTTTCCCCTCTTAGCAGGCTCTTTGCATAGCTTCTTAATGCTCACAGCTTCAAGTGAGTCAAATCTACTGCGTCTGGGATGGAGCATTGTGTGTGTCCATGTAGATGCACATATGACTGAAAAACCCTAGAACTTTAGAAAGGGGATGAGATGTGTCCCTCTCTTGCCATAAACAAGCCATGTGGCCTGGACAAGTCGCTTACTTCCCAGTGGAACAAGCAGGTGGACGGGCTGGATGACGGCCAGTGTTGGTCTTTGTTGCTCAAAGCCACTCTCTTTCAAGGCCCTGAGGCTCGGGCTACAAGTGCCAACTACTCAGCCCCTAGAGCCAGGGAGGTCCCCAGGTTCCTGAAATAGTCACAGGAGAGGTGGAAACTATTTCAGAAGTCTTAGAAGTTTGGGGGCATTTGCAGTTGGAGCTCAAGGCAAGACCTGGGTGCCCCTTGAATCCATCCCCCTGCCTGTTTCCCTGGAGTCCCTCTGGAATGTGAGTGGTGTGCTCCACCTGGAGCAGTTCCCCGAGGCTCTGATGCTTTGAGTCATCTACTGCACTGACCCTTGATCCTGGTCCCACGCCTAGCACACCTCGGAGTCCTGTGAACACAGCTCAGACTGGCTGAGTGAGATTCTGCCTCATCCTGGCTTGGCTTCTCCACATCAACCCTGCTTTGTGGTCCAGCAACAGTGGCAGGACTTGCTTCTACTCTCACATCAAAATCCTTCTAGCTCTGAAGGATGCTCTGTCATGATCACATTTACAAATCAAGAGCTACTGTAGAAAGGGTTGGTCTGGGGATCCTGCAAGTTTTTTTTTACAGTTATTAGCATGTGCTAGGAACAATGCTAGAAATATGTATCTATAGTATTTAATCCTCAAAACATCACAAAAAGGTAGGTACCATTGCATGTTTTTACATATAAGAAAAATAAGGCTTAAAAATGTTAAATAATATCCCTAAAATACACAACTAATAAATTTTAGATCCAGGATTATAGACTTAGGTAAAGTCCACATACACATGATACTATAGGCCACCTTCTCAAACCAGCTGGATAAACCAATTGGGAAAATATGTGTATATATAAAGATACATTAATATATGTATATATCTACGTATATAGATGGATCAATATTATATTTATTCCTTGAGAAGGAAAGATGGAGTCCTATTAAAACAGATTTTTTTTACCTTTAGAATATCTCCTTCAAACAGCTGGAAGCTTCGTGCTCTGAGATGGATCCCCTTGCCAGCTTCTGTTTCAATTTTATAGATACACTCATGGTTATTATCATAATTTGATGGGAAATTTGGAGACAGTAATGTTCCTTCATTTCCTTTGACACTTGCTCCACATTCAGCTAAAATAAATAGGACAGTAAAAAAAGAAAGAGGATTCAAAAGTGGAATTACTGATTTTAATAAATAAAAACTTTTAAATCATGACAGCCCTCTTTTCTCTCAATGTATATCTGCTAGCACCATACTGTTTTTATAGATTAGTGACTTCTTTCTACTGTTTTATCAACTGGACAGGAAAGATACCCCCATTCATCCCATTTTCCAGATTTTCTTATTTCTTTTAATAGAATGCATCTTACTGCTAACTTACAAAGAATTCTAGAATAAAACAGGTATGCCCGAGCACTCTGGCTGTATCACTGGCAGTCACCTCTCTGTGCCCCATCTCTGCTTCATGAAGCATCCCCGTCAATTCCAATGTGCTGACTCGACAGTTATGTCCACGCAGTTTTCCCACGTTGGTATTCTGTGGCCTCAACCTGGATGCATTTAAAGGGGAGTCTAACCGTGGACCAAACCACGGAGTCCCCCGCTACTGTCTCACAGCACTGAGCCCACCCGCCTGTCCCGGGACAGAAGCCCTTTCGGCGGCAGAAAATACGTTCTTCTCCCCTTGACGAAAGGAGAGGGCAATTCACCTCTACACCCAAATTTGCATAAAGAACTTTAATCAGAGTAAAAATGAAAATAAATATAGCTCTCCACTTTCTGCCAACTTGGAGAAAGTCACCTAAACTCTCAGCACCTGTTTCCTCACCTATGAAAGTGAGAGAGTTAGGCTAACTCCTAAAATTCTATTCGTCCAAAACAATCATAAAATAATAAAATTGCTCTGTGTATGTGTGTGTGTTTGCTTATGCATGTGTGTGCATCTGTGTGTGCATGTGCGTGTGCATCTCTGTGTGTCTGTGTCTGTGTGACAAGAGTGCTCCATGCGATTCTGCACAAAATAATTTATTGGCCACATTATGTGAAACGCACAGTAATTTTTAAAATTTCAACAAAGTAAGTCTGAGTGTGAAGAATAACGATCAACTTGTAAACTGAAAATCAGTAAAATGCCTACATGTAACGGGGGTGAGAGAGAGGGGGACAGGGTTCAGTTTAAGGGGGCTGCTTGAGGTATCACTCAACTTTGGCAGATGTCCCGTGCGTGCCCATTTTCATAATTCCAAGTCTCTGACATCCCCGTCTTCGCTTGACAATCACTGAAATCAGCTGCACCACGAGCCTTCCCTGGCCTGATTGATGGAAGGAATAAGCTGGAGATTCACGATCAGCTCATGATGACTTGTGTCCTTGAATCTCATGATGTCCCCATGTAGAAGGGTCGGGGAGAAAATCAGGGAGAGAAACACAGGAGAACTTGGCTCACCTGCCCCTGATCTTTCCCTCCATAAGAACCTGAAGGAGGGTTTTATGGGAAACAGTGTTGAGAAAGAAGCACAGGGAAGTGGTGACCCCAAAACATGGCAATGGGATTTTACAATTATAATTTTAAAATTAAAAATCAAATTTACGTCTTTTTATTACTTTATAAGTTTGAAAAAACATCTCTTGCAACTGAAGACGTAATAAATACTGATAGAGTGGCACCTAGACCATTTTTAGTCTAAGGGGTGCTTTGGAAGGGATACTTCTTATGGCTACTGTAACTGGTTGTGTGGGTTTGGGTTTACCGCATACATGACTGCATCAGGCCCATCGTGCACTGCGTTCACTGGACATCCACTGTGAAGTGTGGGCAGCCTTGCGTCAAACATCCTTTGAGGTGGGCAGGAGGTAAAAGGGATAATGAGGGCCTTGGGCCCCCCTCTGGCCATCAGGAGATGCGTGGTCATCTTTCTTGACTGAATGAGGTCAAGAGGCTGGGGGGAGGGGGGGTTGAAGGACACCCGGGGGAATTAGCTCAACACAGTGCTGAGTCCACACACCTTGAACCCAAAATGTGGCATGAGAGCTTTGCCACTCTGGGGTAACTGTGAAAACTGCCTGCAAGAAGTCCCTGTGTGTCTTCAGGGGGCTGTCCCATGAGGAGGGCAAAGCCAAGGAGACCCACTCCAATCGGCTCCAGCCCTGCGATCCTGGGAAGGACGTGCTTTTCCCTCCCTGAGGCAGGGGAGCCTACATCTCTCTCTGTTGTCTGGAGGCTCTGCTCCTACGTTCGGCAGGTGTGTTCTCTTGCTCTCCTTATGGTTGGAATTCCTTTCTTTGGGTCTTCACACCACTTTGTTTCTATTCCCTTCTTCTCCTTGACAGACTTGCCACACAGAGAATTTTCCAGGCTCAGGAGTGTCCTTTTTTAAACGTAGACTTAGTCTATCACAATAAGGCTGATGTGTAAATGGTATATGTCACACACTTTTCTAAGTTCTTCAGTTACATTAAATCACTTAACCCTCACAATAACCTTATGTGATGAGGTAATAAACCCCGTTTTACAGATAAGGAAACTGAAGCACAGACTAGCTCAAAAGTAGTTTTTCCCAAGGTCACACCACTAGTACAGACGCATTATTGATTTGATATAACCTCTAAGTGCTTAGCTTAGGAAAAGAATTGTGGACTTTTAAAAAATCCTAATTAATGATGAATATACTTTATAATTAAAAGTTCATAATATTATTCATAATTATCGGTAATGAAACTAGCAGAGCAAAATTTTGTTGTAGAAGAGTATACTTTTAAGGATTTTATCCAGATAGGATAAAAGTTAAGGTACCAATTAACTGAGGTTATATTTGCTTTCACATTAGCATTTAGGACATTAATCATTTATTTCTCATAATACAACAAAAAGGCAGGACTAGAAAGAAGGCTTTAGCATTTGGATAGCCGGGGAGAAAAAATTTATCAAATCTCAAGATATAATTTTACATGGCTTTTTGTGAAGATTTGGATTCTGGGATTTTTTTCTAAAGCAAATATATAATAAGAGATGCTAATTAAGTGCAAGTCTACACTACATAGAAATAATGAGTGTGGGAGATTAATTGGCCAGTTGTAACTGGTAATTCTTTGCAGAGAAGCAATGCCATTGCTTTAACTTGTAGAAAGATGGGGAAAAAGTGACCAGCCACCTCACCCACACATCTCTGTCTCACTTTATACTCACCTCTTGAATACAAAATCTCCACTAGCGTCAGAGCAACTATTTCTCATAACCTGAGATGCAAGTAAAGTTTCTAAGTGAATAAGCAATAACAATTAATTTACTCATGATACATCTGTGAGTGAACCTAAACATACATGGCACGTGCACTTAAAAGTGGAAGGTCAGAATTCATTATTCCAGAGTATACAGTACAGGACTTAAAAGATAGTCTTTATTCAAATTTTTCTCCAAGAATATGAAATTGCTTGTAGAGTATACAAACTTGGTACATCAATTTAAAAAGTCTATTTTACTACAGTGTTTTATTTAATATAGCCATATAATATGCATTATTACTATTTGATTTATATCTGTATTGCTTTATATTCTTCAAAGATTTTCATGCAGATCATCATGTAATTATTTTATTTTTTAAAATTGTTGCTTTCCTCGGTTTTAGGCAATTATTTGTGTTTGACACTATTCCGATGAACATGGGTGGCTGTTGCTGGAGTTGTTTTCTGATTTTATGTGAAGACCAATAAGAAAATATGACCTTTTACAGGCTGAACATGATCAGCCATTTGGTCTTGAGGGTCTTGGTTCATTCTGACTTGGTTCCATAGCAGGCTGGAAACATCAAAGGTCTGGTGAGAAATGCGGGTCGGGGACCTGGAGCTACAGCACATGGCGAAGTCTCAGGTGTGAGACATGTGGGTGTTTAGGTGGCCTTACGGACGTGACAAAGCAGGGGAACATTTGAGAGGACTTCGGGGATCTGGCTGTAAAGAGAGACTGGACCAGACGGCAGTGGGTGTATGGGTGTCACTGAACCAGGGTCCCTGGAGAGTTTGGAGCACAGAGGTGTCCTGATAAACATCTGTTTGGAAAAGAGGAGATGCACTAAAAGAAAACAGTGAATCCTAAACACTCTAAAGGAAAACGCAAAGAGTGTTGTAGTGCAAAAACGGACATGTCAACAAATTCTAGAATTCCCAGTCCAGAGGAACACACTGGAAGATCAAATAAGTAATTGTAGAGCCTATAAAATGTACTAACACTTTGCCCAGCTGGGTACAGCCATCTGTTTTTCTTTTGGTCTATTTGTCACTTGCACAGAGTGCATTTTTATAACTATTATATCATTAAATAAATACAACAATTCCATGAGGTCAGTATCAACACTAAATCCATTTTATAGATGAGGAAACTGAGACAGTGTTAGGTTAATAATTAACTTGCTCAAGATCACATGGAGGGGGGCGTTGGTGGAGCTGTGATCTGAACTCCAGCTGGTCTGGTAATAACCACATTATGTTTGTCAAAATACAATAGCGATAATTAATTACATTTATAGATGTTAAGTAACCCACGAGGAACACGTATGAAGGTATGACTCCAAAAGAGTAGGAACATGAGGCTGTTGTGGGAAACACACCTTCCAAACGTCTTAATTGAATGTCTCACAAAATGTCCTGCCAAGGAACAGGAATGCCTGCATTGGCATCCTGTTTCTGAGGCAGGCCAATGACTTAAATTTATTTCGAATTAAATCAACTAGTGCACAAAGACGAATGCAACACATTTCCAACTGCAAGAATAGAAACGTGTCAAGAAGACTGAGGAAGGTGCACTAAAGCCTGAGACGCTGTCCCACAGGAGATAACTGAGTGAAATACAACAAACGGTAAAAAGCAGGTGCTCAGAAAATGTAAGTCATCAGAATTTCAGAAATTCTTTGACTTGATTTCAGACATCCATTGCAAATCTCCATTCCTAGAGCAATTAAATGGATCAATTTTCAGTTCTTCCCATAATCCATTTAAAGTGATTTTAAGATGAATGAATGTAATTTCCCTTAAAATGAATCATTTGCTCTTTTTTATAAAGAACCTCCTGAAACTGTAATTAAAATTGAATTGTCATTGAGAGTTTTGTAATGGAACTAAACTTATTAAAATTAAATTAACAAAACAGAAAGGAGTCAATTGATTTTTCAGTTAATTCTTCTGTACAAAAGCATCAACCCATGAGGTGGTCTTAGCAGCTCTGGGTGATGTAACAGAACACAGACAAGAGGCTTAAAGAATAACATTTAGTTCTCACAGCTCTGGAAGCTGGAAGTCCACATCCATAGCACTAACCATATTATTTGTAAGCAATAATAAATATTCAATATCAATAAATATTTTATTGGGGATATTAATTTACTATTTGATAGTAACACAGTAGATGAAAATCTATGCTCTCTCAATCTGCCTACTTATGCTAATCTGGGTTCCAATTCTGTTGCTGAAGAACTTACCCCCCTAAATACTACCGAGGCTTTGCAATGCCCCTCATCTCACAGGGCCGCTTCTCAGCCCAGGTGTTCACTAGAACTTCTATTTATCACCAGATGTTTATTAGAAAAAGGTAAGGTAGCATTCTCATAATCCACTTGGCACTCCTCCAGGGTCACCTGTGATCTTTGGATTGGATTTGCAACTTTTGTCTAGGGATAGATTATTCTTATTTCTATGATTTTACAGGAAGAAAGACAGGCACAGCGTGCTAATGAATCAAACTTTGAGATCAAGATAGGAGCTTCCGAGAGAAATAATGTTTGTTTGACAAACATGTATTGAATAAGGCACAGAGCTGGATTTAGGGCTAAGGCAGCCTCCACTGTAAGGAAAGGTCAGCCTAACGGGAGCAACAGCAATAGGAAGACAAGTTTACTGGAGTACAGTGGTTATCCTGGAAGGTCCCTCTCTAGCCGGTGGGTAAGGGGGTAGAAAGAGCTTACATGGGAGGTGAGTTCCAAAATGAGGAAGTCAGCCTGGCAGAAAAGGGGGTGCACGTTGCAAATGAGGGAGCAGTGTAGGGAGAGGCTTGAGCATAAGAGAGAACCAGGGCAATTTCAGGTCCTGTGCAGCCTTGGTGTGTGCGAGCCCAAGTACATGAGTGAGCTGGGCAAGACGTCGGAGAGTCTGGCCAGTGAATAAGGGGCCTGCGTCCCCGGCGAGTGGAGGGTTTGTTCTGCACATTATGGGAGCTGATTCACGGGTTCTGTTAAGGGGGATGGATTTGTGAAGTTCTGAATTCGGACAGATCACTCTGGGGGCTGCAGCAACAGTGGTTGGGGGCTGTCCTGGAGGTGGGGAGCATCTTCAGGATGTGAAGCTGAGAGCCTTCCCAAGGCTGGGCAGAGAGGATGATCGGGGAGCCTCCCTGGAGAGCTGGGGAGAGGCAGAATCTTCAGAACTAGCAACTAATTCAACGTGGAGAATGAGAGAAAGGGAGAAATGAGAACTCCCAGGTGCCACGTGGGTCACCTGGTGGATTTTAGTGCCTTACTAACATGTTTATTTAAAGGTCTCTTGTGGCCAGATGGGCTGGAAGGAAAGTCAGGAAGCAGTAGGTAAAATACAAGAGGTGAAATACAGAATGGCCCCGCCAGGCCATTCTCTCAGTGCAGTGCAGGGCTGAAAGGCCTGGTTTTAGGTGCTCTGTGTTGGAATCTTGCTGGCTGTGTGCCGGTGGGCAAAGGCCTTAAGTTCTTTGTGCCTCGGTGTTGCCATCTGTAGAATGCAACTGACAATAATAGTGCTTACCTCATAGAGGTGTCTGGGGGATTAAATAAGATAACTCATGGAGAGAGCTCAGAGCAGTGCTGGTCTAGAATCAGTGCTCAATAAACATGAACTATTATTTCAACCCCCGTTACTCCTCATTTTATACTTTAGGCAACAGTGTAAAACCCCAAATAACAAGACTAAGAGTGTAAAGATAATGAATCTAGATAAAATAACAGAATAATGCAAATGGAATATTATAATCGATAGACAATGTTACATATGTGGATTAAGGCTTTGACTTCATTGAGTTGGGAATGTTTTCCCCCAGATTTTAAACTATCTTGCTCAGTAATTTCCAATTTGGGGCATATGGATTCTAGGCAACTCTGGGAACATCTAGGATCATCTAGAAAATATTGTACCTTTTTTTCTTGAGATAGTGTTCAAAATTGGCATCCAAATCTCAAATAAAAATCATAACTAAAAAAAAAAAAGTGAGAACTACTGTTTTAGGAGAAAGCCACATCATAGAAAGATCAGATATGTGCCCTGGCAAGGGATAAAGATGATTTGATTCATATTCACTTGTCTAATTTTTTTATAATGAAGTCCTCACTATCCTACTATCTATGGCATACTGGAACACAAAAAGACAGTATATTAACTTTTGAACCACATAATATTCCTAAATAATTGAAGAGATTCTGTGCATTGGAAAAATCTGGTTTACTAAGTTAACAACTTAGCATTTTTATGGGTTATGAAATCTTATTTTCACAACTTCCCCACCTGCCTCTAGTTTATCACCTGGTAAGATCACAGGTGCCTCAAGGACTCAGAAGGCTCACAATTAAGGGGGTCCATGGTTCATCACTAGACAAATGTCATAATGCTACATTAGCCAGTTTCTGTGACTTTAAAGGACAGCTTGTACGCCCTTTACATGCTGAGCAACGTGGCCAAGGGGCAGGCAGCAGATATTGCCTCTGGGGCTGATGACCAGACCCTCTAGACCCGCAGCCAAGATTCCATAGTTAAACTGAGCCACCACAATTCTCTGAGGAACTCCCTACAGCAGCACAGGTTCAGATTAACAATAAATACACCCCACTGAACGGGCATCTTAATTCCGTCTTAGCACAGTGCCTAGTTTCAAGTACCTAAATAAAGATTCCTACTACTCTCTGGAATGACCTCTTGAAATCTTCAAGAACACTGTGAAAAAGCTAATTCAGTGTTAAAATGTCTACAATGCCCACTTTGTGAGAGTATGCACGATCATCTAATCAGAGTTAAAGTGTAAAAAAACAACAAAATGAGTATTTTAAATTGTCCGCATCATTATACCAGGTGATACCACTGCTCTTAAGCAACAGAATTGTCAAAGGTTGTGTTAATACAGCATGGCTTCTAGCTTTTATTTTGTCTTTTGTCCCAGGTATATAGTGTGTGTGTGTGTGTGTGTATATATATATATATTTTTTCTCCTCCATAAATATGCTTGACACATGCTTTAGTTTCACTCCTCTTCAGTCAGGACGTCTTAGGGCTGAAAGGGGCTGGCTTTACTGATGAGGTAACCACAGCCCAGAGAGGCCCCCTCCTCCACCTCCCCGGGGAGCGGAGCGCCCGCCCAGTGCCGGCCTCCTGCCCTCCCATGCCTGGCGGGGCCCTGCACGCTGACCGCGCCGCGCCCTGCCCCCCGGGTGAATGAAATGAAAGCACGTGACCACCTACCCACACACCTTGGCAGAGATGCGCTCCATACACGACGGCCCCCGCCCAGGCACTTGAGCTTGGTTGCACCTTCTAAGCGATAACCTGGGAAGCACGAAAACGTCAGAGAGTCTCCAACTCCGAAGTGAAAACCGATTCTCCTGCTGAAAGCAGGGACGCCAGGATCGTCACAAGGCTCGAGGTCATATTCTGAGACATGAAGAGACAGAGTACACTTGTGGGAACCCAGGTAAATACTCAAAAATTATTTAGCAAGAATAAAAAGGTGCTATTACTTAAAAAATAAACATATATATATATATATATATATTTTTTTTATTCCCCCAGGCTCTGCTGTAACTGTCATATGGATTGTCTTCCTTTGTACTACGAGTTTTCTCACGACAAATGGAATATAGTATTTTTAAAATAAATGTAGAACATTATAATAACATGACCCACTCAAAACTGTCCCTTTAACAGTAGGAAGTTATTTTAGTGATGCGCCCAATTGCTAAGATCAGTCACTGTCCTCTTACAGGTGCCTTGGATAAACAAGACCCAATGCAGAACAAACTAAAAGCAGTAATCACAGGGTTTCGTCACAGGGTGGGAAGCTTACCATAACCAATTTCACCCCTAAAATACACCTCAGTATGGAATAGCAAAACCCTTTCCTGTCTATTTTTCAATTTATAAACCATGTTTTATTGACACATAATGAAAAATTTCTGGATCCTGCTAGAAATTTCTGTAAACTACCCAGGAAGAAAGTGCTAAATTTAGTTAAAAAGAAAAAAAAGAATAATGTCTGGTGTATTGCCGCATTTGGGGATTAAATGTCCAAAATAACAGTACTAATAACAGCATTTTGTATTTGTCTCATTCTTTAGTACCAACTCTTTCAAATCTCTATATGTGGGTACAACTGCACTCTGGTTGTCATGGGTCTCACGGGCCATCATTCAGCGTGTTGTTGATCCTTCTTGCTGTGTTCTCAGCGTGTAATGCCCAGTGTTTAGTCAAACAGGATCAAACAGTGGGCCACCGTTAGGGGTTTGAATGGTGGAAAGAGCTTCAAAGAGGTTAAAGTGTCGATTAAAGGATGAGCATTATTGCAATGAGTGGGAGACAAAAGTTTTTCCTATGGTGGCGGGGAAACTGTGCTAGTCCATCTGAAAAGATATTGCCTTCGCTTTCTGATTTCCAACTACTATCTTTCAAGTTCTGACTCTAAAGTGTGGATTCTGTATTCTCAAGGAACTTATTAAATCCAAACCATCATTTCCCGCAATATTTCTCAATTTTAATTCATCTTTTCTATTCCCATCATCCACAAGTTTCATCACTGGCATCCCAACCCCGTATGAAGAGGAAATCTCTGCTCCAATTTTTCCCTCATCTCACCCAACTTATTGGTCAACATGTGAGCTCCACGCTTTCTACATTGTCTTTATCCTGTTTTTCATTTAGATAAAAAATCTATTCTGGATCCCTAACATATTCAAACTACTCTCACCACTCTGGAGATACACTCATTAATTTGACCTATTTTTAGTATGACCCAGCAAGGAAAAAAAAAAAGGTAATATCATTTAATTCAACTCAACAAATATTTGTCATACCAAAACATAATGGTAGACTTTCTAGGAAATAGTAAAATAAAGCTGTCACAATCCAGGGAACTTTATCTTCATCTGACAGAAGTCATTCTCCTCCTAATATACTGTATACTCTCAACTCGAATCACATCTTTGCTGTCATTTCTTTAAAAGCAATTGAAAACTCTTGCCAAATAAGAGAATAGTTTGATATTATTTATGCTAGATCTATTGTATTACAGAGAAAAACACTGTAATTGTATGGTTCTTTGTGTATATTTTTATTTCATATTTCTACTGATGTCCTCTGAAAAATACCTACTGAAATAGGAAGCCTGATCCAACACCGTGAGATCAGAGGTGTGGATTAGTTCCATCCTCCCACACAAGGTCATATAAAGGTCCTCTTGTATCAATTGTCACTTATGGGCTATTACACAGTGTGTATTTGCACAGCATACGTTTCCAGTTAGTCATCCAGCAGAAGAAAAATGTATTGCCCTCAGGATTCCAAGTTCCCTGACTCAAAGATTTTGTTCATAGAACTTACTCTGTTTGTCTTCATCAATTCTCTAGTCTCACTCCCATGAGCACACAAACATGTGCTCCAGGGCCCATTCTAAGAACGCGACACACCAATCCACTGAATAAAAACCACTCTCATGACCTCACAATGACCACAGCCACGGCGCCTGGTTGGGCCCCTTCGGCACCAGCTCTTCAGAAGCGTTCCATGTTCTATTTTCATGTTACCTCTTCCCAGTCCCTCTCCACCCACCAGCCAGGCTCCCTTCCAAACCAGAGCCACCGCGACCTCCACTTGTGAGCCCACTCACCAAGCCTTGCTCCTCCTCCTACTTAGACAGTGGAAGCCCTCTTCCTCCTTGAAGGGTTATCCTTTCTCTCCTCCTAGCTCAGGGTCCCACCTTCTCAGTCCATGATTTGAATCCTCCTCATCTTTGCACCAAAATGTCCTGCCCCAGCTTAAACCTAGTACCTTCTTTCTGTGCAGCTACACTCATTTCCCAGCTTACCCAGCCCCACGTCTTTAAATTTTGTCTATTTATTGATGAACTTCAATTTTTTTTTCCTGACTTGACTCTCTCTGTGAACTCAAGACTCTTGACAACCCCTCCTGGATATATACCTACAATTTCCCAAAGCAAAATTTTATATTTTTCCTCCCAAACCTGCTTCAGTCCCCGTGTCTGCCACATGAAGCGTGGCATCCTCATTCACAGAGACGATGACCTTGACCCCGTCTGTATTTCAGACACATTCGATCCCAGCTGACCTGGTCCACTTCACTCCAGCACCAACCCCGCAGCCTCAGCTTCTGCTGTCTCCTGTGGGGCTTACTGTGTAACAGCATCTTACCTAAGATCCTGTGTTAACGTTGGACGTTACTTAGAATGAGTTTTGAAAAAGGTCAGATCATGTCCATCCCTGTTCAAATCCTTCCAATGGCTTTGCATAACACAATTCACAGCCAAGGTACTTATATGACCGTCTCAATTACCGGACTCTGACCACAGCGACCTGCTTCTTTAACCCTAAACTTGCCCGCACACTCCCACTGCTGCCCTTCCTTCTTCTGAGGACCACGTCCCCTATATCAGCCTGGCCTACTCTTTCACTTCTTTGAAATCAAGCGTCAGCTTATCAGATAGACCTACCGTGGCAACTCTCTACACGTCAGCATCTTTTAACTCCTTCACCATTTTATTCTTTCTGATAGCATCCCCCATTACTATCTCCCCCACTGGATTACAGGCTCTATGAAGGCAGGCCCTTTGTTTTATTCCCTACTGTGTCTCCAGGGCCTAGAATAATTCTTGGTACCTTGTAGGTGCTCAGCAAACACTCACTGAATTAAAAATAAATAAATAAATAAAAGAATGAGCACTCTGCACTCTTTCCCAGGCACTGATGATGCAACAACGGGAGAAGACACGTGAATAGATCTTCACTGTACAGTGAAGGAGACAAACATGGAAAAATAATGTTGGAAAATACACAATTTTGGTATATAAATAGTGTTATGGGAAGGTAGGAGGAAAAAAATTCTGCTTAAGGAAGAGGGAGAAGACTGTGAGCAACAGACAGTGCTTGATCTGGGTGGAGTTTTGCCTGGTGAGGAATGAAAAAGGGTTTTTTTTTTAACATTTATTTATTTGGTTGCGTGGGGTCTTAGTTGCGGCAGGCGGGCTCCTTAGTTGTGGCATGTGAACTCTTAGTTGCAGCACGCATGTGGGATCTAGTTCCCTGACCAGGGATCAAACTTGGGGCCCCTGCATTGGGAGCGTGGAGTCTTGTCCACTATGCCACCAGGGAAGTCCCTGAAGAAGGGTTTTGAATGAAGAGGAAACCACATCTGTAAAGGCACTAAGTTGTCCAGATTCTCATCTTTTGAAGAGAATGACCAGGAAACTATGTGAATTCACAGAAAGTTGGCATTCAAAAAGTAGTATCATAGGAGGCATGGAGAAGGAAGGCTGGAATAGTAAGTGTACACAGAGAACAGTCAGTAGCGGACACTCAAGATAGAGCAGGGAGGGTGGGCGGCTCGACCTAAACATACTTGAATAAGGAGCCCTTTCCCCCAATATTTCCATTAGTATCTACGGGGACACTGACTGGGAGCCATAACTGAGAAATGACCCTTTAATAAACCTTCTAGAAAAGACAGAAATAAACTGGACTAACAAGGAAAAAAATCCAGATATAACAGCATACTGATTTTGTACAAATATCCGAAAAGTCTCCAGAAGGGTAAATGCTTCAATTACATAATAAAGTGGTCACTTATTTGGGCACAAAGAATAAACTCCATTGTGTTAGTGTCACTGGCAATTGTTCGCAGCCCAGTTTCAAGGCAACATGCCTGCAGATGAAATGATTCCTTTAGCATATCTAAAGAATACGTTTCCTTTAGAATCAGCTTTGCAATCAAAGGTGTGTTTTGTCTTTAAAAAGACTGTCTGAGCATGTGTGTGACACAGTCTTGATGAAAGCGATTCCTTGTGCAAGCTGTATAGATTGTCTTCTACTGGTTGTGACCAAATGAATTGTTCCGCATGTTCACAAAGTGTTGCCAGTTTAGTCTTAATATTCAAAAATATTTTAAAACTGCCCCAAAGAGCTACAAAGACCCAGAAAAGTGTGTTTTGTTGTTTCTGTTGTTTGCTTGCTTGTTTTTTAGGGAGTTTACGAAAGGAGTCAGTTTCAGAGTTGCACTCTGACTTTTGTAATCAAAAGACTCCTTGTAGCTGTGTAGCTCGTAGCTGTGTGCTGGGAGTCATGGAATTAAGAAAGAGATGGTACAAAACAGAGAGAAAGGGCTTCCCTGGTGGTGCAGTGGTTAAGAATCCGCCTGCCAATGCAGGGGACACAGGTTTGAGCCCTGGCCCAGGAAGATCCCACATGCTGCGGAGCAACTAAGCCTGTGCGCCACAACTACTGAGCCTGCGTGCCACAACTACTGAGCCTGTGCTCTACAGCCTGTGAGCCACAACTACTGAGCCCACGTGCCACAACTACTGAAGCCCACGCACCTAGAGCCTGTGCTCCGCAACAAGAGAAGCCACCGCAATGAGAAGCCTGTGCACTGCAAGGAAGAGTAGCCCCCGCTCGCCGCAACTAGAGAAAGCCCACGTGCAGCAACGAAGACCCAATGCAGCCAAAAATTAAAAAATAAAAAATAAACAGATAGAAATTGCATAGACTCATGAGAAATATCTGTGGACCAAATCCACAGGCTTGCATCACTGCCATTTTCTTTCTTTGGAGTGTTCTGCTTAAATTCATTTTGGATCACGATGAAAATAAGAACAGAGTGGAGTGCCAGTCTCATAGTGGTACTAACTGAGATCCACCCGGGGAGAGTATATATAGAGAGAGGGATTTAGGTATTAGCGTTAGGAAGATTTAAGTCTTTGATATAAAAAGTGGCCAATTTCATGATTACCATTGATTACGGCCAATTTCCAAGAAATCAAGTAATCTAAGCCCATCTGGAAAGCTCCATTAATGCAGTGAGATATCAGGAAAAATCAACAAAGTCAGATTAAGATAAATGGCAATTGGTCATAATTACAGGGAGTATAAAATGATTCAGAGCATCTTAAAATCCCTAAGAAGTCTTTTTTTTTAAAAGAATATTTCGATTTTACAATGATACTTCAATAAAGCTAAAAAAAGACAGTATTTCATTTTATATATTGTTAACTATCATGCAATATTTAGTAAGTAATTATTGACAACTTAATTCCTATTTTGTGTAAGATATGGGAATGGAACTGTCTTGATGTGAATGAGGAACACAGAAACCCTTCTACCAAGAGTTTTAGCCTCAGAACAGGGGATAAATAAGTACTCAGATATTTTAACAATGAATCTGATTAGTGGCATCAAAAGTTATTGAGGAATTAACCGGAACATAAAAGTAGAAGATTCACTTGTGATTATGGGACTCAGTAACCACCTTATGAAAATTACATTAGCTCTGCGCAGTGAAGCATGAAGTGGGAAAATGCTTTCTTTTCCAAAACATCAGATACAAAAATGAAAATTAATATAATTGCTTACACCCATCAGTAATCTTAGAGTAGTGATTCCCTCTGTTGGCTGGGGGTGTATCTGAGACTCTGCAGGAGATCTGACAACGATGCTTACTGAACATTGCTTGCTTATGTGATTACATTTTTCTCCCACATGTTTGACCATTTAGCTGTCTGTAATGTTTTTTCTCATCTGTAAAAATATCTTAATACCATTGTTAGCATCATTCAAATTAAACAATTTAACCCATACAAATAATGCCTGAAACATAAATCCCTCACAAATATTATCTATGTTTTATAATTAAAAGTGAAAATGTTTCTTAATTTTGGAATATCATTTTGCTGCCATGTATGATGGCATTAAAGTCAACAAGAAGCTCACCCTCGACTGCGTGTGTTCATACTTTTTTTCACTCTTATGGTGGTTCTCAGTACAAGTGTGGCGTCTCCTAGAAGGTAGGATTCAAAATAATCAGACCACAGCTAATTCTGAGTATGTTTCCCAATAAGGACAGCTTCCTCAGAGATTTTGATAGAACTGATGACAAGAGAGACTGAAGAGATAGTGATATTAGCAAATTTGGGGGGATGAGAATTTACAATCGATGTGAGGCATGGTGTCTTGTGGATGCCAGGCAGCTGCCCTTGCATCTCAACTCCTCCTCCACCCAACTAGAGCTTCTCACTGGTCAGCCGTTTACGTGTAAACACACACACCCACACACCCACACACACACTTGCTCACACAAACAGTACAAGTATTGCCAGAGAAGACCCCAACATACCTGAAAATGTGATATTGAAGCCCTCGTAGGAAATGGAAAAGTCTGATATAAACCGAAGCTGGGCGGTGAAGTTTCCAAACAAACCTGCCTTAATGGTGTGCGGCAGCACCGACCCTGTGAGCCTGGCCACTGGCTCCGAGAAACTCCCGTCCTCTGTGATGAGTAAGTAGTCGTGGGAGCTCTCCAGGTGGAAGGTGTGGAAGATCATCTGAACCCCTGAGAGACAGAGAGATGGAGGTAGTGAGAGAGAGACAGAAAGAGAGAGATGAGAGAGAGACAGAGAGAGGGAGAAAGGGGGGCATTGGCAGAGTTAACAGTTGGGGAAAAGAATTTCTTCTGGGCTTAGAGACATAAAAGTCTTGAATCAAAAGATAATTTAAAATGCAACCTTAATTTTGAAGTTTGAAAGAAAAATACAGAGAATGGGTAGAAGAAGGAATAAACAGCAAAAACAAAT
This sequence comes from Eubalaena glacialis, assembly GCF_028564815.1. Lineage (NCBI taxonomy): Eukaryota > Metazoa > Chordata > Mammalia > Artiodactyla > Balaenidae > Eubalaena > Eubalaena glacialis. The sequence goes on along the minus strand of NC_083735.1, from coordinate 9,769,061 downwards.
GCTTCAGCATATGTAAGTACAGATATAGATAAAGGTTAGACACAGGGACATAGAGACAGCTATATCGACAGGTCCAGATATAAATGCATAATAAAACTCGGCAGGAGGGTCACAATGGACTGCGTGCAGCCCCTCAGGGAAAGCATTTGTCCCTGAGGAGCGAAGGACCAGATCACTTTCCCATTTATAGTAAACATGTGTCCTTTAGAAAATCTAGGCTTGGAGGTCTAATATTGAAACTTACACAAGTGAGCGAAGACCATTTTGAAATGATAGTTTTATGTGATCCTTTGTGCATGTGTTCTCATTGTAACTACACCCACAAAGTATTATTTCTGAATTCCTATACATAATGAATAAATTTAACCATGACTAGGTCCTTTTTAATACAAATACTTATTTTCAGGATGACAAAACCTTGGTTGCTCATTATTTGTTTATTCTTAATTTCCTTCAAGGCCAAGTTCTTCTTAACATGCATTCATGAAGGCAGAGTGTAAGATAGTGTATATAATAAAACATGTCAATTTAACATTAAGTTGAGCTCAAATTTAAGTGGAAAGACAAAATCTACATAATGTTTATGTGAGGAAAATTCCAAATTATCTTCTTGAAAATGACAAGTTTACTCATACAAAAAAGACTCACAGTATAGTCCCAAATCCAATGTCTATAAACTGTATTTCTGACACAAAATTCAAATGTTTCTGGTTTTCACTCCACTTGTTTATAAAATGAGGATAATGAAATCTAATCCATAAATCAACACTGGATTATGTGAAGATAAATTATTCATTATATGTAATAATACTGGGTACACTTAGAACACAAGCCAAGTATAAAAATGTATCCTGTATTTATCATAGAAATGAGAAGCTTAGATAATTTCTTATTTCCCTTTATTTAAGCACTAGTCATATTTTATTTAATGCATGCCTCTTTTCCTTATCATTACACCTAATTTTCAAGCTTATGTTCACAAGCATAAATTCAAGTTATCCGATCAATAGAGAATAAAACAAGAAATCTACTTTTGCTTGAAAGCACCAATAATTTAAAGACCATTTTTCTTCTAAAATCTTATTAAAAATCAAAATTAGCAATCAAAATATACATGAGGAAATTAGTTATCTTACTTGTTCACACATGAATATTTTTTTCTTTGTTCCCATGTTTGTATCTAGTTAATTATTTTGTATATTTGAAATCTATGTAATATCCTTACCCTTTCCATGAGACACCTCAATGGTCCATGTACAGTTTAGAGAGTTTGGGTAAAAATCTGGAAACCCAGGAGAAAGAACTGTTCCACTCTTTCCATGGATGTATCCTCCACAGAGGGCTTAAAATAATAAGGAAATATCATTGTAGTATTAAAGTCTCACAATGATTGCTACACAAAATACTTTTAAAGTGACATTTAATTTGCACAAGGACTGAAAGAATATTTAAGATCACCTCCATGTAAAATAAAACGAAACAACAACTTTATTTTACTTGAAATATGCCAGTTGATATACAGTCTCCTGAACAGTACAAAACCTGGAAAAATCAGACAGAGTAAGGTAAAACAGCTGAAGAAGAACCCTCCTATGACGGTTAATTTTATGTGTCAACTTGACTGGGCCACAGGATGCCCAGACGTTTGATCTGACATTATTCTGGGCATGTCTGTGAGGATGCTCCTGGGTGAGATGAACACTGGAACAGGTGGACTGAGTAGAGCAAGTTGCCCTCCCCAATGGGGGTGGGCCTCGTCCAATAGGTTGAAGGCCTGAAGAGGTCAAAAAGGCTGAACATCTCAAAACTAAGATGGAACACATCTTGCCTGATGGCTTTCAAACTGGGGCCTCATCTTCACTCCTTTCTTCAGACTAGAACTGAAGCATCCGCTCATTCTGAGTCTTGAGGCTGCTGGACTTCAAACTGGAATTTACACCATTGGCCTCCCTGGGCCCCAACTGGCTGACTACAGATCTTGGGACTTGAAAGCCTCTATAATCACGTGAGCCAATTCCTTATAATAAATCTATCTATATATCTATATCTGCAGCTCTATCTATACCTTATTGATTCCATTTCTCTAGAGCTGCTGGTCTTCTCAGTAGCACTTCATTAAGTTTAAATCCCCTACATCAATATATGGCTTTTTCAATATGCCTCAGAGACTCATTTTTGAAGGAAGAAAAAGAAAGTTATACATAATCACTCGAAGGGGAAAGTCACGACATTTAGGGAATCAGTGCAATATGGAGGTTTAAGTGCTCAGACCCTGATGTCGGAAAGCAGTGTGTTGAGATGCTGATGCGTCTCTGGCTCTGTGACCTTTGGCAAGTGGCTTGCCCTCCCTCCTTTACAGGTGTCTTATCTTGAAAGTGAAAATAGTGATAAAAGCCATGTCTTAGGGTAGGTGTTTATAATGATTGCCTTTGTAGAACACAATTTACAGGGCCCCATATGTATCAAATACCCAAGGCGTTAGCTAATGATAATTATTATTAGAGCTTTAATATATCAATAATTTAAAATTTGAATAAATTCTATATGCCTTAATTTTGCAAACATTTGAATAGTGGATGTTTGTCTTTTCTTTCATATCTTAAGGCCTATCAAGCTTTCCAGAATGTTAGAGCTGAACTGAAAAGGAATCAAAGCTGATGGAATCAGCACAGGGGGAGGCTGGGGGCAGGAAAGGTGACTCAGGTTCAGCTGTGATTCAGTCTCCAGGTCCTCTGGGCCCCTAACCCCTGCATCGTTCAAGGATCTGCTGCAATATGAACATCCTGAACCGTGTGTCATAAAAGCTAGGTCCACGAATAATACTTGCAAAAGAATTAGCTAATTTGTAGAAGACGTGATATTTCTCATCATCCTCAGTCAGTGTGTAATTTCAAGGAAACAGATAATATCTCTGAATATGCAAACCAAATGGGAAGAGTTAGGTAAAAATTAGCAAAATAGAAACTTTTAGGGCTTCCCTGGTGGCGCTGTGGTTGAGAGTCTGCCTGCCAATGCAGGGGGCACGGGTTCGAGCCCTGGTCTGGGACGATCCCACATGCCGCGGAGCAACTTGGCCCGTGAGCCACAACTACTGAGCCTGCGTGTCTGGAGCCTGTGCTCCGCAACAAGAGAGGCCACGGTAGTGAGAGGCCCGCGCACCGCAATGAAGAGTGGCCCCCGCTTGCCGCAACTAGAGAAAGCCCTTGCACAGAAACGAAGACCCAACATAGCAATCAATCAATAAATTAATAAATCTAAAAAAATTTTTAAAAAAAATAGAAACTTTTAAAATGAGTTCTAGAATAATTTAACAGTTTAAAGTGTTCGCATCTTAAAATTACATTGATTCATCTTATGAAAATGGTAACATAGCATTTAAAATTAATTTATTCAACAAATAGTTACTGAGCACCCACTATTTATGAGCAAAATAGACAAAAGTCTCTGCCCTGGCAGAGTATACATTCCAGTTGAAGAAGAGAGAATATAATATGAAGAGCTGATTCTATACCATGTTGGAAGATGATGCATGCCAGAGAAGAAATCTAAGAAGGAAAGAAGAACGGGATATTCTAAGATGGGTGTGGAGTTGGGGGCAGCATAAACGGGGTTGGGGGGAAGCCTTACTGAGGAAGTGGCCTGTGAAGAAGGACTTGAGACAGAAGAAGGAAGTACTTGATAATCTGGGGAAAAACTTGGGGGGAGAGGGAACAGCAAAGACAAAGGCCCAGAGCTAGAGTGGGTTACTGGGTTGGGGGGAGGGCGACGGGTCTAGGAGGGTAAGGATGAAGGGCTCAGGGGAGTCAGGTTTAAAGGGGCAGATCCCGTCCAGGCCTTGGCATGTGTCTCAGTGAGATGAAGGACCACCCGAGGCTCCTGCACAGAGGATGACTCGGGCCAACTCGGACTTCAGCCTGAGCGCTAGGCTGCTGTGTGAGGATGTGGTTGGGCGTCAGAGAGTGAAACAGACAAGATTCTGGACCAGAACGTCAGCAGCAGAGGTGGTGGGAAGTGGTCAGAACCTGGCCATATTTGGAAGGTAGAGCCAATAGGATTTTCTTGTCAGTGAGATGTAGGTGCCATGAAGAAAAAGGAAGATTTGGGGATGATTGTGAGGTTTTAAGGCTAAGTGTGAAAAACTGAAGATGCAGAAAATCTTTGGGAGAATCAGGTTTTGAAAGTAAATCAGTTCAGTTTTCGATACACAAGCTCGATGCCTACTAGACATCCATGTAGAATGGCTGGTGTTGCAATTGGATATAAGTCTCAATCCCATGAGAGAGATCTGACCAAGGGGTAGAAAGATGAGATCATCAACACTGTGAATGCAGGTGTAGATAAAAAGACTAAAACCTGGGATATTCTTATGAATAAGACAGACAAGTCCCTGTTTTTCAAAAGTTTACTTTCTAGTGGGCAAGGCAAAAAATTTATAAAAATATAGCGAAGGATGACTTATTCTAAGAACAAGAATCTTGTTCTCTAAACTCAAAGGCAGTCTAGGTGATGAGAGTACGGTAAGGCTGGTGAAGCAGCAAAGTGATGGACACACGGCCCCGCAGTTGTCCACTCCCAGAATGATGAACACTGAGTAAGCCATGAAAGGATGGAGGGAAGGTAGACGGTCAGAGTCAGCCCAGTGTTAACAGTTTGCTCTGTGACAGGGCAGTGGCTGCCAATTTACTGTAAGGTCCTTGGGTTCCTAGTGGTCTGTTAAGTAAAGCCCTCGCACTATGGATTCTGTAGTTATCAACTTCTGTCATTCCCATCCTCCCCCGTCACCTTCTCGGATCCTGCACAAAGTCTTCCAATGAATTCAAGTTTGCAAACAGGTCAGTCATTGTTTCCAAGAACCAACAACGTGGCTTTAATAGTTGATTTGTAAAGGTCTGCGCTGCCTGCACTGGAGGAAGGCAAGAGCTGAGGCGCTTGGCTGTACCATCAGCGCTTGTCTCCTCCTCGCGGAGGCGACGGTGCAGGCCAGGCGGAGGAGCCAAGCGTGGCGGATTCTCCTCTCCCTGGAAAACACTAGCTGCCCCCGCGGCACCTGCTCTAACCTGACACCTGGCGGCTTTCAGACTCACGCTTCCGGCCCTGACTTCTTCTCAAACGCAGTGGAATTACCGACAGCTTGCTAAGTATCTCAGAATGAAACCCTTGGGTCCCTTCCCTCCCCCCCACCACCCGTATCTCCACGATGACGCCTCCATCCACTCCTCACTTGTGGAACGCCCTGTAACTGGCGTGTTTCGGGTCATTTTTGTCTAACTGATTTCCTGCTCCCTTACTCGTGTCTCTTCCTTGAAGAGATTAACACGAGAAAGCATATGGTCGGTACACTGTCGGATTTGTTTCTTTTCTCTTTCGCCATTACTTCCTTAAACTACTATAAAGTTCTATTTAAAGCAAAAACTTAATGGGGTTACTTTCCATTTCAAATTATTCGTGGACTCCCCACGCCCTACAGAAGTCATTGATTTTATTCATTCATTCATTTATACTGGAATCCTTTCCTCAAAAGAACTCTTACAGGGAACCCTACAATAAAAGACGGGGATAATCAGAGCTGTTCAGTTGAAGCAGCCCTGCCACTGTCCTCGGTTCCACCTCAAAGAAAGCCCTGGGGCCCCCCTGTGGGAACACAGCACAGGGCAGTCTCAAATCTCTCACCCACAGAATCGGGGCCGTGCTCACAGGACTAGCATGAAAGGCCTCTGAACTACCTTTGATCAGCATCTACTCTCAGCAAATAAATTTCTATCCTCCAAATCCTCCAGGCCGTCTTTATGCCTTTATGCCCGATTCTTACTATTTCTTCACTTTCAATCTCTTCTTTCCTCTCAACCTTATTATTAAAGATGCATCAGGAAAGCTGCCTTCCAAGCCTTTCAAGATTCCAAATTTTTTATCTCTTTATTCTCAATCATTTTTCCTGAGTCTAATAAAGCACTTACTTCATTGGATGATTTAAAAAATAAGTCTTTCTTCTGTCTATTCTAATAGATTATGAACTTGTCAACTGTGTGCCTACAAATACAGTAGTTTTCCAATAAATACTTGTGGAAAGGGTAAAGAGTTTAAAAAAATATTTATTTCATGAAGAAATTTTTCCAAAATTTTCCTTGCATTTGTCTTTCACCAAATAAAAGGAGGTCAATTTATTGCAATGTTCACTTTGCTTCTTCAAACCCTGAGTATCTAAAGCATAAATAGAAAAAAATGCAGCAATGCTATGATGTGAGAGATATTGATAGAGTTTACCTTTTCCCAGGGTGATATGAAATATTATAATTCTGATTTCTTCTTTCCTTTCTGAGAGCTATGAATTTTTCAAGGTTTAAATATCCTATTGATGTATCATTTGTCACAATAAAAACCCATGGGGTTTAAGAGATTGCTTATGATTTGCAAAGGCAACAAAAACAGTTCTTAAGGTTAAATGAAAACAGTCAACCATGACTGACTAAAACTCTCGTATCAAACTCTAAAATCTCCCAAAATTTGCAGATTTATTAATAGCTTTTTATCAAACATTTATTATTAGCTGAGATAGGTTCCAATGAAGCATAAGCAAAGCAAATAGTTTATGTTACCAATCTCATTAGAGAGGTTAAACTCCAAATTTACATAAATTTAAACTGGGAGACAATAATAGATAAAATGCACAAGATAAAATGCATTTTCTATGGAAAACAAATATATAGCATCTCAGATATCTGCAAAGCACACAAGGCCCTTTTCAGTCTGTTGCCACACCATTTCTCCTAGATAATTTCCTTCTGATCATTCTATTCATTTTCCATTCACTCTCCTTCACTAACCCTGCAGGAATTTGCAGAATGTTCTATGTCAATCAACTCAGGTGAGTTTGCTCATTTCCTCTGCCTAGAATGCCTCTTCGCATGTTGGCTACTTTGGGAACTTCTACTCATCACTGGAATCCCAGCCCAAGGGTTGTATTTTAGATGAGTTCTTCAATTCCTATTCTCTAGGAGCTTGAATTTAAACTGAGAAGACTGTATTAAATGATTAAATGCGCATGTGTATATATGTATGTACTATGGTCTGAATGTTTGTATCCCCAAAACTCACATTGAAATCCTAAAGCCTGATGTGATGGTATCAGGGATGGGGCCTCTGATGTGATCAGGTCATGAGGGCTGAACTCTCATTAATGGGATCAGTACCCTGATAAAAGAGGCCCCACAGAGCTTCCCTGCCCCGTCCACCGTGAGATGACTCAGTGAGAAGATGGCTGTCTGCAACCCAAGAAGGGCCCTCCCAAAAAGTCAATCATGCTGGCACCCTGATCTTGGAGTACCACCATCCAGAACAGTGAGAGATAAATTCTGTTGTTTATAAGCCCCTCAGTCTGTAGCATGTGGTTATAGCAGTCCAAAGGAACTAAGAATATATATGATTAGATTAGATTATACATTTTAAAGTTAAACTTTATGGAACTGCAAATAAGGAGAAATGGATGTCAGGAAAGTTAGTAGTGCTGCTGGTGATCTGGAACAATTCTAGAAGAATTGTGGTGAAGGCTGAGGGCAACCTGGTCTTGGAGGATGAGGATGACTCAGGTAATGAAACGCCCAGGTTGCTGGCTAGACAGAAGTAGAAAATAATCTTGGATAGATATTAAAATTTTTAAACAAAGTAAGTTGCCAGTGTTAAATCAAAAATACACAGAGAGTATTTTAACATGTATATGTTGTTCTCTTTTGAGAAGAATCCATTCAAAGTCAAAATGAAAAATCTCGGATGGGTCAGGATAAGACTCTCACTTTTACCTGTCAGTTTTCTTCACCAAATCAAGAATCTAGCTAATTTGATGACTGGTGTGTCTTCTATGATGAACTAGGCGCCATCTCCCACCTCTGTAGAGTGGTGGAGTCATGATCAGAGGACTTTACATTTTCAATCTCTCCAGCTCAGGCTGAAAAGTTTGCAATGAAAATTACTGGAGAAGCCTCATTTTAGTAGATGCTCAACTGGCCTACCTCAAATTCAAGTTGTAAAAACGAGAGCAGCTGATATGTGCTCTGTTCCTAAATTCCATTTTTAGCTCTAGTCCAAAAAGAACAATTAAAACTGCACAATAACATCCAATGAAGCCATGCGTTTGTATATAATGTAAGTATTTCAATAGAATTATTCATATGATTAACATCACAAATTTTGGATTAAGTGATATATTGATGTTCAGTTATGTGTGAATAACACAAGTAGTTTAAGGGTTAGGCCCTTACCATACTTAGTGTTCTTAGTACAACTGTTGTTAATAAAGAAGTCTAAATAAGGGGTAAATATTTTGGTATAGTACTGATATTTATGACATTCTCGAGTTTTACAAATTTTTCATTAGTCCAGTAGCTAGTAGCCTTCTGACACTCTCTAGTACTCATAAGCATGAATTGTATTTACTTTTTTATTATTAGAGTTCTAATACAAAAATAGAACAGGTAATAAGAATTCAAATAACACCATAAAATGGACAGCTAAAAAAGTCTCTCTTCGTTCTCCCCGATAGCCTACTAATCTCCCAAAAGGAAAGCATTATAGTTATAACTTTAGAATGTCTATTTCCAGTCACTTTCTATGCATATACTGTGAGTGTGTCTGTAATTACCTATGTGTACATGCTCATATACACGACATGCATTGTTCTGTGACTTGCTTTTTCTTTCCTTCAAAGAGTGTATTATTTAAGTTTCCTAGTAATAGTGTATAATGAACATGCAGATTCCTAATCCCACAATGATATATTAATAGAGTAACATGACCTTTCTACTTTTTTTGCAGATCCAACAAGGGAGGAAAACTATTGTGTTTTATTTGCATTTTCCTGATTCCTAGTCAGAATGGGCATATTTTAAACCGTTTTTTGACCTTTTGTGTACTTCTGTGAATCGCCTATGTGTGTGTTTCCCCCATAGACCTATTGCTTTGTTTGTGTTGTTGTTCTTCTCTCATTCATTTACAGGACACAGTTATTTAGAATCATATTACCTGGACAGTGCAATTATTTTCTGTAATCTGACCCTTTTCTTTTACCTTTTAAAAATTTTAATGGAACTTTTAATTTGTATATAGTGAAATGTAAATGTTTTTCGTTTATTATTTCTATATTTCTTTAGAAGGTTTTCCAAGAATTAAAAAGTAAAATTTCTCAAGGGACAAACAAAAGGACAAAACCAATGACTCATGCTGATATAGTCACTTGTGTGACAAAATAGTGCATCAGAGAAGAGACAGTATGATCTTTCCAATAAATAACATTGTCTCAACTGGAAAGCCCTACTGGGGAAAAAAATGGATCTAGACACTACATATTAACTTACAAAAAAATTAGATGGATTTAAAGTATATATTTGAAATTTTTAAAAAATTAGTGTTTGCTTTCAGGGGTGATGAAAACGTTCTTAATCACAGTGATGGTTTCATGGATGTATACATATCTCAGAATGTATTAAATTTTTCACATTAAACAGGCAGTTTATAGCATTTTAATTATATCTCAATAAAGCTTTAAAATTTTTAAAGTTTTCTGAAAGAAAACAATAGAATATCTTTATGACTCTGTGGGTAGCAAGGCTTCTTAAACACTATCTGTAAAGCACCAACCACCAATGAATTCACTGAACAGTTAGACTACTTTAAAATGAAAACATTCTATTCATCAAAAAGAGACCAAGATCCATCCACGTCTCTACCAATGACCCAGTTTCATTCCTTTTTATGGCTAATATTCCACTGTATATATGTACCATATCTTCTTTATCCATTCATCTGTCGATGGACATTTAGGTTGCTTCCATGACCTGGCTATTGTAAATAGTGCTGCAATGAACATTCGGGCACATGTGTCTTTTTGAATTATGGTTTTCTCAGGGTATATGCCCAGTAGTGGGATTGCTGGGTCATAACTTAGAGACTGTCATACAGAGGGAAGTAAGTCAGAGAGAGAAAAACAAATATCGTATATTAATGCATATATGTGTAATCTAGAAAAACGGTACAGAAGAACCTGTTTGCAAGGCAGAAATAGAGACACAGACATAGAGAACAAATGTATGGACACCAAGGGGGGAAAGGGGAGGTGGGATAAATTGGGAGATAGGGATTGACATATATACACTAATACGTATAAAATAGATAACTAATGAGAACCTGCTATATAGCACAGGGAACTCTACTTAATGCTCTGTGGTGACCTAAATGGGAAGGAAATCCAAAAAAGAGGGGATATATGTATACATATAACTGATTCACTTTGCTGTACAGCAGAAACTAACACAACATTGTAAAGCAACTACACCCCAATAAAAAGATTTTAAAAATTTTAAAAAAGAGATCAAGAAGAGGAGGAAGACAGAGACAGAGTGAGAGAAAACATTCACAATGCATCGATCCAACAAAGGAGTGGTCTCCAAATATATAAGCAATGCTTACAATTCAATAAGGAAAAGGTATGTGACCCAGTATAAATAGGAGGAAAAAACAAGTGTTTCACGGAGGAGGATATACCCTTGGCCAAAAAAGCATGAAAAGGTGCTCAAAATAACTCAAATTTCATAGAGTATCATGGAATAAAACATGGTGGTATATTTATACAATAAAACATAGGTGACGAGAATGAAGGAAGTGCAGCTAAATGTCATGACTTGGATGATGTCACGAGCGTATGACTGAGTGGAAGAAGTGGGACACAGCAAATTACACATCCTGTACGATTTCCTTTACATAGAAACTTTAGAGGATCAAGGGAGCAGTAGCCTTTGTAGGGCAGTGACTGGGAGGGGACACGGCGGGGACTCCTGTGGTGCTGGTCACGTTCATCTACTGATCTGTGTGGTCTTGATCTTATACAGATGTGTCTGTTGTGGGAAAACTCACTGAGCTTATATTTGTGTAAATAAATAAATATTCAATAAAAGGTTGTCTTAATATTTTACTGTCACATAATGATTTTAAGTTTTGAATCTTTGTTTCTATCTTTAATGTGTAACTTTGATTTACTTTTTTAACATTTTAAACCCCACTCAGATATCCCATTTGACCAACATTATTTATTAAATATGTCATCCCCTCTCGCTGATTTGGAATAATTTTCATAAATTAAGTTCCTATATGGGCACAGATACGTTACTAGGATCCCTATGCTGTATCGTTAATCTGTTTGTATATTTCTGCACTGATTTCATATTGTTTTAATCAATCATTAATTTTCAGTATTCTTTGATACTAGATGGTGTAGCCCTTCCTTATCTTTCTTAAAAATATGTATTTCTTAGCTGCTTGCAGCCTTTACCCTTCTAGATTTTTAAATGTCTATAAATTTCTATGAAAAACCCAAATTAATTTTAAATAGATTTGATTGAACTTTAAACTCTATTTGTAGAAAATCTGTACACTTAAATTTCATTCTTCCCATGTAGAAACATAATATGTATTTCCATTTCTAGGTTATTCTTTTGTATTATATTATAAATTTCTAATTTTTAAAAAATATAAGTCTTCATATTTCTTGTTAGATATATTCCTGGCAGTTTTTAGGGTTTTATTTTCTATATATATATTTTATTATACTTCTAATGTGTTATATTCTTTGTGGAAATCTACTGATTTATGTTTATCCTGAATGCAGTCACATACTGAACCCTTATTATTGCTAATGGTTATATTCTCTTTCTAACATTTATCATTCATATAATTTTCTTAAATTATTGCCTTAGTTAAGATCTTCTGGACAATGTCAAATAACATTTCTGATACTGAGGAAGTTGTTCTGTTCTTGAATTTCATGGGACTTTATGTAATAGTTTAAAGTATGATATTTTCTATAGGTAGATTCATTAATATTATGGTTCTCTCTATATTTATTAAGGTGATATATTATTTTAGAGTTTACTTAAGGTCTAATATAAAAAAGGAATGCAAGTAAGGAGACACATCTTCCTAGAATAATTTACTCATAACTACTGTCTGCACGTCTTCATCCCTTTTCACCTGCTCTGGAGGAAGCAGTTGGCTCTGATACATCCTCATGTACGGCAAACGTGGGGCCAAGGGGCTTGCAGTCCATGTTGCAGTTATGCACCTATGTACACCTGGGCAATTTCTGCCACTTTCTTTCGTTGAAATATTGAATTGAATATAAGGGGAATTAGGAATATACCTTTTAAAATATTTTTTGATTTAACTATAGTTGATTTACAATACTGTGTTAGTTTCAGGTGTATAGCTTCAGATTCTTTTTCCATTATGGTTTATTACAAGATATTGAATATAGTTCTCTGTGCTATACAGTAAATCCTTCCCCTTGTTTTTTATCTATTTTATATATAGTGGTGTGTATCTGTTAGTTCCATACTCCTAATTTATCCCTTGCCCCTCCCCTTTTCCCTTTGGTAACCCTAAGTTTGTTTTCTATGTCTGTGAGTCTGTTTCTGTTTTGTAAAGTTGATTTGTATCAATTTTTAAGATTCCACATATAAGTGATATGATATTTTCTTTCTCTGCCTGACTTATACTTCACTTAGTATGACAATCTCTAGGTCCACCGATGTTGCTGCAAATAGCAATATTGCACTCTTTTTTATGGCTGAGTAGTAAGGAATATACCTTTTGACAATCCTCTACATTTCTACAGGCTGCCCTGCTACAATACATATTTCTATATTAACAGCTCATTTGAGATTGGTAAATAGAAAAGTGGTGTCAACATAATATGACAATTATTTGGGTTCTTACAACATTTTCCCTAGGCAAATACTGGAGCTGATACAGTAAAATTATAACCTATGGCAGGAAAAGAAAAATGTCTCAGCTCATCTTCTGCACAAACCTGGAACTCTTTCAGATCCCTATTAAGGAAAGTGAAAGTAGGCACATGCACCTAGGGGTCCCTGCCCCGCGGGGCTCACCCCTGGCCTCGCACAGCTAATGCTGCACGTGCACCTAGGGGTCCCTGCCCTGCGGGGCTCACCCCTGGCCTCGCACAGCTAATGCTGCACGTGCACCTAGGGGTCCCTGCCCCGCGGGGCTCACCCCTGGCCTCGCACAGCCAATGCTGCACATGCACCTAGGGGTCCCTGCCCCGCGGGGCTCACCCCTGGCCTCGCACAGCTAATGGGGTCCCTGCCCCGCGGGGCTCACCCCTGGCCTCGCACAGCTAATGGGGTCCCTGCCCCGCGGGGCTCACCCCTGGCCTCGCACAGCTAATGGGGTCCCTGCCCCGCGGGGCTCACCCCTGGCCTCGCACAGCCAATGCTGCACGCCAGGTTGCGTCCCTGCTGTGGCCTCTGACACGCCTGCATCTGCTTCTGCCCAGAGGGCAGCGTGCCACTCTCCTGGTTTTGTGGATTCTTCATTCTTCTTGAGACACCCTCCAACCACTGTGTGCTGTCCACCTGCACTTTGCAGTTTTTCTCCCAAAGTACCAGTTCTTTGGGTTAATACTCTGGTGACAAAGGTCAAAGGTCTTGAGTGGTCTGTAGCCAAGCATAATTGTCCCATTAAACCCTGTTATTTTGGGGGAATCATTTTAAATAAGTCAAGGTTTTTCATGAATATATCAATATATCATCTTTGAGTGGAAATGCCTAAAGTCTATAAAAAGTAATGGAAATGGAAATATATATAAAATATTTATATGGAAATATATATAAGAATATCTATTATATATATATAACAGATATATTTTATATACATTTATATATGTATATTCTTCATGGCCTCTGGTCATGAATAGAACCACGTGGTTATATTCATGGCCAAAGGCAAAATCCCTGACACTGTCGCGAATGATCACAAGTAACATATTCGTCCATCTTGCTATTATAACTATAAACTGCATAGTGTAAAGCTGCGTAATACAGTAACACACAATCATCAAGAATGTTATTCATTTTGAGATTTCCAAGAGCAGATCTGTGCAGACAGGGGAAGTGGCTGGTATCTCACACACACACATACACACACACACACACACACACACACACACAAAACCACCGGGGGGGATCTCCAGAGGAAAGACTTCCCACACCCCTGGGGAAGAGCTCTGCCATAGGGAAGAGTCAGAGGCAACACAGACCAGGTGTGCAGAGCTGGAGCAAGCTGTCTGATGCCTGGACCGGTTCACAGGAAAATCAGGTCTGACAGGGTGGAACATGCATGCTCATGATGCTGTCTCACGTAGAGTCTTCAATAAACGTCGTGGGTAAGGGTGTGTGCGTCACTAAGCTCTACAAGCTTGAGTGTTTGGGGATGAAATTGAAGGCCAGCCCATAATTTTTGTTCTTCATTTCTAAATAGAAGCTCTACTTCATAGAGAAGATTTGCCAGGTAAACTTCAAGTGCTAAATGGCCATATTTTTAAAGTGTACAAGCTTTCAAATAGAAGCCCCACTTCAGTCATATCCTACCACCCCGTAAGATACACGCCACCCAGACTGTTTGAAGAATTTCTCTGCACGTCCTCCTGGTTTGCTGCCGTGCTGAGCCCCACCTACCATCACAGCTGGGCAACGCGTGGTTCCACTGGTGGTTCCGTTCACAGACCAGGGGCTCGTCGTCACTCAGTGTGTAGCCTGGATTGCAGCTGAAAGTCACTGTGGACCGGATGCCAAAGTGACTGCCATGCCGATGCCCATTCACAGGGATCCCCGGGTCAAGGCAAGAGTCCGACTCCAGAGTCACACCTGGATGCACAGAAAAAACCATCAGACACGGATCTTCCTGGGTTATAGAAAAAAAAAAATTGGGGCCATAATACATACAAAATATTCCCAGACATCATCACACCTGGAAAATCATGCAAGTGAATCGATAATCCATTCATGTGAAAACTAATACATTTTCAAATACTGGGCCCTGTTTTGTTGTAGAAAGATGTATATCATTACACTTAGCTACAGATGACAGCTAAGTAGTGCCAATCTTGAATAATTTGCTGACCTCCCTGAATTTTACCTTTTTTCATTTGAAAAGCAATGAACTGTACTAAATACAGTCGAAGTTTTTCTGTTTTCTATCTCCACCCCTCCCCCTCCCCTTCCTTTTATATTTGATATACCAAATAGATTTTGGCAGTCATACTTCAACTTTCATATATTTGCACACATCCACCCAAGCCCATACACATAATGTAAATTAAAACTACACTGTAGTTAATTTTCTAAAATTGCATTTCCACATTTCTTTTTTCTTTTAGATTTGTACTTAAGTCAGCCACTTTCAAGATGGCTACAATTAGCCTTTGCTAAAAGATGTTAAAAAGTAAAGTGCTATATAAAGTCAAGTAATGATGATCATGTCATTACAAGAGTTTCTTTTCTCTGTCTCTAACATTTCTCTTTATTTTTAGAATAATATATATTTTAAAAGATGAGGAAAAATGGGAATAAGGGAAGAGAATATCATTGTGATGTTTAGGAATGCAAACAGATTAAAAAAAAGACTTGCTGTTGCTATACATAACTCTCTCAGTAAGATTCAAAACACTGCAATTATGACTTGAAGTATTAAGCAAAAATCTTAAAGTATTACCAATATTCAGACTGTTTACTCCCCTAAAATGATATTTGGGATAATATTTCTGATCATTGTATATGTTTTACCAAAGTTTGAGTGATGCATCTTATGAATATACCTTCCCTCATTAAGTCAAATACATGAAGTGCAACTAAGGAGTGAGTTTCTTAAATAAATAAGAAGTGATGTGATTTCTTCTTTAGTGCAGCAACATGTGATCCAATAGCACAGAAACACAAGTAGGATGGCTGAGCCACATCCAAAAATATTCAGTAAGAAATGTGATTTCCAAGACTAGTATAGCTCCTAGGAGGTGACCTTTAAACTCTTGGGATTTGCTGAGTGGTGGGAGTGTCTGTTATTCACTGTGGGTCCCTGGGACCACACCTAATGGTTTATATTCAGCAGGTTGCTCAAGTGGGGTGCCCTGAGGCAACACGGTTTCAGTCTAACCTACAGGAACGGGGGCAGGTAAAGACTTAGTTCAACCATATGGGGCAATGATTCAATCCATGATGCTTATGTAATGAAACATCGATAAAATCTCTGGACACAGAGGCTCAGATGAGCTTCCCAGGTTGGCAGTAAGCTGTGCATATGTCACAAGTCATGGCTGGGAGGAGGTGACACTGTCCATGACTCCACGAGGACAAGATGCCTGGAAGCTCTGAGTTCGGACCCATCTCAGAGTCTACCCTCTGTGCCTCTTCCTTCGGCTGGTTCTCATTTGTATCCTTCCCAGTGACAAAGGTGACTGTGAATATAGCAGCTTTCAGTGAGCTCACTGAGTCCTTCTGTCGAATTATCAAACCTGAGGGTCATTTTGGGAACTCCTAGAACTTGCATCTGGTTTCAGAACTGGCAGAAAGAGCAAACTTTGCACTGTGTAGGCCTGTGCTCTTAACCTCACAGGTTAACAGACAGCAGAAAAGACTACCACAGTGAAGTTTTCCAAAAGAAAAAATAAATAAAACAATGAAAAGAGAGAGAGGCAAAGTGAAAAAAAAATATAGCATCATTTTTCCCAAGAATTTTTTCTTAAAAATTAGTCATTCTAATTAATATCATAAAACTAACAAACACCTATTACCTTAACAACAGGATATAACTGTCCTGACTTCTTGCAAAGTATGCCAACAAATGCATGCATGCCTTACACCCCTGCATGAGCTGTAGATATACCAAAAGCAGCATGGCCATCGTTTGCCCCAAGATCCAACACCTACCCTGCTCCTCCCTCTCTGCACAGACACACACACACACACACACACATTCACCTCCTAAGGGAGTGTTTATGAGGTTTCACAACACCCCCAGAGCTTGTACACAGCAATGCCCTGAACACAGCGGGTACATAATAACAGGCTGATTGGTTTTGTAGCCTCAAGATCAATAGCAGAATTTCCTAAAAAGAAGAATCTCTGACAAAGAAATGAATTAGTATCCAGGGTCCTGAAAAACCAGCCAACTAAATTATTCCATTTCATCAAACGACGTCCTGTGATCACTAGACGGTACAGTCACTGCACTGCAGTGAATAACAATAAAAGGAATTACTATTTTAGACAATGTGTGAATGCTGTATTAATGAGTAGTGTCCATAATGAAATTCATAAATTGTAAGGAAATACAAAATGTGTAGGGAAAATAGAGAAACATATCAGAGGAAACCAAAGTGTACAAATTTAGAATTCTTTACATGTAAAACTGAATAAGTAAAATCATTAAAGTCATAACCACTTGTTCATACCAACTACACGCCATTATTTATTCATTCATTGATTTTTACAATATAACGGGTGCAAACATTGAGTTTGGAAACGAGCAGGTATTGTGATCCTTGGCCCCGCCCATTTATGAGACGGGAAAGTCGCCATGGGGATGACTCCTGAGTGTGGACTTGCCGTAGACTGGACTACTCGTTCACCTGGAACCTGCCAGGTACAGGAATTCCGAAACAAGACGATGCTGGGGAAGAATGAGTGAAACAGCAAAGGAGGCGATGTGACTCAGGTGATGGGGACTTTAAATAAACTTACATCCAGGGGTGAGGACAGGCTGACAGGTTGCTCTGAAGAAAAGTAAACAATGCGCTTTGGAGTTTCACTCAGAGCGTGTTTGCCTTCTGGTCTCCAGCCCGGACAACACAAAGGAACATTTGGGTCAGTGGATCCTACTGGAGCTGTGAATATATTCACACTCTGTACCAACTGTTTCTTTCTTGAAACTTAATGCAGCTCTAAATTTTTTGACACACATGACATAAATATACTACTTTTCATTTGGCCTTTGTCAAACAAGTGACTGAACAAATTTGCTGTTCGGTGAATGAAGGAAGATGGCTGCTGTGAAACTGTCCGTGTGCAGATCACATTTACGTGTTTGATGTCAGTGAAGTGCTGCTCAGCTCTCTGTTGCGTAGAAGTCCGAGTCCAGGGAAGAGAACGGATAGTCTCCGGGTACCTTTGATCTGCCAGCTTCAGTGCAGGCACTTCTCACAGCCTGCTGAAGGGTCTGAAATAGTGGTTACACTCCCCACTTCACAGATGAAGCAACTGGCTAAGACATTAAGTAAATTTGTCAAGTTAATCATTAACTGAAATTCAAACCTAAGTCCTTGACTGTTTTTCTCTCTTCCTCTGTCTCCTGTGTGTGTATGTGCATGTGTGTGTGTGTCTGTGTGTGTGTGTGCTGTATCTAATTTGCAGTTGTATTGCATTTATTACCATTACATCTTGACCAGTCTCCCTTTCTGGTTATAAGAAAGGTCACTGAATCAAAGAAAACTAACCTACACACACACAGACACACACACACACACACCACAAAATACACACTGTTTATCACAAATTTTTTAAAAAATTGCACAGTATATGAATTGCATAGTAGGATATATACATTTACATTTAGTAAATCCTGCTTCTTTCTAGAAACATTATTAAAAAGCATTTCTAAGAAGTATGCTAAAATTAAATGGAAAATCTCCATATACTTGAGAAATCTATTTATTTTTCATTTTTACCATTTTATTTTTCAATTCCCTATACAATGATGATGATTTTAAAGTGTGGTTCAAAGCTCTCTCTACAAACAAACAGAACAAATGATTATTCTGGGGGATAATGCAATTACTATTATATGAATAAACTGTGCCACGTTCCTTATAAGGAATAAAGTAATGAAAGCACAGACTGTAAATGGACATTATATTTATGAGAGCAACGATTCCTAAAACTTAGTACAAGAGTAGAACTACAACCCTGGGTATGCTTTTAGGAATAAACCTTGAAAAACTGGCTTCCACCCTTCTGCCCTACAGTTCAGAAAGAGCTGAGATGAATGTCGTTTACAGCGGCTCACATTATTTTATGGAACCGCTACAAAAATAAGCGAAACTTGAGCAGAGTGTGGTCACCCCCACAAGGCTCTCTGGCTGTAGAGTAGATTGCCACGTGCCCACCTGGGCATGAGGCGGGGTCATTAACACTCTTTTAAAGCAAGAAAGGTTTACAGTGTCAGCCATTCTTGATGAAAGACAAAAGGGAGATCGGCTATTTTATGATTTTTAAATGGCATAAAAATTTGATGTAAACCATTCTTGGGTCATGGGCAACCCACTCTTTAAAAATGTGTCAGATGAGCAGGTGTAATTATTTTTCTAGTGTCTGCGTATTGGGTTCTCAACACGTTTCCTCAAAGGGTACTAGAAATGGTCAAAATGACAAAGGGGTTGGTAAGGTGTGTTGTTCCCATGTTTTTCTCCTCTCTCTGTCTCTCTCTGTGCTTCTCTCCTGGTCCTTTACTCTTCCATTACCTCTGCTGTCCCTCTGCACCTGCCTGCAGGTCCTCTCCACCTGGAGCCCGTGTGGCAGGCGGCACCTGCCATGGCCTGCCTGGGCTGCCTCAGACATCCACTGCCACCTACACGCCACCGCCCTCAGGATCACCTTGAGGACTCACTCAAAGATCCAGAATTCTGAGTGCTCAATTATAATACCTGGAATTCGAGCTTAGGAATCTCCATTTCACTAGGACCCCCAGGTGAAGACTAGCGCACAGCAGTGTTTGAGAAAAACTGCTCCTTTGGCAGGCTTCGTACCCAGGACGTGGGTATGAGTTGGGCACGGGGCTCCCGTAAAGTGCCTGCCCCAGCAGCGGCAGACACGCCCTAGGACGCCGGGCTGGCAGCCTGGGCCCCGGTCAGCTGCAAAGCCCGCAGGTGCCTGTGGCAACAGCCCTGACAGCCACTGCGCTGAAGGCCAGGCCTTTCCTGGCTCTGCTCCCCATTAAAGTGCCAGGTCCTGCATCGCATTGGCTTCTGTTCACTTCCCGTTTCTCCTCGAAATCTTCACCAGAGATAAGTAAATTGAGGTGATAACAAGTCAAGCTTCAGTGTGACTTCCTTCCTGGTGATCGTTTCCCAATATCCCATCAATGCTCTCACCCACAGACTGCGTCAGGAATGTCTGGGGCCTGGGCCTTCTGGAAGGGTCACTGGGTGTCCACAAATGAGAGTGGATGAATGTCCAGAACAAGGTGCCCTCTGAGGCAGAGCTGTGGACAGTCTGATGCTGTAGGAACCTTGCCCATCTTGTCCTCTGCCCTCATCCAGAACTACAGAGCCAGCCCCGGCTTTCCCAGTAAAGAAGGAGGGAGAAGAATTCCAGGCTCCGAGGGATCAGACATTGAAGACACTCGCACAGTTACCCTCCAGACACACCAGCTGGGGCTTTGCTTCTGCCTCCTTCTACTGATGAAAAGAAGGGAAAATGGCAAAAGGCACTGTCCTCTGAGGATCACTGGGTTATACCATGTCTTACTCAGACTCATGTCCATTTTCAAATATAGGATAAATAAAAAGAACCCTGAAACATAATGCAGTCAGTCTTTTCAGCTTATAATGATTATCGTTAGAATTATCTACTCAATAAATTTATATTATTATATTATATTATATTATATAATGCTGACAATCTAAACAGGAACTTGTGACTGACTTTCCCTGATTTTCCAGAAATCATGAATAAGAACAACCCACTTATCTAAATGAGGTAGAGAAGCAAATAACATTAGTTTCTACTACCTACATATGGGCTTTAGAACTTGTCTCTTCAAAAGGGACAAGAAATAGGCAAAATAATCTATGGTATGCAAATAAGAGACAGAGAACATAGAACACTCTGTTCTAGTGTTTGCCAGCGCCTAAAACTATCTAGTCTCTTAAGTCTCACCCAACTCTATATCCAAAGGCCAACCTATTGTGTGTAGCTTTAAGAAAAATGTGCAGGATGGGGTGGAGAGAATACATCTTAGCAGATCAACGCTGAGGAGTTGTACAAATTCAGATGACTGTAATGTGTACAGATCTTCACTCCAAAGAGAAGTGATAACTTAAAGGAATGTTAAGAAAGGAATTAAATACAAAAGATTCTGCTTCTTAAAATGTACAAGTTTAAAAATACGTAACTTTGAAATAAATGATGTATATATACGAAGCATAACTTTGAATTAAATCTGAAATTAATCTTTAAATCATTAATAATCAATTTTCTTGTTATCAGAATACAAGTCTAATATAATTCCATTTTTAATCAAAAAGTACACATAACCTTATATGTGTATTTGCATATATGTTTGCATATAATTGTATAGATAAGCATGTAAAAAAGAAATATACACAACAGGTTATTAATTTTAGTTGTTGGATAGGGTTTGGGCAAGATTAACATGAGTAGCAGCGGGCAATGTGGGGAAAGGAAGGAAAGAAAAAGAAAAAAAGATGAAAAATTCAGCATGTTAGATATGGCCCCATTCATGCATTTATAAAATTATATGTATTTTTACAACAACATTAAAACTTTGTTTAGTTTATTTTAGGAAAGATTCTGAAAAAGAACAACCTTAAAAATCCTAAAAAAATAAAGGATTTATTCCTTCAGATTCTGTATTGAGCTACTCTCATGCATCTCCTTTCATTCTACTCTGGAAGTGAAGAATTTTCAGAGAAGGGAAGAATTACTGTTTTTTAAATTGACTAGCATTAGAAATGCATTCCCAGGCTGAACTGCACTCTATTCCATTCCAGAAGCACCCTTGCATAAATATTACTATCAAATAATATAATCCCTCAATCTCCTAATTTCAGAAGCTAAAGCTAAGAGCCAAATTCGGATGGATGGAAACAAAAATGGGAAGGAATTGGGATTGCTCTGCAAAATACACTGCATTATGATATTTTAGCAATTGTGTTTAAATATTTCTAATAATTGTTCTTAATCATTTTTAACAGTTGTTAATAATAACAACAGGTATTTGTCATTTAGTAAAAGTTCAACTGAGTTTTAATTTCTTCTCTCTTAGTTACAGTCTCTCTGCTGACTGAAACAGGCACATGTATACTCACAAATAAGTACCACAACTGCCCTAACCATTTTTCTAACAAAAAATATTGCTCAGGAGATATAATTTTAGTGACATGCTCTGTAGCTCTTTTGGCCAACAGGTATATTTTCTAATAGTAGAAATTTATTATTACATCGTACAGTAAATGAACACGTTTCACTGTTTTAATTATTTTATTATTTTACTTTATAATAAACGAGTATGTCTTCTTTTTGAGTTGTAAAGTAAAAATCCCCAAGGCTCTCTGTCCTTAATAAGAGAAAGTCTTGACGATGGCGCAGTGCAGTGTGGACAGAGGCGGGAAGAATTGCTGTTTTTTACATTGACTAGCATTAGAAATGCACTCCCAGCACATCTGCTACATGACACAATGAGACCACGTGTGTGGAACTCAACCCGACATTCGGGCACGGCCCTGGCGAGGGAGGACCACTTACTCTCGTAGCGGATAAGGAAGCCCACGTTGGACCGGCTATTGTCTGTGGTGAAGAGGAGGTACATGAAGTTCCCCGTGCTGATGAGGAACTGAGGCGCCTGTGTGCCGTGGTACTCCCCAATCAGCGGGGACGAGCTGGCTGGCCCGTCTCTGACCTCCAGGGTGTCATAATTAACTTCTGTCTGGAATCTGCGGGCAAGCGTATCCAGTCAGAAGAGAGATGCAGAGCCGCATTAACGTACAGACATCCTGTAATATCATTCACTTACTAAAAACCCACGTACAGCAAGAGACATAAAATAGATACAGAGATACATATATACGTTTTGAAGACCTGAGCACGTGTAGTATTTGAGGACAGTACTTATTTCTAGGGGGAAGGCTCACCCCCACATCCCTCCCTCTGACTCAATACTCCATCCAGTAGCATCACAGACAGGAACGGGGGTAGTGACTCAGCTCTAAAATAAAAATACTGTGAGCCAGTAGATAGAGAAGCACCAGTTAGTGAAAGTCAATCACGGCACATTTTCAAACTGTTTTTCATGATCCCCAGTGTAACATGATTATGGATTTCTTAAAATGAGCAGATTGAAGTGACATGATCTCCTAAAGGAAAAGGGTAAATCAAAATACATGACAATACTTTAAATACCTTTCCTGAAACAAAAAATTCTGTGCCTTTTCAAGCTGCATCAACTCTTGTGTGACAGTGGGAGAGCACTGGGCACATTACTGCTTCAGAAACCAAATACTACTTCAATGATTTGAAAAGGTAAGAACAGATTCCAAAAAGTGCTTAACTTTTCTTCCAAGGAGGACTTATGCTTCCAGAGAATCTGGTCTGATATTATATTTATATACAGTTGCAGCCACTTGGGTGCTCTTTGATGAAATGGAGGTACCATTCCAGGCACTGAGATAACTTTGGAAATGGGCCCATCTCATCCTCAAAGAGCTAACCCAGTTTCCAAGTGTCTGGCGTGGCTCTCAGGCAGCAGCTCACTGACTGGAGCCTCTGATTCATCAGTGACTCTCAGACAGAGAATTCCAGAGTAGCCTGTGCATGGGTCTCCAGGGTCTGCAATGCATGCTGCTGATGGGGAGGTAGAGGAAGGGGCAGAGTGGCTGTCTTAGATTCCTGGCACAGAGCAATGAAAAAAGATGCTGAAATCAAAGGGCCCTGCCCTGTTTATCATTAAATCACATACTCCTCTTAGCGCAAATGCACAATAATGATATATTCTTGCAACTAACTTAGAATGGTCCCTGACCCTCCATCTTCCGTAAAGGGGAATTCAAACAATTGGTGTAGCGTGTGGCTAGGTCAGAATACAGCCACAGGCTGGACATTTGGGGTGGGATAGGGCAGCTTTGTCTTTTACTATTAAAAATGTTCTCTAAAGATGCTATGACTTCACAGTTATCTGAGTGCACATTCAAGAAGTCTAGATAAGCTTGGAATAAATCTCATTTGAAGTATCTGCACTGAAGTTTTCACATCTTTCATCTTTAGAGACAGCCAGGACTGATAGAGGGCGTGCCTCAAGAGCTGGACGATTTCCAGGGTAACCTCAGAAAGAAAAATGTAAATGCTTTTCATCAGTTGGCAACCTAGCACACACTGTGTAACAATAACATCAGTATGGAATTTAAAATTTGTTTGTGCAAACACATCCTTTATTAGGATGTCAGCTCACAGCTCAAGGTATAAACCAATGCACTATTGAAGGGCGGTGTACTATGTCCAGGGTAATAATCACAAGTGTCTGAAAATATCAGAAATGTTCGTACTTACAAATGGAATTTAGCAAATACCACACTTCAATAGTATCGAAAAGACAAGATTGAGAAAAATTATGAGTATTTTTGTTCAGGCAACTGAAAATGGAATGCTAATAAATTCTGCCAAACCAGAATGTAAAATCACTATTTTTACTAAATGATTTAAATCTGTTGTGCTGCTGGAAATAAGGATGTGTGTCTGCTTTTTTCCCTCTCAATACTAGAAAGTGTAAAAATTAATAAGAAACCAAACAATTTACTTAATATTTATAAAGGTTTTTTTTCCCAGTGGCTAAGATTATACGCAAGAATCCATTCTCCAATATAATGAATACATAAACCAATTTTTTCTTTTCTTCTGAGAGATTATCCTACTGGAGTTATAATTATCCTATCAGATATAATAATATCAATAATAACTTCAAATACAAATAATCACTAAGTGATAACATAATTCCTGCTAAAAACCTTTCCTGTATGGATGTCGTCATTGAGAATTAAAAAATTAGTTAAAAAATAATATAATAATGTACATCTGTCTTGAGACATTATAATATTCTGAATACTAGAACCCCAAACTCAGTCTAGTTAAAAAGGTCATTGTTAGAGAAAGCCCAATTTGCTCAGATATTAACCTTGAAACACTAAACAAAGATGCTTCCTTGCATTTTAAAGCATGTGGGTCCCTTCCAAAGTACTTTTGGTTCTTAATCGTCAACTTGATTGTTGAGACAATCTGGACAATATTTGATCATGGAGAATTCAAATAGCATGCTTCTTTTTTCTTAGATTATCAAATACATTATCAAACAGCTAAGCCAAATACCATTGCAGTGACGGAACCACTCGTAGCTAATTAACAGGTAATGAATCTGCTGCACACAGGCTGTTGCCAGCTCTGCAACCCCAAACCGCCCTTCAGTCCCCAGAGCCATCCCCAGAGTGGGAGAACTCTTTTCCTGTGCTTTCTAGAAATACCTAAGGGACCAAAAGGCTCTATTTGCAATCAAACACCAAGCAGAATTTATTCTAGCCTCAGGTCCAAAATCCAGAGGTGGACTCACGGGCCAGCGACTGTGAGTTCTGGGAATGCTCGTCTGGGCCACCGTGCCCTCAACCACGTCTGCAGAGGGGCCACAGCTGTGGGCTTAGAGGATAAAATTCCAGAAGAACAGAATTCATCAAGCAAGCGCCTATTTCCTTTTAAGTGAACTCCTTTGGGGGAACCAATGAAAAACTGTCATCATTCTAAGATTTAAGATCCATTTAAATAAAAACATTGGGCATGCATGGGTCATCAGGTCCAAATTAAGGAAAACAAAGTTTTTTCTTACCTATCAAAAGTTATTTTAATAGAGTGTCCTGGTTTTGCTTCAATTATCCATTCACAGTTTAAGGAATCTTTATAATACCCTGGCCATCCCGGGGGCAAAATGACTCCACTTGAAGCTGTCAGATGTCCACCACACGGGGCTGAAAGATGATGCAGGGTATAAACAGGTCAAATTATGTATATGTACCATGGCAGCACCTCAGTTACTGCAGGAATTCGCTTCTGTGTTCATGGACTTAATGGTTTCTAGTATTCAAGCAGAAGTTATTCCCAAGTAAATTAACAATATTGAAAGCAGAGCACATATATTCCACAACTGGGCATTTATCATCAACCTGCAGCAAAGTTCTTCCCATCTAATAATGGTAATAATGGCACAGTCTAAGTGAGTGGTGTCTGCCAGACGACTTCCAGGAATTATCACGTTTAATCATCACAACAAAGTCACGAGGCGCGAATTCCACTGATACCCACATTTTACATATATTCAGATGTCAACAAATGTCTATTAATACACAAACTTAAAATTACCTCACATCTAAAATTAAAATACTCTGTGGTGTGTGATTGTGGGTGTGTTTTAAAATATGTGTATGTGTTTATTCACTTTGGGTTGTGTTCATTTTATTAAAATAATTTGCCACATACAACTTACTAAATTGCTGGTGATTGTTAGAAAACAAATAAATAAATAAATAAAATTCGATAAACATGAACTAGTATGCATCAATCCTTCTGAAGGGTTGGGTAACAGTGATCCATAATTATATAGACAAAAGGGAGTTTAAGGAAAGTATGTGCCTGGTGCTCAGTAAAAGTGAGTATGCATTTCTGTAAAATCTACAGAAAATTTAAAATAATAACATATATTTAACATGTTTCTGCCTAGCCACATATATTTTTCAGATTTTATTTATTTTTTTCTCAAAGTTCTTTGCCATCTCTGTAATCACTTTTGTGAATCTATAGAGATCAAATAAAACATGAAAATGTTCCTAGTTAAAAAAATATTTTTGGAAAAATACTCCTTTTATGGAAAAATAGCAATATGCATTAAGATGCTGGAAAAATTTATAAAATTTTACCCAAATTTTGATGCTAGAAAAAAAAACTGACACAGAGGAATCTATAGAAATAATTATAGTAGCTTCATTTGTAATAGAAAAAAAGAAACAAAAAAAGAAAAGCAAAAAATTTATGAAAAGAACATAACTACATATTTAGAATGTCACAAATACGTTTGAAGTGATATTCTGAAATGTTAAAATGATAAAATCTTTGCAATAGAATATTATATATTTTAAAGCAGGATACAAAATCGTACCTATAGTATAATCTAAATTTCACAAAAGAAAACTTTTATTCAGAGAAAACAGGAGATGGAAATTCAAAAATATCAATATGTTAATAGTAGATAAGACCAAGTGATTGCTGTGTAGATCACATGTTTTTCTTGATATAGCTTCTCTTCCTAGTAAGCTACAATAAATATGTGTTATATCCGTAGCTTAAAATACATAATAAGAAATCAGAGCCATTTTTATGAACGTGAGTTCCTGAAGAAAACTTTCATTACTTCATGTAATCATAATTTTAAAAACAAGTTATTTTTACTAATTAACACTAGGGTTTTTTTCCTAGCTAAGTCTTTACATTCACATTTACATCCTATGAAATCATATACCCATTTAGATCAGTATCACATAGAATTTAATTCCTATGCTTATTGACGTGATACAGCAAATTCTTTTTAGAGTACAGCATAAGCAAAACACAGCATGTTAATTTTACTTATTTTATGTTTAACTAACTATCCAAAGCTACTATATAGAAAGACATATAGCAAATACAGATTTTTCAAAAATTATGATACGTAAGACATTTATAAATCTGATTATTTCCTAAAAGTCTTATTTTCCATATAAAAACAAACATATGTTTCCTTTAGTTTAGTAAAGCTTTGTTCCTAAATTTTGAATTGTCATATTTCTTGGAATATACCCGAATTGCCACACATTACTATTATTTTCTTAATATATTGTCTTCTACATATCACTTTATAATTGAGTGTATTAGAACTTGTATCCCTTTATCCTGATGAAATAGACATGCTAATCTTTATACTGCAGATTAACCACAGTGAACAGTAAAATGTTACATGATGATCTCAAGTTTGCTGTACTGGTCAACTTAGATTAGGTTATGCAATAGCAGCTATAATAAGGGAGGTGTATTTCCCACACAGTGCTTGTCTAGGGCTCTGCCCCCAATTCCTTGCTTCCACGAGCTGAGCTATGGCACCTGGACATGGGTCCTGCAGTGGCAATTACAGCCTCTGAGCCAGAAGGCGGTTATGTCACTTCCACTCGCACCTAATTAGCCAGACCCCTCGCGAAGTTTCATCAAACCACAGGGGCCAAGAAGATAAGCCAGACTCGGTAGAGATCCAGAATATCTGGTGAATAGCACTGATGACCTTCAAATTCACGTGGGTGATTAAAAAAAAAAAAAAAAAGTATGGGAATGAGGTCTTTAGAAGGCAGATTCTCCTTTGATGTTTTGACCATTTACTTTGGCAAGTTACCTGACACTGCATTTCTAAAATAAGTCCTTCTTTTTTTGTTGTTTTGTTAAATTTATTTACTATTTATTTATTATTAGTTTTGGCTGCATTGGGTCTTTGTTGCTGCGCGCGGGCTTTCTCTAGTTGCAGCAAGCAGGGGCTACTCTTTGTTGTGGTGCGTGGGCTTCTCATTGCGGCAGCTTCTCTTGTTGTGGAGCACGGACTCTAGGCGCACGGGCTTCAATAGTTGTGGTGTGTGGGCTCAGCAGCTGTGGCTCGCGGGTTCTAGAGCGCAGGCTCAGTAGTTGTGGTGCACGGGCTCAGCTGCTCCGCGGCATGTGGGATCTTCCCGGACCAGGGCTCGAACCCGTGTCCCCTGCATTGGCAGGTGGATTCTTAACCACTGAGCCACCAGGGAAGCCCTAAAATAAGTCCTTCTTGAATATACATTTTGTCTATAGCTTTATTTTTAATGCAATTATCTGGCTTGGGTATATCACACTGAAACTGGCTTTATAAAATGTGATATAGGAGTTAGTGCCTCTTTTCCATTATCTGGGACCATGTTCCCAATGCTAAAATTCTCTGAACTTGAAAGACAGACAACTTCCTTGTGCATGCCTCTGGTGCCTGTGTCTTTTTCAGTCTTTAATCTTCTTTCTAATTTCTTTTTATGGTACTTTGTTTATTCACATTTTGTACTTTTTATTGCATCACTTTGGGTAATTTATATTTTGCTAGGAAATCACCAATTTTCTTTGAACTTTAAAATTTGTTGCCATAGAGATGTATTCTTGTACAGTAATTTTTCCCTCAAGATAATTTGTGTTTTTTAATGACACTGAGCTATGCTGAAGCATAGAGGCAGGTTAAATGTAGAACAAATAAAGAGAGAAAAATCTTTCCCTCAGTAATTGATTTTCTAAGTACAAGTAAACTTCAACAATCTCATTCACCATTAACTAGTTCTTGTGCTAAGGGTTTGTTTTGCTGTTAACAACCCATAGCTGGGGTTTGCCTTGAACTTCATCTGAAGGTCTCTTCCAAACAGTGAGAGAACTGCCCGTTCCCATTTAATATGGCACTTTCTCCTTTTGTCTGACTCTATGGGAACCCTCACCTGACACTTCCTGGAGCCCTTTCTTTCCCCGACTGCGCGGAGAAACCTACCTGCCCTGCAGCTTACACCTATCTGCACACAGCCCACTGCAGGTAAGCACACCAGTGGCAGCGAGAACCGTGGCAGACAGAACAGAGACTAGACAGTATTGCTTGTTTTGAGCTTC
The DNA here is from genome assembly GCF_028564815.1 of Eubalaena glacialis. Lineage (NCBI taxonomy): Eukaryota > Metazoa > Chordata > Mammalia > Artiodactyla > Balaenidae > Eubalaena > Eubalaena glacialis. The sequence goes on along the minus strand of NC_083735.1, from coordinate 9,739,719 downwards.
TTTCTTGTAAAATTATTCATGCTTCAAAGTCAGCAGTGAAACGCTTGGCTCAAGCAGTATCTGCAAACCTATTTATTCCTGCCCTGTTATTAGTACCATTTATCTGAGAACCCTGATTGTACTGTTTACTTATTTATAAAGGATAATAACCCAGCCATTTATTAACATCGAGAAAATGTAACATATACAAAAGCATACATTTAGAACGTGATAGAAACAAATAAACGAAGGAAACGCCTCCTGTCGTGTCCTCGCCCTTCAATCGATCAAGTTCAGAAGCATACATTTAGAACGTGACAGAAACAAATAAACGAAAGAAACGCCTCCTGTCGTGTCCTCACCCTTCAATCGATCAAGCTCCCACTCCTGGGTGGTGCCCACAGTCCACCAAAGTGCTTTTAACAACTTATGAAACCGTGGAAATGAGAAACATCCTTCTGTGAATTTAGCAGCATCAGCCAGTGATGATGTAAAATAGTGCTGATCCCTGAAATACTGAGGAATAACTCTGGAGGTAGGGCTGAGGGCAGAACAAGGAGGTGAGGCATAAGCCCACTGCCCGTGTGGGTGAGCAAGCGGGGCGGGAGGAGGGAGGGATGACTAGGTGGCGCGTGGAGGATCTTAGGGCCGAGAAAATACCCAGCAGGATACTGTAATGGTGGATACCTGTCACATCCATTTGCCCAAGCCCAAAGAATGGCCAATCCCAAGAGGGAGCCCTCAGGTAAACTGCGGACTCAGGGCACTGGTGGCGTGTCACTGTAGGTCCATTGGTTGTAACAAGCGGACTCAGGGCACTGGTGGCGTGTCACTATAGGTCCATTGGTTGTATCATGTAAACTGCGGACTCAGGGTACTGGTGGCGTGTCACTATAGGTCCACTGGTTGTATCATGTAAACTGCGGACTCAGGGTACTGGTGGCGTGTCACTGTAGGTCCATTGGTTGTAACAAGCGCACCATCAGGTGTGGGATGCTGATAATGGGGGCAGCTGTGCATGTATGGGGGGTGGGGGGTGTGTGGGAAATCTCTGTACCTTCCACCCAATTTTGTTGTAAACCTAAAACTGCTCTAAAAAATGTCTACTTTTTAAAAAGTATCTGTATTTCTTTGGCACTTACTAGAGATACTTTTTAAAAAAGCCTTTCTTAGCTCATTACACTTGGACCGTTCTGATAGGGAGGGTATGAGTTTATATTCTAAGTAAATTTTTTTTTTACCTGAGTAAACATCAAAGGTAATATCCTCCTTAATTTTTTCCCTTTTGGTTTTCTTACATACGTAACCAGAGTGGCAATGTCAAGAAGAAAATTAGTTAGGTGGTATTTATGTCAGCCACACTAAGGGCAACAAAATAGTTAACTAAAAACTATGTTGTTGTTATAGGTTGAATCATGCACTCCCCCACGATATTCTGGATTCCTAATCCCAGCACCTCAGAATGTGACCTTATTTGGAAATAAGGTTACTGCAGACATAATTAGTTAAGATGAGATCATTAGACTGGGCCCTAGTCCAATATGACTGGTGTCCCTAGAAAGAGGGGAAATTTGGACACAGACACATTCTCACATGGAGAAAGCGGGGATGATGCTTCTATAAGCCAAGAAACTCCGAAGATTGCCAGCAAACCCACCAGAAGCTGGGAGAGAGGCCTGGAACACAGCTCTCCCTTACAGCCTCAGAAGGAACCAGTCCTGCCGACACCTCGATCTTGGACTTCCAGCCTCTAGAGCTGGGATAGAATAAATTTCTGTTGTTAAAGCCACCAGTTTGTGGTACTTGGTACAGCAGCCCTAGGAAACCAATATTGTTGATTGTTTGCTTGCTTGTTTGTTTTTTAAATTAGATGTACCATTTCAAAGGAAAATAACTGGCAAACAATAGGGGACCCGCACCTTCACAGCGGGGGACAGTGGAGCTCCAGACTACATTCCCATCCTGCAGGATGCAGGTGATGGACTCCGACCCCTGGGTTTTGACAAAGCCATCGTCACAGTGGAAAGAGACCGAACTCCCAAGCAGGAACCTGTCACCAAAACGCCGTCCATTTATGGGAATGCCAGGATCGTGACACTCGTTTTGACCAAATGCTGAAAAGAAAAAGAAAAAGGACTAGAATAAAAAATACTTCAATGTTAATTATGAGTATTAGAAGAAAACAAAACCACTTATAAAGCAATTTATTTTCCTAAATTTCAGTTATATCTTCATAGATAAACATATTCAATAAACAGAATATTGATGACTAGAGAGACAGAGAGAGAGAGATGGATAGAGAGACATCACTAACATCCACACAGCATTTCACAGTTTGAAAGCACTTTTTCACTAAGAAAAACAGAGAAGAGATACGTAGGTGATAAAAAAGGTTTCTGGTTCTGACATATCTAGATTAGCATCCTGGGTCTTGTGTTTACTACCTGCCCCTGGGCAGATTACTCTCGTGATCTGAGCCTAGTTATCTTTATTTACAGAATGAGGAATATGAAGCTTATATTCCAGAGTTGCAGCAATGTTAAATGAAATAATTCCTGTCAAATCATAAGCACAGCACCTAAGAGAAGTAGGCAGTCAGTAAATTATAACTTATAACTCCTATTTAACATTATTATCTTACTTTATTCCCTCAACAATGCAATTTAAGCAGATGCTCTTAAATATAATCTCTAAAGCAAATGAGGAATCTGAGGCAAAGAAAAGTTAGCCATCTTATCAAAATTCACTAAGTATATAGTGCAGGTGTTCTAATCCATGGCTCCTGACCCCAAATGCCTCAGTCCTTTTTTACTATTCTGTTTTGTTGCATGGAGGACACATGGGTGGATGGATGGATGGATGGGTGGATGGATGGATGGAAAACCAGAGAGAGAGAAGACCTGTGATCCAGTGCTCACTATAGGGGTGAGCAAGACACTAACCTAAACGGAGTGAGGTATTTTCTAGGTTCTCAGGATAATGCTATATAATTTTGCAAACTGTGATTATAAAACCCCTGGAGTATCAGCCTTGACATTGGGCTTCACACACGTGAGAACCAGGGGAGAAGTGGACATGGGGCAGGTGCGGGCGCACTTACTGGTGTAGGTGATGTTGAAGCCTCTGCCGGTGGTAGAGTGATCCGACTGGAACTCCAGGCGAACGACGTGCCCACTGCTGGCCAGCTGGGAGGGCACCTCGTTGCCAGAGAAAGTGCCCAGCACGGTTATATCCGAAATCCCGTCATCTTTGACCGCAAGGAAGTCAAACTGAGGCTCCACATCGAAGTCATTAAAGATGAGGTGAATTCTGCTGCCAGGCTCAGAGATAATCAACCAGACGCAGTTCATGTTGTTACCATACTCCTCTGGATAATTTGGTGAGAGGATAATTCCTGATGATGCCGTAAAGTTGAAGAAACAGGAAACTGTGAAGACACAGGTAAATTTTCAAACAATTTTGCCCACATCCAAAGGACTGGCTACATGCGAAGGACTTGGGGAAAATCCATACCTGCAGTTACCTAGGATCGTCCAACTGTTTTTAAATGGGTGATCCTGGACCATAACATTTTCTCTTTCCCAAGTTGTCAACAGAATACGTTCAATATATAGAACAACTAGAGCCTATACATAATAAAGTGCAAGCTTGATTCAAAAATGATCCTATCAAGTTGACTGAAACTTGTGGCAAATATTAAAATTTCTAGTTGCAACGTTCTGCCTTCAGAAGAGCAAATATTAATATGAAAAAGTATGCCTGTGTCATAAGAACAATTTCCAGAAAACAATATTGGTTCTAGTCAGTTTTCTATGATAACTTTTCATTTTAAATTTTGTGTTTGCCTTTAAAGTGTATTTTTTCAAATTAATTTTTAAATTATTTATAGGGTAACAATGATTAAATAATAACTTTGAAAATCAGACTGTGTCCTGGGTGGATAATATAAAAATCTCTTGGAATACTTACTTAACGTGTACTCAAAAATCAGTAATATATATTCATATATATATTTTATATATATATATGAATATATATACAATATTTATATATATATGAATATATATAAAAAATATTTATATATATATGAAATTCATATATATGAATATTTTATATATATTCTTCATTTTTTGGAGGGAACATCTGTTGGACTTATTTCTAGGGTGCGAATATGCTTATTATTCCACATAATTTCATATGTGTTCCCCAGTCATTGTTATATTTAGTTACAAAAAAATCCTGCTTTTTAATTCGCTATGAAGTCCTTCTCTTCTACTTGTTAAAACACTTATGAGGAAGCAGGCAGTTCTTCCATTGAAATGCAAAGTGACAGCACGGCCCATGCTCACAACTTGTCTTAAGTGTCACAGGACATTATTGGGTTGTAAAGAGCCCGGGCCCTACTGATGGCTCAGTCTGGCATCAGCCCCTCTGGATGGAAGTGATGCTCTGTTAGGATCTTTCTAGTGGAAAGCTCTCAGTGAGTTTATCTATCTAGTAGTAAGAACATCACTGATTGGTTTTAAGTAAGTGAAGAAGGCATGAGAGCTAGTGTCTGAGAAGCCCTGGTTGTTTCTGGTCAATGTCATGCTCCCAAGCGATGCTGAGAGCTGCCCGCCCTGCTTCTCTCCCCCTCTCAAGGCAGCCTCAGAATAGAGCCGGGACCAGGCTCAGTACTCACATACACAGCTGGGCTTGTTGCCAGACCACTGGTTGTTCTGCTGACACGTGATAACTCTCTCCCCCACCAGCTCGAAGGCTGCCTGGCATTCGAAGGTGAGCGAGTCTCCGTGGAGAAAACTGCTGCCTGTCCGCTTCCCGTAGGCAGGGATTCCTGGGTCCCCACATCCTCCCTTCTCAATTTCTGAAAATGGGAAAGACAAATGAACCATTAAAAAGGTACACAATTAACATTTTTTAACAATTTTGAAAATGAACAGTGGTTTATTTTTGCATTGTTTCTATAAACAGTTTCAAAAGGATACTCAATTCATCTAACATTTATTTACAAAAGCCAGAAAAATGTGTACTTTAAATTTAAGAGAAAGGTATTTAATTTATTGTCTTTTAAGGGATACACAAGGCTACACAGATGTGTTGACAATGCAAATGTTACAATTAATACATGTTTCTTCCTGGTCTACACCCTTCCTGCATGTTATCTATAATTGCTACCATTAAAATGTAAACACCAATTTTGTTTTAATTGATGTTTTTAATGTAAGCCATATAAGTAAGATAGTTCATTTCCTACTGAATATTTAAGTCTATATATCCATTTGAATACTTTCCCTTCAATTGATGTTAAAACTCATTTATGAAACAAAACAAATATATTCACGGTCTTCAGATGAAAAGAAAATATGCGGAATCAAGCCTCTTTTCATTATAACATGATTGTAATGAAATGTGGATACAAATACACCAAAATTATACATACATTTCAACTTTGCTCTGTCGTGTTAACGACACAGAATGTATTAACTAAAATATGTTATTCATTTATTCATACAAAAAATATCCTTTGAGGGCCAACTGTGAGTCAGGCTCTGTTCTACGTAAGGAGGTTAGCGGACAAACAAGACTAAATTCCCGCAGGCATGGGGCTTACATTATATGGAGGGAAACAATAACAATTTTTGAGATGATGAAGGGTAGTTTGAAGCGAAATGAAGGAGGCTGAAGGGCTGGGTGGAGAAGGAAACAAGGCCACTGTGCTGAGGACCTGTAGGGAGAGGACCTGTAGCGAGGGAAGAGGTGGTTTGCAGAGGAAGGGAGGGACTGGTCCAGAGCAGCCCGTGCGGTTTTTGTGGGAAGCAGACGTTGCAGGGTTTTCGGGTGATACATGATGTGATACAAGTTCAGAAGCCCCTCCACAGGGCTGGGGAGCGGAGGCAGAAGAGCGAGTTTCCGCAGTTCGGGCCGGTTTCTCGGGGCACGGCTCACAGAGGCGTGTCTCGCTCATCCTTCCCGGATTCTTCACAGGTTTGCACCTCATCATTTGCCACGACCAAGAGCAAATTCAAACGTCGGTTTTATTAGCAACCTAAACGCTTTCTGATCAAGTTCTCATTTTTTGGAATGTCTGTGGAAGTGACTATGAGCTGAATTTCCGGGTGGTTTTCAGGTACGTGCCTGCCATGTGGGGAACCTATACGAGCCCAGAGATTGACCCAGAGATAGCTTATTCTCCTCAAAAGGAGAAACTTTACTTCTGAGTGTTCAGGAATTTCAAAGTGAATCAGCTTGTAACATAATGGTGCTGAACCTTCAACATGTAGGATATTACCACTTCTGTTTTCTTAGCAAACTAGCAAATGAAACACAAAACAAAACAAAACAAAACCAGGTACTGTGTACAGACACGTTCATCGCGCTCTCCTGATGGCTCAGGTATCAAATAAAGAAGACAACCCTAACAGTAACAGTTACACAGGAGCTCAAATGTTCCTGGATGCAGCACAGGCCCAAGAAAGCCTCAGAGAACACTCTTCCTTAAGGACAGGCCTTGGAGTTCAAGTTGAACTTGAGTTGAGCAGAACTGGGAATGTATCTACTTGAATTTAAGTAGATTTTTATCTACTTGGGATGCCTTGAACCAAATTTCTTTGACTGAAATAAACAAAGGCAATTCAGACCAATGGCTTATAACAGAAAAGACCTTGCATTTGGTGTGGCCTGTCAGTTGGGTAGAGGGGCAGGAGTCCAGGGTCCTGACCAAAGACACAGCTTTGAGGGCAGGAATAGGAACACCAGACTTGGTTTTGAGATTCCCAGGCTCTGCTGGGCCACCAGGTGCAATTCAGTCTTGAAAAGTTTCCATTTTCACTCCCTCAGTTTACTGTTTTCTACCTCACAGGGCGACTGTGAGAGCTAAACTGTATAATTCACATTAGTCCCTGGCATATAGGGCTCAAAATATTAGCCACTACTATGATTATTAGCAAACCTTAGACTTCTAGAAGTTTCTTTTTGCCTCTGTGATGCTAAAGTTCTTAACTTTTTATAGTGAAATACATTATGGAATTTTGGGAAATACTGTTTTCTACATTAACTGAGTCAGGGAACTCCTGACTTTGCAGAGTGCTCTAAAATAAATTGGTTGTAGACACACAGGGTGGATGTAGACGAGGGTCTTTCTGCTTCCCATGCTGAGGGTCTAGAGCATCCAGTGGTCCTTCATCTCCACTAAAGATGCTGGTCTTCCCTGATGCAGATGCAAGGCCAGGGCTGGCTGAGCAGAACCTGTTGTCTGGCACGTCTATTATTAGGAGTTCGGCATGGACTAGTGAGACATGTGTCAGTTATCAGTAGGTCCGCACGTGCGAGCCGGACCTACTCAGCACCCACAGAATACGAACGTGTCCCACAATTAGGCCAGTGAAGCTTCATTCAGGCAGCTTTTTTGGACATTCTGCATTCGTGACCCCTACACACTAGCCCTAAGTAATTGTGACAAAATCCACACAGATTCAGATATTTCCCTTGGAGGTCACATTGCCTACACTTGAGAATCTGCATCGACCTCACGTGTTTTCTGAACAAGCAGAACAAGTAAAGTAAGAGTAAGACTGGGTTGACGTTGATACAGTAACTGCATCAAACCTCCTTCTATACGCAAAAAAATGCAAGATGTCAAAGATGACCTTGACGTGCTTTCCCGGAAACAAACACCATCGTTTGTTATCAGTGAAAAGATTGAAGCCCCTAGAGGGAAAAAAAAGCTGGTCAAATATCTCTTCTAAATTATCACTAGAAATGGGATTTGATAATGAGGAGCCTAAAGAAAATATTAGGTTGTAATTATTTCCTCACTCCTTCTCTGATGCTGCTTTTTTAGCAGTTGGGGATATTTGTACAAAAGTCTACTGAGGACTCAATGGAGTTCCTATTGGTGTGTTCTTCTTTGACAATGACCTTTAAAAGTACAAATTAATGTTATTTCATTTTCACTTTTTCATGTTGATTTTTTCTAAATTTTATGAAGTATTTATTTTTGAGTGTTATTTTTATAATTGACTTAAACATTTACGTTACATTGACATTATATATTTAACATTTATCTCTAATACATTTGATTTTTATTTGATAGTTTATACTATGCCTATAAATGTTTATATAATAAATGAGTAATTGGATTCACTACTTTGTAATGTATCTGAGCTCTTTCTTTTTTCCTGGCATATCAGTATTCATTGACATGTAAACCAAAATACTGAGATTGACAATTGAGTCTGCTATGGCAGAGAACTTATCAGCCGCATTTCTGAGAAAGGACATTAAAATTATTAAGGTGAGCCATATCCACTTGCCAATTATTTGACAATTTTTGATCTACAAAAGTCATTTAATTAAATCCAACCCTTAATCCAAAATGCCATAGCTGCTCTCTGATATTTACCTCATGGTACAGTATACAGCTTCCCTGTAAGGCTGCCCGCTAATTGAGAACCATTATTGGTCCTCTTTTTGTACCATCTTTGCACCTGCCATGACCCGAACACAGTAGAATTGGTGCAGATGAATGAACGCTGGTTTGAGTAATAACCAAGTTCCTCTGGACTCCTCTGCACAGCTAAATATCCTGGCTTGGTGTCCCTTATCCGACTCTGTCCACGTGACTTTTCCATGCATTGGGGACTCCCTGTTTCTGACTCTCACTTCTTCAACTTCTCCTCCACACTCCAGGGAATTGCCCTGCCTTCTCCAAACCCGCCTGGCAGGTGCCTGTGCATCGTAGAGACCATTCAGGTCAATCAGGGTACATTTTCCACACACTTGACACCTCTTCGACCTCAGGGTCTCCCAACCCATCCAGGGCTCTCTCATTCCAGCGGCAGAGGCATCCTGGGTGTTCCAGGACACTTCATGCTTCCACGCTGGTCCTCCCGTCAAAGATACTACCCTCTCCCTTTTTATAATATCCCTCTTGGTTAAAGTCCCTTCAAATCCCCATAATCCAGATTACTTCTGCTCCCTACTCTAGGATTTACAGGTAGCTCTCCTGTAGAGGTTTAAGAACTAGTCACATCTGGACTGACTGAGATGTGGACCTGTCTTTCTATCCCATTACGCTGTTAATTTTTCCAGAATGATAAGCCTTCTCTCTCTCTGGACTTCCTAGTACTTAAATAGTGCCCGAACAAAGTGGACACTTGGCACTGTGTTGTTATTTAAAAGGAACTTCTGAAATGTCTGCCCAGGATTGGGTAGTTTTGAGCTGTAACATAGCATGCGTATGTTTTTATTTTTTTTCCTCTATGAAGAGTTACTCACTGTTGCCCAATTGCTTAGTCTGTGACAGATGCTTTTGAGCACCATTCACTGTTCTAGCTGTAGGTCTAACAAACAAGTGAGCAGACCAAGCAGCTGGTCTTGTGGAGCGTGTGGCTTAGGGCAGTCAGCAGAAAATACACAAGTAGTCTCAAGTATGCCAGACAGGGACAAATGCACTGGAGAAAGAGAAAGCAGTTAGGAGGAAGTAGAGAGTAGTGAGAGGGTCTTTTCAGGTGGGACAGTCAGAGAAGGTCTCTGAAAAGTGAACCTGTGAGCAGAGACTTGAAGTGGGGGACAGTCAGATGGGTAAGGCAGAAGATGGTCCCACAGGCAGTGAGCAGGAGGTATCCCTCAGGGCTGAGTGAGGGATGCTCCTGGCAGGCAGGAGGAAGAGCAAGAAGGCCACGAGTGATCATGTTCTGGTGATAAAGGGAGAGATGAGGAGGACACGAAAACACAGGACTGATTGAGGACCAGGCTATGCACAGTCTCTAGACTTTTATGCGGATTTTATTCTTCCATTGTGCTTTATTACAATCATGCTGTAAGAGCTACAGAAACCAGATAATCTATCAAACTGTTTCCTAAATTATTGTGAAACATCGTCCCATAATAAAGATTGGAGAGAAGACACCTAAATTCCACCATAAGACAAGACTTACCTTAGGGTTATCAGCTGTATTGATTTTAGCTTCTTTGCTGCCAGGAACACCAACCCTAAGTTATTATGAAGATTTACCTTCTATTGACCCATTTATATATGCTTGGTCGGTAGCATGGACTACAGGAAGGGGTATCAGACTGAGAATATAGGTTCAATTCACAGATCTTTCACGTAATAACCAAGGGAACTTTATTATTCCCTTTGATTTTTTAAAAAATTGTGGAACATGCCTTATATGCGAGGGTACTAGGACCAGGAATGATTTATTATCTTCAGGAAGTCTACAGTCTAGTAATTTGAAGGGACTGTGATGGCTGACCATCACAGGGCACTTGGTGAGACATCTGTCTCATCGAAGATACTCGGAAGCGAATATTAAACATCAAATGTTCTTAAAATAAAAATAAACAGTCGAAGGGAAAATAGACTCTGAACTCTGACATACTCGCTGTCCAGCCCACAGCTCTTACCCTGCAGGTCATGTAGAAATGGTTTGCACTGGCGCTGTAGGAGTTATGGTCACACGGCAGCCAGACTGGCTCCAGAGCAGCTCAGCCAAGGGCAGCATTTGGCAGGGAAGCCCAACTCAGGCACAAGCCAGGCAACTGGCCAGAGGTCAGGGGCTGCCATCGCCCACCCCGCACCCCGCCCCCGCTCCTTAATGAGGTGGTCTTCTCCGGACTCCTCTATTTTTCCATTTTAATTTCCATCCTCTTAACGAAGACCCAGCATTCCTGGCCCCCTGATTTCAGGAGGAAACAAGTCAAAAAGGAAAGGAAGAAGCCCTTCAACTTTAGAAATTCAATTGAAGTTGGTCCTTCAAGCATTAGCATAACAGAATGCAAGACCTGAGAATGTCTGAGATGCCTCTGTATTATTTTTGTCTTTCCTGTTGATCAGAAGCTTGGAGATTGAGAGATGAACTACTGCGTTTGTAGAGAATGAGGCATGCCTGATTCAAGCAAAGTTAAACAGACCCCTCTTTTGCCTGGGCCTCTGTCTTCTGTCTCCACCAGTGGTTCCCAAACTTGCCTACACATCAGAGTCACCCCGGGAGCCCCACCCCTACCAATCACAAATTCCAGTATTTCCCGATGGGCCATTTAGCTACACTGATTGGGAGAGAAGGAAAGAAACAGATGTCAAACAGGACAGTATGTAACTCAGGACTTGAGGCATTCCCTGGTTCGGGGGGGAAGGGATGAGAAGCTGTAGCTTTCATGATGAGGAACCTTGAACCCACTTAGGTGCAGAGCCTGGAAGGGGCTACTTTCTAGTGGACCACAAGGGTTTGAACAAAAGAACATCCAGAATTTAACCCCCTCTTCTCCCAACAAACACACATTTTCCTAGGCTGTGTCAGCACTGGAATGCAGATATAGAGATGACATCCCCCCCCAAAAAATTACTGATTTAGACCATTCATAACCTCTGGTAATAAATATTCCATAAGTAAGTATGTAACCATGTGTGCTATCAAAGGGAAAATTGGAGTAGTTTCCCAATAATGGTCCCTAATTTGGACTAAAACAAAGATTTGTGTATAAAGAGAGACCCCAAAGTGGATTTATTGTATATGCCTATTTTAAAATAATCACACAGAAACGGTTCAATGTGTGCAATAAATCCACCAATAAATTAAACTACTGCAAAAACAGCTAAGTAATCTCACAAGCTAAACTGTCCTCTTTTTCACAGGGCACAGTAAGAGTGTCATTAAATAGTATGAATTGTGTTTCATACGGTATCAGGATTGCATTTGGCTGCTAGTAACCAAAAAGTTCAAGGAACTTTGGCTTAAGTTAATGAGCATTTTATTTTCCTCATATAACAAGAATAATGGATGTAGGGAGTACAAAACAGACCAATGGGTCAGGTTAATAAGAACCCAGGCTCTTCATTTTTATTTTCCATCACCCTGAATGTGCTGGCTGACATCTTGAGGGTTGTGGTCTCATGGCTCAAAGTGGCTGCTGGATCTCAAGGTAGGAAGAAAGCAGAGAGTCAAAGTCCCCCACAAGGGCAGCCAGTGGGGTTCTTTCTTTAAAAAAAAAAAAAAAAAAACACTTTTCCAGAGGCCCTATCTAGTGACTTCTGCTACATCTCTTTGTGTCTTGCTGCTCATCTGACCATTTCTACCTCTGAAGGATCCTGGAAATGTAATATTAGCACTTCTTAGACTCTCTCATGGAGGAAGACAAAGGAAAATAGTGTTTTCTAAAGTGGCATCTGCATAGCCCATCCACAATATCTGCCGCAAAATTAGAAACTGAATTTAACTCCTGCCAAAAATACCATGTCAATGGAAACGAAAACTCCTCTCAAACATAAAATCCTTTTTAATACGTTTGGCAATGTTAGCTGGTACGTTTAAATATCTTGTTATTTTGTGTTCAGGAAAAAAGTACAAATACGTTTCTGTAAATTCTTTTGGGAATAAGTTGGGAGTTAAATAGTTGAAGGTAAATAAAAGGAAATGTTATTTTAGAAAAAATGTATTACCAGAACAATTGTCACAGACGTAGAAAAATAACAGATTAGGTAAAAAATAAGAAAATGCCTGAGAGTATCATGAATCAAAGCCATTTTGTGATTCTTCATTCTTTCTTAATTCTGCCGTAAAGATCAGGTAGGTGTGAGATATCTTTTGCTGGACTAGATGACAATTTACGAGGACTCTTCAACTTGCTGACTTCCGATTGATTTGTACTGTCACGGCTGGAAACCACATTTGGATGGCCAGTCATAAAGAAGAGAAAGAGGTGCATAATCAAGCAAAAAAGAAGTGAATTTTAATTTTAGAAACTAGGGAGCCTGTTAATAAATTATCTGCTCCGTTAGCTTTTTTTTTTTTTCCTAAGGAGGCATTAACTGTACCAAAATGAAGCTATCATTTTTGATAGCATTTCACACGCTTTTAGTTAGCAGCCCTAGAACATCAACTCACTGTTTCCTCCAAGTGTTTTACAGCCAGTTTTTCTCACAGATAGGAAGTCACACTGCTTAGAGATGACCATCCTATATTTGCTTTACTGAGACAGATATTGTATGTTTACTTTCTCTACTAAGTGTTACTAAATAACATTTACTATATAAAACTAAAGATAAACATTCTGGATTTACTGTATCTGCTAAGACAGATGTCTTGTGCCTACTTTACAGAGATTATTTTTGGACTGAAATGGGCATTTAGCTATGCATAATTTAAACATTTTTCTAGGCTAATTTTGTCAACTTTGCTCTACAATTAGGCACAACATTTGGGCACTTGATTATCCAATTATCTGTGCATTAGAGCGAGCCCAAAATTGCTTCTGGAAAAGCATCTTGGCTTTGCCCACAGTACTTCATTAGGTCACCTCTAAAGAGTTGGCATCACATCTACTCAGTCATGTGCTCTTGTTAAGCATTTCGTCTTACACGATAATGTCATTTTATCCAAGCATATGGCTCTGTCCTAATTTGGCAACACAGGATATCTGCATAGCAAGTACTTATCTGGGAATACAATATTGAATTAACTGCTAATCAATTATTATTCAGAGATGCTATGGACAGAATTTTGTCTCCTCATAACTCATACCCTGAAACTCTTAAGCCCCAACACGGCTACATTTGGAGGTAGGGTCTTTAGGGAGGTAACTAAGGTTAAATGAGGTCGTAATGACTGGGCTCTAATCCAGTAGGACTGATGTTCCTTTAAGAAGAGGCACCAGGGATTTGCACACAGCCAGAAGACAGTCACACACAAGCCAAGAAGAGAGGTCTCAGGAGAAATCAAACTGGCAGCATTTGGATCTTGGACATCCGGTCTCCAGAAATGTGAGCAAACAAATTGTTGTTGCTTCAGCCACCCAGTCTGTGGTACTTTGTTCTGCCAGCTCCAGCAAACTAATTCAATTTAAATGAAAGACACACTACTTATGGAAAACTGCATGAAGCTATGCCCATGCAGTCAGTTTACTCTTCTAGAATAGGTTAAGTCTTTCATTAGGTCAAGACGGGGCCACTTTTACATTCCCTTGACATACTTTTTCTTACTGACTTAAACTTCAGAATCATGCCACTGGCATATATCGAGAGCTGTTGAAAGAGTCTATTGCTCTTTATTCCTGTTGATAAATACTTCTTTTAAATACTACTGAGAATATTGTTTACATTTTACTGAAATATTATTTCTATGAAGCCCAAAGGGAAACATTATTCTCTGATGTTAGCAGTATATAATTATTGGGAAACTGGTTTATTTTTATTCTATCAACTTTATGATTATGTGAAGAAAAGAAGACACTGATGAGGAAAGATGGTAGGGATAACGGTGGGAACTGAGTATCTAGAGCATCAAAGTTCATGGTGATGACGAGGTCTTCTACCGGACCACGGCAGTGACTGACCAAGATGCTAGCTACCTGGAGGCTGTAGTATCTCTGCTCCTTTCTGCTCTGTGAAGGGCTCATGCGTGGTCTTCAACTTTCTCATCTTTTAAGTGGGAAGCTTTTCCTGGATGAGTAATTTGCTAAAAGGAAGTGTGGGAAGAGGTGCTGGTGCTTAAAGTTGGGTAAAAGGAACCTGCGTTTGGTCTGTTGTTTGTCACACTTTCACCACTATCCAGCCTAGAGGGTCACGGGCCACGAATCATGAGAAAGTGAGGATGGTTCACAGTTCTGTTGCTCAAATGGTCACCTCCATGTTGAGAAGCAGAGGTGCGTCTGTTTTCCTGCGAAGCATCGTGAAGCCTGGGGGTTTGTCACAGCTACGAAGGGGCTACTTTTCTCCCAATTTCTCCTCTAGGCTCTCACACTAAAAGTATGTAGTTGATGAGGATGACATACGTGTATGTTTCCCTGCTCAGAATTCCTGGTTCTCTACCCTGTGATGCCACTTAGAGAAGGTCCTGCAGCCTGCCCATATATCCTGACCCCTCAGCTCTAATCAGCTGTTATCGGTTTGCTCTCGTATCTGCAGATTCAACCAACCACAGCTGAAAAATATTCAGTAAAAAAAATTCCAGAAAGTTCCAAAAAGAAAAACTTGAATTTGCTGCACACCAGCAACTATTACATAGCATTATAAGTAATCTAGAGACAACTAAAATATGCAGAAGGATGTGCGGATGTGCATTTTATGTAAATACTATGCCACTTCATATAAGGGACTTGAGCATCCTCCGATTTTGGCATCCTCAAGGTGAGGGAGTCCTGGAACCAATCCCCTGAGGATACTGAGGGTCAACTGTGCAAACTCCTTCGGAGAGAAACACAGAGCCCCACACCTTCCTGCTGGTCTCCCTGACTTGGTCCTCCTCTTCACTGAGTGTTTCCATCCTCAGCTTACACTGCTCTTTCAGGTTATAGATGGTTCCATCAAAGATGGAATAACTCCCTCTTTTCCTTCACATTTCTCATTTTCCTTGTTACTTAGTTCGGTTCAGAGACGAATTGTGAGCAGAGAAATGTTATTCCTCTACCTTTAGTCAGAAGCCTGCTCTATTCTTTTCATAGATTTGGAAGAATTCACTTTGGCATGATTTTATATTGAGAGGTTTAGGTGAAGGCCACATTATTATAATTTTCTCATTGTTTTTATCAAGGGTATACTGTGCTCAAAACATTTATAATAAGCATTCCAGAAGTTCAGTTTATTTCTCAGAACTATCTCTAATGCCATTTCTTTCCACATTTCCCCATATTACTTTATATTTCTCAAAGATGCTGATGAATATTTAAAAGTATCTGCAAGATTTCTTCTCCTGTTTTGAATTAAAGGGAATTCTACAACTACTTTTAAATACACTATTTTTACTGACGAAGATTCTCATTTCAGTTTTGGCACCAACAGGCTCTAAAACCCAAACCACTTTATTTCACCTTATTAATAAACAAAATGGGATGGGACTAGATAATTGCTGGCATCCCTTCCAGTTTTGTATTTTTATGACATCCTGAAATCTTAGGTGTAGAACCTACCAACAAAACTACGAACCATCAATCTTCATTTTCCCATGATTCATAATTTTTACTAAAAATACTGTTTTAGGACTATCCCAAAGAACTGACACAGTCCATTTATGATGGATACTGTCACCCAGCCTCCTAAACCCCAAGATACACCACACACAAACGTGTTTATAGTTCTGGCTGAATTCCCGAATATTCTGCACTACCCCAGGGCTTTGCTGTTCACTGCCCACAATCTTCCATCACCACTGCTGTCATTTGAATTATTTCTCTGCTCCCCATTCTGCCTCCTCATCCCACTTTTGATGCTGCAGCCAAAATAATCTTTCTAAACCCCAGATCTCATTATGGCCCTACCTTGCTTGAAATGCCTCTGGTGATCCCCTTCCTTCTCAATCCAAATGCTTTCACCTGATTTAGAAAGCTGGACATCACTAACTCCCCTGGGTCATCTTTCACTGCCCCGTCCTTGCGATCACAATCCAGGCTGCTGCAACTTCCTTTAGTACCTGACAGTATCTCCTCCTTTCAGCCTTCATGCCTGCTGTAAACATTTTGTCTACTCTTGTCTTTCATCTGAACCATTCAATCCACTGTCCACATTCTAACTTCAACTGCACTTGCTCTGGGATAGCCTAGATCCCATGCTCTGCCTTCACCAGTCTCTTCTCTGTTGTAAGACTTGTCACTGTGCATTTTATTTATCTTTCATGCTTTACTGTAAGCTCTTGGAGGGTTTATTTTATTGACTTCTAAATTTGCTCTGCCTAGTTAAGTGACCTACACACAGCAGATGCCCTTCAAGATTAGTTTTAATGAATGCCACAGAGTTTTGTATTTATATATGCATTTAAAATCTATGTTTGCTACCCATCACACTTATGATGCACTGACTCATTCTTGAAATGTTTATCCAACTCCTAATTCACCTAGGATCCAAGGTGGGGTAGATGGATTTAGGAAAAAGGTGTATCTTTTATCATCTGAAAAGGAAAAAAAATTCTATTAAAAATAATAATGGTGTATTTTATGAACAAGTAAAAACTGTGTTTATAAAAAATGTTTTAATTACTCTGGAGAATTTAATGAAGCCAAATCACTTCTTAGCTCTTGTTGTAGGCTGAGATCTAGAGAAACTGAAAAATATACAAGTAATCGATGGAAAATGAAAATACATTTTCTTTACTGATAAAATACGTCTATTTTCTTTGAAAATGTTTTCATGATAATGAGTTAGATAAAATAATATTTTGCCAAATAAGAATTTGGGTTGGATATAACATTTAATTCTCAGCCCTAAAAATGATTGGCCACTAACATCAAGGACTTATTATACTTGTAAACTCTTTTTTAATATAAATGTTCTTTAGCTGTACTTCAGGAAATCAGTATTTTTTTTAAATAACAGAGGGTAAACTACTACCAGAGAAACAGAGAAAGCAACTCTTAAATTATAAATCAGTTAGTGTAGTAATGGTGGATTTCCAAACATCCATTTCCATTTAGAGAAGTATCTGTTGTCCACTTGAATTTCAAAAAGTCTGAAAAGAAGGTAGGATGAGACAAAATATAATTATCCTATCAGAAACATCAGCATGTTTGTTTGGTAAGCTTTGTATAACCAACCGTGGGTTGTCGCAATTGATATGCTGGAAACTGCCCGGGGAGACTGCCCGTTTCCACTGTCAGCAGCAAGCTTGGGCAAGGCTCTGTGTGGGACAGCTGGAAATGCAGGACAGGCATCGCTGACCATCCTTTGGTCTCTGGGATCTGTGTCCACACACAGATGAGAGACTCACCAACAGCTTTAGCAGGCTCTTTCTCTTCCATCCCAAAGGTATTCAGGGAAGTTCTTTACAAAAATGTACTCAGGAGGGAGAGGCAAGATGGCGGAAGAGTAAGACGCGGAGATCACCTTCCTTCCCACAGATACAGTAGAAATACATATACACGTGGAACTGCTCCTACAGAACACCCACTGAACGCTGGCAGAAGACGTCAGACCTCCCAAAAGGCAAGAAAATCCCCACGTACTTGGGTAGGGCAAAACAAAAAAGAAATAACAGAGACAAAAGAATAGGGACGGGACCTGCACCAGTGGGAGGGAGCTGTGAAGGAGGAAAGGTTTCCACACACTAGGAAGCCCCTTCGCGGGCAGAGACTGCGTGTGGCAGAGGGGGGAAGCTTCGGAGCCACGGAGGATAGCGCAGCCACAGGGGTGCGGAGGGCAAAGCGGAGAGATTCCCACACAGAGGATCGGCGCCGAGCAGCACTCACCAGCCCGAGAGGCTTGTCTGCTCAGCCGCCGGGGCGGGCGGGGGCTGGGAGCTGGGGCTCGGGCTTCGGTGCTAGCCGGGAGGGAGTCCGGGAAAAAGACTGCAGCTGCCGAAGAGGCAAGAGACTTTTTCTTGCCTCTTTGTTTCGCGGCGCGCAAGGAGAGGGGATTCAGAGCGCCGCCTAAACGAGCTCCAGAGACGGGCGCGAGCCGCGGCTATCAGCGCGGATCCCACAGCAACAGGGGCGCAGAGGGAAAAACGGAGAGATTCCCGCACAGAGGCTCGGCGCCGAGCAGCACTCACCAGCCCGAGAGGCTTGTCTGCTCACCCGCCGGGGCGGGCGGGGGCTGGGAGCTGAGGCTCGGGCTTCGGTCGGATCCCAGGGAGAGGACTGGGGTTGGCGGCGTGAACACAGCCTGAAGGGGCTGGCGCACCACAACTAGCCGGGAGGGTGCACGAGAAAAAGTCTGCAGCTGCCGAAGAGGCAAGAGACTTTTTCTTGCCTCTTTGTTTCGCAGCGCGCAAGAAGGGATTCAGAGAGCCGCTTAAACGAACTCCAGAGACGGGCGCGAGCCGCGGCTATCAGCGCGGACCCCAGAGACGGGCATGAGACGCTAAGGCTGCTGCTGCCACCACCAAACAGCCTGTGGGCGAGCACAGGTCACTCTCCACACGGCCCCTCCCGGGAGCCTGTGCAGCCCGCCACGGCCAGGCTCCCGTGATCCGGGGACAACTTCCCCGGGAGAACGCAGGGCGCATCTCAGGCTGCTGCAACGTCACGCTGGCCTCTGCTGCCGCAGGCTCGCCCCGCCTCCTCCGTACCGCTCCCTCCCCCCGGCCTGACTGAGCCAGAGCCCCCCGAATCAGCTGCTCCTTTAACCCCGTTCTGCCTGGGCGGGGAACAGACACCCTCAGGCGACCTACATGCAGAGGCGGGTCCAAATCCAAAGCTGAACCCCGGGAGCTGTACGAACAAAGAAGAGAAAGGGAAATCTCTCCCAGCAGCCTCAGAAGCAGCGGATTAAAGCTCCACAAACAACTTGATGTGCCTGCATCTGTTGAATACCTGAATAGACAACGAATCATCCCAAATTTAGGAGGTGGACTTTGGGAGCAGGATATATTAATTTTTCCCCTTTTACTTTTTTTGTGAGTGTATATTTGTACGCTTCTGGGTGAGATTTTGTCTGTATAGCTTTGCTCTCACCGTTAGTCCTAGGGTTAGGTCCGTCCGGTTTTTTTGTTTTTTTTTTTTTTTACTTAAAAAAATTTTTTTTCCCTAATAAATGTTTTCTTAATAATTTATTCTTTATTTTCTATTTTTAAAAAATTTAAAAAAAATTTTTTAAGTAAGTTTTTTCATATTTTTTATTTTAAAAAATTTAAAAAATTTTTTTCTTAATAAATTTTTAAATAATTTTTTATTATAAAAAATTAATAAATCTATTTTGAAAAATTAAAAAAAATTTTTCTTAATAAATTTATTCTTAATAATTTTTCTCTTATTTTTTATTATAATAGCTTTATTTTATGTTATTTTATTTTATTTTATTTTATCCTCTTTCTTTCTTTCTA
Source organism: Eubalaena glacialis (assembly GCF_028564815.1). NCBI lineage: Eukaryota > Metazoa > Chordata > Mammalia > Artiodactyla > Balaenidae > Eubalaena > Eubalaena glacialis. Next base: position 9,719,992 of record NC_083735.1, on the reverse strand, counting down.
TTTTTTCTCCTTTTTATTAGGAGCCGTGTGGATGAAAGGCTCTTGGTGCTCCAGCCAGGCATCAGGGCTGTGCCTCTGAGGTGGGAGAGCCAACTTCAGGACAGTGGTCCACAAGAGACCTCCCAGCTCCACGTAATACCAAACAGCGAAAATCTCTCAGAGATCTCCATCTCAACATCAAGACCCAGCTTCACTCAACGACCAGCAAGCTACAGTACTGGACACCCTATGCCAAACAACTAGCAAGACAGGAACACAGCCCCATCCATTAGCAGAGAGGCTGCCTAAAATCATAATAAGGCCACAGACACCCCAAAACACACCACCAGACGTGGACGTGCCCACTAGAAAGACAAGAGCCAGCCTCATCCACCAGAACACAGGCACTACTCCCCTCCACCAGGAAGCCTACACAACCCACTGAACCAACCTTAGCCACTGGGGACAGATACCAAAAACAACGGGAACTACGAACCTGCAGCCTGTGAAAAGGAGACCCCAAACACAGTAAGATAAGCAAAATGAGAAGACAGAAAAACACACAGCAGATGAAGGAGCAGGGGCAAAACACACCAGACCCAACAAATGAAGAGGAAATAGGCAGTCTACCTGAAAAAGAATTCAGAATAATGCTAGTAAAGATGATCCAAAATCTTGGAAATAGAATAGACAAAATGCAAGAAACATTTAACAAGGACGTAGAAGAACTAAAGAGGAACCAAGCAACGATGAAAAACACAATAAATGAAATTAAAAATAGTCTAGACGGGATTAATAGCAGAATAACTGAGGCAGAAGAATGGATAAGTGACCTGGAATATAAAAGAGTGGAAATAACTACTGCAGAGCAGAATAAAGAAAAAAGAATGAAAAGAACTGAGGACAGCCTCAGAGACCCCTGGGACAACATTAAACGCACCAACATTCGAATTATAGGGGTCCCAGAAGAAGAAGAGAAAAAGAAAGGGACTGAGAAAATATTTGAAGAGATTATAGTTGAAAACTTCCCTAATATGGGAAAGGAAATAGTTAATCAAGTCCTGGAAGCACAGAGAGTCCCATACAGGATAAATCCAAGGAAAAACACGCCAAGACACATATTAATCAAACTATCAACCATAATTCAAAAAGAGTCATGTACCAAAATGTTCATTGCAGCTCTATTTACAATAGCCAGGACATGGAAGCAACCTAAGTGTCCATCATCGGATGAATGGATAAAGAAGATGTGGCACATATATACAATGGAATATTACTCAGCCATAAAAAGAAATGAAATGGAGTTATTTGTAGTGAGGTGGATGGAGTTAGAGTCTGTCATACAGAGTGAAGTAAGTCAGAAAGAGAAAAACAAATACAGTATGCTAACACATATATATGGAATCTAAGGGAAAAAAAAAAAAGGTCATGAAGAACCTAGTGGCAAGACAGGAATAAAGACACAGACCTACTAGAGAATGGACTTGAGGATATGGGGAGGGGGAGGGGTGAGATGTGACAGGGTGAGAGAGTGTCATGGACATATACACACTACCAAATGTAAAATAGATAGCTAGTGGGAAGCAGCCGCATAGCACAGGGAGATCAGCTCGGTGCTTTGTGACCACCTAGAGGGGTGGGATAGGGAGGGTGGGAGGGAGGGAGACGCAAGAGGGAAGAGATATGGGAACATATGTATATGTATAACTGATCCACTTTGTTATAAAGCAGAAACTAACACACCATTGTAAAGCAATTATACTTCAATAAAGATGTTTAAAAAAATAAAATAAAATAAAATAAACTAGTTTATAAGCAGAGGCTGTATCTGCTTTGTTTTTCCTTACTTTTCCTCATTATTTTTTTTAATGCTGAGCACAGTGGCTGGCACATAGTAACTATTTAATTAGTATTTATCATGGGGATACTGTTTATGCAGCTTCTTTCATCTTTGTACCAGTTCACAAAATTTTTGCAAATACATGAGATAGAGTCTATCATTTAACTCATTTTACAGATAAAAGAACTGAAACTTGAAGAAAATTAAGTAATATTGCAAACATTGAACAGTCTCAATCATAAAGGGTGAAGATAAGGTTTAAATTCAGTATTTTCTGACTGCATTATTGGAACTTTTAACCCTCTCTTCTTGTTTTAGTTCCTCCTGCTGGCGAGGGGTCCTGGGAATTAGTTTCCAGGCTTTTGGACCTGATGATACAGGAGAGAGATGATAAAAGTGTGGGAATGGTGTTGAGATGCCAATGGAGCTGCCTCTCTGGCCCTCCCCACAGGACAGAGGAGCTCTAGATATCTCTAATCTCACAGTTTGTTGTAACAGCTAAAAATCAGTGCCCCTCAGTTTCCACATCTATTTACAGATGTAACATCTGGGCTGCTGCCGACCCTGCGGGACCCTGATGACCATTCTTCGCCCTACAGAAATGCAGTAACCTTGGATACTCAGAATTTCCCCATCCCATGTTCCACTAGTCAGTTTCTGAAATGCACCACTTTTATATTCCAGTCTGTGTGTCTATTATTTTTATCAGAAAATCACATCTGTCTTTATCTGCAAGTCAGGCTAGTACTCTGAGTTTTAAAGAACTTATTTAACCTGTACTCATCTTGCCTCCTCTCTCCCCACCCCAATTCCATGCCGTTTTTCATTAGGGCATGGCCCCCTCCCCAGTATGAGGGTTAAACTGCATTTACATGAACTTTCTCCTATTTTTATTTGATTTACTTCATTCCCAGCACTAAACTACTGTCCAGACTTGCTTACTGGGGTTCTCCCTTTGTGTTTCAGGTAGAATGATACCCAGAGGCCTGCTGGAATTAAGATAAAACACACTGCATCTCTCACTTTACCTTTCCTCTGTGCACAATGATAACACGTTCGATGACTTTTCTAGAGTTTCTTCCTGTTTATCTATAATATTGGAAAAATAATTTTTTGTAGTATATAACTGGCTTTTCTTACCAGTCTGGTGATGAGCAAACCTACAGAGAGAGAGAAAATATCCACTGTTGTTTTGGAGCTGTCTGTTACTATAATGTACATTGTTATGTAATCATTTTTCATATGTAAATAGATGCTTAATGCTATCAAAGACTAATGTGATTATATCAAAGCTCCTTAGGTGAATTCCTTTTTCTGTTTGAGTCTTGCCGTTGCCTATTCTGTGGTTAAGAAAGAGTTTCAGAGCCCAACCGGTAGTTATCAATCAACAGATCACCAGAAAACTAACTTATTAGATTGTTTGTATCTTTTTATTATAGATATTGTGGTAGTGAAGAGGCATAAGGAGAAATCTGAATATGACTGTACAAGAATGGAATTAATTTTAAGAAAAATTTTTAAATATAGTATTTGAGGTGGCGAATGTATGCAAATTGAATATAGATGGTTACAGGAACAACCAAGTCAAGAATTTATTCTTAAGGAATGTCAAGTAATGAAAATATATTTACAGCACTGGAATTCACTTTTGTAGAGAGTTATTGCCAGGTCCTTTGGCACAGATATACGAATGGAAATCTTTAGAAAGACTGTCAGTACTTCTTTATTATTGAAAGTTAGTATTATTGAAAGTATATAAAGTTTAATTATTGTAAGTTAGTAATCATTTTCAAAATGAAATTCTTAGTGTATTCTACACTGTTTATGTGAAATAAATTTATTTCTCAGCATAACGACTAAACACACACATACACACAGAGCATATCCAGTTAATCCAGTTAATCACTGAAGAATATACATTATCAATAAAGAACAGGTAGGTAGTTGTCAGCCTCTCCCAAAAGCATATGGCCTCTAAGATTCATTTTAAGATGTGGGAACAAATGGCTAAAAAATAAGTTTATTTAAAAATGCTACAACAGTAACCTTGTTTTTTTCTTAAACTGTAATCTAAAAAATACATTTTATCTGTAGTTTAGAAGGTTACAAGTCATTTTGATAAAATATGAAAGAACTTTAAAGAAACAATGAAACAAAGGAAGAAACTTAAGTTGATGACTTCTGATATAACAGTGCTGTTACTTTCCTATTTCCTCAAAATTCTTCTTCTTTGTTTCTCTGTCTTCCCTCCTTTTAGCTTTATTTTGGTTTCCTCCATAGGGCCTTCCATTGTACAACATTTTTCCTACAACCATTTCCTATGCGAATTGCTTCTGCTTTTCAAGTTGGGAATTAAGTAAACAATGTGTTTTCTTAATTTTCCCTTTGTTCCTAAATTGAAGATTTTCTTTTCTGTTGGTGGTGGTGGCATGTGGTGTGGGTGGTTTTCTTCTGGTTCATTTCTCAAGGTCTCTCTGTTACATAATTAGTACGTGTCCTGTGCATCCTCGGTGGGAACTCTTGTTGAGCAGCCTAATCACTGTCTTACAAAGCCAGGCATGGGCCCCGGGATCTCACACTGACGGGGCATCCTCTTGCTCTGCCAGTCTATCAACCGGCCATTTAGCATCAAAGTTGTTAAGGTCTTTTTCTTTCAGTAGGAATGACAGAACATCTGACACCCTGCTTTTCTTTTCTTCTGATCTGAAGCTAAATTCAAGTTTGTATTAGCTTTTAATTCTCCCACTTAAAAGAGATAAGAGAAAATTCTTCACTGTCCAATTCCCCGGAAATAAAAAAGATGGCTGCTGGTGGTGGCTCAGTCAGTAGTCACTCTTGGGCTGCGAATTCCTTCATGATCTGTTTCCTGGTTACATCAACTATTTAGATTCCCTGTGCACTAGGGCTCTTCACCACTTCACATGCTTCTCAGGCTAAACATCCCCTCCAGAGATCTAAATATTCCCAGGTAAAACACTCCCCCTGGAGAGCTAAATATTCCCAGGTAAAATATTCTCTCTGGAGATCTGAATATCCGCAGGTAAAACATTCCCTCTGGAGATCTGAATATCCCCAGGTAAAACATTCCCACTGGAGATCTGAATATCCCCAGGTAAAACATTCCCTCTGGAGATCTGAATATCCCCAGGTAAAACATTCCCACTGGAGATCTGAATATCCCCAGGTAAAACATTCCATCTGGAGATCTGAATATTCCCAGGTAAAACATTCCCACTGGAGAGCTGAATATCCCCAGGTAAAACATTCCCTCTGGAGAGCTGAATATCACCAGGTAAAACACTCCCTCTGGAGATGTAAATATTCCCAGATAAAATATTCTCTCTGGAGATCTGAATCTTCCCAGGTAATATATTCTCTCTGGAGATCTGAATATACCCAGGTCAAACCAGGGAAAACACGCCCAATGGAGATCTGAATATACCCAGGTCAAACCAGGGAAAACACGCCCAATGGAGATCTGAATATACCCAGGTCAAACCAGGGAAAACACGCCCAATGGAGATCTGAATATCTCCAGGTCAAACCAGGGAAAACACGCCCAATGGAGATCTGAATATCTCCAGGTCAAACCAGGGAAAACACTCCCAATGGAGATCTGAATATACCCAGGTCAAACCAGGGAAAACTCGCCCAATGGAGATCTGAATATACCCAGGTCAAACCAGGGAAAACACGCCCAGTGGAGATCTGAATATACCCAGGTCAAACCAGGGAAAACACGCCCAGTGGAGATCTGAATATACCCAGGTCAAACCAGGGAAAACACGCCCAGTGGAGATCTGAATATACCCAGGTCAAACCAGGGAAAACACGCCCAGTGGAGATCTGAATATACCCAGGTCAAACCAGGGAAAACACGCCCAGTGGAGATCTGAATATACCCAGGTCAAACCAGGGAAAACACGCCCAGTGGAGATCTGAATATACCCAGGTCAAACCAGGGAAAACACGCCCAATGGAGATCTGAATATCCCCAGGTCAAACCAGGGAAAACACTCCCAATGGAGATCTGAATATACCCAGGTCAAACCAGGGAAAACACGCCCAATGGAGATCTGAATATACCCAGGTCAAACCAGGGAAAACACGCCCAATGGAGATCTGAATATACCCAGGTCAAACCAGGGAAAACACGCCCAATGGAGATCTGAATATCTCCAGGTCAAACCAGGGAAAACACGCCCAATGGAGATCTGAATATCTCCAGGTCAAACCAGGGAAAACACTCCCAATGGAGATCTGAATATTCCCAGGTAAAACACTCCCACTGGAGGGGGACTGGGCAAGATGGCGGAAGAGTAAGACGCGGAGATCACCTTCCTTCCCACAGACACATTAGAAATACATCTACACGTGGAGCTGCTCCTACAGAACACCCACTGAACGCTGGCAGAAGACGTCAGACCTCCCAAAAGGCAAGAAACTCCCCACGTACTTGGGTAGGGCAAAAGAAAAAAGAAAAAACAGAGACAAAAGAATAGGGACGGGACCTGCACCAGTGGGAGGGAGCTGTGAAGGAGGAAAGGTTTCCACACACTAGGAAGCCCCTTCGCGGGCAGAGACTGCGGGCGGCGGAGGGGGAAGCTTCGGAGCCACGGAGGAGAGCGCAGCCACAGGGGTGCGGAGGGCAAAGCGGAGAGATTCCCGCACAGAGGCTTGGCACCAAGCAGCACTCACCAGCCCGAAAGGCTTGTCTGCTCACCCGCCGGGGCGGGCGGGGGCTGGGAGCTGAGGCTCGGGCTTCGGTCGGATCGCAGGGAGAGGACTGGGGTTGGCGGCGTGAACACAGCCTGAAGGGGCTAGCGCACCACAGCTAGCCGGGAGGGAGTCTGGGGAAAAGTCTGCAGCTGCCGAAGAGGCAAGAGACTTTTTCTTGCCTCTTTGTTTTGCGGTGCGCAAGGAGAGGGGATTCGGAGCGCCGCCTGGACGAGCTCCAGAGACGGGCGCGAGCCGCGGCTATCAGCGCGGACCCCAGAGACGGGCATGAGACGCTAAGGCTGCTACTGCCGCCACCAAGAAGCCTGTGTGCGAGCACAGGTCACTATCCACACCGCCCCTCCCGGGAGCCTGTGCAGCCCGCCACGGCCAGGCTCCCGTGATCCGGGGACAACTTCCCTGGGAGAACGCACGGTGGCCTCTGCTGCCGCAGGCTCGCCCCGCCTCCTCCGTACCGCTCCCTCCCCCCGGCCTGACTGAGCCAGAGCCCCCGAAGCAGCTGCTCCTTTAACCCCGTCCGGTGGGAGCGAAGAACAGACGCCCTCAGGCGACCTACACGCAGAGGCGGGTCCAAATCCAAAGCTGAACCCCGGGAGCTGTACGAACAAAGAAGAGAAAGGGAAATTTCTCCCAGCAGCCTCAGAAGCAGCGGATTAAAGCTCCACAAACAACTTGATGTGCCTGCATCTGTTGAATACCTGAATAGACAACGAATCATCCCAAATTCAGGAGGTGGACTTTGGGAGCAGGATATATTAATTTTTCCCCTTTTCCTTTTTTTGTGAGTGTATATGTGTATGCTTCTGGGTGAGATTTTGTCTGTATAGCTTTGCTTTCACCATTTGTCCTAGGGTTCGGTCCGTCCTTTTTTTTGTTGTTTTTTTATTTACTTAAAAAATCGTTTTTCTTAATAAATGTTTTCTTAATAATTTTCCCCTTATTTTCTATTTTTAAAAATTAAAAAAATTTTTTTCTTAAGTTTTTTCATATTTTTTATTTTAAAAAATTAAAAAATTTTTTTCTTAATAAAATTTTTTCTTAATTTTTTTATTTTTTATTATAAAAAATTAAATTTATTTTAAATAAATTCCCTCTGGAGATGTGAATATTCCCAGGTAAAACATTCCCTCTGGAGAGCTGAATTATTTCTCTTTAGGTAGCAGAACAGTGTGCTGTTCCTCTCATTTCCCATAAACTAGAAGAATCTGATAGTCACTCCTGGACCCCTAGGAGAATACTGGTGACAGGATCTGAGGTCTGAATAGCATGCTGATGTTTTCAGAGTCACCTTAGAAATATTTAAGAATGCCTTTGAGGTTTTTGGTGGTAAATTTTAAGACAAAATCATGATAGGAAATATTCCTCAGAGCCTTTCCAATTTATGTGCAATATACTTTCAGAATGTTACACCTATAGGGTATGATTAAACAGATTTTTTTAAAGGTTTCATTTCATTTCAGGTCGATATAATCCCTAATGTAAAATTCATCTAATTACTTGTAGAAGTTCATATACTTACTGGCAAAATTAAATATCAAGATGAGTTGATGACTGTTTTGTTTAATGTCTTCAAAGAGTTTAGGAAGAGATCTAGTTATTTCAATATTGCTTATTCCAAATAAGCCTATATCAAAGAAAATAGTATTCCCTGACAGTTGAATTGTGATTTCACCACACTGTGGTGTAGACATTTCAAAATTTTTCCTTCCTTGAATATGAAGTACAAATATGTCTTTCTAAGTGGTGAATATTTATAATTGGGATTATATCATTTCTCTAAGCCTAAAAAACTGAGGAAGACAATTTCTTTTCATTCACGTAAATTCTCCATGTAACTGTTTGATCTGGTCTCTGAACTTTTTACCTGTATCCCCTGCATCCCTAGCGAGTTGCCCTTGTCTTGCTGCCGAATAAAATAACTAACGTCTGCAGACAAATCTGCTCTCATACTCTATTCACTCCCTGGACACTGGTTCCTTAACTTTCTCACCTCCCCTGTATCAGCCAGGGTCCTGGGAGGAAGTCGCACGCTCAAAAGTATCAGTGAAGGGCAGTTTCACGGCGGGAATACTGGGTATACTTGTGATTGGGTTGAAGTGAACCACAAGGACCAGTGAGTCCAGTGTCCGCGGGCCAGCTTACCACCCCTGGGCGAGGGCTGTTCCCAGAGAGGAAAGGTCACCCGGGAGAAGCCCCTGCTTCGACCCCGTAGGAGGGGGAGCGGGGATTCAACACCCCTTCCGCACTCTGCCCCGTCTCTCCAGCTCCTTCAGTGGTGAAACCACACGAGGTCAGAGGGTGAAGGAGCCTGTTGATGGGCCTGGTCCTCGGAGCACAGACTCGGGGTCAGGGGAGAGGGACGGAAAGTGGGTCCGAGCGGCCAACAGGTGACTCCAGGTCCAGTTCCTCTCCCAACTCGGCCGCCTGCTCCCAGTTATCTGAAGACCTCGTGTGCACGAGAAGCCCATCAGCAGCAGATCCTTGACTTAAAGCGTCCCACCCTCAGACCACCCAGCTCTGTGGCATCCGTTCAGTCACTCCTCCTAAAGCAGCAGTCTGTCCATCTCACCTGCGTGGAGACGTCCAGTCAACATACCTGGTCAGCTCTACCTTCCAAGTATATACTCAGATCTGATGAGTCCTCACTGACCCAGTGGAAGCTCCTCTCTCCTCCTGCCCCACCCCTGCCTTCACACCGGCCTCCACCCCATCCAACAGTCTACACTCCACACACCACTCAGACTGTCCTTTAAGATGTGTGTCAGCTCAGGCCGCAGCCTGCACAGAACCTCCAGCTGTTCCTCAGGGCATTGCGACGGAGCACGACGCTCAGGTGTTCAACAGTCCTGATCTCGCTCCTGCCTGATTCAGCAGAACTCATCCTCCATGGCTCCCTCCCAGAGCTCACCCTGGTCTTCCGGCTGTTCAGCAGACCCACCTGCACCATCCTGCTCAGCAACGGTGCTCTGGCTGCTCCTGCCTGTTGGAGGAGCTCCCAGACAGCCCAGGGCTTGTCCTCATGTCACCCAGCTCTGCTCTCCATAGAGACAGGTCCTGTCACTCCACCCTGAAGCCCCGAAACACCCAGCCCTTTGCCCACTGCTGACACTTTCTTCATTGTCCTCAACACAACCTGGAAGAACAGCAAGTCTCAGATACCCTCGATTATAAGATGCATTCTTATTTCATGCAACACTGAAAAAGAAAATGAAAAAGTGGCATAAGGTCCTCTTATTAGTGACTGTAAGACATATCCCAAATCAGAGGTATTAAAACATGAATGTGAAAAAAATCCATGCCTTGGGAGCAATGAAGTATGTTATGTTATTATCATTAGAATGTGAAATAATTCATTATTATTAACAAGGCAGGAAGGAAACCTTGCCTCTATGCCAGACCCTAACACAAAGTGGAGCTTTGGGCAAAGTTGGGGAGGAGCACCCCTACCCTCCTGACTGATTAGAATGTAAAATCTCTGAGCACTTGTCCTTTTGTAACTTCTATATCCGTAGCCAAGACAGTGCCTGGCACAAAACAAATACTCAGTGAATATTAATAAAATTAACTATTTAAATTAGTCTAACATTTAGTGGTTTTAGCTATGTGGTTGTCTCATTTCCTTTTTTTACTTTTCTGTATCTTCTATATGTTTTATTATTGATAATAATAAAATTATAGAAGCTTTGATTTTATATTTTTCAAAGCAAAAAAACTGTGATGCTGTGTATAGTTCTATACACATGATGCCTTAGAAATGGTTTCAGAGTATAAGATTTTGTTTTCAATACACTGATGGTAAGCATTTTTAGGAATAAGTCTAAAAGGTGCTTCCTTTCCTTCTCAAAAGAAGGATTGCCAGTGGTTTTAGAATTTTTCCAGTATGCTCATATGTTATGATGAAGGGACGGTTATAAATGGAAACTCGGAGGTTATGCCTATTATTACTTTATTAGCCACTTTTTCTATTGCACCTCAAAAAAATAATGTGAAGCTAAAAATAAGAAGGAAAAATAATAACAGGAGAAGCAGACAGGAACACTAAAGGAGACAGCTTGAAAAACTGGCTTATTCCTCATTTAAAGTGTGGAGCTTAATTCTTATTATGCTGTCATGCATCAAAAAGCTTCAAAGACTGAAAGGCAAACTCCTTTGCTTTGCTTGATCCTCCTGGTAGGGAGAAAAAAAATCAAATGCTATTGTATGAATTTATCATCATATTGTTCAAGGGGAAAACTCATAAAAATCCTATCGGTTGCTCACTTGGTTTGACGTATCCTTGTCTAATACCATCATTTACTGAAGACAAGATAAGCATCCTGGATGACAGAGCCGGTCTTCACATGTCAGCCTCGTCGCATTATTGCTGGTCTCAACTCAGGAAATTTCATCTGTGAGGCAGAGTTTGCTTTCATAGAAAACATACTCTTTGGCAATTTATACAGTACTGACTTTTCCTAAGGCTGAATTAGATAGGCCTGTATGGCTTGTAAAGAGGGTTAACAAACATTTATTCCCATGGCACAATGGAATAATAATAACAGCCTAGCAGATTCTAAAGCCCTGCTCAAAAAAATCCCAGTAAAAGGCTGGATTGCAGCAACTGGTCCTCAATGAAAGTTATTTATCCTTCAGCATAGATTACGTTCTTACATAATTTACCAAGATTACATAGTTCTTACATAGATTATATTCAGAATATAATATATACTATTACATATGTTATTACAGTAATTAAATTTTATTGACAGCATTAATGTTTTCCCTTTATAGTAACAGTAAAAAGGAAAACAAAAAAAGAATATCTTCCAAAACTGCCACTTTCTGCCACCAGCTAACTGATACTTATTTCCAAAATAAAGTAAGGCTTATATACACATAAGAATTAAGTATCAGTAGAACTTACTAAATAGAAAGGTTAGAGAGGTGAAGATGGAAAATGTGTGAATATTTAGTTTTTCCACCTGTGATGTGGTAAACAATTACTTGTGGGATTCCATTATTTTTAAACTAAACTTTGTATTTTAGGTTTCATATCCAGCTGTAAGAAGTAATACAGAAAGATCCCATGTAAACTTTATCCAGTTTCCCCCATGGTAACCTCTTGCCAAACTATCCTTTGATATTGAAACAGGCAAGACGCGGAACATTTTCATCAACACAAGGATCCCCACCATTGACCTTTTATGGCTGCACTCACTTCTCCCCAGCCCTGACCCCTCCTTAAGCCCTGACTACTACTAACTTGTTCTCTTTTCCTATGATTTTGTCATTTAAGAATGTTATAGACATGTTATAGTATGTTACCATTGGGGGTTGTTTTCTTTTCTAGTCAGCATAGTTTTCTGGAGATTCATCTACTGGTTGCTATGTATGAACCGTTTATTCCTTTTTTATTGCTGAGTAGTACTCCATGACATGGATGTACCATAATGTGTTTGATCATTTGCATGTTTAAGGACTTCTAAGTAATTTCCAGTTTTTCACTATTATGAATGAAGCTTTTATAAATATTCCTGTTTTTATTATTATTATGTTGTATGAACGTAAGTTTTCATTTCTCTGGGATAAATGCCAAGGTGTGCAATTGTTGTCATATGTTAGTTGTATGTTTAGCTTTTCAAAGAAATTGCCAAACTGTTTTCCAGAGTGGCTGCACCATTTTACATTCCCACCAGCAATGTTTGAATGATCTAGTTTCTCCACATCCTTGACAGCATTGGTGTTGTCACAATTTTTTTTTAATCACAGATATTCTGATAGGTGTGTAATATCTCATTTTTGTTTTAATTTGCATTCTCCTGATGGCTACTGATGTTGGACATCTTTTCATGGGCTTATCTGCCATCCATATACCTCCTTTGGTGAAAGGTCTGTTCATATATTTTGTCCATTTGTTAATTGTGTGTGTTTTATTGTTGAGTTTTGAAAGCTCTTCACGTATTCTAGACATTTTATATATTCTGGACACTCGTCCTTTACCAGATACATGGCTTGAAAATATTATCTTCCACTCTGTAGCTTGTCTTTCCATCTCCTTCATATGTTCTCTCGCAGAACAAAAGTTTTTAATTTTGATGAGACCTATTTAATCAATTTTTCCATTTATGGATTGCATTTTGGTGCCAAGTTTAATAACTTGCCTAGTCTCAAATTGTAAAACCTACCTCCAATCTTTTTCTGATAGTTTTATAGCTTTATATTTAACTGTTTTATCCACTTGAGTTAATTTTTGTATAACGTATGAGGCATAGGTGAAGGTTCATTTACGTGTGTATTTATGTCCAGTTGCTCCAGTGCTATTTGCTGAAGGACTGTTCTTCCTCCACTGAACTGCTTCTGCACCTTTGTCAACATTCAAAGGGTCTATTTCCAGGCTTTCCATTCCATTTCATTTACGTGTCTACCCTTCCACCAACACCACAGAGTCTGCATTACTGTAGCTTCATACTAAGCCTTCAAATTGGGTGGACTGTTTCTCCTGCTTTATTCCTTTCCAAAACTATTTTAGCTATTCTAGTTCCTTTGCCTTTCCATATAAATTTTAGAATAATCCTGCCTAGACTTACGAAAAATCTTGCTGATATTTTGATAGCAATTGTGTTAAACCTGTATATCAATTTGGGGACAACTGGCATCTTTAGTCTTAGTCTTCCAATTTTTCAACACAATTTCTCGCCATTATTTTGATCTTTGCTTGCTTTCAACAGCATTGTGTGGTTTTCAGCATACAATCCTATACATGTTTGGTTAGATTCCACCTAAGTATTTCATTGTGTTGAGTGATTGTAAATGGTGTGTGTGTGCGCGTGTGTGTGTACACATGCACGCGCGCACACACACATGCCCCTTACATAGTGAAAGAACCCAGAAACAATGAGAAATCAAGAGGCAATGAACATTACAAATGCTCAGATTATAGTCTGAAAGATCATTTTCCACTAAAGGAACCCAGGACTCCTGAGATAAATGACTCTCTTCATGACTGAAGCAGGAATTATAAGAGACAAACTTGGAATGCTGGAATATTTGCTAGACGAGATGTCACGGGGACCACCACATACTCAGGGGTTAACTTGAGAAGACCCCCAAAAAAGGCAAAGATAGCACAATTTCAGCATCCGTAAAGACAGTAAATTTCATAGACTGAAAATCATCATATATGTTTAAAGCCAAGAGTTCTTAATAATGCAAAAATAAAATTAATCACTTTAGAGCAGTAGTTTTCAACCAGGGGAAATTTTGCCACCATCCTCCCCATTTGGCAATGTCTGAGGACATTTTTTTTAATATTTACAAATTGAAGGGGAAGATGCTAGTGGTATCCAGTGGGTAGAGGCCAGGGATGCTGCAAAACGTCATATTATGTAGAGGACAGTCCCTCCTTTCACGCTGCAAACAGACAAATATCCAGCCCAAATGTCAAGGATGCCCAGGCTGAGAATGGGAGGATAGAAGCAAGCATTTATCTAGTCTTGCCTATGTAAACGTAAGCCCCAATAATCAAATAGCACACTTCTCTTTACAGAAGTACCTCCATTAATACACAGGACAAGGAAGGACAGAATCAGAATACCTCAGCTTGCAGCCCTTATTCAACGAGCAGATCTAGTCAACGGGCATCACTGCCTTTGTCTCCTGATGAGAAATCACACCATGAGATGCGTCTTGCCGAAAAATCTCAAACTTCTATCTGACCAAGCCTGTATACCCCGCCAACAATTTTAAGCAATTTTCATAAACACCATGGGGACGTAATCAGCAAAGGCATACTGTGGTAATCTCTACAGGACACTCTCTGACCCTTTTTCTTCTACAAATAAATTGCTGAAATAAAGACAGAAGGGGAAAATATAAATTAAAATGCAAGGTACATCAACCAACCACAGTCACAAAACAATGAATATTTGATAATTATTTTCATACTTACAGTACATCAGAATGATGGAGGAGAAAAAACATGTTTTTATGTAGTCAGGGTCACATCTTCTGGACCTCACTTCACTGTTGAATGGAGATGTGATTTTTCTAATGGCCTTAAAGTACGTGTGCTGAGTACCTACTCAATTCTGGAGATTGTCGTATGTGCATATATACATTATCATCTTATTTAATTCTCACAAAACCCTATGAGGTACATGTAAGGATGTCCATTTTGAAACCGGATACAAGCCCCTGTGCCCCTGCCTTTTGAAGTAAAAGGCTTTTGCTCTTGTCTCCCAGGCCTCCCCTGAGTCTCAAAAGGCTGGCTCAAGAGTTCATGGTTAAAAGACTGTAAACATGTAGTAACAAAGAATAGTAGCTGGGCCAGGAGAATGGGGAACAACTTAAACAATAGAGCAGCCATACAGCAGAGTCACAGAATCATTAGTTCCCCCGGAAGGACATAGATAACAGTGTCTGATGCACATTCCTAAGTGTTTTTAAAGAAAGCAGACTCTCATCAAATAGAATTTGCTAACCAAAAGCACAGAGACCCCAGACCAGTTGGAACCAAAAGGTTGGTGATGTTTACTACAGAAATACCACCCTATTACCTCACCAGCAACCAAGCAGAGAACTGTGCACAAGCTGGTCACACACCCTGCGACCGCTCCCTCACCCTGATTCTAAAAATCCTTCCCTGGTGGGTCTTTTGAACATGAGCTGCCCATTCTCCTTGCTTGGCCACACTTTCCTTCACCACAACCTGGAGACAGTAGATGCACTTTTACTGGGTACGGGTGAGCTGACCTCAGTTTGGTTCCGTAACAATTTCACAGAAATTTCTTGGAAAGAGGAAGTAAGTTACCACAGAGAGTAACTTAAACACATAGTTCAAAGCAGGTGCAGCCAAGTCTCTGTAGCTCCCGTGTTCACAGCTTTTTTATACACAATTTTTCTTTTTCTTTTTTTTTTTAACAGAGCAGAGACTTCATGAAACAAGGATGATGAATCTGTTCATCACAGACCATAAAAGAAAAGCCTGGAGAAAAGGATACCGGTTGGGAGACAGCTGCCGTAACCTAGGTGGAAATCCATGGCAAATGGTGAGGACGGGAGAAACAAGGCCGTGTAGCGAGGGAGGGTTTCTGCTTTATTTTAATAAAATCCGCGAGAATAAGAGCAAAGCAATGTAAATAGTAAAGGAATAAACTTTGAGGAAACACCAAAAAAAATAACACCAGTGGCAACTGAGGGATCATATCCTTGAACAAAAGGGTATAACTCAACTGGGTATGTTATAGAAAAAGAAAAAGCATAAAATTTAGATCCATCATTTTGCCTCTAAAGGAGATTGTAGGTGGAGGAAACAATGAAATCACTTCTTGTTCTGAGCACACCAGTGGGAACAAGCAATGTAATGGAAAGTCAGAAATACTGTCCCAGACCTGGATTGATAATTACATTTTTGACAAGAAGCGAACAGTTTGGAAAGATAACAGTGAAGTTGAAATGGACTAAACACACTACTTTGAAAAGTTTGTTGTAATAGAATTGACTTCAAGAAAGGAAACAGCCACAGCCTTAGGGAGGAAAAGAAAAAAGGAGGAGGGGGGAGAAAACTGTCAATGTGCATTTTAAAGCATTATTAAACCACAGAAAAAAGACAGACTATCTGAAATAAAAAACACTTATAAATCATGTTGCACGAGCTATTATAAAATTAGTTTTCCTTTCCTTTCTAGAGAACACCCCTTGAGGTAAACTGTTTATTTAACTAGGCTGTTTGTAAAACACAGCTTCCAACTGAGGACCCTTTTATAGACTTTCATGTGCTTTCATACCTATTTATGCAATTTATCCAGACAAAATCCCAGTTATGATTATCCCCACTTCACAGATAATCAAACTGTTATTCAGATGATTAGTGATTAGCTCATGGCCATGCTGGAAACGAAAAGCAAAGTCTAGGTTAAAATGCTGGTAGTCGTAGTTTAAACTGCACATGTAAACCAAGTGTTCTAATGAAGGTTTCACACTGTGTAGATACAAGGAAAGCTGTTTAGGAAATCTAGTTAGAAAAATATATATATTGTAAAAAGTTAAAAAAAAAAAAGAAACAGGAAGATATGCCATTTTTGATAATAATGTATAATGTATCACATGTATAATGTACAAAAATACATGTGATGAAATAATCTAGACTTTGGAATTCTGATATCTATTAGATAGAACTTGCTGGAAATATAAAACTGTGTTAGTTGTGCTCAAGTTATGAATTTTGAATTCTAGCTGGTATCCTTAATGATCCTTCTTCTAACTTTAAGAACATGTGGAAAAATCACAGCACCAACCGCGGTGGAGGACACACACAAGGAAATAATTAGTCTGCTGTCTGCACATAATGACTTGTTAGTAAAAGAGCTGAAGATGTAAAGAATAAAAAAATTGATGAAATGTGAGCTCATTTTCAGGAAGGTAGAATATTCTTAATAAAGTTAAAATGCTGTATTACATCAGCTGTTATATTTTGAGTACCTCATTACTAAAAGGATTTAGAAAACATCAGAAGAGCAATAGAAATGATCAAAGAACCATAGGCAATGATAAAAAAATGAAAGGATCTCCATGGAGGAGAAAAAAAAATGATGTACAAAAGTCACTCTGAGTCTATCAAACACAAATTAGTGAAAAACAGTAGCATGTTTTTTTTTCTCATGACACAATTTCAATAGAATTAAATATTTCAATGAAAGAAGAATGCTAATTTTAGCACTGCAGATGAATAGTTGAGTCCCAGAAAAAAAAAAAAAATAAGTGAACCAAAGAGGGAAAAAAAAAGAGGAGGATGGCTTAGGTTTTATGCAAAGATAAACTACATCAGGTGGTGTTTGAGGAAGAAGTGGTAAACAAGGTATTCTTGTAAGAGGGGTTCATGTCAGGAGGGCTTGGAAATCCATGGTAAAGGGTTTGTTTGTAGCATTGTAGGCAATGGGGAACAGACATCTATAACGGAGGAGTGAAAAGGTCAGGGGTTTCTGTGGGATCATATACTGAATATCTGATCTTTTGGCCTCTTTTTAAAATGTTTGTTCTTTGCTGCTCAGGTTCTCCTTTGGAAACTGCTCTTTGCTCAGTCCCTGTGATTTTGGTGGTACCATCAACTGTGCACCTTCACCTACCATCCCTCACTCACCAGCAGCACCAACTGTGCAGCCTCACCTACCATCCCCAAGTCAGTGACCACAGGCAGCTCAGAACGGACAATCAGATGCTTCATGCCTTTGGACACATAACCCAGGCAGCACCACCCCATCATTTTGGGGACTGAAATGGATGCCATAGAAAGAATCTTCACTCTTGGTTTTCTGAGACCATGAATTATAAGAACAATACAAGCTCAGAGGAGCTGAAAGCCATGTTTGTTTTATTTTTTTCTGTCACATACAGAGACATGAAGCCTGAGCTTCCTGAGAATGAAGCCATATGCAAGCAAAGCAGAGCTAAGAAACCGAAAAGGTCCTGATGATGCCCTTGGATAATCCTGAAGCAGGTTAGGGATGAGTCTTTCCACTGTAACCAACAGGGTTGGTTTGTTTTTTTAAATAATAGAGATAGAATAATTACAAAAAATAAGATTGAAGGCTAAGAGAGCAATTAGAATGACACTATCTTAGTCTACGTGAGAGGTTATGGGAACCTGAATTAGAAGGGTAGATCATAAGGACAGAAAAAAAACAAGAAAAACATATTAGTGTCTGTTGATGGAGCTGCCTCTCAAAAGGGATAAGGAGATTGAACGTGAGACTCTCCTGGGACAAGAGTTGTCCACTCACCTTTCCCTGAGGCCGACAGGATGGAGGAAAGGTTGGAGCAGATGAAGATGTCTGTGGAGGAGGAAAGCTGAAAAAGTTCTTAAAACAAGAGACTTCCCCTCGACATGTAGGAGAAAGGGGTTGCTGTAGATCTCATTAGTGAAGGTTTGAAGGAAAGTGAAGGTTTGCAGTAGTTGCTCTGAGTCCATAGGTTCTAAGTAGAAGGACTTCATGCCCTAGAGATGGTGAGTCAGGTGGGGTAGCGGCAAGAGGACCAGAGGGTGGTCAGGACCTTAGTGCCCAAAGCACCTCTCCCAGGCAGAGCTCCAGCTGCACACCCACAGCAAAGGGAATCATGGCGGAGATTATACGTAGATGCTTCAGGCAATAATTACCAACTTCCTGAGTCTTATTTTTACAAAATAGAGTTTGGGGGATGACTTTCTCAACTGTCCACTAACTTTGGAAACATCATTCAGACATAATTTTTATTCCAAAAGAAGATACTCTGCTAACATTAATAAACCACCTTCCCCAAAGAAAAAATGCAGGAAATGGGGTGAGAACCAATCACAATGAACTTGAACAACTGTATGTAAACAGAAATCAAAGACATGTTAGGAGAAGAGTGGAAGAGTTTCCTTCAACTGAAACAGGAAAGGGTCATAGACACATTTGCTTTCTCCTCCTCCCCTCTCCCTCCTAACATTCAAGGGCTACACAGCATAAGGCAGTGTTGGAAGAACTCATAATGGAATTAGCCTTTGGGATTGCTTCATGAAATTAGGAAAGTGAATCAGTTTTTAGATTATTTGCATTGAAATGGTATAAATCTGAATAATTTTAGAGGAAAGTTGAAATTAAATGGGCTTATTTTGAGAAATAACTTGAGAGACTGAATTCAGTGCCTTTGCTTTTAAAACACTGAATTCTAATCAGCAAGCTCTATATTTTTACCTTTCTCCCATTTTCTTGTTTCTATACTTTTATATTATGCTCTCATGTATAATTGGTTGGTTTTACCCAAGTCACACACCACCCCAAGATTCTTCAACACCTAAGTATATGAAGGGTTGGGAAAGTGAAACTTTTCTTTTTTATTCTATCTTTTCTCTATAGCAAAGAATAAATAAGCAAAAGGATTCATGTGAGGACAGAGCAAATCATATTTTAAGTTGGAAAGTTTCAAATTATCTCCAATATTCAGAACTTTACGAAATCCCCGTTGCCCTGGTCTAGGACTGCTGTGGCCCCTAGGAATGCTTCTAACGGAGAGGAGGAGCCTGATGCTGGCTGGCCAGGGAATCAGTTCTTCATCCTCTACGCAGTGGTCAGGAGCATAATCTTGTTGTGAGTATATGACCTTCAGAAAACCATCTGATTTTCATTTTCCTCCACACGTCCTGCATGTCAGCACTTACTCCAATGACAGAAAGTAACTGCAGGCGTGTGTCCATCAGCCCCCGTCCAGCTCTGGGGAAAACACGCGGCTCAGCCCTCCACTGCCCATCTGGCCTCGTGATCAACCTCCATCATGATCTAACTGTGATCCTTCAGAACGATTTTCTTCCCACCTGAGTGTATGGTTACAAACACATCTCTCCCATGCTATGATAAAATGTAGGGACTGCTCAGCATTTAAGCGTGCCTGAGATGCTTCACCACAAGCTCTTGTGTTATCTATTTTGGTTCAATTTTATACTAGGCGCTACTGAATTGTTCTCTACTATATTGAAAATGCAGCTATGTTCTCTCCTTATTTCCACCTTGGCATTGAAATATTCCCAGCGGAGGATTTTAATTCAAGAAGGCAACGCTCACATCCGTTTGTCTTGCTAATTGTTCCTGGAGTCAGTTTCCCATAGAAACCAAATATTCATAGAACTGTTGCTTTATATCTTTTTCAGAGCTGGGAGAAAAGCCTGCAGATGCTCTGTTCCTACCTCTCATCATAGAGGAGGGTCTTAAAGGCCAGGGGAAGTCAAGGAAATTCTACCAAGACTAAAACTGAAGCCCAGGTCTCTTGGCTACAGCTCCATCCACTAGCTTGTTCCATCTGTGGTCCTGCCACTCCTTCCAGACCTTTCTGGCCCAAGTATAGAGCGGCCTGGCTTTTTGGCTAGTTTTTCTCTTCATCAGTCTCTCTTTGCACTAACTTCCTTTCTGCTCACTCTGAATTCCCAATAGAAAAGCCAAAAAACATGGCTGCCAGGTTAAGAAATATATCTAAAACAAAATGCATTTGAGCTGAATCATAAAAACCCTTCTGTGATGAAAGGCCCAGCCTGGCTTAGAAACATGAGCAAATGTATGTGGATTAAACAATGCAGGATGTACGGAGAGAAAAGAGTGGGTCCATTGCTAATTTTAAATCAGTCATGCAAAATGTGATCCATTTTCAAATCAACACACTTTAGTAATTCCACCAAGGACTCCAAAAGTAGACTTTCTGAGGTCATTAAAATTCTAAAGGAAGAAGGAATATGGAAGAAAAAAACCCCACAGATTGTGGGGAAATTGAAGAACAAAGGGATATGACTTTGTAGCCACATGGATCCCACTGTATATATATTTTTTTAATTAAAAAAATTTTTTTTTATCTTTTGGCCACACCACACAGCATGTGGGATCTTAGTTCCCGGACCAGGGATTGAACCCGCACCCTCTGCAGTGGAAGCGCAAAGTCTTAACCACTGGACCGCCAGGGAAGTCCCATTGCATCTGACTCTAGAATCCAAGTGGTGAGGAGGTCAGGGTACGTTGTTAGTCCAACAGGACACAGGAGAAGCAGGAAGGCAGCAAAGGTGGCTAGAAAAAAAATATAGCCACTTCATTTTACCTAGAGAGCTAATAAACATGTCACCTAGAGGTCCCCCTTAGTTTCGGTTACTCCTCACCCTCTTTTGTCCATGAGAAACACCACTCACAGCATGTCATTCTCCCAACAGGAAGACACAGATGGGAACTGTCTCCCACCAAGTCTGCAGTAATTGCCTCAGAGAGCCCTGAACCCCAGATCACTTCCATGATGCCCTAACTCAGGTTACTGTGAGAGTGAAGCCTAATCTGTGAGGATCAATGTTAAGAAGGGAGAGTGGGATGCAGCTGCAGCTGAAGGGCCCCTAAACCTAGAATTTAAATGTCACATTTCTACATTAGTCTTTCATGTGCTCTCGCTGCACCACCTGCTCTACCAGCTCCTCCATGCAGATGTATTTAAATATTTAATAATGGCTGATCCCACGTTATGAAAAGGAGACGGTATTTATAATTCACTCATGACATGGAACTCAGGAAAAAAAAATAGAATTTTGGAGTAAATGGTGCTCCTGATACAACACGGCCGGTCGTGAGTGTTCGCATATATTAACAACACTAACCCATCCAACAAAAGAACGAGGAATCATCTTAAACTCAACACTCTTCTAGTAGGTAGTTTTGTTGTTGTCATGTGTTTGGTTTTTTTAATTTTGTGTTAATAACATCCTATGTTAATACTATTAGTCTGTAGGTAGAACAATTGAACATGGGTTGGGTCAGTTTGGAAGATTCAGAAGCAAACAGAAGAAAACAGCACACACAAAGAACCAGATGATTTCAGCCTCAAACATTCAATTATTAATATGTCAGGCTATTAAATGGTTTAAATTTAAATGTCTAACCAAATTATCAGTATGTTTTGCTTTCTAAACATAACTTCTCTATTATAATACAGCTTATATAATTTTTTAATTTCATTAACCACAGCTCTGAGAAAATTCATACCCAAGAGTCATTATACAGATTTAATTTTTATATTCACCTCTACTAGTAATCTTGGTAAAATGAAAGAGCCATCTGATGAAGAGGCTTCTAATAATGTTGAAATGAGAGATCTTTTAGCTGAGATGCCATTTTTCTAATTTTGCTACATTAGTTTTTACACACATTACTTTGCTGCTCATTTATAAGAATATATAAATATTCTCTAGAAGAGCTTTGCAAAGGTAAAGTCGCAATATAATCATGGTTTTCTTTTCCTTCTTTAAACTCACTCTGTTCTAAGATCTTTATATGACTCTCACTGTCTATAAAATAATGTCTTAAAATGAGGTTTTGGTTTTTTGCAGTTAAATGTATAAACTACAGAATTAACAACCCAAAGGAGGCAACCAGGATTGTTAGAAGCAGCACGCATCCATGGAGTAGTTTCTACAAACCGTAAGAATTTCTCTTATAACTTCTGTTTTTAGCACACATACAAAAATACTGCATAGTTCAAAACTGACTAATAAAACTGGGCAACTCTCAACAGGGTCAGCTCTACGCAAACTGTTTATTCCACTGTCAGCCGTCTAGTGAGCCTCTGATCGAGAAGTTCACTGATATGCTCAACATAAACCCAGTCACGCTCTAACTCTTATATTCTTGGAGAAAAAAATACCTACTAGAAAAAATTCAATGAATCTCTACTTATTCCTAGCAAATAATAGTTTAGTCTCAACATTTTCAGATATTGTATATACATATATAAACATATACATAAACATTACATATATAATGTGTATATATAACATATATAAACATTACACAGTAAATGTTCAAAATTAACCATTCCCCAAATACCCACTTACACATGACTCCTTTTGCAGTAGTAAAAATGAAAACAAACTAACAAATGAAAAATAACCCAGCAAGAATATGACAACCAAGAATTTAAACATTGCAGGTATATTCAAGAGAGAAAAAAATTTTTTAAAAAAGACTAAAAAGTAAGTAATGTCTATTTTCAACTCATTTGCACAGTTATAAGATCAAGTTAATAAAACAAGTGTGAATGTATTAAACAATATACTGAATTAGAAATACAGCATATTTTACACTCTATATATTCGTATAAAGTATCTACTTTGTTCTATTTTCCTCATTTGCTTATCATTATTGAAACTAAAATTATCTTTTCTCTTGATTCTAAAAGGCAAGTTCCCGGAAGAGCCACGGTTCAGCACTGAGAACCAAGCCGGCACCTGGTGGAAGACAAGTAAGTACTCATGGGGTGGATGAGTTCTCCAAACCCGAAATGATTTTATTCTGTCAGTTACAGTTTATTGCTCACCAGATGAAGACACCATGTACCCTGATAGCCTGGAGATAGAAAGCTGAATAAAATGGGTCTCTGTTCTCAAGGACTAACTATTAAAAATGTCATCGTGGCTAAAAGGGAGATGTGACCAAGAGCTGCTAGAAACAATGGAAGCAGTTGTCCAGGGAAAAGCCTCTGCCCGTGGACCACACTCGAGATGGGTCTTGATGGACAGGGAGGACATTCCTGGGTGGAGAGAGTGTTTGGGGACCCTCAAGGGAGAGAATCACACAAGCAGTGATGGGAGAAAGGGCGTGACGTGCAAGGTACAAGCGTGGCCTCAGCGCAGTGCAGAGAGGCAGCCGTCTGGAGAGGATGAGGATTTTATCTCATCTGCTGTGCTTGGGCCATGTGGAGGGCAGGGCAGGCCAGGCGCAGGTACGGAAGGTCATTCAGTCACCAGGCAGAGAATGGAATGGGAAGACAGGAGAAAGGTGTTAACACACTCCGTCTGCTGGCACTGGTGGGGCACAGATACTGTGACGGACTTTCCAGGAGTTGTATACCTGCTCCTTCTCACAGAAACGTCCCTGCAATGCAGCCTCAGCATCACAGAACCACAGACCTTACACACCCCACTGTCCTATACCCTACCAAGGGCCCCGGCTGACCTGAACCCACACGCAGAGTGAGAAGCAGATGATACCCATGAAAGGTCTAACCGCAGGCACCTTGGGAATTTGTGCAGAAATCATCCGTCTGGCATTAGGGGAGCCACCTAGACCAGCAGAGGCGGAAGCCAAGAAATGGTCATGAGTATGTATTGTACGTTTTTCTAGGAAATGAGGCCAGTTAGAATCCTAGAGAAGTCGTGCCCAGGTTGGGAGAAGTGATGGTGTGTGGGGCAGTGGACCTCTGGGTACCACCCACATCCCTGCTTCAGAACCAAGGCACTCAGCCTCTCTGCTGCTGGAGCTCACAGCTGCATCCCTCTCCAGGAATCACGTCAAACAGGGTTGTGCCCGCTCCCTGCGGGCAGCCCTCATCAATGGCTAATGGTACCAGCCCCGCCCTCTTGCTTCAGTTTGGGAAAACTCTGAAGGGCTGTCCCAGCTCCCGAGGTTTCCCTGGGTTCGGCCAGGGTACCAGGTGTACCTGCGCACTGTTCAGCTTCTCCCTCTGCCCCATTCTGCTTCCTTCTCTTCCTTGCAGGTATTTCACAGTGCTCCCCTCATACACCCTCCCAAACAAATCCAGCTCAGAGTCAGCATCCAGCACAAAGGTTCATTTGTCATAGATTTAAATCAGGTCTTTGAAAACATTTTTAAATACACTTTAGATACAAGACCATATCAGTTGTGAAAAAGGAAATACACATTATAAATCCTTGGTGGGTTCAACTTGGATTTTGCACAAAATTAAAAGTTTACATGAAGCTATTTCATACGACTTTACTTCATCTTTAGGGTTTTAGGCATCACTCTGTTACTGGCAGGCATGTTCCTGCCTGACCTTGTCTGAGTATCAGCTTCAGGCTACAAGGCCAGGGCCATGGGCTCACTTTCTGTGCGGACCAGTGGGATTTCCTCTGTTCAGTGGTCACACACACACTGCACCTTTAACTCCACTTGACCCCTTTTAAATGTGCAATTACTCACACAGAGGGCCAGGAAGGGTCTGTGCCTAGCAGCTGGAGCAAATCCAACCATTCAAGTAGAGAAACAGTGTGTTGGTCAGGGTTCTTCAGAGAAACAGAACCAATAGGATATTTCTATCTTTATCTCTGTCTCTATCCCCACATCTACCTCCAACTCTATCTATCTATCTATCTATCTACCTACCTACCTACTGAAATTAATTTATTATAAGGAATTGGCTTACATGATTATGGCAACTGAGGTGTCCAGACCCAAGAGAGCCAGTGGTGTAAGTTCCAGTCCAAATCTGAGATCAAAGGCAGGAGATGCCCAATGTTCTAGCTCAAAGACAGGCAGAGAGAGCAACTTTTCTTCATTCAGCCTGTGGTTCTATTCAGACCTTCAACTGACTGGATGAGGCCTACCCACACTGGGGAGGCTGATCTGTTTTACTCAGTCCACCCTTTCAAATGTTAACCTCATCCAGAAACAGCCCTGCAGACACACCCAGAATAATGTTTGACAAAATGTTTGGGCACCCTGTGGCCAGTCAAGCTGACCCATAAAATTAACCATCACAAGTATCTCAAAGATTCAACAACCTTGATACTGTAGGAGCAATGCTGTCCACCAAGAATGGAGAAGAGATGCTGCTCTCTGAACTAGATCATATCTCCCCCTCTTCAGTGCATCACGAACACCTGGGATCACAGATTACAGATTGAGACACCTAAACTTATCTTTACCGGCTCCCTTATCAGTGTGTTCACAGGACCTAGGAGACAATTCTGTTTCTGGTATCAAACAGTATTGTTGAGCTCAACTTTTATTGAAACAATTCTTAGCATGAGCTTAAAACAGGTCTTGTTTTACCACACAGCAGCACATCACAGGGAACATTTCCTTTAATATACCCCCTGCTAAAATTTAAATAGCTATGGTAAATTACATAAAACATGATTTGTGGAAATCAGTTCATCCACATGTGTAATGAAGTCTAACTGAACATTATTTTTGTGACAAAAAATGATCCAAAGTTAACCCACTTAACTATAGAGTGAAGCCATAAAAATGCAGGGCCGCCAGCACTGCAAACTCGTATTTGTTTGAATATCCAGACGTTATGTGCTTGCTTCTTGTCAACCTTCCTCAGTGCTAGAAGAGACAGTGGTCGCGGAAAGCCCACCCCTGAATTGAGATTTTGTTTTCCTTTCTCTTCTACTGAATAAAAACAATCTGTTGTAATATATAATGTATGTTATTTTAAATGTAAATAATCTCAAGCTCTATTACATTATTATAATATTTTAACAAGAATCCTTCTGTATTATTAAATGTAAGATTGGTTTACAAAATTTGTTTTTGATCCTCAGTATTTACCTTACATACGATAGGAATTTTGAAACATAAAGTAGAAAAAGCTAACCCGCTTATGCACTAAGCGGGTTAGCTTTCTCAATATATCATTCTATTATATATATATATTAATTATACATATATGTGAGTTACATATATGACTTACATACGTATGAATTATATATGATTTATGTATTTATGAATTATATATATTATATGCAATTATATAATATACAATTGTATATTATATACACATATTAGGTTTTATACAGTTTATTTAATAGATGAATAGTATTGCTTATACAGCTATATTATAATTATTTACATCATATTTTTTACCTTTTGGGTTTTTGAGCAGATTATTTTGAATTAAATATTTTCATATGTAAAAAGCTTTTAAACAAACAAAACCCACCTCTCTTTGATTGCTTTCTTAGATGTATGACATATCTCCCTAAAGAATTCTCATTTTTTAAACTTTGCATAATGTTCGCCAATAATTTTCTTAATTATCAGCATATTCTCTCCCTCCATATATAAATATATTTATATACACAGATGTATGTATATATGTATATGTAAACATATATAAATTACACATATACACACAAACACAAGTCTAGCAAGATAATTTATATGTTTATTTTCCTTCCGCTGGCCTTGAGCTCTCCACAGTGATTACATTTGTATTTTAATTTGAGTTTTTCTCTGCTCACCCTTCCACGCCCTGTGATTCCCAAGCACAGCCAAGCCTTCCTCTGTGCTTCTTTGCCCCAGCTGCTGTATCACAAACTCTTCCTTAAAAGACTAAGCTGAGTGAGTGCATATGCTTCCTAGGCAACCTGGGGGGAGGTGACAGAGGTGGGAGCAAATGGAGAAACCCAGGGGCACCCGAGACTGAGAGCCTGGCGATGCAGGTGCACAGGTGGGTGGCGTGGACCCAGAGCTCTCCCGACCCATCATCCCCAAGAGGCCACTTCAACACCACTGTGCCCCTGGGGAGGGGCGGCTGCCAGTGCAGGGCTCACTGGGGAGCTTCTGTGAGAGACGACCGTGCCCAAAGTGTCAGAGTAACAAGCACGACTCAAAGTTTTGAGGACCCCCAAACATTCTGTATCCCCACAATGTTCGGGGAATTTTCAGCATCTTGGTGAGATGGGGGTGGACAGGAAGGAAAGGGCTGGCGTGGGGCCCCTCCGGTCACAACCAAGATTAAACTTACTGCCTCTTGGTTAGGATGGAGTCTCTGAAAGAAATTCAAATTGATTTTAAAATAAGATGGCGTGACGTTTCTTGTCCATCAAAGTTCGTCTAGAGTTTATAAGCCAAGAGACAAAGCATGACTTCAGGTTTGGTGTTGTATGTATTGAAAATTCTGGAAGGACACACAAGGAAATATTGAGAGCTGTTGCCTGGAGGAAGTAACCTGGAAGGGGCACTTACAATTCTTACATATTTTACTATAAGCAATAAAAAATTCTTACTTGTAGAATAAACTCAAAATTAAAAGAGGAAAATGCATATGCAAATAATAGTTAGCATTTCTCCTCTACGTGCTTTCCACATTTTAGGTCAACTGATTTTTACAACATACTAATGAAATTGGTGTCATTATTATTTTCTCCCTTTTTAAAAAAATGAGGAGTCTGACACACAAAGAGCTTAAACAGCTTGCTCAGCTAAGTGGCAGAGAGAGGACCCTGGGTACTCTGGCTTCAGAGCCTGTATACTAAACTATCACAGTGGTGTTAGATAAAATCACGCAGTATCAAAACCTAGAAAGTGAAACCATGTGTAAGTATCAGCTGTATATAGTTTCTGATAATACAATACACAACAATATTTTCAGTCAAATAGTGTAATTATTTATGTATTTGCTGCTCACCTTTACAAATGGTTTTTATTTTATCTCCAATTGATAGCTTAATATAGCACTCTGGAAATACCAGTTTCGAGAATGTCTTCTTTTTTTTAATTAATTTATTTATTTTACTTTATTTCTTTATTGACATATAGTTGATTTACAATGTCATGTTAGTTTCAGATGTACAGCACAGTGATTCAGTTATATGTATGTATATAATATATAAAATATTGAGTATAGGTCCATGTGCTATGCAGTAGGTCTTTGTTGTTTATCTATTATGTACATAGTAGTGTGTCTATGTTAATCCCAATCTCCTAATTTCTCTCTCCCTCCCCCTTTCCCTTTTGGTAACCATAAGTTTGTTTTCCACATCTGTGACTCTACTTCTGTTTTGTAAATAAGTTCATTTGTATCTTTTTCTTTTAGATTCCACATATAAGTGATATCATATGATATTTGTCTTTCTCTGGCTTACTTCACTTAGTATGGTAATCTCTAGGTCCATAGGATGTCTTCTTTTGATATATTATATTCTCTCAATTTTTAAAGTTCTCAAATCTTATATTAGTCCTCTGTTTTAATTATCTTTTTAACTACAGAATATTGTTCTGTCAAAAATAATAAATGGCTTTGAACTGGCAGTTTCTCAAGGATTGACAACCATCCACATTTCCATGACATCTTAGGTTGTAGCCACTAATAGGCTACCGAGACTGTTAACAGACTACTAATTAGAAGTAAATGTGATTATAATGAATGCTGTATGGTCATTCAAACTGAAACAGGACATTTGGAAGAATATTTGTGTTGTAATTGAGAAGACTGACATCCCTTAGTAGTTAAGGATCCTCAATTTGGGAAAGATGCTCCTCTCTCGAGTCTGTATCCTAGTCTTTATGATATGTGTCTTCAAACTGCATGACTTAATTTACTGTCATTTGCCCTGTTGGGAAGTGTCTGGTATTTCACAGATGCATTTAGATTCTACCAAAAGCAGTAGCAAGTGCAGGTCATGTGGAAAGGATTATATCTCTGCTGTGCTTTCTTAAATAAGGCACAGTCATGTAGAAGTTCAATTAAAGGTCAACTCTAAAAACCCAAATGTCAGAGGTATTCAGCAATTATCTGTGCATTCAAGTCCTAACCTTCGCATGGGATGTAAATACCATTTTTTCTTGTAGCATTTCTTATTAAAAAAGAGTCATGAAGTCCCCATCGCAGCCCATGTCTCCAGCAAGGAGGAGTCTTTCACACTTTGTATATAAGGACACTCCTGTGGAGCCCCCTCATCAGCACAGGACTTTTCAACGCTGTGACTATTATCCTTCATCCCACAAGGCAAGGGTGTAGCCCTGTTATGCTGCCTTCACTGTTGGACTCAGGACACCATCACCTACCGTCTTTATTGTTTTGACATTGGGAGATGCTTTTAATTACCTGCCTCATTGGCTTAGTGTGCAGTAACCACTAGCTGCTTTTTTCTCGGCTCCTGACTACCCTACAGTGGACACTTGGAAGACAAGAGCATACTGTTTCTTTACTCAAATTCACAAAGTAAAATTGAAGAAAATAAAATCCCAGCTCTCCAGATTAATATTTCTTTCATTTTCACTTACGTACGCACACATCTGTCATGTCAAAGATTTCAATGAACTCTGTAATTAATGAAGAAACCAGTAAGATATTTAACAAACTGTTTTGAAGGAGAATTCAAAGAAAATGCATATATAGACCATTAGCAACACTGAAACAAAATTGCTAACAGATGCAAAAATCTTCAATACCCACAGGGTAATAATCAACTGCATCTCCTCCCATGTCACTTTCCCAATTTTTCCTGACAATAACTTACAAATTATTTCTTTCTTTGTAACAGTTCCCCTACAGTAAAATAATCCAAATAAAATAACCACCAATTTTATTGTATTACTGTTCTTTTAAATTTGTTACTTCCTTAGAATTTTGAAACTTAAGGGAAGTATCTAAAGTTTTGAAAATTTAAGTAGTTATGTGGGGACTTCCCTAGTGGCACAGTGGTTAAGAATCCGCCTGCCAATGCAGGGGACATAGGTTCGATCCCTGGTCCGGGAAGATCCCACATGCCACAGAGCAATGAAGCCCATGCGCCACAACTACTGAGCCTGCACTCTAGAGTCTGCGAGCCACAACTACTGAGCCCGCGTGCCACAACTAATGAAGCCTGCATGCCTAGGGTCCGTGCTCCGCAACAAGAGAAGCCACCGCAATCAGAAGCCCGTGCACCGCAACAAAGAGTAGCCCTCGCTCACCACAACTAGAGAAAGCTTGCACACAGCAACGAAGACCCAACGCAGCCAAAAATAAAAATTAATTAATTAATTTTTAAAAAAGTTATGTGGAACATATATTGTTTTATTCTGAATGCTTATTGTATATTTTCTTAGATTATAGTTTATCATGAGCAGTTTCTTTCAAATAATGGATCTTGTGTGTGTCAGTAAAAATTGTCTGTTTAAAAATTGTCTGTTTACCAGTCCACCCCATCAGGAAACTTATACAAGCCTCTTAGATAGCCTCATCCACCAGAGGGCAGACAGCAGAAGCAAGAAGAACGACAATCCTGCAGCCTGTGGAACAAAAACCACATTCACAGAAAGATAGACAAGATGAAAAGGTAGAGGGCTATGTACCAGATGAAGGAACAAGATAAAACCCCAGAAAAACAACTAAATGAAATGGAGATAGGCAATATTCCAGAAAAAGAATTCAGAATAACGATAGTGAAGATGATCCAGGACCTCGGAAAAAGAATGGAGGCAAAGATCGAGAAGATGAAAGAAATGCTTAACAAAGATCTAGAAGAATTAAAGAACAAACAAACAGAGATGAACAATACAATAAGTGAAATGAGAAATGCACTAGAAGGAATCAATAGCAGAATAACGGATAAGTGAGGCAGAATAACGGATAAGTGAGGCAGAAGAACGGATAAGTGACCAGGAAGACAGAATGGTGGAATTCACTGCTGCAGAACAGAATAAAGAAAAAAGAATGAAAAGAAATGAAGACAGCCTAAGAGACCTCTGGGACAACATTAAATGCAACAACATTCGCATTATAGGGGTCCCAGAAGGAGAAGAGAGAGAGAAAGGACCTGAGAAAATATTTGAAGAGATTATAGTCGAAAACTTCCCTAACATGGGAAAGGAAATAGCCACCCAAGTCCAGGAAGTGCAGAGAGTCCCATACAGGATAAAACCAAGGAGAAACACGCCGAGACACATAGTAATCAAATTGGCAAAAATTAAAGACAAAGAAAAATTATTGAAAGCAGCAAGGGAAAAACAACAAATAACACACAAGGGAACTCCCATAAGGTTAACAGCTGATTTCTCAGCAGAAACTCTACAAGCCAGAAGGGAGTGGCATGATATACTTAAACTGATGAAAGGGAAGAACCTACAACCAAGATTACTCTACCCGGCAAGGATCTTATTCAGATTCAATGGAGAAATCAAAAGCTTTATAGACAAGCAAAAGCTAAGAGAATTCAGCACCACCAAACCAGCTCTACCAAAAATGCTAAAGGAACTTCTCTAAGTGGGAAACACAAGAGAGGAAAAGGATCTACAAAAACAAACCCAAAACAATTAAGAAAATGGTCATAGGAACACACATATCGATAATTACCTTAAACGTGAATAGATTAAATGCTCCAACCAAAAGACACAGGCTTGCTGAATGGACACAAAAACAAGACCCATATATATGCTGTCTACAAGAGACCCACTTCAGACCTAGGGACACATACAGACTGAAAGTGAGGGGATGGAAAAAGATATTCCATGCAAATGGAAATCAAAAGAAAGCTGGAGTAGCTATACTCATATCAGATAAAATAGACTTTAAAATAAAGAATGTTACAAGACACAAGGAAGGACACTACATAATGATCAAGGGATCAATCCAAGAAGAAGATATAACAATTATAAATTCATATGCACCCAACATAGGAGCACCTCAATACATAAGGCAACTGCTAACAGCTATAAAAGAGGAAATCGACAGTAACACAATAATAGTGGGGGACTTTAACACCTCACTTACACCACTGGACAGATCATCCAAAATGAAAATAAATAAGGAAATAGAAGCTTTAAATGACACAATAGACCAGATAGACTTAATTGATATTTATGGGACATTCCATCCAAAACGGCAGATTACACATTCTTCTCAAGTGCTCATGGA
Organism: Eubalaena glacialis; assembly: GCF_028564815.1. NCBI lineage: Eukaryota > Metazoa > Chordata > Mammalia > Artiodactyla > Balaenidae > Eubalaena > Eubalaena glacialis. The sequence goes on along the minus strand of NC_083735.1, from coordinate 9,687,549 downwards.
ACATTCTCCAGGATAGATCACATCTTGGGTCACAAATCAAGCCTCAGTAAATTTAAGAAAACTGAAATCGTATCAAGCATCTTTTCTGACCACAACACTATGAGATTAGAAATGAATTACAGGGGAAAACCGTAAAAAACACAAACACATGGAGGCTAAACAATACACTACTAGACAACCAAGAGATCACTGAAGAAATCAAAGAGGAAATCAAAAAACACGACGATCCAAAACCTCTGGGATGCAGCAAAAGCAGTTCTAAGAGGGAAGTTTATAGCTATACAAGCCTACCTCAAGAAACAAGAAAAATCTCAAGTAAACAATCTAACCTTACACCTAAAGGAACTAGAGAAAGAAGAACAAACAAAACCCAAAGTTAGCACAAGGAAAGAAATCATAAAGATCAGAGCAGAAATAAATGAAATAGAAACAAAGAAAACAATAGCAAAGATCAATAAAACTAAAAGCTGCTTCTTTGAGAAGATAAACAAATTTGATAAATCATTAGCCAGACTCATCAAGAAAAGGAGGAAGAGGACTCAAATCAATAAAATTAGAAATGAAAAAGGAGAAGTTACAACAGACACCGCAAAAATACAAAGCATCCTAAGAGACTACTACAAGCAACTCTATGCCAATAAAATGGACAACCTGGAAGAAATGGACAAATTCTTAGAAAGGTATAACCTTCCAAGACTGAACCAGGAAGAAACAGAAAGTATGAACAGACCAATCACAAGTAATGAAATTGAAACTGTGATTAAAAATCTTCCAACAAACAAAAGTCCAGGACCAGGTGGCTTCACAGGTGAATTCCATCAAACATTTAGAGAAGAGCTAACACCCATCCTTCTCAAACTCTTCCAAAAAATTGCAGAGGAAGGAACACTCCCAAACTCATTCTATGAGGCCACCATCACCCTGATACCAAAACCAGACAAAGATACTACAAAAAAAGAAAATTACAGACCAATATCACTGATGAATATAGATGCAAAAATCCTCAACAAAATACTAGCAAACAGAATCCAACAACACATTAAAAGGATCATACACCAAGATCAAGTGGGATCCAAGGATTCTTCAATATATGCAAATCAATCAATGTGATACACCATACTAACAAATTGAAGAATAAAAACCATATGATCATCTCAATAGATGCAGAAAAAGCTTTTGACAAAATTCAGCACCCATTTATGATGAAAACTCGCCAGAAAGTGGGCATAGAGGGAACCTACCTCAACATAATAAAGGCCATATACGACAAACCCACAGCAAACATCATTCTCAATGGTGAAAAACTGAAAGCATTTCCTCTAAGATCAGGAACGAGACAAGGACGTCCACTCTCACCAGTATTATTCAACATAGTTTTGGAAGTCCTAGCCACGGCAATCAGAGAAGAAAAAGAAATAAAAGGAATACAAATTGGAAAAGAAGAAGTAAAATTGTCACTGTTTGCAGATGACATGGTACTATACATAGAGAATCCTAAAAATGCCACCAGAAAACTGCTAGAGCTAATCAATGAATTTGGTAAAGTTGCAGGATACAAAATTAATGCACAGAAATCTCTTGCATTCTTACACACTAATGATGAAAAATCTGAAAGAGAAATTATGGAAACACTCCCATTTACCATTGCAACAAAAAGAATAAAATACCTAGGAATAAACCTACCTAGGGAGACAAAAGGCCTTTATGCAGAAAACTATAAGACACTGGTGAAAGAAATTAAAGATGATACCAACAGATGGAGAGATATACCATGTTCTTGGATTGGAAGAATCAATATTGTGAAAATGACTATACTACCCAAAGCAATATACAGATTCAATGCAATCCCTATCAAGTTACCAATGGCATTTTTTACGGAACTAGAACAAATCATCTTAAATTTGTATGGAGACACAAAAGACCCCGAATAGCCAAAGCAGTCTTGAGGGAAAAAAACGGAGCTGGAGGAATCAGACTCCCTGACTTCAGACTATACTACAAAGCTACAGTAATCAACACAATATGGTACTGGCACAAAAACAGAAACATAGATCAATGGAACACGATAGAAAGCCCAGAGATAAACCTATGCACCTATGGTCAACTAATCTATGACAAAGGAGGCAAAGATATGCAATGGAGAAAAGACAGTCTCTTCAATAAGTGGTGCTGGGAAAACTGGACAGCTACATGTAAAAGAATGAAATTAGAACACTCCCTAACACCATACACAAAAATAAACTCAAAATGGATTCGAGACCTAAATGTAAGACCGGACACTATAAAACTCTTAGAGGAAAACATAGGAAGAACACTCTGTGACAAAAATCACAGCAAGATCTTTTTTGATCCACCTCCTGGAGTAATGGAAATAAAAACAAAAATAAACAAATGGGACCTAATGAAACTTCAAAGCTTTTGCACAGCAAAGGAAACCATAAACAAGATGAAAAGACAACCCTCAGAATGGGAGAAAATATTTGCAAACGAATCAACGGACAAAGGATTAATCTCCAAAATATATAAACAGCTCATGCAGCTCAATATTAAAAAAACAAACAACCCAATCAAAAAATGGGCAGAAGACCTAAATAGACTTTTCTCCAAAGAAGACATACAGATGGCCAAGAAGCACATGAAAAGCTGCTCAATATCACTAATTATTAGAGAAATGCAAATCAAAACTTCAATGAGGTATCACCTCACACCAGTTAGAATGGGTATCATCAGAAAATCTACAAACAACAAATGCTGGAGAGGGTGTGGAGAAAAGGGAACCCTCTTGCACTGTTGGTGGGATTGTAAATTGATACAGCCACTATGGAGAACAGTATGGAGGTTCCTTAAAAAACTAAAAATAGAATTACCATATGATCCAGCAATCCCACTACTGGGCATATACCCAGAGAAAACCATAATTCAAAGAGACACATGAACCCAATGTTCATTGCAGCATTATTTACAATAGCCATGTCATGGAAGCAACCTAAATGCCCATCGACAGACAAATGGATAAAGAAGATGTGGTACATATATACAATGGAATATTACTCAGCCATAAAAAGGAACGAAATTGGGTCATTTGTTGAGACGTGGATGGACCTAGAGACTGTCATACAGAGTGAAGTAAGTCAGAAAGAGAAAAACAAATATCGTATATTAACGCATGTATGTGGAACCTAGAAAAATGGTACAGATGAACCGGTTTGCAGGGCAGAAGTTGAGACAGATGTAGAGAACAAACGTATGGACACCAAGGGGGGAAAACTGCGGAGTGGTGGGGATGGTGGTGTGCTGAATTGGGCAATTGAGATTGACATGTATACACTGATGTGTATAAAATTGATGACTAATAAGAACCTGCAGAAAAACAACTAATACTAAACTTTCCTTGGGTTATTTGTATGGAAATATGTTAATATAAATGTTTCAGACATTACATGAAATTTCTAAAAATCGTATGTTCTGGTATAATGTTATAAGTCATAATTCTAGTTATTACTTTAAAATGTATATCTCAGAAATAACTAAATTTCCTTGTCAATTGCATTATTATCAACTTTCATCAAATCTTTAACCGTGGTCATTTTTAAGTCTTTTGTCATTTACAGACAGTTCTGTGTGTACTCTGATGCTTTTGCAAAAATGTTCCTTGTTTCATCTTCAAGGAGTTCATGGAAAAGACTCTGACAAGCACCGGTTTCTGGTAACTGACTATACTGCTGAACTGAATGAATAAGCATTTTCAGAACTCTAATGGAAAACTGATGAATTCATAAAAGTACTAACAAAAGATCAAGATGAAAAAAAATTAATTACATGGGACTGAGTGAACTGATGAGGATGATTATAATTTTTGTGACTTTCTGTTTGAATTAAAAAAAAAAACCCACAAGGACTCAGAGGCAAAAAATATACAAATCAATTTGCACTGCAAAGTAAAGGACCTGTTACAGTGGAGCATTACTGGACTGAATATCAATATTCTGACATAGTATTAGTGTGTTTCGTGTTTGGTAATTGCAATCATTGTTGCTTTTGTTGTGGTCATCCATTTAAAATGCTTTGTGTCAGTTTATTTATCTCTTGTAAAAATAAAATACAGTGTGTGTGGGGGGAAAAAAAAATTGTCTGTTTAAAATTGTCCTGGTAATTTTGATCAACTATCAGTGCAAAGGTATTTGTAAGATAGTATAAAATGATTCTGAAAAGACTTCTCATGACTATAACTTGAATTCAACATGAGAATATGTTCTTTTCAATCTTACTGAAAATCACTTCAAATTAGTTGTGGTTTATTCAAAGTATGGCAGTATATGTAAAATGGCAGCTTAAATATATATTTTAAGTTTCATAAATAAGTAGTTTTATATAATAATTTATAAAACATTGTTAGTAAGTTCATTGTATCATATCTGGGGACACATTTCATCTTGGGCACAGGAGAACAATTTATTTCTTTTAGTCAAATATACGAAGGGTCTAAGCAGTGATCCATCACCATTTTGCTTTTGCATAACCCCAAAGGAAGAATTTAGCATGCTCATAAGCCTTCTTAAATGTTTCTTGAGTCAAAACTATTTAATTACTGACATAGAGAACATGAAAGCACAGATCGAAAGTTAAATGGTCTGTGTGTTCTTGTGTGTGTGTGTTTTTGCCAGTTAAAACAGATGTGCCTCCTGACAGCTATTCTAGGTGCCCTGAGGTTGGAAGATCATGAAGATCATTTTTATTCTTCATATTCCAGTCTCAGATTCCTCTTCTACCTTGTTTCATTCTCAGTTCTTTACCGTTTCTAGCAATCAAGAGACACTGACCCATGGATCATGGTGTGCCCTGAAAGACAGGTGAGGCTAGCCTGGCTGCTGCCCTGTCACCTTCGAAACCAAAGTGCACAAGAAGGGGGTTATGTGAACTAAACCTCTGAGAACCTGGAAGTAGTAAGCAGTTTGTTGATTTTGTTTTTGTGAGGGTGGCAGTGGGACAGGGTTTTCTTTTTTTTTGGTGGGAATAGGAAGAGAGAAGTTAATTTTTTTTAAGATGTAGTCATTGAATAAAGGTTTGCCTGTGAGCCTGGAACCTTTTGGGAACGACTAATAGAAGGAAGTATCACTGATTTCCCAAAAGATGTAGGGTACTTGAGGAAAGGCGGGGCTGAGTAGAGGCTGACAATCTAGAGGAGCACATGGACGGGGCAGCTGTGTCCTGCATGTACAGTCAATACTTGAGTCAACAGCAGACTATCTGGGAGTCTTGCAAAAAAGTTTGTAAATGTAGGTTATCTCAGGTTCATTATATTATTCTTTCTACTTCTGTTTGCATTTTGAAGTTTTTCATAATTAAGAAACGTTTTAAGAAATACCAATCAATATGCTCCGGTTAAAAGATGTGTTTCCTAGGAGCTCCAGAGGAAACAATATAGGTGGAACAGTCCGGTGAGGCTGTTTAAAGAGGCAGCACACAGAGCCCGGGGCCCTGGTCACCCGCACAGCAGCTACTTCACCACAGCAAACGGTTCACTGGGGTGGCGGCTCCTCACCATCTCGTGACTCAGAGACGAAGCAAACTTCCCTGAAGGAGCATTCTCTTCCCCAGAGCAAGCATAACTCATAACTCTCAAAGCAAGGTTATTTTTCTCCTATACAAGTACTTAGTAGATTTTTTCCAACTCTGTCCAGATTTCCCTGTCTTCCATTAGAAACCCACACATTTGTACCTGAGGATGTATATAATAAACTTCATCGAGTTGATGCCACTCAAATTCATACTTTGTTCAAAATGCTTCCCTTAGTTATAAGCATAACAATTTCCCTCAGGAAGAGCTAAAATGCCAAGATCGATAAGTGTGAACACATTTCCTGTCTTACATGTTATACTTGATCTCACTCTTCGTTTTGCCACAGTAACGGCGAGCCAAGCTTTCGAGAAGTTAACATTTCTCCCTTGCAAAAACCAGCTATAAGTAGAACTTTAATTACGGAAGTTGCAAATAATTAGTCCTTATTTTTAAACATTGTTCTGACTTGTCAGTTTTATTTACATCTAACACATAGAAAATGGTCCTGGGGGCTTCCCTGGTGGCGCAGTGGTTGAGAATCTGCCTGCTAATGCAGGGGACACGGGTTCGAGCCCTGGTCTGGGAAGATCCCACATGCCGCGGAGCAACTAGGCCCGTGAGCCACAACTGCTGAGCCTGCGCGTCTGGAGCCTGTGCTCCGCAACAAGAGAGGCCGCGACAGTGAGAGGCCTGCGCACCGCGATGAAGAGTGGTCCCCGCTTGCCACAGCTAGAGGAAGCCCTCGCACAGAAACAAAGACCCAACACAGCCCAAAAAATAAATAATTAAATAAATAAATAATTTTAAAAAAAAGAAAATGGTCCTGGCCCTCTGCAGGAAAGCTGGTTTTAAATGCTGCTAAGTGTGTTCGGGCCATACCTTGGTAAACAGCTTTAAATCCAGGTGAGGCAATGCTGTCATCAGACTGTAGATGTAGCCACATCTGGTTGCTCATACTCACAATAAGGTCAGGAACACTGGATCCAGTGAGTCTGCAGAGAAAAGAAATGTCAAAACCATTGTTTAAGGCACCAAATATCTCCACTTTTACCTTCATGGTGTGGGGGGAATCCTGCTGCTTAAACAGACGAGCCATAGATATAGATATATATAGATAGCAAGACCCTCCTTCAAAGAATCTATAGCCATTTGTAATTCATATTCATATTTGAATCATAATATCATTGGCCTTTTACAGTAATTATTCTATATTATAACTGTGAATTTGTATCTTTGATTTTAAAAATCGACTTAGGGTGAGCAACCCTCCCATTTATCTGACACTGAAGTTCTTCTCTGGGTGCAGGACTGTCAGTGCTAAAACTGGGGCAGCACTGGACAAACTGGGAGGGTTGGTCACCCTATGTGCCTTACTGCTGTGTGGTGATATAACATCACATCATTAATAGGAAAGCATGTCTAAGCTGAGAAAGTTCTGGTTCATTCACATAATGCTTGGGTTACACAGTCTGGAATTATCATGTACCTTTACCACAAAAATTATATCATAGGATGGAATCTTCTTTAGCACTGAAAGGAAATGAGCTATCAGGCCATGAAATGACATGGAGGAAATGTAAATGCACTAAGTGAAAGAAACCAATCTGAAAAGGCCACATACAGGATGATTCCAACCCTAGGACATTCTAGAAAAGGTGAAACTATGGAGACAGCAAAAAGATCAGTGGTTGATGGGTTGGGAAATGGGAGGGATGAACAGGTGGAGCACAGAGGATTTTTAGGGCAATGAAAATACTTTGTATGATACTGTAATGATGGATACATGTCATTATACATTTGTCCAAACCCACAGACTGCAACATCAAGAGTGAACCCTAATGTAAACCACAAACTTTGGGTGATGATGAGGTGTCCACACAGGTTCATCCTTGGTAAAAAGTTGCACCATTTGGTGGGGGATATTAATAATGGGGAGGCTGTGCATGTGTGCAGGCAGGGGGTATATCTCTGTACCTCCCTCTTAGTTTTGCTCCGAATATAAAACTACTCTACATAAAGTTTGGATATAAATACACACACACACACACACACATAGGAAAACAAAGTTAACCACACATTATAAGATAATTGACAAGGAGAACTGCATGCACAGCAGACACAGATTTGGCAAATGTATGGAACTTTCCAGCTGCATATTAAAGTCCAGGTCACAGCGAATGGAATTTTCAGTGAAGCATTCGTTGTGTATTAACAAAACAGTCAGGGGGGGCCTTCAAGATGGCGGAGGAGTAAGACGTGGAGATCACCTTCCTCCCCACAAATACATCAAAAATACATCTACATGTGGAACAACTCCTACAGAACACCTACTGAACGCTGGCAGAAGACCTCAGACTTCCCAAAAGGCAAGAAACTCCCCACGTACCTGGGTAGGGCAAAAGAAAAAAGAAAAAAAACAGAGACAAAAGAATAGGGACGGGACCTGCCCCTTGGGGAGGGAGATGTGAAGGAAGAACAGTTTCCACGTACTAGGAAGCCCCTTCGTGGGCGGAGACGGGGGTGGGCGGGGGGGAAGCTTCGGAGCCACGGAGGAGAGCGCAGCCACAGGGGTGCAGAGGGCAAAGCGGAGAGATTCCCGCACAGAGGCTCGGCGCCGACCAGCACTCACCAACCCGAGAGGCTTGTCTGCTCACCCGCCAGGATGGGCGGGGGCTGGGAGCTGAGGCTCAGGCTTCGGAGGTCAGATCCCGGGGAGAGGACTGGGGTTGGCTGCGTGAACACAGCCTGAAGGGGGCTAGTGCCCACAGCTAGCCAGGAGGGGGTCCCGGAAAAACCCTAGAGCTGCCGAAGAGGTAAGAAACCATTGTTTCGGGTGCACGAGGAGAGGGGATTAAGAGTGCTGCTTAAAGGAGCTCCAGAGATGGGCGTGAGCCGCGGCTATCAGCACAGACCCCAGAGACCGGCACGAAACACTAAGGCTGCTGCTGCCGCCACTAAGAAGCCTGTGTGCAAGCACAAGTCACTATCCACACCTCCCCTCCCGGAAGCTTGTACAGCCCTCCATGGCCAGGCTCCCGTGATCCGGGGACAACTTCCCTGGGAGAACGCACGGCGCGCCTCAGGCTGCTGCAACGTCACGCTGGCCTCTGCTGCCACAGGCTCGCCCCGCCTCCGTACCCCTCCCTCCCCCCGGCCTGAGTGAGCCAGAGCCCCCGAATCAGCTGCTCCTTTAACCCCGTCCTGTCTGAGCGAAGAACAGACGCCCTCAGGCGACCTACACGCAGAGGCGGGACCAAATCCAAAGCTGAACCCCGGGAGCTGTGCGAACAAAGAAGAGAAAGGGAAATCTCTCCCAGAAGCCTCAGGAGCAGCAGATTAAATCTCTACAATCAACTTGATGTACCATGCATCTCTGGAATACCTGAATAGACAACAAATCATCCCAAAAGTGAGGCGGTGGACTTTGGGAGCAACTGCAGACTTGGGGTTTGCCTTCTGCATGTAATTTGTTTCTGGTTTTATGTTTATCTTAGTTTAGTATTTAGAGCATATTATAACTGATAGATTTGTTTATTGATTTGGTTGCTCTCTTCCTTTTTTTTTTTAATATATATATTATTTTTTCCTTTTTTTCTGTTTTTGTGAGTGTGTATGTGTATGCTTCTTTGTGTGATTTTGTCGGTATAGCTTTTCTTTTACCATTTGTCCTAGGTTTTTGTTTGTCCGTGTTTTTTTTTTTTTGTATAGTTTTTAGTAGTTGTTATCACTGGATTTGCTTTTTTTGGTTTGGTTGTTCTCATCTTTCTTTCTTTCTTTTTTTAATTACTTTTTTATTTTTTTATTTTTAATAATTTTTAAATTTTTTATTTAATAACTATTTTATTTTATTATTGTATTTTATTTATTTATTTATTTATTTTCTCCCTTTTCTTCTGAGCCACGTGGCTGACAGGGTCTTGGTGCTCCGGCCGGGTGTCAGGCCTGAGCCTCTGAGGTGGGAGAGCCAAGTTCAGGACGTTGGTCTACCAGAGACCTCACAGCTCCATGCACTATCAAACGGCAAAAGCTCACCCAGAGATCTCCAACTCAACGCTAAGACCCAGTTCCACTCAATGACCAGCAAGCTACACTGCTGGACACCCTATGCCAAACAACTAGCAAGACAGGAACACATCCCCACCCATTAGCAGAGAGGCTGCCTAAAATCATAATAAGGTCACAGACACCCCAAAACACACCACCGGATGCAGTCCAGCCCACCAGAAAGACAAGATCCAGCCTCATCCACCAGAACACAGGCATCAGTCCCCTCCACCAGGAAGCCTACACAACCCACTGAACCAACCTTACCCACTGGGGGCAGACACCAAAAGCAATGGGAAATACGAACCTGCAGCCTGTGAAAAGGAGACCCCAAACACAGTAGGTTAAGCAAAATGAGAAGACAGAGAAACACACAGCAGATGAAGGAGCAAGGTAAAAACCCACCAGACCAAAGAAATGAAGAGGAAATAGGCAGTCTACCTGAAAAAGAATTCAGAGTAATGATAGTAAAGATGATCCAAAACCTTGGAAATAGAATGGAGAAATTACAAGAAATGTTTAACAAGAACCTAGAAGAACTAAAGAGCAAACAAACAATGATGAACAACACAATAAATGGAATGAAAAATTCTCTAAAGGAATCAATAGCAGAATAACTGAGGCAGAAGAACGGATAAGTGACCTGGAAGATAAAATAGTGGAAATAACTACCACAGAGCAGAATAAACAAAAAAGAATGAAAAGAATTGAGGATAGTCTCAGAGACCTCTGGGAAAACATTAAATGCACCAACATTCGAATTATACGGGTCCCAGAAGAGGAAAAGAAAAAGAAAGGGACTGAGAAAATATTTGAAGAGATTATAGTTGAAAACTTCCCTAATATGGGAAAGGAAATAGTCAATCAAGTCCAGGGAGCGCAGAGAGCCCCATACAGGATAAATCCAAGGAGAAACACGCCAAGACACATGTTAATCAAACTATCAAAAATTAAATACAAAGTAACAATATTAACAAGCAGCAAGGGAAAAGCAACAAATAACATACAAGGGAATCCCCATAAGGTTAACAGCTGATCTTTCAGCAGAAACGTTGCAAGCCAGAAGGGAGTGGCAGGACATATTTAGAGTGATGAAAGGGAAAAACCTACAACCAAGATTACTCTACCCAGCAAGGATCTCATTCAGACTTGACAGAGAAATTAAAACCTTTACAGACAAGCAAAAGCTAATGGAATTCAGCACCACCAAACCAGCTTTACAACAAATGCTAAGGGGACTTCTCTAGGCAGGAAACACAAGAGGAGGAAAAGACCTACAATAACAAACCCAAAACATTTAAGAAAATGGTAGTAGGAACATACATATCAATAACTACCTTAAATGTAAATGGATTAAATGCTCCAACGAAAAGACATAGACTCGCTGAATAGATACAAAAACAAGACCCGTCTATATGCTGTCTACAAGAGACCCACTTCAGACCTAGGGACACATACAGACTGAAAGTGAGAGGATGGAAAAAGATATTCCATGCAAATGGAAATCAAAAGAAAGCTGGAGTAGCAATTCTCATATCAGACGAAATAGACTTTAAAAGAAAGACTATTACAGGAGACGAAGGACACTACATAATGATCAAGGGATTGATCAAAGAAGAAGATATAACAATTGTAAATATTTACACACCCAACATAGGAGCACCTCAATACATAAGGCAAATGTTAACAGCCATAAAAGGGGAAATCGACAGGAACACAATCATAGTAGGGGACTTTAACACTCCACTTTCATCAATGGACAGATCATCCAAAATCAAAATAAATAAGGAAACACAAGATTTAATGACATTAAACAAGATGGACTTAGTTGATATTTATAGGACATTCCATACAGAAACAACAGAATACACTTTCTTCTCAAGTGCTCATGGAACATTCTCCAGGATAGATCATATCTTGGGTCACAAATCAAGCTTTGGTATATTTAAGAATACTGAAATCGTATCAAGTATCTTTTCCGACCACAGCACTATGAGACTAGATATCAATTACAGGAAAAAATCTGTAAAAAATACAAACACGTGGAGGCTAAACAATACACTACTAAACAACCAAGAGATCACTGAAGAAATCAAACAGGAAATCAAAAAATACCTGCAAGCAAATGACAATGAAAACACGACAACCAAAAACCTATGGGATATAGCAAAAGCAGTTCTAAGAGGGAAGTTTATAGCAATACAATCCTACCTCAGGAAACAAGAAACATCTCAAATAAACAACCTAAACTTACAACTAAAGCAATTAGAGAAAGAACAAAAAACCCCAAGGTTAGCAGAAGGAAAGAAATCATAAAATCAGATCAGAAATAAATGAAAAATAAATGAAGGAAACGACAGCAGAGATCAATAAAATTAAAAGCTGGTTCTTTGAGAAGATAAACAAAATTGATAAACCATTAGCCAGACTCATCAAGAAAAAAAGGGAGAAGACTCAAATCAATAGAATTAGAAATGAAAAAGAAGTAGCAACTTACACTGCAGAAATACAAAGGATCATGAGAGATTACTACAAGCAACTATATGGCAAAAAAATGGACAACCTGGAAGAAATGCCCAAATTCTTAGAAAAGCACAACCTTCCACGACTGAACCAGGAAGAAACAGAAAATATAAACAGATCAATCACAAGCACTGAAATTGAAACTGTGATTTAAAATCTTCCAACAAACAAAAGTCCAGGACCTGATGGCTTCACAGGTGAATTCTATCAAAAGTTTAGAGAAGAGCTAACACCTATCCTTCTCAAACACTTCCAAAATTATGCAGAGGGAGGAACACTCCCAAACTCATTCTATGAGGCCACCATCACCCTGATACCAAAACCAGACAAAGATGTCACAAAAAACAAAAACTACAGGCCAATATCACTGATGAACATAGATGCAAAAATCCGAACAAAATAATACCAAACAGAATTCAACAGCACATTAAAAGGTTCATACACCATGATCAAGTGGGGTATACGCAATCAATCAATGTGATAAACCATATTAACAAATTGAAGGAGAAAAACCGTATGATCATCTCAATAGATACAGATAAAGCTTTTGACATAATTCAACACCCATTTATGATAAAATCCCTCCAGAAAGTGGGCACAGAGGTAACTTACCTCAATATAATAAAGGCCATATATGACAAACCGGAGCCAACATCATTCTCAATGGTGAAAAACTGAAACCATTTCCACTAAGATCAGGAGCAAGACAAGGTTGCCCACTCTCACCACTATTATTCAACATAGTTTTGGAAGTTTTAGCCACAGAAATCAGAGAAGAAAACGAAATAAAAGGAATCCAAATTAGAAAAGAAGAAGTAAAACTGTCACTGTTTGCAGATGACATGATATTACACATAGAGAATCCTAAGGATGCCACCAGAAAACTACTAGAGCTAATCAATGAATTTGGTAAAGTAGCAGGATACAAAGTTAATGCACAGAAATCTCTTGCATTCCTATACACTAATGATGAAAAATCTGAAAGAGAAATTAAGGAAACACTCCCACTTACCACTGCAACAAAAAGAATAAAATACCTAGGAGTAAACCTACCTAGGGAGACAAAAGACCTGTATGCAGAAAACTATAAGACACTGATGAAAGAAATTAAAGATTATACAAACAGTTGGAGAGATATACCATGTACTTGGATTGGAAGAATCAACATTGTGAAAATGACTATACTACCCAAAGCAATCTACAGATTCAATGCAATCCCTATCAAACTACCAATGACATTCTTCACAGAAATAGAACAAAAAATTTCACAATTTGTATGGAAACACAAAAGACCCCGAATAGCCAAAGCCATCTTGAGAAAGAAAAACAGAGCTGGAGGAATCAGGCTCCCTGACTTCAGACTATATTACAAAGCTACAGTAATCAAGACAGTATGGTACTGGCACAAAAACAGAAATATAGATCAATGGAACAGGATAGAAAGCCCAGAGACAAACCCACAAACATATGGTCGCCTTATCTTTGATAAAGGAGGCAAGAATATACAGTGGAGAAAAGACAGCCTCTTCAATAAGTGGTGCTGGGAAAACTGGACAGGTACATGTAAAAGTATAAAATTAGAACACTCCCTGACACCATACACAAAAATAAACTCAAAATGGATTAAAGACCTAAGTGTAAGGCCAGACACTATCAAACTCTTAGAGGAAAACATAGGCAGAACACTCTATGACATAAATCACAGCAAGATCCTTTTTGACCCACCTCCTAGAGAAATGGAAATAAAAACACAAATAAACAAATGGGACCTAATGAAACTTAAAAGCTTTTGCAAAGCAAAGGAAACCATAAACAAGACGAAAAGACAACCCTCAGAATGGGAGAAAATATTTGCAAATGAAGCAACTGACAAAGGATTAATCTCCAAAATATACAAGCAGCTCATGCAACTCAATATCAAAAAATCAAACAACTCAATTAAAAAAATGGGCGGAAAACCTAAACAGAGATTTCACCAAGGAAGATATACAGCTGGCCAAGAGGCACATGAAAAGAAGCTCAACATAACTAATCATAAGAGAAATGCAAATCAAAACTACAATGAAGTATCACCTCATACCAGTCAGAATGGCCATCATCAAAAAATCTACAAATAATAAATGCTGGAGAGGGTGTAGAGAAAAGGGAACCCTCTTGCACTGTTGGTGGGAATGTAAACTGATACAGCCACTATGGAGAACAGTATGGAGGTTCCTTAAAAAACTAAAAATAGAACTACCATACGACCCAGCAATCCCACTACTGGGCATATACCCTGAGAAAACCATAATTCAAAAAGAGTCATGTACCACAATGTTCATTGCAGCTCTATTTACAATAGCCAGGACATGGAAGCAACCTAAGTGTCCATCGACAGATGAATGGATAAAGAAGATGTGGCACATATATACAATGGAATATTACTCAGCCATAAAAAGAAACGAAATTGAGTTATTTGTAGTGAGGTGGATAGACCTAGAGTCTGTCATACAGAGTGAAATAAGTCAGAAAGAGAAAAACAAATACCATATGCTAACACATATATATGGAATCTAAAAAAAAAAAAAAAGGTTCTGAAGAACCTACGGGCAGGACAGGAATAAAGACGCAGACATAGAGAATGGACTTGAGGACACGGAGAGGCGGAAGGGTAAGCTGGGACGAAGTGAGAGAGTGGCATGGACATATATACACTACCAAACGTAAAATAGATAGCTAGTGGGAAGCAGCCGCATAGCACAGGGAGATCAGCTCAGTGTTCTGTGTCCACCTAGAGGGGTGGGATACGGAAGGTGGGAGGGAGACGCAAGAGGGAGGAGATATGGGGATATATGTATATGTATAGCTGATTCACTTTTTTATACAGCAGAAACTAACACACCATTGTAAAGCAATTATACTCCAATAAAGATATTAAAAAAAAAAAAAGTCACACAGCAGCTGCCGTCAGCCAGTGAGAAGAAACACTCAATCCATTGACTGAAGTCAACGTGCTGACAGAAAAGCATGTTGAAAGAGAAAAAGTTTCAGAAAAAAATCAATTCAACCAAAACAAATGCCTCTAATCAAAGAGGAAGCTTTGCTTTCAGCAAAGTTGTTTCAGGGATATGTGCACATGATTTGCCCCATCAATCACATCATTTGTGAATCAACAAAACCTTCTCACCTGAGGCGCTACAGTGTACAGGATTCTTCAGAGGAAGATGAACAACGCTTATTACACGGGAAGGAACTCACGCAGTATTACATACAAATTGAAAAAAAAGGAAGTACTTCAGTGAGTGATGTGCACTCATGAAATATGAATATGTACTTCTTTCTGAAGATTTGTCTTCATTGGAAAGACTGTTCCCTTATGTTTGGTTGTTCTGTTTGCTTGTTTGAAGAGAGATTTTTTTTTTTCCCCTATGCATAGATTGCATTGAAGTGTAACATACCAAAAAAGGCACAAAGCATGAATGTCTGGCATTAATGTCTTCTTTGACTTATAATTATAAAGCTATACCATTCTTTCTTCTGTTGGTTAGTCCTTACAAGGAGTATCTTTTTCTAGCCTTTTGCTTTCAACTGTTCTATGTATATAAATATTTCATGTTTGTTTATGTAAGCATCAAATACTTGTTTTACATTATTGTTGATTTACTTATTTTATTTATATTATTTTTATCTAATCAGAGATTTTATCCTTTTATTTAGAATATAATTACTAATAAAAGTTCATTTTTCTTGTTTTTTTCTTTTTTGATTAGTCAATTTTTAAAATTGTCCCTTTAATCTAACAGCTTGTTTCTTTCCCCCAAGACTTCAAAGATATCATTCTGTTGTCTTTTTACTTTTTTTTACTTTATATTGAGAAAACTTCTATTGATCTTGTATTTGCCATTTTGAAAATAACATTTCTTTGTTTATACTACTTGTAAGGTCGTTCCTTGTCCTGTTTTTCAGAAGATTTATTATAATGTGCCAGGCTGTTTTTCTTGTATTATGCCTACTGTCTTGTAGAATTTCTTCAATCTCTATCCTGATGTCTGTTGTCAATATTGGAAAATTCTTGGTGATAATGTCTTCAAAGATTAGTTATGTCCCATTTTCTCTCTCTTTCTCTTCTTCAATGCCAATTACACACATGTTTTCTGTACATTTTTTTTCTGCTTCCGGTTGAATATTTTCTACTAATCTATCTTCCAGTTCAAGCCACATCTATTGAGTTCTTCATTTCAGATGCTGTATTTTTTAATTCTTAAAACTTTCATTTGGTTTGTTATGAATTCCGGTTTTCTGGCAAAATTCTTGATCATTTTATTTATATTCTTAAATACATAAATCATAGTTAATTATCAAAGTCTCTTAGTGATAACTATAATATCTGGATATCCTTTTCCTTTTGTATTGTCTGTCTCTTGGTTTTGGGTCATTGGGTGTTATTTCTAGACATTTTGGTTGAATGCTAGACTTTGTGTTATGCCATGATAGAAGCTATGTGTGTTGTTATCTTCCTTCTTGGAGGATTTAATTTTCTTCTGGCAGTGAGAGTGACCACCTTGATTCAATCAGTCTTCAGAAGGATTCCAGACTTCATTTCATGGTTGTTGATTTCTCAGTGCTTACCCCTTCTTATGTCACAGTCCACAGACTATAAATATATGCATTTATACGTTTCATCATTCATCAACAAGCCATATAATTTTACCTCTTCCACATTCCTTTCACCATTTCTTTCTGTCTCCACTTTCTCAGTTTGAGTGTCTCATAGCAACATCACTGAAGTAGCCTCCTAATTTATCCTGATTCTTTTATCACTTCCCCCCTACCTTTGATTTAATTTTAAGTTGTTAAAAACTTATCATGTAGAAATTTTTCGCACACTGAAAAGATTTATACTGTCAAGTTTACTATTTCAGAAATACCTCTGAGTGTAAATATTTGAATTTATTTTATTTCTGCACTGGACTTTATTTTAATACAGTTTTATGTTAGTCTATTGATTCACATAAAACTAAGTAAGCAGGTACCTGCCTACACTACAAAGTTGCTTCAATCGAAGTCAAATTAAGATGATTTGTGGGACTTCCCTAGTGGTCCAGTGATTAAATTTCCACGCTTCCACTGCAGGGGGTACGGGTTTGAACACTGGCCTGCGAACTAAGATCCCGCATGCTGCACAGAGTGGCCAAGTTTTTTTTTTTTTAATTTATAAGAAAAGAATAAAAATAAAGATCACTTGCATTGCTCAAGTTTTAGAATTTAAGCCTGATACTTAAGTGACTGCTGTATTTATGAAAATGACTGTAAGACAGCTTGATACAATTAATTATTTAACATGCTTAAAAAATTACTTGAACATTCAAAGAGTATTTTTGTGTTAATTTTTTAAAATTTTACAAAATTATTTTAGAATTATTTAAAACAAAAGAAAACATTTCCCTTTTTGTTCCTCTTTCTTTTTTCTATAAGTATTTTAGTTTGCTAGCACCAATGGAAAAAAAATGTTTAAAATAATGAAGCAAATATTGTTACCCTGTGCAACTGTTTATCTGTTGGAAACAGGATTTTTTGTTTCCATAACTGAAAAATAAAATAAATGCTAGTTTTGGTAAAATACTGTAACAGCCATCATAACACATAAGCTATAATTGCTTTCTTTAAAGCAGTTTTATTTTCTCCCAAAATGACTTTCTAGTACACAGTGTTTTAAAGTAAACTTAAAATTATTCCAATGAATCGCTAAGAAATTTGACTTGCTAGAAAACGATAATAAAACTGCCTTTGGGAAACAGAGCCATCATATTGGAGGTGCCAGCTCCCCACTGCCCTCCCCTCCCATTTCTCAACCTGTTGCTCCAACCATGCTGGCGTTTTTAACCGTTCTCCAAAAACATTGGAACTTCTCTGCCTCCAGGTTTTTGGCAAATCTTGAAATCACTGCCTGGAGTGCCTATGCTCCCTGGATAAGGAGTTCTTACAGTATTTGAGGATTCTCACTTGGCATTTCTTAACTCCCTTAGGTGATGCAGGTATTTTTTTTCTCTAGGTCATTGGAGAACCCTGCATACACCTCACCGAAGACAAACATTCACAGGCATCTACTTCCTCCTTCTCCTACCAAATTCTAAACCTTCTTGAGTGCAAGCTGATGTCACTTGGCCTTTAATCCCCAGACTCTTGAGTGTAAAATGCACCATTTCTTTGAACAAATGCATAAATGAAAATGTAAATTAATCCCCATTAAAATTCATTAAATATCTACATGTTTAAATTTCATAGGAATATCTCCAACTAATGATTTAAATTTTTGTTTGATCTTAGCATACCAAGGACTTGGTATTTGAGGTTCTGTTGAAGCTCTGTCTTTAATTTACCCTGTGGTTTTAGCTAAATTATTTTACATCTATGTCAGTTTCTTCATCTGGGAAATAACTGTATTAAATTACCTTCAAGGAATCATTCAGACCTAAAATTCTCTTATCTTTTTGATAGAGTTCAACCATGCTCGAGCTGTCTTAACCTCAGTGGTTGATATGCCTCCTTGCAATCAGGATCAGTACTGAACTGAAATCAGCAGTTTCTTTGACTGTATGTTCCAGCGTATTGAATCATTAACCCAAAAGGAAGGAAATGACTTTTGATTATGTGTTTGTTCCTTCCCTACAACCAGGGCATACTGCATTGAGAGAACAGCTAAAGTCTTTCACGTGAAAATGGTCATTGTTCTTTAAAGCTTAACTGCACCCATGTGAGGCAGTAACTTCATGATGCTTTGGTTGCTACTAATATTACATTGTATACGAAAGCCATCTCATTTCTGGACAGGTCTTCTTTTTGGCCCTTGTTAAATGATTCAACAGTTCTATCCTCACATACATGAAATACATCTGCTGGAAAGGGATTGTGAAACCAAACTGAGTGCTTTCACTCAGCACAGCACCATGCAATTCCCACATTGCTGTGTGTGTCAGTAGTTTGTTCCTTGGTACTGATGAACAGAACTTCCTTGTATGAATATACCAAGGTGTGTCTATCTATTCACCTGTCCAAGGACATTTACGTTGTTTCCAGTTGTTTGGCAATTATGAATAGAGTTAACTCTATTCATGTAGGGCAAATTTTATTTCTCTAGGGTAAATACCTAGGAATGGGATTGCCAGATTACATGATAAATACTTAACTTCGTATGAAACTGCCAAACTGTTTTCCAGAATGGCTGTACCATTTTACATTCCCACTTGCAGTCTTAAAGAACACACAGTGTATAATTCTATTTATGTGATATTCTCAGAAAGACAAACTATAATGATGGATAACAGATCAGTGGTTCACGGTTTAAGGTGGGAGAGGGTATCACTACAAAGAGAAAGCACAGTTTTGAGGGGTGACAAACTTCTGTATCCTGATTTTGCTGGTCGCTATACAAATCTATACATGTATTAATACTTATAGGTCTGTACTCCAAAAAGTCTATTTTACTACATATTCATTAAAGAAATAATTTGTTCAAACCTGGAGATTTAAAAAAAAACAAAACTCTGAGTATGCCACAAAGTATGAATCTGATGCAAAGTAACACCTGGAGCACATCAGACCTGCATCTTACTGGCAGGTACCTGAAAGGAAAGTGGTGTGGGAACCTTTAAAGCACTCCTTTCAATTGCAAGTTGGGCAGTTAGAAAGTAAATGTTACTCACAAGTTAAAACCTGACCTAAAATTGACCTATTTTGAAGTCTTTGCATGTTTTTAATATCAATAAATTTCATAAATTCTGAGAAAGTATAGGAAATGCAGAGTTATTTAAAATATAAATGTTAGTTGGCTGTTTGCCTTGATTGGGTTAATACAGTGTGTGCCGGAGACTAATAAGGAGAGGTTAAGACACGGTGTGTGATCTGTGCAGCACCTGATGAGAACCATGCGCCCCAGGGATGGAGTAAAATGCCTTCAGGAAGAGTCAGAGATGCCCTGATACAAACCTTGGTAAAAGGTGGCAGAGCCAGAGTCATAAGTTGACTTCATCATTAAAC
Organism: Eubalaena glacialis; assembly: GCF_028564815.1. Classification (NCBI taxonomy): domain Eukaryota; kingdom Metazoa; phylum Chordata; class Mammalia; order Artiodactyla; family Balaenidae; genus Eubalaena; species Eubalaena glacialis. Next base: position 9,667,406 of record NC_083735.1, on the reverse strand, counting down.
ATACCGAGGCAGAAGGGATTTAAATTCTGGTCTTGGAAGGATATGCTTGTAATCTGAGGTTTTGCACATCTTTATGTGCGATATTGACCAGACCCGGAGAGCAAATCCGCCTGAAGGCAGCCCTGATCAGAGTTCAAGGTTCTCGATCCACCAGCATCCAAGCTGGCTCCTCGTGCAGGGGACTTACAGGCAACACGTCTATTTACACGACATGTACCGGAACAGAGAGCTGAACAGGTGGAGAGGAACAGAACTCTTTTACCTCAAGTTGACTTTGAAAAATCAGTCAAGGCAGTGGTTTTATAGAATAAATGATCATATTATTACATATAAAGTTAAACCTGGAGATCAACAGTACATACACTGAAGCTGATAGAATTTCCCCACTGGCACCAACGTGAAATTAGAGCAAGCTTTTCAGTGAGTGTGACTCCTGCACACATTTCATTCAAATGCAACAGCTTTTATTCACCGTGCTGGAATCCATTCTAGCCAGGTGGCATAGAAGATGACATTAGTTACATCAATGGTCTGCCATCACCAGGTTAAACCCACTAAACAGTATCAGAATTGTTAAGCCTTTCTATGTGGAGCTGTACACAAAATATCTAATCCAAACTTCTATCTTTCACTTCAAACAAAAAAAAGTTTACTAAGGCCCATAATGAAGTTATTTTACAGACTTCTGTTACTGAGTGCAGCCCAGACGATTTAAAAGTATATGGACACGGACACATTTTTTTCCATTCTCTTCCTTGATAAGCTCAGGTATGAACCCTCAAAATGGCACAAGACACAACCAGAAGAGGACTCTGAAGGCAAGCTGGTTTGAGATTCCAGGGTCAGAGAACCAACGCAGTGCAGGCTGCCTGTGTGCGCCCCCAAAACAGAGGACCAGCAGACCTGGTGCTTCCTGAACCCTGACCGGGCAACAGAAGGCTCCAGGTAAGCTCCATCCTCACGGGGATGCAAGGGGCATCCCTCAAACGACATAAGGAAGACCGGCACCACCAGCATGGGGGACGAATGAAGGGACCTTGGTAACCACAGGTGTCCAGGGCAAGCCTTCACCTTCCCCAGGGCCCGAGCCTCCCTTTTCTGAGTAAAGAAACAGAGGCAGCAGAACCTGTGAGAGAGACCAGCCACACCAGTGACCCAATCCAGGAAGACTCTGTCTCTGCCAATCTGAGACTGAGACGCCCCTTCCCTCCCAGAGATAGGGGCAGAGGGAGGGGTGAGGGGACAAGGGGTGAGATGCAGGAGGGGAGCAGTGATGGGGGTTCCCACCAACCCCTCCCCACCAGCAAGGACGAGAGTGAGTCCCACGGGCACCAATCAACCAAGCAGACCCAGACAATGCCGTACATGCTCTGACAGTGAGCCTGTCACTGGAACCCCAGCCGACACAAGTTGGCCGAGAACTGCGTGTTAAGTCTAGCCAGGGTGACTGCCTGCTAAAATAAGAGGTTTATATAATTCCCAGTACATCCTAACATGATAGACAAAACAGCCTGGGTCCAATTATCATACCAAGAACCAAGAAAATCACAACTTCAACGAGAAAAGACAACCAACTGACAATACCTAAAATGAATCAGATGTTGAAATTACCTGACAAGGATTTTAAAGCAGCCATGGTGTAAATGTTTCAATCATTTACAAATTCTCTGCAATCAAATAAAAAAACAAACAAACAAACAGACGATCCTAGCAAAGAAAGAGAAGTTACAAAAAAGAACCAAATGGAAATTACAGGAGTAAAAATACAATAATAGAAATTAAAAGTAACTAGATGGGCTTATAGTAAGTAGAGTGGAGATGCACGATGACGTGTTAACTTGAGAACAGGTCTATAGAATTCGCCCACACTGAACAGCAGAGAGAAAATACAATGGAAAAAAAAGTGAACAAAACCTCAGGGACCTGTGGGTCAAAAACAAAAGGCCCAACATCTTATCATTCGAATCCCAGAAGGAGAGAAAGAGAGTGAGGCTGAAAGGGGGTTTAAAGAAATAATTGCTGAAAACACCTCAAATTTGGGGAAACACATAACCTACAGTTCTAAGGAACCAAGTGAACCTCAAACAGGATAAACTCAAACAAATCCATGTTAATTAAACAAATCCACCAAATTAAACTTTTGAAAACTAAAGACAAGGAACAAAATCTTGAAAACAGCCCAGAAACCAGTTAGGCAGCCTGCTGTCTCCACGGCCATAAGTCAGGTTCTCCTTGTCTTCCTCTAGCAGATGGAAGCAATATCTTTGTCACAAGTTTGTCAGGAGACAATGCGGGTCCAGACAGATTCAGTGAATGGCAGTTCAACTCCTCTTCCTTCTTCCTTTCTAGTATATTACATTTCCAAAGACAATTCTGAGCACCACATATTTCATTATATTAAGGCAGAGATAATAACTACAGTAATACAATACTATCTTCTCTTTGCATCATACTTTTCACCTTTTTCAAACAATGTTTCCTTAGCCGTCTCACTTTACACTTACAACAATGCTTCCGAGTTGCAAAGCTGGCATGAGATGGGGAGCTGGTCTTGCTGCCCTGGAGGTCTTGCGTACCCCTTACTGTTTTAAATGCACTAAGCCCCCCAAAAGAGAATGACTGCGCCTTTGAGGTTAATTCAATATCAAAAATACACACTTTAAATGCTTTTGACTGATGAATCGTGGAAGAGAGATCCTTAGCTCTCCAGGTTAACAGTGTAGCAAGCAAGGCATGCATTTCCTGGCTCCTTAGAGAAAACTGCCACATTGAGTCAACACTGGGGATGTAAGTGGCAGAACAGCTGGAAAATGACTCAGGCTGTCTGGACTCCAAATTAGCTGGAACTAGTCTCCCCGCATCTCCCGCAGGTGCTGCCGTTGGGCTGCGCTTCCTTGGGACCTATGGCTTCTTCTCCTCTGCAGGAAGGTTCCCCAGAGATCACGTCCATGGGCCCCCAAGGCCCCAGGTCAGTTTGCTTTCCCAGACACCCCAGAACAGATGGAATCCCAAACCTAAAATGCGTGTGTCCAGTGGTCCGGCTATCTCTCCTCTGATAGGGCTGCTGGAATAGAGAACTTAGGCACCATGGAGCATCCGGAGAGCGGCAGCCTCTGCTAACCCTCCCCAGCGTGATAATGAAGGTCAGGAAGCCTCTGCCTTCTCCACTTGTGGACCATCCCCTCAAAGCCTACTGTTACCCACCTCTGAGTCCTGTAATGTCTGAATTTCAATAAATGTTTCTTCAAAGAATCAAGGAAGAATGTTTCCCCATAAAGAGACAAAGGAGGGAAACCTAGCAATGGATGAACTTCACTTCAAGAATAGAGCTTTTAGGATTTGAGTCTGATCTGCACTCTCATATGTGTCCGTGCTCACAGGCAATGTCATTATGAGAACGATTATATGAGGAAAAAGAGTTTTGATCATGTGGTTCCAGAATTCTAAGAATCTAAGGAGTGCACTTGCTTTCTAATTTTGAAAAATGGGTTTTTGCCTAGAGAACGTCTAGGTAGCTACCTTTATGTGCTTATTCCTAACATAAATTGCTCAAGCTTTCTCCAAAGCACTGAGATGTACTGTGATCAACTCCTCTGATAATGTCCAAAGAATACATAGACACACACATCAGTTTTCAGTGTCTGCTTTGTTATGGCTGTTGTGTAGTCTTTTAATGAAAAAAGAACGATGCCCCTTCGTTCAGCACCCGCAGACAATATCAGAGGTAGGTGGAGGGCTACCGTATGAGGGCCGGAGCCACTTCTAAGCCCAAGAAGCAATTTAAGAACAGTGGATCAACCAGCCATAGGAAACAACTAGTATCCTTATTGGTTAATAGACAAGTGTAGTCAGGCAGAGGCAATACTACTCGCTCACAGATTTCCCTGATACTGACTATTCATCCCTTACAGAGATGGGCACTTAAAACCTGCCACTGGTGCCTGCAATCCCCAGGACATCCTGAAATTAATGCCATGTCCTGGTCACCCACTGCTAGTAACTGCAAAGGCCAGAGGAAAGTCGTGAAGAGCAATGTCTCTGGAGGCAGTTTTTCTGCAAATTAAACTTGAGAAAATTACCAACATATATTCTTGGAGAGATCTCAATAGAGATTTGCTAAGTGAGTTAGTTAATTTTGTTTTAAGTCTGTCATTCTGTAAAAGTAACCTGAATAAATTCATCCATCTCTTGGGAAGACTCGGCTATTGAAAGAGTCCCCCTAACATTCAGTTGTTCTCTTTTTGCGCCAAGAAAGTTAAGAAAATAAAAAGCCATTAACAGAAATTAGAATTTTTAAAAGCATAGTTAGGATGAGCCAGTTAGGCTATCTCACTCTCCGAATTTCTCCTGAAAATTAAGATCTGAATAGAATTCCACAGGCCCCCTAAAAAGGGGAACCTATAAAATATTGAGCTTGAGGTAGTAAATATCAGCTACCCATAAAGAACTTTCTTAACTCAAATTTTATCTGAAATACGTATCATGATAGTCAAGGATTCTATATACTGTCTGGTATATAACCATCTCAGCTCATCTGCCATTTCTCCAATTAGATTTTAAACTCCATGCTGAGACTCACGTCTGACATATAAGTACTCAAAAATATTTGTTGCCGTATTCTCTAAAACTGCCTGTTTATCCAAAGACACCAACTGTGATTCTCTCATTTTTTCTTTTTCTGTAATTTTGTATACTAAGGAAATATGTCAGTGGCTTTGCTTTTCTCTACTGAAGATGATTAACTGCCCAACTGATCTTTGTTACATTATGTTTCCCAAAGGGCATCTCACTTTGATTCGGCTGACTGTTCAGTTTTTCCTTTATAGATCTGAGCTATTGAGAGGAGGTTCTAATAACACTTATGTCAAGGTGATACATAGTTTGCTATTGCTCCCTTAACAACAAATAGCATTAAAAAATGGGTGTATGACTTCACATCTTTAACAGTGACCTACGGGATTTTATATGGCACTGCTTTTCTACATTTATGTTTTACATTTTGCATTTATGAAAATTTCTCTCATTTGTTTTAATGATATCCCTTCTTAAATTAGACGTTATGGTAATAATAAAGCTATTTCATGTGTGGTTTGTATTTCTTGGCTCTCCAGTGCATTCACATGCATTATTTCATTTTGCTCCTTAGCACAGGCAGGAAAAGTTTATTATACATATTTCATAGCCATAAAAACAGAGGTACAGAGGGGGTCACAGATAGTTAAGAGCAAAGCTAGAGCCAGAAGTTCCACCTTTGGCATCCTGGCCTCACTGCTAATCCACAGTATCAGTGTCTACAAGTACCGCTCCAGACCAATGCCAGGCTGTGTGCACACAACTGGCATGGAAGATTGCAAACAATACAGATATCTGTCCCCACCCTGCAGGAATCCGTATTTTTATAAATAAATGCAATTTAAAGCTAGTAATTGGGCAAAAAAAGAATAACCATTTGGTAAGAGTGTGGGGAACCAGGGACCTTTACATACTGTGGTGGAAGAGAAAACTGATATAAACTTTTGGGGGGATTACTGGAAAAGCCTAATGATGTAAATGAAGATGCTCCTTACTCCTGAAATTCCTCTGCTGGAAATTTTCCTGAAGGCATATGAAACAAGTATGACAATTTGTACAAAGTAGTTTACTGCGTAGCTGCTTAGAAATGCAAGATTACAGGGGGATGGAGAAAAGTCAAAGGCTATCAATGAGAATCAGTCAAAAAACATGGCACATCCACATGTAATGATAAGGAATACAGACACTGGAGGAGGATCACGGAGTCTGAACTCCTGCTAGAACAGACGCTAGGTTTGTGAATTGGGGTAAATCTATCTAAGCCTCAGTTTCATCATTTATATGATGAAGACAGTATTAACCCCTAACTCACAGAATTAAGGTGAAGACCAAACAAGATAATATGTATTAGGCATCTAGCACACTGCATGGTATATAAGAGGTACTCAATAAATGCTATGAGATTACTACTGCTACTATTATAATTATTATCATAAGTTATGGGCCAGTAACATGATTTTAATTATTAGTAGTAGTAGCTATAAAACATGAGATAAAGATATATACTGATAGGGAACTACGTCCAAGATACAATAAAGGAAAAGAGAAATGTCCCCGATGCCATCAGAGTGCGGGTCCATTAATTTTAAAGGCACAGACAGATGTTCACTGCAGAACTTTTTACAATGTGAACTACCTCATAAGTAACTGCTAAGTAAGAGAATGAGTGGGTATAACGGCCACACCTCTTGTTGCTGTTGTTGTTTTTCCCTAGCAGAATAATACTTTGAAGTTGTCCAGGGCAAGCTTTCTCACAAATAAAGAGAAAATCTCAGCCATGTATAAGCAGACTAAGAGAAAGAAGGTGAAAATCCTGCAGAATGACTTCCATTAGTGAAAGTAGTTTCGGGAGCCCCTACAGGAAGCTGTCTGTGCAAGGTGTGAACGCAGAGGAAGAGGCTGCAAAGACATTTCCTTCTGCACTGAAAACACTGAGGAGTGAAGATACCCCCGGGTCATGGTTTTAATGTTGCTAGAACAAGTCTCCTAAAAACTGTCCTATCAATATTAAAACCATGACCCGGGGGTATATTTACTCCTCAGCCTCAACTAAGAAGTCTGCATGCCGCAACTAAAGATCCTGCACGCCGCAACGAAGATCCCGCGTGCCGCGACTAAGACCCGGAGAAGCCAAAATAAATAAGTAAATAAATATTTAAAAAAAGAAAAAAAAAACTGTCCAGACTATCCTCACGGCCCTGCATCTGGAAGAGGCTGACGGTGTCCAGGGCGAAGTGGTGCAGACTCTCCCATGAGTCCAGTTGCCAATGGACCAGTGTAGGGATCTGTGCGCTGACGTTCACGGTGGGGCCGCTACTGTATTTGCCAGGACTCTGGGTACGGAGGTGTACAGATATAAAGGGCGCTACCACACTGTTCTCCCCACGCTCTCTGCTACTTTTAGTATGCAGCTTTACAGAGCGCAAGGCTTTCAGAAGACATATGGCCTTATTCTAGAAGATACTTGTCCTTCCCCGAACACTGACAATATAATAAGTAGAAAGAGAGGGGCGGACAGGGAGCAGCTGAGTTGAGAAACTCATCACCTCTACTTTCTGCTTTTCCATATAGTCTAATCTTTTGCCATATTTTTCAATGATTTAAAATAAAAAACATTGCCACAGATAGAATGCAATCCTGAATTAGTCCTCATCTGAAATCAGATTTAGAAACTACTAATTTAGCCATACGTGGCATTTATTAAACTTCTGAGTGGGAATGGAAAGTCTGCACCAGGATCTCAAGGACACATCCGTGTTTGCACAGATAACTTCCTGTTCTGGGAAAGAAGAAACAAGGAAAGATACACTTACACATACAAGACGGTTCTGGTATCACCCACTTTCCCAGCATCGCCCACGGTTAGGGTGTCGTAGCCTCTTTCCAGCTCAAACTCCTCAAAGGCAAGCTTGATGACCTAAATCAAACACAAGAGAGAATTACTTAGCATAACAGGAACTTTCTGGGACCTCACATAATGCAAATATCCAGTTGTAGTATTAATTTTGCTCCATAATTTCACTGTTACTTCAAATGATTTAAAGTTGCTTTTAAAAATAATGATTGTATATATTTGAGAGCCCTCGATTATAGAATTTTATGGAATTCAAAATTGCTATTATTCCAAAGATATTTATCATCAGCTCTAAAATGAAATTAACCCATATTGTATTGACACTTTAAATCAAATATCTATCAAATACTTATTGTCACATAGTGTTCGGAATGACCAAAAGGTAAATCAGTATAAGAAAAATAAATGGGGACTACAGTTAATGAGATATATTTTGAGGATACCTAGAACACCAAGGAAGAGATATTTTTAGTGTGATGTCTGCAGATTTCATGTATGTTCCAATATTAACATATGAAAAAGACCTCTGAGGTTAGAAAGTTGTCCTCTACATTTAACTTTGCAAAGCCTTGTCTTTTTTTTTCTTTTTTTTTTTTAATAAAGAACACTTTGTCTGGGTGGTCAACACCATTTAGACAAGACCAGTTTGTGTCTGACACATGGATATATTAGAATACTATGAACTTCTTTCTTCTCATAAAAGAAATGCTTCCTTTGCTGACCAATATTGTGATAAAGGGGGAAGAGAGTCTGAGGTGTCACAAAGTTAGGTTGGAACCCTAGGTGACAAGGAGAAATATATATATAGATGATAATAGATATCTGTAACATGAAGAAGAGAGAGAGGGAGAGGCTATCACAGACAGATGAAAGAGACAGATGGATAGATAGATAGATATGATGGATAGATGAGATAGGTAGACAAATGACAGAGGGGGAGAGAGAGAGAACAGGAAGTACAGAAACCATAATATTGGAAATACATTTTAATGGGATCTACTTCAGAGTAAATTTGAAACTCTGGAATCCTGTAAAAAACATAAAATACCTGTTCATTAAACCTGAAAGAAAGACTTAAGCGGTACCAGGGGAAGGCAGGCTTCTGACTAATATCCAATTTGACGTGTGCAATACTGAGCAGGCTCTAACCAGGTGCTTTCCCAAGCAGTGCTAATATGGGATGCATTAATTCTGCTATTGGAAATTCTTACTAAAATTAGTGGTATAGCTGTTATGATTTATTTTAAAAATCTACTCTTTCAAATTTCAGCATTTGTCTGAATACATTATTTTAGCAATCTAATTTGAAACAGGTGTAGAGGTTCTTGACTGTTGCAGACCAGTATCAACATTGCATATGAAGCCCAACACCCGAGGATGGTTTTATTTCAATTTCTGTGTTTCCCATGGGCCGATTTATAAATGTCCATGGTGGTACAAGAAAGAATAAAAGGACTAAAGAATCATGCAACCTGGAGGTTCCCATCACCTTTTTTGACACATTTACTCTGTCTTGACTTGGGTAACAGCCTGCAGTGAAGCAATGATAAACCAATCAGGCCTGAGGGTCACAGCTGGCAGATTTGTAATGAGTCACAGATAGGGGGTCTCACTTCATAAATGTGTTTTCATTATGGGTGTAAAAATAACATTTTGTAATTCTTTCAAGCCAAAGCAAAGGGTGTTGGAGAGGTTTCTGTCAGGGTTCAGACTCAATAATCAGCCTCTGATAGTCAAAGGACGATCTTTATGCTATTAATGCCCCATAAAAAGAGAAAAGGTAGACCCAATCTTGTGTAAAGAACCTCTAGTTTGTCAGAAAATATGGCACTCTATAAATATACCTGGTAGTAAAACAGAAATACACATCTGGAATGAAAGTTGCTGTCATTTCTCAGTGACAAGTGATGTTGATCGGAGAATTCATTTTTTAATAAAAACTGTATATAAGGAGTACAGCATGATGATTTGATGTACATATACATAGTGAAATGATTACTACAGTCAAGCTAATTAACCTGTCTCCTCACACAGTCACCCTTTGTGTATATAGTGAAAGCACCTTAAATCCATTCTCTTAGCAAATTTCTAGTAATCAATACAGTATTATTAACTACAGTCACCATGCTGCCCATTAGATCTTCAGATTTATCCATTCTTCATAATTGTAACTTTGTGCCCTTTAACCAACATCTCTCCATTTCCCCACCTTCTCATCCCTGGCCACCACTGTTCGGCTCTCTGCTTCTGTGTATTTGACTTTTTTAGATTCCACACATAAGTGAGATCATGCAGTTTTTTCCTTTCTGTGTCTGTCTTGTCTCACTTAATATAATGTCTTCTTGGTGCATCCATGTTGTTGCAAATGGTAGGATCTCCTTCATTATTAAGGCTGAATGATATTCCACTACATATATATACATCACATCATCTTTATCCATTCATCCATTGATGGACACTTAGGTTGCATCCATGTCATGGGTATTGTGAATAGTTTTGCTTTATGTTTTGTTGGGTTTTTTTTTAATAAATTTATTTATTTATTTATTTATTTATTTATTTTTGGCTGTGTTGGGTCTTCGTTTCTGTGCGAGGGCTTTCTCTAGTTGCGGCGAGTGGGGGCCACTCTTCATCGCGGTGCGCGGGCCTCTCACTATTGCGGGCTCTCTTGTTGCGGAGCACAGGCTCCAGACGCGCAGGCTCAGTAGCTGTGGCGCACGGGCCCAGTTGCTCCGTGGCATGTGGGATCTTCCCAGACCAGGGCTCGAACCCGTGTCCCCTGCATCGGCAGGCAGATTCTCAACCACTGCGCCACCAGGGAAGCCCCTGCCTTATGTTTTAAAGTGTGAATGATTCAGTGGCATTTAGTCTCAATGGTCCCTTTAGCTCCACATGTGCGCGCACGCGCACACACACACACGTGCTCTTCTGTGTCTTGACTGGTCCCTGCAGCTGGCCTTGTAGATGCTGCTCCACATCCTTCAAGTCTCTGCATGAAGTCTGTTCTTGGTGGTGTCTCCCCTGCCCATTCTGTCCAAGACGTCAGTCTCTTTGTCAACATCCAGCCTATTCCCTTCATGATGTTGCACTTTTTGAAATTTCTTGCTGGTTTGCCTGTACCCTCTGCCTCACCTCCTTCATGGTACGTGCCCTGAGGGCAGGCGCTACGCCCTCCATCTGCTGAGGACAACTGACTCATCTTTCAGGATGTACTGAATACCTACTCTGCCCAGGTCCAAAGAGAAGATGGACCAAGTTCTAGCCTTCAAAAAACTTAGAGTTACAAGGGGTATCATGATAAACACAAAGTAATTATAGAAGTTTTAACTTTTCCAGACAAATATTCCTTAATGACAACAAATCAAATAGGAAGGAAAATGAAAGAAGGACAAAGTTCTAGAATTCTAAAAGCTTAAGACTCACAGGGGGTAGTTTGATAAACACAAAACAATTATAGAATTTAACATACAGATTAAGGTTTCTTAATGACAACTGATGAAATCCTGTACTTTTTCAACTTCCAAACAGAATCTCAGAACTGTGAGAAAAAGATGCTGTTCAGTCTAGACTCTGGTGTAATTTTTAAAATACATTCTTGGTATTTTGTAATATGTTCTTTTTTCCTATTTAAACTAAAAAGACCCAAAAATTTTGAACCATTTCTCCTTTCCCTACCCACTGCTTCTGGCAACCACCAATCTATTCTCTGTATCTACAGCTTGTTTGTTCTGTTTTTTTAGATTCCACTTGTAAGAGAGATGAGACGGTATTTGTCTGTCTCTGTCTTTGACTTATTTCACTTAGTATAATGCCCTCCAGTTCCATCCGTGCTGTGGCAGGATTCATCCCTTTTTATGGCTGAATAATATTCTTTTATACATAAAGTACATATGGTGGCAGGGAAGTAATGGAGTTAAATTACATTTGCTTATATTTTCTTACTAGAGGATGAGGAGGGTCAACAGTTTACTGTGACCAAATGTGGAATATAGAATCTAAGCAGACTTAAAATTACTTGATATTCTGACACCTCTGTTTTCACAGGAGGAAAATGAAAGCCAGGGAAGATGAGGGCCTCATCCTGCAGTTATTAGTGAGAGGTTTAGATCTCAAACTGGGAAATCCTGAGTCTCGATGTAGTTTTTAGATTGTTTCCCACACGTTCAAGTATAAATGAAGAAGAGTAGAGCTTATAAAATTTAATTCTGGGCTTCCCTGGTGGTGCAGTGGTTGAGAGTCTGCCTGCCAATGCAGGGGACATGGGTTCGAGCCCTGGTCTGGGAGGATCCCACATGCTGTGGAGCAGCTGGGCCCGTGAGCCACAACTGCTGAGCCTGCACGTCTGGAGCCTGTGCTCCGCAGCAAGAGAGGCCGCGATAGTGAGAGGCCCGCGCACCGCGATGAAGAGTGGCCCCCGCTCGCCGCAGCTAGGGAAAGCCCTCGCGCGGAAACGAAGACCCAACATAGCCATAAATGAATAAATAAATTAATTAAAAAAAAAAAAAACTTAATTCTATTTTCAAACTTCCTTTTCTTACAAACTACTCATTTTAAAGTATTTCTTCGAAAGTTTTAGCTACTGTAGTCCTGTTTTCTTTCTCTGATCCCAATCTAATATGCTTTAGTACTATAGCAATGTGGCAGTCATTTCCTACACGCCAAGTTGGTCTCTGGTAATTAAGCATCTCTAGGAAGACTCTGCTGTGTGATGACAGGTGGTCCAGTGAAAGACACCGCAGGCCAGCGAGAGGAAGGTGCAGGACAGGCCATTCTCAGGGTGCGGGGGGTGCCCAGGGAAGGAGCCTCAGATGCGGAAGATAAGGAACATCTTCCAGAGAAGGTGGCATCTAGGAGCTAAAGAATCTAAACAGTGGCCTGAACCCAGCTGCTGGGGGTCCTGAAGCCTGCCCCAGGAGTACCTCAAAGAGTGATGCCAATTGCTAGATTCCTGGAAAAACAACAGCCCAATCCGAGGTCTCATCTAATTTCACTCCTTAATTTGTGCAAAATTGGTTTGTTCACTTTACAAACATTTTTAGTGGATATTCAACTATTTTTCTTCAGCATCTAACCAAATTCTGTTAACTATTATCCTTGCATAATAGAAAGTAGCCCAAAAAATTAATTGTGCTCAAAGTAAGTGTAGTACAAATTAGCAGAATTGCTTCTCAGTTTTTTGTTTATTTTTTTAATGGTGCAAAGATGCTAATTTTTCGGACAGAAAGGTTAAGGGGAAAAAGCACACAATCTTAAATGAGAGAAAAATAACTTGGGAAATTGGGCAATTTTGCAGGGGGTAAGTATGAAAAAGAAAACAGAATTTAGCTATTTAATTGTGATTACGTAAAAACTGCAAGAGCCTTAGCAATTAAGAATGTTATATTGGGACTTCCCTGGTGGCGCAGTGGTTAAAAATCCGCCTGCCAATGCAGGGGACATGGGTTCGATCCCTGGTCTGGGAAGATCCCACATGCCACGGAGCAACTAAGCCCATGCGCCACAACTACTGAGCCTGTGCTCTAGAGCCCACAAGCCACAACTACTGAGCCCACGTGCCACAACTACTGAAGCCTGGGCACCTAGAGCCCTTGCTCCGCAACAAGAGAAGCGACCACAATGAGAAGCCTGCACACCGCAACGAAGAGTAGCCCCCGCTTGCCGCAACCAGAGAAAGCCCGCACGCAGCAGCGGAGACCCAATGCAGCCAAAAATAAATAAATTAATTAATTTTTTAAAAAAAGAATGTTATATTGTCAGAAGAACTTTTTTTTAATTTTTGTTTTGAGATACTCAATTTTCTAAACAGAAAAAAGAGAAATGTACAATGACAGAGTGGTAGAATTGATACAATACTGAATTTTTAAGTATTAATTTAAAACAAATATGAAAACATTGTTCTGAAAAACAAAATGGAAGTACACTACGTATTCACAATTCATTAGGGGAAAAAAAGCCAGTCACTATAGGCCCATTCAAATAAGGAGCGCATCTCACCTGACTCAATTAAGCCAGAGGAATCCAGATGTATCAATTCATACACACACAAACACACACACACATACACACACACACACACTTACACAGACACCCCATATGGATCACTGGGCTTCCTCATCAGAAGTTTTATTTCTTATGTGCCTTTTGTCATCTTTAAACTACCTTAGGGGGTTTTTTGGATGACATGTTTCTGCCCGAAATTGTGATGGTAGGAAGAGATACAGAATAAGAGGAAGATTTTACAATTTTCCAAGATGTAGAACTAACAGCACAAAATAAATAAGTAAAAAGCCCCTACATCTTGGAAAAAGCTAACTCAGAAATGCCTTAATGAATGACGGTAGGGTTGAAATCAACAGGGTAGGGAATAAGGACTTGGAACACAAGGGGACAGAAACTGATAAAAAGAAGCCTTAATAACCTGATCCATTCAATTTCACATTATTTTTCAGAAGAAAGACTTTTCAAACTGTGAATTTCCTCCAAAAGGACATAACAACTCTATACCTCACATCTGAAAGGAAAATTCACACTTTCTTATGAACCAAAAATTATGAAATGATTGTTAATAAATTTTAAGTGTTTTAGCCTGAGGTTCTAAGGACCAACCACGAAACAACTGAAAAAGTATAATTAATTATGAAGAGATGTTCTGTCCAAATGCATGTACCACAGAGCCTGGGTAATGCACATCGGTGTTTCCCACAGAAAAATACATATAATGTTTCATATCTGTAAATTACATATACAAACGGCCAATGATATGTAATATGAAATTACCAAGATTTGGTTCCAACCTAGAGAGAATAATACTTTGAAAGAAACAATTTAGGAAAAATATATTATTTCTAGGGTAGCCTTGACTTATATTTAGCCCCCCCTATAAACTCTAAATGTCTTTTAAAACTAGAGTTCGATGCACCATTAACAAAAAGGGGACATATATTACTTCAAATGTAGCTGCAATATTATTAACCTGTTCTACCAAGAGTCAAATTAAACAGGTAATCAGTGGAAGAAAATAGAAAACACACAAACAGGCAGAACAACATGTAATTTATCCATCAGCAGCTGTTTGGTCATGTTACCACATCACAAGAAACGAGGAACTTGGTGTCCAGATCCTGGACTCTCCCACATGGTTTTCTAGAACTTTGCTGATGTCCATCCTGAAGGCTTCTGCCAAGTTCCTTCTCTCAACAGTAACTGAAATATAAATTACCTTAATTCTCTCTGTGCTGCCCTTACATGGACCCTTTGTCTCTGAGATCAAGACTCCTAAGAATGCAGGTGCGTGCCGTGTGCAAGGCACGGAAAGGGCCCAGATCTGCTTCTCCGGCTCCCTCCTCCAGGCCCACACTGTTGCTGGAAAGCCGCACAGAGCGAGCAAGTCCAAGCCCACCGAAGTGAGAGGGGATCCAAGCCTTGCTGCCCACCCCGCGGGGGCCTGAAGGACTTGCATCCCCCTCCTACAGCCTCCTCATCTGTAAAACCAGAGTGACATCATTTCCCAACGGGGGTTGAGGATTAATGGGAGGATGCAGGTCAAGTGTGTGCATCTTGCAAGGGTCCAGCAGGCACTGGGTTAGCAGTGGTGTGTTTAGCACCACCGTTATCGCTACCTTTCATAGCAAACTCTTACTGCTACCAGGCCAGGCCACATTCCGTCACCAACTTGAGGGATTCTGTTATTTCAAACCTCACAAATCTTTAAAACCAAGGAAAATCCTGTCTCTCGTCTTTCTGACACATCGAGTCCTAACTCCAATTTTATCCAGAAAGGAATCCTTTATCCTTTATTTAAAAAAAAATTTTTTTTTATCCTTTAACTTCCAGATAAATTTTTCCATCTACACACCTCCTTCTTTATATCAGTAGAATTGTGCTTCTCGTAAGAAGCTTCTCTTGGCAAAATACTTAGATATGATACTATGGATTCTCAAGGATTAAAGTAAGATCCATAAAAACCTAAGGAAAGAAGCAAGTGGGGTGTTGGGTGAAGATGACAGAGACTAACATTATAAAGAAAATCCCTCAAGCAAAAATCATCAAAATGCCAATAAAACTGTCAGGGACATAAAACATTTACAGTACAACAAAGACTAACTAGCTCACTGGGAAAGTAAGCAAACTCAAAGGCGGTGATGGAGGAACATTAAAAATGGTTTACCGTGTAAAGTAAGAGAATAAACCAGTGAGATCTCCAAAAGAATTTCATTAATCCCTGAAATGAAGCAACCAAAGAATCACAAGCATTGTTTGGAAAATTATTGAAATACCTTCTCGGATGGATGAAAGAAAGTAGCATATTTATTAAAAATGAGGGACTGGGAATTTGAGAGTCACAATACAATAACCGCTAAAGAATAAATCAGAGCGCTATTAGATGTGGTAAAATGCAGAATTAACATTTACAGAACACTGAAATCTATCAACCTAGGATATGTGGAGCAACTTCGCTGGAAATTTGAAGGCCTAAAAGATGAAAGGATTGCAAGAGAAAATTATAGATCTATAGATAAAAGCAGAAGATATTGAAGTTTGTGAAAAATAATTGGAATGAAGGGTGCAGAATTAATAATTAGAAAAATAATGGAAGGCACATTTTTTTTTTTTACAACTGATTAAAGTTTTGAGAACAGACCTTAAAATGGTTGATTATGGCCCCACTTAAACAAAATAAAGCAACCATAGAAAAATAGAATACATCATCACATAGAACGGTTTAACTCTAAGAAATCCAAAAGAGTTCCATACACAAATACAGAAGAATTTAAAGAAATGCAAATCAGAGTTAGTTGTGTTTTTCTATGATACAATAAAACCTTAGAGATGATGGATCAACAAGATTATGAGTCTCAGATATAAAGAAAAAATATGTCCTTTTTAGCATGTTTATTCAGTGAAGAGGCTACTTTATGTGGGAAGGAAGAGAAAATATTTTGCAGATTTTTAAATGTCTCTGGTATTTTACTAACACATTCTTTATCTCCAACTTGGCTGAAAGATACTTCAAACAACAGGATTCATTTTAAAGAGTTACCTAAATGGCATTTTGTTTAAATATGAAAAGAATGATCTAAAGAAAGTTATATAGACTAGAAAGGAAAGGGTTGAGTTGATAAAAATAAAAATATGTACATTAACTTCTACATATTAAGTAATATAGTTAAACAAATAATCAGGCAACATATTTACTTCTGGGATTGAGCCCTGGATCTCAGAGGTGGCCTCCCAAGGTGGCTCGTTAGTGATACAGCCATTATAATTTATTTTTAAAATCTACTCTTTCAAATTTCAGTGTTTGTCTGAATACATTATTTTAGCAATCTAATTTGAAACAGGTGTAGAGGTTGATCACTGCTGCAAACCAGTATCGACATTGCATATGAAGCCCAGCACCGGAGGATGGTTTTATTTCAATTTTTGTCTTTCTCATGGGCAGATTTATAAATGTCCATGGTCCCACAAGAAGGAATAAATGGACTAAAGAATCACGTGACCTGGAGGTCCCCATCACCTTTTTTGACACATTTACTGTCTTGACTTGTGTAACAGCCTGCAGTGAAGCAATGATAATGCATTCAGGCCTGAGGGTCACGGTTGGGTGATGTGTAATGATACAAAAGGTGGAAATGAGGCAGCCATGGAACCCCATGGTAAGCCTGCAGGGAGATGCTGCTATCTGGACGTCAGTGGACCCGGTTCTAATGTGATAGCTTATCTGTCAAGGATGCCAGCAACAGCTGCTTTGGTGAGGCCATTCACATGCCTCCACTACAGCTGCCACCCACCTCTGCCTCCTGAAGAAGGGAGCTTAGGAGAGCTCAGGGTCTAGAGGTGTACAGGAGATGGAGGGGTCTACACCTGTGTAGAGAGGAGAAGGCATAGGACAGGAAAATACTGACACTCTCAGTGTATGGGATGGGGGAATGAAAGACCTACAGACCTGCTCCAGATCACGCCCTACAAAGTGGCAGTTACACAGATATTTTACATGGTTCATTCACTCATTTTTTATTCATCTTCAGTTCTGTCTATAAGTCTCTCCCATTTTAGCAGGAAATCTCTAGAAATATCCAAATTTCCATCAAGAAAAAAACAGATCAAGTAGAAATAGCTAATGATGAATATTAATTAATGCTTCAAACTATGATTTTTAGGAGTAATCTATTATTTGACCCCAAATTTTTGCCTTGATGGACAAGACAGAATTGTTCTCTTCTATGCTTCTAGACTGTACTTAGTTTGCCTCTCACTAGAAAGTTCTCTCTCGAGTCCTGGGCATGGCTGCCCCTCCGACTGGGTCCCAATTTGAGTACTTTTTTCTCAAGGGTCTTCTTTGACCCTGTGAATATCATCCTTACTCTATCCACTAGCAGTCATGGTTATTACCTAGTTTTATTCCCCCTGAAGTCTCTTAACATTATCTGAGATTTTTCTATCAATCAATCATCATCTGCCTATGTACCTATCTATGTATCCATCTATGTATCTATGCATCTATCTTTTTATCTATGTATTTAGTATGTACGTATGTATCTATCTATCTATCTGTCATGTGTCTGCCCATTTTCTGTCTTTCTCACTAGAATGTAAAATCTAAGAAAACTGGAGTCATTTTTGTTTTCTTTTTTTCACTACTGGGTCCAGTACAATATGTGCTACGTATTAAGTGCTGCATAAATATTTGCTGAATCAATACACCTATCTTTCCCTTGTGTACCATTTAACATAAAGAACCTGGGACTATCATATATATACAGTGTTTAACTTTAGTCTCTTATGCTAGTCAAAGATTGATGGCCTCACATTAGCATAAACCAAAATAGCACTGAAGTTGTACAAAGCAAAACCAAGTTGATGCCCTCCTGAATAAGGGATAAAAATTTTACTCACAAATATCTTGTAACATTCCTGCACGCTAGAGGATTTTAAAAGTTGAGTAAGAGTGAGTTATTTTATGGGCATACTTACCCTCACCTACTCCAGACCTAAGAACTGCTAACTAGTAAACTACTTATTCATGAATTAGATTTTATTCATTAAACTCGTAAGATTTCATCAGTGGTTCAACTTCTTAGTTTTACTGAAAAAAAATACAAAAGAACTGTTCTTGTTATGTCACTTTTTAAATTAGTAGAATAAAGACTCCTTTTAATCTTGATACACAAGGATTCCTTCTGACATTTTATGCTAGAGCAAAACTTGGGCAACAGTTCGTTCTAGCTACCAAACATGCAGGGAAAAATCTACTCAAACATCCTGGATCTGTACACATTTATTTCAGAAAACATTCTGCACAATGCTTACCCATTGTTTGGCCTATAGCTACCCATACCAAAGGACACTAATTGAGAACCATAAAGTTTATTTCTGTGGTCATAGATGAATGGTAATTTTATTGGGATTCTGACAAAATATGTATTCTAGGTATAGCAAATGATGTAGTAAGAGGCACACTGGTGGTCACTGGAGGTCTTGAACCTCATCTGGCTTTGAATGTTGGCTTTGCAATCTACTAGCTGTATGATTTGCATAAGTAAATTCAATGCTATGTGTTTCCCTTTCCTCATCTGTGCGACAGGCAGAATAATATCACTTATAGGATTATTGTAGGGAATAAAGGAATGACTATGCATAGAACACCTAAACTAGCACATGACACACACTACACATTCAGTGAGTGCCAATTATTTCTTCTAATTCAAACACGTGCCTTGGGTTGGGCTTTGTCAACAGTCTGCTAATTGTTCACTCTCCTTTCACTCAATTTACCCATCGTATGCATCCTTAACAATCCATTATAATTTTTTCTTTAAACAAATTTGAACACACTGTTCTTTTCTTGAAAATCTGCACTATCTCTCTACTGTATCCATAAAGTTTAAATTATCTTGTAGCAGGTTTCTCAAAACACAGTCCATAGACCACCTACATCAATAACTTCTGTGTGATTATTAATTAGTAATTATTATTAAAAATGCAGATTCTTAGACATTGCCAAGAACCCAGTACACCAGAATTTCTCGGGGATGGAGGGCAGGAAAGGTGCATTTTAATGTGCTCCCTCTGTGATTCTTTTGCATAATGAAGTTTGGGGAAACTGCCTTACACTGACATGTACATCCTCTCCCACATGGCACTGAGTCAGCTCTGCACTGACCACACAGGGTGTGTGTCCACACCCTCAGGTCCCAGGGGGCTCTAATTGCCACCATGGTTATAGAGACCCCATTACATGGGCTTCTGTTCCAAAACAATTGTTCCATGTGAAGAAAAATTAATCAAAGATGACAGGGATGGAAGGTTTGTAGTTGAGCCTGTCTGTATGACTTAAAACTCTGTAAAACGGAGCATTTAAAATGACTTTAAAAGCCTACACAATTGGGCCTTTTCTGGATAAGTACTCAGCAGGTGTCAGATATTTAAAGATGAAAGAAAAAAAGTCAGTGTTGGTCGATCACATGAAGAAGGAAGAATTTAACCCCACTGCCAGGCCCCCCAGTACGTGCAATCAGAAAAGCCATCACTGTGACTCAAAAAGGAGAAATCTAAAAGACCAAGGAATAACAACAACAACAACAACAACAAAGATAGTTCCGTGAGCGACACTGTTGGCCTGGTCCTGTGCCAGCTCTTTCATGTGTGTTGTGCTATTTGTCGTTACAATAGAAGTGTAAACAAGGAGGATCTGGGTTTTACAGGAGAGGGTGATTACTCAGAGGCCAGGAGGTGTGGGGCAGGAAGAAATGAAAGGAAGAGAGGGAGGAAGGAGAGGGGGAAAAGAGAGGAAAGGAAAGAAGCGGGGAGGGAGAGTGGGAGGAGGAAAAAGGGAAGATGAAAGAGGTCAGCTTCAGGAGATTAACTGGGTGTTTGATAGTGACTGTGCAAGCACTCAGGTGATGAGATAGAAGGTCTGCATCACTGTTATTGGTGCTGATGGAGCAGACAGGGCTGCACGAGGTGAAGCTGTCACCCCAGGGTGATAACGCAGTGCCATTCAACCCAGGTGCCCTGCCAGGTCGGTGATGGCGCCGTGGGAGCCCTGTGACAGGGGTGCGCTGGCATTGCCCCGCATTCAGCTGGTTACCAGGTTAGCTGTGATTCAGAGCAGTGTGCTCCTTTATAATGAGCTGTATAAACCCTCATCCTTATCACTCTCTTTGTGATTTTGCTCTTGTTTCCCTCCATCCTAACATATAGCTACATCTATTTTCTACCTGCTGAAGCATCGAAGTACCTACGAATCCTTTACACTTATCGCTGCCCAGTTCTTGAAGATTTTATACAACAAAACATGCAGAACCATACTAATCTATTGCTCAGGAAAACACACGTGCAGTAATATCCTGGACCAAATAAACTGCAAACGGATGATGTCTCGAGGGTAAGAGGAAGGAGACTGTGGCAATGAAGGAGTATCTAAAGAAATTCAACACTATTGATAATGTTTGGCTGTGATTTACTTATTTTGATACATGATTGCTTATTATGTTTCACGACCTGTTAATTTCTTAAGTATTTTATAACAAATATAAAGCTAAAATAAACATAAACAAGCAATTAAATATTTGATACCAATTTAAATTTAAATTTTGGCATCACCATTGTGATGTGTGTTGACATTTTCACTTAACTAATTTAGATAACTTTGCTTACCTATAATATAGGGTTAATAACAAATACTTTCATCTTAGGATACTGTAAGGATTGTTCAAAAACATGATATATGCCAAGTGCCCACAGAACTTGGCAGGCGATTAAAGTTTCATGAATGATAATTATTATATTATCATGAAAAAGAACAGAAATTGAATAACAGAATTTACACAGTTAAAAACGATGATCAGAGTTGTTTACAGGCAAACTCAGTCACAAAGCATCATGAAATCTGTTTGCAAAATCTTGGAAAAATTAGCAAACCTATACAATCTATTTTTCCTTCGAAGTAAAATGGACATTTCTTTCCTTATTCATTTAATTACTAAGAACTTTTAAAAAAGTACTATTAAAGTTAAAACTAATCATGAAGGGACTCAGATCAGTGAAATGAGACACAAATATATCGTGTGATGTTTGAGAAAATTTTATATTTATTAATCTATTCATTCACTTATTTAGCAGGTTTTACTGTATTTCCAGCTTAGCTTCTATAGAAAATTTTCTGCCAGTTTTATGATGTTGTAAATATCTTCCACTAATATTAAAAACAAATAAAATCAGTATTCTATCTGGAGCAAACTGAGACAAAAACTCGTCTGTGAACCTCTACAGGCTGTCTTCCCTCCAACCCTTCCCCCTCCATGGAAAGCAGGTACATCAATCATCACCCCTGCTGTGTGCACCTAGAACACAGGCCAGTAACAACCATTAGTGAAGAACAATTTAGGGCATTTGTTCAAGAAAAGATAAAGATTTCTCAGAACTCAAAGCACTCCCACCCGCAGTACTCAGGAGCTCAGACTTGAGTGCGGATGTCCAGATGCAAATCCCAGCCCTGTCTCTCACGACCTCTTGGCCATTGGGCAAATTGTCACCTCACCTCTGTAAGACACTTTCCTCATCTTTAAATGGGGATAAAAATAACTCCTGCCTAACAGGGTTCTTATAAGAATTTATTGTGGAACTTCCCTGGTGGTCCAGTGGTTAAGAATCCGCCTTCCAATGCAGGGGGATGCAAGTTTGATCCCTGGCCGGGGAACTACATCCCACATGCTGCAGGGCAACTAAGCCCATGCACCGCAGCTACTAAGCCCGCATGCTCTGGAGCCCATGCGCCACAACTAGCGAGAAGCCTGCATGCCGCAACGAAAGATCCCACGTGCCACAACTAAGACCCGACACAGCCAAATAAATAAATAAATAAATATTTTAAAAAAGAATTTATTGTAAGTGTTCAGTAAACAAACTAATCTCAAAAGTTTCTACGTCAAGAAATAGTTGATTGTTAAGAAAATTGGGACAATTAGGTGAAAAATACAATCTGGGCTTGTTTATGGAAACACACGGAGATTAAGAGATTAAAACGTGTTCAGTGACTGCAAATTATTTTTTAAGCCTTTCCCCCAACTAGAGTTAAACTAAAGCATTTTACGATCCACGATTAAGTTTTATTAGCCAAGTCAATATTATCATAAGAAAAGTAACCCACCGTTATTGAACAAAATTCAAGACCATTTTCTCAGAGAAACGTTTTGGTGATACTAAGACTGTCTCTGGATTTTCTACTAGTTGTCATTTTTTCTTATGAATTCTGCCTGTATGTTCAAAGATGTGCGGTGGGTATTACATATCTAAGTTGGGGAAGGCACTATTAGAATCTAGAAGGTTGCAATTTAATGAAAGAAAACATATGGATTGTCTTCAAGTACATAGCTACCAGCTTCTCAAGAATTCATTCAATGGTCAGAGTGAGGTAGCTGGTCTCTAAACCGAGGGGTCTGCCTGCTGCCTCACTTCCTGAATGAACAAAGGTGAGTTCAGTCTCCCATTCAGCTGTGAGGGTGCCTGGTCAGGAAAGCACCTGTCAGGGCAGACCCAATTCTGTGGCAATGGCAATGGCAAGCTGGATGCCCATGAAGTGATGAGAACAACACTTAACCTGGGTGACATTCCACACTCTCCAACACACAGACACCTTAAGTGTGTGAAAAGGAATTACAAATGCATCTTTCTAATGAGCAAACACAAGTTATGTGTCCATTTCCCCCCTCTAAGTTATTTAAATACTGGTGAGGGTTAAGAAAGTGAATTAATTAGGAGAGAGTATATCTTCCCCTGAAAGAGAAGGCTGGTTGACATGGTGTGCCTGCTGGTGGGGGTGGATGCCAGTGGGTTCACACAGAGCAGAGGCCAAGTCCCGCCTCCTGTTTCCTTCTTCCTCTGACTGCACACCTAGGGCTTTACCCACTGCTGCCTTTCCCCTGTCCCATTCCCCATTCACAAAAAAGAGAAATACATTTGAAGATAGGGAGAGAACAGAATAGAAAGAAAACTCATCTTTGAAGTCAGACATGTTTTGAAGGCAGATCCTACTACTTATTTAGCATGGCGTGGGGGGGAGTAACCCTGAGTTGAGGGTCCTCAACCTTAAAACAAATATCTTCAAGGGTCTTTGAAAATATTAAATGAAGCAACATTTGTTAGGTGCTTAGCACTTACCCAACACAAAACAATGCCTCAAACATGTCGGTTGCCCTTCTGGCAGAATAACACAGGATAATGGCACGGGGGGAACATACCCCCAACTGTTGATATAACAAACATTCATTCCATGCTTTTTTTTCAAAGTTAAGACTTTCCAACAAAAACATGAATTCCATGAAGATAAATTACTCATTACAGTTATTTTTGATCAAGTGGATGAAGAAACTTTGGATAGTTTCCTCTCGGATGTTCTAGTAGTAAATTTGATGCAGGTCAGAGCCTTATTTTGGCATTTGGAGGCTGATTCAGGAAAAGATCTTCTTCATGTTGCTGAGGCTACTGTAGTGAAGAAATCCATCCTTGACAACCTTGCCTTAGCATTAAACACCGCATGTTAATCAAACATAAAGTTAATAGAATTTGCACAGGAAATGGATTGTGATATTGGTGACAGGACAGTTCTCTTGGTTATAGACTTATCCAATTTCACTTCTTTTTGGATCCTACACCTGGTCATGAATTTATGAACATATTGGGACTGGAAGTGATGTTCCTGACCATATCCAGTGTCCTAGAAAACACAGGGTAAGATATACTGCTGGGCCACCCTCACCTAAGACAGTCTGCCTGTCAGTATGTCACAACGACCACAAAATACAGAAACTTGGATGCCTACACGGACTGCTTCCACATTTCATGTGTTGGTTCTCCTGACAGATCATAACTTCCCCAAGCACACAAGGAACACAGAGGACAAGATTTCAATTATAACAATAAATTACAAAACAAGAGAACAGCATCACAGATTTAAAGAGAAAACCCTGGGGTATAAAAATATGGAAAAACACACAAAGGTTGTAACTACAGAATAATTCAGGCCAGAAAATAAGAGATAATGAGAGGGTAAGAGTAAATGACATGAATAAGGGTGCTGATCAGGGAGCAGATTCTAATCCACGCCTTCTTTTTCTGGTACAGAAAGTAATCTCCTCATAATCACACGCATTTCTCCCAGTGAGGCTCCTGGTCTTTAGTCCCTGGAGGTAATCACTCAGTCTCCTCAGTAGACAGGAGGCCCACCTCAATCTCCTCAGCGCCTTCCTGAGGACACTCTCTCGTTGGAAGGAACCGAAGCGACAATGGCTTTCTTAGGTTCTCTTTCTGTTTCTAATCAAGCCATGAGCAGGATGAAGACATTCTCAGCGCATTGCAGCTATTGTGTATTTTTGGCCGACGCGAGATCTCTCTCCTGCTATTGCAACTCTTCAGGTCCCGCACACCAGCTGATAAATCATGGGTCCCCTCTCGGACAGCCTGGGGTGTCTGGCAAACGTGTACCCATGCCATGCCCACCTTGCCTTCAGCCATGCACTCACAGACAGCTCCCACTGAATGATCCTAATGGAACACCCTTCCATCATCAATAGAGAGAGGAGAGACCAAAGTGACAGTGCTTCCAGGGTCTTCTCATTCTATCCTCAGCGTCAATTCTATAACGTTTAGTCAACATGCAAAAGTAACTTTTAAGGAACTCATACTGGATCAAAGGTTTTTGTTCACCTATGTTTCAAGTTGAAGAATTTGAGGATTTTTCTTATGGCTACCATAATCAACATGGGAAGGGCAAAAGTGGTTGGTCTCGACTGTAGCTACATGTTCCCGCGATTCAATGCCTGAAATATCTAAACCATCGTCATTCTCAGCCTTGTCATTTAAAGTTCGTGTGAAAACACATTATAAAATAATGTGGAAAACATACTTCATTCTGACCAAACAGTAGATAAGGGCAGGAATAAATCAACCCAAGAAACTTACACTCTGTTTATAGCATGATCGTAGCAGGCAATGGCATCAAGAGAATTATTACCTAAGTTTAGCTAAATTCAACCAAAATCCCAACATGATTCCATATCATTTTGTCAGAGTTAATTCCTTCCTACCAATACCCTTTTCATAACCACAATCGTAATGGTATGTGTGATACTGCAGGATCAGACTCAGGTCAACCTATCACAGGGTTAGTTCAGGGATAGGATTCTAACACTTGGAGAAACAGAATTCATTCCCTGTTAGAGTTTTCCCACACATTCTCACCCTAGGACAGATCTCATTGGAGAAAACCACTCAGCAGTTGAATAATTCTGCAATCATTTTAATTTGCCTGGGCTAAATTGGACAGTAATCTAGGCAAGTATTAAAGTTAGCCCACTTTGAATGTAAATTGGTGCAGCCACTAAGAAAAACAGTATGAAGGTTCCTTCAAAAAAAAAAACAAACAAAAAAACCAACAAAAAAAACTAAACTACCATATAATCCAACAATTCCACTCCTGGGCATATATGTGAAGAAAAAAAAACACAAATGTGAAAAGATACCTGTACCCTAACGTTCAGAGCGTCATTATTTACAATAGCCAAAGTATGGAAGCAACCTAAGTTTCCATCAACAGATGGATGGATACAGAAGATGTGGTACATATATATACAATGAAATATTACTCAGCCACAAAAAGAATGAAATTTTGCTGTTTGCAGCCACATGGATGGAGCTGGAAGGTATTATAATATATGAAATGAGTCAGAGAAAGACATATATTGTATGTTATCACTTATATATGGAATCCAAAAATTATAACAAACTAGTGAATATAGCAAAAAGGAAACAGATTAACAGATACAAAGAACAAACTAGTGGTTACCAGTGGGGAGAGGGAGGCGGGGAGGGGTAAAATAGGGTAGGGGATTGAGAGGGACAAACTACTACGTATAAAATAAGTAAGCTACAAGAATACATTGTACAGCACAGGGAATAGAGCCAATATTTTATAATAACTAGAATGGAGTATAATCTATATAAACATCTTGAATCACTGTGTTGTACACCTGAAACTTATATAATATTGTAAATCAACTATACCCCAATAAAATGTGAAGTATAAACCAAAATAAGAAGAGCTAACTGAATTAAAAGTAGTTGCCTCTGAGGGGTGGAAAATGACAATGTAAATAAGCAGGGGCAGGAATTTATAAAATATATGTATATGTATTATTGCAAATAAAATATACATTTTAAAAAGGATAGAAGTTGATCAATAAAATATATAAACCACTCAAGACAAACTGATAATGTGAAATTCATTTTACACTGTAAATTTTAAAAAAGATAAATCTTTAAAAATAAATAAATAAATAAATAAATAAATAAATAATAAAGTTAGCCCACCTACCTAAGAAAATATTAAAATTTCAGGGGTGTGCTAGAGTTGGCTTGTATCAACTTTTGAGAGCCAATTATTAAATTCAGAAATTTTGCAAGGTAGTTTTTAAACCATTAATAGTTGAAATCATCTATGGTGTGAATATTTAGGCCATGGACTTGGCAAACCTTGCAAATTTGCCTGTTTACTAGCATAACATTGGGTGACACACACCATAGAATTCTGAGAAATGATTAGAAATTTACTGAAGCAGTTTAAGGAGAACAGGCAAAAAATATGTACCTCAAAACCTATGGCCACTGAAACTCAACCCACTTGTTTCCAGCCCAGGTCAGGAATTGTATGTAGGAGATCTCTGTGTTCTGGAAAATGTAAAATTATAACACAGAAAATATCTTCTTAAATTTCATTGCCTTATCCATCTAATACATGAGAAACTTTCTTCTACTTCTATCAGTATATCAGTTACTTATTAAACTGCGTAGGTAGTAAACTTTATGACTATTATAATCGTAAGATAATTGAAATGGACAAATATATTCAAATAAACATCTGAACTTTTTCTGAAATTGATTAACACAAGTGGCATAAATGATAATCACTTAAAAGTAATGTTTCATGAATAAATCACATGGCACAGTTGGAGGAAAAGCCTCATATTCTGTTTAAATGTGTTTCTTTTCATTTGATTCATTACTTTTTTCATGACTAGTCATACATATCGCCACCTAGCTTTCATATCATTTATTTTCTCATGTGTCTAATTCTCTTTTGTTAGTATCATCTAGAATGTGAACACAATACATTTTTTAGCTAAAATTATTGTCTTCTATTAATATATGTCACACACGATCCTTTTGCGATTAAACTGTAACTTATACTAGGAATGTACTGTATTATAAACAACACAGTCCTGGCAATTTCTAATGCCTTTTGAAAAAAATAAGAGAAACACATTATGGGGTTTTATCATTGTAGGTTTTTTGGTTGTTTATTTGCCTATGCTATACATTGACCAAATAAATTCAGTTAAATTGATAAACACTATTTGAATATACAAAAGCACCTTTTAAGATACAATTTTATCCTAAAATTGATACCTAAGATTTAGTTGAATTTGTTAAATACCAATTATATTCAACATCTACCTTTCCAAAATAATAATATAGCTAATAAATCAAAGTTTTACACATTTTTAAAAATCAATGCCTTCAATGTTACATCCATTTTAATAGTTGTCAAGAATCAAGGAGTTGTGAAAATCCTATTTCTTATGTGATTTTAAAGATTTGAGGAAATTAAATGTCAAGTACATTTGACAATCCTATTTGTCCTTAATATAAATAAGATCAACGTGTCTGGGTTTTCCTGGAATAAGGGGTGTAAGTAACAGTAGGTGAGCTGATTCTGGGACTCTGTTCAGTCCATTTTCAGCAGCTACAGATCAACACTGTGCAAGATTAAGGAAAACTAAAACTCGTTATGGCTTCTGTAATTCTGGTGGGGTTTAGAACTTCGCCATGTATTAGTTAAATAGAAACCTGCAGGAGAGGAATAGACACAATTATTTTCAGCTTTGCTCAGAAATATCACTGAAAGGGAAAGACACTGGTGCACAATATGTGTGGAGGGAGAAAAAGCAGATCATGCTCTTCCATGATCAGTTTAAGGCATTTAGAATGTTTCCAATTTTAAACGTGTTACTGTGGTCCATGAACTTGGCAGGCTGCTGGGGGAGTATGGACCAACCTGGCTAACTTGGGACTCTAAGACAAAGTAAGAATTTTATTAAGTATTCACTAATCCATGTGTATGTTTTCCCCCAGATCACTTCGCAAATATTTTTAACACATATGTTAAGTGTCAGTCATTACCCTTGGCATTGAAAAGGCTTATTGTACACAGGAAAACAAAAGTAGACTAAATTTGGAGAAGATGAACATCTCAGGGCATGCTCTGAAATAATTAATGTTTGGTTTTAATGGAAGAATAAAATTATAGTAATAAACAATAGCAAGCAATGAAGCCATGCCTACAGGGTATCATTCACTGTTCTATTATACATGCTTAAAATTAGTAATGTATTCGATCTTCTCAACAAGCCCATGAAGATCCTATTAGAATCTCCCACTTTACAGGGAGTAAACTACATTATAAAGGGTCTATTTACGTTTAAAAGGTCTCATAGCTAGCAAGGGGAGGGACAAGAATTTCAATCTAGGCATTTTGACCTCAAAGTCCATGTTCTCAACCATTAACATTGCCTACAAACTTGAATATAACTCTTCTGGAAAGGGACAATCTGCAACATTTGAAAAACATAAGATTTATTCACCTGTCATTTATATTTATTGAGTTCTCATAAATGTCAGGCACTGGGATTATAAATAATTTGAGGAAGATGAACACATAAGATGGATAGTTTTCTTCAAAGTTACTAGACAGCTTAGTATAATGGGGAGAAAAAAAGATTGGGATGTCAGAAGTCCTGGATTCTAGACTAGTTTTCATACTAGTCTAGCTGGTTCAAGTTAGCACCTCCTGTTACTTACTGGAATTGCTGTAAAAAGCCAACAGTATCTATTCTATTTCCCTCATGACATCACTATGAGACTCAAACCTAATGAGGTGGGGTTTGCCTAATTAAGAGCCACAGAGACTCAATCAAAGTTGGAGAGGATGTTTCTGGATTGATGAGGGCGAAGACATAGAACACAGGACCTGTGAGCTGGTCTCTGGGCAGAACAGAAGCTGGTGTATCATCAGGCCAAGTGGATACTGGACTTGGGGTTCTGGGAACTGGGTAGCCTCTGTCCTCTAGCAGAGGAATTTGGCCATGGATGTGACCCGGCCACTAAGGCCATGGCTGATTATCTTTATGTCTACCCCCTTCTGTGATCACTGTAAGATGTTTGACTGCCTTTCTTCTCTCAGAATTGACAGGAGAGTGAATAAAATCTGTAATTAGATGGAACACTTGAAAAGATGCAAAGTTTTTAAATTATAAGAAAAAAGGAAAAAAAAGGAAAGAAGAGGATGGGTAAGATGGGCAGAGGACAGAGAATCAAAGTAAAATTAAAAGAGGAAAGTAGAACAATTGTAATATTATTAAAAACTATTATTTTTTTTTACTAGGTTGATAAAAAGACCTCAGTATCCAAACCAAAAATGTTCTCTAGTTCCAATCCACACATTCACTTAAAATCACTAATGAGATTTGCATGTAAAGATAGTTTGATGTAAAATACATACAGTCTCAGATGTCAATGTCATACAAATACCTGAGCAGGGGGGAAAAGACTCATTTTTTATCTCTGCCCTCTGCAATACTAAACTTAGACTATGAAAGTAATATTACCTACATGTTTTTAGGGAAAAAGCTTTTCTGAAAATAATTTTAAGCTAGCCAAGGTAATTTCCTACTTGTAAAAATAAAGGCATTCTCTTATATGTAAAGGCTTAGAGGAAAAATGTGATAATTAAAAGAAATTACAGAATTTTTGATGATATAACTAAAGTTGAAAGATTAATCCGAATTAAGAATTCAAGAGTAGGGAATTTGAAATATAAAATAATGGGTAAAATTCCTTGTAGAAGTTTGAGAACGAAAATTTTCTGTCATCCAAGATGTTCTAAAGAGAAAACTCACACCTAACATTATCAACAAATATATAATAATATGGACAGGTTGATGCTCCTTCCACAATTTATGAACACATACATAGTCAGGTAGGTGAACAGAAGGAACAAATCTAGAAAATTCTTTACCTCAACAAGGTTTACCACCAGACTCAAATGTTTAGAAAATGTGATTATAACTATAAAACAAGATAACTATAGCTCATACTATAAAACAATATGAACTTACCTATTTCTAGGGAGAAAAAGGATAAAAATACACCAAAATGTTGCATGGTTATCAATGGATTATGGACCAATGATTGACTCTTTTTTTTCTACTTTTTCGTACTCTTTCAATTTCGTAAATGAATATATATATATATATATATATATCTCCTTTTTAAAGAAAAGAAAAACCATTTAAAATAAAATTATTTCATTCAGCCAACAGCTGAGGATAGTTGTAAATTCTTCTGGAGCTTAAAATGTGGGGCTGCACATTAGCAACATGTAGGAAATGACCATTTAATCATAGACATTTCAGACGCTATTAGACTGTAGATGGAAGATACACAAGTGTGTGTGTGTGTGTGCGCGCATGTGTATATATAACGACAGCATGTAGAAACAATATTGTCTTTGTTAAATGTCATTGATAGATTCAAGAAAGAACTCTGAAAAATGACTAAAAAGGTAAGGATCAATGATTTCCAAAAAGTAAACTGCAATATTCCATGTAAGAGTCAATTAGAAGGCAACAGTACAATATTTCAAAATAATTCAGAATTCGGAGTTAATGTAGGATATCAAAAATGAAAGGAAGACACAAATGAAACAAATGAGAAACAACTAATCATGCCCCAAAGAATAATTTAAATAAGCTGTTGGTGTGATTCTCAAACTCCTGTGAGGGCTCTGGAACTGAGCACTTCATTACGTGTTCTGTTTGCTAGAATTAATTATTAGATGGAACTAGACACCATGAACATTTTAGATAAATCAACCTGATAAATGTCATTTACATGTCCAGTCCTACTAGTAACAATACAGCTGTAACACTTACAATGAATCCATAAAACACTTATGGGAAGAGCTATTGCATTTCCCCACATTTTTCCTTTATTTTGCTTCAAACTGAGAATATGATATAACATTTTTAAATTGAAAGATAAACTATCTGTTTTTAAACCATTTGCAGGCTAACCTTTGTTTCTATTGCAACATTTA
Source organism: Eubalaena glacialis (assembly GCF_028564815.1). Lineage (NCBI taxonomy): Eukaryota > Metazoa > Chordata > Mammalia > Artiodactyla > Balaenidae > Eubalaena > Eubalaena glacialis. The sequence goes on along the minus strand of NC_083735.1, from coordinate 9,635,769 downwards.
AAGAATGCTTTTAAAACCAAACTGTGCTTTACTGTGCCCTGTGCAAATATTTGGGTAACAAAATTAAAAATAAAAACATATATGTTTAACAAGCTAAACGTCCCTTAATTTTAAACTCAATGATTATCTCTTAGGATACCTTCTGTGATAATTTAATAGCTAGGGGATGAGGAAGACACAAAAGCACTTGAATGCAACAGCCCGGGAGAGTAAATCAGAACCAAAGTCATTCATCTACAAGTAAGCATGATTTATAGCTTCTCTCCAATAAGTAAATTTATTTCTTGACCACACTTCCTATGCAAGTTACCATCTTTAGCCATCTTATTTTTTCACAAATAGTTGCACAGTTATTCTCTGCTTAGACAACATCAATGGACTTCATCACCCCTTGTCAGCTGGCTGGGTGTCCACCTAACACACAGCTGACATGTAACCCAGAACGGCATGATTTTACTTTGATATTTATATATTAAAGTTAGGCTGAACTAAAAGAATGACTAAAAGATCTCTAATCTTCACAAGTTCCTCATCTGTGAAATGTTGTAGAACTGTTAAGAGAGAAGAAATGTGGAAATATAAGTAAGACGTATAACATACAGTAGGTGCTCAGCAAGCAATAATTCTCTTCAATGCATTTCTATTCTAAGTCTTGCAAGTATAGTATTGTCTTAAATTATGATTATTTCCTATCCTGAGAAGAGCTTATCTTCCTATAAATAAGACCGCATCTTATTTATATCTGTAATATATTATTTGCACTAACAGAAGTTTTGGAAGTTTTTACAATGACCCTCTAATTTATTGAAAAATAAAATCTACAGTCCTGTGAAAGTATACTCAAAGAGAAAAAGTCGAAACGATGAAGGGAAACTCAGTCTTAAATTTCAAAGTTTTTCATCCACTTTAGTGTCACAAAAATTGCAGAAAAGGAAGTTGAACAACTAGAATCTATTTTAATGCTTTAATAATATTCTATTATATCCTTCAAAGTCATATGAATAGTCTTCAAAGATGTGACCTTGATAATGATAGGAAAGTAAGGGCTCTTCCCAGAAAGTGACAAACAAAAACAACACTGGAAGTTTAAATATGCAGGGTTCCTTAAATGTCTGTGTTGCATAAGAACCTGAGTTATATGGTACAGATAAGTGTGCAGATTGATGTAAATATCATCCTTATTTTAAATATCAATAGCATCTGGATCAAGTTGAAGACATAAATGCCCTAGTTAGTTCTTGAATGGTAAAATGAACAATACACACACACAGACACACACACACACACACACACACACACATATTACTATTAGCAATACAGTACATGAGTAATGAACTCCTGTCTCAACTAAATAATAAACATTAATGCTTCCAAATATTCAAACTAACTCAGTATTTTTTTTTCATTTTTGTTTTTGTTTTAACTTCATTTTCAGAATGTCTTCTAAGAAATTAATTACATGCCTTAGAGAGGAAAAAAGTTTCAGGGATCTAAACATATTTTGTGTCTTGGGTATTTGTATTCAAGGGTGCTGCATATTCAATAATGCCACATCTATCCAACTAAATGTTTTCATACATAACCCTTAGGCTATAGAGAGGCCACAGTGAGGTTACATCTCTCCAGAAGACTCCATAGCACTTGTGGTACTACCCATCCTAGGACACAAGAGAAGTTTGTTATAGTGAACACTTCATATTTCCATCACATGAACAGTTTAGCTGCTCACAGGCTCTTCAAGTGCATGCTATTTAATTTTTGCTACAACCCTTTGAGTAAGACAGTCTTTGATCTTCATAATGAGAAAGAAAAATTGAATTCAAGTCTCTGACTCTACATCCAATATTACAGTCATCTCTATAAATTCTTTCTAAACATGGAGAGAATTATCTTCCTTGGCTGACCTCAAAATAGAGTATGGGCTACTTATAACCAAATATAAGTGTGTCCATAATTTTCCTGCATATTACAGATTTAAATGAGAAAAAAATGTCTACCATATAGTATTTGAAATAAATCCTGGTTAGTAGTAACATATTCCTATAATTATTTTTGCTTTACCAAAATTATTCTGTCCTATTTTAACACCGCATTCTCACTTAGAGAGTACATGGCGTAGAATTTTGGGGTGAAAGAGACCTTTTGATTAGAAATCCACATGCTTACATCCCCGATATAGAACTTAAGCCTCAGAGAGGGTAAGTCACTTACAGTCCAAATTGCCCAGTTGCGGAAGGGAGCTCAGAAAGGCAGTGTAATACACACACAAACACACACAGACACACATGCACATATAAAACACATGATTTCTAAGGTGAAAGCCAAGTCACCAGTGTTCAGATATCTCTTAATGAATGCTATTATTTTGCTTAACCTTTACAATTTCATTTTTATTTCAATATCATTGTATTTAATAGATAAACAACAAGGATTTACTGTCTAGCACAGGAAACTGTATTCAATATCTTGTAATATATATATAATATATATCCTATAATGTAAAAGAATCTGAAGCTGTACACCTGAAACTAACACAATGTAATAAATCAACTTAAATAAAAATTAAATAAAAAATTATTGTGTTTATAAACTAATTTTTGATAGAGATAAAAAAATTAGTAAACTCAGTATTATTTAATGTAAAAAAGTTCCTAAAAATACATAGCTGTGTACTCATTGAGTGCTCTAGGGAAATGACAACGTGTGGGTATCAGTGAGGATTGTATTTCCGCTCCAACCTGTGAATGTTTCTGCTTGGTCCATGCTGCATAGAACTCTAACTAAAAAGCTAACTACAGTGAATATCTATTTTTTTGATTTCTAATAAAATTTTATTTATAGATATTGAAATTTGATTTTTATATAATGTTCATGTGTTATGAAATATTCTCCTTTTCATTTATTTATTTTTAATAAGACTTTATTCTCTTTAGAGAGCTCCCATACACTCACTACCCCCACCCGTGCACGGCCTCCCACCTTATCAACATCCCCACCGGACGGTACACGTGTCCCAGGTGATGGACCAACTGACGCATCGTTATCACTGACAGGCCACAGTTTACACTAGGGTTCCCTCTTGGCGTTGCACATCTTATGGGTTTGGACAAATGGATACTAACATGCATCCACCATTACAGCATCCCACAGAGTCGCTTCACTGCCCTTAAAATCCTCTGTGCTCCACCTGGTCACCCTCCTCCCCTCCCCCAACCCTGACGGCCACTCATTTTTATACTGTCTCTAGCATTACTTTTCAAGAATGTCATATAGTTAGAACCATACAGTATGTAGCCTTTTCAGATTGGCTTTTTCACTTAGTATTATCCATTTTAGTTTCCTCTGTGTCTTTTCATGACTTAATAGCTCATTTCTTTTTAGTGCTAAATAATATTTCATTGTCTGGATGTACCACAATTTACTTATCCATTCACCTACGGAAGGGCGTCTTCGTTGCTTCTAAGTTTTGGCAACTATGAATATAGCTGCTATAAACATCTGTGTGCACGTCTGTGTGTGTACATAAGTTCTCAACTTCTTTGGGTAAATCCAACAAGTGTGACTCCTGGATTATATGGTAAGAGTATATTTAGTTTTATAAGAAACTGCCCAACTATCTTCCCAAGCGGCCGCACCATTTTGCATCCACACCAACAGTGAATGAGAGTTTCTGCTGCTCCACATCCTCACTGGCATTTGGTATTATTAGGATTCTGGATTTTAGCCATTCTAATAGGTGTGCAGTAGTATCTCATTGTTTCTGAATGTCTCATTTTTAAGCCCAAATTTACAGCATCACATACATATAAATCACAAGCTATTTACAGGGAGTCTTCAGTCCTGTAGCAGTACGGTTTTCTGGTCTGCCTGGGACTCCGCCTGTCAGAAACCATCCAGAACTTGACCTTCTTTGGGCGAGACTGAGTTCCTGTATGCTGAGAGCCTGAAGAGCACTCAGGAACTTTCAAAGCAGCAGATCAGGTTAAAAGGGAATTAGCATTTTCAGTGAGAAGGGCAGCATTTCAAAAGCACTCTGGGAAGTAGGATAAGGATCATGATTCTACAGTGGATTTAATTTCAAGGTAACCATAGTAATATCCCAGGCACTGAGTTCACAAAAATTTACAAGCTGAGCTATATTGTAACTGACAGCGGGATAGGGAGGGCTATCCTCGGTGATAAGACATGCTGTATCATGCCATTGATTTTACTCTGAAGATCCTGGTGGAAGCCATTGCCTTTCTTGACAGTTCAGGCAGCAGAGGAAGAAGCCTGTCACTAGGGTGCGCATTGTAACCTCCAAGCCTCCTTCCTGACATTCTATCAATCTTATCATGGCAGCATTCAGTGGAATTAAACGATGCTCTATTTACTCAGCTTCCTAGGACCCATAAGGATTTTAACACCTATACATTAAAAAATACTTTTTAGAGGAAATGAATGGGAAAAATACACTACAAGAATTTCTAATGTGATCCTTGGCTGTTTACCACTAAGTTAATGCAGAGATTGCATCAGCCGTGCCCTAGGTCACAGACCCTCCAATAGGAAGTGCCACCATCTTGGTTTCCGTAACAGAACACATGGGGCACATCCCAGTCACTTCACATATATTGTTTTAAACTTGACAACAATTCTTTCAAAATGGTAGAATCAGCCCGTCTCTATGGATGTACAAACACATTATACAGCTTAAATAACTTATCCCAAATCAAACAATTAGTAATGTGGGTATATAGCTTCAAGGAGCCATCAAAATGCTGAGTCATCGATTCAGGTTAAGAAAATAACCTACATTCTCACTTTGGAAATTGAAAGCAGCAAGTTGGTATGTAACTTATAGATAATAGTCCTGTGCAGGATTTTTGACATTTCTCTATCAATCATAAGAATAGTTTTCCCTTCCTAAATTCTCAATAGAATATGAATTGTCTTATAATATAAAGCTATCACAGTAAAAGCAAATAGAAAGAGGCATATTCTTTCAGAGAGGGAAAATGTCTAAAGTATAATTTTTGTGTAAATGGACACTCCAAATTTTGTGTGAGTCGAGAGAAATAAAGCCCTCTCCAATAGTAAGCATATTTTAAATTATAAGTGGTTAAGCTTCCCACACAGTTTATATACATCAAATATATTGCTAAAGACTGGTTATTCTGTAGACTTTGCTCTCTGGACCAAGTGTCAGACATAAGACACTCAAACTAAACTCCTATGAACGGTAAGGGCCCCAGAGTGCCACCAATGAATCACTGTCCTGTGTTCATTCTAAAGCAGTACGCTATCTCACAGATGACAGGCTTAATTCTCCCAAGGGGCCTCCTATCAATATTTTGTGTCTTCTGCCTGGTGCAGGCACATTCAGAGTGCCCGTGAGCTTCTACCTCATGAGCACCAAACATTATTCACTAGTCAGTAAGAAGTTTTTGGAGCACGTAGTAGGTCCAGACCACCCTCACCTAAAAGGAAACAGAAACGAGGTGAGAAGGCAAGTGATTCTTGCCCTGAGTAGTGAATTACATGTCTACATATATGTGACCTCATCCAGGTGGACCTTGAAGATTAATGTGCACTTTTACTGCTTTCCACGCCTCTTGCATTATGTTCTCCTTTGTGAGAAAGAGGCCCCCAGGCACCTCCAAGGAGACTGCTTTTCTGGCCCTGGAGGTCGGTCCTATGGTGGGTAGTTTTACCTTTCAACTTGACTGGCCCACAGGGTGCCCAGGTATCTGGTTAGACATTTTTCCTGGGTGTGTCTGTGAGGGTGTCTCTGATCTGAATAGGTAGACTGAGGAAAGCCGATTGCCCTCCCCAGTGTAGCAGCAGTATCCAACCTATTGAGGGACCAAGGAGAACAAAAAGGTGGGGGAAGGTTGAATTCCCTCTCTGCCTGACAGCTTGAGATGGGACGCTGGTCTCCTGACCTCGTGTCACTGGCTTTCCTGGGTTGCAGTCAGCAAATTGTGGAACATGTTAGTTTCCATAGATGCGTGAGCCAGTTGCTATAATAAATCTCCTCTCTCTCTCACACACACACATGCGCGCGCACATGCACGCATCCTACTGGTTCTGTTTCTCCGGAAACCAGGCTACTATAGGTCCCTTATCTTCCAGTTTCCACCACCTAATCTCACCCACTTCTCAGCGGGGAACCACCCCCTCCCCCAGACCAATGGAAAACTGTGCAGCAGAGTGACTGAAAGTATGGGTTGGGAATTATTCAGAGCTGGCTTCAAAGACAAATTACCCCTTATTAACTGGATCACCTTCAACGTCAACCTTTCTCACACTCAGTTTCTTTACCTGTAAAATTGATTTATAGGGTTTGTGGCAGACAACTCTAGTTGTCTACATAATGCTATCTATTACCTTGTGTTTCTTAATTACCTGATCCCTGCTTTTGAGTGGCAACATGCTAAACAGCCACATTTCCAAGGACCTCCCTCAAGTAGGGGTGATCTTTGTCAAAGACATGTAGGTGGAAGTTGGGTGAGGCTTCTCAGAAAGCTTTCTACAGGGGCAAGACTGTCCCACTCTGTCTCCCTCTTCCTTCTGAGAGAGAACATAGCTGCGGTGGCAGCTTTCTCGTACAGGTCAGATTGAGAGCCAACTGTTAGGCAAGCAGAGAAAAATGCCAGAAAGAGCCCAGAAATCATGTGAAGACAACTTAATCTTAAAACATCTATATCCACATTTTTCATCACATAAAAAAATCCTTAGTTTTATAAGCCAGTTTTCTGTTTTTCATGACTCAGAGTCAAAAACAATTCCTAATTGATATAGGGAGCCGTTGTGAAATTTTAATGGGAAAATTCAGGTCAAGTGTCTGACATAATATTCGTTTCTTATTTTCAAAAGTACTTGTACCCTTTCAAAAAGCCAATCTCAAAAGGTTACAAAGCGTATGCTTTCATTTATATAACATTCTGGAAATGACAAAATTACAGAGATGGAAAATAGAGTAGAGGCTGATAAAAATTAGAGCCAGTGAGGGTGATGGTGCAACTACCTAGCAGTTTTCCGAGGGAGGTCTTTGTAGTAATGAAACAGCTCTGCATATCGATGGTGGTGGTAAAATACGGGTGAAAAGATTTCACAGAAACACACACACACAAAGTACATGTGAAACCTGGTGAAATCTGTAGATGATGTCACTGTCAGTTTCTGGTCTTGATGTTGTCCTATAAGCACCTAAGTCATTATTGTCTTGGGGAAGCTGAGTGACGGGTACACAGGCTCTTTCTGTACTTTTTAAACTTCCTGTTGAATTTATAATTACTTCAACATGAAAAGTTACAAAATGTCCTATTCGATACCAGTTGATACACATACACTAACTTGAAAAGTAGATATACTTAGGACTGGGTTCCTCAAAGTGAGCACGACTGACATCCTGGCCGTATATTCCCTGTGGCCGGGGGCTGGCCTGTGCCTTGTGGCCTCCAGGGGCACAGTGGCCTCTCCGGCTTCTGTCCACTGGGCTCTAGGAGCACTTCTACCCTAGCCTGCAACAACCCAAAGTGTCTCCAGACATTGCCATGTCCCTGTTTGAGAATTGCTGATTTAGAGTAAAGTAGAATAAAAAATGACTCCTCATTTTACAAAGGGTGTTGATATAAAAGTCTTTCACGTGGCTAAGCCCTCTAGTGGAAGGAAAATCTGATTTGCTGCACAAACATTCAAACCAAGTGCTGAATTCTGAACTATCTATTGTGAAATGTGATACACACAGATGCATTTTAAAAAACTAGGTTTTTCTATACTGTTGAGGTGTTTTGTCAAAGCTGGGTGACAAAATGCTTCTCTCCTAATTTTCACAAGAGAATAGTGAGAGACCATAAAACTTCTGAGAGCAGGGCAGGTAGAACTCGTGCGAACAGAAGATTGTTATGTACCTAAGAGCAGACATGCCTATTTTTACAACACCCTCTCCAGCCTCTGAGGCTTGGGGAACAGGCATTTCCTAAGGGACTTTGTGGGCCAGTCTTCCTTACAATCTCCATTCCATTCCCATAAAATATATCAGAGAGTGATGTTCAGTAAACTATAAAACATACCATTTGAATTTCAAAATACATGTTTATATCAATTGACTATTTAAATATCTTCTAGGGCAGAGCAGTTGCACCTGAGACAAACAGATCCTTGCAGCTGGGAAACTTGAGGGACTGAAATAGTGGATGTAAACTTTCTTCCCCCCAAACTGATAGTTGATAGACAGAAAACACCGGGATAAAATTATTTCTGGAAATAGTTCTCTGTTTAAATATAAGGATGCTGCCTAATTAAAGTTTTAATACTATTTGTGTATTATAAATGTGCATTTGATTTGCATTTATCTACAAAAATATAATAAATAATATAAGCCTTAGATAACTGCATGTCAGGGAAAAGTATGGCAATTAATATACAGTCATACTGACCTGTCTTTAGGCATCTCAAGTATTATCACTCCTGAAAGAACTGATGAATGATGCTCACTTTAATAAAAGTTGTAACCCATACACTTTCAATAGGATGTAATACTGACTTCTTTGAGTACTAGACTATTTCACTAAAAAATTGTGTGGTTAAGGTAATACATATAGTATTGATTCAGGTTTTCTCATTTGAACTGGACTACCTGTGTCAAGAGCGGTAATGTGTTACTCAACATTGTAAATAAACTATACCCCAATAAAAGTTTAAAATTTTTTTTAAAAATTTAAAAAAGAGTTGTGTTACTAAAATGCAAAATGGCACTAGTTCCTACTTCAAGGCAAGTTCTTTTTCATAGTCTTTGACACTAATTATAAGAATGCAAAATAAAGAGTTTTCAAGTTGCATGTGACCTACACACTTAAAAGACCATCCAATTGTACCAAATTAATTCAAGAAAAAATAGTTCACTCTTAAAGTAATTGCATCTTTACAATGAAGGGGAAGAAAACAGTAACTGAAGAATACAGCAGGAATTCTTATAAAATATGATAATAAATTGGGGTTAGGAGAAGAAATAGAGGACGTGATCCAGACTCAAACTGTACAAAGGAGGACTCTGAAGCTTAGATAACAGTATTTTCCAAGACCTTGTGATGTAATGGCAGAACCAGGACAAGAATACGCATCTTTCTGAATCTTTGTTCATGAGTTGTCAAAAGTACAGTGCTTGTGTTGGGGAAAAATACCAATTCCTCAGAGGCATTCATTGACACATTTGTGTTTATAAACACATCTTGGAAAACTGTGTTGTGGTTGTTTCACCCACATAAAATTGAAATTAATCCTGCACAATGCATCTATGTATTTTCTTTCCCTTTCTAAGCAATCCTGTCCTTGGATTTTCCCATTTTCAGTGTCTGCTTCTGTGAGCAGTAAATCAGTTGTAGTAGATGGAGGAGCAGGGATTATTGCTTGTGAAAAATCTCTCTCTGGTCAGAGAAATAACATTTGCAAATATATTCATGATAAATTTGCACACCTAACAATGACGTGTCCTATATATTTTTTTGTTTTACCATGACATTTTAATTTTAGCAGGGACAATAAGAAGAATGGGACACAATCACGCATTTTGAATGTTCAACTTCAAAACGAATGATTTTCATAGTCAATCTTGTTAAATATTTGTCAATTTTGTTGATCTTTTTTCCCCATTTTCTCTATTGTTTTCTGTTATCTACTTTATCTCTCTCTAATAATATATTAATCACTTCCTTCTGTTGTTAGCTTTGGATTTAGTTGGTTCTTATTTTTTCTAGTTCCTTAAGGTATAAAGTTAGGTTGTTGATTTGAGATCTTCTTAAAGATTGCTGACAGCTATATATTTCCCTCTTAGCACTGCTTTTGCTGCATCCTGTAAGTTTAGATGTGTTGTATTTTTATTTTCAGTTACCTCAAGATATTTTCTAGCTTTCCTTGTGATTTCTCCTTTGACACACCGATTGTTTAAACCACATATTCATGTGTTTTTATGTTTTTCTTCTGCTATTGATTTCTAGTTTCATTCCATTGTGATTGGAAAAGATACTTTTTATGATTTCAAACTTTTAAAATTCATTAAGACTTGTTTTGTGGCCTAAAACATGGTCTATCCTGGAGAATGTTTCACATGCCCTTGAGACAGAAAAAGTGTAGTTTGCTCTTGTTGGGTGGAGTGCAAAACAAATGGTTTTCAAAAGATATTTTGGGAGGAAGACTGATAAGCAATTGCCTTGAATATGTCTCTGTGTTACATTAGATCAATGCCCCAGAGATTCACAGTATATTACTCTGAAAATAGTCAGCAGTTATAATTATAAAAAATAATATTCTCACTATTATTCTAAATAATTTATTTATAGCACAACAGTGATATATACATATACATATATATACAAACAATAATAATGATAAAGACTGCAAACTTCTGGACACACGATTAATACCTGATTGATATTTGAAACTGTTAATTAAGCACAGTGCCTTATACAAAGGGTGTATTTATGTAATCAATGATAATCATTTCCAAATATAATAGCATAATGTAGCAGGCATACTTTAAAAGTAGTTTCATGTAGGATCTCATGACAAACATCTCATTTTATAGATAGCCTTGGACTCGTTCAATTAACTGAATGTTATACGTTTTAATGGTAAAGATTTCTATAATATTTTGATGTAAACAGCTGACAGCTCTTCCATTATAACTTTATACAATCTTCTCAGTACGGGGGGTAGATTAAGCATGGGTACATTTATTTTCCAGGTGAAGTAGTTTAGAGATTGAATTGTGTCACAAATTCAACAGAGAAGAAACCCAAATCAGATCCAGATGTCTTCAGTCTGATATTTCCTTAATGATCCAAAGACATCTTTTAGTAATATTTCTATACTGGAGGTTAGCATGCTGCTGCCGAAGATGCGTCTCAAGCAAGCACTGCTCCTGGGAGGCTTCCCTGAGCCCCGCATGTGGATGGTGCAATCTCCCCACAGCCTCCCAGAGTCCCATGAACTTTGTTCTAACATGACACTTATTATTACATCACCTGGTAATTTTCCATCAATGTGTCAGCCTCCCCCAACTAAGCTCAAAGGCACTTGAGATGTTTCTTTATTTCCCTTATCCATCATACAACCTGGGAAATATCATAAGTTCACTTTCTTTCATGAGTCTTTATATACTTAGAGATACTAGACAGAAGATACCTCCCATCCACATCTTCCAGATTTATCAAGAGAGCTCTCCACCTGCTAAGAGTGCCTTCGGTTCACCAAGAGCAAGAACAGCTCTCAGACGAGAGTGCAAATGAAATGTTTTGGTTTTGCAACATTTATATTTCAAACTCATATTTGCCAAGGAAAGCTATTCTATGGGTCAATATCATGGTTTCCAGTTCTCAGTTTCAACTTCCCCTCAAATAATTATTTTAGAATTGTAGGATATTAGAGCTCATATCCCTCCTCTCACTCACACACATTCTCAAATAATAAGCACCCTTAAAGGGATCACATCCCCTCTGGATGTTTCATCACCTAGTTGCCCCCATGACGCTACAGTGTTTCCTACATGATCCAGAAGCTCTGCATTCAGTGATCTAACATGTTAATTCATCTTTTCTTGCCAATTCATTCATTTCCTTCATTTTTAACTTGAAATTAGATTCCAAGAGGACCTGTTTTCAATCCTTAGTTCTCTTTAAATATTTTGCTTTATGCCTTCAGTGTAGCTCTCTTTGATTCCCTCCTGCTCTGCTTTGTACAAATTGTCTACCGCACACTGAAGGGTAGCATTAATAACATCCTCTCTAAGGCTCAGGAATAAATAGATATCTTTGGCTTTGTCAATTAGAAGAAAACCTTTTCAAAAATCAGTATACTATCAATTACTTTCTGTGATTGATATAAGGAGTTTTCTGCTGGATGTCAGATGGTTCCTGGGGATGCAGGTTTCATAGCCCAGAGACTTTAGGAGATGCTTGTGTAGATGACCCTCCAACCCTGACAGTTTCCAGAGCCTTTCATAAACCAGGAAATGAGCATCCAAGGTGAGAGCACGCAGACTCTTTTTTTGAAGCTGAATTTACTTTATTTCCTTTCTATGAATGCCTCACAAGAAGGTTTCTGTGGGTCACATTTTAAGTAATGTTGCTCTGTTGCCTGAATTTATTCATTGACTGTCTGGAAGCTACCAGCTACAAATTATTTACTCTAGAACTTAAATAAAACACAGCCAGGGTCACTGTGAGAAGACTGTGACAAAGGTACTGAAATGGCTATTCAAACTTTGGATGTTCTGTGGGTCTTCTACATACCATGCCAAGTCACTATAGAAAGAAACTGAGTCTGGAGGACAAAAATAATAAAAGTGTATATCAGATGGTGGCCTCATTGCTTTTTTCGTAAATCTAAATAAACTTGGTTTGGATCTTCAATTATATAGTCTATAGTGGTTCAAATCCTCCATAATTTAAAAAAAATTGTAAGGGTATAACTCCTCATGGTTTCCTCTGTCTCCAGGTTTTGCATCTGTGTATGTGGTCTTCAGTTGTGTTGTACACAGAATTCTGATGCTCCTAAGGTTCACACCCCCTGTGACCCTTACACAGCCTATATAATCTGCTCTACCTGAGTCTGATCAGGATCTGTGAGCATTCAGATTACTCTATAAGGCAAAGTTGACATCCTTTGATTACCCTATGATATACAATTCCATTGCAGCCACTTGGAGAGGGATTCTCTTCTGGCCTTGAAGGAGTAGGCTGCCACATTACGAGAGGGCCACCTGGCTAGGACCTGAAGGTGCCCCCACGTAGCTGAGAGCGACTGCAGGCCAAGAGCCAGCAAGAAAATGTGGACCCCAGTCCTACAAACGCAAGGAGCTGAATTTTTCCAACAACCTCAACGAGTCCCCAAGAGAGCACCAAGCTCCAGGTGAGAGCGTGGCTTGGCCATCACCTTAATTTCAGACTTGAGAGACTGTGAGCAGAGAGCCCAGCCTCCCCAAGTCAGACTCCTGATCTACAGAAGCTGAGCTGATAAAGAGGGCGGTGTTATAATGCCAAGTGTGCCCTAACTTGTTAGACAGCAATAGAAAATGAACGCTGGCCATACACTAATCTGGGTGGGAATTTCCCTCTCAGTTTTTGCAAAGCAAACTCCTTCAACATGCACAGTGTAACTTACCTGGAGATTTTAAGGACCTTTGGGACGACCCCTGTACCCTCCACCCTACCTCCTCACCTACCCCTCTCTCCAAGCCCCTTGACGGAAGCCACCAAAATGCTCTTTCTTTCTTGAAGGCAGATCAGTGTCTCTACCTTTCCTGGAATTTTGGAGACATCCTGCACATACGGCTTCAGCTTCTAACTCAAACTGCTCGAAGAAGCATTCTTCCAAATACAGGGCTCCTCCCCCAAAGTATCCTAGTAGATCGATTTTTCCAATGTAAAATTCATAGCAATAGTAGTAACAGAAATATCAGCATGAGCTCCTACTATGTGCCACGGGCTGGGCTCTGCGGTTTGCATGTTATTTTCAATTCTTACAATTGCCCTGTAAAGTAGAACTCATTATTAACATCCTTCTTTCTGGAACCAAAGAGAGGTGAGGGGAACCCGGACCATCAGAGGTAGAAAGTAACAGCATCTAGGATTTGAACTCAGGCTTGTCCAGCTATAAAGCTCCAGATCTTAATCCTACTGCACATCCTCTCATGAGATGGCTGTTTGTTAATGGAGCAAAGATCAGTTGGCAGAAGGACATTTTGGTTTCAGTGTCTTTACCCCTCTCTGGGGACCCAGTAATGGGCTTGATCCAGACAATAGAGACAGGAATTCATGGCAGTGGGATTGTGTGCAACAGCCAGTTTTATAATCCAGTGCAATGGCTTTAGAATAAGTTAATGTAGGTTTGAATCCCACAACCCTTTCTTAGAGTATGTGAGATCCTGGCAAACTTACTCTACTTCTCACTGTGCCTATGTGTAAAAGGGAATTATTAGAGTTCGTGAGGATTCCTGTGAGAGTTAAATGAGATAATTTATATATATAAATGGTCTGCCATGAACAGAACATTCAATGAATGTTAGATATTATTATTGCTGTTGTTATTGTTATACAAAGCTCTGATGTTGAGAGCCTGAAGCTATATTTAAATAACAAAGCACATGACTTTCAGCAGACATACACAGAGAACCAGAGAAAGGCAGGTATGCTTCTCATATTTGGAAGCATCAATATAAACCTTAAATGAATTGAGTTAATCAGTCTGTGTGTATGATGTTTACCTGTTCTTAAGTTTTCCAATTAATTTCTTTGAAACGTATTTCAAATGGCAGCTTCTGGTTTCAATTAATGTAAACACATAAGGGAGGCTGTTGAAATTCCATCACTGTTGAGTCTGCCATGTGTAACTGGAAGAGTGAGTGGGCTTAGAGTCAGAAGACATGTCATCTGTGGGCTGAGTGACACTGAGCAAAGATTTCCTCTTTGATTACTGGGGGTTACGTGATTTCCCCAATGGGATAAGCATCAAAGTCAGGATGAGCCTGGTTCATAGTAGAAACTCAATAAATGGTGGTTATAATCTTCACAAGCCTAGTGCAAATAAAAACTATACATCAGAAGTGTGAACTGTCACTACCATCTAGTGGTCAGAAATGTTGTCACTAAGTAGGAGAAAGGAAATCTTCACCCTCAGAGCAGTTTCTCATCCCATCTTACATGTGAGACTTGAGCCCCGATGTCCCAAGGTGTCCACCGTATTAACGGATCAGCTGCCCTCTTCAGCATCTAGAACGGTACTAGTTATGTGCCATCCATGGGGGAGGCGAGGGACAGTCATCCAGATCATCGTGAGTGTTTTGTGGTTCAGACCAGAAACGCACGTGGAGAAAAAAGTCCGATTTAGCCCTGGTCAGGATTTACTGAGAAGCTTTGCAATGTCGTATTGTGGAACAGTGAGTCAAGTCCTTTCCTTTTTATGTGACTAATCTTCCCATCACATCTGTGCGAGATTTTATTGTTGCTCCGTGCTTGTTTTACACAACATCAGGTGTCAGGCAATGATACCGTTTATGACACCCACTGCATTCCAGAAATTGACCTTGCGTGGTATGCTAGCTAACTGCAATGTAGATAAAAATATTTAAAATTATTTCCTCAGGAATTTGAGGCAATGGTTCATAAACGTGTGGAAAATCCCCTACTTACTAATCTTTTTTTAAAAAAATGAACATCTTGTTGTTTTAGATAGTTGTGCCATGGTGATGATGTAATGATGGGAATTGCATTTCCTTTAATGACATCCATGGAACAACTTTTTTTCAGGCAGATTCCAGATTGATCTGCACTACTTTATATTTTCAAGTTATATATCACTTCACACATTATCAAAAATAAAAATGTTTTAACTATTCCACAGTAGTTGGAAATTTAGGACAAGACATAAACAAAATTTAACCAATTTAAGATGTCTCCTCCCTTACCACTTGGCTCAAACTTGGTCAGATGTTATAGATTCAGTAAATACTTTCTAGTTAATGCATCAGCTTCCTCTCCCATATTTCATCATTGATGTTCCTTTTGTTTTTCTTGGATATGGAATAATGAGTATTTCTTCTGTTAAAGCTGTTTATTCACTAAGGGTAATGATGTAGTCTGACATTTATTGTATCCTTGTTAGAAAAACAGAATTGAACGCTTGTATAAGATACTGTGCTCAGCACTTTTTAATGCTACGCGTGCAAAAGCGGTGTCCATATGGCCCGATCCTACCTGCACAGTCTTAAAAGCAGAGTGTTTCAGGTTTCTAAAAGAACACCTGAAAATGAGGATTACACATGAATTCCTAGATTTACAACTTCCCTCGAAAAGTTAGGAGACGGGTTAGCCAGAGCCATCACTGCATTCCCACAGGGCAGCCACCAGCCGGACCTGAGCAGCAAGGGCTCACCTGAGACAGTACCTGCACTCAAGCTCACCCCGGTCCCCCATCACCCAGCAGAGGTCCGCACCTCCATCTGTATGTTGTCAGCCTGGCTTTGTCCCCTCTATCAACGTGGAAATCCTGCCAACTTTGATTGCTCTCTCCCTCACACCCATATCCAGCTCCTCAACAGTGCTGCCGGCTCTTTGCTGGTCACAAGGCCTCTGCATGAATCCACCTGCACTAAGAACCTGCTTGCCCCTACCCTGGAGTAAAACAGTCTTCCTGTTGTCCTCCCTCCCTCCATTCTTGCCTCACCCACACTCGGTTCTGCACGTAACAGCCAGAGAAATCTGTGTAAGGCTCCTATCTAATCAGAGTACATCCATTCTAAAAATAATACAGCAACTTCCCTTTGCAATTAGGATAAAGTGCAAACCCCTTAGCCCAAAGGCCAACAGAGCCGCCCCTTCCTCCATCACTCCTGCCCCAACCCATCATCCGACACCTTGGACAACAACGTCCATTTTTCCTTCCCCCTAACATTCCCAGCTCTGCTGGCCATAGGGCCTTTGCACTTTGTCTCTGCCTGCCCCCACCTCCGCTAGGCTGCCCTGTGTATATAATGGCCCTTCCCCTCACTTTCTCCTAGAGAGCCTCCTTGACTAACTTAGATGGAGTTGGCTCCCTCCCCCAAGGCTTTTCTCTGTCCCGGGTTTTATCTCCTTGCCAAAATGTATTTGTTATTTGTTTCCAGGTTTATGACTTCATCCACTGGATTATAAGTTATGATGACAGTGCATATGTATATTTTGTGTATATCCAAATCTTTATTTCCTAAAACAGTGCAGGGCATATAGCAGGAGTGCTAGACACATCCTTATATGGATGACACCCGCAAAGATTCTCATTTGTACACGCCCATGAAAGCATGACCTGAGGTGATGGAACTTGGTCAGGACTTGAATTCTAACACAGCTCTGCCTAACTCCAAATCTCCAAAGCGGCTCTTTTTACCATCGGGTGATCCTGATGCACACTTATAACACCAGATAAAGTGTGGGACTGTGACAGTTAAAACTAAAAATATGTTAACACTCTGAAAGGAAGAATCTCTGGCCATTTCTTTAATACAAAGGAAAATAAAAGCAGAGAAAACACCTTTAGAAAATGGTGGAAAACGGAAGATGTGTTGAATGACCTTGGACATCCAGTGGATAATTTTCCTCAAACAAATGGACTTAGAAAATGACCTCCTATAATTCAGATACAGTCCCATCATGCATAGACAGCAACTTCTGTTTCTCATAAATTGTTCCTAGAATCAACCTTCTAAACCTTTCTTATACGTGCCTCTAAGATGAAATAGTGTTTGTACCCTGGTGATTGCAGTTCTGTGCTACATTACATGGTGTTTTCTCCTAACTGGATTTGTCTCTGGTTAGACTTGTTTGTGAACTTGTTTGCCGCATTCAGAGTTTTCACACTTGGAAATTAATCCGAACTAAACTAAATTAAACAAGGACCGTTTAACCTTGGAAAAAATGCCTTACTCCAATGCTTTGGGCTTATTAAACTCTGAGTTTTAACCAACATCTCGCGACTTAACTTCCATACAAAGCAATGTTCTCATTTGGCAACACAGCAAAGGGAGTTAATTAAATTAGGTGCTAACAGTTTCTGTTATAAATAACTAGAGCTTTTGTACCACACTGGTGCCAGATACTGAATGGTGCCACATCCTTAAAAAATAAAGGCTTTATTTTCACATATAGCTTAGTACCATTTTTTAAAGTTGAAATTTATTCCTAATCACCTACTTCTGCATATAGGCACACACACTATTTATTTTACTTTGCCACACATCCTTCAAAAAATCAGCACATATTCTTTTATTTCCTATGGAAATTCCTTTAAAGTTGTGCTATTAGGAAACATTTCAATCCTAAGGGTTCTAATTGACCTTGACATTGATACTCAGGCCTTATTAATCAACTAATACTTACCAGATACTGTCCTAAGTTTCTTATTTAAAAATTGTTTTTCTCCAGCTTTATTGAAGTATAATTGGTACAAAAAACCTGCACATAATTAATTTAGATGATTTAGTGACTTTGGTTATAAGTATATACTGGTGTTACCATCACCATAATCAAGGTAATAAACATATGCTTCACCTCCAAAAGTTTCCTCATGTCTCCTTTTTTTGGTAGTAAGAACACAACATGAGCTATACCTCCTTAACACATTTTGTTTTGTTTTGTTTTTTAAATGCCCTATATCTTATTGGTAACGACAGGCATAATGTCATCCAGCAGATCTCTGAAACTTACTCATCTTGGAGAACCGTAACCCATTGAACAAGAATTCCCTAAACCATTGTAACAACCAAAGATACAGTCTACTTCTGTACCTTTGACTATTTCAGATGCCTCATGTTAGAGGAATCATGCATTATTCACAACAGCCAAGATGTGGAAGCAACCCGAAGGTCCACTGACAGATGATGGATAAAGGAAACATGGTCCAGCCATACAATGGAATTATCATTCCACCTTAAAAGAGAAGGAAATCCTGCCATCTGTGACAACACGGATAGACCTGAAAGACACTGTGCTAAGTGAAATAAGTGAGCATAAGTTCCGTATTATTTTGTTTCCTTTTTCCCCCTCACAACTCTGAAGATCAGTATCCAATCATGATTTCATTCCACAAATACTTCCGAGCATCTGCTATGTTCCAGGTACCATCCAAGGATGGCTCTACAGCAGTGAATAGAACAGACACAGTCCCTGCCCTTCTAGTGCAGGGACAGAGGCAGTAAACAACCCAGTGACTATGTGTATGTCCGTGGTGGCAGGGTCCAGGGAGGAACACTGACTGGGGTAATGGGTGTGCCTGCTGTAAGCAGGCTTTGCTGCATGGACATCTGCAGGGCGTGGCCAGCAAGCCTGCACACGTCTAAGAGGAGATCATTTCAGACAGAGAGAAGGGCAAAGGCAAAAGCCGCTGCTTGATGTGCTTGAGAAACTTGGAGGGAACCAGTGAGCTGAAGCAGAGTGTGAGGTGGGCGCAGCGCAGTGTGCGATCGAGGAGAGGTAGGGGCGTCCATGCAAGAGCCCAGAGACCATCATTGGGACGTCTGATTTTGCGCTGAGTGAGATGACAAGCCACTGGAGGGTTTGAGCAGAGGAGTGATACAAACTGACTTTTAAAAGAATCACTGTAGTTTCTGTGTGGAGAACAGAATGAACAAGGGCAAGAACAGAGGTATGGAAATCAGGCAGGAGAGAATTTCAGTAACCCAGGCGAAGCAAAACATGTGGCTGCTGAGACCTTTCTTACAATTAACAGCAGAGATGGTGGAGTGTTGGGTATTGGATATGATGGGCAGAGGTTTTATTTATATATATATATATACACACACACACATATATATATATTTCAAATACCGAGATGTTTATTGCATTTTAAAGTAGCCACAATCTAAAATATCCTGTTCAAATTCTTCCAGAATGCCTGTGCAGCATACAACATCAAATACTGAAATAGTGTTCTCACAGTATTACACTTGAAAATACCACTTAGGAACAGTATTTTAGGAAATAGAGGGTTTAAGGCAAGACATTCATTTGGAATCATATATATATCCGGGTTTGCTGATGAATGTTTAAAATGATTCTAAAGGGCCTTCCCTGGTGGCGCAGTGGTTAAGAATCCGCCTGCCAATGAGGGGACACGGGTTCGAGCTCTAGTCTGGGAAGATTCCACATGCTGCGGAGCAACTAAGCCTGTGCACCACAACTACTGGGCCTGCGCTCTAGAGCCCGTGCTCCACAACAAAGAGAAGCCACCATCATGAGAAGCCCGCGCACCGCAAGGAAGAATAGTCCCCGCTCGCCGCAACTAGAGAAAGCCTGCGCACAGCAACAAAGACCCAACGCAGCCAAAAATAAACAACCAACCAACCAAAAAACAGTAATTATTAAAAAAAAAAAAAAAAGAGTCTGAAGTATTTTATCCTAAGCAGCTGAAAGAAGCAATTGCCATTTTCTAAGAAGATGGTGGGAACAATTTTTGGAGAGAAAATCCAGAGTTTTGTTTTGGGGCATGTTATGTTTGCGATGCCTATTGAACATGTAAATGGAGAGGGAGACAATTATATATGTGTATCTGGGGCTCAGAGGAGAAATCTGACTAGAGAGAGACTTGGAAGAGGTCAACATGCGGATTATAGTATTTCAAGTACGGGGCTAGAGTGAGTAGAGATGGAGAGAGGAGAGGACCAGGAGGATGCTGAGAACAATGACAGTTACAGGTGAGGGACACCACATGGCATCAGAGAGGGACGGTGGAGGCAGGAAGAGTAAGACAGGAGAACCTGGGTCCAGGTGGGCAGTGAGGGAAGTGCTCCCGAGCGGAGGGTCCAGCGTGGACAGCAGGTCAGGGAGGAGGGGGACTGAGAACTGGCCATCCGTCCTGACAGCAGGGCGGCCACTGCAGACCTGCCTGCAGCTCTCTGATCCGGTGGGAGGGGCAAGAGTTTGGCTGGGCTGGGCTCCAGGGAGACCAGGAGAGGGTCCTGAGACAGGGAATATAGCCAAACTTTAGAAGAGATTTTTTTCCTGAAGAGAAACAATTTTAAGAAGGGGTTATCCAGAAATGTACTAGTCCAAGATGCCCTAGGACTCTCGTCAGTAAATATGGATAGTTCTGTAAATCAATACCAGAAGTTTAACCTGAAAGTAATTAAAATATATTACTTCTCTGTTCCCTCATATGTCACCTTGATCCTTCCTTATTTCTTTTCTTTTTCTCCCTCAGGGAAATTTATCAGGGTAGTATAAAGCTAATTTTAAAATATATTATTCTGTGAAAATGATCTTTGTCTATGACCTTAACACAGGACAAACCCTAGTAGATCTTACCTCTCACTAGTTCCTTACAATCTAGTGCAGTGAATGGCCTCATTTCTAGCACACAGTAGGAAGTAAAAATATTGTGTGTGTGCATGTATATAGGTGTGTATGTATATTTATACACATATGTTCTTTTATTTTAAAGATGGAGGTGGTTGTAATAATTTTCAAGGTTCCATTGTCTCTAGAATTCTATTAAATAAAATAGTAGTCTTCTTCCAGTACTTAACGTATTCTTGTATTAAGGAAAAATCTGTGAAACCTAAACAGCCATTTCTATAAGAAAGAAAA
This sequence comes from Eubalaena glacialis, assembly GCF_028564815.1. NCBI lineage: Eukaryota > Metazoa > Chordata > Mammalia > Artiodactyla > Balaenidae > Eubalaena > Eubalaena glacialis. Next base: position 9,614,674 of record NC_083735.1, on the reverse strand, counting down.
TATCCTCAAGAATTTATACACTAAAATGAACTAGTCTCACATTTAACAATGCAATATTTAAATTCTTCTGAAAGGTTAGACTACATAGCTATAGTCTTTATTTTTGTAAAACAATTTAACTTATTTAACAATGGAAAGTAATTTAGAATGGAAGACAGATATCATACAAATACTGGTTTAATTTATCATCTCAATAGGTTATAGTCTTACACATTTGGATCAAAAAATTCACTTTTAGGTAAGCTTCTTGTCTGACTAAAATACAGATATTCTCAGATTTTAATGGTTTGCAATCCAATATGTGACTGTAATTGGGCCCTGGAAAGTTGGAATTAATTTTTCATGGACTCAATACTCAATTACGGCTATGTTCCAGGCAAGTCCTCGTAGGTTGTTGTAATTCATACACAACTTACTGGTGTGTACTAGAACCAGACAGTAATCCCTACCGTGCTTTCTGTAGTGTATGCTTGCTTCTCCTGGAAAATATATTCCCCATTTCTAACTGGAAATATCGCAAGAAATTTCAACCCCACTAAGCAAGACAAACTCCTTCCATTCATGCCCTTGTTCACTTATGAGTAAGGGCATTCCCCTCTTTGGGATGGGCCCAGTAGTTTGGGAAATGAAAGTCTGGCGGGGTTCTGAAATCTGTGGCTGGATGTCCCAGATCCAGGAGGAGGAGCAGTTTTACTTTGTGGTCACCAAGATGGTAGAACTGACCCTCAAGGAACATGGACGGGGGAGGACGTGAGAAACCTAGAGAATGACTGTATTTCAGGGTCTCTAAATCTTGTTTTTTCAGTAAGGCACTCAGGTATACACTGTCGAAAGTATTTCTAAAGACATGATCTCTCTCCCTGACTCCTGCCTGCGACATCTTATTAATTTTAACTCCGGAATAACCCTCAAATCTGTATCTTCCTTTCTATTTTCACTGAATACATTTGAATGATCAGAGCATCTTGCATGGCACAATTTAATACCTGGGTTTCTTAAACTGGCATCCACACTGCGAGTGTGACAGAAGATAAATGAGCATTGTGTTCTGACCTTTCCCCAGCCCACAATGCTGATGCTGATGGTGATGGTACGACTGGAAAGCCTGTGAGGAATTCTGTCAGTGGACCGGAAGCACCCAGATCTATGCACCATAAGACCTTGTTGTTTTGGTTGAATCTTCTCATGTTTTCTGACTCGAGCCTGGGGAGGCTGCTGATACATGGTGAGAGCCACACAGGTATGTATTCCCTTCCTCCCTGAATTACCTGCCAGAACTTCCCTTAATGTGTTGCCAAACAGCTCACAAATTAAGTAAACTCTACTTTGCAAATAAATATTAAACAGAATTTTCATTTTAAGGATGGGTTTTTGGTTTTATTTTCTTTTTTGGGGGGGGCTGTGCCGCGTGGCACGCAGGATCTTAGTTCCCTGACCAGAGATCGAACCCGTGCCCCCTGCAGTGGAAGCACAGAGTCTTAAACACTGGTCGCCAGGGAAGTCCCAAAGAAGGAATTTTTATGCTCCATCACCCAACTACCCTTTGCTGATGCTATATATGTTGTCAAATGTGGACTGTGTAGGTTTACAAGTAAACGGCACTGTGAAGTTGTTATATTTTCACAATCTGCTCATTTGTGTTTTATATGTTACTACCATTTACGTCAGGCACACACATCCGATGGCCTGATGTGATTTCTAAAGATGAGGTATGAAACAGAAGAGGAGCTTGCTAACCCTACAGACAATTCTGATAAGGTCAGTGATAAAGAACTACCTTCTTTTGTATCAATTCCCTGCACTCAATGCAACATGGGATACAAAAGAATTTTGTCTTTATAATGAAAGCCACTTGTCATCATTTTACACAGGGGATCCAAGCTGTCCTATTCATTGTGCATTATACATGGAAACAACTTACAAACACAGCACTGACTTCAGCAAACTTGAAGACCCTTAACTGCAAATCACAGCCATTTGACAGGTAATGGTGCTGATTATTTTAAATGGCTACTGTAATCTCAAATAGAGGAACACTCCAGTGGGAAAAAAAAGTCACGTTGGTGAAAAGGCTCAGGAAGCAAGTTATTTAATAGCAGAATTTATTGACCAGAAAGGACAAAGTCAAACAGTTGGTGAAACCTTAATAACTCAGCATGAAGAATTACAGTAAGTGCAGAGTGGGATTCCAGGATAAGATGCAGTGTGAGAATCGGGAAGGAGACTTCTCCCAAATGTTAAAATGGTACCTCCGGTTAACACACTGATGGCGCGGCACGTGACGCTGCGGAGGACTTCTACAAGAAACTAGAGAAACAGCCTGTCCAACAGGTTACTAGTCAACAGATCTCACTAACAAACGTAAATGGTGGTAAAATTCAAGAACATGTTTTCTGCTGTAACAGGTGCTTTAAATAAGCAAAGACCAAGATGTATTTAAAGGTTTGTACTCCTATCCTGAAATAAAGGATGTTAGAGAAACTGTGCTATACAGATGGTGCCCAATTGTTGACCTCATGGGAGGTTTGACTCTTGTTTACAACAGAAAATCCTCATGTTGTCACAACACATGGTTCTCTTACAGGAAGGGACTATTGTGAAAGCTTGGGGGAAATGCTACAAAATGATTAACTGTATAAAATAAAGACAAACTTAAGAATGTTTAAGGACTCTGTGGACACCTAGATGAAGAAGATTGTGAAGGGCAGAGAAGAGGTGCAGAAATGACCCCCATCGCATGAGCCCAGCATTCGACCTTGTCCATACACCACACCGAAAATCCACCACCTGGACCCCATCAGTCTCCATCTCTTTGCTCAGTTTTACCGATTTATTTACTTGTTTGTTTGCTTCCCAAGGCACCTGTCACCACCCGAAATCATGTTACCTCTTTGCCTCTCGTTTCATGTAGAAGTAAGTCCCATGAGGGGCCAAACATACTCTGTCCTGGGCCCTAGACCGGTCACACACAGACACCCTATGAACACTCATTCTAAATGAGTAAATAAACCAAATCATCGGGCATATGTAGCCTGCATTAGATGCTTCAGTCTCCGCTTCTTTTGTGAAAACTGGAGTATGGCATCTCACGTGACTCCTCCTCTTCAGATCACACAGGAGGGTCTGTTTCTCAAAGCTCTCCGGCTGCCTGTCTGTCAGGATAAAACTCATCTAACTTTAATTACCATTCTCATCATGTTTTCAGAGCTGATGCTGCTTAGGGTAAGTGGTTAAAAACGTAGACTTAACCTCTCTGTGATTCAGTTTTCTTATCTTTGAAAAGGAAATAATAATAGAGCCTGTGGCACACGTTTTAAGAATTTAGTAAAATAATGAACACAGTTTCTTCCAGTTTCTAGAACAAGTTAATTTCTCAGTAAATATTAGCTAATATCTTCTGGCACTTTTTTTCTGTATTGTAGTATCCCCTACCCGCTCCCATCCTTGAGATATTTGGAAATTCCAATAAATGAATAAATTACGAAAGCCAATACACATTGGCTGTCTTCGGGTAGATGTGGTGGGTAAATGCTTCAGGATGCCGTGAATGAAAGAAGCTAATCTACCCTGTGGGAACTCGGGGGAACAAAAAGATTTTACTGAATATATGCTTTTCATTATAACCAAGTTTGTTAACATCCTTTACTTCTCTAATCATTATTACTATATTGGGAGAGCTCTGTTTTCAGACTTTTTTAAGTAAAGACATAGAAGTTTTTCTTGATGATACATTATGCTCCTCATAGCTCAGGACTGATAAGAAACCACAGGATGGTATTTTATTCTATGTTACAGACATGACTGATAAGAAGCACTCAGGGCCGTGTGTCACAGCACTTCTATGCTGAAGTCAGTGACCGGCACAGACAGGACATTCTTTGTAATACAAGTACACTGATGGTGGCCTAGGCCTCCTGGTCATCCCACTCTGCAAATTCCAGACTTGAGATACTGAAGAGTGAGGCTCATCCTTGTTGGACCTGAGGACAGACTTCCCGAATCCCACAGAGGTAGTGACATGACAAGTCTCAAATGGACAAGATTTATGGCACATGCTTGGACAAAACAGAGATTTCACTGACTTGCGTTCTGAATTACTGAATGACATGGCAAAAATCTTAGTGCGATGAGTGACAAAGAGCTTCTCTACATGGAGGAACTGAATCCTTCCTAATCTCTAAGAGACAGAGATGTGATTTCCTGTGGCAGGGGAGGGCTATCTGTGGGGAAAACTGCGCTATGATTTGGAAGGAAAGACGGAGGGAATTATTGGAAACTTAAAAAAGACACTGACACAGGGAGTTTGAAAAATGATTGAATTATCTATTGTCAATATGGCATAATTTTTTTAAAAACTCAGATCAGCTTACACAACCTGAGTCAGATCACAGCAGAGAAGAGGGAGATGTTTCACAGCAGGTGGAGGAGAGCATGAAGGGTGCTGCTTAACTGGGATACAGTGTGTGGCTGGGGGCCCAGAAGCAAGTGACAGAATTGGGGAGATGCTTCAAGGCAGAGCTACATGGAGGTTTTCATTCTGTTCTCGAGATGTAACCAGGGTGTACCTGGTGTGATCCACAGCCCAATGTTACCCCTGAGGATTCAGCCAATTCTCCCAAAGGGCCCATCTCTGTTGACGGCTGGTGCGGGCAGGGGGAGCTCTGGTGAGGCTGGAGGGCAGAGGCACAGTGCCTCAGATTTAAGTTGTATACCTGAGCTCCACCTGGAAAATTCCACATCTGAAGGGACTTATTGAAAGCCTGCTTCACTGAAGACTGTACATAATTGTAGCTCATTTACTTTAATCCTACATCAAGATAAACTTGTTTTACATATACATTAAAAAAATATATATGTATATATACATTTGCTTCTGGAAACTTTTAATTCAAATGTGAGGGTTTTTTTTCAAATATGTGCCAATCATAATTTAAATTTTCTCTTTATTTTCCATTCATTTAATTATCTATATACACATGCCAGCCATTTTTCTATGAAATAGGTAATAGTTGAGCATTTTAATCATACTGTATCTGTATAGGACTCTGCAAGTCAGTCAAATGTGACAGTAAAACTGTTTCTATAAAGCAAATATTTGAATGGATCATGTTCTCCCAATGTTAAATGGGAGAATATTAAAACTGGTGATTTTAATCCAGACTAAGGACAAAGCATGTAAGATAAGAATGTAGCTAACGAAGTTATGCTCTAGATACTTCAAAATCTGTATTATTCCAAATATACAGTGTACATAAGACTATTCACAATACCCACCAGATACTGGAATGATTCAGAATCATAAGTGCCCTAAATGGATTTTATAAACATGAAATATTTAATTACGAGCTCTTGTTCATCATGTTAGAATTTAGAAGGGATCCTGTGAGATGATATAATTGGTTCAGTCCTCCAGTAAAACGCGTCAAATAAAATGTCTTTTTCTCAACAACAGCAAAACAAATGTTACAAATAGAAAAATTCAAAATCACTCCACTGACTTCAAGGAAGCCACAAAAACAGTGAAGCAGGTGCTGGATATGCCTGCTGTTAATAAAAATAATAATAATTCCATTTCTCCATTGTGAGCACCTTTAAAAGAAAGGTGTGATTTAGTCCACTTCTGCTACCTGGGAGGTTTATTCAGTTTCAAGTACAACTTCCCAGCATGTGACCACAGAGAGACAACCAGAGGGTATAATGGGTGTGGCTCCCTCCCTCCGCACCCCCATCACCCGCCAGGGGCTCACTCTGCAGTGTAGACAGCCCTCAGCGTGCTTCACACTGCAGTGCAAACCCGTGAAAGCAATTCCCAGGTCAAAACACAGTCTTTCAAAAACACACATCAAAGCATCACTTAGAGGATTGTGAAGACAGAAGAACACAGTATCCAGACCTCTCCAGACTTCTGGAATATTCTCTTAAGTCTGAATATTGGTGGGAACCGCTGCGTGACAGGCATCATCAAATATACAAAACAGCCTAATGAAAGCAACAGAATATGGGAAAGCCAACTGCTTGCAAAGTATTACCCACAACCAAGCTTAATAGCAACAAATGCACCTTTTGTGTTACATGCAACAGATGTTGCTAAGAGAATAATGTTTTCTTTGTATGGAAACATATTAGTATACTATATTTGGCCATATTTAAGACCTAAATAACATGTAGATTTGTGGGACTGGTGGCTTGGAGATAACTATATCCCTAAGAATTATGGCACTATTTTCTCCGCCTCCTTAGTGATAGAAAACAACACGCTCCTGGCCATTGTCGTAGCTACTTATTAACATCAAATGGTCCTCACTGTACGCCATCCACCACGCAAGAGACTGGAAATTCAAAGATGCTGTAGAAAGAGGCTTGCTTGCAAAAGATGAAAACTTATTTCATTCAAGTCAAGATTCCTAAGATGCACCATTATGCTTTGTGCCATTAAGAAATAGGCAAACAAAATTTAAAAACTCTTAAAAATAAGAGGGCTTCCCTGGTGGCGCAGTGGTTGAGAATCTGCCTGCCAATGCAGGGGACATGGGTTCGAGCCCTGGTCTGGGAAGATCCCACATGCCGTGGAGCAACTAGCCCCGTGAGCCACAACTACTGAGCCTGCGTGTCTGGAGCCTGTGCTCCGCAACAAGAGAGGCCGCGATAGTGAGAGGCCCGCGCACCGCAATGAAGAGTGGCCCCCGCTCGCCGCAACTAGAGAAAGCCCTCGCACAGAAACGAAGACCCAACAAAGCCATAAATAAATAAATTAAAAATTAAAAAAAAAAATAAGATACAAAGTTTAATTTTAGCTCTGAGCAAGTCATGAACTGGTCACACAAATCTATTACTGTTTGTGGAATTTTTTTCCTCTATTTTGGGAGATTTGACCATTTCTCCTGCCTTCAGTTGAAATGCTTAGAGTATGAAGGTAAGCTATTTCCAATTTAAGATATTGGGTTGGCCAAAAGGTTCGTTTGTTTTTTTTCCATAAGATGGCTCTAGTAGCGCTTAGTTCTCTTTAACTTCATTCAAAACAATTTTGTTAGACTGTATTGTGACAGCTGTCATATCAGCGTGCATTTTAAAAAAAACTTATCAAAATTGGTGAATTTTTGTGTAGCCATTTTAATATTGAAGATGGAAGAAAAAAAGCAACAGTTTCAGCATATTATGCTTTATTATTTCAAGAAAGGTAAAAATGCAACTGAAACGTAAAAAAAGATTTGTGCCGTGTATGGAGAAGATGCTGTGACTGATTGAATGTGTGAAAAGTGGTTTGCGAAGTTTCATGCTGGAGATTTCTCGCTGGATGATGCTCCATGGGCAGGTAGACCAGTTGAAGCTGATAGTGATCAAATCGAACAATCAACGTTATACCGCGCAGGAGACAGCCGACATACTCAAAAGATCCAAATCAAACTCTGAAAATCATCTGCACCAGCTTGGTTGTGTTAATCACTTTGATGTTTGGGTTCTACATAAGTTAAGTGAAAAAAACCTTCTTCACCGTATTTCCCGCATGTGATTCTCTACTTAAACATAACAAAAACGTTCCATTTTTAAAACAAACTGTGACGGGCGATGAAAAGTGGATACTGTGCAATAACATGGAACGGAAGAGATCGTGGGGCAAGTGAAATGAACCACCACCACCACACCAAAGGCCAGTCTTCATCCAAAGAAGGTGATGTTGAGTATAGAGTATATGGTGGGATTGGAAGGGAGTCCTCTATTATGAGCTCCTTCCGGAAAACCAAAGGACTAATTCCAACAAGTACTGCTCCCAATTAGACTAACTGAAATCAGGACTCGACGAAAAGCATCCGGAATTAGTCAACAGAAAATGCATAATTTTGCAACAGGATAATGCAAGACCGCATGTTTCTGTGATGACCAGGCAAAAACTTACAGCTTGGCTGGGAAGTTCTGATTCATCCACCGTATTCACCAGACATTGCACCTTCAGATTTCCATTTATTTCGATCTTTACAAAATTCTCTTGATGGAAAAAATTTCCATTCCCTGGAAGACTGTAAAAGGCACCTGGAACAGTTCTTTGCTCAAAAAGATAAGAAATTTTGGGAAGATGGAATTATGAAGTTTCCTGAAAGATGGCAGAAGGTAGTGGAACAAAATGGTGAATACATTGTTCAATAAAGTTCTTGGTGAAAATGAAAAATGTGTCTTTTATTTTTACTTGAAAACCAAAGGAAATTTTTCGCCAACCTAATCGTAAAAAAAGAAAAAAAAAAACAAACACACAGCCTCCTCCACTTTACTTGTGGACACTTTTCCCTTTGTCCTTTAAAAGGGAGACATAAAAGCTTTTAGAGTGTGGCCTCATTTTTTGCTAAATCAGGATGCGTGTACATTAAAAAACAGAAGACCATATATTAAAACAAAAATATACGTCTGGGTTACGTCTAGGTGGTAAGCATTATACAAAGTTTAACTTTATTTTATAAATGTCTAAATATCCTCAATATATGATTTCTCCATCCTGTTTCATTGTCATGAGATTCCCGGTCACCAGTTGAATATATTTTATTGAGTTGGGCTGTTGGCTGAGTCTCTCCCTCTTCCTTCTGCTGTGGCATCTCCATGCAAGCAGACCTTGCTCTGCTTGAGACCTAGCTCTCTGTTCGTAACTCTTTCCCAATTATCTACAAGACTGTGTGGCTCACTATGGAGAACGGTATGGTGGTTCCTTAAAAAACTAAAAATAGAACTATCATATGAACCAGCAATCCCACTACTGGGCATATACCCTGAGAAAACCATAATTCAAAAAGATACATGTACCACAATGTTCACTGCAGCACTATTTACAGTAGCCAGGACATGGAAGCAACCTAAGTGTCCATGAACAGATGAATGGATAAAGAAGATGTGGCACATATATATACAATGGAATATTACTCAGCCATAAAAAGAAATGAAATTGAGTTATTTGTAATGAGGTGGATGGACCTAGAGTCTGTCATACAGAGAGAAGTCAGAAAGAGAAAAACAAATACCGTATGCTAACACATATATACGGAATCTAAAAAACAAACAAAAAAAATGGTTCTGAAGAACCTAGGGGCAGGACAGGAATAAAGGCGCAGACGTAGAGAATGGACTTGAGGACACGGGGAGGGGGAAGGGTAAGCTGGGACAAGGTGAGAGAGTGGCATGGACATATATACACTACCAAATGTAAAACAGATAGCTAGTGGGAAGCAGCCACATAGCACAGGGAGATCAGCTCGGTGCTTTGTGACCACCTAGAGGGGTGGGATAGGGAGGGTGGGAGGGAGATGCAAGAGAGAGGGGATATGGGGATATATGTATACACATAGCTGATTCACTCTCTTGTACAGAAGAAACTAACACAACATTGTAAAGCAATTATACTCCAACAAAGATATTAAAAAAAAAGTGTGTGGCTCAAAAATTTGCTGAATGAATACGTTTTGTTTTGCTACTTGTAATAATTACTATTGTGTTAAATAAGAAGAGCACTGAAAAGAAGAAAGGAAATGTATATAAATGCAAAGGGTGAGTAGGTGATACATATTAAAAGAAAAATAAAAGGTGATCACTTCTAAGATGTGTAAAGTTAACCAGGAACAGAAGAATTAACTAGGGAACCTCAGAGCCTCAAAGAAAATGGATATTCCTGCCTCCGTTTATCATAAAGCACACACACACCACTTATAGAAAACAAAAGAGAAACAAACAAACATAAAACCTTCTCCACCCTTCCGTCCTGAGGACCAAGCATCATTCTTCTGGGCATATGGGGACATACAATTATTGCTACACACAAAGCCTGTGTCTACCTCTCCGCAGTCGTTCTTCACTTCTGTACTGCAGTCTGCACACTGCTGATGCTGTCTCCATCATGTGTGCGTGTGTGTATGCATACACATGCGTGCACATGTGTGTGAGTGTGCATGTGTGTGTAATTCAGGTTTTGGCTTAAAATGCAAGCAAATCAAAAGCACACACCTTGTTTTCTATTGTCTTTTGAGTGCCAAGAAGAGATATAAAAATAAGTAAATTTGGCTAAAGAAGTCAAGAGTCAGAGCTGAGCAAAATGAAGAGAGTGCAGGTGTCCCTGTGACAGAAAAGAAAGGATATTGGGAAGGGCAAGTCCAGAGACCTGAGAAGGAAAGTCACATGACCCTAACTCAGTTCATGAAAGAGTTTGCAAATATTAAACAGTGATGATGGGGAGGACGCTGACAACAAAAGGGCTGGTACAGAGAGGGGAATATATTGGAGAGTTGACAAGGACGAAGTAATGAATCAATAACACAAGATGAAGGATGACGGCCCAGAAGAATACAAGGGAGCCCCTAACGTGCAGTGAAGGGAAGCTGGCAAGGAACCCAACTTTCCTGGCAGAGATTAGTGACATACAAGAAAAGTAAACAGACCCCATCGTGGCATTTGGGCTGGAATGGTGTCTGTGAGGGAAACACAAGGATGCTTAGTGCAGTGTTATAGCCGACAGTGGTGTCTAGTCTCTGCTTCTCCACCAATCTGTGACTCCCCTAATGGGAAAAGAACTATATCTATTCAAATTATCTATCTATTTGAACTATATCTATTCAAATTCCATTTCTAAACAGGTTAAAGTGTTGTAAATGGAAATGAATGCCTTTTCTGTATCTGTATGAATTTGTTACTTCAAATTATGTACAAAATCCACTGAATAATAAAAGAAGTCAATGCTCCTTCCCCCAAAAGGACTCTGATAAACAGCTGTATTTTCTTAAAAGCATTGAACATAAAGCAAATTTTATTATTTGTCTTTAGATGTTGAGTTATTCATTAAATCAAAGGTGCAATATAAATGTATAAATTGCTGTGACTGGTTACCCATCTCTTAAACATCTCTCAAATCCATTTTCTTCTCTCCAAGTCTGATGCCGTCGTGCTGATTTAGGTTCATATTGTCTCATAATTAAAATAAAGTCCTGAGGTTTCCTGCTTCCGATCTGGTGCCCTTCAAATCTGTCCATCTGACTGTGGGCAGAATGGTCTCTAAGACATAATGTGCATTATAATGTCCTTCCTTCCCGCCATGTCGTGCCCTACACTGACACCCTGGGCCATTAGCATCACATTTAAACCCTTTACCTGCCATTCAGGGTTCCATTTATGTCTTTTTGAATCTAGCTTTATTATTATTAAGAATAATAATAGAGGGAGGGGCAAGATGGCGGAAGAGTAAGACGCGGAGATCACCTTCCTCCCCACAGATACATGAGAAATACATCTACACGTGGAACTGCTCCTACAGAACACCCACTGAACGCTGGCAGAAGACGTCAGACCTCCCAAAAGGCAAGAAAATCCCCACGTACTTGGGTAGGGCAAAAGAAAAAAGAAATAACAGAGACAAAAGAATAGGGACGGGACCTGCACCAGTGGGAGGGAGCTGTGAAGGAGGAAAGGTTTCCACACACTAGGAAGCCCCTTCGTGGGCAGAGACTGCGGGTAGCAGAGGGGGGAAGCTTCGGAGCCACGGAGGAGAGCGCAGCCACATTGGTGCGGAGGGCAAAGCGGAGATTCCCGCACAGAGGAGCGGTGCCGACCAGCACTCACCAGCCCGAGAGGCTTGTCTGCTCAGCCGCCGGGGCGGGCGGGGCCTGGGAGCTGGGGCTCGGGCTTCGGTGCTAGCCGGGAGGGAGTCCGGGAAAAAGACTGCAGCTGCCAAAGAGGCAAGAGAATTTTTCTTGCCTCTTTGTTTCGCGGCGCGCAAGGAGAGGGGATTCAGAGCGCCGCCTAAACAAGCTCCAGAGACGGGCGCGAGCCGCGGCTATCAGCGCGGATCCCACAGCAACAGGGACGCAGAGGGAAAAACGGAGAGATTCCCGCACAGAGGCTCGGCGCCGAGCAGCACTCACCAGCCCGAGAGGCTTGTCTGCTCACCCGCCGGGGCGGGCGGGGGCTGGGAGCTGAGGCGCGGGCTTCGGTCGGATCCCAGGGAGAGGACTGGGGTTGGCTGCGTGAACACAGCCTGAAGGGTCTAGCGCACCACAACTAGCCGGGAGGGTGCACGAGAAAAAGTCTGCAGCTGCCGAAGAGGCAGGAGACTTTTTCTTGCCTCTTTGTTTCGCGGCGTGCAAGGAGAGGGGATTCAGAGCGCCACTTAAACGAACTCCAGAGACGGGCGCGAGCCGCGGCTATCAGCGCGGACCCCAGAGACGGGCATGAGACGCTAAGGCTGCTGCTGCCGCCACCAAACAGCCTGTGGGCGAGCACAGGTCATTCTCCACACCGCCCCTCCCGGGAGCCTGTGCAGCCCGCCACTGCCAGGCTCCCGTGATCCGGGGACAACTTCCCCGGGAGAGCGCACGGCGCGCCTCGGGCTGCTGCAACGTCACGCCGGCTTCTGCCGCCGCAGGCTCGCCCCGCCTCCTCCGTACCGCTCCCTCCCCCCGGCCTGACTGAGCCAGAGCCCCCGAATCAGCTGCTCCTTTAACCCCGTTCTGTCTGGGCGGGGAACAGACGCCCTCAGGGGACCTACATGCAGAGGCGGGTCCAAATCCAAAGCTGAACCCCGGGAGCTGTACGAACAAAGAAGAGAAAGGGAAATCTCTCCCAGCAGCCTCAGAAGCAGCGGATTAAAGCTCCACAAACAACTTGATGTGCCTGCATCTGTTGAATACCTGAATAGACAACGAATCATCCCAAATTTAGGAGATGGACTTTGGGAGCAGGATATATTAACTTTTCCCCTTTTCCTTTTTTTGTGAGTGTAGATGTGTATGCTTCTGGGTGAGATTTTGTCTGTATAGCTTTGCTCTCACCGTTAGTCGTAGGGTTAGGTCCGTCCGTTTTTTTTTTTTTTTTTTTTGGCTTAAAAATTTTTTTTTTCCCCTAATAAATGTTTTCTTAATAATTTTTTCCTTATTTTCTATTTTTAAAAAAATTTTTAATAAGTTTTTTCATATTTTTTATTTTAAAAAATTAAAAAATTTTTTTTCTTAATAAATTTTTTCTAAATAATTTTCTTCTTATTTTTAGTATAAAAAATTAATAAATCTATTTTTAAAAATTAAAAAAATTTTTTTCTTAATAAATTTACTCTTAATAATTTTTTTTCTTATTTTTTATTATAATTGCTTTATTTTATTTTATTTTATCCTCTTTTTTTCTTTCTTTCCATTTTTTCTCCCTTTTATTCTGAGCCGTGTGGATGAAAGGCTCTTGGTGCTCCAGCCAGGCATCAGGGCTGTGCCTCTGAGGTGGGAGAGCCAACTTCAGGACACTGGTCCACAAGAGACCTCCCAGCTCCACGTAATACCAAACGGCGAAAATCTCTCACAGATCTCCATCTCAACATCAAGACCCAGCTTCACTCAACGACCAGCAAGCTACAGTGCTGGACACCCTATGCCAAACAACTAGCAAGAGAGGAACACAGCCCCATCCATTAACAGAGAGGCTGCCTAAAATCATAATAAGGCCACAGACACCCCAAAACACACCACCAGACGTGGACGAACCCACCAGAAAGACAACATCCAGCCTCATCCACCAGAACACAGGCACTAGTTCCCTCCACCAGGAAACCTACACAACCCACTGAACCAACCTTAGCCACTGGGGACAGATACCAAAAACAACGGGAACTACGAACCTGCAGCCTGTGAAAAGGAGACCCCAAACACAGTAAGATAAGCAAAATGAGAAGACAGAAAAACACACAGCAGATGAAGGAGCAGGGTCAAAACACACCAGACCTAACAAATGAAGAGGAAATAGGTAGTCTACCTGAAAAAGAATTCAGAATAATGATAGTAAGGATGATCCAAAGTCTTGGAAATAGAATAGACAAAATGCAAGAAACATTTAACAAGGACGTAGAAGAACTAAAGAGGAATCAAGAAACGATGACAAGCACAATAAATGAAATTAAAAATACTCTAGATGGGATCAATAGCAGAATAACTGAGGCAGAAGAACGGATAAGTGACCTGGAAGATAAAATGGTGGAAATAACTACTGCAGACCAGAATAAAGAAAAAAGAATGAAAAGAACTGAGGACAGTCTCAGAGACCTCTGGGACAACATTAAACGCACCAACATTCGAATTATAGGGGTCCCAGAAGAAGAAGAGAAAAAGAAAGGGACTGAGAAAATATTTGAAGAGATTATAGTTGAAAACTTCCCTAATATGGGAAAGGAAATAGTTAATCAAGTCCTGGAAGCACAGAGAGTCCCATACAGGATAAATCCAAGGAGAAACACACCAAGACACATATTAATCAAACTATCAAAAATTAAATATAAAGAAAACATATTAAAAGCAGCAAGGGAAAAACAACAGATAACACACAAGGGCATCCCCATAAGGTTAACAGCTGATCTTTCAGCAGAAACGCTGCAAGCCAGAAGGGAGTGGCAGGATATACTTAAAGTGATGAAGGAGAAAAACCTACAACCAAGATTACTCTACCCAGCAAGGATCTCATTCAGATTTGATGGAGAAATTCAAACCTTTACAGACAAGCAAAAGCTGAGAGAGTTCAGCACCACCAAACCAGCTTTACAACAAATGCTAAAGGAACTTCTCTAGGCAAGAAACACAAGAGAAGGAAAACACCTACAATAACAAACCCAAAACATTTAAGAAAATGGGAATAGGAACATACATATCGATAATTACCTTAAATGTAAATGGATTAAATGCTCCCACCAAAAGACACAGACTGGCTGAATGGATACAAAAACAAGACCCATATATATGCTGTCTACAAGAGACCCACTTCAGACCTAGAGACACATACAGACTGAAAGTGAGGGGATGGAAAAAGATATTCCATGCAAATGGAAATCAAAAGAAAGCTGGAGTAGCAATTCTCATATCAGACAAAATAGACTTTAAAATAAAGACAATTACAAGAGACAAAGACGGACACTATATAATGATCAAGGGATCGATCCAAGAGGAAGGTATAACAATTGTAAATATTTATGCACCCAACATAGGAGCACCTCAATACATAAGGCAAATACTAACAGCCATAAAAGGGGAAATCGACAGTAACACAATCATAGTAGGGGACTTTAACACCCCACTTTCACCAATGGACAGATCATCCAAAATGAAAATAAATAAGGAAACACAAGCTTTAAATGATACATTAAACAAGATGGACTTAATTGATATTTATAGGACATTCCACCCAAAAACAACAGAATACACATTTTTCTCAAGTGCTCATGGAACATTCTCCAGGATAGATCATATCTTGGGTCACAAATCAAGCCTTGGTAAATTTAAAAAAATTGAAATCGTATCAAGTATCTTTTCCGACCACAACGCTATGAGACTAGATATCAATTACAGGAAAAGATCTGTAAAAAATACAAACACATGGAGGCTACACAATACACTACTTAATAACGAAGTGATCACTGAAGAAATCAAAGGGGAAATCAAAAAATACCTAGAAACAAATGACAATGGAGACACGACGATCCAAAACCTATGGGATGCAGCAAAAGCAGTTCTAAGAGGGAAGTTTATAGCAATACAAGCCTACATCAAGAAACAGGAAACATCTCGAATAAACAACCTAACCTTGCACCTAAAGCAATTAGAGAAAGAAGAACAAAAAAACCCCAAAGCTAGCAGAAGGAAAGAAATCATAAAGATCAGATCAGAAATAAATGAAAAAGAAATGAAGGAAACAATAGCAAAAATCAATGAAACTAAAAGCTGGTTCTTTGAGAAGATAAACAAAATTGATAAACCATTAGCCAGACTCATCAAGAGAAAAAAGGAGAAGACTCAAATTAATAGAATTAGAAATGAAAAAGGAGAAGTAACCACTGACACTGCAGAAATACAAACGATCATAAGAGATTACTACAAGCAACTCTATGCTAATAAAATGGACAACCTGGAAGAAATGGACAGATTCTTAGAAATGCACAACCTGCCGAGACTGAACCAGGAAGAAATAGAAAATATGAACAGACCAATCACAAGCACTGAAATTGAAACTGTGATTAAAAATCTTCCAACACACAAAAGCCCAGGACCAGATGGCTTCACAGGCGAATTCTATCAAACATTTAGAGAAGAGCTAACACCTATCCTTCTCAAACTCTTCCAAAATATTGCAGAGGGAGGAACACTCCCCAACTCATTCTACGAGGCCACCATCACCCTGATACCAAAACCAGGCAAAGATGTCACAAAGAAAGAAAACTACAGGCCAATATCACTGATGAACATAGATGCAAAAATCCTCAACAAAATACTAGCAAACAGAATCCAACAGCACATTAAAAGGATCATACACCATGATCAAGTGGGGTTTATTCCAGGAATGCAAGGATTCTTCAATATACGCAAATCAATCAACGTGATACATCATATTAACAAATTGAAGGAGAAAAACCATATGATCATCTCAATAGATGCAGAGAAAGCTTTCGACAAAATTCAACACCCCTTTATGATAAAAGTCCTGCAGAAAGTAGGCATAGAGGGAACTTTCCTCAACATAATAAAGGCCGTATATGACAAACCCACAGCCAACATTGTCCTCAATGGTGAAAAACTGAAACCATTTCCACTAAGATCAGGAACAAGACAAGGTTGCCCACTCTCACCACTATTATTCAACATAGTTTTGGAAGTGTTAGCCACAGCAATCAGAGACGAAAAAGAAATAAAAGGAATCCAAATCGGAAAAGAAGAAGTAAAGCTGTCACTGTTTGCAGATGACATGATACTATACATAGAGAATCCAAAAGATGCTACCAGAAAACTACTAGAGCTAATCAATGAATTTGGTAAAGTAGCAGGATACAAAATTAATGCACAGAAATCTCTTGCATTCCTGTATACTAATGATGAAAAATCTGAAAGTGAAATTAAGAAAACACTCCCGTTTACCATTGCAACAAAAAGAATAAAATACCTAGGAATAAACCTACCTAAGGAGACAAAAGACCTGTATGCAGAAAATTATAGGACACTGATGAAAGAAATTAAAGATGATACAAACAGATGGAGAGATATACCATGTTCTTGGATTGGAAGAATCAACATTGTGAAAATGACTCTGCTACCCAAAGCAATCTACAGATTCAATGCAATCCCTATCAAACTACCACTGGCATTTTTCACAGAACTAGAACAAAAAATTTCACAATTTGTATGGAAACACAAAAGACCCCGAATAGCCAAAGCAATCTTGAGAACGAAAAATGGAGCTGGAGGAATCAGGCTCCCTGACTTCAGACTATATTACAAAGCTACAGTAATCAAGACAGTTTGGTACTGGCACAAAAACAGAAATATAGATCAATGGAACAGGATAGAAAGCCCAGAGATAAGCCCACGCACATATGGTCACCTTATCTTTGATAAAGGAGGCAAGCATATACAGTGGAGAAAAGACAGCCTCTTCAATAAGTGGTGCTGGGAAAATTGGACAGGTACATGTAAAAGTATGAAATTAGAACACTCCCTAACACCATACACAAAAATAAACTCAAAATGGATTAAAGACCTAAGTGTAAGGCCAGACACTATCAAACTCTTAGAGGAAAACATAGGCAGAACACTGTATGACATAAGTCACAGCAAGATCCTTTTTGACCCAGGTCCTAGAGAAATGGAAATAAAAACACAAATAAACAAATGGGACCTAATGAAACTTAAAAGCTTTTGCACAGCAAAGGAAACCATAAACAAGACCAAAAGACAACCCTCAGAATGGGAGAAAATATTTGCAAATGAAGCAACGGACAAAGGATTAATCTCCAAGATTTACAAGCAGCTCATGCAGCTCAATAACAAAAAAACAAACAACCCAATCCAAAAATGGGCAGAAGACCTAAATAGACATTTCTCCAAAGAAGAGATACAGATTGCCAACAGACACATGAAAGAATGCTCAACATCATTAATCATTAGAGAAATGCAAATCAAAACTACAATGAGGTATCATCTCACACCGGTCAGAATGGCCATCATCAAAAAATCTAGAAACAATAAATGCTGGAGAGGGTGTGGAGAAAAGGGAACACTCTTGCACTGTTGGTGGGAATGTAAATTGATACAGCCACTATGGAGAACAGTATGGAGGTTCCTTAAAAAACTAAAAATAGAACTACCATATGACCCAGCAATCCCACTACTGGGCATATACCCTGAGAAAACCATAATTCAGAAAGAGTCATGTACCAAAATATTCATTGCAGCTCTGTTTACAATAGCCAGGACATGGAAGCAACCTAGGTGTCCATCATCGGATGAATGGATAAAGAAGATGTGGCACATATATACAATGGAATATTACTCAGCCATAAAAAGAAATGAAATGGAGGTGTTTGTAATGAGGTGGATGGAGTTAGAGTCTGTCATACAGAGTGAAGTAAGTCAGAAAGAGAAAAACAAATACAGTATGCTAACACATATATATGGAATCTAAGGGGAAAAAAAAAAAAAAAAAAAAGAGGTCATGAAGAACCTAGTGGCAAGATGGGAATAAAGACACAGACCTACTAGAGAATGGACTTGAGGATATGGGGAGGGGGAGGGGTGAGATGTGACAGGGTGAGAGAGTGTCATGGACATATATACACTACCAAATGTAAAATAGATAACTAGTGGGAAGCAGCCGCATAGCACAGGGAGATCAGCTCGGTGCTTTGTGACCACCTAGAGGGGTGGGATAGGGAGGGTGGGAGGGAGGGAGATGCAAGAGGGAAGAGATATGGCAACATATGTATATGTGTAACTGATTCACTTTGTTGTAAAGCAGAAGCTAGCACACCATTGTAAAGCAATTATACTTCAATAAAGATGTTTAAAAAAAAAAAAAAAATGAGGAAAAAAAAAAAAAAGAATAATAATAAAGAGAAGGAGGAGGAGGTGAAGGAGGAGGGAAGAAAAGGAAGAGATGGAGAAAGAGGGAGGAGCAAGGGGAGGAAGAGGAGGAAGAAGGTATTTGTCTTAGTATTTGGAAGACAACGTTTTAGGTGTTTTACACTGATTTTATACTTTTCACAACAACCTTCGAAGGTGGGTGCTGTTAACACCGTAAGGAAATACTGGGGCTCAAAGCCATTAGACGTTAGATGGTTGTTTTTTGTATGCCACCTAGTCTGTGATATTTTGTTATAGCAGCCTGGACGAACTACATAAGACAACGTTTAAATGTCTTAAATCACTTCAATCCTGAGTTTAACACCAAAAGAATACTACTCTCTGAGGAGCTCAAATTAAAATTAGGTACTAAAATTATGCCAGCACAAAATGTATTTGAGAAAAAAATAAACACTCACACTCACACACACATATATCCATATATCAAAGGATTCCAAGGAAAGCTGTCTTCCATGTTTAATCCTTTCAATGAAAACCCCTGGGATAAACATTTGTGAGCATTTGCTAGTAATTCCCATAATCTGTGGTTCACTAACCACCTATTACTTTTAGGGAATTTGGTCACAGGACTCCTCAAGAGTTTTACCTGAGAAAATACGGATTGTTGAATGTGTTTACAATAAAATATATTAATAAATATCTTATTACTGTGTTAATTTTTACTGAATTTCTACTAGACTAGTTCGGCAAGAACAATTGTTTTAGAAACCTGCTTCTCCACTAAATTGAATCTTCTTGAGGAACTTTTTTTTTTTTTTTCAACTTTCTGCCTACATATCAGGTTCTCCTAATACACGCATATTAATATAATACACATAATACACATTATATTACTACATATAATTCTAATATGCATTATATATAATGTGTTTTAATATAATATATATTAGGATAATTATATATGTATATATATAAACATATGTAAGTGAATGGATTTCTAGTATTCCTTTTAACTTGACATCCCTCAGTACTATAAATTGTAACATACGTTACTAAGAGACACAATGAACTTCCCACAATAATTACTTTCTATCAGCCGTTTTATGTTAACGCTTGGTATAAACTGACACAGGGAACTTGGTTATATAATGGTCAAAGCAGACCTAAGACCAGGAAAGAGTATAAATCATCATGAGAGGGTTAATCTTTCAAAAAAAGAGGAGTTTACTAACTCATCTCTCATTGACTCATCAATTTGGAAATTGATTTTAGATTTCTATTCAATCTTATTTCTTAAAGTTTACAAAGCATGTCAAACAACAAATTAAGGTATACCAACAACTTCTTATCTAGAATTCTGTTAATGCTTCTAGCAGGAGTCACTGTCTGGAAACCTTTACATAACTGTTCTTTTCTCTTATGCTCAATATGTAATATACCTTCATCACCATGCGCTTCATCGGGAAACCCCCTTATGTGGACTGCCTCCCAAGGAATCAAATTAAGCCTAATTATACTTAATGGCAATGGCTGCTGCTTAATTTGGATGGTAATTCTGCTTAATTGAGATGCCTTCAGGTGACTAAGTAGTGCTCTTGTAAGAAGATCAGTGTGTTAGTCTATCAACTGGAAGCCTTGGTTCTTCTCTGAACATTTCACCAAAATAAATAAAGGAAGGCAAAGAATTTTCTGAAGCAGTATAACACAAAATTCCTGAAATTTAAGTTGTTAAGTGTTACGTGTTCAGAGTCAATAAAATATATATGAAGTCTTTAGAAAAATCTATGTAAATGTACAAAAACATGAGAGAGAAAAGTGAACTTGTATAATGAGAAAAATGTATAAACCCAAACTGCATAAATTTCATTTGTCACTTTGCAGTTTGGTCAAGTTTAAAAATCAACTTCAAAACATCAAAGGACATATTTAATGAGTTTTAACTAATTTTAGTCCACTGGTGTCTGGTAAA
Source organism: Eubalaena glacialis (assembly GCF_028564815.1). Taxonomy (NCBI): domain Eukaryota; kingdom Metazoa; phylum Chordata; class Mammalia; order Artiodactyla; family Balaenidae; genus Eubalaena; species Eubalaena glacialis. The sequence continues at coordinate 9,593,866 of NC_083735.1, read as the reverse complement.
ACAGGATTATAATAGGATCTGAAACATATGAAAAGCAAAAGATCAATCTGGTGATAACCAAAATCTCTTCCTTTGACCTTTTACTTGTCTGCATGTGATAGACATGACTGGTTACCCATAACCATTGGCCCTTTCTCTGGCTTTCAGATGGTTCTTTCCTCAGGCTGTCCATGATCCGGATTGTGGACATTTTACTCAATTGGACCAGAAGGGAAGCCTCTGGGAATTTCTAGACAATTCCTACCATTTCTAAGAAAGACATGCCACATTTCTTCACTGAACACTGAATGTGATGGTGTGGCAGCATCTTGTGACCTGAGGGGGATGTTATCACTGCTCTGGAGACCCGAGCAGAAAAGAAAGGCAAACACTTGAGCCCTCAGCAAAGTTAATGAGTTCCTGAATTAAACCTGGAATCTCCCTGGCTCTGCATGAAATAGTTTTTCCCTAAAACTTCTGGCTTTTAGTCAGCTCTTCTATTATCTACAGCCAAGAATATCCTATTGACGCACTGAATAACCTATTATCTCACTTCCTTGTGGTTCTCGTCAAAGTGATAATGGAATAGATAGCTACAAAAGAAACAACTCTTCTTTAGGGAGGAAGAAAGCTAACAAAGAGGCTATCACAGTGCAGTGCAAAGAGCACATGTGTTTTTATCCTGCAATAAGAGTAAGTAGCTGTGCAATCTTACCTTCCCTGGGTCTCAGCTTCCTCTCTGTCAGGTAAAGGGTTGAGACAATGGGAACTCTAAGCTTCCTTTATTTGCACAGAGATATCAATTATTCCAGTATATACAGTGTGGATGAAGAATGTCGCCTGCTGCATCAGTAAACAAAGGATGTTGTGGCCATCAAGCCACCAGCCTCTGCACCCTGAGGGGATTCAGGTTGGAGAAAAACAGGATACTGGCCCTAGACAGTTGAGGTGCGTTATCAAAGGAATGATTTCATTGGGCCCAGACTCTTGCATCTTCCCACACATAGAAAAGCGCTAAATTCCTCAACTTGAGAGGTCTGGTTTTCTCTTATTAACAGTGATCTTTGGATGTCCGACTGCCTGTTTTTTCCCAAAACCTCCGTTATATCCTGGCCCCTCCCGTACCTCTTCAGAGCAGTCCCTGAGATCTATATGAGAGGCTGTCTCCTGGGCTTACGTCCTCAGTACATCTGCCGAATAAAACTAATCCTCAACTTTTAGGCAGTGCTTTTTTTCAGTTGACAATTGGAAAGAAATAGAAACACAGATATACAGGCATATGTTCCATATAGGAAAATATTTATGATTATCCCATATGTAATCTGGATTTAAATGAATTTTTAAAATATTGGAAGGGAGTTACACAAATCCCCTGATGATTTAGTTTGGAGCCACTCCTTTCCCTGTTGGAACACCAGGGTATCCCACTTCAACCATACAAGAGTTTAGTATTTTAAAACTCTACGTGGCACTTCTAGTTGCAAGATCACTACCATTCATGACAGTGGAGCCAAGTCCACCCTCCAGCTGGCCCTGAGAGAAAGATGATGCCACCATCAGGATTCTCTTTGGCTCCTTCTGTCTCCTCTGCATGATGTCACACACATCCCAGGTTTCAGCAGCTAAGGAAACACCTGGGAATTCCGAATTGACCTCTACCAGGGAGACCCACTTGGAGATACAGCAGGCACCTCACTCTCACTATGCCTAGAGCCAAACTCATCATCTCTTCCCATAAAAGACTGGTTTCTGAGCCCCTTTCCCTGGTTCGAGGTAGGGAGAACTTAGAATCTATTGCTCCAATCTGGAATAATTAGGAGAATAAAGAAGGGCATTATCATCAGTAATTATGCAAGGACAGCGCATGTCCACCAGGACTCCCCAGGAAGCTAGACCCTGTGCCCATTCTGGTCAGGGCTTCACGACACACCCCAAAGCCATTCTTGATTCCTCCTCCTCCTCCCCCCTCACAGCACCTGCACTTGAAGCCATGTGGACACAATGTTAAGCAAGAGAATCAAAACCACCTGCCCATGGCTCCTCACCCCTTACTCCACACCTTCCACCCATCAGTCATCAAGTTTTGCTGAGTAGATATTAAAAGTTCTCATCACAAGAAAAAATACGTGTAACTGTGTGAGGTGATGGATGTTAACTAAACTTATTGTGGTGATCATTTAAAAACACACACCAAATCATTATGTTGTACATCTTAAACTATACAATGTTATATGTCAACTATTACATCACAATAAAACTGGAAAAAAAAGAGCATAAACATAACCTCCAGAAGCAGTAGGAGGCAAGCACACTGAGAATACTCACTAAGAATTAACTGAATCTACAACTGGCTTTGCAACAAATGTAGACAGATACACACACAAAGCAGCAGCAGATTTTCAATTAAAAGAACAAAATGTAAGGGTGCATGACATTCACCAGGTTGTTCGTTGTAAACAGTTGCCCAGGCAGAGTGCTGATTTCATCAGGTACGCAGAGGGGGAAGATGAGAGCCTTACCTTGTCTGGATCTGTTGTGGTGATGACCCACACACAGTGTGCATTGTCTTCGTACTGAACTGGGTAATTAGGGGAGGTAATGACACCACTGGGCCCACGCAGATTTGATCCACACGTTCTAGCTAGAAGTACATAGAGATGATATTATTTTCCACAGGATTTCATCTGTGTGCTGAAGACACAAGATATACATGGAACTTCAAGTTATGTATCTAGCATTTATTGTAATGAAAAGCTATTTGTGAACTCAAGTTGGCAAGTAGATTTTACTCAGCCTTCAGGACCCTTGCTTGGTATCTGCAACGTTTACCTGGAACTCTTTATTATATTATGTTTCCCAAGGCACTGCCATTCACAGAATGACTTAATTACAATAGCACCATGGACAATGTCAAATCAAATTAGTCCATTTCAAGCACCATTCTGACTCAGAGACGGTCTGTAGAGACCTTTGGTTGCACGCAGTGCAATAAGAATTCAGGAGACCGGAGTTAGTGTCTCAACTATGCCCTACACGATATGACCTTGAACCAGTAATCCCGACCCCCCGCAGCTTCATCCTTTTCATTTTAAAAGATGGTGGAACAGATGATATTTAAATTTCCTCTCAAGTTTTACACTGTATCATTGTATTCTGTAACAAACTGTACCAATTTCCTTATAGCACAATGCAAATAAGAACTTAAAATACAGTTGAATTTGTGAAGAAAGAAAATAGAAACGGTGGCTCTAAAAGGAAAAAGAAAATATCTTAAAAATGAAAGACCAAGTAAATCACGGAAGTAACATAACCCAATAAGAATGACTAAGTTTTGAATATAAAAATATTTCAACTGATCTCCACTTTAAGAAAGAAGCCTTTAAAAAATCAATACACAATTTTGTAAATCACATGTCAGCCTGAACTCCACTCTTAACATTAATAATTTAAACTGGGTTTGAGAAAAGAGCAGAAGAAACTAATTTCACAAATAAGAACTAATACAAGAGAAGCTCAGGTTCATTTTCCTAAGATATCATATCACACGAACTGATTAAACTGCTGTCCACTGAAGAGTAGATTTTATTCATAACCCACCCTTCCTTCCTTCCTTCCTTTTGTTGGCTGAGCAGGTCAGGTATTGTCCTAAGAGACTGAGCTACAAGAGAATAGGATTCTGACCCCCAAGGGCCAGGTTGTAGGGGAGGAGTCACAGAAACCATTTAATGGGGAAATCCCTAACTGCCCTCCAGGAATATCTCTCTCTCTTCCATTTACATTGATACAGCAATAATATCGATTATGCCTATTCCTAGTATTGTAATTGTCAATGTACAGATCTCTCTTTCCAACAAGGCTGTGGTTCCCTTGACCTTGGGAAAGCATCCTTCCCTCACTTATCTGTATATCCTCAACACCATATCTAATGTTGATAGTTGCTGACATAAAAAATGTGGGAAGCTGACTTTACACAACATTTCAGGTACTTGATACTTACTATGAAAATAATTAGCTAAGAATTAATCTACTATACATTGATTAATAAAAACATATGAAAGTTAGCTTTTAAAATATTGGCATTTGCTTTCCAGATGAACACCACTTTTTAATAAATATGGATAAAGTGTCACCTGGTTTGCAAAACCCAGTAGGCGTGTCTTGGCTCCAAAGGTCATTGAACAGAGCAGAGCCCACAAGCACATACACCTGTGCTGTACAATTTCCCTCACCAGTGAGTCTGCTTTTAGGAACACGTTCTAGAGAGGATCATGAACTTCAGATCTGAAATTTTCCTAAAGCCCTCTAATATTACGGGTATTAATTACAGAAACTTAGAAGAAAAGTTATCAATAAAATTTGAGTTATCATACCTTTGTGTTACCCTACTTTGTGAAATTTCACACTGAAGAGCTGACAGAAACATAAATAGAGTGTTACTCAATAAATATCTGTTGACTAGTTTTCAAGTAATATTATCAAAGTGCCATCCTAAGCATTTCAAACTTTGAAAAAAGACATGTGAAGAATGTGTGCAGTGGGGAACTAATGTGTTACATTACCACGGACAATTTGTATTCATGCAATCATCAGCCCCAGCTGTCACTCTGCTGGAAAGTTCACCAAATCTGACAGCCTGTCAATGGCCCTGGGTCTTAGTTGTTTGCTTTGAAGCTTGACCTCAACTTGACTTATTAAAATTGGTTCCCAGCTCTTCATGAAATTCACCTTACCCACTGTTTGGGGAGATAGGATTTTTAGTGATTATATTTTTAGTGAGATAACTATTAGTAAAATTTACATAGGGAACCAGCACATTTTCTACATTTTCCTGCATACATGGTACTGTGTTTCACACAGAACAAGTTATGAATCCAGTCCCTTCAGAAGTATTTCTCACCAAAACTTGTCAAATTAATACATAAAATATTTTTTCGTTTTCTTAGAACTATGTCCCTATTTTTGCAGTACATTTTCCTAATAAATTAACTTTTTAACTCTTTTTTCTACCCATACTTTTAATCAAGCCATCAAAATAATCAGCTGAAATGAAGTATGTGGGAATATTCAGGGCAGGGATTTTGTTTGTTTTGTTTTCCTCCCTGTATAACCTCAACAATCAGAACAATTCCTGGCATTCAACAGTTACCCCATAGATATTTGTTGATGTATTTTTTGAGTAGGTTGATAGGCTTAAATAATATGATTTAACTCTAATTATTTACTTCTAATACTCTTTCTTGGGAAACTGTTGAAAATTTTAGCTAGTACCTCAGTCTTTGCCTTTCTAAGTCGTCCCCATTCTAATCATCTGCCTCTTCATCATGTGATCATCCTACCGTCATCACACCAATTACGATTCATTAGGTACTAGTTTCTTATATCAAGGCTTTCCTACTAGTCAGAGACAATTCTCAGATTTTCTACTGGCCACAACTCAAAGTTCAACCATCTATGTGTAGAGTTGCTATCAGATAATAATAATGTTTCTTGAGTTATCATGATCTCTGTGTGCCATTATCCAAATCCACATGGTGGTTGAAGTACAGACTGGACATTATCTTCTATGTCTCCCGCAGATGATCTATTGCCTGGGGTTTTTTCTCTACTCTCTGGTTCTGCTGCAGGAAGGGTCATACCAAGCTTCAATTTCTCTGAATTGTATAGTGGAGAGAGCAGAGTGAACTCTACTCCTTCCCCTGTAGCTGCTCAGACACAGAGAAAGCTTAGCGCCCTGCTCTGATTATGATGAGCAATCTCACTGTGTCCTTGCAGACGGGGAACTACTTCCCAAACAGTTGCTTCTGGATTAAACACACATTGGATTAGTCAACAAAGTATTTAATTAAGCAAATAATCAGGTAATTACAATATACTAGTGCCAAGCAAGTTTTTATAGCAAGATTTAAATGCATTCCCATAATGGAAATGTATATACACATTTATACGTATTACAGTTGAATATCACTTTCTGCTCCTGCAAAGGCTTTCCCCCTTGTCAAAACCTTTTTGGAAATATAACACCTAACGTAAAGTAATTTACACTTAAATCTTAAAAATGCTTAATAAATGTTCTTTGATAATAACCAGGACCTAATTAATGTATAGCTAATATCACTCATGTGACAGTGTTCTAAATTTGTAAACTCAAATTTTGCTTATATCTTACATGTTTTTAAGATAAAAGCAGAATTCACAAAATGATCATTGGAAATATAGATCAAGAAGGAAAGTGGAAAGGGAGTATAAAACTAACCAATTCTGAATGTCAATCTGTGCCATTTATCCATTTAATCACTGAATATTTATTACGTATAAAACATTTGTTTCACATAATTTATCTTATATAATTTGAAGTAGTCATTTATCTATTTATGTATAATCAGTTCCAGGAATCTTTACTGTTCTATAGTAACTACTTAATTAATCAAAATAGTTGAAGAGAATAATATTCTAATCGACCAAACTTAAATTAATAGGATATCTGGACTCACATCTGAAGCTTTTTTCAAGCACATTAAGAATTATACTGGATAGTGTATATCTTGTATGATTTAGAAGAAAACCACAGATTTTATGTCTATAACCAGACTGTCAACCAAAATGGAGAAAGTATGTCAGAGGTTAAGAGCTTGCTTTTCTTAATCACACCTGAGTTCCAAGCCTGGTTTATGAAGTTACTAGATGTCTTATCTTAAATTATTTCATTTTAAGCCTCTCAGGTTATCCACATAATAATCATAACTTCATCTATGATAGCTGTAAGGACTGAAGGAAAGAATTCGAGTAAAGCCTTCAGCGCATTTTCCGACACACCATAGCATAGGGAGTAAGGAAATATACAGTAAACGCTTTGTAAGAGTTGGGCACTGTTTCAGGCACAGAGGATACAGCAGAGAGAGAACAAAATTAAGTTGACTTCCTCAGGCAATTAAACACCTGACCATCTAATTCAGGAGGATATTTGACCTTTACAGAAAAGCAGAGTCAGGGTTCAAAGCATATCTGGAAGAGGGTGGGTATGGAAGGGTTTGGATGAGACAACATCTGATGACCAGTGTAGGATAGAGACCCATGTGGACACCTGGGGCAGAAGTGTTCCAGGCAGAAGGAAAACAAATGCAAGGGAGCTGTCACAAACTTCCCAGGCAGGTTCTAGGAACATAATTAGCACCAAATTCACATTAGCTTTCAGGTCGTTTTATGTCAGTAGAATTTGAGAGGAGTGGTATAAAAATACATGGCTTTGTTATTTCCAGTAACTTAATAAAAAATAGAGAAAAACATGTTTTTTTCCCAAGTGACATTCAAGTAAAGAGTATAAATCCTTAGGAGTCTAGAAGCGAAACCAGAAATTTATCCAAATTCACTGGAATTAAAGTAAAAGTTAAAAGTGTGAGAAATTAAGAGGTACAAACTTGCAGTCATGAAATAAATGAGTCACAGCATAGGGAATATAGGCAGTAATAATTTAATAACTTTTTATGGTGACATATTGTAAGCAGACTTATCATGGTGATCATTTTGTAATGTACAGAAATACTGAATCACTATGGTGTGTAACAGGAACTAACATGGTGTTGTAGGCGATTATACTTCAAAAACAAACAAATGAACAAACAAACTCATAGAAAAAGAGATCAGATGTGTGGCTACAAAGACGGGGGATGGTGTGAGGGAGGAAGGTGGTCAAAAGGCACAAAATTCCAGTTATAAGATAAATAAGTACCAGGGATGTGATGTGCAGCATGATAAATACACTTAATACTGATGTCTCTTACATATGAACATTCCTAAGAGAGCAAACCCTGAGAGTTCTCAATATTTTTATATCTATCACAAGGAAATATTTTTTCTTTAAAACGTGTGTATGCTTCTTTAAATCTCTGCGCTCACAGCTACCTGATATAATAATCAGTATTAAAATATAATCTTACAATTGGCTCTGGACCTTTAATCTGGTAGAATGAAGTCATCTTGCAGTTATAAATGGTCTTTTCACTACTATTTAAAAGGTCATTTCTGTATGGACAGAAACTGTGAGTAGGGAAGAATAAACTGTAAAGTTCTTGGTAAGTGAAAAGTTAATAAGTTAAGGGTAATTCTGAGCTAACCTGACCTGGAATCCCAAGATAATAATAACTTTATTCTGTGACCCTTGGTAGCTCTAATTGGCTTCCATGTAACCACAGTTAGAATTGCAAAAAACACTTCACTTTTCTTATGTGCCCTTTCAACTCAGAGAGCAACTAAAAATATTAATTCCACAGATCAAAGTGCATTAGCATTAAAAGAAACTCTCTCTATATATCCCCCCTAAATATTGATGGAATGAAATGCCAGCTGGAACATTTTACTTAAAAAAAAGAAGTATATCCTCTTCTTCTCTTTTTTGTTTGCTTATTTAAAAAATCTACTGCTAGTTAAAGATACTTATACAGTTTCAAACAGCTCATATTTTACCCTGTGAAAAATCATAATGGTTGTTTTCATATCCCTAAATGAAGTAAGCATAATTTCAAACAAAATCACTTGTGTAATTACTGAGCTATGGCAACCATTCATCCCTGTGGTAACAGGAAGAAAAGGTAACATCTCCCATTCTCAGAGCTAATTAGCTAATGTAAGCAAGCATTGGCTTAGGACCCAGTGTCCAGATGTGAAAGATCACTCCTGACTCACTGCAATTTATCAAATGCCTCTATCAGATATTCCTTCTGTGGAGAAGGCATGATAATTACTTAAGAGTTAGAGACCCTTCATGAAGAAGGGAGCCTTGAGAATCAGTCCTTCCTTAACTGACTGAGCTGAAATCTCATAATGCATGCAATGCTCAGACCAGAGGCATTTTATTGCATTTGATAGATAGCTGAATTTAGAACGTGTGGCTGAGATGATCAATATAAGGGCTGCTTTAAAGGCTCAGAGTGCATCAGGAAGACCCAAACCACGGTGCTCGCCTCTTACATACAATGTATTACGGGGTAGCACAGAGGAGAAGATGAACTTGAAAAACTGCACTTGGTGTCTGGAACCTACTGACAGCTAAGTAAATATCCCTATGTTCTGTTTTGGGTAGCATTTGAAACATCATTATGTTTCATGTTATCCATTTCCCCCTACATTTTAGACAGCTAAAGCTATCTTTATAGAAACAGCCATAAAAGCTCCACCTAAAGAAAGGTTTTTTCAGCTCTTCTTTAATTGAGGAATCAGTCATTAAAAGCCAGTAGAGACACTATTTAAAGGAGGGAATGATGACAGACTCAGGGTTCCTAAATGTTGCCAACCTGGAAAATGTATGGGCTTTAATAGAAGAAAGTATGTTCTACACTGAGGGATGCCTGCCAGGAAACCACCCATGACTCATGGAGGTCACTGCTTCCCTTCACACCCACAAGCGTGCTGAGCGCTGAGAAAACTGGAACTGGGCTGAGCTACACAGCCAGAGTGGCGCTGTCCATGGTAGCCACTAGCACATCTGACTACTGGGCACTTGAAATGCCACTGGTCTGAGCTGAGATGTGCTCTGAGCATAAAATGCACACTGGATTTCCAAGACATAGTATGAATAAAAGAAAGAGAAAAAAGTAAAGCATCTCCCTATAATCTTTTTGACTATACATTAAAATGATATTTGTAATATTTTGGGTTAAATAAATTATCAATATGTTATTAAAATTAACTGCACCTGCTTCTTTTCCTTTTCAAATCTGGCTACCAGATGTTTTAAAATTACATCTGTGGCTTGCATTTTATTTCTAGTGGAGAGCCCTGCTCTAGAGACTGCTCGAAGTGATCCTCTATTGGGTCAGCCTACAGATGCACTAAGACGTTTGACCATCCATCTGTATATGTAATTGATCAGGTCATGGTACATGGTGATTACTTATGTTATATAAGACTCTGTCACCCAGACTAGAGGGAAGGGTGTTCCTGCTGCCTTTGCAGGAGGAAGCTGCCTCTTGTGAGAGGGCCATGTGGCCAGGAGGTGAGTACAGAGCAGAGAAAGGGAGTTGGGTGTTGAAGTGGAGGACAGGTTCCTGGCTTAACCATGATACTTACAGATGAGCCCTTTCCAGTCCAGAAAGTGGGATATTCATACACACACACCTCCACCCTTTTTTTCATCCATATAGCTTACACAGATAGTCCTGCACTGATACAAAAATGCCAAGGGACGTGAGAGAGGGATGAATGATTCTCTAATTTATTTGCACTCTCCACTCATGGAAAGCTGCAGATGATACAGGGAAGCAAAAAAAAAAAAAAAAAAAAAAAAAGTGTCATTTATTCAGTGATTTATCCCACCTCTCCTTATAAAAATATACCCCCATGGCAAAGAGTCCCTTAATATCTATTCTCCTTTTCTTTCATAGAAGTATAATTGTTTGGCATATATTTAAACATACAGAATAAAAACTATATCTGTTTCTAAGTCTCACAACGAGGTGAGAGTATCTGGCTGGATTCTGGCCAATGAGAACGAGCAGAAATGCACGTGGCGGTCTCTGCAGACTCTCGTTAGCACACGTCTGCTAGGTCTCTCACTGGTTCTTCTCACCTCCTCCATCCAGTCACCTGGAGTGTGGATACCACCGTGGACTGTGAGCATGGAGGCGTGACCACAGTGAGGACAGAGTGAGTCTTGAGGACATTTTCATATCTGAAACAGACCTGCCATCCTTGTCCTGTACTGCCTAGCTCTTAACTTCTGTATAAGAGAGAAATCCACTTCCATTTGTTTTAAGCTTCTCTTGGGTTTGGTTTTCTGTCACCTAATTGTTATCACCTAATTCTAAACAGTTTATCTCAAATTCTCCTATTTAGGAGATTTCAGGACTTTAATTTTTTTTGTTTAATGCCGTACTACTCCAAATGCTCTAAAATACATATTTCTTTAAAACTGTGTTTTTAAAGATATTTTTTATTGTTCTCTAGACACAGTCTGCTATCGTTCTAGTATGCAGATTTAAAATATACATCCTATAAGAAAACTCTTCCTTAATTATTTCTTCCTGCTATAGCTCATTATTTCAGAAAGTTAAAAGTAATAAATTGAAAAACAGCTAAAGGATTAGTCCATGAAAATGAAGGTACATGTAATTAAAGCAAAACAGTTAACAGCTGGGAGGAAGAAAGAGGAGATGAATATAGTTGAGTGTGAAAAAGAGAAGTGGGTGTGGAGAGAGGTGAGGAGGCTTCCACGGGAAACCAGACCAAGAACCACACAACAGACAAAGACCCTGTGGGAGAGCTTTCTCTTCTAAAATGATAAAGTAGGACATTAGAATCTACGGGAACAGGAAGTCAAACGACTCCTCCTCTAATTACCTCTAAAAGTGAGCAGTTGGTGGTCCAGGGGGATGGAGGGAACTGTCCCACCATTAGCCTGGATGGAGCAAGCACCTGAGTGTTTGACACCAACCAAATCAGCGTATAAGCTGGGGCCAACGTGCTGGGAAATTGTTTTGAGTGTAGATGAGATTTGGGGCAAAGGGAAAAAAAAAGGAAAACTTCTGGATTCATAAATAAGGTAAGAATCAAATAATATCCTACTCAATAGTCCCTTAATGTTACTCTAAAATATCAATTTAAAGCAGATGCACATTTACTAGTTTTGTCTAGTGTGGGCTTTTAAAATAACGACATATGTTCCTGGTATAGAAGAGCAAGAAAAACATTTGAAAATGAAAGCATATTTTTTCCTTAGGGCAACGATAATACCTGTGGCTTAGTCCTCATTTGTAACTGGGGCATGAACATTACCACCCTTTCATGGGAATAAGGATTTTGCTACAGTTCCTTTGAAAGCCTAATGATGTCGCTTTAGTATTAGTGTACAAATAGTCTAGTGACCAAAAGGGGAGGGGCGCAGCCATACACATTTCCTGACCAGAGATGGGTGCTTCTCCAAGAAGGGAAATTTTTCATGGGAAAGGGCCACCTGCAACCAGACCACATGCCCACTCTGCCCTCAGGATGCATAGATGCTACAAAGCTGTGTTTTCTACATGTAAAAAGCCACCAAGTTGTTATAGGTAAAGGTACACTATACTAAATAAAGCCTGCAATCTAGTATTTTAGCTGTGATGAAACTAGCAATGTATTTTGCAACTACTTCATTTCACAGGATATAACTTACACTGTTCATCTTGTATTGTACCTTTTTACAACTGGAACATTTTAAAATAAAAATTTATGAATCCATTCACTTGAAAAAGACTATAAGGAGGGATAAGATATTCTTATATATGAAAGTATATAAGAATATACTTTTTATTCCTTGTTCAACTTACTACTTTTTTTTCTTCTTCCTTTAAAACTACCAATTTGCATAAATTATTTTATGGCCAAAATGCAAACAAAACAAAATACCTAGTTCTTCTTTTAATTTTATTGATTCTTCCTTAGTAAAATAGCCAAAACAGTTTTCTGCTGGGTTCACTATGGCTTCTATAATTCTGGTAGAATTCTTCACGTACTTCACAGAAGCAACAAATACATACTTTGACCTCATTGAGGAAGATGATGATAATGCAGTATTTTGCTCTTCTATGTCCTAGTTTAATATGATTTAATAATAAAATGATGGCTCCAGATCATGCTAACAAACTCCCTTTATCACTGATACTATCAAAACCCAAGAATTCAACTTCACTACTATTGCAAAGTGAGAATTTTTAGATTTGCAGGAACATGCATAAAGTTTTCCAAAGCATCTGGTTATGTAACATATTTTCATACATATGCAAACTGTGTATATAGATAGATGGATACCAAGTTATATCGAGTATGTGTGTGTGTGTTTGAATGAATAGATTTACTCATGTATTTCCTGAAATTTAAAAACCACAAATATCCTTGGAAATGTTTGCCTCCTAAAAAATTTCAAAAAATATTTCTTGTTTACCTACATCACTATGAAAGCATAAATCATCACCACGTTTTGCTCTGCCTATACACAGTGCTTTGCACTTAAATCGTTCAGAAAAGCATGCCAAATCTGAGTAAAGAGAGAACCTGGGCAGACGCAATCACATAGGCCTTACCTCGGCAAATGGGCCGGTGGTCACTCCACGCAGCCAGAGTCTCCGTGACTCTCTGACACGTTATGCTCTTGGATCCCTGGAGCACGTAATTGTCCTCACAGGAGAACTGTACATTTGCACCAACCCTGAGCAATTACAAAACCAAAAACAACCCGAATTATTCATGGAAGACTTCTTAAAAAAATCATCACAGTGTTGCTACTGTGTTATGCCGTCAAAACGATATTAAACATTAAGTGATCCATTAGTAATTATTCACAGATACAACCCTCTAATGCAGCACAAGACCTGGGTTCAAATTTCCGTTCTGCCAACTTCTGCTAAATAAATATATGATCCTTAAGGTATCTTCTCTAAAATTAAGACAATAACAAAGGTGGCAGGACCATGTGTTGTGGCTTAAGTAAGAAAATGCATGTGAAAGAAGTGAACCCTGGAAACAAAACAAAGTTGGATGTCATTCCACGTGGATAAATATCTTACCAAAAAAAAGACTGAAAAAGCCTGGGTTAAGAAAATGTCTCAGTACACAGAAAGACAAGTGTTGTATGATTCCACTTATATGAGGTATCAAAAACAGTCAAATGTACAAAATCAAAGACTGGAATGGTGGTTGCCAGGGGCTGGGGGGAAGCGAGGCAGGGGGGAAATGGGAAGTTATTAATTCAAAGGTATAAAGTTTAAGTTAAGTAATATAAATAATTTCTAGAGATCTGCTATACATCATTGTACCTATAGTCAACAGTAATGTACACTTAAAAATTTTAAAGAGATAAATCTCATGTTAAGTGTTATCATCATCATTATAAAACTTGCTTGCAATGAAAATCAAGGAAAAAAATGTCTCAGTAAAGAATTTGTTATCATTGCAAACATTAATTATATTAATTATATTCAGACGGAGGCCAGTGCTATTATATTTCAGAAATACATCTTATAGGAAAAGAATAATTTTATTTAGAAAAAAGCAATCCATCCAGCCTAGAGTTAGATGAAAAACTGCTTTGGCTCCAGAGCTGCCTCTGAAAACATGAAGCCCTAAGGTTGTAAGCAGTAACGAAACGTGATTGCAGAATCACAAACCAACAGGTGCATGAGAAGATGTGAGAGGCATACATCAGGTCTGAGCACACCCAATCACTTCTTCTAAGGCTGTTGTCTGGCATTGAGTTGAGTGCAGCATTATTTTATTATCTGACAAGCCTATTGTTACAAGAGGAAATTCTACCTGTGTCTTCCATTTGACAAACCCTGACATTGATGCTGACAAAAATGGGAATGAAAGAGAGTCTTTGAGAGAAAATATGCATAGTTGCCCATGTTATGTGTAAAGTTATTAACAGATAAAAGATAAGGAAAAAAATAAACAAATGCTTTCCTTTCCTGCTTATTGAAAAAGTCTAATCTGGAATATCACAGTGAACATTATTCCAGTAACATTACAGCAGCATTTCCCACACTTCTGTATAACACTCTCAGAGGATCATCACAGATGTCTATAAAGATCATCAAATCAGGGTCAAATCAATTTGAAAAATTCTGGATTAAACAAAATTAAGCATCTTTCTTTTCTAAAGGGGACCCTCAGTTTACTAAAATTTAATATGCAAAATGTGTTTCACCTACTTAAGAGAATGTAAAGTATGTAGAATTTTCCAAATTTATCTGGTCAGGAAGCCCTTTTGCACTAAATATCCAGGGCAACTAGAATTCTATGAAAGTAACCTGCAACTTTACCAAATTCACTGATGAGCTCTAGTAGTTTTCTGGTGGTGTCTTTAGGATTTTCTATGTATAGTATCATGTCATCTGCAAACAGTGACAGTTTAACTTCTTCTTTTCCAATTTGGATTCCTTTTATTTCTTTTTCTTCTCTGATTGCCGTAGCTAGGACTTCCAAAACTATGTTGAATAAAAGTGGCGAGAGTGGACATCCTTGTCTTGTTCCTGATCTTACAGGTAATGCTTTCAGCTTTTCACCATTTAGTATGATGTTAGCTGTAGGTTTGTCATATATGCCCTTTATTATGTTGAGGTATGTTCCCTCTATGCCCACTTTCTGGAGAGTTTTTATCATAAATGAGTGTTGAAAATATTTGCAAATGATGTGACCAACAAGGGATTAGTCTCCAAAATTTACAAACAGCTCATGCGGCTTAATATCATTAAAACAAACAACCCAATCAAAAAATGGGCAGAAGACCTAAATAGACATTTCTCCAAAGAAGACATACAGATGACCAAAAGGCACATGAAAAGATGTTCAACATCGCTAATTACTAGAGAAATGCAAGTCAAAACTACAATAAGTTGGGCTTCCCTGGTGGCGCAGTGGTTGAGAGTCTGCCTGCCAATGCAGGGGACATGGGTTCGAGCCCTGGTCTGGGAGATCTAAAAAGAAATGATACAAATGAACTTATTTACAAAACAGAAACAGACCCACAGACTTAGAGAATGAACTTACAGCTACCAAGGGGGGAAGGGTGGGGGAAGGGATGGTTAGGGAGGTGGGGACTGACACGTACACACTGCTATATTTAACATGGATAACCAAACAAGGACCTACTGTATAGCACAGGGAACTCTGCTCAATGTTATGTGGCAGCCTGGATGGGAGGGGACTTTGGGGGAGAACGGATACATGTATATGTATGGCTGAGTCGCTTTGCTGTGCACCTGAAACTATCACATTGTTAATTGGCTATAGTCCAATATAAAATAAAAAGTTACAAAAAAACAATTCTATGGAAGTAATTTTGAGAAACACTGTGTTATAAGGACATAATATGTATTATTTTTGAAAGGGAAAAGTGGAAAAACCAAAATGTAAACATAATTCTAATTTTCATTGTCAGTCATAGCAGTTATTTAAAACAGCTATACTTTTTAGACATATACATCATAATTTCATTGGCCTTTGGTCTTATTTAAACTTCCGGAACCACGTTGAATAAACGAAGTAAATCTAAATATTGGTTTGAAAACAACTATTATATCTCCGTGTTCTCTATTCCAGGCCCCAATCTTCAGTTCTCTTTGTTTACCTAAATTTCAGTTTTCATACTTTTCATCATTCTTTCAATATATTTTTATTGAATATTCACTGTGTGCCACACCCTACTCCAGGTACTAAATATGCAGAAATTCATAAGACCGACAAAGTTCCAATCTCATGGAGATAACATTCTAGTTAACGGAGGACAAAAAACCAAACAAACAAATCAAATAAGAAGAAAATGAAAGTGTTGTTAAGTACTGTGAACAAAACACACCAAATGATGCGATTAATAACGGGTTACGGAGAGTCGGGATTTAAGAGTGCTTCAGCATTTTTTATGATCCTCTCAAACTAAGGTGCTAGTATCTCACACAATTTCTAGGCATGGTCAAACATAAAGGAAGGAAAATGAGATTATTGCTTCCCTTTGGCAACCACTTACTTCAGTTACCAAAGCCTATCATTCATAGTTTTGATGGAGTGCACTCCATTCCAACAAAATGTCTATCTTTTTCATACATGCTTTTCATACATCCGATCAACTTCCTTTAGGTATTCAATTGCGTTAACTTTGACTACTCTATCTCATTTCTGGCAATATATTATAGATTTATCATCCAAAATTGGAGAAAATATGGGCAGAGTTGATTTTTGGAAACCATGAGAAATATGAATGACTATATTATTTTATATATATTTGAATGAATACACTTCTACAAAAATGAGCAAAATATGTAGCGATATAGAGAAGAAAAAAGCTTGATAAAAAATTGTTACCCCAGATAACATTTATCTATATAAGTATCTGAATCTGTATATCAGGAAAATTAGGCATAAAACTATTTTTAGAGTGGTAATAGAATCACGAGTACACTTTTGTTTCTATACTGCAATAATCGTAGTCCTTCTGATTTTATTACAAGTTAAATTTTAAAGTATTTTAAAATCCTACTATTAGATTGCCCCATTTGCTCTCACTCATTGAGACAGAACTCTCTCACACCTAACAGAGTTCACACTCTCCTCAGATTTCCAGCAGACAAAAACTACAGAAGCCTCTTCTACCACAGAAGGTAGAAGACTCTTCCTAATGTTCTATAATCACTGTAGTGTATCACAGAAGATCTAGTCCAGAAATCTCCATCTGGGTTCTGGGGAAATCAGTCCTCAGTATGTACAGAGTCTGATATGGAACTCATTTCCTTATTTCTGTCCTTAATTTTTGAAACCTTTTGACAAATGACTGGAAATAACAATTGATAAAATAGTGAGGCTTCTCTACTTTCAAAGCATTAAAATTATTAACAAGAGCCGCCTCTTAGCTTGACAGCAGGTTGGAAAACAGAGCCACTGATGGGTAAACTCATTCCCAAGAGTGGAGATGAGGAGTAGTCTCTGCGTTGTGATGAACATGGTTGAGCTTGAAACTGATGATGATCCAACTTCTAATTTATTATTTCAAACTTTTGCTTTGGTTTTATCTAGCACTTGAATCAGTTCAATTTAAAATCCATGCACACTTTCAGCTTCAAATATATAATAAACCAAGCTTTTATTTATGATTTGATTTTATGATTACTATGTTTGAAAGCATATGTGTAACATTAGGAAGATTAATTTGGTTTTCTGGAAAGCACTCAGAAGAAAATAACAGAACAAAAGAAATTAGTATCTTCCCATTGGCAAGTAAATTTAGAACACCTAAGAATTATTTTGTCATACAATTTTGATAATTGTTAGTAGCTGGAAATTGTCAAAAATAACAGAAAACTGATTTTGTAAAAGATCAAGATAAATTGTGTATTGATAATAAATATCCAAATGGCAAATTTTAAGTTAAATAGTTGAAGCAGAATAATTTGGTGTTTTAAATATAATAGAACAGAATAGAAAAAAAACACATTTTTCACTTCTTCAATGCTTAGCACTTCCGAAAGGCTCATCATTCAAAGTTTGAATTATGAAGACATTTCATTTGTCACCATCTACTTGACTTTACCTATAGTTTGAAGAGACTTTCTAGGTGAATGAACTCTTTCCAAATATGGTTTTCCTAGAGAATGGCTATCTGTGCATTTATTTAAGATTGGTACTATAACTATTTCCAAAAAAAACCCACACACACAAAGTAACTTAAAGATTAAACTAGAATCCAAAACAGAATGTGGACTGATTTAGCTGTGATGTGTAACTATCCATTAATTCAGAGATGACTCTGACCTACCTGAGTGGCTAGATGGGCAGACCCCACCTGTTACCTCAATCCATGCTGGCTGGTGTTGATTGAATCTACTGAAGCAACTAGTTTCCCCATTTAGAATTTTCTAAATGGATAAACAGATTGATAGATTGTTATAGCTGATACATAGATAGATTTCTGTCTCTTTGTTAAAAAAAATCCAGCTCAAACAACATACTTAAAGATTCATAAATACAAAAAAATAGATACTATTTTTAGGCATCAGGGGTAGGCATTTACACATTTTGCATCTGCAGCAAAAAGGAGAAACACATTATATTATCCTGTTTTCACATTTAAGCAACAGAAAACACAAAAATTAGAGGAAAAAACTTTCTTTAGAACTAAGTTGAAGTCAGGATTTGCTGTATTTCTCTTTGTAAAATGAACACAAATGACATGGGGAAATTATATCTGGAACCACACTGTACCAAAGGTATAGATATCTTAACTATTTTTTTTTAATGTATAAAAAGGAAACAACTGAAATTTTAATAAATTTTCAATTTTTGTGTGGGTCATCAAGAGAATTTAGAATCCCTAGAAACCCAAGACACAAAGGTCACCTACGCTTCCTCACCAGCTTTTTTTTTTTTTTTAACATCTTTATTGGAGTATAATTGCTTTACAATGGTGTGTTAGTTTCTGCTTTATAACAAAGTGAATCAGCTATACATATACATATATCCCCATATCTCCTCTCTCTCTTGCTTAACTATTTTTTGAGAAGAACTGGAACCATGTGGCAGGATAATATGTGAAGTGGTAAAGGGTGTGTGTGTGTGTGTGTGTGTGTGTGTACAGGCACAAGGACGCACACCTGTGATTTTTCTCCTGTATTTTACTTACACCCTGAGGATGCTGATACTGGCATAGCACGAAGTAAAATTATAGGTGTCTAAATCCAGAAGTGTCATCCAGGTGTGTGAAATATGTTTAAAGGAGCAGTGATGATACATTGTTCCCCATTCCTCATTCCCCACTATGAAACATAAAAGCAAAGCAAAACACAAGGCCAAGCTGAGGCAGCGGAGGAGAACATGGAGAGCCAGAGCAGGCAGAGATGTGATAGGTGGTGTCAGGGCTGTGGAATGCAGTGCCCTGGTATCCGCTGCACCCTGGACCAGGAAGCAAGTTGGGTGAGGCAGTGGAACAAGATAGAGCCCTGCCCAGGGCAGTGTGTGGGCCCCCAGGGCTAACACAGACCCATTCCCCTTTCCCAGCTGTGACCCCATGGACAAGTCTGTGTCTTATGGCACAGCCTCTCCAAAGAAGAAAAGGCAGCATGGGAGCCTAAGACTAGGAGGTGGAGCCCCTGGGCCCTCGAGTGACACAGCAGGTCATCCCCAAGGTGCTCATGCCTCTTGAATGTTGGCTGTGGTTTGTGGAAAGGAAGCCCCAGACTCAGAAACATCTCCTCTCCAGGAAGAGGACGTGCGCCCAGCCAGGGTCCCGGGGACAATCAGGACAGGGATCCGAGGGGCAGGGATAAGGCGGGGAAGCCATGCCCACTCCCCACCATTGAAATGAGGGCCTTTCCTTAAGCCCTGGCATAACATCATCAGCAGTGGGGGACGGGAAGTGAACAGCTGACTAAACCTGATGGACTAAGAAATCACGGATTTCAAAAACTTTAAGAGTGAATAAATACAATTTTCTGACTCAGACTAAATGGGGATATTGAAAAAGAAATTAATTACAGCCCCAGTACAAAGAAGATTACATTTTGCACTCTGAATTCATGGGCCTGTAATTAAACCTCTCACATGCATTGAAGCTGACTTTGCAAATAATAATATTACTCTTCTTATCATATACAAGTCCCCCTCCTACCTTCCCCATCTCTACTGCTCCCTCCTCCTCTTTCTCCCTCCCTCTCTCATTTTTCTCTCTTCCTCTTCCTCCTTCTTACTTCTTTATCATTAAAAAATATTTACTTCCCATAAATAAAATTAGTTATACAGGTAGTTTCCAGAAGTAGGTGCTAAAGCTTCCAGAAAACTGTAGTAGGAAGAATTTGAAGGAATTTTTGTAACTTTGGAAGAAAAGAAATGACACTTGATACAAGAAAAGAAATGAGAAGAAAACTGTCAGGAACACTTCCAATGTTCTTCAACATCTTTAGTACATTTAGACTCAAGTCCTCCTCCTACAAATAAAATATCCCCACTGCCTTAAACAGTGTCTGGCATATCACAGGCACTTGAAAATACATGCTGAACAAATGGAAAAAGACAAGTCACTTTCCTGAGGCTACATGTGTCAATCTGTCAGTAAAATGGGACTGAGAAATAATGGTAGCAAAGAAATCCATCTACTCTTCATCCTCTTTATCGGCCTTTATTACACCTCACCTGCATTGGTTCACAACTGGTTATGGTCAGGCTTTTAAGCACTAGGTGCCCTGCTAGTCATAAGGATGTATTGATGAACTACTGGGGGCAGGAAATACTTCATCAAACAACTACTGGGCAATGAGGTAAATAAATATAAATTACTATGGGAAAAATGATTTTGCCTTCAGTGAAAACGTAAAAAAATGATATTGCCAGAAACTGAAATTTGGGTTGGGTCTTAAAAGATCCATATAATTTATTTACTTTTCTCAAAATGAGTATCTGTGTCCTAGAGTGAAACCCACCACAGAAAGCCCCGTTGGTGTCAAAGTTGGTGATCTGTTCAGGGAATTCCAAGTAGCCTGGTTTGTCCAGAACAGTATTTTCCAATTGCTGTTCCAAAGAGGGGCCCATTCCTTCCTGCTCCAGAGTTTTTCCCCTTTAGACTTGGGGATTTGGGGTCCTCTCCTGATTCACCCCTTCTCCTTTCCCTCTCTTTGAGGTACAGCTTAGCTCTTTTACTACTCCACACAATGTTTCTTTTGAGAAATACTAACCTAAAGGCCAGAAGTAGGAGGGGTATGAGGCTTGGAAAAGGCCACACAGAGAGGCAGTTCCCAGGAGCAAGGCTCCCTGAGGGAAAGCATCATGTTTCACTCACCTTGAAATCTCTCACAGCCTCCAGCAGAGTTTATTGTGCTTATGATATCCCTGAGATAGATGTTTGTAGAATGATTGCACAGGACAAACAGGAGACAAAGGCATGAATTCAGATCATCTCCTAAATGTGCAACCAGCCACCACAGTGCAAGGCTGCAGGGAGTAAATCCCAACAGCAGCACGTGAAACCCATCTCTGCAGCCACCTTGCAAGCGCGTGTCTGTGATTACACGCCTCTATTTCAAAAGAAGCTGTTTTAGATAACCTCCCTGATTCTCCGATAAATGAGTCGTACTCCACTCGGGAAAGGAACTTTGATACTGAACCGTATGTTCTCCACTAACGGCAAGACTGGTCCTAATACATTCGACTGATTTCAGGCTACAAAGACGGTCCGAGTAAACTGACCCCTCACTCCTAAGACGTAGTCAGATTGTACAATTTGCACAGCCTTCCAGACAATGGCATCATCAGAGAGATGCATGTGCGGCTGCTGTGAATATCGCAATGCCTCTTACTACCCTTTTGATTTTCACACATAATGTGTCGTTTCTGGGTCATTTTTTCTTTTTATAGTGACAATTTTTAGACTCATCTCCTCAAGCCTGAAGGCAATTTAGTACCACTAAGAATGCATTAGAGAGTAGATGGATCTCTTTAGCCTAAGGAAAGAAAAGAATCTAATGTTTCATAGGATTCTTAGATATTGTACGTTAATAATAGCACAACAAAGACCCCTAACCGCGATCAGAATACAAGCAACATTAACGCCGTGAATGGGGCTTCAAATGACCAGCAATCTTCAGACTCTGAGAGCTCTCAGATGTGCAGCATTTAGAAGAATGTGTGAATTTTCCCACGAGGAAATTTAATTTGCATCTTCTGAGTATACGATAAGTTCATGGGGATCCACTATTTAGCAAAACAAGAGGACATTTTTTGTCTGACCAAGTAGAAATATTAAATCCTCAGATTCACCCCCACCCATTCATACAGAGGCAGAAGCCACTACTGCACTATTTCTGGAAGGAACAGGTGGGCAGGGAGAGTGGATTCAAGTAAGCCTGGACCCGCATCAAGGCTCTAGGAGAAGCTGATCCAGCACTCCCTTCTCCCATCTCAGTTCATCTCTCTGTGGCCCCTCGGCCCCTGCCTGACAATCTCCTGACGCCCTGGGAACAGTGGCCTCTACATCTTTCTTTCACTTGACATTTGGAAGCCAAAGAGGACCCCGCAGACTCTGGGCCTTGAGCTGTTTTATGGGCTGTTCTCTTTCCTCTGCAGCTCCAGTGAGAAAGCCTGGGAGCTTCTCGGATGGAGGGAGGGGAGAGCGCCTGCAGCCTGTGGACAGCTCCAGCCTCAGCCAGGAGGGCGAGCAGGGCTGGAGGGCAGGACACACCAGCGACTACTGTTTGTTTTATATGATGACCAGGCCCAATGAGTGGCAGGAGTGGCAGGAGCTAACCAGGCACGGAGGGAAACAGTATCATTAACTACTTACTTGTGACAGGCATTCATCCAGGGCCCCGGGATGAGTCATCACTGGAGGTGCCTCAACCCCACTTTGAGAAAAACAAGACTCAGAGGGTCAACTGCTCCAGAGCATGCAATACATGGATTCAAACTGTCTTTTTTTCTTACTCTGAAACTTATCACCTATACTTGTGATTGAGCAGAAAACAACTGCAAATACAGAGAGGCTGCACAGCAAAGATTTTCCTCTAGGCTTGTATCTACTCTGTGCAAAGCCTTCCAATATTCTGAATCATCCTGCCCTCCTTGTTACAACAAACTGATGGACTGACAATGGAAAGATCCAGGACAGACAAGGTAACCCGAGCCAGGGCTGGTGTGTGTATAGCAGGTGCTGGACACATGGGGTGCTCCAGGCTTGCACGCGCCCTCCCCGTCTCCCCATCTGGGCCTTGCTCTGTCCCTGTGGCCATGAAGCCACATCCCAGGTGCTGCTGTTGACCACAGCCATGGGTCTGGGGGCTCCTGACAGAAAGGAGCCACCTCACCCAGGTGCTGGCTGGACCGAGTGCGTCAGGGCTCTGGATTCCACAGCAGCTGCCTGGAAATGTGATGACTATGGCCCTGAAATGTGGAGACGCTTTGGGGACATTCCTGCCCAGTGGGAAACAGCGCTGGAGGGGTTGCAGTGAACAGCGAGGCCCCAGCAGTGCCCCCAGGCTGTTAAGGCACCTGTGAGACTGAGCCAGCCGGCTGGTTACTAAGTGTGAATGGCTTCCCTCCTATTCGCCATCCCTACGTTCTGGGCTTACTCCCGTTTCCCTCCCTCCTGCTTCCCTGAGATTGAACTGCCCCTAACACTTCTTACCTTGGGCTGATTTCTAGGGAATCCCAAATAAAGTGGGGAACCTGAGTCAATGATCAGCCTCCAGTCAAGCCCCAAGACCTAGAGAAAGTATCTGCACCTGGTAGCCCAGATGTTTAAATCGCTGTCAGTAAAACACAGCTCAGCTAGAACAGGAGCCTGTGTTCTTCCTGATTGTGAGGTCCTGGGGCCAAGGATGGTTCTCCTCTCATGTTCCTCAAAGCCCTAAATACGCCTTCTCTGTTTCTTAGCAGACCTCCTCTATCATCTGCCCCACTTCAACCCAATAAGGAAACGTCTTCTTATTACAATTTCTTCTCCTCCGTCTCACATTAATACTGGGTCATTCCCAGAAATGACGTCTCATATTACCTAACACATTTAGCACTGTAAGTAGGACCAAGCCAATCTAAGAAAAGGGCAGATCAGGGATCCTGGGGAAAGCAGAAAAGGCATCTCGGGGCAGGTGATGCTAAAATCACACCAAGCCGTGTAGGTATATAGAATCAAACCGTAAACACCACCTGCACAGATGGATATGCCTGGCTTCCTCTCACACCATTTTCTCTGTGCAGCTATGGGTTTGTTGGTTGGTGTGTTTGCTTTAACTTCCTTTCGTTTAGACTCAGTCCTTAATGTTTATTTTCACCTCTAGGGAAGAGAGGCAGGAAGGGTTCTTCCACCTCAGGGTCTCTGCATGTGTTTCCGTCTGCCTGGACTGCCCCCACCCCACTATTTTGTATGGTGGGATGGGGGCAGTCCTTCTCATCTTTTGAGCTCAGCTCTGAAGTTATCTCCCCAGAGCCTTTCCCTTCTATTCTGTCTACAACAGAGGAATCCCTTTCCTGATTCTTCTTTGTTTCTCCTTTTATCTCAGGAGCATGTCACAGTTCTAAGGGCTCGGCTCATTTTGGTTAAGGAAACCAATGAATTAGTAAATACAAGGATGGGTTCCTCAATCTCCCTACCCATGGCCCCAGGTAGTGATCTGCGTTTTCTCTTCCCCTCTTCCTCTGGGAACAAAGACTACAAGCAAAGAAGCACAGCTGTGTGGCTGCCCTCACTTACTGCCGTGCTCCATCAATGCCCTGGAACCAGCCTTCCCAGCATGTGCCCTGCTGCTCTCTACAAGGTGGTCCTTCCCACCGGCCCAAGAATCTCCTGCTCCTTTTCTCTTGTCTGTTATCCAAGTCTGCTCTGAGCAAGATCTGATGAACTGTCCCTACACCAGACTATGCAATGGGACCAGATGGTGATGCCTTGCCCTCCCAGAGGGAGTCCACTTCATCAGAGCAAGAAGCTGCACAGCAAAGTCTTGGTCCCTAGGATCCCTCCACAGCAAAGCCACGGGAGCTCCACCCTGAGGGCACCCTCTCTGCTTCCCGCAAAGGGCAGTGTTGGTTCTAGTTCTTACTGAACACTTAACAGAAGTCTGCTCTGTAAAGAGAGCTGAGGAATTAATTTAAAAACACACATAAAAAAACTGTAGATGGCATCAGTAACCTAAGAACTGACAAATCCTCATTTCCTAATCTTCCCACATGCCTGCCACCTGACTTTCTCCGCCCCTCCTCTCTTCCCCACTTTTACAAATAGGAAGATTAGGGAGCCCTCCGGATGGAATTTAGGAAGGTGGTGCAAAAAGAATGCAACTGACAGGTAAAGGGCGCAGACTGGTTTTATCAATATTCTGACCTCAGTCAAATCCAAAAACTACCTAACAAATTACCCTCTCTATTAACTAACTAGCTACCGTAGAATATAAATATGGAAACAAAGAAAGTCTCTAAACCAGCAATTCTCAGCAAGGGTCAAGTGCATCAGAACTGAAAGGGAGCCTCATAGAACTTGTGTAAAATCTTATTAGACTATGGCAAAAACATGATCAAGAGACACAGAGCTTTATAGCTCTGATGGACCACAGAAATCATCATCTTCTATTTCTGCCCATT
Source organism: Eubalaena glacialis (assembly GCF_028564815.1). Taxonomy (NCBI): domain Eukaryota; kingdom Metazoa; phylum Chordata; class Mammalia; order Artiodactyla; family Balaenidae; genus Eubalaena; species Eubalaena glacialis. The sequence goes on along the minus strand of NC_083735.1, from coordinate 9,568,315 downwards.
CTTTTACAGATGAGGAAGCCAAGAAACAGAGAAACAAACCGTATTAAAGAAGGTCATTTAAAAGAGTGTTAATATTTAAAGGATCCCTAAAATCCCATTTCTGATGGTCATGATAATGTGGGTTATTAAAAAAAATCAACTATCTATTATTGCATTTTGAAATTAAGAAATTGATGTATGCTTCAATAACAATGAACAATTCTCCCAGAAAACTATTTAAATGGATATTATATTTTGACAAAAATTAATTTACTATTACAGATACTTTAAAGACTGGGAGAGAGAGGAAGAATATTCCATGAATTCTACTCAGTGGATTCTTTATCAGAAACAGCTTTAGCCAGATAAATGAGATCTGAAACATTCCCAGTGTGCCCTTTTTCAAAGGGACGTAAAGGTTTCAAATAGTGTGAACAGAAAAATATTGGTTATGGTATTTCATTAAGTAGTTCTTAAAAATACAGTCAATGCTCCTTGAAAGAGCAGTAGTCACTGGCAAATATCTTTTCTAGACTACTTCAGTTTCCTAGTGATAGTGAAAGTGAAGTGCTTGCATTCAGTAAAAGGCATAGAAAAGCGTTACGTTCCTTAAATATTTTTCAAATTCTAAGAACATTTTGGAGCCTGTCAGGGGACTTTGGTGCTGAAAATCCAAATGCAGGGTGTTAGGAAAGGTCTACACTCACCAACCTGTTTTATTGATATGGAGACCCCAGCAGGGATGCTCTGTCGCCCTCACCTTGTTTTTTCCACTTGTGCAGATGAGTAAAGAAATCATTTACAGACCCAACCCTGCATCCAGAAATAAGCTAATGCTTGGGTTCCAAAAAATAAAAGACAGTTCTTTGACTGTTCTCCTGGGAACACTGAGTGCAAAGGGATTATGTCACGGGAGGTGAATCTTTTCCAACAGGAAACTAGCCTGAGTGTTTTTAAAATTTCCTGTTGCTCCCATTATAGTTCCCAAATTTTGCTTATTAACAAAACACCAAATATGGACTTAATTCGAACTCTAAAACATTTTTAACTTGTTTCATTTATTTTTTTCTAGCTCTGTTGAGATATAAATGACTTATAACATTGTATAAGTTTAAGGTATATAGCATGATGATTTGATACATGTATATATTGTGAAATAATCACTATAATAATGTTAGCTAATGTATCCATCACCTCACATAGTTACCATTTTTTGTATGCAGTGAGAAGTTTTAAGATCTACCCTCTCACAACTGTCAAGTATACAATAAAACATTGTTACGTATCATCACCATGCCATATGCTAGACCCCAAAACTTGGTTCCTTTCATTAGTAAACTGATTATTTCTTTATTTGATGGGGAAAAAATCAGGCTAAATAATATAATAATCTCTTAATAATAGTAATAATGAAATCTATATTTTCCTCCTGTCATTATGATTAGCAATGATGTACATAAACTATCTAGCAAATAGTAGGGATTCAGTGCCTAATACAGAATATAGAAGAAATAAGTAGTAGCTTATTTCTCTGTAATAATATATTCCTGAAAATTTACCTGTAAATCAAAATTTTGCATATCAAAACAACACTTACCATTGCCTCACAATATGTAAATATACATGCATTTCTTACATAAAATAGAAGGAAATGACTTAAGAAATATTTACTGAACACTTGCTATGAGCTGAGAACTACGCTGGGCACTGGGAATGAAACAATGAACAAAACCAAGTCCATTCCTTACAGAGCTTACATGCTTGTGGGAGAAAGAGCATAAACCTGTGTTATGTGTAGTAAGTTAACACTGTAAACACAGGCAGGTATATTATCTTGGGTCCTGCTCAGTGCTGGGAAGCAAAAGTAAAGCAAGGAAAGCATAGAGGGAGTGAGGGATGTGAATGAAAAGCGTGTTTCAGAGACTATGTTCAGGAAGAGGCTCTGGCGCCAAGACTGGAAGGAAGGGAAGGCTGGATCATTATAAGATCTGGGTCATCCATGATCAGCATTGAGTAAAGTATCTCTTATGCTATTATTATATATTGTGAAGATGGACAGTATCAACACATCACGGAAAACATAAATAAATAGAATCATAGAAATAAAGAGCTAAAGGAGAGAACTGATATTAAATATAATATCAGAATTTAAATTAATACGTCTGCTCCAACTTTAAAGTATAATTGAATTTTTTCCATTATAGCAAGTGGAAAAAAATAGGAAGCAAGAAAAACATTCCAACAAGCCAAGAAAGCAGGTGTATGTACAGGATGGAGGGAAGGAGAGCCCCCTCCCCACCCAGACACCTCTCCACCATTCTCCCCATCCACGGAGAAGACTATGTTCTCTCACTGACACCCTGAACGTTGCAACAATAAAGGCTTCAGTAGCTTACAATTTACCTGTGTTTCCCTCATTCCTCCATCATTTAAAAAATAATTCAATGAAAGAACTTAATAAAAATCAATTCTTAAGGAAAATAACACCATACTTATTTCCTGGTTTATACACAATCTCTAAGTACAGTTCTTAAATATTTTCATGTAAGAAGAGGCAGGTAGCTCTGTTGTCACTGAGACTGAACTACAACAACTGAGAAGTATTAAAACGCACCACAGCAATATTTTAATAGCTGTACATAAAATCATCAGTGTGTCACAAGAAAAAGAACACAGTTGAAGGTGGGAATTAGTAGAAATGAGCATCAGTTTATCAAGAGACTTGGGTTATAGATTTTTTTCTGTTTCTCACTGATTGTGTAGTTTTCCATTATGTACCTCAGTTTCTCCTTCCACCTGGCACCTCTTAACTTCATAAAGTGTATTATGCAAGATCCCTTGGGGAAAAAAGGGGGGCTAAGACATAGCAACAAAAGTTATTAACTTGAATGGTAATATATAAATGTCAATAATATGTTAAATATTTAGTTTTGAAGTCATAACTATCACTCTTTCAACTCCCAAATTCCATTTTGAGCACAGGTCATGTTTTAAGAAAATGTCATTGATCTATTCTCTGACCAAGGGTGTTAAAACTTAATTGGTTTAGCAGAGTACTAATGAGGCTATGATTGTACATCCCTAGGGATAGGCTTGTTAGCTTCAATTTAATGCAATTCAACAGAAAAAGTGTCTACCCTGTGGTGGGCACAGTAATGAGAAATAAAATCAATAATCCTTCCTCTTTCCTTCAGGACCTCATGATCTAACATGACAGAAACACACATCTAACATAAATGTATGTTTCCATCATTCTAAGATAAGTCTAAGATGATAGAAACAGAAATGGGTGTCACAAACACAAAAGTGCTGAGAAAAGTTGAAATAATGGGATGAAGCAAGGTGGGAGTGTCCTGCAGATAGAAGCCACCTGTGCGGGTAGAGGAGGGCAGAGAAGACTGGGATACACACCACCTTACAAAAAATAAATCCTAGGGAGGACCACGGAGCATCTGCCAGTAGTTCCCAAGCTGGCCTCTCCAGGCTGCTCATCTGTTCTGTACTAGCCTGCCCTACCCTACTTGTGTCTCTGAGAACAACCATCATGAGAACAACTGAGAATAACCATCATGGGTGGTCTAGGTGGGGCAGGAAGGAAAACCATCCTTGGTGAAGAATGTGACTGGGGATGGAAAGCAGGAAGACAGACCCTGAGGGTACAGTGGCTAGTCTCAAGAGGAGGGAGTTTTAGGATAGGTACTGCAGCTCATATAAATCTAGGGTTGCTGCTAAATGGGGTTTGGCTATGAAGGTTAGTGAGGGCAGTTCATATGAAAGAAAAGGAGAGACATCAGGGAGGTCCCTATTACATGTTACATATGATAAAAGATTTTAATGATATATCTTAGGGTTCTAAATGTACATAAAGAATCTGTAACACGTGAATGTATGCAGTGTTTATAGAAATATATAATATTTATGTAATATATATGAAGAAAACTGTAAGGTCTGGCAGTGAGTAGCATGGCTGCTGCTAGCCAATGAGAATGTGACACCCCTCTCAGTAATCAGTTAGGGCAAATTATCCCTTGTGCTGAGCAGAGGCAATCCCAGGCTAAAAGGCATGGCTTTGAACACTGGGCCTCAAGGTCGGATTTCAACCGTATCTTGACTCCTCACTTGGCTGCTTTGTGATGTCCACACACTGCACACCTCTCTCCAGGGGTCCTGCATGATAGGTGTGAAACCATTTAGTCATTATCATTTTCCTTATTACAAACCACTAAAGTCAAACCTTATTACAAAGTTTGAGGTCAATAAGATCCAGTTTCAAATCTCAGCTCTAACCATGATTGGATATCTTATTATGTTGAAATTCTGAATTTCAACAGCTGTATTTGCAAAATGGGGATAATTATATCTGCCTGTACACAGGCTATATATCCTACTAGCATAGGAAACAGATGAATAATAAATGCCAGTATCCATCCATAAATTCTCCATCTCTACTCCCACTCCATCCCTTATATATTTGTATTTGAATTGCTCCATCAATCTATTCATTAATATTCAGTTCTAATGAATACACTTTGTCTTTAAGAGAGCAACTGATGGTGAAGAAAATTGTCAGAAAATTGTCCATGGATTGATCTAAATTCAAATAAGAAAGCTTTGTACTTTAGGCTTCATTTATTTAGAATTCTTTATAGATAATACTGGAATGAATATTTAGATTTTCTAGGGAAAACAAAAGATTTCCAAAGAAACGAGAATAATAGTATAAATAAAATCAGATGAGGAATATTTTACCAACCTAATAAAGTATACTCTTTTCAAACAAAAAGAGCCCCAAATTACACATAATTACAGTGCTAACTACAAATGAATTCCATCCACTCATCTTGACAATGTTGGTTATTAGTTTGCATTATATGTTAGTCATTCATTCTGATTATAAGAATTTAGAAAGAACTGAATTGCCTTTCATTAAAACCAGTCTCAAAAAGACTTTAAACAGTTAAGAACATCCCCTTTCTCTGTTTAAAACATGAACGTTTACAGTGAGCTTATTATATGCTAGGCACAGCCACATGTCATTTCAACTAATGGGCCTAAGATACCTTTCCATAATGATGAAAATCAGAATGCTCTCCCCCTAAGATCAGGAATAAGTCAAGAATGTCTCACCAGTTCTACTCAACCTTGTAATATAGGTCGTAGCCAGCTCCTCCAGGAAAGAAAAATAAATAAAATACATTCAGATTGAAAAGAAAAAATAAAACTGTCTTTATTTGTAGTTGACAGGATCATCTAGGAAGAAAGTCCTATGAAAAACAAGTCGTAGGAACTACAAAAAAAGTTCCTAAAACTAGCTTATCACAGTTCTGTATATATACATATAGGTATATACACACTGTACACTCATAGATGGCAAAATAATAATATTTACATTTTTATGTAATTTTATAGAAAATTTGATCTTTATATTATACTATTCGATTGCCATAAACTTGGAGACATGTAAACAGCATAGAGATTCCCCAGAAAACTAAGAAAGTGAAAGATTGAAAGTCTCAGCTGAGATACTCTGTCCCTTTCTTGACTCGCCATGCACACACCCAGCTGGCTTTCCCCACAGACACATCAACACAGCCCCAATGGCTAATGCTTATCCTGAGTTAAACAGCTGCAGGAATAAGGCTGTTATAAGAATGAGATAGAGTAAAGGCCAGCATATTCACCTCAGATACTAATAAAATCTTCTGTTCTTGCCCTTGTGCTAAACAGATACTGGCCCTGAATGTTTCTGAATTCCTTGTTAACTTTTGAAGATTAAACAGTTTCTCTGGCTCTCTTTACCATACGATGCAATCTGAACAGTTTGCATAGTCAGACAAAATTTAATTTGCTTTGTTTTAAAACAGAGCTCTGCCACATAGACCAAGGAGGTTTCTGAGTTTCAGGGATGACAGAGTGCTGGATGGGCAATCCCCTCATACACAAGTGCCTCTGACAAACACCCTTTGAGTTCTTTTGCACCAGGCACTATTCCAGTCACTGATGAGGCAGAGACAATAAGATACTATCCCTGTCCTGCAGAAGCTTAAGTTGGGTGGAAGAAATGGATGTGTAAAATGCATAATGCAGACTCACTGCTGTGACTCTAATGGAGGGATGTGTAAGGCTTTTGGGAAGCAAGGTTTGAAGGACACTTTCTGGTAGGAGGTGACTTTTGAGATAAGAAAGGAATACATAGGACAGAAAGCTCCATGGGTTCTAGCCAAGAATGTGTAAATTTCATCTATTTGCATCATTTTAAAAGACATCAAATTCTTGAATGCCTTCAACTGACAGCTACTTTACATTTGAAATCAGTAGTTTTCTTTCTTAGCTGACCACCACACCCACTGGACACAACAAACCCCCTGGGGTGCTAATAACTACCCATAATCACCCTTGCTCTGGGGAACTTCCTTGAGCCGAATGCAGGAAGCCAATGATGAAAGGCAAGGGTGGTGAGCCCAAAATGTAAACGATTTGTTCCCTGAAATTCCCCATAGATTGAGACTGAAGCTAATCTCCAGTTAAAATCAACTTCCTGCTCAGCTTTCTACTCTGATTCTATCCTGCTTTCTCTGTTCCCCATAACCAGAGGGCACTTTTCCGAAAACCACTTGAATAAGTGTCCCCATCTCAGGCTCTGCTCCAAAGGAACTTGAACTAAAATACTAACACCTTAATGTACACTCAAAGTTTGTGATATTTAAACTGCAAACATTCCAATTGTCTATTCCATTTGCAACATGACAGACACTACTATGAAGTCAAAAGTATTTCAGTAGCACAGCTATACACTTTTGTTTCCTTTTCATGTAAAAAAATTATATATCATTTTACCTACTTCATTACAGCCACCCTACAGACAATTTTATTATTTTTCTATCCTTTAAAAAAAAAACACTGCTACTCCAATTTCACTGAATAACATTTCTTCTTCCTTCTCTAATAGTATCACTACTTTCTTTCAATTTTCAGCTCACTTTAGTAGGCTAAACTCTACAAACATCTTTTCTTGTTTCTTTCTCAAAAATAGTGAGATTGTAAGAAAGAAAAACATATTTCTTGCTCCCCTTTACTCTTTGATTTTGCAGCTTACTCCTAATACTAGTATCCATCTTGTAAGTTGGAAAATGTTCAATTTCTTGAACTAATTGAAAGGAATGCAAAAATCTAGAAAAAATCACTATTATAATCACTACTACATTCATAATGTAACAACTATAAAGCATTCTCTGGTAATCATAATGCAGTGAAATGAATCATAACATCTTCTGTCATAAATTGCATTGACTGCCACTCACATTCATTATTATAGAAGTTTATTTAATGAAATAATTATGAGGCTATAGTTAAATTTTTGTACCATCTATTTTTTAAAACATTAACAAAAATGCATTCGAATATGGGAAGGTAGCAAATTAAAAACAGAATAAAACCCCTGGAGACAAATTTTGATCATATCCATAGAGTTAAATTTTTAATAATGGCTTATATACTGAAAGGTACAAACTCTGGAGTATCTGGAATTTTTCAGCACAATATGTTTTAGAATTCTACAGATATTATAGATGCATAATAATTGAGAAATTGTATCTTTAAATTAAAAGGAAAAAGAATTAAAACTACAAGATAAAATTATATATGTGTTAGAAAATAACATGTTATTGAAATAATTACTTCATCTCCTACCTGAAGTCCGAACCCGTTCTTCTGCCGTTTTCTGGAATCCCAGGATCTGGACACATGTCAGAGACCAAAGCAACACCTCCTTGAGTTACTGTAATAGAAAGAAACATTATTACACTTTCATGTAGCTGTTCAGAAAATATCCAGATAATAAATTTACATTAGGTAGATTTGTTTCTTAAATGCTGATGCCTTAACATGTGATTTCTTTAAGAATTAAGATAGTTTAGCTAGATTAAGATAAACTTATTCTTATTCCTGAAAAACAGACTTCTTACCCAGGATGCCAACCAACAGCCTTTGGTTGGAACTCTTTCCTCTACTAAAGAAGTCTAAATTTAATTTTAAAACATTTTCTCATTATGATCACCTTTATGACACGTTACAATCAATAGCATGATGGGAAAAAAGAGCATCATGCCATAAATATCTTAGCTTATATAGAAGAAAGCTTTCATTCATTCCCATGGATGAAATGGAGATGTTAATTATCTATTAAGATCTATACAAGAACCTGCTGTATAAAAAATATATACGTATATATAAATAAATAAAATAAAACTCAAAAATTCAAAAGAAAGAGCTATACAAGAGATATTTTACATAAAATTACCTATTATATCTTAAACCTCAAGCGTGCTTATCATTGAAGTAAAAAAAGTAATGGTCTTCTTGTGCAGATGTGATTTATTTTTTGAATCTGTTTTATAAAGAGCCTTTCCTCCTGCTGGGATGTTGCACAGTCAGAATAGTTTTTAAAGGATTCATTTGCTTGTTAGAGTGGCTGCTACTCCAATAACTATCCTACTCTATCTAATTAGTGTAATCCAATCAAGGCAATTCGCTCTTTCTTTACAGAAATTTGTTCAACGGTGGTTGTGACTCAATTCAGTTCAATGATGCTTGAGAGGAAGCCGGCAGGAGTGTTTCTGGGGAGACGTTCCTGCTAGCTCATAGAGATCATCTCTTTTTCACTCTGGACCTTACCATGTTTGAATTTCAAATGTGTAACTGTTGGTACCATCTTGCTATAGTTCAAAGATGGAGGCAACAGCATGAATAGAAGAGACTGAGCAAGAACCAGGACCCCTGATATCATAGTTGAGACAGAAACATTGACCAACTCAGAAACCTACACTAGCTCTGAATATCCTGTTGGATGATTCATATATTTCCTACAATTCAAACTCATTTGAACACATGATTTTATTATTTGCACCTGAAAAGCATTCTTACAAATATAAATATGTTCACATATATTTTGAATAATACCATAAGAAGGAAAAAAAAGTCTGGGTAGATACTGAAATCCTTAAGCATTTAATTAAAACTATGCATAAAAAAGGCACTAATAATTATAGCAAGATTTAGTTTTTATTGCTAAATTAGGATGAAACTGTGATATGGATATAACCCTTCATTAAATACCAATCTTACCAGAATATAAAATTTTCTTTCCTAAGTATTTAACGTTCTCAATTGAAAAAAATAATCCCGCAAGTTGGGCAGTGAAATTAGAAGATGGTGGAATAGAAGCTCCAGGCCCTCATTCCCCCATGGAAACATCAGACAAATAACTACGGGCTAAATAACTTTGTATGAACCCTGGAAACTAATCAAAGATCTACAGCAACTGGGCAAATGCCCAATGAAGAAAAAGCCACGTTCATAATAGTGGAAAATTTCAGGGAATTTTTACGTGCTTTTGCCCCACACCTTCCCTGACATGGCACTGGTGAGAGGAAGGGGCCCATTTCCTGGTTCCCTACCAGAGAAGGAGGACCAAAGAGGAACTTGTTTACAGTGTTCTGGTCTGTCTGTGGGCCCGGTGTTGAAGGACTAGTTCCTGCCTTGTCTGACTCAGGCATAGGCTGGGGAATGGCAGCTGGAGGCCAATAAGACAGCAGTGGACACTTGGCTATAAAAACTACGTGGGGGCTGCAGCCAAGCGGACAGGTGTGGGCAAGAGATACAGGCAGAGCAATACTGCAGAACACAAAAGACCCTGAGAAGGAGCTCCAATGAGGCTCTTTGGAGAATCAGGATATTTTAAAGCAGCTGGGGGAGAAACACACAAACATATACCCAGACCCAGACAGAACATGTGAGCAGTAAAGACCTGAGAAGACCTTACTTCTTCACCGCAGACTGATCTCAAGGCTCAGTGGCCCACTAATTTGTAAAAGTCTCCCACACCACTCCGCAAGACTGGGAAAGGTGGCTCTTTCTTTGAAATGCCAACTTTTTAACAAACATCACAAGGCATGCAATAAAATATGGGAACATGGCCTATTCAAAGAAACAAAATTAATCCTGGCACTAGTCCCTGAAGAAATACACAAATTGGACTTATTAGACAAAGATTTTTTAAAAACTATCTTAAATATGAATTTGAGTAAATAATGGTTGTACACCTCTCAAATTTCAGAAAAGACATAGATATACAATTCCAAGGAGCTCAATAAACTCCAAGTAGAAAAAACTCAGAGACTCACAGTGAGACACATAATCAAACTACCAAAAGACAAGGAAAGAATCTTGAAAGCAGAAGGAGGAAAGCAACTCATTACAAACAAGAGATCCTCAATAAAATTATCAGTTGATTTCTCAGCAGAAATCTTTTAGGCCAGAAGGCAGTGGGGTGATACATTTAAGTGCTGAAAGAAACAACACTGTCAACCAAGAATTCTATAGCCAGCAAAACTACCTTTCAAAAATGACAGAAACATTAAGACATTCCCAGAAAAACAAAAGCTGAGGAGTGAATTACTACTAGACTTGTCCTATTAAAAAATTCTAAAAGGAGTCCATTTTCAACTTGAAATGAAGGGGCACTGGACAATAATTCAAAGCCACATAAAAATACAAAGTTCTTTGGAAAAGGCAAATATGGGAAAAAAGTTTAAAAAAAACAAACTATTATTGTAATTTTGATTTACAGCTCCACTTCTTAATTTTTATAGGATTTAAAAGACAAATACATAAAATAATTACAAATCTATGTTAATAGGTACACAATATAGAGAGCATAATTGTGACAAATAGCAGCTGGGGGAAACTGTAAAGGAGTGAATTTTTGTGCGTGATTAAGGTTAAGTTGGTATCAATTTAAGACACATTGTCATAAATTTAGGATCTTATGTGTAATCTTCATGGTCACAACAAAGAAAATATGTATAGAATAAACACCAAAGGAAATGAGAGGGAGTCACATGTCACTATAAAAAATTAACTGTCAGCCATAAAAAGGAAATTGTGCCATTTGCAGAGACATGGATGGACCCAGAGACTGTCATACAGCGTGAAGTAAGTCAGAAAGAAAAAGAAATATCATACATTAACGCATATATGTGGAATCTAGAAAAATGGTATAGACGATCTTATTTCCAAAGCAGAAATAGAGACACAGATGTAGAGAACAGACATATGGATGCCAAGAGGGAAGGCAGGGGTGGGATGAATTGGGAGATTGGGATTGACATATATACACTAATATGTACAAAACAGGTAACTAATGAGAACCTACTGTATAGCACAGGGAACTCTACTCGGTGCTCTGTGGTGACCTAAGTAGGAAGGAAATCCAAAAAAAAAGGGGATATATGTATATGTATGGCTGATTCACTTTGCTGTACAGTAGAAACTAACACAACTGTGTAAAGCAACTATATTCCAATTTTAAAAAAATTAGCTGAATGCAAAGAAAGATAGTAATGACCTACCACCAAATCAACTGCCATCAGTCTGATATTTCTACTGCTTTTTTCTCCAACTCCATAGTTTCACAGTCTGTAGCATGTGCTAGGGCAGGTTTCTCAACCTGCACTCAGTGGTCTGCTAAAAGGTCTCTAAAATTTATTTTCTAAAAAGATTCTAGTTTTAATAAAAGTTCAAACCCCAATGCAGAATCTTACTTCCACCGTATTTTTTCTGCCCCCATCAGTTACGTGACTCCCACATTCCCTCAAGCAAAACCGTCACTGCTGTGTCAAATGAAGCCATTTTCTTCAAGCTGAATGGCCATCACTGTTTCTATCAGACGTAGCCCATGCTAGTGTGGTTCTCACTGCACTATTTTAGAGTACCAAGCTGGTCTAGAAAACAACTTAAAGGCTTAGGAAGGTCTACTTCTATTCTGCTTTTCTGTTTTTCTCACATGGAAAAGTAGTTAAAAATAAATGACAAATTGGAGGTACCCATGCAAATCAGCTCAAAACACTCTGGATCTTTTTTTAAGTAATGTCAAAGTTGCCTACTTTTTCAAAAAAAGAGTACTTAGTTGGAATTCTTTGAGAGCACAGAATGAAATAGATAAGTCTGAACAGCTTGCAGATGGCAGAAGATAACAAAAAAGTGATGAGAGATGTATATAAAATATGGCTGATTTTCTGAAACAGAGATAGGCTTATAATGGGATAATGATAGAAAAAATATGGTGACAAACAGGTTATGCACAAGTAAACAATGAGCTCCACAAATCCCAACTACCTATTCCATCAGCATCATGAACAATTAACTTCTCTGAAAACTGAAGCTTTAAAGTTGCAAAGAATCATGGAGATCCATCTGTTTCAAGCAGGATCTCAATGCCTCAGAGAAACATTTTCAAAAGAGGAATCACTGGGCTTAATATCATTTTAACTCTAATTTTGTCAAATTATACATCAGATCTCACAGGACATATGCCATAGATATTAATAAATATATGAAACTGCAGTCAAAACCTTAGAATTTAAAATCAAAACTGGAGTATTCCATAGGTAGATTAATGACCCATCATTGACAGTAAAGCAAGGTATAAAGTTATGCAAGTGGATGAACAGATATAAATTAGATGGTTTGTAAAAGACTTCGAATGAATTTAGATTTAAAATGTGTAAATTATATTAATGTATATATAATCAAATGACTTTTTCAAAGCATGCTGATTCACACTATCTCATTATATCCTCACAAGTTTCTTATGAGATATGTAGAGCAGTAAGGAACATGCTTCTCCCATCGAATTGTAACCAAGCAGGACCCTATTGGGCCTTCCCTGGACAGATCCCCCCATGTCCTCTGCCTTCTTCTTGTCGGTAGAAAACTTTAGCCTCCAAGACCTTCCCCAAGTTCCAAATAATAAATTTAATCAGAGAAGTGAGAAAACACAGGAAGAAAGGAAAATGGTCAAGCAAGACAAACTAGTAATACTTTAGCCATTAAACAAAGTCAAGGACTTTTAGTTCCTCAAGAGTTATAAAAAATATTCTGAGCCACGTCCTTTGAGCTGTTTTGCAGATACCGAAACCCCCACCAGGTGGGAGAAATTAACTGCATGCTGCCCATAAGCACATAGACCCCAGACCAGTTGGAACCAGAAGGTTGATGATGTTGACTCCCGATTACCTCACCACCAACCAATCAGAAGAATGTCCACAAGCTGATCATGGACCCCACAACCCACCTCCCCTCACCCCACTTTTAAAAACCTTTCCATGAAAGACTTCAGGGAGTTCGGGCCTTTTAATCACTAGCTGCCTGGACTCCTTGCTTGGTGCCCTGCAATAAACACTGCATTTTCCTTCACCACAACCCGGTGTCAGTAAATTTGGCTTTACTGCGTGCAGGTGAGTGGACCCAAATGTGGTTCAGTAACAAAATTATCCTGTTCTCTGAGGACATGTCTTGTGATTGTCAATTCAAATTCAAAATGAACTTTTTCTTTAACGAATTATATAGCTAGACTAGTGCCCTAGCAAAGGAAGCAACTAACACAAAAGAAGTATAAACAACTACTTCTATGATAAAGGAGACCATAAACAAATAAATTAGTGGAGACAACATTTACATTACTGAAACAATCAGAAATCATTGTAAATGAAGTGCTAAGAATAGTGATGATGACGATGATGATAATGTAAAATTAAACATTTACTCTTGGCTAGAAACTCCAAGCATCATTTACACACATTCTAAACTGAATCCATACAACCATCCCATGAGGAGATAATGTTAAATCCATTTTCCAGGAAAGGAAACTGGGGACAGAGTTACATTCAATTGATTACAAAATCCAAGTTCCTTTGCTTACATTTCCTGCAATGAGCTAATGAGACATTTTATATTAAAGGGTTTGTAAATTGAAGTGAGGCTTTTAAAAATAATTTTTTAAAATTCTTAATAATAAAATTCCTTTTATATTAAAAATGAATATAATATATGGTCCCAACCATAAGGCTTTAGTTCAAATACCATCTGGTGGTAGTTTTCCTGCAGTAAAAAGACCAGATTCACAGGCTTTCCACACAATGCCATGAGCCACCTCCAGAGCACTAAAACAATGAATTGACTTGAATATTAAATCTTCATGTAAGATGCCATTATTTTACAATAAAATTTAGTTTATATACCTTTGAAATAATAATCCAAAATAGAAACCATTTAAAGAAACACATTTTTTAGTGAAATTGCTCCTGTGCTGTATTAAAACATACTTTTACTGTTGATATTTATTTCTTTAGAGACCTGAAGACATGTTTCAGCTGTATCAATTTTTGAGACTAATTCTTATCATTTTAAACCTTCAGAGAGGTGACATGTTTCTAGTTGCATAACAGTCAGGAAGGTTGATACACAAAACACATTCTGGGTGAAATTCCTTGATATCAATATCTCCACTCTATCAATGACCTTTAGATGACAGACACCCATGCTAGGCATGTGTTTGGGGGATACTGTAAACTTCAGGCTTTTCTGCTATAATCAGTTTGAAATAAGTCAACACTGACATTTGTCCTTCAGCATTTAATGGACTGAGGCTGTACTGAAATGAAAAGCAACACCTACTTTTTAATGCATTTCCCCTTTTTGATTTGCAAGAGGTTTTATCTCTGCAAGGATGAAGCATCCGTATTACTCCTTCCTCAAAAACTAGTAACCTGATTAAATGTTCATTTCAACAACATTTTGATATTGTAGTAATTTCTTTCATTTAGCTATAACAGGATTATTTTCACTTAAAGGGCATCGCATGGGACATTTTTACATGCATAACAGAATTTTGGGTACTTTTCTCTTTCTACTGAATATTTGCAGTCTTTACCAGTCACTGGTTTTGTTTTTGTACATACTGACAAGCTTTATAGAAATAGGTTAACAAGAATTGTTGACGTTTTGATAATAAATTCTTATCGCAACATTAGGGTTTAAAATGGATAGTTTACATAGAAATAAGTTGTTAAAAACACATTGCTTTGATGTGCATTGTTTGGACCTCAGATTAATGGATGGACAATGAAACAGTCCACAAACAACTGGCCTTGTGTGTGAGAGTCCAGGATGGATTTTCCAAGTGTTTAATTTAATACAATGCCAGACATTTTTGTCTGGACTCTCTCTCTTTTATCATTACATATTTTAATTCTCTGACTTTTAAAACACTAGAAATTGAATGCCTACTATAATAATTTTCATATCTTGATTTTATCCACGTTCACTTATTTCCAATTCTAAGGCCATAGTCTTAAACTATCTCTTAGTTTACAGTAATTTATTTTTAAATCATATTTTAGCTTTTAACGTAATAAACTATACTAATGTAATAAATGCATTATTGAGAAACTCTTTCAAGAAATTATTAATGATTCTCTATTGTACAACAAATAAAGACTATTTGGCCGGCATTCAAAACCTGTCTTTCTAACATTATTCCAACTACTACCTGCAGGGATCTTATGGTCCAGGTAATTTTAAATACTCCAAATTCTCTCACTATTAAGCTTTTACTTTTCTTTACCATTGCCTCTTACTGATTTTTTTTTTTTCTGACAGAGGCAAAAAACAAGTAGATTTCTTATAAGGGCTATAACATTAATAATTATTCTCCAACTGCTAAAATCACCATGGCAGCAAATATTCAAAGAGGAATTATTTTCTTTATGTATCTTCAAGTTCAACCAAGATGTTTATTTGGTATCCAAATAAAATGAAATATAAGAATATGTTAGTACAAAATCAGTATAAATTCACAGCACTGAAATTTTTACAAGATCCCTGAGAGTTGTCCTTTTAGCTGTCCGATTACATACCGTCCTTGAAGATGTTTACTTGGTTGTATCCTGGCAGCACCCAAAAGAGATGTCTCGGACCTCCACTGGCCCCCACAAATGCAGAGTGACTGTCACCCAGGGACTAAGCTGCCTTAGCTTGAGGTATCACAGCCTGTCACTTCCGCTCTAGTCTCTTTGTGAGAATTTAAGGACTCTGGACTTAGGATTCATGAATAATTTTTAGGGCCTACTCAGAGATGTCTTGCAGGATACCTAATTATTCATGGTCTTCTAACAGTAAAGATAGCATTTCACCAGGTCAATTTATATTACTACTTTGCATAGGATCTAAAGTACTAGTCTAATAACCTTGAAACATGAGAGAAAAGGGGAAAAATATCTCAAAGTCAGTGTACAGTAAAATTGATTTCAGGATTATACATATATATATAATTACTTTATATTTAAATATCAGATATTTAAGTATTTTATTTTAGAGGTAATACATTTAAATTCTAAAACCTTATTTGTCAATTAGTAGATTTAAAAAATAGGAAATATTAATTATCTAAGTAATGAGTACCCATAGAAAGTTTTTATCATAATAGTTTATAAGTGATTTCAGAAGCTTGTATTTAAGTACATTCTAATACAATAAATATAAATGATGTCAGCATGTATCATATACTTTATGTATATATTTATTTTTTCACTTATACATACATTACATATGTATTCATATGTTATTAAATAATCTTTAAAATTTAAATTAATTTAAATAAATATTAAATATATATATTCAACCAAATATATATTAATAACTATTATTTGCTTATACAGAATAGTTAAAATATATAAATATTAACATTATTAAATTAATAACTATTATTTGCTTATACAAAAGTTAAAATATATAAATATTAACATTATTAAATTAATAATATTTAATATGAATGATTTGTCTATCATATATATTTTTATCATACTTTTATTAATATTTGTTTACAGGGATACTATACAATAAGAGAATGCTTAGTTCTTCTTTATGTATTCTAGCAGGGCAGAAATGTTAAATTCCCTGAGAATTTTTGTGATACTCATAGTCTAAAATTAATAATATATCAGTAAATCAAATTGATATGGTCACTCCTAAAATTCTCATTAAATCAAAATCTGTGTTTGTAATTTCACTCTGTACCTTATTCAGATGTTTTGCAAATGTGTAATTAAGAAACAGATGATTTTTTGACTATTATAAAACAATTCTCCCAGAATGCTGATGGCCATTTTGAAAACACACAGCTGCAAGGTATTTGGAAGAAATAATAATTAGTACACAATGATATAATATGTGCATAATGTTTCAATTTTACACATTATAAATTATTAACTATAGCTCTTTAAAGACATAATGGCATATCACCTCTAGTGCCGAGATCATAGATATTAAAAATCACTGAAAAAACTATAAATTACTTAAAGTCATGCTATAATTTTTATTTATATGGTCTCAACTGAATATATCACACTGCTTTTCCTTTGTTCCTCATTATTATAGATCTGCAAATATATTTTTTTAACATCTTTATTGGAGTATAATTGCTTTACAATGGTGTGTTAGTTTCTGCTGCATAACAAAGTGAATCAGCTATACGTATACATATATCCCCATATGCCCTCCTTCTTGCGTCTCCCTCCACCCTCCCTATCCCACCTCTCTAGGTGGACACAAAGCATCGAGCTGTAGATCTGCAAATATTAAAAGAGTAAGAATCTAATATTAATTAGTACTCTATTCATTTCTACAAAAATGTGTGAAATTTAGTTTGTATAAGGAATTATGCAATATTAATAAAAGAAAGAAGGGAATCATGGCATGTGATGTATTATGGCAGGTCTTTTCATATTTGTTACATAATTTAATCCTCACAAAATCTCTGTGAGGGAACTGTTACTTTTTCTGTTTGAGAAAGGAGGAAAGTGGAGTTGGAAGGTTAGTTTGCATATCCTATTTATTTAGCTGATAAATCTTCAGGGCCCACATCATTCTTACTATATTAATCCACTTTTTTACTCTCAGCCAAGAGGGGGTCTTTCAAGGAAGTTGTAAGTGACAAATTGTAAAACTGTAAGGTGTAAGTAGTGGTTGTATTTTGTATTTATTTTTTGTCTTATCATAATGCTCTACAATGAAAATAGGTTCTTTAAGCACAAAAAAACACATGTGAAAGTGAAACAGAGATCTTCTTTTCCATGTCCTCCTGCCCACATGCCTTCCTCTGGGAAACCTCCCAGCCCAAAGTCCAGCTACGACCTTTCTCGCCTTCCTTGTCTACCAGTGTGGGCCAACAGTGGGTATCTTGCCCAAATCAGGCCATGCTTCCCGTGAAAATAACTTATGGATTTGCATTTAAAAAATATATATCTGGGCCCTTAGCATTGACTTTTTTGAGAGCTGTAGCTCTGATGTATAAAAGACAGGAGGCAGTTAGTGGAGAGAGCTGTGTTTGAAAGGGTACCACTATGCAGTCTGCAGGCGTTAGGTGACACAGTCAGCCAAGGGAGAATAGGAGGAGCAGAGGCTCAGAGGGGGAGGGGAGCAGCTGGACATGCAGGGGTGGGCTCACAGGCCTGCTGGTACTGACAGGAGATGGAGCAGCCTTTCAGAAAGGAGCCCATACACCTCTGTCCATCACGTCTTAGCTCTTGAGGGAAACACTAAGAAAGTAACCAGTCCCAATAATCATGGCTCCCTAATTTTAGTACATATTCGTCCTAACAAGGACACTCTTTTCCTTAAGTGATTCTGGTAACCAAAAGAATCTAATTTTTTTAAGTTATCAAAAATAAAGAAAAGTAGCCAACATCCTGAACATTGACAACATCAAATGCTGGTGAGGATGTGGAGCAACAGGAACTTTCATCATTGCTGGTGGGAATGCAGGATGGTGCAATCACTTCGGATGAAAATTTGTGGTTTCTTATAAAAATAAACACACTCTTACCATACGATCCAGCACCTGTGCCCCTTGGTATATACCCAAAGGAGCTGAAAACTTATGTCCAAACAAAAACCTGCACACATATATGTATAACAACTTTATTCATAATTGCCAAAACTTGGAAGCCACCAAGATGCCCTTCAGTAAGTAAATAGATAAATTAACTTAGTACTCCAAAGAATGGAATATTATTCATGAATTTAAAAAGCCATGAAAAGACATGGAGGGAACTTAAATGCATATGACTAATGAAAGAAGCCAATCTGAAAAGTCTACTACATACATTGACCCTTGAACAACATGGGTTTGAACTGTGTAGGTCCACTTTTAGGGGTCCACCTGTATGTGGAAGTTTTTTTTGAATAAATATACAGTTATCCCTTCGAATCTGTGGGTTCCACATCTGTACTTTTCAACCAACCTCAGATGGCAAATTTAATACACAATCTGAGGTTGGCTGAATCTGCAGATGCAGGATTCGTGGATATCAGAGGGCCAACTATGGGACTTGAGCATGAATAGATTTTAGCATACATGGCAGGTCCTGGAACCAATCCCCCATGGATACCAAGGGACAAATGTACTATACACTTTCACCTACCTATATGACATTCTGGAAGACACAAAACTATGGAGACAGTGAAACATCAGTGGTTGCCAGGGTTCGGGGGGTTAGAGAGGAGATGAATGGGCAGAGCACAGACGGCTTTTAGGGCAGTGAAACTACTCTGTGTGATGCTATAATGGTGGATACATGTCATTATACATTTGTGCAAACCACAGAATGTACACCACCAAGAGTGAACCCCAATGTAAACTACAGACTTTGGGTAATGATGACGTGTCCAGGTAGGTTCACCCTTGGTAACAAATGCACCATCTGGTAGGGGGTGTTGATAATGGGGGAGGCGGTGCATGTACGGGCACAGGGAATATGTGAAAAATCTCTGTACCTCCCTCTCAGTTTAGTTGTAAAACTGCTCTAAAAATGGTCTTTAAAAAATAAAATAAAAAATAAAATAAATAAATAAACGAAGGAGGAAGAAGAAAAGGAGGAGGGACCACAAGGAAAGGAGGAAAAGGAAGAGAATGATGGAGGGATTAAGGAGGGGGAAGTAAAGGAAAGAAGACAATAACTCTAAACTTTTCTTGAAGAACTTGAAAGTCTCAAGGGATAGATGAATTCTGGTACGTAGAGAGGAGTTGAGGGGCTGGTGGAGAGGGGGCACCCCAGGCAAGGGAACTGTGTGGTGTGAGCAAAGGCATGGAGGTCAGAGTGGATATGGAGCGTTCACAGAACACAGTAGAAATTGCTCTAAAGGGGAAGGAGTTATACTGAGAAATACAGAGAACCCAAGTCAGGAACTGAGGTAGATGTCAAACTATGAAGATGCTTTTGACTGAGATTCCTCTTTTTTTAAATTGACGTATAGTTGATTTACAATGTTGTGTAAAGTGATTTAATTATATATATTTAATTATATATATATTCAATTATATATATATAGTATACACATATACTTTTTCAGATTCTTTTCCATTATAAATTCTTAATGAGAAATAGGGTCTCACTTATTTCACGTATGCATTTCACATGACATTCAGATATCTTCATTATGTGTATGTACATGTGCATGTGTTTAGTTACATGTAGTTATAATCTGAAACTTAAAATATACACTACAGATGGTCCCCAACTTACAACTGGTTTTGAAACGGAGCAGGACCCTATGGTCCTTGCCCTGCCATGTCCTCAGCCTGCCTTTTGTCTGTGGAAAAACTTTAGCCAAAGAATAAGTTTAATCAGAGAAGTGAGAGAATGCAGAAACAAAGGAAAACAGTCAAAGGAGACCAAATGATTATAGTTTAGTCATTAAGCATAGTCAAGAACCTTTAGTTCCTCCTTAAGGGCTATACATAATATTCTGAGCCATATCCTGTGAGCTGTTTTGCAGATACTGAAGCCTCCACCAGGTGGAGGAGGATGACTACATGATGACCAAATTGAAGCCATGACATAAGCTACTCCACTTCATATAGTTCTGAGAACTGGACTCAAAGAAATGGGAACAAACCCTGGAACTAAAGATTAACTGTACTTAAAACAACCAAGGTGATGCTGATCAGACCACCACATTACTGATTTCAAGATGACTGTCAGAACTGACTACGCTGTTCTGCTCCCGCCCTCCACCTAGACAACCCTGAAACTCCCCTTTAAAAAAAGCCCCTATCCCCTGAGCAGCAATCGGGAGTTGGTTCTCAGACAGGAGTCCACCCTCTCCCGAGGTCGCCGGGCTCTGAAATAAAGCAACCTTTCCTTTCCTACCAACACTTGTCTATTGAAAATTGACTTTCGAGTGGCGAGCAGCCAGACCTGGGTTCGGCAACTGTTTGACTTACAATTTTTTGACTTTACAATGGTGTGAAAGAGATATGCATTCAGTAGAAACCATACTTTGAATTTTGATCTTTTCTGGGCTAGTGATATGTGGGCAGATCACCTCTCATGATGCTGGTCGGTGGCAGCAGCCTCAGCTCCCAGTCAGCCACGCAATCATGAGGGTCAACTAACTGCCCACGTACTTAGAACCATTCTAGACCCAGACATCCGTTCTGTTTTTCACTTTCAGTACCTTATTCAGCAAATGACATGAGATATTCAACACTTTACTGTAAAATAGGCTTTCTGTTGGATGGTTTTGCCCAAGGCTAGTGTTCTGAGCATGTTCAAGGTAGGCTGGGTTAAGCCATGATGTTCAGTAGGTTAGGTGCATCAAATGCATTTCTACTCAACCATATTTTCAACTTGTGATGGGTTTATCAGGACATAACCCCGCTGTAAGTCAAGGAAGATATATATATATGGTCAAAAATATTTATTTTGAAATATTTTCTTTAAACTTTGAATTGGATTTTTCACTTTCTTAAATGGTAAATACTATAAGTGTACACTTAACATTTTTATGTTTACTTACAAAATCAAACTTTGGTAAATGGTGACAAGAATAGTATTTAGGCTAATTTGGCAACATCCTTCATGCTGAAAGGACACAACATAATTTGTGGTAAAGGGAAAACAGTCAGGTATCATTATTAGAGGATACAAACTGAAAAATAAGATAGAAGGCTCCTGTTAGAAAAATCACAGAAATTTATTGATGAGAAAATTAAATAATGCAGTCCAAGTCCTGTATTTTTTAGTTCTGGAGAGTGAAGTCCAGAAAGGTTAAGTGACTTTCAAGGTGTGGTGGGTGGCAGAACTGGGATTAAACAGAGCTGCTTTCAATGCCTGGGGACCTCGGGCAAGCTTGCTGTTGAGCCTTTATGAACCTCCATCTTCTCACCTGAAATATCTCCATGCAACATCGCTGTGAAGATTTAGTGTCTTAGCTTTGCAATACGCCAAGCAATCCTCAATAAAAAAGATTGTTTCTACCAGTATTTGTTCCTCTCCTCTTTCTGCTGTAAATACCTTGGGCTAATTTATTTCCGTGTTTTCTTTCAGCTCTAATGTTTCATGAGTCTGTCTCTATGTTCCCATCCTCAGGGAAATTTCATTGAGGGATGTTAGTTATTACACAAGTTTACTTTATAAAAGACTAGGGAAATGGAAAATACCGCTGATAGACACAGAAAGGATACAGGTAAAATGATATTATACCTGAAAGCAACATGCACTTTTCATAAAGTAAAAAAAGAAAGATGACTTGCATAGTGCAAGCAAAGGCTAAGAGATATAAATTTGGAACTGTCATTCAAAAACACAGGGTTTAGCGTCTCATAACTCAAAGCCAGTTACATTGGAAATCGTGCCTTTCAACTTAGAAGTGGATTTGAAATTTTGTTTTCACAGTATTTATACTTGTTTCTTACAGTGCTATTGTGTTACGCTTAAAAGCCAGCAAGAGATGTTAACATATTTTTTGAACAAACTCTGCATTTTCATTCGTAAGATGCAAACAATTGAAATGATTGGTTTTTTGATATGTTAGAGTAATCAAAATCACCATGGAAATAACACTTGGAAACAGAAATAACAAGTTAATTGTGGCCAATTCCATTTAGTTATTCACCATCCACTCAGCAACATACTGACTGAACACCCAGGGCAGGGAGCCTCTGTGTTAGCCTCTGGGAGGTTTAACAGGAAGACCTCACAGAGAAAGCACAAAACAATAAAACCCCAAAGCAGTACTCACTGTTACAAATTGGAAAGGTGCTATGGAGAAAAGAACAGAACAGCATTAGAGAGAATAATGGAGAGAGGGGAGAGAGGATCAGATTTAGGACGGGGTACGGGCTGGCCCCTGAAGGCGAACGACGCTTAAGCTGGAACTTTATTAAAGCATGACTGGAGTTAGCTAAGGGCAGAGTGAACATCATATCCCTCTTGGCCAGTCAACCGCAAAAGTCAAGCTTTTGCTTGACTTGGGAAGATATCGGGGCATTCAAAGAATCGAAAAAAGAAGGCCAAGCTGCCCATTTCACTGCAGCTTGAGAGGAAGTAGCAACCAAGTGGGAAACCACTGAAGATGCTTAGGTGAGAAGGTCTGACTTATGTTAAATACTTCACTTGGCTCCTCCCAGAGGACTGGGCAGACAGAGGGAGGAAGCTTTGATGTAATCCACACAAACAATGGTGGCGGCTTGGACGGGCAGGCGACTGGGAGATAGAGAGCAGCATACAGATTTTCACTGTGTTGGAGATAAAAAGGAAATGACTTTGTGATTGGTTAGGTCATAAGGCCTGGGGAGAAGGGAGTTATCTGTCGGAAGGGACCTATCATTTACAGTGGTGTGGAATGCAAGAGGAGAACAGATTAAGCTCGGAAGGGGAAACATTCCATTTTTGATCTGTTACATTGAAGATGCCAACAGACAGCCCAAGGGACAGGTCAGCTTGTCTGCTGGATCAGGAGAAGTGATGTATTACAGAAGCATGGGACATTTTTTTATACAGGTGATATTTAAAATCAAGGAAACCATCGATGGGATCTAGAATGAGATTCGATCACTCTGTCTCACCCTTGAACAATCCAAGCACGCTTCTTGGCATGTGCTGCTCCTTCTGCCTGAAATACCCTTCCGCCACATCTTCATATTCCTGCCTTCTCAGCACAAGGAGATCAGCGCAAGGTCACCTCCCCTGAGAAGCCTTCCATGAGCACCCTAGCTAAAGCAGCAGCCTCTCCAAACCGTTCTCTCTCCCAGTGCTCATTTTATTTTCTTGAAAGCACTTAACACGATCAGAAATTATATTAGTTATTTATTTGGGACATAATATAAGCCCCTTACATAATGTAAGTCCCTTGTGGTACAGAATTTTCTGTCTTGTTCATTATTATATCCCCAGAATCTGTACAGAAACCAGCACACAGTCGGAAAACAATATAGCTTAGCTGATGACTGATTTGAGAAACAACAGAATCCAGCCTCCAGTTGAGTCTGGAGTAGTTTGAACATCTTGAGGTCAAGAACAGGCAGATAAAACAGCCAGGGAACTCAGAAGGAGAACTCAAGGCGGCAGCCTGTAGTGCCAGGGGAGGTAAGATAAGAGAATTTTCCAGGATGAAAATTGTTTGAAACAATGCTAAGAAGCCAAGTAAATAGAAGATTAAAACATATCCACTGGTTTGGCAACACTGGACATTATTGCTGATTTTAGCAAGTTCGGAATAATGAGAGATTGAAGCCCTCAGGTGGACGGAGGGAATTTAACTGTTCAAAGGAAATGTTCTAGGTACAGCTCTTGAGTAAGTAAAAGACTCTCAAAGGATTTATCTTGAAGCAATTTGAGATTTTTCTGCCTTAGGCGCTAGCAGGTAAACAAGTGTCCTGAAATACTTAACCTATCTTTAAAACTTGAATTCTCCCCTGCTCCAAAGATAACCTGGCTTCATCTATGGTAGACCAAAAACATAACCACTCATGGAGAGATGCCTCTTCCTGTCCTTCCAAACTGCAGCTCAGTAGCCCTTAAGTTACAAATTGCACATGTAGAGAGAGAATACTGATTCTATAACCACGGGTAAATTCACCATTCATTTCTCATTATTTATATAAGAATGCAAGTATTTTTCCTTCAGATTTTGTTATTATTGTTTTCATCATTACCAGGAGAAAATTAGCAAGATTTTTTCTTAAGGTTCTCAGTAGAGAAAACTAACCTAATAAAAATGCAAAAAGATACTGCAAGATTAAAAGTACTTAGGCAATTTTAAAAGGCCACGATGTGTAGTGCTAGCTTTTACATGTGTGGTGCTGTAACCATTTTATTATCGAAAGGTCAAGTCCTAGGTCAACAGTGCTGGTTGGAGGCATCTTTCATCTCATCAGTTAGAGCCTTATTTTGCTCCTTGGACCTTCATTCCTAACCGCCTCATCCCCATTTGCCCTCACTGAGTTATTGAACACAAACTAAAGACTGTCCCTGGGGTATTTCCATCTTAATAAGAGATTATTTTTAGTGAGAGAGAAGTACCAAAAGCTTCTAGATAAATCTCAGTTAATCTGCAGTGATCAACTCTTAGATTGTGATGGGGGTTGTAGATGGATTAGGGCAAGCAGGATGCCTCTTTTCAAGGCATGAAACATTCAGTTGACTCTGAATCTCCTGGAATTTCTTTTCAAAATAACTACTTAAAATGACTGTAATGCAAGTTATTCGCTTCCATAATACTTAAGCCGGGAAATGACTGCAATTAAAAAGGTGAGCGCGGCACTGTCTCCCAGGGGGAGCTCGTTGCAGGCGGCGAGGGCCCGACTCCCAGCCGGGCAGGAGGCATGGGCGTGGAGCTGGCCGCTGTCGCCAAGCCTCGGGCCCGCGCCGCTGCCTAGGGCGCGGCTCCGGGGACCCGTGCGGCCTAGCACGGCCCGGCGCTGCGCGGATGGCCCTGCTCCTGCGGCCCGTGCTCGCCGTCCTTCTCCTCCTGACCGCCGCTTTCAGGTGCCAGGAGCAGGCCCAGACCACCGACTGGAGAGCCACCCTGAAGACCATCCGGAACGGCGTTCACAAGATAGACACGTACCTGAACGCCACCTTGGACCTTCTGGGAGGCGAGGACGGGCTCTGCCAGTATAAGTGCAATGACGGATCTAAGCCTTTTCCACGTTATGGATATAAACCCTCCCCACCGAATGGATGTGGCTCCCCACTGTTTGGTGTTCATCTTAACATTGGCATCCCTTCCTTGACAAAGTGCTGCAACCAACACGACAGGTGCTATGAGACCTGCGGCAAAAGCAAAAACGACTGTGATGAGGAGTTTCAGTATTGCCTCTCCAAGATTTGCCGAGATGTGCAGAAAACACTAGGGCTAGCTCAGCATGTGCAGGCATGTGAAACCACCGTGGAGCTCTTGTTTGACAGCGTTATACATTTAGGCTGTAAGCCGTACCTGGACAGCCAACGAGCCGCATGTAGGTGTCGCTACGAAGAAAAAACTGATCTTTAAAGAAGATGCTGACAGGTTGTGACAGCAGATGAGGACAGAAGAACATAACCTTTGACAAAGAGCTAATGTTTTCACAGCATAAAGCTGCCTTATTTTTGTGAAAGGATTGTTTTAAGACCTTATTTTGACATTAAAACTTCAAACTAAAGAAAAAAAAAAAAAAGGTGAGCGCACACGTGTGTGATCAAGTCTCCTATACTGCTGTGTTTCATTCCTGTCCACCTCCCTTTGCTTTCCCTTTCCAGGTGCAAAGAGGGCGCTGTCTCATGTCACTCCTTCTTTAGAGGCTGCGTTTCTCCTCAGTCATCTGCTTTAAGACAGAAGCTCTCAGAGAGGGGCAGATGACGAAATGAAGCCAGAGGCTTTAAAAATTATAATTATCATTTCAGAAGTACAAATTCCACTCTGAAAAGAAAAACAAAAACACTTTGATAAGTGGGTTCTTTCAAACCCGAGAGCTATGTTTCCTTAGTGAATATCCTATTATCTGGTACTTTTAGTTTTAAACTCCGTGCCCTGTTGTACCCAATCACTCTTCTATTTAATAGTCGCTGACATGTTTTTTTTTTTCCATCTTCTTCTAATTTTCTATTACTCAAGAAATTACAGACTAATAAATCCTTGAAAATAATATATAATGAACACTTCTTTTCTCATAAAACATGACTTAAAATGTCTATGTAGAGTATGATATAAATTACAGTGACAGTGAAAAATACCACCCAAACGTATGTTTATAATCTATAGCCTGGAGGTCCAGCAGGTGGAGAGACTCAAGACGCATTGTGTAAAAAGTATTGTTGGTTCCATATATATGCGTTAGCATACGGTATTTGGGGGAGGGGGAAGCTGGGGGGAAGTGAGAGTAGCATCCACATATAGACACTACCAAATGTAAAATAGATAGCTAGTGGGAAGCAGTGGTATAGCACAGGGAGATCAGCTCCGTGCTTTGCGATGACCTAGAGGGGTGGGATAGGGAGGGAGGCTCAAGAGGAAGGGGATATGGGGATATATGTATGCATATGGCTGATTCACTTTGTTGTACAACAGAAACTAACACAGTATTGTGAAGCAATTATACTCCAATAAAGATGTATTAAAAAAAATTTTTTAATTTTTAAAAAAAGGTATTATTGGGAATGCCATATTTTCTTTCAGATGGACAAGTTGGAAAACTCGGTGAGACTTGACAGTTAATGGATGTTTCTTCCCCCCGCATGATGCAAATAAAATCTGACATGTATATCTAAGCCTGTTCCCAATTCAGAATCAAAAACCAATGCAATGGGATCAAAATATAGTGGAGAACTGCACTGGTTGTACATTCACACAAAAATCATATTTCATCCTTAGCCACTAATAGCCATTCTAATTTTGAAAAGGTATATAGATATTTCCTAATTAAAAAATATAAATGTTTTAAAGGTACAAATTTTCCAAAATTAAGAGATAAAGATATTCTATGTCCATCTGAAAACATTCAATTACCCTTAAACATGAAAACGTTGTGAAAACATTTACTCTGCTTTCAGCAACCATGTGTGCATCACAGTATAATCACCAGATACTATTTCTTAAGGACCTACTTAATGCACAGCACGCAAACAGCTACACGTATTAAAATACCATGCAGTGAAGATCACAGAAACAAAGGAAACAGATATATTCACTGAGATCTATCTGCATATTTAAAATACATAGAATTGAATCATTCCATCTCAAGAGGATTTCGTATAAAATATGAAGATGAATATGTGTGTCCCTTACCGAAAACATCTCTACATAGTTTTCATCTGGCTTTATCACCAGTACAGTGGAAGTCAGCAGGTCTGGGGTGTCCCCACCTGCATATTAAAAAGTCTGTCCTTGACCTGTAACCTCTAAGCCCTTGGAATGTCCTGCCTGATAAGAGTGTCTTTGTTGACCTGGAGGCCTTGGGCCACAGCAGGGAGTCTATGCTTCAGTGTGATTATGGTGGGAGCCTTGGGTCACGTGGTGGGAGCAGCTTGACTTCTGCAGGGGCTGGAGACTATGGGGAGCCGCGTGGGTGGTCAGTCATGCCTCTGTGACTGACCCCAATCAAAACCCTGGACCCCGAGGCTCGTGAGCTCCCCCAGCTGGCGATACTGCAGGCATGTCATTGTAGGTCATTGCTTGGAGAACACAGTTCCACAGGGAGAGGACACCTGCAGGCTGGCTCCTGGTCTCTCCTGGACTCTGCCCTGGGAGTTCCTTCTGTTCTCTGACCTTAGTCTGTTCTGTTTGCTGAAATAAACCATAAAAGTAAAATGGCTTTTCTGAGTTCTGTAAGTCCTTCCAGGGAATTGTCGGACCTGAGGGCTCTCTTGGGGACTCCCAAACCACATTCCCAACTAAGAAAATAACAGGCATGATAACCACTCTGCTTAATCAGACTGCCTGGTTCACACCTGGTCTAAGGCACACACCGCTCAATTGACTACCTACCCCCTTTTTTCCCTGTCTCTCTAAAGTCTGAGGGGAAAATCTTTAGGAGTCTGTGTAAGGCAATCAAAGCCATCTTATTCACATAATCAGTTGTACTTGAGGAAAGTACATGTGACTTAACATTGGCCATAAAATGTGAGAGAACTCTTTGGCGGAAGTGTTCTTTCTCTCAAAAAGAAACATGATACAGGGGCATTCTTCCTAGTCTTGGTCACTGGTGCAAACGGACAGGTGAAGCCTGGAATGGTCGTCTTGCAGCTGTGATGGGATTAGCTCACTCAGTGAGGGTGGCAGAGAGGGTCCACTGACAATGTTATTGGGTCCCTCAATAATAGACCTAAAAAATACCCCCCTTCCACACTTCTACATCCACGTGATGATACATTTTCTTTAGTGCTGAAGCTACTTTTGAGTTCTGTGATATATCTTATGTTAAGCCATGTGATGCTCTGCAGTCAGAAACATCCTAACTGAAAACTGGTTGCCCCACTTGCTACCCGTGCTTCGTGGGGAAGTTTTGTAAACAATGTATATCTGAGATTCCTCATCTGTAATGTAAGGATGGCGATTATACATACTTTGGAGGGTTGTCCTGAGTTTTGGCAACTTAAAGGTCTGAATCCAAATGTCAACACACTTCCTAACCCGAATAAATTACATAATCTCTATGAATCTGTGTTTTATTCGTAATGTTACTTGCCATAACTTCAGAATTGTTCCCCTGATCTTAACATAATGAAATACATAAAGGTATCTGATAGGAAGAATACAAATGGTTTGCTTTCTTCTGTATCAGGATAATACTTTAGTCAATAATGTCTAATATTTGATTACTTATTATGGACTGGGCACCACTGTAAGCACTTTCTGAATCTATGATTTAATCCTCCCAACACTCCTGTGAAATCGGACGACAGAAGAGTAATCTTTGGCACAAGGATGTTAAGTAACTTTCCTGAGGACACACAACTGGTGAACCAAGGAGCTAGGACTTAAACCCAAGCACAGCGGGGGTTCTCAGTACCTTCCTGACATTGACTGCTGTCTCCCTCCCCACATTTCACCGGACTTCAAGACCCCATTGTTGCAAATCTTGGTTTTTAGAACTGGGCTTTTAAACATCAGTAGACCAAGTCCACTCAATCAATCACACGTATACCAGAAACAATACACAGAGAAGAATATGTTATCCATTTGAGCCAGTTCTCCAACAGCAGTACGAGTTTTCTCTGGGGAATCAGAGCAAGAACGTCAACACCGGCTTTGTGTTGAGAGAAAAGCCCTGCTCTTCGCCTGCCCCCACATCTCAAGCTGGTCTGGAAATTCTGAGCCCTGGAGACATGATGGTGTGATGACAGGACCCCATGCATCTCCAAATACACGGATCTACAAATATACTGGACTAGAAAGAATTATGGAAGAAATACTTCCTTCCAATGTAGCTTCTGGAAAGGGTCAAGACCCTATGGGTTTCTCTTACATGGTAACTTTCAGGAGCAGAAGAAACATGCACAGTCTGTGTGTAAAAAGAATATTTCTCTCTAGAATAGGAAGTCAGCAGACAGGAAAAGGCTCTTGGTCAGAGCAAAGAGTATGTGGTCATGACCTGAAGCCGAAGCCGAGGACCCACAGCCCATCTGGGGGAGAGGTGGTCTCAGGGGAGGGGGAGGAACAGAGAAGGGGTTAACTCATGGGAATTTTATGTTGCTAATTTTTTTAAGAGATGTATATGTTTTCAGTATTTGATGCTTCATATTAACCATGGTTTGCTGGATTCATCCTTGTTTGTGAAGGAAAAAGAAAGGCAACACCACCAAATGTTAAATAAGCTTTGTGAAATTTGTATCACCTTTTTAAATTCCCTGTTTTGTTTTCATGTACCTTCAGTTGTGTGTGTGTGTGAATTGTGGCCTTAAAAGTTGTCATTAATCGGCCTCCCCGGGCCCGTGGATTCCTTACTGCAGAAGGCTCTCAAACAGTCTGCTTCTCAGAAACGCACATTTAACACGAAATGGGCAATCACTTTGCTGGAGTAAATTTCCTCTTTCAGACTTTCCATTGGCTTCTTCCGTGTGCGCCATTAATCCCTACGCAAATGCAGGGTAGAAAGTGTCAGCAGCCACTAGCTCTCTCCTCCAGGTGGAGGGGCAGCGAGCTGCTAACACGTAACCCCAAACCCCCAGCAGGGGCATTTCACTCACTACCTCCTGTAACGGCTTCAAACTGAGCAGATCTCAGAAGCAGGGGTACAAACCTGGTGCTTCTCGAACACACAGATCTCCTACTTTATTATTAAGTGTCTTCGTGTGACTCTGCCTTTATCTGGCAGGATGTGTAGACACTCCTTAGAGTAAAGGATAACTTGGTCATTTGGGTAAACATTTTTATCTCAGTACAAAATAAAGGAGCATAGAACAGGGAGGAAATCTTGTTTTTAAATCACAATTTTATCTCTGTTATGAAATGCTTATGTCACCAGAAGCTGTCAGACAGCTTCTGAGAGGATACAAGTCTCTACACTCATATAAGAATTCCAAATACATCTTCTACTTGTAAAAGGGAGGCAGGTCCTGGGAACAGACTCTGATAATCTGACACCCTTGAGGTCAGCATTTTCCTTCCCACCAGACCAGCCAGGGCTCTGGCCACCAATGCTGCACAGCCACCACCTGTGTGACAGTCCAGGCAGGTGTGCACCTCAGCTAATCTCTCCCTCCAAACAGCCCTGACTGTCCTGTTCTGGGTAGAGCTCACCTCAGTCAGGTTTCAGGACATAAGCAATGTGTGCAAACAAGTTCACATTAAGGTAAGTAAGAAACATAAACACTGAATGAATTCCTGACATAATCAGGTGAGCCTAGACATCCTGGGAGGTAAGCAGTCCCAGAAGATGGGAATCTCACTAACAGGAGCTGGAAAGCCTGGCTGCCCGGAACTTCCCTCTTGTAACGATACTCAGGACGCAGGAGACAGTAGATGAAGTCTGGGGCCCCCCAGCATGGAACTTCCCAACCTACACAGACAGATCGAAAGACTGATATATTATATATTTCTATTTAAGTATATTTTATATTCTTTATACATAATATAATTATAGATATAGATATAGATATAACTATATGAGACCCCCCCTAGAGAATCACTCACAGTAAAAGATTTGACAAGGAATAAACCCACCATGAAAACGATCTGGAAGACTTAGAACTTAGACTTAGAACTTAGACTTAGAACTTAGACTTAGAACTTAGACTTAGAACTCTAAGTCAGCATTTATATGGGTTCACAACCTAAATTCAAGGAACCCATGTGTCGCTGCAAATCTCAAGGTGAAACCAGAATTCAAGGATATTCTTTAGTAGTGACCGTAGGAAACTGGCAGAAGCAAACCAAGTCCTCTCTGGGGGAACACGGCTTCCATCAGAGCCTCAAAGAACCTCCAGTGATCCAAGGAACATGAGTTCACTGTATAAAAGAAAAGTAACCCACACCATCAGACAAGGACTTAGTGAAGACAAGGCCAGGAGTGATAGTCCAGATTCCCAGGCAGTGGGCCTACAGGGACCTCAGCGGTAGACGCCTGTTCAGTGTGTACATATGACTAAGAGAAAGGCCAACAGTGTGACCAAGGAACAAGAAGAGACAAACAATTTCCAAGAGGCTTTAAACTAACCCAGTAGAGCCTCTGGAAATGAAACACATAAATTAAAAACACACTGTATGTTTCTATAGATTAAAAAATGTAATCGCTGAAAAAAAGATTACAAATGGCAGAAATCAAGATTAATGCACACAAAAATAGACCTTAAGAAATTATTCAGAATATAGCACAGAGTTTTAAAAAATAACAGCTGCGGATGTGAAAGTTCAGGGGTACAAGGGAGAGAGTGAGACGGTCTGCATATGACTTCTTGAAGTCTCAGAAGATGATTTAAAAATCAGGAAGATGCAATGCTTAAAGCTATGATGTGTGAGATCCAGATGAGGGCAGCTCAGGATGATCAGCAGAACAGCAAAGACAAGGAGAGGATCTTAGCAGCTAAAGGGTCTGGAAGGGAGGGGGAGCAATAGCGAGGAGGCCAGGGCACTGGGGATGGGGCCCACCAGCTGGGGACACCCCTGCAGACCCTTCAGGTGCTTTCACACCAGTTAGCAGAAGCACCACTTTGCCTTTTCCTGCGTTGCTCACCCACCAGCCACAAAGAGGAAGAGAGCAATCCAACCACTGCATCATTAACAGAATTAAATTAATCACTAGGACAATCAACCTAATTAATTAATTTCAATTGGATAGCGGTTCAGTTAATCAGCTTGATCGGATTTGATATCTGGGAATGGGATCGGCAAGCCCTAAAGGACTACGGATTTGGTTAGTTGGAAGGCGGCAGCAGTGACATTCCTGACAGAGGAGACGGGCATGTCTAATGGCCCTTGTTTCGAAAACAACTGGAAGCACATTTGAGACAAGTGGCATCAGAGCATCTGATTTTTGTCTCTAAGGACGAGCTCTAAGCCAGCAGTATCAGCATCACCTGGGAACTTAGAAATACAGATTTTCTAAAGTTCGGACCCCACGCCAGACCTACTTCACCAGAAACTCTGGGGGTGGGTCCAGCAGTCTGTGTTCTAGTAAACTCTCCAGGTGGATCTGATGCAGCTAAAATTCCAGCACCATTGCTCTTGCGGAATTTAAACAGCAGTATCAACAGCACTCGTCTGTGATCAGTGTTGCTGAAAGCGCAGGTTGGGAAGCCCCTGGCTTTGAGTTTTGTTGAGAGCTGTAAAACGTACAGGTGTGAGGCCTTGGACCGCTGAGATGAGAGGAAGATGAGGGTCTGATAACTGCAGCTCTGCAGTTTCCTCACCTTAAAACAGGGCAGTAAGAAGACAAGAGAAACCAGGCAATGTTCCTTTGGACGACCACACTTCTCCTCTTGTCAGCGAAAAGAGGTTGGAGAGAAGGCGAGAAGTTAAAAATGAGAGGTTAGGATTGAACTGAAACATCGCAAGGCTTAGAGAGGAACAAAGGAGACAAGATGTGGGTGGTTGGAGAAAAGCATCCATAGAATCGCTGTTTCCCTGGGAACTCCAGGTTTTCTGATGCTCAAATCTCTAAAGGAAAAGACAAATCACTTATTCTCTCCCCACCTGTGTTCTTTCTTCCTCAGCTCTTCATGTGATGGGAAAACCCAGCAACTTGTTACAATGTTGAATTGTAAAGCTTCTGTCCTGAAGCTGTGGACCAATCTGAACAGCGAGATCAGTAACGTGAGATGAAATTTCCAGAGTTAACTCCCTACTCTGCTTAGTCCCCACTCCCACAAAATCAATGGCAGCAAGAATCAGAAGCCCGCCCAGACCAACAATGGGTCAGCGTCAACGCATTTGCCTCTGGAAGCTGCAACACAATGAACACAGCCGAACACACAAGCATTCTTTCAGAAGCAGGAGTGAAAGCCTTGGAGGGAACACCTTCCCTTACGAGGAAAAGGCTTTGACAGCCAGGCTGGTAGAAGCTGAGCTTCAAGTGTCTCTGCCTTATGCTCTCAGAGGAAGGGAAGGGCTGGCAAGAGACAAAGGGAGAGACCTTGGCTGGCCGCTAATGGGGGAGGAGGATGGTCCCGGGGGAGGACAGAGGCCACGTTGAGGAGGGGAGCCTCCTGCATTTGCAGACACAGCAGGGAGACCTCAGACAGCCACAGGCCGCCGTGCGACTGGATTTTGAGAGTTTATTTTACTTTGCAAAAGAGATGGAGGCTTCTTCTCACATCTGATTATAGAGACAAAGTTATGTTGTTTTAAGAAAAAAATAAAACGAAATACATACTGAAAGAAAGGGGTCCATTAAAATGATGTTACTCTAAGAGAAGATTAACTCCAATGTTTAGTGGATGTTTAAGCATGTATTGGGCAATTTGGGTATGAATACTATTATCGTCAAAATATGTCTTCCTTTACTTCTTGACTTGTAAATTCTATGTATCAAAATGTATCCTAAGGAAATATTTAAGAAAACTTGTTTAAAAAATACTAGCAATAATGAATGATATTTATAACAATTTCAGTATAGTAATAGTAAAAGTGCTGGTAACATCCTAAATTCACAACAAAAGGAAATGGATTAAATTAATTGTGGCATACCTGCAAAATGGAAAACTCTTCAGCCAGTAAAATATATTTGGAAGAATGTTTATCAACATAGAAAAATATTTATAATACATGAAATGAAAAACAAACAACAAAAACAGTTATGGAGTATTTGTCATATTGGAAAAAATTATTACATGCACATATACGTAGAAAAAGCAAGGTTATATACCCAGATGTTAACTGCAAATTTTTGCATTTAAAAATAGAGATTTTTATTAAACAGTTTGTTTTTTATTTCTTTTATGCTTGCATTGCTTTGTAATAAGAAATCAAATGTCTACCTCAATTAAAAAAAAATTAAGTACATTGTTTGAAAATAAGGGAAAATTGCATCTATTAAGAAAATAATCATTTCCTTTTGAAATGTAAATAAAAATCTGGTGGTTTAGTAGCCGGGATTCAGGGGAGAAGTAACATTTCATAATGTACGAATTTGTTTCCCTGATAGTCAATAGGACTGCCCAAAACAGCAGTTAGGAAACCACTAAAAATGAGTAACTTCCTAGGTTCCTGCCAAAAGCATACTCAAAGGGCCCTGATTTGCCTAGTTTTCACATCTCATTAGCACTTCTTTTAAACAGAGCTTTCAACCTGGCAGACGGGAGAGGATGTTTTCCACGGATAACCACCACCGTCTTCAATCTTTTATTGATCCAGCCCTTCCATCCTTCCCTTGCCCTTTCCCACGGGCTGGCCTCACTCCCCTCTGACTTAATTTTGTGTGCATCCCTGCCTTGCGGGTGGAGTGGGTATGGCAGATAGAAAACATATTCATACCTCTATAACTATACATCAACCTCTATAATAATTCCCAACTGAAAGAGCCAGGAGGTGTGAGTTTTCACAATGTTTCAGCAGCTCTGTCCTGCCTCTTCTGGAGAAGCTTTGATGCCCTCAGGGAGCAAACCTGGCATCTTCTGTGTCGTGGAAGGCAAGTTCAGCCCTTGACGTGGTAACACCAACTGAGTTAGGAGCTGACAGCAATAACCCTGTTCATGTAAGCTAGTGGGGCAGGACCATTCTGTGGTGTGACTACAGACAGGGGCATATGACGGCCTGTACTCCTGAAAAACATCTGTGCTGTGACAAAGAAAGGAGAAGGAACTATTCCAGATTAAAGGAGACCACCCAATGCCATGTCTGAGCCTGGGATGGATCTGAGGTCAGGAAGGAAATACAGCATAAAGCTCCTTTCTGGAACCATTGGCAATATTTGAAATTTGGTACAATGCTATTTTATGAAAGTATTAAATTAAGTTTCCTGAATTTGAAAATTATAGAGTTGTTATTGTAAGATACTGATTTTGTTCTTAGGAAATAAATATTGAAGTATTGGTTAGGGGGAGAGAGAGAGAGAGAGAACATAGAAAGAACAAACATGGCAAAATGTATAAGGTTGGTGAATATGAGAGAAGAGTACTTAGTTTGCACTTGTCTTGTAACTATTCTGTAAGCTGGGAATTATTTCAAAGTAACTGTTATACTTGGTTTGTTTGTAGAAAAGTGTTGTATCTCTTCATAAAGCGTTGAAACCTACTGTAAATAGTGGGGGTTTGCAAGGAGGCAGAACATCCTCCAGGGTTTGGGCAGCCAATCAATGAACCACACATACCGAGTGGCTAGAGACGGAGGACAAAGGTATAACTGAGAATTTCCAGCTGCAGGTGGAGGTTTCTACCAAGAAGGGGACCCGCTAATTTGCTCTGGGACTCTGCTCCCACCACTGGAAACTGATTTGGTTCCTGACAACTACAACTTGTCTTTCTCTGTTGTTTCCATTCCCTGTCTACTTTCCTTTATTGCTCATGAATTAAGTGGGGTGAGTGCACAGGCACTGCATTTCATTTGCCTCTTTTATAAGGTGGTCAGTGGTACATTTTGATTGACATCAAACAGAGAGAAACTGATTCTGTGAATACATCCTCTTTCTCCACTGGTGACATGCTCATTCAACTTTTAATTTTATATTCTACTCATTTATTCTTTTACTTTAAAAAAATCTACATACCATGACTGATGAGATTCAAGCTTTTACACGTGTCATTATAAAATGATTTTATAATACTTTTATTTATAAATTTTATAATATTTTGTATTTAGTTGTTATGTATTATAGGAACATCTTTCTTTAAATGGGGTAATGTATTCTAAACAAAGTGAATCTGTATAGTTTTCCCTTCAGGTCAGGTGTCTTGTTTCAAAGATTTCTCATTAAAAAAGAAATCAAATGCCAAATAAGGTTAGAATTGTACAATTCAAGTTGTTTATTTTTGGTATCAGCTTAAGAGATTCTCAATAAAAAGGAAAAAAATAGTACTGGGGAGGGACTTTGCTGAATTACAAAGTCATGTGACTGGAGAGAGGGACAGAACCAGTTCACTGCAAACTTTTGCAAAGGTTAGACCAGTGATTCTTAACCAGGGGCTGTCTTGCCCTAGAGGAGACCTTTGGCTGTCACAACTGGGAGGCTACTACGGGCATCTAGTGGGTAGAGGCTAGGGTCCTTAAACATCCCACAGTGCACAGGACAGTCCCCCACTCACCCACCCCCTGCACCTCCCACCAGAATTATCCCACCCCAACATGGCATTGTCAAGGGTGAGGGAATTGATATTTGTGTACGGGTGTGACACGGATGAGGAGGTAGAGATTCAGACACTGCAAAAAAGTGGTCCCTGCATACAGGTCAGTAAGGGCAGCGCAAGGGTTGGACCCAAAATTTGCCTGCTTCAAAAACTGCTTACATGAAGCTCAATCTAAAGCATTCCACAACCTCTCTGAACTCTTTCTTACTGTTCAAAACTCACCACTTACGACTCCACTTTCAATCTCCACAACCTCACGTCTCCAACATAACAGCCTGTGCACCAACCAAGTGCCCTCATCCCTGCTGACGTAAGTCAGTGTGGCGCATTACCAGTCTCTTCCTTTGCTCACCGTGTCTCACTCCACTGTCCTTTTCTCTTCCCCTGCCACCCCTCCCTCCCTCCTTCCGGGGTCCACTCACAGCAGACTCGACTCAAGGGTAAGAAGACAATGAGGAAGCGGCAAGTTCAGGAAGCGCTGTCGCGGCGGCCACTCCAGACCCACACGGTGACGCCGAGACCAGGCAGCCAGTGCCAGGCTGGGGGCTGATGCTACGGGAGGCAGCGGCACAGCCTGCCACAAAAACGCACCATCTACGCCCTGCCCGTCACAGCGGTGACTCGGCTCCCAACCTGAGTCATCCCAACAAAGGAACCCAATCCTACCCAGAAGCCTAGTGCGAGCGGTCTGGGGGTGTGTGAGCTTCTGCCCACGAAGGATGTCACCTGAGGTTGTTCAGCAACCAATCCACAGTGTTGGTCATCCTGACAAAGCTCAGTTACTGGTGTTTTACAACTTAGGCTCTATTAAAGAGACTGTGTTAATAATGTTGACAAGTTTGCTTACGTGTCCTGAGGACCTGAGGTGTCCTGTGTGAATGCAATCTGCCAAAGTAGCTGATGTCCTGTGAGCTTCATTACAATTCTCCACGACTTCCGATATTATACAGATGTCCTTATGTCACCTTAGCTTGGGAACTGCGACTGAGCTTCTGTGCATGACGAACACTGACGCTTACCTGTCAATGTACCCTGTACTCACACAACATCTGCATGCGTCGGCTACTTAACAATGCAAATATCCCCCCCTTTAAAAATTTTTATGCTTTTCTTCCTTATGGTGTCCAGTTGTGATCCATCTCATTGATGGCTGTTGATTAGAACATACTGGATACTGCCTGTTTGCACTAGAGGCATGTAACAATCTTTTTTTATCACAATACACTGAAATGTTTTTATAGAATTGGGCTAAAATAATCATTTATTCTGAAAAGATGAAAGGTAAACATATTAGAGGGTAAATATGCCTACTACTAAGGAGTGCTATCTATATAACTATTACCATCATGTAGGTATTTTTAATGTAGCATGCTACTTTTCAAATGAATTAAGATGTACTAGACACCAAAAGTCACGCAATATTTTCTCTGCTTTATGTATTTTCTGCTACTTGAATCTGGACCTCAAACTTAATATTAATCTTGGAGCAAAAACAACAACTCCTACAAATCTACCTGCATTTAATTAAATGTTAGAGGAAATCTAAATGTCTACTGTTAAAACTGATATTAAAATCTATCAATGATATTAAATTCACTAGTACCAAATTGTGGCCTTATCACACACTGTATAAGTTGTCAAATTTGGGAGTATCTTGCTAGATGTTTTATCCATTTTTTAAGTACGTAAACATTTTATCCATAGCTATTTAGCTGGATGCTTCCTCCATGGCACAGGTAGTTTGATATTACACTGTCTAATTTTTATGAATAATCTTAAATGATAAGAGATACTAGAAAAGAATAAACAAGCCACGTATTATAATAAAAAAGTGATTACACCTTTATTTACAAGAGCTCAATGTGCTTTAATTGAAGCAAACTATGCTGACGTGGCAAAATGAACAGACCAAAAAAAAAGAACTGACTGTGTTCGGGGCTAAATTCAGCTGGGCTGGTTACAACGAGAGGGTCATGAAGCTGGCCCCCTGCCCAGGCTCCTGGCCTTGATTCCATTCTCACAGGTTGTACACTCTTAGTTATTCTAAGTATCTGTAGGCTTATGACTAACTTGGTCTGCTGACTATGGACGTGCAAGGGAATACCCTACTAACACTTCAAAGTGATGAATCACCAAGGTCAGCCTCACACAGACAGGGCATCGATAGCTCAATGAGAAGACCCGCCATCACTTCCAGTACACAAATGCGGGTTATGCTGTAGAAAGTCTTTGCCCTTCTTGGTGTACCTTGAACTTGCCAAGGACTTAATGCCTCAGGGCCTTTGCACATTCTGTCCCCTCTTCCTGGAACATTCTTCCTCCACTGATGTGCACAGCTGGCCCCTTACTTCATTCAGGTCTCTCCTCTAATGTCACCTTAATAATGTAGTCTTTGCTGACCACTGGCAATCCCCATGTGCAGCTTTATTTTACTCCAGAACACTGACTGCTATCTGATACACTATATCTTTCCTTGTTCGTTTTCTGTCCCTTCCCCAACTCCCTGCACTGGACTATAAACTCTCTGAGGACAGAGGATTTATCTGTTTTGTTCACTGCTGTATTACCAGAACCTAGAACAGTGCGGTACATAGTTAGAACTCAATAAACATTCACTGAAGGGATAAATTAGCACCACTGAAGACTGAAGTCCCCTGTATTTTAACTACATAAAAGCAATAATTAGCACTCCTGGCACTATTAGTAACACTCAAGTTCGATTAAAACCTAATAAAAGCCACTTA
This sequence comes from Eubalaena glacialis, assembly GCF_028564815.1. Classification (NCBI taxonomy): domain Eukaryota; kingdom Metazoa; phylum Chordata; class Mammalia; order Artiodactyla; family Balaenidae; genus Eubalaena; species Eubalaena glacialis. The sequence continues at coordinate 9,528,216 of NC_083735.1, read as the reverse complement.
AAAATGCTTTCTATCAGAAAACAGCACTTCATTAAGACACATTTATCAATGGAAAGCTTCACTTCTCCACACATGTACTTTATCACCTGAAAACACTGTAAAGTCACATATTTCAAAGTTTAAGAATATATATATTTTAAAAAATTATCCTCCTTATTCAGATGTTGTCTCACATAGATGTAAGGGAGCTACATTAGAAATGATTTAAAAAGAGTGAGGTGTAGTGATTCCAGTCCTTCCTCTATTTGACCCTGGCCTGTAACGGCCAGCTCTCCACCATCTCCAAGGCAGTGATTGGCAGAAGCCCAGCTGGAAGAATAAAGACCCCAGTGAGTGTCTGGCCACACCTCACTGGTGTCCCACGAGGGTCCTGAAAATACTTGTCTCTAAGGAGTAACACGTTTAATAACCAACACATATTTCATAGATGTGATTATATATTTCTTTGCATTCTCATACCCAGAAATGACAGCATCAGTGTTAAAAATCAACACTTGCTCTCATGTCTGAAACTGACAGTTTCATTTCACCCATGAGAGCCCACAGTTGTGGGCTCATAAAAAGTATGATTTGAAATTGGATTATTGATGTGAGAAGTCAAACCACCGCACAGAGGGGCTGAGTACACAGCATCCAGTTAGGCAGAAATCGCTATAATTATGTCTCATTTGTGTTAGCCTGGTGGGTGTTTGCAGGAAACAACCTTACCACCCACTCATGTTTCTCTTTATACCAGGAGCCACACAGGTATGCACACTCACACACCACTGAACACAGCGTAGTTCTCAGGGATATTTTAGTACTTACCTCCGGCCTGACTGAACTGTACACGGTACTTTGTAGGGACTGATTGAAAATAACATTGTTAGCCAGAACTTAGATATAATAAAAATATAAAGCTTTATGAAATTATGTAAGAACTTATGGTGGAGTTTGGAAAGATAAATATTTGGTGTCCAGTTGACATTTTTTTGTCTTAGACCAAGTGCAAATGTCAGTTGTGTGTGTGGGTGTATGAACGCATTTATGTTTAGGGGAAAAAATACAGAAAATGGTACACAGCATTCAAAAAATCAAGAGAAAACAAAAGTCTAAATCTGAAAGGTTAAGAGAAATTAAATTAAAAAAATAGGAATTAGCCATGTATATATGGAGAGTTTAGGAGAGGAATTAAATTTCTGCATAAACTCAGAGAACCCACACATCATTTTCAAAATGAGTTGGCCTTTCTTTTGCTAGGTATGAGAGACTGAGGAAACTTGGTCAAAACTGGCTGAGTCTCAGGTCAGAGCAGAGGGGGCTCTGGGCATCTCTGCAGGAGACAGAACTCCAGGCCTGGAGCCAACCTGAACACACTCAACAAACGTCGTCCCCACTGGGTCTACCAATTAGCCCAGTGCTGTCATGGGGGCCAGAATCCATAGGGCCCTACTAGATGCCTCATCACCTGCTTCCCACCCACCCACTGGACCAGGAGACAGGCACTAGCCTCCACACAGTCCAGCCCTGAGCACCTTGTCTGGCATTTGCTGCCATGTTGGTCTTGATGCTTCTCTGGAACAAAATGTCATGTGTGTGTGGGGCAATACAGCAAAAGCTCTCTTATCTTCTCATTTTTCTTTAATTAAAACAATCAGTTAAAGAGGGAAGCTATTTTTTAAAAGTGCCTGTGCTTCTTTTAACTAGCTTCTTTTAATTCCAAACATGAAGATGTACATTGATTTTCCAAACTTCAGCTCTAGAGCTAACACACTTTCTTTTGAGTATAGGTCCACAGGCAACATAGTTTTTTGCAAAACCAATTCATCAATGACCATCTAAAACTTTCAGTTTTTAGTGACTATAAAGTAAAGTGAGAACTTAAGACCCCCGAAGGCTACCGGAATGCATAACCCTTCTATTCTCTAAAAAGTGTTCTCCCCCACAATTTTTTGCAGTCATCTTGCCTACAGTTAATTTGGCAGTAATTTTTATTTTTAGCTATTTTTCTATGGACAGAATAACTCGCTTTTAAAAACCTCATATATCATTGGTTTATCTGAGATTTTATTAAATTACATAATTATGATGACAAATGACACTGACAGAAATAGTTTTGGCACAAATGCAAAACCAGATTCTGGATGAGCCCACACCATACCTGCTGAGAAACCCAGCCACGCTAAGTACTAGGAGGAACCTAGTTCCTCCCCTAGTAACGACCATTCAGCCAGCCAGGTGCCTCCAGCAAGAAGCATTAAAGGAGCCAGTTAATCCTGCAAGTGAAGTGGATTTTGTGGAAGCACACACCACACACAAACACTTCTCCTGTATATATGCCCATTCTAAATCATTTATAACTTAGCACAGACTTGCAATCAGGCAGTTAGGTATTATGTAAGAAAACAAGAGAGGCTGGCTCTAAAAGCACAAAAGAAGACAAAGTCTTCAAACATTTTTAAGACTGAACCAAGAGAGACTCATGGCAGATGCACCAGACTTCATTTCACAAGAGAACAGACAGGCATAATCTTCTCTCTGTGAGGCCAGGAACAAGAGGAAGGACTGGGTGTCCCAAAGCGCTCTCAAATTTATTCTACGAATCCCAAAATCCCTTTCCCTGCAGAGGATTGGTGAAATAGCTTTTATTTCACCACTAAAACTAAAATTTAAATTGGAAATCCCTCTGGGAAATATGAATGTGAGATATTTCAACCCATGTCCAAATCCCCCTGGCATGCACAAAGCTGCTCCCAGAAGACTGTGGGGTGGGTAGACTCAGTACAGAGAGGGGGGAGAAGGTCTCTTGACGAAGGTGATGTCTGAGCACAATGGGAATGTTTCCTCCCACAGTTAAGAGGGGGCTGCTGCAGGAGAGAACATGGGGGCACCACTGAGAACAGGAAGGGAAACAGGAAAGCCAAAGTGAGTGCACTCAACCCAAAACATTCCCCCAACTAGCCAAGAATCATGAGGCTTCAGGCACAAAGGTATAACACTACTTTCTCAGAAAACCTTTCTAAGCAGTAGTTTTCATTTTACGGGTGATCCATGCTCTTCCTTGTTATTTTTCCTCTCTGTGGATGACTTATACACAACGACTGAGATCTCCATGAGAGTAAAAGGCAGTCTTTGGTGGAGAAAAATCTGCACTGGGAGCGTTTACTAGGCAACAGTGAAAGCTTCAGTCTCCTAATTCCCCAAAATAATCTTATATGCTCAAGCAGGAGCAGAGGGCAGAGAGTTTGGGTTGCTCCATGGAGCCTTTTTCTCTCCTTTCTTCGTTGCTGGTACAGCTCTTTTTTTATAAGAAGGACTTTAAGCATTGGAGATTGACTTTACCAGCCAGCCGGCAATGTTTATGTGTGGGTGTATGACCTAATCATGGCCAATAAGACATGGGGGAAAGTCTGTGGGGCATTTCTGAGAAAGACATTCCCCTCGACAAGTCCCCACCCCTCTCTTACTGCATTTGGGCATTCATTGCCCTGGGAGAACAAGGACAGTGTCTGCAGTTCTCCAGCAGAAGGTAAAAGTCAAGAAAACACTTAGGAAGTTGACCCAGGAGCTTGAAGTTACTGAGCTATTAAAATAACACTGGATCCCTACCTTCAGACTTCCTGACATTGAGAGAAACAAAACTCTGTGGTTTCAGCCACTTTAGGTCAAATGTTCTGCTACTTGCAGCAAGAGACCCCTAACTCTGGAAGCATAAAAATAAAGAAGAAATAGGGCATCAACACACTCACCTAAAGCTTAGATTTCCAGGGACCTCAGTCATCCAGAAGACAGCTATAAGCTTAGCAGACAGGCTAAACTAGACAGGCCTATGAGTGGAAGCACAGAAACCATATAAGCACCTCACGCACTTTACCCCCAAGAGCATATCTGTAACTATCCTAATATTTAGAGTTAATCCTCAAACTGCACATCACAAGGAAACGTATAAATGTGAGCAGCACCGTAATGAGGGCCCTGTGTGAGCAAAGGAGAGTGGTCACTAGGAGGAAAGACCAAAAACATAAAACACAATCAATTAACTTGAACAACGTGTACTCACACCAACTCTGCCCCAGATGCAGTGTGAACACAAATAAGCACTGCCCCGCCCACAAAGAGCCCAGGTCACACCTGGGAGTGTAGGGGGGACACAAAAGAAAAGGATTAAAATTGCAGGTAATACACGTGATGGCAGGTTCATATAGAGAAAGCGTTCAAGGATTCTGGAGGAATGTGGAAGGATCCTACCATTACAGCAATGTGGAATATTTAGGTTAGGAAAAACAAGCTTTCTGATGCAAAAACCCTTGAGGGCATCACTTATTATCACCCCATATCAAAAGTCCCCATGTTGAAAAAACATATATATACTGTCTAGAAATACTGCAGAGAAAATATATTTTTGCTTTTCTGCAATTAAAATTTATGGATTAAAACATTTTCTCTGACAATTTAAAATAAATTTTAAAAACTAAATTTGGTTAATACTGGCTAAGTGTGTTAATTTTTAGACTTTTTCCACTCTTTAGAACTTCTAGCCTTGAGGTCAAGGTGACATTTTTGTTTCAAATATTGCCGAGAATTTGAGCTACATACTTTTGCTGACAATCGCAGAAATTTTGTGGAGTATGGTGTATGTGATGTGGTTATTTTTCTTGCTTCAGAAAGAAATTTTTTCTGTGTATAAGCCTGCTTATTCTGTGATCTTTTGTGTTGATAATCTGATCAAAATATATTTAATGAATAAGATAAAGGTATGCTGCTATTACAGTATGGTTTAAATGCTTTATGCCATATTCAGTTAAAAATGAGGCAAATAAGACATTACATATTATGATTTTAAAAAGAGTAATGTGTTTTCTGTTAATACTTTATATAATGAAACAGATTCTTTTTATATACATTATGTAAACCTATATGATTTTAAAGTAATGCTGGATTTGGTAAAAGGTTATAGAAAGTACCATAATGCATACTCCTGAACATATATGCAAATATAATAGGGGGGAAATACTGAAATACCACTTAATTAGTTGTCAGTGTTTTATCTTAATCTTAGTGTCTTTATTGTGAATGAGGAGATAATAGGTAATAAAAAAGACATGTCTGTAAAACGTGTACTAGAATATCACTGCTCAAATTTGGAAGCATTTGTGTTCCATCATGAATAATCGTTTGATGAAGAGGAATGAATTAGCATTTGAATATATTGAAAATCAGACATCAGAAACAGGTGAGCCTCTTGAACACCCCAGAGAAGCCTGGTGGAAAAGATTTCTCTGTTTATATAAAGTTCAAGTCCAGAACACAAACACAGGGCAAGGAGCTTTCAGCTATAAAATCATGAATCTAGCAGATACACCCTTACTGAAAGGCTGACCTGGTGCTGGCCTGGGGCTGGTACTTCAGTGACCACAATACACAGTGCCTGCCTCCTTGAAGTTCATAATCTACTGGAGAGTGACGGGTGACACCCAAATAAACAAGATATAATTTGCCAGATCCTGATAAGTGCTATGGAAAAAAAAAATCTGGGTACAGAGGACAGGGAATTTGCAGGGTAGGGCTGGAGCTTCCATGTTATGTAGATGGTCACGTAATTCCTGATAACTAAGGCTGGGTCTATTCCATGCCAGTGGCCGAGTTAAACCCTAGTGTTTTGCAGACGTCTCCAGCCGTTTTCAGGAAGACTCCCTCACCACCTGGACATTACGATGCCACTGTTGGCTTGCTAGCCAGCAGGATGACGTGCTCCTTTGCGTGAGGATACTGAGGGGGCTGGAGCCAGGCGAGCGTCGCCTTGGGGCCGAGTCAAAGACCATCTCTTCTGGGCCTAACCCTCCCACAGTCCAGAGGAACCATTCGGAAAAGAGAAGCAGCAGCAAATTCCAGATCTGGAGGCACCCTCCTCAAACTGGCACTAAGTATGATTACTTTTAGAGAAAATACTTAAAGGTTTAAGATTTTGCTTCTTCCTTTTCTTCTTCTCATATTTTCATCTTCTTGGAGTCTAGTGTTCTTTGTTTGTTTCATTTTGTTTTATTCTTATGTAAAAACATTGAAATCTATATCATAGGAACCTGTATAAAGTAAATAAATAAATCTTCTGAAAAAAAGAAAAAGATATAATTAAGTAAAATAAGCATAAGTTTGCTACAGGCTAGAATAAAACCATTCAGCATTTGTGTACTGAGGGGAGAAGTTGGCCTGCAGGCTTTTACAACACTTTCTGAAGATGTGATTTTATGAGAACAGACAATTCTAACCCTAGTGTTTGACTACCAAAACATAAATGTAATTTGTGTAGGAAGCTCCTGCTTCGGGCATATTAGTCCCATTATGCCTTAGGATATTTAACTAACAAAACAAGGGAAAAGAAGTTTAAGTAGGTCAAATAAACATAGCAGCCCACTTTCTGGTGCTACACGATTACTGTGTGTGTGTTTGCTTTCCTGTTATAAACCTCATCTTTTCCACTTGGCCTTGCAAACGTGTATTCTGGGCTGCAGGCGACCCCTTCTTGCAGTAATGTGCCCTGAGGTCGCTTGAATGTAACCCAGTTTCCAAACTGGTCGAGCTGCTGGCAGGTGATAACATCATCAACTACACTGTGGTCATATTTTCATTCACTGACTTTTTCTCTTACACGCTCACTCACAATGGTTGCATTAAAATTGATTATAAACGGCAAAATCATTCACATCCAGGAAAGGTCTACACAAGACTAAATATTTGTATGACCAACAATTTTTTAAAAAACTAACATATTTGAGAATATTTAGGGAACTATTTAAACACTTCACTTGTGATAACCTTTTATAAACAAAGAGTGAGATCCTTCTGGAAACTGGATATTCCCTTCAATATTAATTTGGAAAGCAGGCATATTAACTGGGATCTTACAGGCTCAGAATTTTAATGCCAAGTCCTTATAAAACAGATGCAGCTTAAATCCACTTGCGAGCAAAAAAAAAAAAAAAAAACAGTTTGGAACATCAAGAAGTACTTTCCTCCAGTGAAGAGACTAAAAGAACAGTGAAGAGTGAGAAGGAGGGGTTTTAAGGAGAAATGTTATTTTGGCTCAGAGTTTACATTTGCCCTTTTCTCACTGATACCAAATCTGTGTCCTCTTTTCAAAGGACACAACTGACCCTCTGGCACTTGGCACACTTAACACATCCCCTGTTCCTTTCTCTCCTTCCTTGATGTTTTTGATATGATTTTCCGGCATCCCATCTTATTCTTCTCTGCATTTCATCCTTTCTCTTAGTTCCTTGGCCCTCCCTGGATAATATAATTCACGCACATACCACCTGTGCAGTTGTTATTTGAGATGATGTGGCCACAGCCCCCAATCTCTCCTCTCCACCTCTGCACTCCCTCTGAGCCACACGTTTCTGGCTGCCTACAAAAACACTGTGTTATGCAACAAAAGGATATTAAAAATTGTCCAAACTTCTATTTCACTTTAAGAAACAAGGTGTATAATAACAATAATAATAATAACAATAATAATAATACTTTGGCTGAATGGGATTAAGAACTACAAATACTGTTAACGTTTTTCCTATGCATACATCATAAAACACATGAAACCATTTTTGGGCTCACAAATGGATATGCAGTACGTTCTCTGAAAAGGCTCTTTAGAAGTTTAAATGAATAAATAAGAAAACATCAGAGTGGAATTAAAAAAGAAATGCTTAATGCAAATTGGCCCCCCAGAAGAGTATTATATTCTTAAAAGGTACCACAAAGATATACTAAGTCTACTTATGACATCTTAAAATATTTTGACTAGTTTATCCTACTAGGTAGAATAAACTCTAATTTTATGAGCCTGGTTCACTGTCATTCAATACACTGAAAAGCATGTTGGATATAAAATAGCACAGTCTTAACAGAAAAACAAATACCGTATGCTAACACATATATATGGAATCTAAAAAAAAAAAAAAATGGTTCTGACGAACCTAGGGGCAGGACAGGAATAAAGACGCAGACATAGAGAATGGACTTGAGGACATGGGGAGGGGGAAGGGTAAGCTGGGATGAAGTGACAGAGTGGCATGGACATATATACACTACCAAATGGAAAACAGATAGCTAGTGGGAAGCAGCCACATAGCACAGGGAGATCAGCTCAGTGCTTTGTGACCACCTAGAGGGGTGGGATAGGGAGGGTGGGAGGGAGACGCAAGAGGGAGGAGATATGGGGATATATGTATATGTATAGCTGATTCACTTTGTTATACAGCAGAAACTAACAACATTGTAAAGCAATTATACTCCAATAAAGATGTTAAAAATAAAAGTAAATTAAATTAAAAAATAGCACAGTCTTTTTAAAAGGGTAAGTTCCATGAATACTTTGTAAAAATCACCCATTCACTTAATATATTTACTGAGCATTTAATAAGGACAGAAACATCTTTAAACACCAAAGAAATTGGCTTCAAATCGTGGATTTAGGAAATTGCCAGGCACAGGAAGGGAATTTCAAGTGGGTGATGTTTTGATAACCCCTCCAGTGGGTTACCTACCTCAACCCCTAATGCAGCCACTTATTCGTTTATAAGCAAAAATTGAGGTCCTACCCGATGTCAGGCACAGGGGCATGTGGTGAAAGTGCAGTGGGAGATTGGACATGGAAGGACATATGGTCACAACAGCGGGGCTCAGAGGTAGAGGACAGAGTGGTGGGGAGCTGGGGGACACCACGGAGGTGCTGTTAGGGACACTGAGCCCCCCAGAGTGCTGAGGGTGTGGGCAGAGCAGGAGCCGCCAGATTGGAGGTACATCCTGTTCTAAGGCCCTGAGGCTAGAGAAAGTCAGGAGCATTTAAAAAGCATCAGAGAAACTTTTTATATGCTGTTTTTAGGAATTGTAACAAATCATCTTGATGTGACAAGAATGACACTATTTAACAAACGTCAATAGGAACAGGTCACCTGGGGATGCTAACGTGTAGAAAGACAGTACAAACCATAAACAAAATTTCCTTTACACTCATTCGGGGTTTTCTTTGGAAATTTTCCTTCTTTACCCCTGCTGCTTCCTTCCTTCCTTCTCCCTCCCTCCCTTTCTCTTTCTTTCTTTCTTTCTTTCTGTCTGTTGGGGAGAAACAATATTCAATTGTTAACTAGTGCTAAATATATCATATACATCATACACTGTATAAAGAGAAATTTTGGATTAGGAACAAGAATAATGACTCTTTCACTTTGAAATACCCAGATCAAAAGTAACACAGAGCCAGCACAAAGGCATGTAATAGTGATTATTAAAACACAAACAACCTTTTTGATATTAAAATAAAAGGGGGACTCAAAACCTTTACTAGGTTATGTCCCTCACAATATTACACCAAAACCAATTTCTTTTTAAGCTTAGTTCGAAGATGACATTTATTTAATTAAAAACAAATGGTAATATGTGAAATACTGGAGTGGAATGAATTTTTGTCCTATCGATGATTGCATTTCAGTGTATGAAAGGTTGATCTTTTTCATAGATTTACTGCAATAACTATCTAATTTACATAAATTTCCTTAGAAACAATTGCTCTGTTTATGTTTACATCATTCTGATCTTAAAAGTGAATTTCAGTAATGTTTAAATGAGCATGTTTTCATTATAGCTTTTTTCAAGAAAAAAATGAAAGCTTTTCAACAAACTTATTTGAATTCTTGCCTATAACTTTAAGGATTTCCTGCCAATTCTTGGGGTATTGTTTCGTGTTCTACTTGTTTTGCTCTTTGAATTAATAATTCCATTCTAGATCTATGAAATGATGCATATTAAAAGCATAAACTTCATATGGTAGATAACCTAATATTAATAGCGTATTCTCTTAATTTTAGGTCTTTAGAACATTGTCATTAAATTGAACATGGAGTGGTTACATCTACTTTAAATTCGTCTACTTTCCTAAATGCTAATACAAGTATTTAAGAACAATTTACAGAAATAGCACATAAATTCTTGAAATAAAATGTAACTTGTTCCAGGAACCCAATGCTAAAAGCAAACTGCTTCCTGTTGTGTGTCAGGGAGGCTCAGGGAAGCAACATCATTTCTATTTTGAGAAAAAACGGGTAATGAAGACTATTAGAGAGATGCTCCCCTTCACTGATTAATGATGTCAGTGCTGGGACAAAAATAATATGATATTGGGCTCTGGTTACCTACCCACTGCCCCAACAAATTTTTTTTTTTTTTTACTTGGGACACAGGTAAATTGCCTCAGTATTTGGAATCCTTCTGTGGTTATCTGAAACTCCATTTAGTTTTCAAATCTTTGAAACACACAAACAGTTAGCAGGTATTCTCTTTACCAACCACCCCTGGGTAACCGTATTTTTCCTTCTTTGCAAAGAAGAATAAATCATGAATCAGTCCCTTTGGGATCTCCCACTGTAGGAAAAAGGCAGTGCTGACGTGGTAAAGCGGATAAGAGGAAAAACAGTGCTGTTTTTTTTTTTAACAGTGCGGGCTTTTCAAACAAGTGCAAATAACTGCAAACTTTATTAGATTAATCCTCTTAACATCCTTATGAAAAAGCATCAGTGAATATCTTGAGTTCCCAATATACAGTAGAACTAGGGAGTAAAATCACACAGCATAAAATAACATTCCCAGATGGGCCATAAAATGTTAACTTCTTTAGAAAAACGATGTCATATGAATCTAAAATATGAAAATAAAATTTCCAAGTAGGAGCCTGTTTTGACTGTGTAATCTAAAAGAACAGCCATAATTCCAAACTCATAAGAGCAAAACCAAGTCACAGGGTGCTCATTTTGAACAATACACCCCTAATCATCAAGTTTTATTCAGCACTGAGTGTATGCTCATCAATGTGCCCCCAGAAATAAGATATGTTATGGACATACATGCCTGACATTTTACAGTTTATCTGTAAATACTTTCATCGGCACCGTTTGATTTGATAATGCGAGACTGGTCTAAGGTAGCAGTTTACAGTTTGGGGTCTGGACCCAGGATATTTAAGATCAAATCCCCCTCGGATACATATGAGCCATGGGATGTTGTGTACGTTCTCTGTTACCTCATCTATAGGACGGGGATGGTTCTAATGTCCACCTCATGGGTTTACTGAGAGGATTAAAAGTATTAGTAATCAGCTCGGTGCCCGGCATGAAGCAAGTGCTCCATGAACGTGGACTCGTTGTTGCTGTTGTTCATTTGTTAAGACTCTAGGACAGGCTTTTCTGTACACAAGGCTGCCTCTGACCTACAGAAATTCCTTGAGGCAGTGCAGACAACACTAACACACGTGAAGCAGAAGTAAGGGCCCAAACTCGGCATAGTTAGCAGTTTGCAACACCTGTGTCTTGTGCTGATCACTGTGGCTGGAGATGCTTGGAGAGGAGAAAACAAAGGATGGAAGAGCGATAGCCTTCACAAAATGAGCGACGCTTCAGACGTACGTGTGGTCTGTACACACAGTGGGGAGAAGATGGCAGATTCGTGGCAAGGAAGTACAACATGATGGGAGAACAGAACAAATGAGAACGGTGCATCCAGGGGCTGGAGGAGAGAGGGGCCATGAAGCAGACCTTGAGAGAAACAAGTGGAAGATTTTTATTCCATGTGGTCAAAGATGTTCAAAGACGGCTGTTTTGCAGTTGTGTCCACAGGGGAGCAAAACACTTACAGTGACCTTTTGGAAATGCAGTGACTCTTTATCTACACACAAGAGGCAGACTCTAAGATAGTTCATGAAGTCGAACTTGTGTCTAGTCAAAATCAGCCTGGAATCGACAGCGAGACAGTGAAATACAACATGATCAACAAGGAGCATGGGAGGTCTGCATTTTCCTTCTCAGACTCACTAGGGTGTATGCTCAGAGTAAAATGATCGTGTTATTTAAATCTTTAAAATAAATGCACTATTTACGGGCTTCCCTGGTGGCGCAGTGGTTGAGAATCTGCCTGCTAATGCAGGGGACACGGGTTCGAGCCCTGGTCTGGGAAGATCCCACGTGCCGCGGAGCAACTAGGCCCGTGAGCCACAACTGCTGAGCCTGCGCGTCTGGAGTCTGTGCTCCGCAACGAGAGGCCACGATAGTGAGAGGCCCGCGCACCGCAATGAAGAGTGGCCCCCGCTTGCCACAACTAGAGAAAGCCCTCACAGAGACGAGGACCCAACACAGCCAAAAAAATAATAAATTAATTAATTTTAAAAAAAAATAAATGCACTATTTATTCTCTCTCTTTTCCTCTCCATCTCTCTCGAACTTAAATATATGTATAAATGTCAGGAGTCCACTTTATTTGTCTGGCAGCAGGAATTAAGGAAAGAGTAGACGTGAGCAGGCCTAGTGTCCACAGGACTGTGGGTGCCAAGGGCCAGAGCCAGCAGCGCCCTTGGGAGAGGAGGGGGAGGGGAGCTGAGCTAGATCAGCCGACAACCTTGTACCCTAAACACAGAGAAAGAGGTAAGTAACAAAGATCTTTAAAAAGAATAAAGAAGGCTTTCTCCAAGAGCCTAAGTGTTGATACTATCCGCAGACACAGGAAATTCGGAGAAGAGAACATATTTGTCAAAGGTGAGGCTCAGACATTCAGTCTGGGAGAAGCCAAGTCTGACTTTACTATGAGACCCTTAAGCAGATGTTTTCTGGAAGCAGTTATGGGACATGTGGCTAAGACTCCACAAAAAGGATAGGATTCAGACATGTCTTTCATAGCCATTGAGACAAAAGCTTTGTTCAAACTTCACTGACGCTGATTGTAAGTCTCCAGCAATCAGATGGGTCAGCGAATCAAAGTTTGTATCTCAAAATTAAAATGTTTGTCTTTATACAAAGAAAGGTTTTCCACTCCAGTTCCATGTCAATCACATAATCAATTCTCCTCCCAAACCCTGTTAGTTTGGACAAAATGGAAACTGGTAAGAAAGCACAGATGACTTAGTATTACTCATGTGTAGGATTTGTAAAATATCTTATGGGAATCATGTTGATGGTGGGTCAACAGCACTGATTTTTTCCTATGAGGAACAATCAAGTAGGGTAAGAAATACGGATTTTCACCTGCCTTGTATTATTTTATTGGCCACTATACCATTTCAATGAAAATGGAAAAATCAGGACCATTTTCTCTCTTGTCCATTATACGAAGAATGGCTGAACCTTCATCTCATCACAGTGTTGAGTACAGATTTCTAATTAAGATGTCCAGATTCACATTGAAAATAGGGAGCACATCCTAGCACCATTAGAACTATCCACAAAGCTATGGAGAGAGTCAGGATTAAAGCTGGCAAGAGTGCGTCATGAAGGCAACACACCATACGCTCTGAAGACTAAATTTCCACAACTAAAATTCCAAGAAAATATTTTATTTTATCAGGATTTTGTCTATCTATGCATCAAAGAATTCAATGTATTTTTAAAAGATTCCTTTCCTGTTTGTATTTGGGATATTTATAATATATACATACACACATGCATATATACACACACACACATACGTATGTGTATATAGATATATATATGCATACATATGTGTGTGTGTGTGTGTGTATAAAGCTACCCATGTGACTGATTTTTCTTTTATTTTACTTTTTTATTTTATTTTTTTGGCCATGCCACATGGCTTGTGGGAATCTTAATTCCCTAACCAGGGATCGAACCCTGGCCCCTGACAGTGAGAGCACCAAGTCCTAACCACTGGACCGCCAGGGAATTCCCTGACTGATTTTTAAATTACATCCAAGGAACATATACAATCTAAAGGGTTAACAATCCTTATAACAAGAATTTTCTACTTGGTTTGAAATTTAACATCCTGAATATTAATCAATATATTTAAAATTACTGCTACAATATTAGGTTTTAGTGTCTCCTTTACTTTTGTATTGTTTTGACCAAATATAATTTGTTAGGAAAATAATCAGTATCTTGGTTCTTTGTTATCCAACTTAATTTTAATCAAATAATTGACTCGACGGGGTTCTACATAACCCCTGGGTAAAACATGAAAAAATGCACTTAAATAAGATAAACACAAAGACAAGTCTCAGGGTGTGTAGAACCAAGGCTATAGATCTTACCTAAAATGAATTAAAGTAAGCACTAAAGTACAGCGAGGTATTTATCTAAGGCAGCAGCTTGAAATCTGAAATGTCCCTCAGAGCAACCCTAGAAATGGTTTGAAGATTAGACAGAGATTCTGTTTCTCACCCATTTATGAATTCAGTGTTAGGTTTCCGAGGGTTTGTTTTTTGTCTTTGTTTTATCCAACATACTAGAGAGAGCTCCTGCTTCTATTCCTTATGCTTCTTTCTTTAGCATCATTCTATTCACCCCTCTCTCTCAAGCTCATGAGAACTGATGTGAAGAATATGCCTCAAAAACCATTAAATGATGTCAATGTAAATATCTGTCTATTTAAAAGTACATGTTGGTGCTCCTTCAGTAATGCAGACACTGAAATTCAAATGACAGAGAAGGTTAGCAGGTACCCCGCAGAAGGACGACTTGCAAATTCACGAAGCATTCAATATTTTTGTCAAATATATTTCAACAAAAATAAAGTGCGTATTCAACAGAATATCTGTTGAGAGAATGAATAGATGTCCAGGTGAAAAAACTTACTGGAAATCCCAAGCCCCAGTTTCCTCTAGGGAAAATGGAAGTAACAATAGCACCCTCCCTACCTCATGGCAAATTTTCTGTGATGCCAAGGAGGTGTAGGCATGAAAACTTTTTGTAAAATCTCAGGTATGATCTAGTTACTCCATGAACATTTCAGGGATCATAATTGGCAGTAATAATCAGCTTTTAAAACTCTCTTAGGATTTTTATTTCATCAGATTGAATAGTTCAAAATTTTATAAAATTCTAGTTTTATTATCCTTTGTCTATATCTAGTATTTTTCTCAAGACATAGTAAGGTACTGATTTTTTTTTTTAAAGCAAAAACTGATTCACTTACATATTTTCCTAAAATTGTATCAGGTGCTTTACTTAGAAGGAATGTGTTTCAATCAGGCCAGGCCCAGGTCAACTGCTGAAGGCCGTGAAAATAGCACAGGCACCCTGTTGTCCTCTATATGCTCTCTTTTTAGTTTATTCTCATTTCTTAGTGAACCATGGCCCTTCCTGTCAGGAACAATAACTTGCTCATAAATAAACTGAAATTAATGCAGTGATGACAGTAAGCATTATTATTATTATTACTATTATTTTTTTTTGCACTTCAACCTAAAAGATGGGGCTTGGGAAGATAAATAGCTTTACACAGAGGACTAGATTTTAAACCATGGTTTCAACAAAGTAAGAGCAGTAGAGAAGAGACCATTTGCTGCATCAGCCTTTGTCCAAACCTCACCATATACACACCATTGTCTAACAATGTTGGATTGTATCTCCCACACCTCAGAAGATGAAGCTTGCCATTTTAAATGGGGTGCTGTGACACATTGCTAGTTTGTACAGGATGCTATATTCCAACCTTGGGCATTCACAAAGCATTTCGACTATTATTTTCTGGTGTTTTTGAAATCGTAAAGTTTTGTTTTATATATACTCAACGAAGTTTTCAGTTTGTATAAATGATTTCATCACGGTATCAATCACACCAGAAAGTTTATGATGATACATTTTTAGTTTCATTGTATTTTCAATGAGAATGAAACTATAATAATTCAACAACAAAAACACAATTGGTTAAATAAAACCTGAAGAAAAAAAAAAGAAAGAAAACTTTTTTCACTTTCTAAGTATATTATTCCAAAAGGGTTGAGGTAGTTTTAGAGGCTTTTCAAATATTTTTTTTTTTTTCAAATCTTGTCATCTAGAATAAAATTTTTCTAAGGACAAGGCTTCTTACAATGTTTGTAGAAATTGACAGAAAAGAGCCTGATGTGTTCATAAGATTTTTATAACGTTTGTAAGATTTTAAAAATCCAAACTTTATATATAAACGAAAGGATTCCAAACCATAACTCAAGAAACAGACGGAGAATCTTAAGGTCTTCCCAATAGCTCTTGGACCCAAGGACTGACCAATAATTATCTTCCCCATTTTAAATGTCATGTGTGTCAACACTTAGAATATGCTCCTACATCTGGTTACCACATCTCACAAGGAATAAGAAAACTTCAGTTTGGGAGACCAATGTTAAATACTCAGAAGTTCGCAAGACAATTGCTAAATATAGTCATTATAATAAGTGATGAAATTATGTAAACAAAATTAAAACAATTATATTAAAAATAGAGGTAATAAGATCATATAAATTCCTAATTATTTTACTGTATTTGGCATTTCTCTGCACTCCTGAGGTTTCTGTCTGGTGGAAATATTACACAAGAGAGGACTACTGCACATCTCTTCCCAATGCCATGTCCAGTGACACTATGTGGATAGCCAGGAATTGGTCAACATGGAAGGGTTTAGACCAAGTAGATTAGAAAATGCTATAAATTGAGCTCTTCCCCCCAGGGAACTGGTTGTGAACCATGTATCAGCACACCACCGAGCACAAGAGATCTGGAGAAAGCCCCCACTCCATTTCCATAACCAACACCGCCTTTTCTGTGGCAGTGCTCATATGTGCACGTCAGCATTCTTCTAAATTGAGGGGCATTTCAACACGGTGTCAAAGGATTATTTTAAGTTGAAAGAAAAATAAAATATTGTTAAAGCACTTTTTTGAATATCGTTTTTGTGCCTTGTCTTTCTTCTACTGAAAACATTTTCATACTCTTTTACTTTAATACCTATAATTATTTTGTGAGGTTGTCATCCTTTTTCCTCATGTGGAAACTGAGACAAAGAAGTTTAATAATTTACCAAGGCCCTACGACTAGTAAATTAGATTCACACCCAGGACTTCAGACTTCCAATTTATTTTTATTCTTATTTTTTTTAATTAATTAATTAATTTATTTATATTTTTGGCTGTGTTGGGTCTTCGTTTCTGTGCCAGGGCTTTCTCTAGTTGTGGCAAGCAGGGACCACTCTTCACCGCGGTGCGCGGGCCTCTCACTATCGCGGCCTCTCTTGTTGCGGAGCACAGGCTCCAGACGCGCAGGCTCAGTAATTGTGGCTCACGGGCCTAGTTGCTCCGCGGCATGTGGGATTTCCCAGACCAGGGCTTGAACCCGTGTCCCCTGCATTGGCAGGCAGACTCTCAACCACTGCGCCACCAGGGAAGCCCCCCTATTTTTTTTTCAAATAAATTATACCTGCTGTGCTTAGCTTGATATCAAAATATTTTGCCCCAAATTTTAAGATGTAAAGGATATTCATTAATTTTAAGCTGGCAGTTTGCTTATTTTTATTTGATGCTATTTATTGACTTAAAATGTGACAGTATTAGGATACTATGTTTTAGAAAATTTAGAAAAATGTAAAGCTTTGGTTCCACATACACAAAAACCATGACCTACTCTCATGTGAACACATTCAAATTAACAGGTTAAAGCCACATGTATACAGTTTATCCTATTTAAATTTAATGATGGCTTATTATAAATACGGAAATAAGCAACTTTATATATTTTTCTTCTGAATAACTAATACTTAACATTCTTATTTAGATGTAGATTTTGGAATTTTTTCTTTCTTGCTAAATGATGTGCATATATTCTAGCTTCTTTATATGCCATCCAAAATCAGACTGCACTATCCTATTCCTTTATTTTGATCTCTTTTGAACCCAGTTTCAGATAATGACATAGAAGGTAAATACAGTCATAACATTACTGCAGCTGGGCAGACTCACCCTCATTCTGAATGACACAGATCATATTCCAAACTGGCTCTAGGATTCCCATCAAAGCATTTATTATATTCACCATTGCTACATATTTTATGCAGTTCCAAATTCTTTATTTGGATTCATAACAATGTGGAGAAGAACTTGGCCAAATTTTACCCTTAAACTATCTTTGGATAAAGTGCAGTAAGCAAGGTCATTTTGGAACCAACAATTCTAGATTTGGACAAATTTCACTTAAAAAGATCAACATATGGTGGGAATGTAAATTGGTGCAGCTGCAACAGAAAAAACCAGTATGGAGGTTCCTCAAAAATATAAAAATAGAACCACATGATCCAGCAATCCCAATTCTGGGTTCATATCCAAAGGAAATGAAATCGCTATCTTGAATAAATCTGCACTCCCGTGTTCACTGCAGCATTATTCACAAGAACCAAGACATGGAAATGAATGGATAAAGAAAATGTGAGGATGTGATGTGCAGCATGGTGACTGTAGTTAATAACACTGTATTGTATATTTGAAAGTTGCTAAGAGAATAGATCTTTAAAGTTCTCATCACAAAAATAGTGGTAATTTTGTGAGGTGATGGAGGTGTTAACTAACATTATTGTGGGAATCATTTCACAATACACACCTGCATCAAATCATCACCTCGCACACCTTAAACTTATACATTATGTGTCAATTACTTCTCAATAAATCTGGGAAAAAAAAGAAGGATCAACATAATTCAAGCCTGCTTTTTGAAGTAAAAATAAGAGATCTATTCATTATAAATTAATTTACTAGGTTCATTATAGAAAATATGTGGGTGGATTTTGGGAGCCTGTATTTTGATGACATTTTTTACAGGGACATTTAAGTTGACTGATAAGATCTGATTCCAAGCTTGATAAGTGAAGCCATTATTCTTATTTTCTACCTAAAAGAGTGGCTACAAAATAAAGTTGTCTCAGGGCCAGTTTCTCTCACTATGTTGAATTTAATGACTCAGCAGTCTAATTGTCCTTTCCACGGTAGAAATCCCTTAAAACTGTTCTACACATCATTACATTATCATCTGATGCTAAGCTTGGGTTTGTTTCTATAAAATCAGGGTATGGCTCATCCATCTGAGTTCTGGGTTTCATGGATAATGACAGTGGCTTGGAATACTCTCTGGAAAGGCACTAGTAGAAGATCTGTCTTTCACAGGTAGCAATGTGACCTCAGGGAAGGGCCTCAAAGTCCCTAAACTTAGTTTTACTTTTGCAAAATGGGAGGTGAGACCACATAAATTACTAGATCAGCTTCTGGCATGGTTCCTTCTATTTGGTGGTCTAGCAAGGAATTTCTAAAGGAAGTGTCTTTTCCATATCCTTGTATAAATTTATTCAAATGTATGAAGAGTGTAATTGTTGAAATGTGGGTGAGGGGATAAAGAATTATACTGAAGCACATTACAATATAAAATATCCATTATGAATCCAATAAAATACAGGATCCCATTCAGATTTAAAGCTATGACTACAAATGTGACCTAATCACGCTTCTCTCCTTGAAGTACCTGTGCAGTGTTGGGGACCTTACATCCTGGTGTGTCCGGGAACTGTCCCAATTTAGACCTGCTGTTGTTGTGTCTAGCTTAGCATTTATACCAGACCAAAAAGAGTCCCAGTTTGGACAATCAAGTATATGGTTACCCTGTATATGGCAGATGAAGAAACTGTCACCGGCTGTCACCTGTTCATAGTTTGGATAAGACTGGAGAGAGCAAATGTCTATTTCTCTACTATCACAGCGTATGGAGAACAGGGTAGCCATATCTAAAGGGAAATCAATTCTGTTTCTAATTTAAGTCTATGAAGCTTAATTTACCTTTCAAATAAGTTATGAAGGTAGGGACATTATTGAGAAAGCTATAAAAATTGAGGCTTATTTACAATAGGCAATTGTTTCCATTTTTATTTTCTCTACTTTTCTTGCAGATATTCTCTGTGTAAATGCTATTTTTCTTCTGGCTTAAATAGACTGGTTTCTTTGGTAACCCTTTGAGGAGTTCAGCCAGTACCCAGAACTGTTTACCTGCTAGTTTGCTGTGAAAGCCACATGCTGGGCTGGTGGCACCTTCAGCCCTGCCACTCTAATTAACAGCTGATAGCCTTTGGAAACAAACAGCTATTTGGAAAACAGCAGGGCCTTGAGTTACGGTAAAGTCCAACCTGTAAAAACACTTGACCTCTGCTTCACTTAAGACTCTCCCAGAGAGGAAGAGATGGCGTGGTTTTGGCAGTCCACCTTGGTCCTCCATCCGCCAGGACTGGGGTCTCCATTACCATGGTGATGAGAGATCACTGTACCTTGGAGTCAGTTTCGTTCCCCACCTTCTACTAATCCCTGTTCCTCCTTTTCTGTTTGTTCTCCTTGCTTATCTAAACTTTAAAACTTCTGCCTTTTATATCTCAAAACTTTTAGTATAACCCAAATGGATTTCCTTGCTCATTGAATCTGCTTCTTGCTGTTTATAAAGATGTTCACTGTGCTGGAACCACTGAACATTGAATCCGTTGAACTGTTTTGAAGTATTTGCAGCACCTTTATATTGAGATATAATAAAAGGACATGAAAATGCCAGGCATAAATTGAGCACAATAAATATTTGTTATATGAATAAGTCGGTGAACACAACAGTACATTTTTATCCAAAATCACAAATATTGTCTCTTTTATTTTGAAATGGAATATAACAGAAATGTAAAGCACTAATTTTAAATGTGGTAAGCCTTAAAATTCATTTTTTAAAATGCCATTAGAAAGATTGATCATCCAGTGATATTTATAAAAAAGGGATAATGTATTGTAGAGAGGTATTTGGCATTCAGATATCAGACCTGGGATCTACTATGGGAACTTGAGTACGTTACCCCAGCCTTAGTTCTTCAATGTAAAATGGGCATAGTAATCCCTGCTTAGAAGGATTGTAAAAATTACTCTTTGTAATATGTGTAAAACTTTCTTACAATGCATGTGCCTAATAAATATTAGCACCTATTTATAATTATTATATGCAAAATGAAATATTGGTAAAAAAAACTGCTTGAGAAAAACTAATTCTAGATTTCCCAGTGAACCGAAAACTAGTGTACACTCCTGCAAGATTTCTCTAGGCCACTCAGAATTTCTCTTTCCTCTTCAATTTAATTTAAAAAAATTACATTTTAAAAGCTCTGGGTGAAACTGTAGCATGATGCAAATTCTGACATGCTGTAAAGAATGAAGATTACTATAAAGCTACAGTCATCAAGCCATTGTGATACTGCTAAAATAGACAAATAGAGGAATACAACAGAATAGAAAGCCTAGAAATAGACCCAAACAAATATTACAGTCAACTGATCTTTGACAAAGGAGCAAAGGCAATACAATGGAGAAAAGACTGACTTTTCCACAGAGGGTGCTGGAATAAATGGACATCCACATGCAAAATAATTAATCTAAACAGATTTCACATTCTTCACAAAATTTACTTAAAATGGACCATAGACCTCACCGTAAAGTGCAAAACTACACAACTCTTATAAGGTAACAGGAAACAATCTAAATGACCTTGAGTTTGGCAATGACTTTTTAAATACAGCAGCAAAAGAACAATATGTAAAAAATTGAGAAGTTGGACTTCATTAAAATTAAAAAGTTCTGCTCTGTGACATGTCAAGAGCATAAGAAACCAAGCCACATATGGGGAGAAAATATTTGCAAATGGCACATCTGATAAAGAACTATTATCAAAACATACAAAGAACTCTTAAAACTCAACTATAAGAAAACAAAAAACTCAAGTAAAATGGGTGAAAGACCTAGACAGACACCTCACCAAAGAAAATATACAGAGGACAAACAGGCATATGGAAAGATGCGCCACATCATAAGTCATCGGGGGAATGTGAATTAAACAAGATACCACTATACACCTATTAAAATGGTAAAAATCCAAAACACTGACAACACCAAATGCTGGTGAGTATGTGGAGCAATGGGAACTCTCATTCATTGTTGGTGGGAATGCAAAATGGTGCAGCCACTTTGGAAGACAGTTTGGTGGTTTCTTAACAAAACTAAACATACTTTTATCATACGACCCAGCAGTTATGATCCTTGGTGTTTACCCAAAGGAGCTGAAAGCTTATGTCCACACAAAAACCTGCACATGGATGTTTATAGCAGCTTTATTCATAATTGTGAAAACTTAAAAGTAATGAGGACGTTATAAAATGTCAACAGTAGGTACTGACCCACACTATATATAATATTTTACATTGTGGGGCTGTGGCTAAATGGAGTTCTTGCATTACGAAACAAAATGATAATAAACTTAGAACACAAATCTCAAATTTGCTAGCTTTGGACAAAATACTGGAAAGCACTTTGCACTGCATGTGGGTAAATCATTACAATTGTGTTGAGGGGTTTTCCACTAGCGGGGCAGCCCAGTGGCTGTCTAAGTCAGCGAGGGGACATGTTCCAAATAGGTTTTTTGTAATCAAATACCTGTAAGTTAACTACCATTTGCAACATTCAATATTAACTAGACTTGATTTAAGGTTATCCCATGATAACATCACTGCCACTCTCAAAATATTACTTTATTTGGTTTTGTTAAGAGATGATCACTTGGTTTAAAATAGGTATGAGGCAGTTACAGTGATTTAAAAAAAGACTAAAGAGAGTATGTAACTTGAATACTGTCAGAAGGAATCTGAATCTATAACTTATGTGGCTTCAAGATCAAGCGCTTTCCACTGTGGAAACACACTCTGAGGTTATCTTCAATTCACTGTTCTTTCATTTCTCTGGGATGGTCGTCTTCACTAAGTTTATGAGATAGGATGCCTGGGTTCCAATCTCATTATCAGCAGAGCTGTAACTTACAATTTTCATCAGACCTCAAATCAACTTTGCAATTCATTATGCAACTCGCTGAGAGAGGTATGATGAATAACTGCTACATCTGGTGGCTCCTATTTTAGCTATTTATTATCTGAATATTGTACTAAATTGTTTCTCCTTACTTTAAATGTTTACACCCTTTACATTTCAGTGCCCAGGGGCAAAATCCCGCACAGCCTGCCTCTGAGACTTCACCAACACCACCGTGATTTTACATCCTCACTCACCTCCAGGCACGGGCTCCCACATCCCCAAAGGGAGAGATTCAGATCAAATGCTCTTTATGGAGCTTGTCAGCTCAAATATACCTCATTTGACCCAGAGCTGCCCGACATTTACACTCGAATAAAGATTGCTTAGAATGAACTTTCTTGAGGAAACCATGGGGAGTCTGACTGATGTCCATATGCCTTCTACTGTCGGATACTCTGATCCCTGTGGACCCAAATATGTACTGCAAAAATACTGCAGCTAGATATCAGTATCTTTTCTTTGGAAAAATTTCAATATTCTGATGGTGCTTTGGTTTTTATATCTTAAACTATGTGCTCTCGTTTTCCATGTGATTAACTTGAATATACCTTCTTTATCAATAAAAGTATAATAAATATTAATATTGATATACTCTAAAGAAGGTTAACAATATTAAAATTCTCGACAATCAAATACCCATTTATTGTATATGTAGACTATGGTAGATAGGTAGATAAATAGATGACATATCAATAGATAGGTAGATGACCTATAGATAGACGATAGATGATACAGAGACACATGATAGTAGATAGCAGACAGACAGATAAATGAGTTATATATAGATAATAAATATTGGTAGATACAGTGACCCACTCTGTGCCAGGTACCATTCTATGGTGAGTAAAATTGGGCAGGCAGTCAAAAAATCAATACTACTTAACAAATGTTTATTATGTGACAGGCATATTATGTTCTGGGTATACAGCCAAGTACAAGGTAAGGCCTCTTATCAAAGAGCTTATATTCTTGGAGAAAAAGAAAAATGGTTAAGTAAATGTTTTCAAATTATTGACAGAAGATACAAAAATGATAAGACCAGGATAATGTGGAACATTATTTTTCTTAAGATTGTGAAGTGAGCTAACTCAGCGAGGGTGTTTAGGGAAGGGACTTTTGAGGACTTGACATTGGAATTATCAGCTGAATGCTGAGAAGGAGGCAGCTTCATGAAGATTCATTCATTCATTCGCTCAACATATATACTGAGTAACCAGCAAGTCCCCAGCACAGTTTACGTGAACATAACATTAAAGCCTCCATCCTCATTCTCATTTTTGTGAAAGAAACAATAAATAAAATAATATATGTGTATACATAATAACTATATACATAGTTATTAGATAATGAAAAGAGATAAAGAGAAAAATAAAACAGGAAGGGGATCAGAAACTGTGTGTGTGTGCACGCATGTGTACATGCATGTATGCAGCTGCATGTGTGTGTTGTATGCATGCACATATGTGTGCCCGTGTGTGCATGCATGTGTGCAGCTGCATGTGTGTGCTTGTATGCATGCACATGTGTGCACGAGTGCTTATATGTGTATGCATGAGTGCGTGTGCATGCATGTCTGTGTATGCATGCAAGCGTGTGTGTGTGTGTGTGCCTGCATGTATATGTGGTTGTTGCTGAAGTGTACGGTAATGATACTGCAGAAGCACAGAGGGACTGGATCACAGAGAGCCTTTAGGACATTGTCAAAAAGTAGACTTACAGGTGCAACAAACCTTTGAAGACTTTAAAACATGGGCAAAAGCCTAACGCAATTAAAATTGTAGTGCTGTAATGCAGAATTTGCAAATTAATGTCCTTTACCAAAAACACTTGATGCCCAATAAGAAATGCTGAGTTAACCAAAAAAAAGGAATCACTCAAATTGTCTCATATGCTAAGCTTCATTTTAACAAAATACACTCCAATTAACCCTCTTAATAAAGTGAATATTAATATAAAAATCAAGAGAAACACAAGTTGGGCTTTGTATTATGGTAATTAGAGTTTACCATAGATACAGAAGCGAACATTAATAGGGTATCTATTCATTTGTTTTCCAGCAGATAAAAGAAAATTATTATTTTGAATGATGATAGTATTGGAGAAAAATGATCATATATTTTACAAGAACAACCAGAGAAAAGATTTTTAGTTTGTCATTTTCATTGCTAAAAGGAGCAAAAAACAGGAATGAAGTTATTCCTTCAACTAAAGCAAGTTTAAATATGTCACTGTGATGTAAATAGCATGTAATGTAAAATTAAATTGGGTCAAAACATGTCATACATGACTTTTATATGGATTCTAGAAAATTGTGCCTGAAAGTAAGATGGCAGTTTGGTTCACTGGAATGATAGATTATAGACAGCTAAACCTCATTCTTAGCATACACAATACCTGATAAACTGGATGTAAATGATAGATGAATCAGCAAATACTTCTACAATTCATAAAAGGATTCTCTTTTCCGTTCACAGAAATTACCACTGTATTCTTTACATGATATATTCACCTAATGCAATTGATATTCTTCTAATTCTTTCCTGTCTTTTAAAGAATAACACATGAATTAGCCCTTACAAAAAAGTACGCCTAACTATATGGGATCATTTTTTCCAATGTCAGAAACCTACAAAGTCTTGTGGAATACTTTTCATATGTACATCTGCATAAAAAAGCTGTAAAGATTTTCTTGGGTTTCGGGGGGTGGAGAATTTCTTACATAGTCATTAGTGAACTTGGATTTTTACTTAAAGCTATGACTTTCCCAGATATATAATGAAAGTATCTTGCTTGGATGTCACATGGTTCATACTACTTTATATGCCTTTCAAACAGTTCAACCTATGAAACAGGTTATTTAAACAAACAAATTGAATTCCCTGCAAAGTATTCTAATAATAATTGCAATATACAGTGCTCACAAAATATGTTGCTTTCCATTTCCAAAGCACTTTACTAATTATCCAATTTGTTAATCTTAGCTTATCTCCCTGACTTTCCACATATTTTCACATATCTTAAAACATAACTTGTTCTTCTTTTCTGGCATAAACTACTACTTAGAAATTCTCTCCATCTGCTTCCTCTTTATGAAAATAATGTAAATTCATTGAACCCAAGGGATATGACCAAATAAGTACTATACCAAATAAATATAATATTTGCTGTAATTAAATTATCTAATTTAATCCAATTAGTGCAGCAATTAATTTGGATAGATTAGTAAAAAAACTGGTGAACACTTCTGAAGTTAAAACATCACTGTTGAAGATGGCGGTGTGGAAAGACACCGAGTTAGCGTCTCCCCACAACTAGGGAACCTGCTGGCTGCTGGTGGGGGACCCTGATGCCCAAGGAGATGGGAGGAACCCCCAAGTGAACCGGTAGGATGTGGGGGGACAGAGGGGAGAGAAGAAGTGGAGGCCAGACAGGATCAGAGCCCCTGAGGCCAGGGAGATCAGGAGATGTAGGCGGGAGGTGCCCTCCAGGAGGAGCAGGAGAGGAGAGGAGAGGAGGGTGACAGCCCCGACCACTCGGACACGGGGAGCCTGCTGGGCTCCCAAGCTGGTCCCCTGCCTTCCAAAGCCCCCTCCAGGCCACATGGGTCCTTGGGAGCATAGGAGGGAGGCCGGGGAGATCAGGAGAGCCAGGAGGGAGGAGCCAGCTGGGAGGAGCAGGAGAGGAGCAGAGGATGTTTGCCCCGCCCACTTGGGCCCAGGCAGCCTGCTGAGCTCCCAGGCCGCCCTCTCCCCTGGGTCACATTGGTCCTGGGGGCATAGGAAGGAGGCGAGGGGAGTTCAGGAGAGGCAGGCAGGAGGGGCCCTCCAGGAGGAACAGGAGAGGAGTGGAGGGCATTTGCCCCACCCACTTGGGCCTGAGGAGCCTGCTGAACTCCCAGGACAGTCCCCTGTCCTCCAAAGCCCCCTCCAGGCTGCGTGGGTCCTGGGGGCATAGGAAGGAGGCAGAGGGGAGAACAGGAGAGGCAAGCAGAAAGGGCCCTCCCAGACGGGAGAAGCAGGAGAGGAGAGGAGGGCGTTTGCCCCGCCCACTCGAGCCCAGGAAGCCTGCTGGGCTCCCAGGTGAGGTCCCCTGCCCTCTGAGACCAGGGGTGGGGGGCACGCCTGGGCCCCTTTGTCCCTTGAGCGTAAGCCCCACTGCCCACAGCCCCCAGGGGCCTTTTCCAGCCCTGTGGGTCCTAAGCATAGGCCCCGCCCAACACCCAAACCTCGCCCTGGCTTAGGCCCTGCCCTCCACAGCCAAGGCCTTTTCCCCATTGTTTTTTTCTTTCTTTCTTTCTTTTTTTTCCTCTTGTCCCTCCTCCTCTTTTTTACTACTGTGGTACTGTTGTATTTTCTGGTTGTTGATTCATCTGTATTTTTATATTCTTTCTAACATATCTGTTACTTTCCTAGTCTAATTTTATTTTTTGCTTTGTTATTGTTCTCTTTTTTTTTTTTTGCCACCCCACATGGCTTGCAGGATCTTGGTTCACGGGCCAAAGCTCCTGCGGTGGGAGGTCCATGTCAGAAACACTGGACTAACAGAGAACCTCAGACCCCAGGGAATATTCATTGGAGTGAGGTCTCACAGAGGTCTTCATCTCAGCACCAAGACCCAGCTCTACCCAACAGCCTACAAACTCCAGTGTTGGAAGCCTCAGGCCAAACAACCAGTAAGACAGGAACACAATCCCACTCATAAAAAAAAAAAAAAAAAAAAGAAAATGAGATGGCAAAAAAAAATGTCACAGACGAAGGAGCAACGTAAAAACCTACAAGAGCAAATAAATGAAGAAGAAACAGGCAATCTAACTGAAAAAGAATTCAGAGTAATGATAGTAAAGATATCCAGAATCTCAGAAATAGAATGGAGGCATGGATTGAGAAAATACAAGGAATGTTTAAGAAAGATCTAGAAGAACTAAAGAACAAACAGAGATAAACAACACAATAACTGAAATGAAAAATACCCAAGAAGGAATCAATAACAGAATAACTGAGGCAGAAGAACAAATAAGTGAGCTGGAAGAAAAAATGGTGGGAAAAAATGCCAAGGAGCAGAATAAAGAAAAATGAATGAAAAGAATTGAAGACAATCTCAGGAAACTCTGGGATAACACTAAACGCACCAACATTCGAATTATAGGGGTCCCAGAAGAAGAGAAAAAGAGAGGGTCTGAGAAAATAATTGAAGAGATTATAGTTGAAAACTTCCCTAACATGGGAAAGGGAATAGTCAGCCAAGTCCAGGAAGCACAGCGAGTCCCATACAGAATAAACCCTAGG
Source organism: Eubalaena glacialis (assembly GCF_028564815.1). Lineage (NCBI taxonomy): Eukaryota > Metazoa > Chordata > Mammalia > Artiodactyla > Balaenidae > Eubalaena > Eubalaena glacialis. The sequence continues at coordinate 9,500,229 of NC_083735.1, read as the reverse complement.
AAAAACACACCAAAACACATATCAATCAAGCTAACAAAAATTAAATTCAAAGAAAAAATATTAAAATCAGCAAGGGAAAAAACAAAAAATAACATATAAAGGAATCCCCATAAGCTTATCAGCTGATTTTTCAGCAGAAACTCTGCAGGCCAGAAGGGAGTGGCAGGATACACTTAAAGTGATGAAAGAGAAAAACCTACAACGAAGATTATTCTACCCTGCAAGGATCTCATTCAGATTTGATGGAGAAATCAAAAGCTTTTCAGACAAGCAAAAGCTAAGAGAATACAGCACCACCAAACCAGCTTTACAACAAATGCTACAGAAACTTCTCTAGGTGGGAAACACAAGAGAAGGAAAAGACCCACAAAAACAAACACAAAACAATTAAGAAAATGGTAATAGGAGAATACATATCAATAATAACCTTCAATGTAAATGGATTAAATGCCCCAACCAAAAGACACAGCCTGGCTGAATGGGCACAAAAACAAGACCCATATATATGCTGTCTACAAGAAACCCACTTCAGACCTAAGGACACATACAGACTGAAGGTGAAGGGATGGAAAAAGATATTCCACGCAAATGGAAATCAAAAGAAAGTTGAAGCAGCAATACTTGTATCAGATAACATATACTTTAAAATAAAGACTATTACAAGAGACAAAGAAGAACACTACATAATGATCAACGGATCAATCGAAGAAGAAGATGTAACAATTATAAATGTTTATGCACCCAACATAGGAGCACCTCAGTACATAAGGCAAATGCTAACAACCACGAAAGGAGAAATACACAGTAACACAATAACAGCAGGGAACTTTAACACGCCACTTACACCAATGGACACATCATCCAAACAGAAAATAAATAAGGAAACACAAGCTTTAAATGACACAACAGACCAGATAGATTTAATTGATATTTATAGAACACTCCACCCGAAAGTGGCAGAATACACTTTCTTCTCAAGTGCACATGGAACATTCTCCAGGAAAGATCACATCTTGGGTCACAAATCAAGCCTCGGAAAATTCAAGAAAATTGAAATTGTATCAAGCATCTTTTCTGAACACAACACTATGAGACTGTAAATCAATTACAGGAGAAAAACTGTAAAAAACACAAATACATGGAGGCTAAACAGTGTGCTACTAAATAACCAAGAGATCACTGAAGAAATCGAAGAAGAAATAAAAAATACATAGAAACAAATGACAACGAAAACACGATGACCCAAAACCTATGGGATGCAGCAAAAGCAGTTCTAAGAGGGAACTTTATAGCAATTCAATCTCACCTCAAGAAACAAGAAAATCTCAAATAAACAATCTAACCGTACGATTAAAGCAACTAGAGAAAGAAGAACAAAGAAAACCCGCAGTCAGAAGAAGGAAAGAAATCATAAAAATCAGAGCAGAAATAAATGAAACAGAAATGAAAACAATAGCAAAGATCAATAAAACTAAAAGCTGGTTCTTTGAGAAGATAAACCAAATTGATAAACCCTTAGCCAGACTCATCAAGAAAAAAAGGAAGAGGATGCAAATCAATAAAATTAGAAATGGAAAAGGAGAAATCACAATTGACACCACAGAAATACAAAGGATTATAAGAGACTACTACAAACAACTATATGCCAATGAGATGGACAACCACAAAGAAACGGACAAATTCTTGGAAAGGTACAATTTTCCAAGACTGACCAGGAAGAATTAGAAAATATAAACAGACCTATCACAAGTAATGAAATTGAAACTGTGATTTAAAATCTTCCAACAAACAATAGTCCAGGACCAGACGGCTTCACAGGCGAATTCTATCAAACATTTAGAAAAGAGCTAACACAGATGCTTCTCAAAGTCTTCTAAAAAATTGCAGAGGGAGAAACACTCCCAAATTCATTCTATGAAGCCACCATCACCCTGATACCAAAATGAGAAAAAGATACCACAAAAAAAGAAAATTACAGACCAATATCCCTGATGAACATAGATGCAAAAATCCTGAACAAAAAACTAGCGAACAGAATCCGACAACTCATTAAAAGGATTATACACCATGATGAAATGGGATTTATCACAGGGATGCAAGGATTCTTCAATATATGCAAATAAATGTGATACACCACATTAACAAATTAAGGAATAAAAACCATATGATCATCTCAATAGATGCAGAAAAAGCTTTTGACAAAATTCAACACCCATTTATGATAAAAACTCTCTAGAAAATGCACACAGAGAGAAATTACCTCAACATAATAAAGGCCATATATGAGAAACCTACAGCAAGCATCATACTCAATGGTGAAAAACTGAAAGCATTTCCACTAAGATCAGGAACAAGACAAGGATGTCCACTCTCGCCACTCTTATTCAACATAGTTTTGATAGTCCTAGCCGTGGCAATCAGAGAAGAAAAAGAAATAAAAGGAATCCAAATTGGAAAAGAAGAAGTAAAACTGTCACTGTTTGCAGATGACATGATACTATACATAGAAAATCCTAAAGATGCTACCAGAAAACTACTAGTACTAATCAATGAATTTGGTAAGGTTGCAGGATACAAAATTAATGCACAGAAATCTCTGGCATACCTATACACCAACAATGAAAAATCAGAAAGAGAAACTAAGGAAACAATCCCATTTACCATCGCAACAAAAAGAATAAAATACTTAGGAATAAACCTGCCTAAGGAGGCTTAAGACTTGTACTCAGAAAACTGTAAAACACTGATGAAAGGAATCATAGATGACGTAAACAGATGGAGAAATATACCATGTTCCTGGATTGGAAGAATCAATATTGTGAAAATGACCATACTACCCAAAGCAATCTACACATTCAGTGCAATCCCTAACAAACTACCAATGGCATTCTTCACAGGATTAGAACAAAAAATTTCACAACTTGTATGGAAACACGCAAGACCACGAATAGCCAAAGCAATCTTGAGAAAGACAACTGGAGTTGGAGGAATCATGCTCCCCGACTTCAAACTACACCACAAAGCTACAGTAATCAAGACAGTATGATACTGGTGTAAAAACAGAAATATAGATCAATGGTAAAGGATAGAATGCCCAGAGATAAACCCACACACATATGGTCACCTAATTAACGACAAGGGAGGCAAGAACATACAATGGAGAAAGGACAGCCTCTTCAACAAGTGGTGCTGGGAAAACTGGACAGCTACATGTAAAACAATGAAATTAGAACACTCCCTAACACCATACACAAAAATAAACTCAAAATGGATTAAAGACCTAAATGTAAGGCCAGACACTGTAAAACTCTTAGAGGAAAACATAGGCAGAACACTCTATGACATAAATCACAGCAAGATCCTTTTTGACCCACCTCCTAGAGAAATGGAAATAAAAACGAAAATAAACAAATGGGACCTAATGAAACTTAAAAGCTTTTGCACAGCAAAGGAAACCATAAACAAGACGAAAAGACAACCCTCAGAATGGGAGAAAATATTTGCAAACGAAGCAACTGACAAAGGATTAATCTCCAAAATATACAAGCAGCTCATGCAGCTCAATATCAACAAAACAAACAACCCAATTAAAAAAATGGGTAGAAGACCTAAATAGACATTTCTCCAAGGAGGACATACAGACGGCCAAGAGGCACATGAAAAGATGCTCAACATCACTTATCATTAGAGGAATGCAAATCAAAACTACAATGAGGTATCACCTCACACCAGTCAGAATGGCCATCATCAAAAAATCTACAAACAAATAAATGCTGGAGAGGGTGCAGAGAAAAGGGAACCACCTTGCACTGTTAGTGGGAATGTAAATTGATACAACCACTATGGAGAACAGTATGGAGGTTCCTTAAAAAACTAAAAATAGAACTACCATATGACCCAACAACCCCACTACTGGGCATATACCCTGAGAAAACCATAATTCAAAAAGAGACATGTGAGAGTCTGCCTGCCAATGCAGGGGACACGGGTTCAAGCCCTGGTCTGGGAAGATCCCACATGCCGCGTAGCAACTAGGCCCGTGAGCCACAACTATTGAGCCTGCACGTCTGGAGCCTGTGCTCCGCAACAAGAGAGGCCGCGATACTGAGAGGCCCGCGCACCGAAACGAAGAGTGGCCCCCACTTGCCGCAACTAGAGAAAGCCCTCGCACAGAAACGAAGACCCAACACAGCCATAAATAATAAAATAAATAAATAAATAGCATTCCCTTTAAAAAAAAAAAAAAAAAGAGAGACATGTACCACAATGTTAACTGCAGCACTATTTACAATAGCCAGGACATGGAAGCAACCTAAATGTCCATCAACAGATGAATGGATAAAGAAGATGTGGCACATATATACAATGGAATATTACGCAGCCATAAAAAGAAATGAAACTGAGTTATTTGTAGTGAGGTGGATGTACCTAGAGTCTGTCATACAGAGTGAAGTAGTCAGAAAGAGAAAAACAAATACCATATTCTAAAGCATATATATGGAATCTAAAAAAAAAAAAAAAATGGTACTGATGAACCTAGTTGCAGGGCAGGAATAAAGATGTAGGCATTGAGAATGGACTTGAGGACATGGGGTGGGAGGGTGAAGCTGGGGTGAAGCGAGAGTAGCATGGACATATATACACTACCAAATGTAAAATAGTTAGCTAGTGGGAAGCAGCAGCATAGCACAGGGAGATTAGCTTGGTGCTTTGTGATGACCTAGAGGGGTGGGATAGAGAGGATGGGAAGGAGGCTCAAGAAGGAAAGGATATGGGGACATATGTATGCATATGGCTGATTCACTTTGGTGTACAACAGAAACTAACACAGTATTGTGAAGCAATTACACTCCCATAAAGATCTATTTTAAAAAATCATTGTTATGTATCTTTGATGATTTATACTAAGGCTATTCCATTTTGCATTCAAGACAGCAGAGTAAGTAAGGGAAACAAAATTGTCCATTTTAAACCTAAAAATTTATGGCTAAACCAGAAATAAAAGGTTAAGAATTTTGAAAAAAATAAATAAGAATTTGTAAAATATGTTTCTTTTGTTCTTTATCATTTGAATTAAGCTTTATTTCCACAATTTAAATTCCCTTATATCACGATTTGTACAGCTCATTTGAATCCCCATGAAAATGTCTAATCAATCGTGAGATTATGAATGAGAACATTTTATCAGTTTCTTTGCCTTCTATATACAGGCCACATAAACTGCCAAGATTTAGGATTTAGGATTGTAAACCTAAACAGCCTGCAGGCTGTAAGCAGGTCATGGGGTTCTGGTCAATGGGGCTCACTCCACTTCTATTTAAGGCAGCCACCAGTCAGCTGTTCCTGTAGATATCATGCATGACAGCAGGCCTGGTATTGCCAAGCCTTCCTGCTTTTAAAAGAAACTAGAATCTATGTTCTCTACATGGAAGTCTATCAGCTAAAAAGGAAACTCGTTCTGCAAAAGACCCTTTGAAAAGGATGAAAAGATAAGCTACAGACAGACAGAAAATATTTGCAAACCATATGTCCAACAAAAGATTAGTATCTAGACTATATAACAAACATTCAAAACTCGACAGGAATAAAAAAACAACAAATAGAAAATGGGCAAAATATGTAAACTAACAGTTCACTGGAGAAGATATACAAATAGCAAATGAGCACATAAAACGATGTTTAACATCATTAGCCATTAAGGAAATGCAACTTAAGACCATAATGAGATATCACCAGCTATTTATCAGAATGGCTCTTTTTTTTTTTTTTTTTAATCTTAACACCAAATGCTGGAAAGGATGCTGAGAAATTGCATCACAGGTATATTGTTTGTGGGAACATAAGGTGGTACAGCCACTCTGTAAATCTGTTTGGCAGTTTCTTATAAAACTAGACATGCAATTATCATATGATCCACCAGTTACTCTCCCAGGCCTTAATCCAAGAGAAATGAAAACCCATGTTCATGGAAAACCGTTCACAGCACAAAGTTGATAGCAGTTTTGTTCTTAAGAGCCACAGACTGGAAACAAAACCAGTATCTTTCAACAGACCAGTGGTTAAACAGTGATACATCCCTGCCATGGAAAACTCCATGGCAATGAAAAGGAACCAACTACTGATACACACAACCACTTGCATGGTTCACAAAGGAGTTGTGCTAAGGGAAAAAGCCAATCACAAAAGGTCACACAGTGTAAGATTCCATGTATATGATATTCTTGAAATAACAAACTGATAGAGTGGAGAACAGCTGAGTGCTTGCCAGGTGGAGGTGGTGTGACTACCAGGAGGGCAGCACAGGGAGACTTGTGGTGATGGGGCTGCTCTGTGTCTTGATTGTGGTGGTGGTTTTAAGAATCCACACAGGTGATACAATTGTGTGGAACTACACACATGCACACACACGAGAGCGTGTAAAATTGGTGAAATACTAATAAACTCTGTGGATTGTCCCAAAGTCACTTTTCCGGTTTTGAGATTATGCTATAGTTAGAGAAATCAGGTGAAGGTACAAGACCTCCTTGTAGATTTTACAATTTCCTGAAAATCTATGATCATTTCAAAATAAAAGGGTATTTTTTGTTCTTGTTAAAAAGAGACATTGCCAACTAAGTAAAAACCTTTGAAAGACAATGTAGAGGATACATGACAGGTGTGCCAGTCTTTAGAGGGTCACCTGTGATGCAGGTAGGTGTGAGTTCACCACCCTCTCACCTGAATCGGAATGCTTCAAACAGCATCTTGTCGATGAGACTTCCCTGAATAACTGGAGGAAGATGGGCATTTCCCCTCCTCCCTCAATCTAAACAAACAGGCAGCACCCATGCTTCTTACATTTTCCCTGTTACTGAACACACTAAGTACTTCCCTCAAAATCAACATAAATTATCAGCATTATCACTATTTGATCAACATCAGTTCATTTATCTCTGAATTTCTCCTTCAGTGAGGCAGCTTTATCCATCTGGGCAAACTGATTTCTCCCTGAAAGCTGAAAGTCAAGTTCAATTTTACAATTCTGTGATTCTATAAGCACTCCAATGAAAGGACTTAATCTGAAAATATTTTCAGTGTTCTCCTTACATCTTTAAATGTGTTTTAAATAAAACGATGAGGCTTACGAGATGTGTATCTTTTCTGAATTCCCCTTGATGTTCTGAGTACTCCTTGATTTTTAACTCCCGACTCTCCTATATCTATCTTTATATCAGGACTAATTAATTTAACTGGCCGACTTAGCTTCCTTGTGTATAGAATGGAGGGCTTTAATTTAATTCATAAAGGAGCTACCATGATTAATTAGCTTAATCCTTAGAGCTTCTGATTGAAGTTACTCACTAGCAAACATTTGACCATATAAGATAATTAAATTACACCGAAATAGCAAGTCCCTCTTCTAACTACTACTGGAATTATGTACCTGTACCAACACACAAACACCAATAGTCCCACAATTCTCTAGTTTCAGAGTTGTTTTCACCCAATTATATGGGAAGATTAAGTTATTTTATAAAATTTGATACTAATGTATGTGATATGTTGGGCTTCTAAAAAATAAGTGATGGAAATGCTGATGTACACTGTTCTTTCAAGTCTACCATAATCTGTAGGTTGTTTTCCGTTCACTGTTTGTAATAAAAGAATGCATTCTCCAGTCATTTTGCAAAGTGAGTTTGTCCCTTTAGTTAATCGATTATGCTCTATAACTGTATGCTGAACCCATTTAAAAAGGATTTTACTTCCTACTAGGGTTACAGTACAATTGAACCATCTATAATCCAATCAAGCTACATCTTGTTTCACATATTTTAATAATCCTTTTTTTCTAGTTACTTAAGAAATTATATACGTAAATGGCGTGATAAATCATTGATGCACCACCTAGCCTTGCTTCTAGTTACCAGTGATGCCATTCTTCCCAATGTATCTAGACAGCAGTTCCCTTCCCAGCAAGATTTTCCATAGCATTTTAAAAGATATTTTAGCTCCTGCAGTGACAAAGGCCTATTTAGAAACTGCAAGCATAATTTACTTACCTGATTTATGAAGCAATTTGTACAATCTACTATATTCATGCTAGATGGGAATGGATCTTTGTTAAGAAAACAAGGATCTTTAACAATTGCAAAATTTCATATTGCTACATTTTATGATGGAACAAAGCAGATTGGGGCAATTATCCCTCGTGTTTTATTAAACCTTGATACAACTGTTAGAGGTTAATGGGGCTATATTTTTTCCACTGTCAAAGTCTGCTCTAAAGCAAGATCTAGAGCACTTAGTGCCAGAAATTCAGCACAGAGAATAGCAGACACGCCTTTTCCTGCAGCAGTTTTACAAATCACTCTAGTCTACTACCATTCAAATAAATCACCCATTAATAATAGAGCAATAAAGTCCTCTAAAAACAAAACCTGATGATGGGTGGCATTTCCAGCAATTTAATAACAACCTTAGTGACTATAACAATATTAATATAAAACAAAATGTGTGTTTTTTTTTTTGTAACTGGGTAAAGCAAATCCTGTTAATTTTTGAAGATTATTCAAGTGGGGATTCATGAAACCACAATATACCCAGTTACCTAGGAAAGTATGGTGTGATGAAAATGCCAGTTGGAAATTATTTCTGGAATAAAGTTTCAGAGGTGGAAACCACACAAAGCATCATCGACGGCTGATGAGATTAAGGGACGTGGCATGACTTCTGTTCCCTGGATAGCTTGTCTTAGAAGCCTTATTAATGGAGTCACTCAGGTTTCTTAATAGCCTCCCTCCATTCTCCTTCCCTCATCCCATCTCCCTCATGTCCGCAGCCCTCTTCAAGCACCAAATCTGGAGTAGCACTTGGAGAACTGCAGGGCTGGCTTTCATTGCAGTTCTTCAAATGCCCTTTCTAAAAGCCAGCATGCCCTAGTCATCAATTCAGTAACAAATGGACTCATCCAGCAGTGGAAGAGAGGAAAATTAGTGTATTGTAGAATATTTTCTGACCTACTAGAGCACAGAATCTAGATTGACAATGAGATTTTATTGCCAAATGCCATCACCTTGTGACAGAAATTTGAAAAAGATTAATTTCTCATGGTTTTAACGTTTCTTTCCATGCAGTGGGCATAATGATTCTAAGACTATAGTACTTTATTGTAATCGACCAGCTATTTAATTATTTGTGCCTTGTTCATATACTACATATAATTTTGATAATAAGCATGATTTTCTCTTAACCACTGCCAAGCACATGTCTATAAATTAGAGGTTCAAGGAATTCAGTCATTGACGAGGTGTAATATAGAAAGCACGGTGTCTTGGCTTGCAAAGGACCTAATTTAATATTGCTTTACATCTTCCCTGTGGATTCTGACTTTTTATGGGTTGATCTACTACTATTTTGAAAGCTAATAAATTTCTATTTTTACTCAATGCTCAATAAGGGTTGCTATCTTTATTACAGCACTCATCTGATAAATATTTACATAACTTGAAATACCAGTAGACTGTAATTTCCTCTAGGGAAGGAACATATTTTGAACATCTCCATGACAGCTATTTGTCTTTCCTCAGTCTGTGACTGGTGAATGCACGATTAAGATGTGAAATACAAAGACCTAACTGAAGAAGAGTATGACATCACTTTGTCACACTTCTTCAGGCCACCAAATAACTAGGAAACTCAGTCGTTCAATGGACAAATGTTTATTGAGCAACTGCTGTGTGCCTGAGACTCTGCTGAGTCCTTGGTAGATATCACTGAAGAGGGCAGACAAAAATATCTACCTTCAAAGAGACTGTATTCTAGTGGGGGGAGTGGAAGAGACAGGAAGTAAATAAGAATATATATATATACTTAATATAGGATTATTTACACATTATATAATACATTATATGACATATAATATGTATTATGTTATACATTATATTGTACACATCATACATCACATAATATAGAATGCACACCTTATGTACACTATATTACACATAATGTTCCCCATACACACCCCCACACATTCATATAAATGCACACACTAATATGCACACATACATACAAAAATAAGCATGATATATATGATACACTATGATAAGTGATACAGAGAAAAGCAGAACAGGTAACAAGAGGGGGTAAAGTGATGTATGGGCAAGGTGTGTGAAAGTTAGCTAGGGTGACCAGTGAGAGCCTACGGAGAAGGTAATTTTTGAGAAATGATCTGAAGGGAGGGAGGGATGAGTGGGGAGACCATTTCAGACAGGAAACAGAGGAGAAAAGACTGGGGTGGGAGTGTGTCTGAGATCCTTAAGAAACAGCCCCAAAGCTAGTGGACAAGGGCCAGAGGGAGAGGGGATGGGGTGGGGAGGTAAGGAGGTCCTGTAGGTCTCTGTAAGGAATGTGGGTTCATTTTGGCTGTGATGCGATGGCGCTGAAGCGTTTTGAGTGGAAGAATGATGTGATTCCACGGATATTCCCTCCTGATCCCTCTGGATGAGGTATGGAGATCTCGACTGCAGGGAAACAGGCAGAGACAGGGAGACGGGGTGAGGTTGATGCAGTAATACACCTAAGGACATTGGTGGTTTGGAGGTAAAGAGAAGTGGTCGGCTTTTGACACATGCTGGGAGGCAGCAGGCTGGCTGGTGTCTGGGGGCAGGGGTGGTGCCAGGCTCTAGGTCCCTAACAGGAAAAGCAATGGCCTTTTTCTGAGACGGGAAAGAGATGCCTATCACACGTGGGCATGAAAATCTTGGGTGGGCAGGTGGATATAACAGTCTGGAAATCTAGAGAGAAGTCTTGGGTCATTAATCAGACATGCCTCTTTCCGCTCTGGGAGTGGATCACACTGAAACTACTTTCCAAATGATGAAAATTATTGGGATGGCTTGCCTTTTCTTTATCTCTCATTTTGCCCCTATTAATAAAGATTAAGGGTTTCTTTTTTCCTTTTCCTTAACTTCCACTAATCCCTGTTTATGGAGAAAGGATTGAAAGGAGAGACTTTTCCTGGGCTGAGCCCATTTTTGGCTGACAGGAAGGGAAGAAGTTATGCGAGACATAAGATTAACCTTTTTTTTCCCCTCTTAGCACACTGGAATATAAGTAAAAAGAGAATACTACATACTAGTATATTCCATTTGCTCTTAAGTTATCTCAAACATAAGAAAACGACGACTATGAACGCAGCAATTTTAGTGACAAGTGGATAATACAGTATGACCCAGCAAAGATGTGAAAGTCACTTATTATGGTATATTTTAGAAAGTGGATTAATGAGTCACACCATGTTAAAAAGATAAATCAAACATTATATCATTAGGATTGCATCTTTAACTCTTTAAAGTCGTTAAGGCATCATTTTGCACTGTTGTCCAAAAAGTGGAACTACAAAAGTTTTAAAATGTGCCCTTCCAAATAATTATGTCCAAGACAAAAGAAAAACCAGAGAAAAATGGAACTATTGTTATTATAAAAGACAATATTTGATCAATTGCTTTTCATTAACAGGGCTATTTGACAACTTTGAATAAATATCATTCTGTTTTGCTTCACGTATTTTTTAAAGGTAGGAAAAAATTGCCCATGGAAAAAAAGGCAATGAAATAAATGGTTTATAGTCAAAAGTAGAAGACTCTTAGGGTCATTTATTTCATAATGGTCTGTTGTTGTTTTTTCCCAAGGGTTTATAAGACAATGCATTATACTTTTCCATTTTTCCACAATGTTTAACTTGGCTTTACATTAAATAATGACTCTGAACCCAATGTCCTATCCTGCTTGGGTATAAACTGTTGTAACTGCAAATGCTCAATACACCACCGTGCCATCAATTTATCTGAGTGAGTTACAACAAATCAGTATTGAATTTGTAAAGCCATTGGTCTTTAATTTTACATGGGGAGAACAATCTCTAGGCGGAAAATAACAACCAAGGTTTTTGCTTGCCCTTCTCCCTACAGATTTTTATATTTTGGAGTTAGAAGGGCAGTAATGGATTACCTACCTTCCTGACTCTCACACTTAGGTTGCTAACATTGTATTCTGTGGAGGAGAATGTCAAGGAGAAGAGGAAGAAAGTCATCCACAGTTACCACCATTTAAAAAGGATGGCAATTTAACAATCCTATGTTATCGAGAGGTTCCAATCCCAGAATAACGAGAAGCCTTCCATCACTCAGTGATGCAAGGAAGATGGGGGGTGTCGACTGAATTTATTCCAGGTGCCCTTCCTGCTGCATGTTGCCCAATTATCCTTCAATCCTTTAAAGCTTTAAATAATGAGAAATTTAGAGCATTATGCAGAATTAATACCTTAATTATCTTTGGGTTTTCCTGAAAACATCATCAATCAGTAATGAATGAGACTGATGAAAAAACCCAACTTGTAAGTCATTTCATTCTAAGAATTAATGTAGGAAATCACCCTCACTGTATAGATGAGTTGAAATATCTCCACAGCCTTTCACATTACTCCACTCTACGTGGTTAAGTTGATGCATGTTAAGGACTAAAGTGAACTGCTAAGGGTTAACTGGTAACATGAAATCAGGGCAGGATGGAGGAACTGATTGACTTAGTGATTCCAGGGCAAAATTCACAAAGGATTCATCAGCTCCCACTGAGGGGAGTAAAAGAGAAAATCTGTAGGGCTTTTGCTCCACAATATGGATATTTTTCCTTCCTTCATTTATTTAATCAGTAAATACTTGCTAAGTGCTGGCTAGCCTCGGCCATCAGAGGATGAGGAAGTGTGTAATTCAGTGTGGGTGTCAGACAAGAAGCACTTCCCAGAGAACTCAGCTCTCAAGCGGCTCATTGTGGACCAAACGTATAAACCAAAGCAGATCTAGGGAGAAAATGGGGAGACATGCTGAGAATAGGCTGGAATCCGGGACCGTGTGATACAGGCACCACCTATCCTTCAAATAGAACAATGAAGAGCTTGCTTTTTAATCTATGTACCAGCTACTGTATATTGGTATAAACTTTTTTAATGTACTAGTCACAAAATCCTTTCTTTCCCGTTATAACACACGATACATATTCCCTCAATTCAGCACTGGAATGACCTAACTGCTGTGATCCTAGCAGTCTTCCATCACTAAACTACAAATTCCTTCTGGTGGTCTGTGAAATCCTTCCCTCCCCCTGTCCAGGGCCTCCAGCTCTTTTCCCAGCACTTCCTAGATTCCCTCCTGATGCTCAGGGGACTGTCAGGAGGAGTTAACCAAGCTTCGTCTGAAATTGCAGGAAGGCATGGCTCCTTGCCTGGTCTAGTGCTTTGTTTTTAACCATCTGGATCTTTGGGTAGAGTTTGCCCTCAGTGGTTCACCAAAATCTTGACCGCTTTCCATCATCTTAAACAGGGTCCCAACAGGAAATAACTGCCACCCTCAAGGAGAGTAATGTACACCAGTATTCCTTACAAAGGGGCTGCTTGTATCTGAGTACACCTAGAGATGCCACCAGGGGTAGTGTAGACACTTGGAACAAGGTAACAGTCAAGCTCTTATCACCCCCTGGGCTGGAAGCAACAGGGGAGAAAATGAGCCCTGAAAGCCAGAGGGAAAGACCACTGTAGGGTCAACCCCTTTGAAAGGAGCTGTGACCTTTGGCCTCTGCACCTTCGAGCACAGCCAGCTTGAGGGGATTTTGCAAGAGTGATAAATACCCGGACCTCACAATCATGCTTCCCTCCAATCGGCTGCTGGGGCTTCTTACTGGCAGAACACAACTCACAACCACAAGAGGACAGCTGTTTTTTTTTTAGTTTCCACATATAAGTGATATCATATGATATTTGTCTTTCTCTGTCTGGCTTACTTCACATAGTATGATAATCTCCAGGCCCATCCATGCTGTTGCAAATGGCATTATTTCATTCTTTTTAACAGCTGAGTAATATTCCATTGTATATATATGTACCACATCTTCTTTATTCATTCACCTGTCAATGGACATTTAGGTTGCCTCCATGTCTTGGCTATTGTAAACAGAGACGGGGAGGGATAGATTGAGAGTTTGGGATTGACACATACACACTACTATATTTAAAATAAACAACCAGGACCTACTGTATATCACAGGGAACTCTGCTCAATACTCTGTAATAACCTAAATGGGAAAAGAATTTGAAAAAGAATAGATACATGTATACATATAACTTAGTCACTTTGTTGCACACCCGAAACTAACACAACATTGCTAGTCAACTATACGCCAATATAAAATAAACATTTTTTTAAAAAAGAGGACAGTTGTTACCGTCATCCATTCCTGTCAGGTTGTAATTAAATAAGCTCCTCACTGGTGCTTGGTAGCAGACACAGTCTTAGATTAGGGGGTAAAGGGATAATTACACAGCCTTTGCTGTCACATTTCTTACTCTGTAAGGCATCTCAAGAAGACGACTCATAAATTAAAAACGTCTATATACAATGAAAACTACCAAAATAGAGATCCACACAAGTGAGGTGGGATGATAGCTAACAGTGGCTGTCAGACCCTACACTAAGCATTTTTTGAGTATTTTGTTATATCCTTTTCCAAACCCTCAGGTGGAGGAACTGAGGCTCAGGGCAGTTACGCACCCTGTGCCAGAGAGGCCTGTATGCTTGAATTTAACCTCGAGAACAGCAGAGGCTGTGGTCTCCAAGAGAAACCCAGCTCTCAGGGTAAACCAGAAATACAGAAACTACAGTTTATTGAATTAGGTGTGAAAAATAACGAGGCCAATACCAAAGGCACCACATTTAATATAAATACTGAATGTAAATAAATTAGCTAATCTGTGTATAAATGGTTTAATAATAGTGTCAGTAACTGACACATCTGCAGCAAGTGTCACCACATGTATAAAATATATGCATCACCTTCATGTTCCCTCTCACACCCCATCAAAACGGTAAGGGGTTCACCACTTCCTAGGTGAAGGCTGTTTCCTGGGTGAGGCTTCAGGGGCCTGTGTTCTGGGCTCACCTCCTATGAGGAACCAAACTATTTCCTAAGATCTTAGAAAACAAGTTCAATGCTCTGGATCTTACCTCCTCCTCCAGCAAGTAAGATCCCGGCTGTTTAGATCCTTGGTTGACCTACTGTGAATACAGTCTTTATGTCTCCTGTTTGTGTATGGAAAGTTCCTAACGGGTATGGCTGGTGGAATGCCCACTATATTCTGTATACTGGAACAAGCAATTTACAAATACCTTGCTTCATCTACTCAAAAAGAATCATTACCATTTTACTTTTATAAATGATAAAACTTGGACTTGAATACGATACATACTTTTACAACTATTGAATCCTTGTCTCTCTAGCTTCAAAGCCTATGTCCTTTTCTCTATGAAGCACTTAATTTAGTTTCCTCAGCCACATCTTCTGCACAAATAACGTTTTACCATTTATTACACTGCTGATCTCAGAAGGCATTCCTCATTTCCTCTAATGATTAATTTTCAAGTCTAACAAAAAAATAGTTTAATACTGTTGGGAGAAAGGACAGAACACTTTCTAACACCAATGAGTTATGACTCATTTGTCAATTTGTGTTCAGATAAGGACCCACACATATTCTTTTTATAAAAAAAACTTCTACCTGAATGTTACACTAGCAGATAAATTTGATGTCTACTTGACTGCTATCAGACCTTATGTTGATTTGAGGTAAGGGTTCACCTGATGTGTAGTTCTATGTTACTGTGGATCATTTCTGCAAGGTTTTTATCCATAAAATATAAATTTCAAAATAACTATACATACCACATCCCCCATTCTATTGAACATTCCAAACTAACGAGAACAAAATATTAAAACTTTATTTTAAAAGAATGACCTTTCTTCCTGTCCTCCAGTAGTTTTGTCCTTCACTATTTATAAGTCCAGTTTAATTTGAACAATACTGCCCATGATTATCCAACAAGAAGTACAATGAAAACAGGAAGTGCATTTACAGGTTGATTTGTGTATATGTGTGAGACCTAAGGGCCTGAATTGCAGTCAGAGACTGGAGGATCCCCCTTGAATAGACTGTGTGTGTCCCCAAAATTCATATCTTGAAGCCCGGACCTCCAAGGTGATGGTATGTGGAGGTGGGTCCTTTGGGAGGTGATAGGTCATGAGGGTAGAGACCTCATGAATGGGACGAGTGCCCTTATAAGATACCGAAAAAGTGATCTCTCCCTCTCTCCACCTTATGAAGACACAGTGAGAAGACAGACTGCTGTCTGTGTTAGGAAGTGAGTCCTCATCAGACATTGAGTCGACCAGCACCTTGATCTTGGACTTCCCAGCCTCCTGAACTATGAGAAATAAATTTAAATCACCCAGTCTATATTATCTCAAAATGTCTAAGACACACCTGTGTCTGAAGCCTACATCCTAGGGGTCTGGGTTTACCTCTCTGTCCTCCCCAAGTGCCAGAGGACAGGGTCATTATACAGAGTCGACGGACTATTGTTACACAGGCAATCACTAGGAAGCCATAAAATAGGGATATTAAGAAAGCAGAGGTAGGTCAATCTGCAATGTGATTTTTAAATGATTATTATTGTTGTTTGCATTTGCTTTTTAGTTTTAATGTGATATTTGTCATGGATAAAACCTCACACACAAGCCCAATATATCACGCAGATAAAAGTAGAGTTGGTTGAACTGAGGGTGCTCCAAATGACCTCAAGCGTCCTGCCTGTACCAACTGCTAGTAGTGGCAAACCAAATAAAATACATAGATCCCAACCACTGGGATTCTTCACCAAGAGAGCAGGTCAGCGGGAACACCACAAGAAGAAGTCACCACGAATGAATAGAAAAGGTACCCCAAGAGGCTGAAAATTTTAAAAAGAACATGGTGCAGGGGAAAGAACCACCCTGGAAATAAACCCACTTGAGAATCTCAATGGAGCCTTCTAATCTGCAGTGAGCAGGACAGGCAAACCCACAGTGAAACTGTGACAAAATGCAGAGGTTAAGAACACAGGACTGAGGGAACAGGAGGAAACAGCTAACTGTGCCTGGAGAAGTCAGGAAAGGGTTCCAATGGTGAGGCTCTAAGACCACCTGGGCTTCTGCATGCAAGGAAGGTGGCGAGGACACTTCTAGCAAAGGCACACATGACACAGTCTATTGGTCCTTTTGGCTAAATTATGGTGAAGGGTGTTAAGGAAGAGATACCAGAAAAGTAGGTGTCAGGGGACACTTTCATTCATCCAACAGCTATAGGCCGAGTGCCTACTATGTGCTGGGCACATCCAGATAGAACCCTATACATGTGGTCTTCATATTCTGGTTTTCTTTGAAGGGGTATAGATGTTGCCTGCAACTATTTTATTCTTTAGTTCACAGATGATCAAGAACATTTTAATAGGAGAATGACAAGACAAGACTCCTGTGCCCCGAAGATCAATCTGGTATGTGTGGTATATACTAGAATGGAAAGAGAAACTGGGATCAAAACACCTGAGAGTGGAACAGCTGTTTAACAGAGAAATCTGGAAGGTCCAGTCTCAGTGACTGATGAGGGTAGAGAGCAAAGACGGGTTTGAGATGCATTCAGGAGATAAGATGAATACACAGTGTAGATTCTCTCTCCCAGCAAATACTTTGAAGGTAGGAAAGCAGAACGAGATGAAGTGGGAAAGGCAGTTTATAGAATTACCTCTCCGGAACCGCTCCCTCTAATGGACATATCAATCCTCATACAGAAAGAAAGAGGACTTACAGACGGAGTTTTTATGGCTACTGTCCTTGCTGGGAAGCATCTTGACTCCTCTTGACTTCAATTCAATCGCCTTTTTCACTGGAAGAAACAAAATAAAACCATTATTAGGTACGACTCAGAGAGATATCATAAAATTGCGTTCTATCTTCACAGCATTTCCAGTCATAACTGCTTTCTTACCAACCCCTGGAATATGGGACGTATTCTAAGGGGTGAATGATGCAAAGCAAATAAAGTATAAGAGCCTATGAATAATTAATACAAGTCTATCAACCAGCAAGATCATATCTTATGATAGCAGTGTCAGAAGCTAAAAATAGTATGTAGTAAGATTACCATCTACACCCAAAGCTGCTTACTACCAGCGATGGCAAATTCTACAAATCATTATCATTTCGCCAAATGACCCAGTAGACTGCTCTCTCAACTTACATGCAGTGACTAGGGTTTTCTAAATTTGCTACATACATGAAAAATTTTGAAGAAAAATGAAATTTATTCATTCATTCACTCATCTAGTCATTTAATCACTCAAAGTTTAACAAATATCCATCGATGGGAAGCTAGTAGGAGGAAATGTTCTAAGTGTGGGTGATTAAATGCTAAGAACACCAGTACTTACAGACCCTCGTAACCTACAAGCAATATAAAAAATGTATGACATTGGTTTCTAAAGTCATAGTTCTCAGGCTTTAAGTTTCTTGACTTTACTAGGTTCTGCATTAAATATTTTAAGAAGTTCCACTTTTGTGGTCATTTCTGGGGAAAAAAAGTGGGAAGTCATTTGTGGGAAGAAAATAGATAATATTTTAATTTAAAATTTTCTGTTTTGAATATTAAAATTATATCTTTATTAAAATTAAATATTTTAATTTAAAGATTTCTGATTTACATATTTACATATGATTTACATATATGGACCTAGAGTAGCGTGAAGACCTGGGCTCAAATCTTTGCTCACAACTTGGTAGCTATGTGGCCTGTGTAAGTTACTTAACTCAGAGCCTGTTAATTTATCTGCAAAAGGAGTGTGATGGTTACTTTTTATGTCTACTTGACTGGGGTCCAAAGTGCCTAGATATCTTGTCAAATGTTTTCCTGGGTGCTTCTGTGAAGGTGGTTTTTGGATGAGATTAAGTTTTAAATCCACAGACTGAGTAGAGAAGATTGCCCTACCTCCATGTGGGTGGGCCTTATCTAATCAGCTGAAGACCAGAATAGAACACAAAGCTGACACTTTCCTGGGCAGAAGAGAATTCTTCAGGCCTGACTGCCTTCATACTGGGTTATAATTTTTTTTCAATATTATTGCTTTTTTTCCTTCCAATTTTATTGAGATATAATGCACATACAGCACTGCATAAGTTCAAGGTGTACGGCACAATGATTTGACTTACATGTATAATGAAATAATTACCACAATATGTTTAGTAAACATCCACCATCTCATATTGATACAAAATAAAAGAAAAAGAACAAAATTTCTTTCTTGTGATGAGAACTCTTAGGATTTATTTTCTTAACTTTCATATATAACATACAGCAGTGCTAATTATATTTATCAAGTTATACATTACATCCCTAGCACTTATTTATTTTATAACTGTAAATTTGTACCTTTTGACTGCCTTCAACTAATTCCCCCTCCCTCCACCCCTCGCCTCTGATAAATGCAAATCTCATCTCTTTTCCTATAAGTTTGTTTTTCTTTGCTTGTTTTTTGAAGTATAACTGACCTAAAACACTATGTCAGTTCCTGGTGTACAACACAGTGATTTGATATTTCTGTACATTTCAAAATGGTCAGCACGATAAGTCTAGTTACCATCTGTCACCGTACAAAGATGCTACATAATTACTGACTATATTCTCCATACTGTACATTTCATCCCTGTGACTCACTTATTTTGTAATTGGAAGTTTGTGCCTCCTAATCTCCCTCACCTATTTCTCTCCCTCAACCCCTCTTCTTTGGCGACCACCGGTTTGTTCTCTGTGTCTTTGACAATGTTTCTGTTTCATTACATTTGTTCGTTTGTTTTGTTTTTTAGATTCACATAAAAGTAAAATCATCCAGTATTTATCTTTGTCTGACTGCCTTCATAGTGGGATATTAATTTTTTTTCCTGCCTTCAGATTCAAACTGAAACGTTGGCTTTTCCCGGGTCTTTGTCCTGCCAGCCTTTGAACTAGAACCACACCACTAGCTCTCTTGGTCTCCAGCTTACTGACTCACCCTGAAATCTTGGGACTTCTCAACCTCCATAATTGTGAGAGACAACTTCTTATATTTCTTATATAGGATGGTATGATATATATCATCCTATTGGTTCTGGTTCTCGAAACAGCCCTGACTAATACAATGGGCATGCTGATATCAAATGCAGGGGAACAGATATGTGTTCCCTGCACTATAATGAATGCACCATATTTAGGAGCAGACGCTGGACGTTGTGGGCTCTGTACACGACAGTGTTTGTTGCTGTTTTTGGATCACTTGCATTCACATGGCTTCCCCAGAGGAGAGATTGTCCTTCCATCGCTGATGTTACTGGACATTTGTTCCCTCTCCCCGTCCCTGCCCCTGGTCACTGAATTTTCTGACCCTCTGGGTACCACGTGTCTGTGGCTCTACCTCTCAAGGCCCTCATCCCACTTCCCATCTGGCCTCTGTACACTACCTTATCTGACATTTGTACACTACCTTATATTTAAGGAAGCATCTTCAAACACACCATGGTATTTAACTCTTTCCACAACCCACTGAAGTAGGTATTGTGAAGATCCTTACTCACATTAGGAAATCAAGGTTCACAGATTTGTTGAGAGGACATAGGGAGTAAGATGTGGGATTTGCAATTAAATCTTCCCACTCAGAACCCAACACCCTTCATTGTATTCTGCCCACTTGACAATGGAAGGCATGGAGGTAGCAACTATAGGATCCCGACACCTGGAAAGAAGCTGAAAACGCCGAAGAGCTCTGTGCCTGGAATTCAAATCATCGCAGCATTACCAGGGTTAAACTGCCAGGACAGTCTATTGACTCTGCTATTTCTTTTCTCTCTGCACTAACAAAATAAAAGCTGATTCTCTCCCATTTCCCACCTTCCTCCCAAAACCCAAGCTTTTGAATTCAAGGAGAGAAGCAATTTCCTCACGTTGGTATTGACAATTCCTTTCCTTGTCAAAGGAGGCATTGAAGAAAACCTCTCCAAAGGAGGGAATTATAGGAAGTTGCTTCAGAAGCAAGGGGAGGGGCTGGCATTTGAGCAGGTTCAGGACCAGGTGGGGAGATGGCGGCTTTCACCAGTGCTGAGATGCATGACAACTACAGGTAAGCCATGGACGCAGGGCATCTGATGTTTGGAAACTGGTCACAAGGTACTGAGGGTGAGGCAGGGGCCATCTCTGATGGGGCCTGTGGTCAAGCTGAGGGATGGCCTCTCGATGGATGTCCAGGAGAAGAGGACCAAGGAGCACTCCTGTGATGGGGAGCATCATGCCTGAGAGGACGTCTTGGGATGCTATGGAATGAGGTGTGTGTGTGGTGGGGTGCTGCAGCATGGTGTAGAAAATGGGAGGACCCAGACAGTGATAGATGCCGGATGTTCCCCAGTGGACTAAGAGGAAGACTCAGGGTCAGATATGATTAGACAGAGGTATTGATCTTTGCTATGGAGCCATTTTATAACCATTGCACCAACATAATGGCAAGCTGGTACTATTTCTAGCCCCCCCCATCCCTCATCTGCTGCATCTTTCCTTGAACATGGACATCTCTCTGCCCAGCCCTGAGGGGAGGGAAGGAGGAGGACTCTGGATGGAGGACAGGAGGGGCTTCAGGGAGGTGATGAGGGGAAAGACCCTTTGAGGAGGGTCCCTTCCTTTTCTTCACAACATTGCCAAGAACCAGGGCTGTCCAGAAAGAGGATGTGTTAACTTGAAACAAGTTAGAACTCAGAGGAGGGGAGAATCTACAGCAGTACAGCACCATCGTACTGAAGGAAAAAAAAAAAAAAGTTCCCTGGTGGATGTCAGCTTCACTCAGCTACATACAGCTACTTTCTGTCCTTTCCAGGGAGAATGTCCACGACTGACCCCTAATTAAGCTCAGCCTGCTCCTTGGACCCTCCCAGCTCCCTCCTCCGGCCCCAGAGGCAAGAAGTCAGAGTTCACTGTGATCTTCCACACACATCAGACTTCTCTCAGGAAACCCAATCCTACCATCTCCCTCTGGTGTCCTTGGAAATTCCTGTACCAGATGATAGAATTCAATGTCTAACACCATAGTTTACCCATAATGAGGAGCTCAGAAAATTCCAAATGAACAAATAAAATGCAAAATTGTTTCAAACAAACTTAATTTACTAAATACAGGGACGGACACCATTGAGAAACCTCACAAACCACAGAGGAAATTGTTTCAAATATATACACCAACTACTGACAAACTGAAGAAATCAGGGTTTGGAATTTAAAATATAAGCCATTTTTTTGGACTTATTATTAACTCAGAGGATTATCGTGATTTTATTAATACTTCTCCAGGCTAAAAAATTCCCTCTAAGTGGCACGTGAAAAGAATATTCACAATTATTGATAGCAATAATAGTGAAATCCTTGGAAATCCTTTGAGTTGCGAGAGCTTACTATACAGGTGCGTGCACACACACACACATATATATACTTTCACATTTATTTTATATTTCATTTATATGTTATGTATTTTTACATATTACACACTATATATTTAATATGTTATATATTAAATATTTTACATATTATATATATTATTGTTGTATAAATATTTTACATTTATTATATATAAAATAATGTGTAAAATATGTATATAACATACATAAATTAATCTATTGCGCTTTCTTATTGTTAGAAATGTTCTTGTTATCTAACTTAATTTGTCTTATAATTATTTAATCAATAGCTTTCTATTAAATTT
This sequence comes from Eubalaena glacialis, assembly GCF_028564815.1. NCBI lineage: Eukaryota > Metazoa > Chordata > Mammalia > Artiodactyla > Balaenidae > Eubalaena > Eubalaena glacialis. Next base: position 9,477,565 of record NC_083735.1, on the reverse strand, counting down.
GGTAAGCAATTACAGTCCATAAGCTATTAATCTTTTGTATTTATCAATACACTGTCCTTTTATATTGTCATCTTAGCAGATATGATAATTCAAATTCCATTATTTATGTTACCTTATTCTTGAATTAGGAAAACAAAATATTTCAGAAAAATATTTTTGGTTCATGTGTTGTTTGGAAAATATTTTGTTTTCTTTTATTATTGGGGAAAAAAAATCTAAACTTCTGGATTATGTCAGAGGTTTTTGTTAATCTTTTTCATTTTGAAGAGAAAAATAAATGATTTGAAAATAATATATTTTGAGGAATCCCAGTGGTTTGCATTCTTTCACTTACTGTAAGGCTTACATTTTTTCCTAAGCATTTACACCATAATATTTTAGAAATACTTTCAAAATATTAATTTGCTTCATTAATAGATCCAATTATAGCAACCCTTAAATCGTTTAACATTTCTTCATTAGATTTTATGTGTTTTATATTGACGAAGAATCATCAAAATTCATATCACTTTATATTTTTAACACATATTTAAAAATTTTTTTAAACTGTATCAAAGTATCTCTAAGAATCTCTAAGAATCACTAAATATTTCAGTATGGACCCACTTTCCTATTCTCTGTTAATTATATAAATGCATAGCTCATGTTGATGCTGATAAAAATCAGTTTAATCATATGACCTTATATGGTTGTTATCGTGGATGACGGAGCCATTCCCATCTAAAACCAGAGCCTCCACCTCTGCACTGGGGCTCATCACCTCAATAACATGGTGCCATCATTTTCCTCCTTCCTCACAATCATTCTTTCTTTTCTGCTTGATCAATCCCATTATTATACAAACATGTTTCACTTCCCATCTTTAAGAACCGAGACAAAGCAAACAAGCAAAAAGGCAAGCATGCAAGCAGCGAACAAAAAGACAGAACTCTTTCCTGCCCATACTCCCCAGAGCTGCCTGGCCCTTTTCTCTCCTCTCCTGGGAGCAGTGAGAGGAAATTCCTCCAGTGAATCATTTTCTTTGATCTCTTCCCATTCTCTCCTGAACCTGAAAACAGCCCTATCAAGGTGAGCTGTCACCTCCCTGTTGCTAGATCTTGTGGTCAGTTCTCCAGTTCCTCTTTGTCTGTGATGTGAGGTCCCCTCCCCCCATGTCCAGACCCCACACGCTCCGGTTCTCCTCTGATTCAATGGTCACTCCTTGTTCATAAGTCTGAGCGTCGTCCTGTGATGCTTTGGTATTTATCGCCATATTTTTAAACTTTCCATGTACTCCCTTGACCAACATCCAATAGAAGTATTATAATCATCTAATAAAATATCATTAATATTACAATATTATTAATGAGTAGTAATTTTTAAAATTACTATGTATTTGACACTCTGCAAGGTGCTTTATATACATCCTGTTTAATTCCACCGCGAAGTTATAAGATTTATGGTGTTTATTATGGAGAAAAAATGAGTTACAAAGAGGTTAAATAATTTATCCTAGATTACAGGGCTTAAGGTGGAAGAGCTGTCCTGGAGCTGGGGATCTGATTCTAGAACCTGATCGCTTTACGAGGAGGAGATGCTGTCTCCTTTATAAATGATACCACTTGTTTTAAAATTTTCTTGTTGTAAACAGTTTGTTATTGCATTATACAATATAATACTTATGTAACTACATATTAGTAAACATGTCTTATCATACCACATTTTTTAAAATCAGAATTTAATTGACCCTTCAAACCATTATCTAACAAATCGTTGAATGAACGTGTATGTTAGCTGCTTAAACGTGGGTTAAATATTTATTAATATTCATCCTGTTATAACAAAAACTATGTACTGAGTCACATACCATTGAGTGTGTTTTCCTTTTCTATTGAATTCTTTTATTATGATTGTAGTAGTATATGGACATTGTAGAAAACTTGGGAAAACCTAAAAATTATCAAGAAAAAACCAAAAATAACTGACTGAATAAACCCATCACCTAGAGATGACTGCTGCTATCATCATTTTTTATGTATTTATTTCCAACCCTATGTATATTGCACATATAAGTTAATAGGACATTTCGGTAAAGACACATATATGATATTTACAGAAAAATAAGACTGTAATGTATTTTTATTCTGCTTTTATGACTGTTTTGAGCATTTTTGCTTATTACATATTTCTCATTAGATAGTGTCTGTATGCATATAAATATATATATATCTTTTTTTTCCCCCCGAGGCTTGAGGGATCTTAGTCCCCAACCAGGGATTGAACCCAGGCCCCAGCAGTGAAAGTGCCACGTCCTAACCACTGGACCACCAGGGAATTCCCAATTTTTAATCAGATATTGAGGTCACTGAATACTTTTGAAAAACATTTTTAATGGATTGGTCACAATATATTTAATTCCTTTACTCTTAGATATTAGCCTTTTTCTTACATCTTGCAGTTGTATATGATACCAAACAGCTTCCAACACATCATTAAACTCTGATCAGTTTCATGGAAAAAAAAGGGCCAGAGTTAGGATTCTTTGCTCAAGGTCTTAACACATAGTGCTAAACTGATTTTTAGGAAACTGTACCCATTCTCCTCACCAGTTGAATATAATATCTTGACTGTATCGCCTTTGCCAAAGTTGTTTTATGTTTTTAATTAAAAAAAAATTTTTGAAGTATAGCTGACTTACAGTGTTGTTAGTTTCTTTGTACAGCAAAGAGATTCAGAGAGAGAGAGAGAATGTAAGACGTATACGTGTTCTTTTCCAGATTTTTTTCCCTTACAGGTTATTACAAAATACTGAGTAGAGTTCCCTGTGCTGTACAGTAAGTAGGTCCTTGTTTGCTATCAATTTTATACAGCATGTAAAAGAAAACAGTTACCAATTTGATAACTGAAAAATGCCACCTCACTTTTACCCGCATTTCAAACAAGTAAGGTGCTTATTCCCTCGTTCTGTGAGATAAACTCTCCTATAACATATTGTCTCGTGGTCTACAGAGCCGCCCCTCCTTATGCAGCGGGGACACAGCTGTTCCGAGGCCCCCAGGGGCTCCCCGAAGCCGCAGAGGGGAGCGGACCCAGAAATTCCACGTTTTCTCCTGCGCACGCGCCCGACACCAAGGTTAAACCCTAAATCGGGCCGAGTCAGAGACGAGCGCCAACAACGCATCACACACGCGAGAACAACGAGAACCACCACCGGTCGCGCTAACAGTCATGCGCCTGCGGCCTCTCTCGCCCTCACACTAGCTGACTCGACGGATTCAATGCCTTGCCCGTCGCGACTACGCACCGGTCACGCGCTGTGGCGTAACTTCGGCACTTAGAGGTGTGAGAGCAAAACCAACGCGCGCTTCTTTTTCCTCCGTCACAGTGTCCCCGGCAAAAGGCTCTTACCCGAGCTCCTAGCCACCTCAGCAGGCGAGTCTTTTTCTTCTCATTCGAGAACTTTACCTGAAAGGAAGCACCTCCCGGCTTCCCTTGGGCACATTCCAGCGGCCAGCGTCACTCCTCCTGGGCTTTGGGGCCGTTCTTCAGTAAAACGAGGGTCACGCGGTACCGCGGCAGCCCGTCTGACAAACGAGCGACCGCTAAGCCACTGACGGTTGGACCAGCGGCACTACAGGACGAGTCTCGTCCACAGCGCGAACCAGCTGACCTCGCGAGATTTCCTCACGCAGCTGACCTCGCGAGCTTTCCTCACGCAGCTGACCTCGCGAGCTTTCCTCACGCAGCTGACCTCACGAGATTTCCTCACGCGCGACTCCGACCAGCGTGAAATTTACAACTTCTCTACTGTTGACTTCTGGCATTTTTCCGCTTAGTGTTTTGGGACCGAGGTTGCCCTCCGGTAACTGAAACCTGGGAAAGTGAAACCGAGGGCCAGGGATGGGGAGCGCTGCTGTACATTATTTTATGAGGTTTAATTGTTACTGCAAAAAAACTTTTTTTTAATCTAGAAATAATTGTTGTCTTGTCTTCGCTAGGTTACTCTTCCAGCAGCTCCCTTGTAAGCTTAGCCTCGCTCAGGAATTCCTACATTTTTCATGAGGTTATCGGATGTCCTAGAACGTGGACCCTTGAGAAAAACTGACAACCGAGTTTTAGTAAGTAGATTATCAAATTTCCTTTTGATTCTTAAATCAGCCAGTGTCCGTTCTTCGGTTGAGAAAACCGTCCTCTTTTCAAGCTTGGGGTTAAAAGGGATCTTTTGCATCTGAAATGTCACGGATATGTATTTATTATGCTTCACAGTATTAACAGTTTTGTTGTTGATAACTCCCTGTTCCTGGCTATCAGAATGTTTTCGTCTGATGTCACTTAACAGCACTATCGAATTGAAGGAAAAAACTTTCATGCGTGGAGTTATGATTAACACATGGATACTCATGTCTGAGTAGTCTGAAGGGTTAGTGTGGGACACCCGCACACCCTTGGCTATTGCATTCTTTGCTAATTTAATGGGTAATTACAGTAACAGGCTTTATTGGAAGGAAGGCAATTAACTTTATTTGTCCCCATGTGCTTAAAAAATCATGGACTCCAGTGAAACAATATGTTTCCCTGTGATTTGAGTTGTCAGAGATAAGAGCATTCAGGATTTAACGGGGGACGCGTTGGGATTAAAAGATTTCTTACTTAGCTTTGTAGTGATTCATTGGGTTACTCCACACACTTTCTTTCAGGCACTTTCCTCCAAAATAGGGGGTGGAGGGCACCAAGAGACAAGAGAGGGGAGAAGGGGGGCACGAACTGGAGAAATTTGGGGGGAAGGGAGAAGGGGAACAAAGGGGTGAGGTGCCCCCAAAACAACTTTTCCCCTTCACCATCTCCCCTGTATTGAGGTACAGGAAGTATTAGAGGCTTGTAAACAATCATCTCAGATAATCCACACATTCCAATAAAGACTCTGTGTCTTTTTCCCTTAACACACTCTTCTCGTCTGTATTTTATGTGTGAAAAGATTTCCTCCTGAAGTTTCCCAGTTTTCCCAGTCAGGCTACCAGAATCCATTCACCTTGCAACCTGGGCAACTGTTTCATAACAAGGTCAGGTCCAGCGGGGGTTGGTCGGGGGGAGGTCTGTCCAGGAAGCCCGGAGGTCTGAGCTCCAGTCTCACTTCTGAAATTTCCCGAAATCTTCAGCCACAGCCTTGCTTTTTGTCTCATCGATTAAGTAAAGGGCTTGAATTTTAAGGCTTCTGATATTCTATTTTCTCATTCTTATTCTAGGCAGATAATGCAGAATAAAGGAAAGTCAGTATTTAATTCAGAGCAGAGTTCCAATCTTCCCTCTATGGCTTATGACAAGGCAGACTTTGAGAGAATTAACTCCAGCGTTTTCTTCTGAAATATAAGGATGACTTGCAGGAGTATCACTACGGATGCACAAGACGCTCCGTGCATGGTGAAAAGCGAGCTTCTGGGCAGGACTGTTAGGGAAGGTTGAAGACCATTCACACAGGACACACTCTGGTCCTCGGACTGGACGAACACTATGCATTAAATACATATTGCTGCCAGTTCTTCCCCACGCTCCTGCCTTCCTCTGAGTCTCCTTTACCATTCACACGAAACTCTTCACTTCTGGTCACAAACTCTGTGACAGCAGCTGGGTGTCCTAGGATTTAACTCATTTCTGACACTATCCACCTGGAGACAGTGTCAGATCCCACAGGTCAAGGGTTCAGTCCTGCAGGACTGCCACACACACACACACACACACACACACACACACACACACTTCACATGCCAGTCCCAAGTCCAGGTTGTCACCGGTGCTCCTGAACGAACAGCTATAGATCAGAGGTTCCAAGGACCCCCTCCTCGGGTTTGATTAATTTGCTAGAGTGTCTCACAGAACTCAGGGAAACACCTACTTACGTTAGCAGTTAATTAAAGAGTATGATAAAGATGAACAGTCAGATAAAGAGATATCACAGGGCAAGGTCTGGGAGGGTCTCCAGCACAGGACCTCTGTACCCGTGGACTTGGGGTCACCCTCCCAGTGTGGATATGTTTGCTAAGCCTCTGAACCCCGTACTATTGAGATTTTATGGAGGCTTCATCTTGTAGGCATGATGGACGCTTAACTCCTTTTCCAGCTCCCTCCCCTCTCTGGAGGAGGTGGAGTGGGGCTGAAAATTTTGAGCCTTTAATCACAGCTTGGTCTTGGGGAAGAAGTTGTTAACTCCCTGAGTACCGTCCCCGAGGAATTAGGACCATGTCCTATCACCTTAATTTCCAACAGAGAAATTGGCATGTGCCTATCATCAATAAGCCAATAGCAAGTGAATCCATAAACCAACGAAATAACCTAGTAGAGACAGCAATTATTTCTAGATTAATAAAAATATTGTGGTAACAATTAAACTCCCTATAAATTATATACAAACCATGAGACAATAATAGTCAGATTTACCTCAAAGAATAAATGAATAAAGACATGATTTTAAGTGCAAATAAAAATGAGATAGTATTTTTCAACTTCCAAGTTAGAACACATTTTCTTTTATATGCTAAAATTCAATGTTGGAAAGGTGATATAGTCAAGCTATTCTTACATAGGTGGGCTGAGGGGAAATGGTACAGCTTTCCTAAAAATCAAGAGCCTTGATCAAAGAATCCTAATTCTAGCTTTTTATAGAAAAAAAGTGAGGGGCGAGGAAAGGAGGGAAGTTACTGGAACATCACTTCAACGACCACCTCTGCCTCTTCTATTCATGAGGTTGGTAGAAGCCATTCATTAGGATTAACTCGATTAAAACATTTGCATAAGGAATACAAGCTCCAGTGTAATACCTGTGTCCTGTCAGCCGCGGTGAGGACCTGTTGACAGTAAATCCCAGGACAGCCATTGCTTTTCTGCCACCATAAACCTTTCAATGCCTCTGACTTGTGTATTGTATTCGCCTGCCTGACACTCGCCAGCAGGGGTGGCACTTCACGGTGGGAGAGAGCTCATATCTCCATGGCCCACATCTTTATTCTTTCACGCAAAGAATAAAAGCATATTTCTCGTCCATGACCCCTGGGGAAGCTCAAATGATACCTAGTGGCAAGCATGTAAACTGAGCCCCGGGAGACTGATTTCAGGGGGCAGAGTTGTAAAGCCTTCAGACCCTGACCCTGTTCAAAGCAGCCCTACAAGGTGGGAGGCTCTGACAGTGCACCTTTGAACGACGAGGACTGGGCTGCACTAAAAACATCGATTTCTTTCTCTGGCTCTGCGCGGTTCTGGAACAAACGCTGTTTCATTGGTGAAACTCCTGAGTCCAATCATTTTTCTTGCTCTGTAAGCAGCACTGCCCCCAAGACGTGGGATGCACGGGCATGCACGTGGGTGTGTGCACCTGTGGATGTAGGATTGTAGATTTTCGGGAGTGAAGACCAATAGGAACCTCTGTAGGTCAGCTTTTTCTAATCAGTCCTGTCAGACGATTCACCAGGTTTACACCGTCAACACCAAAAAGTTACCTGGCCCACCGGGAGACTGAGTTCATCATTTTCCCTTCAGCTGCTGATAACAAGACAACTTATGGCACTCTAAAGCATGGAAGGAGAGAGAAACATATTTTTTAATTGTTTTGTTTCTGAATTGGAAAGGTGTTTTCGGTTGAAAAGTGTTTGCTCCTTCCCCACTTTTACTTCAGTTATTATGACTTTGTAAGTACTATTATTTTGCTATTTTCTCCATTGCTTTTGGAAAAGCCTCATTAATTTCATTAAATGGTATATTAAATCAAACAATGTGCTAAAAAAGGGACAAAATGTAAGTTCTTTACATGGGAATAATAAAATTTCTCTCTGAATGAATTGTCATAAGCCACTTTTGAGAAATTAATTACCGGGCATTTTCCAGGAGATGCTGGATGAAGGAAATAGGGAATGAAGAGCCATTCAGTGGCTGACGATTTCTGATAGAAAACACTGATAAACCTAAATATCACAGAGACTTATCACGCCTTCCTCTTTCCTCCTCTCCTCCCATCACCAAAACCCCTACAAAGCCGGTACAAAGGGAGCGGATTTAGTGTATGTTTTGCATGTAGGGATGTGTCAGAAACTTAAATAAACAGTTATTGTAAGAGATCAAAATGCAGATATCTTCAGCTTTGGGAGGCAGACATTCGAAGGCAAAAACATATAAATATAATGACATCGAACTTCCATAAAAGTTAAGGTGAACTTGAAAGTGACTTTAATAGTTTGAAGCCTCAAAGCTAAGGAATCAACAAATTGATTAACGTACTAATCTTGACTAAACATAAGACAGTGTTTGCCTTGACCTAAAACAGATCTGAAAACATTCTCTCATGGAAAGAATCTGCTCTCTTATCTTTGAACTTTGATCTAGAAATCTTACCTGTTGCCAATATTCCCAATATATCCGCATTGATAACTCACCTTAGAAAAGAACACAGTGGGAAAAGTCCCCATTAGTAGAACTATCCAGTCCAGGCATGAAATGTGTGTATTATAGCGTTCTGTAAATTGCTCTGAAATAGCTTTTTTCTGGATTCTAGATTATGAACTGAAGTTCTTTTAGGTTAGGTGTTCTAATTAGACCATTATGCATATACTGAGATACGGCGGTCTAGAGAGAATGAGATTGTGTAGGGAAGTTAGTCGTGGTTTTGGGTGTGCTGAGTTTGATATGCCTATTATTAGACTTGGAGCTAAGAATTTGGCTACATGAGACTGAGCAGGGGAAAGACTCAGGCTAGAGACATGCATTGGGGAATCCTCAGCCTACAGATGCAACTGAAAAGCTGGAAATAGATGAGATCAACTTCCCTAGCAGTTCTCCAAGAGTACTGCATATGCCCGGGGACCTCAAAACCTTCTGGGGGCCCTATTAGACCGAAACTGTTTTCACATTCATACCAAGATATTTTTGCTTGTTTCACTCTGTAAAAAACCTGCTGGAGCCTCAGCATGAATCAAGGCAGGGGCACCAACAGGACCTCAGTCATTGTATTACTCATGGTGCTTAAGTGAAGAATGCCAAGGAAGAAGCTTTGAAAATAATCAATTTTATGAGGTCTAAACCCTTTAGTGCGTGGCTTTTTAATGTTTTGCTTATGAAATGGGAAGTAACTTTTACCGTACTTCTGCTGCATAGCAAAGAATGATACTGGTCTTGAGGAGAAATGCTTGTGCAATTCTTTGACTTCAGAGATGAACCAGCTGCTTTTGCATGGAGCACCATTTTTACTTAAAAAGAAGACTAACAGGTCATGATGAGTGTACTTGTTTTTATTACTGCCTAAAAATTTAGAGTTGACTCTCTGTATCTGCAGGTTCCACATCCTTGAATTCAAGCAACGACAAATAGAAAATATTTTTTTAAAATTTCCAGGAAGTTCCAAAAAGCAAAACTTGAATTTGCGATGTGCTGGCAACTATTTCCATAGCATTTACATTGCATTAAGTATTATAAGCAATCTAGAGATGATTTTAAGTATACGAGAAGATGTGCATAGGTTATATGCAAATACTAAGCCATTTTATAAAAGGGACTTGAGCATCCATAGATTTTGGTATCTGAGGGGGTCCTGAATCAATACCCCACAGATACCTAGGGACAACTGTACCACCAACAGTACTTAAAACAGTAAGAATGTATTGTCTCATGATTGTTTAGGTCAGAAATCCAGGTACAGCTCAACTGAGTTCTCTGGCCTGGGTCTAACGTGTAAGGAGTTGGCCGAGCTGACTTCTCATCTGGGGGACCTGGATAAAATCTTCGCCCAGGTTCAGCCAGGTTGTTGGTGGTTGGACTGAGGCCCGCATCTTCTTGCCGGCTGTTGACCTGGGGTTACTCTCAGTTGCTGGAGTCCCCCCACCCTTCCCTGCCGTGTAGTCCCATCCATCTTCAATGAAATGGAGAATCTCCCTCATGCTGAATCTCTCACACACAGACTCTCTCTTCCAGGGAGAGCTCCTAGGCAGGGCTCACTGGATTAGGTCCAGGCCACTGAAGACAGTGTCCTTTTCTTAAAGTCAACTGTACCATATAATGTAGCCGAATCACAGGAGGGACATCTCATCATATCACTCAAAGGAGGAACACCAGACAAGGTCAAGGGTTGGTGGGGTCATCTTAGAATTCTGCTTATCATCTTCAGATATTCAGGTTTTCACATTTAGGTACAGTATTTGCTGTTACTTACCTGAAAATAGTCAGCTATTTCCGGAAAAGTAATCGGATGATATTTTTTCTGATGATGACATTTGAGTGTTTAAGCAAATATCAGGATTATGGAAAACTAGCATATCTGCCTCTGTGATTTCTACAACCTCCTAATACTTCAAGACTTTTCTGAGCACGTAGGTAGTGATATTAACAAATGTGATATTTTAAAGATACTGTACAATATCTATTTTTAGATATTGACACCAACCATATGGAAAATCTCAATAGTGACCCAACAATTTTAAAATGACTCGCGCACGATGTCACGCAACAATGCAACGGTATTGTCGTGGAATATAATGCACCTGTTCTCTGGGGCGAGAGCTCCAAATCAATCAGCAAAACCTCTAATCCAAGATCTGGTAATAATCTCCAAATAGTCTAAGCAACCAGAGAAATGCAATTTGAGAGCTAAAGTGGACAACCTTTCAGAAAATTATGTTGTTGACTATTTGGCAAACTCTCTCATGACAGGATTTACTACATTCAATATGTAACTGCGGTCTTAAAACCACTTCAGGTTATTAAGGCACACTCTTCCCTGTCCTTGTCATATGACTAAGTGTTCGCTGGGGGAATGTTTTAACCCGCTGGCATCCGTACAACGTGGAGTACATGGTGTTTTCTGGTGGACCTCAGAGCAAGGCCTTTCCAATCTAGTTCTTCCACCACTCGCTAGCCCTAAGGTCAGTTATCCTTACTAAGTCCTAGACCCTCACGCACTTGCAAATGGGACAATGGGTTATCCCCAGCAAAGCAAGCTATAGAATAAGCACCAAAAAAAAAAAAAAAAAAAAAGACTTGACAGAGACCAGAGTACGGCAGGACTGTAAGACCACATGATAACCGGTTTGAGTTCATTAGTATATCTTAGTACAGAGACACAAGGGGTGCATTGGAATATAAGACACACTTTTCTAAACCCTTTTCCCAAGATCTTGTATTACTTGCTCCATCAAAGTCCTGGGGCTTCAAGTGTTTCCAGCCCGAGGCCCTGAGACCGTCCATCTCTTTCACCCTCAAGCTTTGATCATTCCTCTGTCCATCAGACTTTTCCATTTGCAAATGGATCTACTCAGAAGGAGACAATATGGTCACCACGATGGCTTCTAGCACTTCCATTCCCTGAAATAGTGATTCCACCAAAGAAGTGAATAATGTGGCTTCCTGCTAATATTTCTGGCTACTAAAGTGGATAGATTAGAGGGGGAAACATTTGGACTCCCTGGCATTCACGGCCCCTGACTCAATCGTTTCTCTTTGCTGGTGTTTCCTCAGGCTCCAAGGCAGCTTAATCCGTGGGATTCAGTTTCCCTGGGCCTGATCACCATTGAGTTTGACAGAGCAAATCTCTGGGTGCTCAGAGCAAAGAACTCCAGCCATGATGGCTTTTCAGACCTGTTCTCCCTCAATTGACTGATGTCTACTCTGGCCATACATTAGTGGTAGGGATTGATTATACTTGATAGTTTGCAACCACCAATGAATTTTATACCTTTTATGCTCTTAGTACCTACAAGTACACCCTTCTGCTACCCCCGCCACCAAAAAGTTGAGTTTTCTTTCTAAGGGATTGATCTTCCTGGCATTTATTATCCTCATCAAGGACACTGTCCTTATCCCATTTTATGAACCTAGAAACATCCACTGTTCCAGGTTGATAGAAGCAGCTAGGAGCTCACTCAGAGATGAAGCTCTGAAGCCAAGATTATGACATGTTCACACACAATACAATTTATATTATGCCAGATATTTTTTTAAAAATATGTTAGAGGTGATAAGAGAAAGTGTTTAGCCATTATAATAGGTAGAATGATTTACTGCCTCAAAGTCTCATTTCTTGCCAATGGTTGCTGTGTTCTTTAACGTTTTAGTGTGAAAGAAGTATTTCAAGCATAAACAAAATTACAGATAAAGGCATTCAGAATCCACATACTCCCATCACTCAACTGCAGTAATAAATAAATTATTATTTATTATTATTTTTAAGTCTGTACCCTTACAAATGTCCCTCCCTACCCAGGTGGTTTTGAAGCAAACCTGAGACCATAAATTCAAAAGTCCATAAATATTTCAGTATGCATCTCTAAAGGATTAAGATGGTTTTTAAAATGAATGACTAAACTCCCTGGCGGTCCAGTGGTTAGGACTTGGTGTTTTCACTGCCGACAGCATGGGTTCAATCTCTGGTCGGGGAACTAAAATCTCACAAGCCATGTGGCTCGGCCAAAAAAAAAAAAAAAAAAAAATAGAATCCTCATTTAAAATGAATGACCAGGATACCATTATCATATGTAAACATACTCACAATAATCCCTTGATATCAGATATCCAGTCAGGATTCCAATTTCCCTAGTTATCTCATTTTAAAAATTAATCTAATTCCATATTTAGGCCTCAAATATGATGTTGACGTGTCTCTGAAGTCTCTTAAAATTCTATAGTTTCTGTTTCTTCTCTCACCCATTCACTCTACTATTTATTTACTGAACACAGTGAGCTGTGTTTTGTAGAGTTTCCTGCTGGTAGATTTTACTAACCATATTCCTGGGAAGGTGTTTTGTATCCTTCTCTGTCCTTTGACTGTCCTGTAAACCGTCAGCCAGATAAAGCCTGGATAAGATTCAAGCTTAATTTTCTGGCAAGGATTCCTCATAGATACGTTTTGTATTTCTAACAGGAAACACACAATGTATGGTTTACCTTTCTTTCTGTGATTTCAGGAGCTATTGATGACCGTTATCTAGGTCCATTATTTCATTAGGGGCTATAAAATGATGATATCCTTCCTCCCAGCCAGGCTAGATATTATTACAACTTGATTCAATTATATAAAATACAGCGTTGGGCTTATGAATATGAGCTTGGGAGTTACATGGATCAATATTAAATTTGGGTTCTGTCACTTAATAACTGCAGGTCCTTGGGCAAATCACTGAAACTTTCTATTACTCTCAGTATTCTAATGCAAAATGCTATAATATTTGCATCCACCTCCAAAGGCTTCTATGAAGATTCTGTGAGATAATGCATTCACTTAATTTTTGTTTGGTCAAAAATCGATGCTGAAAGAAAGACTTGGATGCATTCCATTTATCTGGGAAGGGTCCTGGGAATAGGAAAGTGGAAAGAGAAAGGGAAAAAGTATTCACTGATGAGTGAGGTACTGCTTTGGGCACCTGGGCCTCAATCCATCTGGGGTTCCTTCTAGGGAACCATGTAGAACAAAACTTTGAGAGGATAAAAGGTGGAGAGGTTTACCCACCAATTCCTTTGTCTCCTTGGTTGAGGGAGCTTTCTCTCCCAGCGCCTCCAGGCTGCTCTGTGTTGAACAGGCTCTCAGAGCAAGGAATCCTCAGGAGGAGAAGCAGAGAGAAGAGGGAGGTTGAGAATGGAAGCATGAGCACAGGAATTACTGACCTGGCTGCAGGAAACTCAGAGGCAGGCTGAGGGCACCTGTGGGCACCAACAAGGGCTTCTACGTGTATGTGAATTACTCCTCACGGTTCCCGGCCTGGAGGAAAGGCAAAATCAAGCTTGGCTGCCATGATGTCTTGGGTATGAAGAGGTTCAGAACACACCACCCCCAAATGTGCTCCTTTGGCATACTGATTTTTTCGCCGTGAAGACACTTGAGAAAGAGCAGCTGCAGGAAGAGCTCCCTTCCCTCCGCCTTCCTACCTGAAAGCAGGTCATGAAATTTCCCCTGAAAAAAGTGCTCTCCCTGCCCTCAGAGGAGAGAACAGTCTTATCACCAGAGATGGGGGTGGGGGGTGCCAACCTTGAAATGGACCTGGACAGACAGACCTACCGAAATGACCCTCATCTCCCATTAGTTTCACCCATATGTTTCCATCACTTTGCTACAATTTATGGCCTTAAATCCCTTTTTCTTTCTTTTTTTTTTTTTTTTAGTGACAACATAAGGAATTCTTTATTTTTAATTACCAATTTATTAAATCCCTTTTCCTTTGTCTTGTCACTTCTCCACACAATTATTGTTCTTTGTTAAAAAAAAAAAAAGATATATAAGTTCTTGGTCATAACCAATTTTTGGGTCTTCATTTTTCCTATTGAGGCTCTCATGTGCAGGTAAAAATACGAAGTAAAATTTGTAGGCTTTTCTCCTATTAATCTGTTCTCTGTTAGTCTTATTCTTGGGCCCAGTCACAGAATCTGAGGGGATGGGGAAGCCTTTCTTCCCCTACGAGGACCTGCATTTATCATGACGTCTACTAGCTCTAGGGCATCACTTCACTTGGAAGAAGAATAGTTTTTCTTTGGGTGAGAATATATGGGAGGGTCTTTCTAGTCCTCTTATAATATAGATTAAAAAAAAAACAAAAAACTACTGAGCTGAAATTCACATAACGTACAAGCGGCCGCTTAGAAGTAAGTGAACAATTCAGTGGCATTTATTACATTCACCATGTTGTCAATCACCATCTCTGTCTAGTTGCAAAACATTTCCATCATTTCCAAGTAAAACCCCTTGTGCCCATTAAGGAGTTTCTCCACCTCCCCACTGTGCTCCCCAGCCCCTGGCATCACCAGCCTGCAATCTGTGTCTAAGGATTTATCTCCACACACAGATTTTTGCTGAATGCCTGCCTTTGAAGGAAGGAGATGGAGAAATAGTCCATTTCAGTGGAAATACAGTCCAACATAGAAAGGAATGTTGAGTATCTTGGTAAGAGTTCAGGATTCCCTAGCAGATATATTAATAATAACACCTGCCAGGTATAGTCTCGACTAAGAAAACTCAAACCCACTGCAAGTGAATAAATCAGGGATAAGCACTTGAGCCAACACAGCTAATATGCCTGGGTTGATTTGATTCCAGCACTTCAGAATTTAATATAGGATTATTAAAAATATGAACTTTAGGAAGAAGATCTAAAGCTTAAAGATGTACTGAAAGGAATTAGGAGTTAGCATCAATACCACCAGGCCAGCAAAAATGGAGGAAGCAGAAATTAGGAATGGGTAGCAGTTATGAAGCACAGAATTTACGTATACCGGGTAGAGAGACTGAATAAGTGATCAGTAATAATAACAATGACAGCAACAAGATGTATTGAGTGCTTATATTTTGGACATGCAAGGTTTTGTTTATTTCTCACAACTTATGAGTAGGTTTCCATTATTATCCCTGTTTTGTAAATGAAAAAAATAAGGCTTAGAGCACTTAGATGATTTGCCCTAAGGAATAAGAGCTGAGGTTTGAAACCAGGTGACTGACTCCACACCCTTGCTCCTAATGAACTTGGTGGATGGTTACAGAGCTGTAGCAATATTATGGGAGGGGCAGAATGTCCCCTTTCTCAATTTGTTTTGGATAAAGTGTACTAGTTCCCATGGAACCCTCTTTTTTCCTTAAGCTTGTTGAATGAGTTTCCATTCCTGGGACCAGAAGAACTTAACAAAAATGAATACCACCAGGGAAAGAGGGCCAGGGAGGGGTGAGCTCCTGGTGGGAGCCCCAGGCGAGCTCTGAGTAGGGGCCATCTGAGTGGTTGTCTTGGGAACAAGAGCATCCAGGAGAGGACTGACTCTACCAATTTAGCAGTTTCGCCCGGGGCCTCCTCGCAGGGCAAAATCTTGATAGGACGCTGCACTCTGTAGGAAAGCTTAAAACCTCTCTGTTAGAAATAACCTTGAGCAAGTCATTTAACCTTTGCAGAATCTGGTCTCACCATCAATAAGTTGATGAGTTGTCTTTTGAAGGACTTTTTCAGCTGTTACCTTAAAATGAAATTAAAAATAAACAAGTTCTACTGGATCAAGTCATTTCTCAGGATAACCAAGAAAACAAAGAGAACCATAAACCCAATAGTGAGAAGTGGAAAATATTTACTAAACATCAGGAGAGCTTCTCAGATTATTCCGTGCAGGACGACGATTTTATGCTTGGGCAGTCCGCCATGAAGATAGTGTTTCAGAGACCCTCATCTTTCTAGTTTGTTTGCTTCTTTGAGGAAAGTTAAGTGCTCAATTAATTTTTTTAAAAGACAGAAAGAAAAGATAAAAAAGCCTCCCAGATGAACTGAACCTTTAGGAATAAAAACTGAAAAGACAAATGCTGAACTATCATGGCTGAAATTCTGAGTCCCAGGGGTTGTAAGAGATGCCGTGTATTCAATCTCATCCTGCCTCATCTCAGATGTTTGTCAGTAAAGTGATCCACGGTTACGTGAAAATTTATTGTAAACTGAGAAATAGATAATAGATAATAGAGTTTATTTTTTACTCGCCATCTGGTTCAGGTAGAAGGGAATTTTTAAAATATATTTCTGATTAGGCGTGTGAGTGCATGTCTACATGTACGAGTATGTGTGTGTATATATGTACAGATACATGCATATGATAGTGAATAAGCTCAAAAATACATACAAGCTCTTTAAGATGTGAGGAATTTTAAAAGTGAATTTATGAGTTCCAGTGTACTAAATTAATATTTAATAAAGATACTTAATTATTTAAGATTACTACACCAGTGATATACTACTTAAACCATTTAATTGATGCATGTAATTGGAAGGCTGCATTTCATGGTGAGAACTGGCACCTTCAATTCCATATCTCCTACCATCTTCCCTGTGTGTACACATGATATCTGTTACATTACATCTTGTTCTCTCTATCACTGCTACTCAACCTTTATCACTGATTGATAAAGGCTCTTGGACAATATAACGTAAGAATGGGTTTGCCTCTGACTACAAACATCCGTGATACTGCTCAATTTAAATAATGGAATTTGAAATATCATATCTGCTCAGGTGACAGTATAAAAAGACAATGTATTGATAAGTATAAAAGATTAATAGCTTATGCACTGTGATTTCTTACTTACCAAATTTAATAGAAAGCTATTGATTAAATAATTATAAGACAAATTAAGTTAGATAACAAGAACATTTCTAACAATAAGAAAGCTCAATAGATTAATTTTCCATAGTACCTTGTGTACTTCTGCAGGGGCTTCTTCTGTAATCAGATCTCCCAGTGTGCTAGGATTGGGGGAGGGGGGTGAGACAATATTTACAATGATGCATTGCCCCTGGTATCCACAATGAAAAATGTCTAAAGCAGCTGCTGCTACAATAACAGTAGGACAATATTAGGCAGTTTTACGTTTCCAGTTATAGACATAACTCTTCCATTGCTTTGCTGAGCCCTGCGGAATAACCTCTGTCTTTGTTCTAAGAAGAGCAATCGCTCCCCAGTGGTGTGTAATATGGGGGGAAGGAGGGAAACTACGTGTTTACTTCTTAGAGTAGGTGGTATGGGTCTGAATGTGAGAGGAAGAGAGGAAGGTAAGCTATCAACTGTGGCCCTGTGGATACACAATACACCTGCACAACTCTTGTCAATAAAGAGCATCCATTCAGTTCACACATTCACAGGTCAGGGTTCCCCGGAACGGGGCACATGTTAATTGAAGCATCTCCAAGATTTCCGTAATGTTTGTTTACCTGATTACAATATTGAGTGACATCACTCAACAAGGATTCCACACTTGACTGATACATAGGAATTAACTGGTGAGCTTTAAAAAAAATGAAGATTCTGTAAATATTGACTTAGTCATCTTGGAATTGGATTCTAGAATCCATTTAGTAAACACTTACATGTGATGGTTAATTTTATGTGTCAACTTGTCTGCGCTGAGGGATGCCCAAACAGCTGGTAAAATGTTATTTCTGGATGTACTCGTGAGGGTGTTTTTGAAAGAGATCAGCACTGGGATGGGTAGAACGAGTAAAGAAGATCACTGGCCCCAGTGTGGGTGTGGGCGCATCAACCAGTCTGTATGGGGCCTGAACAGAACCAAAGGTGGAGGAAGGGCTGTCTCTGCTTGAGCTGCCCATCTTCTGTCCATCTTTTCCTGCCCTCAGACATGGGCACTCCTGGTTCTTGGGCCTCTGGCCAGCCTGGTTTTCCTGGTTCTCCAGCGTGCAAATGGCAGATCTAGGGACTTCTGGAGCTCCAGAATCATGTGAGGCAATTCCTATAATCAATCTATCTATCCATCATCTATCTATCTATCTACCTATCATCTACCTCCTTTTGGTTCTATTTCTCTGGAGAGACCTGACAAATATATTATACAAAACAAAAATGTTTTGTTTTTAGAAGTCTGCATCTGTGTCAACATGAGCATGTTCATGTGTGCAAAAGTATGGAATTCTGTCAAGCTACATAGTAAAAACAAATTCTGCACTTTAAACATCACAGATCATTCTTACACTGCTTCTTTCATGTGAGTCAGAGTGGCCCACTTCAGCTCCTGACTTACTCCATATTTACCCCTCTCCAAGGGCAAGCTTTAACCTCTTGGTGCCCCGGTCCACGCAGCTGACCCATGGGCTACGTCATGGCTAGGCTCGTCCAAATACACAGACAACAGAGAGCATTTAGAACAAGGACTGGCATATAGCTATCCTTCATGATATTATTACACACAAAATGCAAGCTCCTTGCTACTATTGCCAATTATTTATAGTGATATATTCTGTCACTACTCATTTTGAAACTGTATATTGATTGCTTAATCCGTGTCTGACTTTGTTCTAAGTCCTGGAAATATAGTTGTAAACAAAATAGACAAAAATCCTGCCTTCCTATAGCTTTCCTTCCAGGACAAGAAGAGAACTAATAGACAAGTAAATGGGTAAAATACATAGGTTTTCAGCAGAAATAGTATTTTTGGGTAAAAAAAAATAAAGAGGGAAGAGAAATACAAAGAGCTACTCTGAAATGGGTGTGAAATTGATAATACAAACTCTGTGTATCAAGCACTGTTGTATGCATTTTATAGACAGTAAATCATCTTAATACTCAAAACAACCTTCTCACGTCATTGCATCTGTATATATTCATAAAAATAACTAGTTGCAATGGTTTACCTTAACTGTATCATGAATACGTGTATTAACACAACTTGCTTTTCAGCCAACATTTTGAAGACACAAAAATTGGGAGCCTTCCTCAGTGAAGGGAACGAAGGAATAAGTAATGCTTAATTCAAACAACGGAATATTACCCAGCAGTTAAAACTAATATTGTAGACATTCACATTTCACATCCAATGTGTCGACTTCCTACCCAGCCACCACCCCAGCCCCTGGGTCTGCTCAGCTCCAGACCACCCACTGCCAGTCTGGCAGAGGGACCCTCCTCCTGCCCCAAGATCTTGTAGCATCTGTGACTCTGCTTCTCCAGAGTCAAGCTGTGGACACGGGCACCATCGGCCACATGTTGGCTGCTTCGGCTCACCGTCAGCACTTAGTGGTGACTTTGAACGAACATCTCCACTTGACTTTACCTCCCAGGTCCTCATTCGCCAAGAGGCAACACTATGACCAGACTGTTTCGTGAGACATCAGTGAGAGTTCCATACGTCTACATAAATACGTGGGAGAACACAGCTCCTTCATGTAGAAGGTACTCAAGTCCTCTCAGGGTGTTTGTTTTCTGTGTGAGATCATCACCCCAAACCAGTCCTCCCAGGACCTGATTCACAGACGGCGCTCAACACTTGATTGTGAAGTGTTTATTGTGCTCACAAAGTGCTTTAGCTGAAGCCGACAGTCTGCATTAATTTATATAAAATAATCATGTAAGTACAGTTGTCACGTATTACATTTTAAACTTACATGGGATGAGAACAAGAACTGTTGCTTTAATAAAAATCACATTTCCTTTACCTTGTGTGCTGCAGTCCTCATCACAGACAATGGCTATCTAGAGAAACCAGCATTGATGTTTGCTCTCTGGAGACAAGCCGATTAGTAGGTAATGACCCGCATGTTATCATGCTAAGGTAGACTGGCGTGAATTTTCTTTCATGAGAAAAAAGTATCGGCTTAATATGAACCTAATTTTTCCAGTTCGACCCTCTGAATCTCATTTCTTACAGGTTTTATTTTTTAATTTCTAGAATTCTTTTAGGAACACAGAAGTCAAAATTGTTTTAGAATTAAAGGGTTGTACTAAAATAAATTCTTAAATGGAATCATTTTGTTCAGTCTGTGGCCAAACTCCCTTTATTGATTGTGACATCTTTTACTTAGACTCTCACTGTTTTCTCTTTTACCAACCTCCTTGTGCAGGGCAGTGCCTTTCCTCTTAAGTCAAATCAAAACTCTGCCAGCAGAAAGCACCCTCTTGGTTACTGAGCTTTTCTTAAGCTACTTTGGATGCCTCAACAATCTCTCTGCTCTGTCCAGGAAAATCGATTACAGCTTCTTCTCTTCAGGTCTCCGGCTACAAATTTAGGCAGTGATATTTAATTAAAGATTCTCTGCCAGCATTCACTTGAACTCCTATATTTGCATGAGATCATTTGAAATCAAAGAGAAAATCAAAAATAGCCAGGATGGTAGTCTTTAAAGCTACCGAAACATAATCCATTTCATGTTAAGCCAGCCTTTACTTAATCTTTGCAGGTGACAGTTTCCTTGAACTCTGACTTTCTTTGTAACACTATAGGTAGATGACTGTCACGGGAAATTTTTATAAGAAACAACTAAATTACCTGCAAAAGATTGCAGAAGAACACTGTGACAAACTAATGAAGGGGAAGTGAACTTGACAAACTAATGAAGGGGAAGTGAACTATGTCTCCCTTGCTGGTGTTTACATGTTTCCAACATTAAAGTCGATAATTACTATAGGCTCTCTCTGTAATCATTATATAGACTCTAATATACACATTCATTTATTAAATACATTTAGTAGATATGTGTAAGAAAACTGTCTCTTTCGTTCTCCAAGTTCAATAAATATAGAAATAAATTCAAAGAAGTTGTGAATTTTACAATGTTTAAAATAACGAGAGGTCAGAGGATATTTTAGGGCAGTGAAAATACTCTGTATGATTCCATTACAGTGGACAGGTCATTACACATTTGTCCAAACCCATAGAATGTAAAGCATCAAGAGTGAACCCAAATGTAAACTAGGGACTTAGGGTAATGATAACGTGTCTACGTGGGTTCATCAGTTGTAATAAATGTAGCATCAGGTGTGGGATGTTGATAATGGGGGCAGCTGTGCATATATGGGGGCTGGGGGTGTGTGGGGATCTCTGTACCTTCTGTGGAATTTTGCTGTGAACCTAAAACTGCTCTAAAATAATAAAGTATTTTTTAAAAATAGAGCCCTAAGAAGAAAAATAAATCCCACATTAGCAAGTAGAGAACAGTGTTAGGTATTTTTACATGCATTGTGCATATTTTAATACCTCACAATATATACACACAAGGCCTGGGCTTTAAGTACTATTACTCTGTATTCTTATCATAAAATATGCATGGTGGCTATCACACATTTTATTTCTTTCAAACTTGGATTGAAATCATACTTGAAGCTAATGCCTGTGGCTAATACTTTATTTACATTTGAATTTTGATCATGATCAGAAATGCAAGTATCGGCCCCTCAGCCAAAAATGAACATGCCATGCCCTTTCTGGGGCTGTAAGCTCCAGTCGTGGGAAAATGTCAAAGCTCCCTCAAATGATACTAAGCACCCCCAGTGTTAACTAAGAGAAAACAAGCCCTAGAAAACCACACTGTGGCAGAGCTAGGTCTTCCTACCGAATTCAAATGATGATACAAAAGACGTGACAGTCTGGTCATCAACCCTAATTCCAAAGACAAATTCATCAAGTGGCATTAAATACAACACGATATATGAATGGTATGGATGTTCAAAAACCCTGCAGATACGCTGTTATGCATGATGCCATTTTCTCATTATTTAAAATAGATATTGATAAGTGATGCTTATTCCTTGAAATTTTACCACATTAATATTTCAGGTTCTAAAAATCTGTAAAGCCTCCATAATCCTTCTTCTACCCTTGACTAGTTGACATATAAGCATAAACAAAAGGCTTGTTAAAACTTGTTAAGACTAACAATTTCCATTGGTATGTTTTACTGTAATGTAACTTTGTCTTTCCTTTATTATATTTTTCACTACGTATATGTATGCAATTTTCACCTAACATAGGTTTAGTCTCAGAATAGTGAGGGTTTACTCTATAAAGTTACTTTTTTATTTAGATAACAGTTAAAGTTTTTTTTCCCCAGCTTTATTGAACTGTGATGACAGATAAAAATTGCATACATTTAAGGTGTACAATGTGATGTTTTGATATATGTATACAGTGTTAAATGATGACCACAATCAAGCTAATTAACACTAACGTCACCTCAAATAGTTATTTTATTTTATTTTTTTTGGTGAGAACACCTGAGATGTAGTAATTTAGCAAATTTCAAGTATACAGCACGTTATTATTAACTATAGTCACCACGCTGTACATTATGTCTCCAGAACTTATTCATGTTATAACTGAAAGTTTGTACCCTTTGACCAACATTTCCCCATTTCCCTGGCAACCACCAGTCCACTCTCTGTTACTATGAGTTTGACTTTTCTTTTCAGTTTCCACATGTAATCAAGACCATGCACCAGTGTGAGGTGATATCTCACTGTGGTTTTGATTTGATTGCCCTGGTGATTAGTGAAGTTGAGCACCTTTTCATATACCTGTTGGCTGTTTGTATGTCTTCCAGAGACTTCTGATTCTTTCTTCTGCTTGACTGCGTCTGTCGTTGAAGCTCTTTATTGAGTTTTTTAGTTCATTCATTGTATGCCTCAGCTCCAAAATTTCTGTTTGATTCTTTTTTATGTTTTATGTCTCTTTGTTGGACTTCTCATTTTTTCTTTTATCATTTTCCTGATTTCATTAAATGATTTATCCATGTTTCTTGTAGCTCATTGAGCTTCTTTAGAACAATTATTTTGAATTCTTTGTCAGTCAGTTCATGGGTCTCCATTCCACTGGGGCCATTTACTGGACATTTATTGCATTCCTTTGGTGGTGGCATATTTCCCTGATTCTTTGTGATCCCTGTAGCCTTGCACAGTTGCCTGCACATTTAAGAAGCTGTCACCTTTTCCAGACTTTATGGACTGGCTTTGGTGAGGAAAGACCTTCACCTGCTGGAGGGGGCCATGCTGGAATGTGCTGTGCCCCTGGGCCTGGTGGAGTGGAGGTGTGCTGCAGCTTCAGGTGTGTGGGGCGGAGACTCAGCTCAAGTAGCTGTGGTCTGTGATGTCGCCAACCCTGTGGTCCTTAGTGCCAGGAGCTTCAGGACATCTGTGGTGGCTGTGAGAGCTACTGGGGTCCCCGGCAGCCCCTCCGGGTCCAGCGGTAAAAGGGACAGAGGCAGGTGTTGGTGGTGACTGGTGATGTGCATGCATGTGGTTGCAGGGCTGCCTGCAAGTGCGTGCATGGTGGCAGGAGCCAACTCTGTGCACACATAGGGTGGTGAGGGCGGAGACCAGTGGCCAGGGCTAGCTGCAGGCATGTATGTGGTATTTGCTCTGGGTGCCAGGGCTGGGGTCCTCATGGCAGCACTGGCTGGGATTCCAGCAACTGGGACAGAGGGGTTGGGACTCAAACAGCTGGAGTGTGCAAAGGAGAAAACCTACAGGGCTCTTTGGGGCAAACGTTGTACAGGGGTCACTGTGGATCTGCTGGCACTGGTTTCCTTAGGGTGGGGACCCCTGTGGGGCCTTCATGTGGTTGGGGTGCTGGTGGCTCTCCCTGCTCTCCTTTGCCTTGGAGGAACCTTCTGGGGAGGAGTTTCCTCTTCACCCCGAGCAGTGCCAGCCTGGGGGATGGGATGATGCAGGAAAAACGGAACTTCTTCCTACCCTCTCTGTGGGGTTATTCTCAGGGTTTGTGCTCCGCTGTGCTGCTGCAGCTTCTCCTGAGCTCTCCCAGAGCTGTATTTGTTCACGGGTAGTTGTATATTATTGGCTTTCGTCGGGGCATGGAGGCTGAGACCTCCTCCCCTGCCACCTTGGTGATGAAGTCTTTTCAGTTTTAAGTTTTAAAAAAATATTTGTAGTTAAAGTATCTGATGCTGGATCCGTAAGGAATGTCATCCCCCCTTCCCTCACCACTTTCGCTCCAGGCAGTCTCCTCTCCTTGTCATCTTAAACTTTTATGGCCGAGTTCCGACATTGTTTTTAGAAATGCCGATTCAGTCTGTGAATGCCCAACTTTCTGCCAATTTACATTTTTAAGTCTTTTCAAAGTGAATATGTTTGCTGATTACTTGCAGTCCATAGTTAAATCCATTAATGTTTAAACTCCTATATTGTGAGGTTGTACCATATGGTGTGATATTAATTTTAGATGATTTCTTGTTTAAGTTATTTTTACAAATTTAATTAATACCAATTATAACTCCCCCAAGACCCCAATATTTCTTGTTTCCCTTTCTTTCTATTGTCTTTGCTCTTCACCTCAGGACAGGCACATGCAGAGGTGGGAGAAGGTTCTAGAACTCTGCATGTGCACTGGGGCCCTGGGATGGAATGATGGGCAGGAAATGAGACAAAGTCGTATCAAGAGAGTCTTAACATCTGGGACAAGAGAAGTGCCTACAATCAGATCAACAAGTACCATTAGAGTACGTCATCAAATCTAAGACACCACTGATCATAGGATGCAGAATTATGTTATATACCACTGAGAAAGGGCCAAGGCAAAGTAGTGCCAAATACATGATCTTCCTTTTGGAGACATTAAAATGGGAAAACATTCTCATCTTGGATTCAATGTAATAAAGTATAAGGCTCAACTAATAGAACAGGAGGAAGTCTTCATTTTTATTGCATAGAAATATTTTTTATTGACGTTACTTGAAATAGGATTTATTACAGATGTGTTTTCCCAGAGCTATTTTTTAAGCTAATCTGTTTTGAGCATGATTTTAAATTTGCTATGAATAAACTTCCTGTTCATCATCTATAAAACATGACAATTTCTAGAGGAACAAAGAAGACAGCATGGGTTCTTCAACAGAGCTAGAAAAAGTGAGATTTTTATGAACGTTCAATTAGGTTTTTAAAAAATTTTTAATACCTATCATTTAAACTCTAACTAGTCAAAATGCACAAAGGACCACATCTACTCATTCCTTGAGTACCTGTTGCTAAGAAAATTATATGAACATGCAAAACTATAAGCTCCCTGCCTCACACTAGATTAAAATTAGCTAATGAAATAAAGCCTAAGAGTAATCCCTAAAGACTCATCTGGGTTATAACTTTATTTCACAAGAAAAGACTTTGAAAATAGTTTCCTAGGCAAAGAAAATTGCAAATCATATAAAGGAGCTGAAAAAGGAACATTGAAAGGGCTCTGAAGGGTGCAAAAAGTATTATTAAGTATTAAGTTATTGATCCGCATTTATCAAGACAATAGCAATAGATTTCATAGCCAATTGAGATAGAATGGGATATAATGTTATTCTTTTTCAATTTTTTAGCAATAAGTAATGCAGACATTTTACCTTAGTGGCCATTCAGAGAAGCAGGTAAGTTGAAGAATTTCAAGAGGTGTACAATGCTGACAAGTCTTTAACCAATAATGGCATTTCTCTAAAAACTAGAGAAAATTTAATGCCAGAACTCACTTTTATCTTCAGCGTACTTGTAACTAAAATTCTCTTGGACTCTTCTGGTGTCACTGAATGACTCAATTAAATATAAAGGAATTTGCAAAAAATAGAACCACTTTTTCAGAGTGAAAATGCAACAGAGGTATTAATTTCACTGAATTTAAATTTTATATTATTTTAGTTTTCCACAGTCACTGCTTTTTCAGAAGTTTTAAATAATAATTTTAATTATTTCAATAGAGCACTTACTTCACATCCAGTTTGTGAAA
Source organism: Eubalaena glacialis (assembly GCF_028564815.1). Taxonomy (NCBI): domain Eukaryota; kingdom Metazoa; phylum Chordata; class Mammalia; order Artiodactyla; family Balaenidae; genus Eubalaena; species Eubalaena glacialis. The sequence goes on along the minus strand of NC_083735.1, from coordinate 9,451,611 downwards.
ATTTTTGTCAGTTAAGAAAATTGTAATCCAAGTGGGGTTTTCCAAGAAATATTTAAATAGGAAGTTTTAAAAAAATAAACCTATTATTCTAATAAAACTTATAATCATGGTATCACCTACTATGCAGTCAGGATTTAATTTGCGGGGAGCATAAGCTGATTTAGCTTCCTTCACACTAAGGTCACACTAAGGAGGGGATCTATTCATGTGTGCTGTGGTCCCCTTCCTTTTTATCACCACTGTGAGATCTGAAACCTTTTGTTGGTCCTTGTCCTGGACACTAAAGACAGTGAACTGAGGAACAGGTAGTTCTCACTCATCTACTGAGTAGCATAGAAGCCTCTTAGGAGCTTACACTCAGGTTTTTTAATTTTTATTTTATTTTATTATTTATTATTTTTGGCTGCATTGGGTCTTCGTTGCGGTGCATGGGCTTCTCATTGCGGTGGCTTCTCACGCTGCAGAGCACGGGCTCTAGGCACGCGGGCTTCAGTAGTTGCAGCACGCAGGCTTGGTAGTTGCGGTGCACGGGCTCAGTAGCTGTGGCTCACGGGCTCTAGAGCACAGGCTCAGTAGTTGTGGCACACGGGCTTAGTTGCCCTGCAGCACGTTGGATCTTCCCGGACCAGGGCTCGAACTCGTGTCCCCTGCATTGGCAGGTGGATTCTTAACCACTGCGCCACCAGGGAAGTCCCCTTACACTCAGGTTTTAATCAGGATGTCAAAGGCTGGTCCAGGGCAATCTCGTGAATTTAAAAAAAAAAAAAAATCCTCATTTGTTCACTATTTGTTCTCTTTTTAAAAAAATGTTTTCTTTTTCTCATCTTTTCTTCTTTTTCTCTTTCATAGTATAATTCTTTCTCTTTCAATCACTGGGAAATTTCATATAATCCCTATCTTTTGTTCACATCCAAGGAAGGAGCTGAAAAACTCATTTAGATTGAAGAATAAATGGTAGTAAAGCATATACTTTGACCTCTTACAGAGACTTTGCTTTATAAACGAAAATTTTAAACCAAGACTTAGGTTTAGTATGAGGATTTCAGACATTAGTAATTGGTGGGGTAGGCTGCTTGAGAGACAATGTGAGATTCTACCTAACATCCCAGAAATCACTTCAGCTGGTCCTGTTGAAAAGGCACGGCCAATCTCAGTGTGAAGCTCAAATATTTACACCAGAGCTGCCCAATAAAATAAAGTGTGGGCCACAAATGTGACTGCTTATGTAATTTAAAATTTTCTAGTAGACACATTAAAAAAGTTTAAAAATATTTAAAATGATAAAAAGACATCATCTTTTCAACACACAATGTCTTATAGTCATTTTTTTTCACACTGCCTTTGAAATCTGATGCCTTTTATGCTTACAGCTCATCTGTTTCAAACAGCTACATTTTCCTTTTTTTTTCCTTTGAGTATTCTTTTTTTTTTTTTAATTATTTATTTATTTATTTATTTATTTATTTATGGCTGTGTTGGGTCTTTGTTTCTGTGCGAGGGCTTTCTCTAGTTGTGGCAAGCGGGGGCCGCTCTTCATCGCGGTGCGCGGGCCTCTCACTATCGCGGCCTCTCTCGTTGCGGAGCACAGGCTCCAGATGCGCAGGCTCAGTAATTGTGGCTCACGGGCCTAGCTGCTCCGCGGCATGTGGGATCTTCCCAGACCAGGGCTCGAACCCGTGTCCCCTGCATTGGCAGGCAGATTCTCAACCACTGCGCCACCAGGGAAGCCCTGAGTATTCATTTTTAATGAGTAAAGGCTAAGATACTGATAGTACCATGTAATCATAAAGAAGCATGGCATTATTTTATTTTTAAATTTATATACAGTAAAATTCACTCTTTTGGTTATACAGTTCTACAAAATTTAACAAAAAGTGAAAACTCATATAACTGTCACCAGAAAACAATTAGCACAATGCTTCCATGATATTAAAAAAAAATTCCCCAGCCCTACACCTTTGTAGTCAGCTCCTCTCCTCACCCTTAATCCTTGAAACCACTGATACCGTCTCTATTTAGTTTTGCTTTTCCCAGAATATCATTCAGGTTAATCATGTAGTATGTAGCCTTTTAAAACTACACACTGTATGCAGTTGAGATTCATCCATGTCATTGCATTTCTCAATAGTCCATTCTTTTTCATTACTGAGTAATATTCCATTGTGTGGTTATACCACATTTTTTTAATATCTTTATTGGAGTATTATTGCTTTACATTGTTGTGTTACTTTCTGCTGTATAACAAAGTGAATCAGCTATACCTGTACATATATCCCCATATCTCCTCCCTCTTGTGTCTCCCTCCCACCCTCCCTATCCCACCCCTCTAGGTGGTCACAAAGCACCAAGCTGATGTCCCTGTGCTATGCACTGCTTCCCACTAGCTAGCTATTTTACATTTGGTAGTGTATATATGTCCATGCCACTCTCTCACTTCGTCCCAGCTTACCCTTCCCACTCCCCATGTCCTCAAGTCCATTCTCTATGTCTGCATCTTTATTCCTGTCCTGCCCCTAGGTTCTTCAGAACCATTTTTGTTTTTTAGATTCCATCTGTATGTGTTAGCATACAGTATTTGTTTTTCTTTTTCTGACTTACTTCACTCTGTATGACAGACTCTATGTCCATCCACCTCACTACAAATAACTCAATTTTGTTTCTTTTTATGGCTGAGTAATATTCCATTGTATATATGTGCCACATCTTCTTTATCCATTCATCTGTCAGTGAACACTTAGGTTGCTTCCAGGTCCTGGCTACTGTAAATAGAGCTGCAATGAACATTGTGGTACATGACTCTTTTTGAATTATGGTTTTCTCAGTGTATATGCCCAGTAGTGGGATTGCTGGATTGTATGGTAGTTCTATTTTTAGTTTTTTAAGGAACCTCCATACTGTTCTCCATAGTGGCTGTATCAATTTACATTCCCACCAACAGTGCAAGAGGGTTGCGTTTTCTCCACACCCTCTCCAGCATTTATTGTTTGTAGATTTTTTGATGATGGCCATTCTGACTGGTGTGAGGTGATACCTCATTGTAGTTTTGATTTGCATTTCTCTAATGAGTGATGTTGGGCATCTTTTCATGTGCCTCTTGGCCATCTGTATGTCTTCCTTGGTGAAATGTCTATTTAGGTCTTCTGCCCATTTTTTAAATTGGGTTGTTTGTTTTTTTGATATTGAGCTGCTTTTATATTTTGGAGATTAATCCTTTGTCCATTGCTTCATTTGCAAATATTTTCTCCCATTCTGAGGGTTCTTTTCGTCTTGTTTATGGTTTCCTTTGCTGTGCAAAAGCTTTTAAGTTTCATTAGGTCCCATTTGTTTATTTATGTTTATTTCCATTTCTCTAGGAGGTGGGTCAAAAAGGATCTTGCTGTGATTTATGTCATAGAGTGTTCTGCCTATGTTTTCCTCTAAGAGTTTTAGAGTGTCTGGCCTTACGTTTAGGTCTTTAATCCATTTTGAGTTTATTTTTGTGTATGGTGTTAGGGAGTGCTCTAATTTCATTCTTTTACATGTACCTGTCCAGTTTTCCCAGCACCACTTATTGAAGAGGCTGTCTTTTCTCCTTTGTATATTCTTGCCTCCTTTATCAAAGATAAGGTGAAACAGCCACATTTTACGTGCTCAGTGATCACATGTGGCCAGTGGCTACCATACTGATCAGCACGAATTTAAAGGCTAATTAACAATAAAAGGCAACACTAATCAAGAACTACATGACGGATATGGAAAAATAAGCGGATTTTACAGGAGTTCCCAGAAGTTGGAGGCATCACTCTGAGTATTCAGAGAAGGATAATATGATTCCCAGATGGAGAGGAGAGGGAAGAATTTCTGCAGCAGGGAAAATTGCACAGTAAAGACAGAAGGAGCAGTAGGTGTTGGAGCGCTGGGATTTGAGACAATGGTGCAGAGACAAGTTTAGGGAATATGGGTGTAGATTCCATGACATGTAACGGGGAAGAGGGGGCAAAGTAAACAGTGATTTGCACCTAAGGAAGGTGGTAGCTAATTGCACAAAAGGAAGCAAGGAAGAAAGAGGAGCAAATAGTTGCTATGTTCTAACTTGAGTGTCAGCTGAGCAAGGCTCAGGTGGGGAGATGCTGCCCAGTGTGGGGAACTCAGGGGAGGATGAGGGCAGAACCTTATTCGGGTTCTTCATCTGTGGATTGGGAGGAAAAGTGGAAATCAAGAAGGGGGAGAAGTCATATGTAAATAAGATAGGGCTTGGCGGGTCAGAGGCTATGGATGGTAAGGCAGGATGCCAGGGGTTTAGGACGGTCTGCAGGACATTCTTTCAAGAGGTTTTACAGTGAAAGACAAGAAAGGAGATGGTATAGGGAGAGGGTCTGTATGGCTAGGTTGTCTAATCTAGACACACTAGTTAATCATCATACTGTATACATCTCATGACATACTTGTTAGTGGTTTTACCCAGTATCTCAGCAAATAAAATGTGATCCAATTTCTGTTTGCTCTAGAGTTTTCAGTAGGCAGACTTATTTCTGCACACCTATGATATGCATTGCTTGACTTTGGGATTAACTCTTTGTTAAAACCTGAATTATTCAGTGCAGACGGATCCCTTCTGGCATGATAAAAAATAATAAGGATTGTCTAAGCTTCTCACTGGGAAATGAGCGCTATGCCAGATTTCTATTCTCTGACTGCATCGTCACGTTTAGAAAGAGCCACGTGCCCTACAGTAGTTGAAGTTGCTTATGGCAGCGACACGCTGATTTCTCTGACCCTTCGTGGTCCAGCCTCTGAGGTCAAGCCTGCCTAGGTGCCCGTCAACAAGCTCTGGGTGCCCACAGATGACTGTTCGGGTTCTTTATAATGTCAGTCACAGTCTGGCCAAAACATACTTTTCCATCATGATCTTCCACAGATGTCAAATCGAATTCAACTTTGTCCAAGCATGCTTGATTGATTGATTGATTGACTGACTGATTGATTTTTACTTCTCAAATTGTCCTTTCAGGCTGGATTTTCCTCCATTCTTCCCAGCTTCACACTCACCCACAGCATGTTTTTCTCCACTTCACACTTTTGTCTCCTCTGCTTCTATCCCCCTGTCAGAAATCCTGTCCATCTGTTGATTGGTCTTTGTACCTGTCTATGTCTGTCTTCTTTCTATAAAGGGAGTCTTCTATGGCCCACCATTAACTAGAAGCATTGTCCTAGCTCTGTAATCTCTATGACTAGACAGAATTCTGTACCTGAAATCTACTTGTAACCTAGGATTTCAGGCAAACATGAAGTTCAAAAAAATGCTTGTGTGTATGCACTCTCCCTGGAAAGATTACATTTTCAATCGGGAATCTGACCCAAATATATATTGAGAGCTACCAATTAAATTATAAACTCCTGAAGGCAGAGACAGTGAGTTATTGAAAAAAATTATAGTTACCATGTATTAATCTCCTACCAGGTGTTGTCTATTTTTACATAATTACATTTAATTAAAAAAAGAAACAAAAATAAAGGTAGGTATTAAAATTAATAATTACCTTTTTCTTAAACAAAGAAATTGGCAAGGTTGATATTTTAAATTTGAATTCATCCTTATCCAATTGCAAGATCAGAGGTAACAATCCAAAAAGGCAGATAACAAATACACGAGATTCACAACAGCAGAAGTAAGTAAGCCTGGTCTTCCCCATAGTATCAAAAAGTGCTTCAGGCATGAGAAGTATGTTTTTTACAGCAAGCTCATACTATCTGTCTTGCTAATAGTACATATTCAATACACCTCAGGTTAATATAATTAAATGGAAATAAACATATGACAGATAAGAATTTTGTAAATATATATCATGTTCTAGTTACCAAGTTAAATTAGATTTAAATGAATGTTATCATTTAGGTACCATAAATAATTAAGTTTGCAGTAGCAATTAATACAGGTTTAAAGTTAACACTGACATTAATTAATGTAACAGATTTTAGAAACTTTGGTCTCAATGTTTGGAATTGCCTAAAATTTACTTCGAACAAAAAAGAGAAATTACTTTAAACAAAGAAGAGAACATTCTGAAAAATGCTTTGAGAAAAAGACCAAATTTCATACCTTTGTATTGAAGGTTGAATTAACAAATATATTTTATTATGTTTTAAGTCATTCTAAAGACAGAAAATTAAAATAATGAAGATAATAGTTTATAGGACTATATTGAAAGTATCAATTAAATATACCATAAATAAACAGCATGCTCTAGTGCCTCCCATGCCTATAAATTATTAAGTAAAAAAAAGAGATAAAATGAACAACCCACTTTCTATTTTGTTACTATCAGAGTAGATTTGTTTTTTGTATATTCATTCCAATATACACCAAGGTTATTTCTAATATATGATTGTTTTTATGTGGACGATTCAATAGGAATTACATTTCGAATTTCAAAATATTATGCAATAGGTATCATTTTTTAAAGCAGTAAAGATTACCAGTGGTGATATCAATTGTAAAATTAAGTATCAGAATGCTTATAGATAGCCTCCATCATTCTATTAACTCTGGCTCCACATTAGAATAATCTGGAAAGCCTTAAAAAATGCCAGTGTTCGTCCTCAGCCTAAACCAACAAAATCATAATCTCAGGGTGCTTTTTAAAATCTCTCAGGTGTCACAATTGTGTGGCCAGGGCTGATAATGTCTGGGTTAAGGAAAGTAGGAAACCCTGGTCTTTATAACCATTTCAAGAGGTAAAATAAACCTCTAATTTTGACTTGGTTAAGGTTTTGAACCTGAGTCAATTATTAATTAGGAATATATATATACACACACACGTATACACACATATTTATGTATATATACATATATATATATTTATTTACACCATTTTGGAAAACCATTGCAATTTTCTGAAAAATGTAATGAGGAAAAGATTGAAAAAGATGTGCACCATGGTGACCACAGGTGACAACACTGCTGTATAACTGAAATTTGCAAAGACAGTAGAACTTACATGTTCTCACCAAAAATAAAAGGTAAATATGTGAGGATGGGTGTGCTTATTAAGTCGATGGTGAGAATCCTTTCACCCTTTTATGTATATCGAATCATCATGTAGCACACTTTAAATATCTTCAATTTTATTTGTCAATTATGCCTCAATAAAGTGGAGAAAACACCATAAGGAGACTATAGGTGTTCTGCAGGTAGAGACGGATCCATGATTGATACCAGCCAGGGTTTCTTCAAAGAAGGATGGAAAAAGAGGGATATGCCGCAGCAGGTGGCAGGAGGGATAGGGCCGGGGGTAGGGGGCGGGTAGAGGACGATGTGCTCAAACCACAGTCAGTGTGTTTATGTCAGGAGCCTGAGCTGTTTGGAATGTGGGTTAGAAGATGACTTTGAAAAGGAGAATCAGGACGTATCTCTGAGAGCTCTGGCGTCTACCCTGCACGTTGTACATGATGGGGCTGCAGGGATTTCTACGCAGGGATGTGGTGCAATCAGATTTGGACTCCACATTTATGAAGTATAAGGAGTTTTATGACAGGAGAAGACTTAACTAGGAAGTCTTAAACTTTTTGGAGGCCCCTCCCCCCCAAAAAACGCAACCAAAGAGAATTACCACTGGGCTAAGAAATGAAGAGTCAATGACTTACAAACATACACTAACATCAGCGTTCTAGCGAGTCGGTATATATTTTTCTGGAAAGAGGAGTTTCGTGTTCACTTTGCTGCATGTTTCTGTAGACCTTGATGCTGTGCTCAATACATGCTAGTCGCATGTCTGGAGAAAGCTAAGGTCCTATTAGTCTCAAGGTAAATTTCAAAATACCTACAAGAAAACACTTGGGATTTTTCTCCTTCCTACGTTATATTTCTTGGGTTCATAAACTGTACACAATATCATGGTCAAAAGTTGACCACAGGTCTCCCGTGGAGGACACACAGCCTTCACCATGGTGCAGATTAAGATGGTCACTGCACGGAGAAGCCTGCAAGGAACATGTGAGGCTTTAGAAGCCACCACCCAGGCGGAGTTGACCAGAAGGAAGAGACCCTCTGAGACCCTTCTTGGAATCTGTTATAGTAAAGAAAGAGCTTTCCAGTGAGTGACTTCATGCAAACTTGAAATACGCTGAACCAATTTGAAGGAACCAGATTCCACAGGTGCCCAGAAATAAACTTCTGCTCCACGTTGCTTCAAAACCCATTTTAAACTCACATCTGGATCTGTGTTGAGTGTTGCATTGGCAGCCTCTGGAACAATGATGCTCCTTTCCCAGATTCATCCTAGATTCTGTGTCACATCAAGCAGTAGCTTCGCTGTGCAACTTGAGAAACCCAACCCAGATGATTAAGAGAACAAGAAATGTGGCTCGTGCATTTTCAAGTTTCCTGGCTTCCTTACGGTTCTGACTGAGCGTCGATGTCCCTACAGCTCCACGTAGTAACTATCTCGGGTAAGCGATACCTCTAGCACCTCGCTGACCTAGCATGTGTCGGGGGGTGTGAAGAAACACTACACTATGACGACTACGTTCTCAGTGGAAATGCTGACAGCCTCCTGACATGGGCACAGTACGCCGTGATGCTTTGATTTCCAAAGCACACGGTACCTGTGAGAAATGGATATGTGTGTGCCTTTAGAAATAAACTCTAAACATAGTCTCCAGATGGGACTGATCAAACTGCCACCAGGAGAGAAGAAGCACGAAGCGTGAGTACAGTTAGGAGTTGATAAACCAAAAACCAGAATAATTTCCGTCTTAACATCACGTAAATAAAAATTGTAGAAAGACAATTTGCCAAGGGAGTAATAACCCTCCAAAGCTTTTATATTTTCCAAGCATAACAACTTGACATCTACCTGTGCTACACATTAATCTATTCTAAATAGCTGTGATTTACTGAATAACATTGTCGGCTCCCAATTCCCCCGTGTGAACCACATTTAGGAGTTTAGGGAAAGGAAGACTTTAGTTTAAGTGCTTTTACGTAGAATGGCTAAGGTTTACTGTGCATTAATATTCCAAACACAATTTTTAAATCAATGAATACATGAAAATGCATTGACTTAAAAGTCTGGAATGGACTCAAAAGTTCATTTACTCCATTAGGTTGCCTCTAGGTGAGACTCCTATCTATTAATTTAACATCTCTAATGAATAAAATCACATACTTTCCTTAAGAAATATGTTCTCTTTTTCAACACTAGTTTCAACATTAGTAAGAAATTGTTCCCAGTGTCTAGTGAAAGTGATTACTACTGAAATCTGAGCACATTCTCTTTGTCCTGTCCTGTTCACGATGGATTTTTACCTTTGTGATTTCTGAATGTGCTGACACACACACACACACACACTATCACACTCGCTTCCCCGCCTTAACAAAGGTTAAGTGGGTGGGTCTAATACATCACGGACAGACAGCCCACGGTGATGTTGTGCAGTGCAGGTGGGTTTTTGGACACATGGGAGCAGCTGAGGGGTATGTCACTTGGGCCAGGACAAGAGCCCTGCAGGCAGGTGACGCCTGGCTGTGCTGCCCCAGCTGATCACCTGAGCTCAGGTGTGCCCTCCACCTTGCAGACCAGAAAGCACCATTCACCAGCGCTGTGACATGATCCATATCTCAGGGTGGGGCCCAAGAACCAAGATGAGAAAAAAGATGGTAAGACCCACAGCATCATTTATTCGTGTAGAAGGATCGCCATCACTCATGGAGGGGACGGGATGTTAGTCCACAGAGTGGCTTTCTCTACAGACCAGCTCAAGTGATGGTCTTAAATCAGACAACTTCGCTCTCACTTTCCAGACATTCTACAGCCTTGCCTTGTACATAAAGTAAATATCATCTGCCCCTGCGGACCTCCCCACCAGGCCCCGAGGGGTTGTCCCCTGATGCATCTCTGGCAATTCTCACCCTTCAGCATTCTGTGTTCTTCCCCGGCTCCTCCTTCCTCGAAGGATTGGCACTTGCTGTTTTCACTGCCTACGCTGCTCTTTTTCTAACCTTCACGAGCCATGGGGATCTCAGGTCAAATGTTGCTCCCTCTGAAGGGCCTTTCTTGCCCGTGACCCCTAATGTATCCCCCAACATTGTGGTCTTGACTCGTTTGGTGCATTTCTCTCTCCCCCCGAGGATGTCAGCTCCATGAGAGATGGGGCTTTCCTACTGCAGATGGAGGCGTTGCTGCACACAATGGGTTCGCCACTACTACTTGATGATGTGCTAATTAACACAAGCTCCCTCGTGTGTTCCCAAGAGGAAGTGGGTTACAGCCAGACCACCGCTTACTGAGCCTGGAATCCCCACCATGAAGCTTTCATCTCTCTTGTCCAGCACTGGTTCACTGGGCTCTGAAGAAGACAGGCTGACACAGGTTTGACACTAGGTTTCTCCCTTTGCCAAGTACCCACCATGATCACCACCAAACACACACACACACACACCCCTCTGATGGGCACATTGCCTTTCAAATATACTGATGCTTTAAATGTGATGGTGGCTGAGCCTTGGGATGAAGGGCATTTCACCGCTTTAGGGCAAATATGTGTATCTCAGCCACATTTTTTCCTCTTTGTTAAATATGACGACTTGGGGACAGTACCGGTTCCTGTGCTCAGTGTCTCAGAGTGTTCCACCCGCAGCCCTTCTTCCTGAGATGCCCCGGGGCCGCCCAAGAGCTACCAAAGGGTACCACCCAGCAGCCTTAGCAACAAAGTTGTGCGCATTGCTCTCCGATTCTGCTTCTCAAACACTCCGGGACCCTCACTGTTTACCCACGGTTACAGTCACGTTTCTAAGGATGGCATAAATCCTCCCGAGATCCAGCCCACCCTTTTCCCTTTGTTCCTCCCTGCTCTCTCCGTCTCCCCTCCCACCCCAGGACTGACGTGCTGTACCTGCAGAAGGCTAAATGCACCTCTGCACGCGATGCTGCTGCTCTGGCTCTCCTCATGCTCCTCTCTTTGCCGAGATCCTCCCCCTCCTTCCCGGACGCCCTGGATGCAACCCAGGCTGTCCCTCCTCTGGGAAACCTTCTCCAACAGCCCTTCTGCTTCTTCCGATGTCAGCAGAGGTGGATTTTTCTAATTCATAGCTCTTGGTGCCTGGCTTCACTCACATTATCCGGAAATTGTCCGTTTACGTGTATTCCTCCCTTCTTCCCTGGACTGGGGGCCAGAGCACGACCCGTCCTCTTTGGCCCCATGTGTCCCAGCGCAGTGAGGTCACATTCAGATCGTCAATGAGGGACCTGAACAGATCAACTGAATGACCTGAGCTGCTGTCCAGTGAATGGCCATCGTACTTGGACCAGTGAAACAGAGTAAACAAAAGGAGTAGAGGCCGGCGAACTTCCAGGAAGTTTATAAAAGTAGTAAAACCCTGCGAGCCCTCACTGCATTCTGCACACAAAGTCTGTGAGACAGACGTCCAGGTCATCCCCTATACGGAGATTGTAGACCGAATTTGAGGTGCAGGGGGACCCATTCTGGGCACCGAGCTACATGCTTCACAGAATTAATCCTCTAATCCACACCTCTGTCCACGGTGGTCATTGTTACCAATCCTGTTTTGTAGGGCAGGAAACAGGCTTCCAGATAATAGGACTGGGACTTAGATCAGGGCCACGTGTCTCCCGTGGTCCATCCATCGCTGGGCTTGGACCAAGCTGTTCACCTTCAATCCCCACCCCCTCACTCCACACAGTAAAAGCGCTCTCTGTGGCCGGATTTACACTGTGGACGGCGTGTCTGCAAAGTGGCTTCCTCCATGTGTCTGTGTCACGCGAGTATGACACACGCAGGGCAGCCCTCACACCTGTTTGCCAAGGGCAGCCCTTCACTAGGCTGTGAAGCATCTCCCTGTTCCTTTTGTCATTTTCCTCCTTCTTCAGGACTGTATGTACGTTTCTTTAACTTCTTTTCAACTCCAGCCTCTACCTGCATGGTGCCCTTTAGTTCCATATCCATATGTATTCATATTCATTCAGGAATATATTTATTCTATTATTCAATACTTCATTCTCCATGTTTATTTTTTCTGCCACCCCCCCCCATTGTTATTACACCTGTTCCTTCAGGGGGTTCTGCCATTCTTCTGCTCTGAATAGATCAAGCTGAGAAAATGGATAAAGTTGTCACTCACGTATAGCTGTCTTTTAGTGTCACTTTTTTCTTTGGGATTTCCCTTTCCCAAAAATAAATCACTACTCCCCAAAGAAAGGTGTTCTGATTGGCAACAGAAGAAGCAGTACTGCAAGTCGATGGAGAAAATAGAGTTGAAAGGGTGACATTGAACAGAGAGCACAGAGGGTTCTATTGACGTCCTGATTCTGCCATTTATTTACAGGCTGTGTGACGAGGGGCCACCCCACTTACTATCTCCTTTCCTTGTATGTAGGGTGAGGCTCTTCTTAATTTTGACCTTCAATAGGACCACGACATTGAGTGGGGGGGGGTCTCTAGGTATTTTTGTCTGGGCCTATTTGTAAGAAAATTCTAAAGAAATTGTCATTTTGGAGGAAGGGGATTGTTCTGACCCTTTGTAGAAACACTTTTTAAATCGAAATGTACGCACACACACAAAGTAAAAAGCAAAATACTCTTTTTTAGCAAAGAGCTCTCATGTAACTACTTGGTTTTGCAGATCCCCGAATGTCATGTAAATGGACCATGCAGGGTGCATGTGTTTGTGTCTGGGTCCATTCACTCTATAGTATGTCTACGAGATTCACTCATGTTGTTGCTTGTAGAAGTAGTTTGTCTTTTTTCATTTTTATTTAGTATTCCACTGGACGAATATACATACTTTCTTAACATGCTCTACAGTGGCTGGACATTTAGGTTAATTCCAGTGTCTGACAACCATGGATAAAGCTTCAGTGCACATTCTCTCTCCGTGTGTCCTGTTGCACATCTGTACTCATTTCTGCTGGGCATGTACCCGGAGTGGAACTGCTGGATCTAGAAAAGGCTCAGGTCCAACTTTCCCATAAAACAGCTGTCCGAAGAGGCTGCACCAATTCCAATTACTGCCAAAAATGTAAGATGATGGTCTTCCCATTTTTTACTTTTTAAAATACCTCTTAAAATTTTGAAGATCAAACTATTTTAGTTAATTTGGGTTAGGAGGACACACTGAGCTCTAGGAATGGTTATTGATGGGCAATGGATGCTCTGATGTCTCAGTGCTGTTTACAAAGTGTTTGCCACACCTTCTTTTCATTGTATTTGCTACCCACAGTGGTTAGGGGCCGCAGATATTATTAGTCTCGTTTTATAGACTAAGGTAGCGAGACACACAGGGCAGAAAGGATACTGGCTAATAATGAGTACTTAATAAAAAAGGAGAGGCCAAAAGTCAGCAGCTTGGAACACACAGGTGGGGATCTTCTGTGAATTATTCAAAGCCCTGGAGTTGGCCCTTTGCAAGAATCTTTGGTTCTCAGAGAAGTTAAAGTATATATTTAGGGAAAGTGGTATGTGTTTCTGATTTCAGTGAATTTATATTTATTAAAAAAACTCTTTTTCCTTTTAGAGATTTTAAGAATTACTTAGAGGTTATAAGATTAGATTTCATTAATTTATTTTGATTGAAAGAAAACGTGTCCCATCTACCTGAAAGGTCCCCTTAGTGGAAGAGTGAAAGGTGCCCAAGGCCATAGAAATGAACGAGAATGCCACCTAGGGGTTGTCTCACTAGTTCTGCAGACCAATGGTCCATGGGCCTTGGGAAAAGTATGAGCACCTGATTTCCTTCATGTTTCAACATACGTTAACTAAGCCCCTTTCAGGTTCTAGTTTATGGTCCTTACTGTTTACTGTTCTAAAGGGAGAGACAGACACACGCATTGGCCCCAGGATCCAGGTCTATTACCTTGGAGGTAGAACTTCTACAGGTTGCAGAAAATGTGAGCACTGGAGAATGGAGAATGCATAACTTTTACCTAAACTTGAATTAATCTGAAAAGATGAAGTTCCCAATTTTCCAAAATATGTTTTTAACAACATGAAAGTCTTCATTTTATACAAAGTTCTTCATTTTAAATAAAAGGGAAAATCAATAGTGGTATAGAGTGATCACCTAAAAAGAAAGCTAATTGTTTGTGTCAACACAAAACTTAAAGCCACGGTCAGGTTTTCCCTTGATTTATGAGCCAGAGTGTTCTTTATATAAACTAGAACTTTATTACAAACACTTTCAAAATGATTGATCAGTTACAGAAATCAATGGGAATTTCATTTTGTGAAAATTGTATTTTTATAAATGGCCAGATAAATATATGTAAAACTGGAGCTCAGTGCATATATGGCTACGTAATAGTGAAGAGGTATTCATGGTTCAAGGTTAATATATCTTTAAAAATATTCATCTTGTAGACATCAAAAATGTCTACATGATGAATTGTGCTAACAAGGCACTTATTTAATTATAATTAATGATGGAGGCAACATATAAAGAATGGGCTCAATTTTCAGCTGATTTAAAGAATAACATGTCCTACATAAATCTATTATTCTGTGAGAGCCCATTACAGACACAAGATATTTCAAATCTATCAAGTGGCTTTTATTGCCATTGCCACATTTTTTGTTCACAATGCTATTTTAAAGGTGAATATATTTAGCAACTATAGAGCAGTTTTACTTGTCAATCAACCTTACTACTACTTTTGGCATAACTTGCTGGCATGACTGAAGAGATAAAAGCCAAAGAAGAAAGTGGAAGATTCAGAGGAGAAAGAACGTAGGGATGAAAACATAAAGGAAAAGAAGAAAGACGATGTTATGGTGGTGGGTGGTTGTTTATCTGACCAAGAAAAGCACCAAGTTAAAAGGAATGTGTTCTTTGTTTTTAGAAGTTGTAAAAACCTATCCAGGCTTCATACTCTTGGCTGGAGAAGCAGTTTCTCCTCCAGAGACACCACCAGAGGGCTGTGTTAGCAGCTTAGGAAACACAAAGAGTTTTCATAGGAATCTCACATAACTTGCAATCTCGTTCACTTTGAGTAACACTGATGGAATTTTTATAGTCTTACAAGTGACCACAAATGATAAATGTGACTACAATAATGTTAGAAAGGCAGTAAGCAAAGAAATGTGTTTTTTAATGTTCCCCTTCTTCACCAAACACCCCAAGATTCAGATTCTTTAACAGAATATTTGTTTTAACATCTTTATTGGAGTATAATTGCTTTACAATGGTGTGTTAGTTTCTGCTTTATATCAAAGTGAATCAGCTATACATATACATATATCCCCATATCTCCTCCTTGCATCTCCCTCCTACCCTCCCTATCCCACCCCTCTAGGTGGTCACAAAGCACCGAGCTGATCTCCCTGTGCTATGTGGCTGCTTCCCACTAGCTAGCTATTTTACATTTGGTAGTGTATATATGTCCATGCCACTCTCTCACTTCGTCCCAGCTTACCCTTCCCACTCCCCATGTCCTCAAGTCCATTCTCTATGTCTGCATCTTTATTCCTGTCCTGCCCCTAGGTTCTTCAGAACCATTTTTTTTTTTTTTTTATTCCATCTGTATGTGTTAGCATACGGTATTTGTTTTTCTTTTTCTGACTTACTTCACTCTGTATGACAGACTCTAGGTCCATCCACCTCACTATGAATAACTCAATTTGGTTTCTTTTTATGGCTGAGTAATATTCCATTGTATATATATGCCACATCTTCTTTATCCATTCGTCTGTCGATGGACACTTAGGTTGCTTCCATGTTCTGGCTATTGTAAATAGAGCTGCAATGGACTTTGTGGTATGTGACTCTTTCTGAATTATGATTTTCTCAGGGTATATGCCCAGCAGTGGGATTGCTGGATTGTATGGTAGTTCTATTTTTAGTTTTTTTAAGGAACCTCCATACTGTTTTTCTTATAGTGGCTCTATCAATTTACATTCCCACCAACAGTGCAAGAGGGTTCCCTTTTCTCCACACCCTCTCTCCAGCATTTATTGTTTTGTAGATTTTTTTGATGATAGCCATTCTGACTGGTGTGAGGTGATACCTCATTGTAGTTTTGATTTACATTTCTCTAATGATTAGTGATGTTGAGCATCTTTTCATGTGCCTCTTGGCCATCTGTATGTCTTCCTTGGTGAAATGTCTGTTTAGGTCTTCTGCCATTTTTTAAATTGGGTCGTTTGTTTTTTTGATATTGAGCTGCATGAGCTGCTTGTATATTTTGGAGATTAATCCTTTGTCAGTTGCTTCGTTTGCAAATATTTTCTCCCATTCTGAGGGCTGTCTTTTTGTCTTGTTTATGGTTTCCTTTGCTGTGCAAAAGCTTTTAAGTTTCATTAGCTCCTATTTGTTTATTTTTGTTTTTATTTCCATTTCTCTAGGAGGTGGGTCAAAAAGGATCTTGCTGTGATTTATGTCATAGAGTGTTCTTCCTATGTTTTTCTCTCAGAGCTTTATAGTGTCTGGCCTTACATTTAGGTCTTAAATCCATTTTGAGTTTATTTTTGTGTATGGTGTTAGGGAGTGTTCTAATTTCTTTCTTTTACATGTAGCTGTCCAGTTTTCCCAGCACCACTTGTTGAAAAGGCTGTCTTTTCTCCTTTGTATACTCTTGCCTCCTTTATCAAAGATAAGGTGACCACAGTGCATGGGTTTATCTCTGGGCTTTCTATCCTGTTCCACTGATCTATATTTCTGTTTTTGTGCCAGTACCATACTGTCTTGATTACTGTAGCTTTGTAGTATAGTCTGAAGTCCAGGAGCCTGATTCCTCCAGCTCCGTTTTTCTTTTTCAAGATTGCTTTGGCTATCTGGGGTTTTGACAGAATAGTTACATAGATATTAAACTAGCTTTTAGTAGACACTGTGTGTTTTCACTATTATTATTGTTCTTGCTGGTTTTTTAGATTGCTCTTTTACTCTGCTTTTCTTTTTAGCAATTGTGTTGGTAATAACAACAGCGTTTTCCCCCTGAGTTTGTCTGGTTGAAATAAAGTACAATACAAATTGGGGCTTCCTGATGTTCAATCCAGGCAGAAAAAAAAGGGAAAATTTACAGGAATAACACACTTTCCTACAGGACAGGAAGCTTTCCCCTCATTTGTCCTCAGAGTGAAAACCTTGAGGCCTCTCAGCTGCAAAGTCAGGGCAGAGTGGTGTCCAGCGGAGATGGTCACTGGGACAGCTGCCGGGGGCTCTGAGAGGCTCAGCCTGAGCCATCGCTTGCCTCCTGCCTTCCGCTGCCCTCAGGCTTGTTCTAGAATCAGCAGGAAGGACCACCTGTAGCTTCTATTCACGGGTGATAGTTCTGCCCTCAGGAGCCACAAAAATTCTCATAATGCCTTCCCGCCTGGCGTTGACAGGTGCTGTCTGCTTTGTCACAAAAGGGTGACATCCGGTACTGAATCTGACTTTCCATGTATGGTCGGCTGAGATTCAGCCTTAGTCATGACCCCTCCTGTGATATAAGGCCTGAGGTGAATGAAACAAAAGGCAGCTCCCTCCCACCATTTAGTCTTGGACTTGAACTTCAAAGTCAGCCTGAAGAGGTTTTCTCATGTATCACTGTTAAGCCATGTTTACCCCTCCTTATATTTTTGCATCTTTTTATCTCTTGGGACTTCTGTACAAATTTTTCTAATCACGGCTTATATATATCATCAATGGCTGATATGTCTAAACTATTGCAATTGTTTCTTATATCTACCAATTTAGAGTATCTTCAAACTTGATATTCTATTTTTCACCTTTCTTCCAATCACTGGTACAGATGCCAAATCCACTGATCAGGTTTAGAGGATGATACCTAGAAATTTTTCTGTAGTTCCATACCAATCAGTTAATCAGGACCTTTGGAGAAGATCAATCACCAGTTTAGAAATAACGCTATAGATCTACCTACCTACCTGTCTTATCAGTCCATTGTTATTCCAAATAGTGATCTACGATGGTTTTAAATCAGGGATAGATGTATCTGTTGATGTGGAGTAATACGGAGAAGACTCACAATTTCCTACGAGACTGGGTGGTGTATTCCTCATCCCCCACCACTATATCACCTAGTGTCCCCAGTCCCCACTGATATGTCCTTTCCATACCTGTTCTCCTATAACTACAGTTAGAATATGTGGCCTTGAAAGATAAAGGCACACAAAGGCAGGTATGGGAAGAAAAAGACTGGCCTTGCCTGGGTCCCAGAATAAGTGAAAACAAATTACTGTGACTCTTACCAAGCTTCAAGGCAGTATATTTGCAATTCAAGAGCTTTCTGGCAGCATCAGAAGAAACTGAGGGGTGGACAATGCTCCTTATGAATAAAATGCATTTTGCTGAAATAAAATTGTCCCTGGACTCCAAGTCAGGCACGTTCCATGAGGGTTCACAAGCCCCAAGGATCCC
The DNA here is from genome assembly GCF_028564815.1 of Eubalaena glacialis. Taxonomy (NCBI): domain Eukaryota; kingdom Metazoa; phylum Chordata; class Mammalia; order Artiodactyla; family Balaenidae; genus Eubalaena; species Eubalaena glacialis. Next base: position 9,433,262 of record NC_083735.1, on the reverse strand, counting down.
GGTGGCAGATAAAACTCAACACGTGTCCTCTTCAGCATCATCTGTATTTAAATCCCTGAAGATTACTCTTATTCTTTTTAACTTCTTGCCCAAAAGGACAGAGTGAAGGCATTATGGATTTTAAAATGTGTTTCAGATAGGAGTCATTCAGAGCCACTTGTTGGAATATTACTAAAACCTCCTTAAGTGGCTCCCGTGATTCTCTTTCTGTTCCATCTTTCATGGGAGCTGTTTACAAATTATCTTTCTGATCTGCTAGTTTCTGGAGCATGGGGGTTGTCATAATTTCCTCATTTTGGGGTCCCAGCTTCCCTGTGGCAAGTGTTCAGGGAATTCTGCCTTAATTGAACTGGCATTCTCACGGCCATGATTTGGGGAAAGCTGGAGAAGTTTGCTTGGGACAGCATCTAGCTTTCTGACAGTGCCATACTAGTTTTATTTACAGATGCATGTGGAATAGTTTCCATCAACCTTTTCACAGTATTGATAACAATTATTGATTATTAGAAACATATAGGAAACTATACAGTACTATCCAGGAATAAACCCTAGAAATTAGAGAGAAAGTTTCAGAATCAACCCTACAGACTATTGACTATAGACTCTCTGTTTTACCTGGCTACAAACAATCTGCCATTTCTGTTTTGAGGTCCCCTTATGTGTAAATCACTAAATCAGGTAGTTGCATTTATGCAGTGTGAATACATTTTTTTTTTTTTTCTTATAAGATGGAGCCTTCTTACCTTGAAACTGAGCATTAAATCCTTTCCGTCGATGGTTACTGTCGGATGTGAAATGGAGTCGTAACCAATTCTTGCTACTGATAACAGGAGAAGGGAGGTTCATGCCGGTCAGCCTGGAAGAGAGAATGAAGAAAATCTCTCTTGTAAACCAGCAGCGCAAATGTCCCGTCTCAAACCCGATTTTACAACTGAGCGCCAATAGTCTTTATGTAGAGTTGCCTAAAACAGACGCCATTTATTAGCTGCATTTCCACATTGAAGCACTTCAGGTAATTTCATCTTTGCCCACAAAGAAATGCTATATTCATCCTTGATGGAATAAAGGCTTTCACAAATATTGGACATTTTGATTCTTCTTTATTAATGATGATTAAATGAGCAGATATTCTTTTGATCTCTTATTTCTTCTTATCAGGACCTCGATCATAATGAATTACAAAAGGAAAAGATAGGCAAATGATACAAGTCTGCCCTTCACTATTTAAACACTTGGCAATTCGGTTTCACCTGAAGTCGACTCAGATAACTGATAACATCCAATGTTTCCAGGGCCCCATCTGCAGATTCACAACCTGGGCCTTTCCTGCTCAAGTGAAGAAGAGGGATGTTTATGAGATTAGTGACAAGAACTGTCAAAGAGATTCAACATGGAATAAAATCATGTGTGAGTAAAGTAGTATGTTAAACAAAATTAAATCTTTCAAAAGTAAGACAGGATCAACCTCTGGTTAAGCTGTTGAAAATATCCAGTCCACTTACAATTTGCACTCTGGTTGTCAGAAAAAGCAAGTCATTTACTTCCTACTATTGAAAACTTTGTGTCATTACTAAGGAGTACATGCCTTCTCAGGCAGAGGAGCTCTTGATGGTTAGAGATGCTGTGATGCATTCCGTTCTGGACAGTGGCCTAAGTACTACTGGATTGGATGCTTCAGACAGACGATTGTATGTTGGCTCCACTTGCACTAGTTGAGGCGCTGTATCCCTGGGTTATCTTTTCTGAACCTCAGTTTTCCAGTCTGTAAACTGGACTTGAAAAGACCTAGATCAAGGTGTTTAAAGAGATGGTATAGATGCACGTGTAAATGCTCCTAAAGCTACTTACATGGGGTTACACATTGTATAATTATTTTGCATCTCAGCTGTAAAACTATTTTCAAAATGATGCTTATTCGTGCAGATGATATGTCAGGGATTCACAAATTGCCCTGGAGCTGAAACTGGTGGGGCCCTTTGCGGGCTGGCTGGCAATTTCCACCGCTGGAAATCGTACTCTATGCCTGGAATTTGCTAGGCACGGGTTGGCTGTGTAGAGCGTTTCCCTAGTTACTCCTACTTTTACCTGGAGGAAAAGCTGCATCCAGTGAAATATGTAGGCAAGCTTTCTGATGTCAGGGTGCTCAATGTCAACTCTCAGGTTTAAAAATGTGCAGTATCCATTCAAAGTGAAAAGCCAAACCTTGACTGGAACCAATTGCAACAGTGTTTGTGTCACTGTTTGAAATAATCTTCTGTAAGAGGAAATACATTACTCAGATCTGACTCTTTGCTTGGATTTATGTAGCACAGGCTGGTGAAGCTGGATACGACTGATTCCAAAAAACATTTCATCATTCTAATATTTTTTTTGAAGGCTCCTTCCCCCACCTTTCTTTTCCTGGTGAGATTACGTTACAAATTCTATTAGAAAAAGGTCACATACCTCTTTGCCTAATAGTGACAATGGCCAAGAGAGAAGTAAATTCTGGATTCAGAAACCCACATTGATCCAGCTCACCTATATCTACTTACTAAAATTTTTATAACTGAAATACATGTTTATTTTGCTGTTGCTTTAAAAATATTGTTTATCCTTAATTAGATTCTCTTGGAGTGGTTCTGATTTCAAAAACTAGGTGGAGTTACATTTTAGTTCCATATCAACATTAGCAATGCACATGAACAAATCCCCCTTTCACCGCCTTATCTCCCAAATACTTACCTACAAAAAAATGTCAGTTTTGTGTTAGTGGACAAACTTGAACAATAAATACCCAGATAGAAATATTTTAGGGTTTATGAGTCACATCGTCTCTGTTGCCACTGTTCACCTCTGCCCTTGTAGCCCCAAAGCAGCCCTGTGTGATATGTTCCAACAACACTTTACTTATGGACACAACTTGCATTTCATGTAATTTTTCTGCATAACAACATATTATTCTTTTTTGATGTTTTTTTCAGCCACTTAACAATGTAACAACCATTCTTAGCTTATAGGCCAGATTTGACCTGTGGGCCATAGTCTGCTGAGTCTTGCTTTATTATATATGAGGCAGTTTGTAAAATATTGAGTAAGGAATATAACTAGACGATATATATCAAACTAGTGTATATATTCAAAAAATGCATAATTCCTGTGCAGATTTCTTTTTTTTTTTTCCAAATAGTGGCATCCTTTTTTTTTTTTTTTTAGTTTATTTATTTTTGGCTGTGTTGGGTCTTTGTTTCTGTGCGAGGGCTTTCTCTAGTTGTGGCAAGCGGGGGCCACTCTTCATCGCAGTGCGCGGGCCTCTCACTATCGCAGCCTCTCGTTGTGGAGCACAGGCTCCAGACACACAGGCTCAGTAGTTGTGGATCACGGGCTGAGTTGCTCCGCGGCATGTGGGATATTCCCAGACCAGGGCTCGAACCCGTGTGCCCTGCATTGGCAGGCAGATTCTCAACCACTGCGCCACCAGGGAAGCCCCAGATTTCTTTTATATAGAATCAAAGGTGAGGATTTAGTAACAATTATATAATTTATTTCCCATGGTTGGAGCCAAGCCATGCAAATGAATCATACTCCAGAGTGAATTAACATGCATGGATTTCTTGACCTGGCTGTGTGAATGCAACAAATATTCACATCCTCTGTTTTGGGGGGCATATGGGGGCAGGTCATTGTTCCATATAAGACCTATCCTTGGAATTGTGAGTTGTTCTCTCACCTTCCTTAGGGCAGGGGCTAACCTTAGAGATGCCATTTAACAGAAAGATCATATTACAAAGTCAATCGTTCCTTCATTACAAGCAAATTTAAAGAAAGTTGACTAATATGGAAGCCAGCGGATGATAGGGCAGATTTAGTAAGATCCTGGATGATTCAGATAAGGTTTAGAGGTAAAGAAATTCAACTGAATATCTTTGTGGTAATGGCTCCCAAAGTGTCCACATCCTAATCTCCACAACCTATGACTATGTCACCTTACATGGGAAAAGGGCACTTTGATGATATGATGAAGTTACAGATTACCCTGGATGATGGGGTGGCCCAATGTAATCAGAAAGATCCTTAAAAGTGGAAGATGGAGACAGAATAAGACAGTCAGAGGATATCTGTGAAATCGAGTCAGAGTGAGGCTTGTGCAAACTCCACAGGTGGTCGCTGACCTTGATGATGGAGGAAAGGGTCATGGACCAAGGAACGAGGGTGACCTCTAGAAGACAGAAAAGGCAAGTAAGTGCATTCTCCCCTAGAGCCTCCAGAAAGGACACAGCCCTGACGACACTTTGATTTCATTGCAGCAAAACCTGTATAAGATTTATAACCTGTAGAACCATAAGGTAATAAATTTGTATTGGTTTCAGCTATCAAATTTGTGTTAATTTGTTATTGGCGGCAATGGAAAACTACTACAGCCTTTTAATGTGTGTATCCTACTTTTCATTCGAAAACAGTCCTGAAAGAAAGTCCATAAGGTAGAAACTGTCATCACTGTATACCTGTTAATAACCCTAGAGAACCAGTGCAGTTTAAACCCTGTCCGTAATTATCAACGATTGAACGTCTATCTTTGTTGCAGTGAGGTCTCCTACAAGTCCTCTACAATTCTTAGCTGTATTTCTTATAAATCTGTTGGAATTGGTTTTCTAATAAATAAATAGTTTGGGAAGTGAGAGGTAAATTATGGAGCAATAGTGGACTTGACATGGTTAGTACAAGATAGAAAGCAGAACCACTTTCAAGAGAAAAGAGGAAATGATGGGATAACAAATATCTTTGTCTATTAGCTTACAATATACTGACAACTTTTTTATCCTAAGCATGTAGAAACAAAGGACCTGGTAAAATTAAGCAAATCAAAGATTTCTGGGCTTATAAAATAAAGGAGGATGGTGAGGAAAAAAAGAATACCTCAATGCAATCAGCTGGGAAAAAGTCTTTCTAAGGAACTGGTAGATGCATTTCATTTCTGGAGCATCTCAAACCAGGTCAGGGAACTCATCAAGCCCAACAGTGTGGCTACTGAGCAATCCCTACAGATACGGCTAAAGGTATCAGTAGTTCTCAAAATGTTTTTTAATAATGCTAAATTAAGCGATTTAATCCATTGGCAAATTCATTTCTTTCAAAGGGTTCAACAAGGTTTTGCTTCTGCCAAAGGAACGGAATTGGGTCATTTGTAGAGACATGGATGGACCTAGAGACTGTCATACAGAGTGAAGTAAGTCAGAAAGAGAAAACAAATACCATATGCTAACACATATATATGGAACCTAGAAAAATGGTACAGATAAACCGGTTTGCAAGGCAGAAATAGAGACACAGATGTAGAGAACAAACGTAGGGACGCCAAGGGGGGAAAGCGGTGGCGGGGATGGTGGTGTGATGAACTGGGAGATTGGGATTGACATGTATACACTAATATGTATAAAATGGATAACTGATAAGAACCTGCTGTATAAAAAATAAATAAATGAAAGTAAATTTAAAAATAAATAAACGAAGATCCCTCATGGGATCCTTAAAGTTAAGATGATCGTCTTTGAGCCAACATAGAACCGTCCAGGCTGTTCCATTTTCTCCAAATAGCTTTACCGTAAATTCTGTGATCCTATTTTTAATATACCCATAACGTCTTTTTCCACTTAACCTCCATCAGCTCCTCTTTCCTCGTTTGGGACATAAAGGGGCCCAGCACACTCTTCTTCCCAAACATCACGCCCTGTGTCTGTGACTCATCTGTTTACTTATGTAAATTGAAAGCTGTAGACTTGAGTCACCAAGATAGTGTTCTGAAATGCATTGGGAAAGGCTACAGTTTTTTCAGAGAGCTCTTTTTGAGCACTCCTCTGACGTTAAGCCAGATTTCTTATGTCTTTAGGAAATCATCACATAAATCTCTGGGGGTTCCTTGGTGGTTAAACCTCTTTAACGACGATGACTAAGAAGCCGGAAAGCATTAATACCATCAACACGGACTGTAAATTACCCAGCCTCCCTAAGGAGACTAAGGAATTTAATAAATCTGTTACTTCCAAGAGACTCATTGCTTGTCAAGTTGGGGAGAAAGTCATCTGGAAGCTGTGTTATTTCTGTGCTCTTGTGGACATTTAATCAGAGTGTGGTGGTTCATTTATCTCTGTTTTGTCAAAATTAACTAGAGTAATCTGATCAAATGAAGTTTTCCTGAAATGCCGTATTTCTAATTGGGTGTTATTCATGTTAATAGTGAAATCTGCTGTCTTGTGAACATACATACATATTTTATATTGAGTTTCTAATGCTGCCACCATAAGCCTTATTTTGGGCACTGAAGAAAATAACAATGGAAGTAAAAGGTAGTCCTTACTTTGGAAGAACAGAAAAAGCAATGAAAAAAAGAGCTATGTAAGTGCGTGGACATACACAAATATATGTATACCAGATACACAAGCATGTACATATACACACACAATAGTTACATATTTACATACAAATATTTCTAGAAAGTTATTCCAAAGGTTTTACACACACACATATACCCTCTTGGAAAAACAACTACGACTGCAAAACAAAAACAAAAAAACACCCACCGCCTATTTAAAAGCAGACCACGGAAGACTTCTCCGTTAAAAGTTCTTCCTTTCATCAAATTGATACTTTCTAATAGACTTTTCTTTCACCCTCTTGGCATTCATGGTTAGCTCTCATGAAGATCTTCTCTCTTGGACAACAATCTCTCTCTCTCTCTCTCTCTCTCTCTGCCTTTTTTTCTTCCAGGCACTTTTGAAGATTCTATCATTATATCGTTATTATACACCCATGGCTACACCCTTCCCTCTTGGTAATTTTATCCACCCTATGACTCTAGCATCATCTTTCACATTCTCTGTGTGCCTCATACCTCCTATGCCTTTTGCAAAAGTAATTTATAGATTCTGGAGCCCCTGGTGCTCCCTCCAGGATGGGACACCCATCCTTCCAGGCTCACACTCTCCCCTTGCTTCCACTCTGGGATGAACTTGACTTCATTGAGCCCACACGTACAGCCAGTGCTCCTTCCCTGCTCAGGGTCTTGACATACGCTGTTCTCTCGCATCTACCCCACCACCCGCTTCCTATCCATTTGCCTGGTAAGACTGGGCATCCTTTAGAGCTCAGATGATATGTCACATTCTCAGGGAAGCCTGACCTGACCACGTAGGTGAAGCTGCTTCTCCCTCCTTCTGCCCTCTCCTCGCTCCCTAGTTTATCCTTTGCAGACATTTCAAATTAGTGACGACCCGGTCTCTTGTGTGGTTACTTATTGGATGGGCATCTTTCCTGTGACACATGAAGCTTGTGTTACCACCGATGTCTCTCTAGCACCCAGTAAAGTGCTGGGCAGTTAGTAGAGGTTGAATATACATAGGATGGGAAAATGGAAGGGGTAAGTTTAAACACTCCCAGGGGGCCTAACCCAGGTCCCATCTCACAAAGTGAAGGCTACTCTGTACAATCCTTCATGTTATGATGCCAGGCTGGGTGTTCATGATTTAAGATGCCTTCATGGGGTGAATCAGATCTCTTTATAGCATTGGAGGTGAGCAGAGTGGGCAGGGGGATGGTGCTGGGAGAGAGCGATGGTGTCATATCTGCCTGGGACCCAGGCCTCCACACAGACCCACGCACGACTCAGAGGGGGCCAGTCACGCAGAATAGATTTGAACGGACTCCCCGGTTTCATGCCCCAGAAACCCTGACTGGCCATCCACTCTCCCCTTACTTTAATAAACCCTCAGGAAATCCAGAGAGACACAACTCAGCTGCCCCAGAAATGCCCTCAATACCCACCCCTGAGGTTGGCCTTTGGTAGATGTTTAGACCCTAGATGCACCGGGTTCCGTGGATTTCTGGGAGCAGCAAGTTCTCAGATGGGTAACCCTGGCCGCACCAAAACAGGCGTGAGTGCAGTGGATCCAAGGGAAGGATCAGAGTGTGTGCAGCACCCTCACCTCATAGCCGCCTCCTCAACTTTAGATTTGCACACAGCGTCTGTTCAGTTGCTAAGTTGTGGGCATTCAACCCTGCAGTGTTCATTCTTCTAACCCAGCACTGCCCAGGTTCTCCCCCAAACCCTATCACCTCTAATTGTGCTGTGGAAAAGGTTTCTTTAATTGTGCGTTGCTTTCCTGCCCCTCCCTACTCGAATCCACTCGGTGTAACCCTGACATGAACTGCCCTAAATAGAACCCAATTCAACATTTATAAACAACCATCCTAGGCCCCAAAGATACAGCTGTCAGCAAAATAAGATGCCCAGAATCTCTCAGAGAAGAGTGACCTCAGGGTATGACATGTAGGGTAAGCATCGCCAAATGGGGAACACGGGTCACGATACACATCCACAGTAGGGGTCCAACTCTTCTTGGCGGAAGACCCTCCTGGAAATGCGACATCTGAGTTGTGACTTGTCAGGTGAGTTGCTGGACTGGGGACAACAATTCGAGAGCAACAATTTCCAAAGTGCAGATTTGTGGAGACACCCAAGCCAAATCACGACTCACAGGCACTTTCCTAAAAATACTCCAATGGCTCCAAATCACTCTGAGAAAAATCAGCTTTCTTGGCATGGGACTGAAGATGCTTCATGATATGACTCTGACCATGTCCTGCCTTCTCTCTCTTTGTGCCCTTTCTGGAATTGCTCCCTAAATCATCTTATACCTTCATGCTTCCCTGACTTTGAGCTGTCCTCTCCCATCCAGAGCCCTTTGGCTGACGTTTGCCTGTTTAAAGTCTCAGATTTCAAAGCTTTTGTAAAAGATATCCCCTCCAAAAATCTTCTCTTATTATCTCAGGTAGAATCAACTGTCCCGTGTTCATAATCTTTTAGCACTTGACCCATATATGTCTATGGAAGTTATAAGAGCCAGTCTTGTACTTTTGATGGTCATATCGATGTCTGCTTCCTCGAATGAACTGTGAGTCCCCTGAGGGTACAACTGGCACCTTGTTAATTGCCCTCATCCTGGGACTTTGCATACACCGGAGTCTCAATAAATCCATTTTAAGTGGTTTCTATGCTTTTGTTTTTGCTCATGATGTGAGCTCCTGAAACAGCAGCACAGCTTAAGACTATAAAAAGTTAAGATCCGGGCTTCCCTGGTGGCGCAGTGGTTGAGAATCTGCCTGCTAATGCAGGGGACACGGGTTCGAGCCCTGGTCTGGGAAGATCCCACATGCCGCGGAGCGACTAGGCCCGTGAGCCACAACTACTGAGCCTGCGCGTCTGGAGCCTGTGCTCCGCAACAAGAGAGGCCGCGATAGTGAGAGGCCCACGCACCGCGATGAAGGATGGTCCCCTCTAGTGGCCACAACTAGAGGAAGCCCTCGCACAGAAACGAAGACCCAACACAGCCAAAATAAATAAATAAATAATAATTTTTTTAAAAAAAGTTAAGATCATTAAGAGAAGGCCATTCTTATCTTTCCATGCACGGCAATTTCCTGCCAGTGTCATGATCTGCCGAGTGTGAATGCCAAATGGATCAGCTCTGGCATATTCTTGTTCCATCTACGGCATCCAAGGGGTCCAGAGCAGTAATACAGGCCTCACTGAAGCCAGCGAGAACATCCATGTGTGTCAAGGAAGGAGAAGGAGGCGCACGATGGACCCTATTAGAGACGGGGCAAAGGAGCCCAGCCCAGACAGGAGGGATTGAGAGCAGGTCATAGACCCGTCGAGGGCTTCAGCAAATCAGGCATTAGGCATTAACCCAGAGGTCAAGCAGAGAGAACCATTTGGGAGAGAATGGGACAAATCCTGTCCTCTAAAGCTTAAGGACTAAATGTCAGGGAGTAGCTCAGAACGAAGCCCGGGAAATGGCCCAGACGGATGGTAATAGGAGAGACGGTCAAGAGAGAGCATTTCTCAGTGGAAAGTCCTTTGGGCCTCTCGTCCACCTGGGTGACCTAGGAAGGAGGCCAGCAGGGAATGTGGCTGCAGCCCAGGGGCATGCTTTTCCCTCCTGGCCTTAGGGGTGGTCACACCCACCAGAAACCTGCACAGTGGGGGGCACCCCATTCACAGGTGACATGAGGTCACATCTGTACCAAATATCTCCGTTGCAGCAAACTGGTCTGGATCTGAGTCGGTGACTTGGGAAACAAACCCTCCAGTGTGTGTCTCTAATCCCCGGCTCCATCTAATATTCTGGCGGGTTCTTTTAGTGCCACCTGCAAAGACAGGCATCTGAGCTTTGCCAACAGGAAACGAGGTTCTTTGCCTCCTGTACCACCTGGACTTTCAAAAGATCCAATAGCTGGTTGTAGGCATGGATGCACATCCATATGATTTGTTGATTATTAAAAAGACATTATCTACAAATAGATTTCTATAATAAATGCACATAGGTGATACTCCAAGACTGTCAATAAAAAAGCAAAAAAAAAAAAAAACCCAGAAAACAAAATGACATTTAATTTCTGGATCACTCACCATTTTCTCTTTGATGTTATTTTTAGCAATATGTATTATTTAAGACACTACAAAAATATTTTTTCCCTTAATCTTGGGGTAAGATGTTATCCTAGCCCGTTTCAAGGGTCTGAAATGTCTCTCTTTTTCTTAGGAAACTTTTTTCCTCACTTGATATAATGACATTTTCTTATGCCACTAGCTGGTAAGATCCACCCCCTCCCCAATGCTGCTACATTCTTGGTGGCAGGAGGGTAGGAGATGAGCTGTCCCTAATTGCATGGGACCCAAGGTACAGCTCTGATATGCGAGATCATCAGAATCTGGGGCACATCTGACAGAGGCACACCTGTGTCGCCGTCCGGCTGCTGCAAACCTGGCTACTCTTCACACAGGGACACACAGCCCTTGGGTTCGGTCTATGGCTGCTCCTTCCCAGGTGGTCTGATCTGTGCTTGTCACCCTCATGTCACAAGTGCCATCACAGCAAGTGAGCTCCCTCCACCCACGGCTCTGTATCGAGGCCCAGGGGCAGCTGGAGCCTCACGGAGGCTGCCCCATGCTTTCTCCCTCACCTGCAGACTCTGGGAACCTATAGTCATTAGGAACACAGACTCTGGAGCCACCCTCGCCTGGACTCATGCCCCTCCCGGCTGGGTGACCTCGGGCATTGACTCACCTGAACCTCCAGCCTCCTCTGTGTGAAGAATCACACACATACACTGTGGACCAGACACTCCTGGTCACCTCGCAAGAAGCCTTTCCTACTTTCCTGTCCTAAAATAAATTCGATTTCGTTCTGAAACCCACTTCTACCCTAGCAGCAATGAGATTCAGGGAAAGACGATTGCTTGCTGAACTTATACGTGGATACCTATCTATCTATCTATACATATGTACTCACAAAACACACTCATATGTATGCAAGTTATATATGTGATATATGACATATACTGTGGTATTGATGTATTATGTAATATATATGCAGGTATCTGTCTACCTATATATCATCATAAAAAGTTTCCAAACATGTCAACTATTTTCTATTTCACGTTGATGAGACCAATACTGCCTCAATTTTTCAAATGTATTTATGACCTTCCACATGCCAAACCTTGTGCAATGTGCCAGGAATACAAAGTGGAATAAACCCTTGTCTCTGACTTCACGTGGTTTACAGTCAATCTAACTGAGGGTGTTATGGGCTGACTTGTGGCCCCCAAATCCATGTGTTGAAGTTCTAAGCACAAGTACCTCAGGATGTGAGTGTGACCCACACGACTGGTGTTCTTATAAGAAGAGGGGATTAGGACATAGACACGCACAGAGGGAGGACCACGCAAAGACACAGGGAGAAGACGGCTGTCTACATGCCAAGCAGAGAGGCCTGGAACACATCCTGCCCTCATGGCTGTCAGAAGAAAGCAAACCTGTTGACAGCTAGATTGCAGACGTCCACCCTCCAGAACTGTGAGACAATCAATGTCAGTTGTTTAAGCCCCGCAGGGTGTGGAACTGTCCTCTGGTAGCTCTAAACTAAACCAAGGAGTCCCATAAGTAAGCCGATGACTGTGCCGCAGGAGAAGGGCTGTGTGACGTTGCCCCAGCAAGCTTGCTTGCTCGGGAGGTGGGAACTCATCAGACTGTAGGGTCACGACATCAGGGAGGGCGTCCTGCAGGTGGCAGTGCATAAACACTCAGGATAAAGAAATAAACAGAGAAGAAGGGGAGACTCAGTGTGAACCTGGGGGATACAGATGTCTAAGGGCGAGTCAAAAACAAGTGTCCTCGAAGGTGACGGAGAGGGACTGAGCAGCAAGAGAGGAAAATTGACAGCCCAGAAGTTAAGGGAAAAGGGAATATTCAGGAAGGATGATTGCTAGTTTCTAGAACCTCAAAGGGCCAATTCTGACCTGGCAGAGACGTGCTTTGGTGTTCGATGACCCAGTGAAAACCAGTGATTGAAGAGGGCAGTTGGTTTAACACCCAGTCAATGGATACTCTGACCACATGGTAGCCGATCCTACCCAACAGGACTGGGGAGTCCACAGCATCCAAACGTTAAGGGGAAACATGCTCTCAGGTCAATGTATGTTTATTTCTCTCAATGATTATATATTGTATTTAGGAAATAGAGTTCCAGCTCATTCTTCCTGAAAGTTTCAGTTGTGAAATAAGCAAGAACATACAACAGCATGAGGGAAGTTATATGAGAGTCCAAATGGCTCAGAACACATGGAAGCCTGCCACCAAGTGCAAGAGTGTCACAGAGGCAGGAATTGGCCGTGGGGGACCCTCACTTTTTCCAGGGATCAGAATTTGTGGGTGTCCCTGCCCACTTCCAGCCTTTCCAGCAGAGACACATCACGGTTCACACGTAAACCCTGTCAGCACGTCACAGATTACTGGCACACTCAGAAATGGTAAGCCTTGTCCTAAGCTTTGTCCAGAGCTTCATTTAATAAAGAATTCTCTTGAATGCCAAGCTAACAAAAGATCACACAGGGTTTAGGAAATGCAGACCTTGAGGATATTAACCACGTTATTTACAGAGAACCTGCTTGGGATTCTGTTGCTGTCGTTTAGTCATTTGAATACATGTCTTTTAATATACTTATTTTATTTATATTCTATTTTTCCAGGTTTACGGAGGCATAATTGACCAACAAAATTTGCATATATTTAGGCTGTAAAGTCTGATGATTTTATATATGTATACGTTGTGAAATGATGACTGCAATTAAGCTCATTAATACAACCATCACCTCAATTACCTTTTTTGTGTGTGTAGTGAGAACATTAAGATCTACTTTCTCAGCGAATTTCAAGTATATAATACAGTGTTGTTCATTAGAGTCACCGTGCTGTACACTCATCTCCAGAACTTACTCATCTTAAAAAGGGAGGTTTGTACCTTTGCCCAACATCTTCCCATTTCCCTAACCTCAGCCCCTGGTAACCATCATCTACTCTCTGTTTCTATTAGTTTGACTTGTTTAGATTATAAGTGAGATCAAGGGTATTCATCTGTGTCTGGCTTATTTTTCTTAGCATACTGTCCTCTATTTTGGTCCATCCACCTCAAGGTCAGAGAGATGGGCAGTGGCCATTCATCCATCTGGGTTTCTTGTTTTGTTGTGTTTTTTACTTGGAATAGACATTATTTTTCCCATTTTACAGATATGGAACTAAGCCATACAGGCATGGAGTAAGTTTTCAGATTTAGCCTACAGCACATGAGAGGTATATTCATTTAATTAATGTTGAATCTTGAGCTTATCGCCTTTTAGATTTTGAAAATGCACATCACTGCAAGTCTGCAGGACTATGGTGGCTGGTGAAAGCCAAATCACATCCTAGTTTACAACCCCTTTGCCTCTTGCGGTGACCTCCTCTTGGCTTGTGAATCCTGGCCACTTCCTGAAAAGATGCAGAGGCTCAGGTCAAATCGAAAACAGGTGAGTCTCTTGGTGAGCCCGGGAGGACTTCTAGGCAGCCTCCTGTGCAGTGGCGTTGCAGACGCTGCTCTGCCCTTGAATTAAGTCAGGGCTGTTGACCTTCGTCTCTCCTGCACGTCGGATGGTCCTTTTGGCCGGTAGGGTTGAATATCTTGTTTAAGCCATTTAACTATCAAAGCCTATTGAGGAACATGAGCCTGGGCCAGGCTGCTCGGCAGAAGGAATTCCACAAGGGAATTCCACGGGGTTGCAAATGGCAGGATTGCTTCGTTTTATGGCTTCTAGGACTGAATAATATTCCATTGTGTGTATATATGTGTATGTGTATGTATAGATCAGATTATCCAAGGAGAGACTGCTTAGTACTTGCTGCTTTTCAAGAATATGTTACGTGTTGATAGAGGATAAACAGACCAGGTAAATAAAGCCAGGTGGCTTCCTAGGCAACTGCTCACTTCTGATTTTCCTTATTCATAACTACAGAGTTAAATAGATTAAAAAACAAAGAATACTTATATTTTTCCTCTAGCCATTTTTCTATGAACTTTTAATATCTACAGAGATGCTAGTGAGACTTAAATCACTTGAAGGCAATTATTCTAATCAATTGAAATCTTCACCTGTGATCCTTCCCTGTAAGTAACAAGATAAATTATAGCCCCAAACTGGTCTTAACAACAACCTTTAGAAGAATTGAAAGTTTGTTAAAAAACATTTGTACCAAATTGGTTAAAAATATCCACTAAATATTATATTTAAAAGCATTCACTGGCACAAAAGAATATTACAGAGAGATACAGCTCAACAGAACATCCTGGATTATTTTTTCTTCCACGATTAATGAGTAAATAGTAAATAAGGAAAAAAAGATGAGGGAAATTAAAATTAGTCACAAAATGCATCTAATAGTCTAAATATTTTCCCATATAGATATGTGTAGGTAGATATTAGAAATGGTGTGCCTATTTACATACCATTTAAGAAACTTATTTTTTCTCTTTAAGAGAACATTATAACTCTTTCTACATCAATACATATAATTTGTGAATTTTATACTATCCCATCAAATTAATATGCCATTACTTGTTTAACCAATGCCCTAGTGTAGCTAAGTGATAGTACTTCTGATATCTTGATAAATTTCATAATAAGCCACATTATAATGAGTACTTTTAAAATCAGTGCATTTATTGCCTTAGGATCAATTCCTACACGTAAAATTTATGGGTCAAAAGGGATGCACTTCTTCAAGACTTTTTTAAAAAGCATATTGAAAAATTGCTCTTTTAAAAAAAGTAAGCTTTGGGAAGAAGCCTTTCAAAGCTACTCCATGAATTTATCCTGTGAAGCTCCTTTATTTTAGATCCAGTTCAATTGCCACCTTTTCGCTGAGCCCTGAGCACACGTGTTTCTGATTTTGTTCTGCGTTCTTTCTCCTGTGAGAGTCCTTACGTCGTCTGTTCCTGCCATGAAATTAATAACTACCTGAGGCCGTGGCATATGCTTTACTAGTTTTGAGTCCCCTCTGTCTGCGTTTGTCTTTTCCTTGATACAAGGGAAACGCTTGGAAGCATTAAGAGGCTCCTAACACACTTAGAACAGCAGAACTGATTTGAATGTTTTTCCCTCTTATTACAGACTGAGCACCCCTAAGCCCTTATCATCCATGTTTCATAAATAAAATTGTAACTTACATCCCTATAACTGTGATACCTACCGTGGTATAACTCATTGTTTTAGTCTCAAAAATATTTTAAGACTAAATTCATTGTTTTCAGATTGCCAAGTGAATTTCCCGTGTCTGCCAGGAGGTACACAGAAATTTCACCTGTGGTTGTTAATTTGGTCAGTGTGTGTGCATTTTGTATGTGTCTATGTGGACACTGGACGGCTAGGATATTGAATTCTTAGGATCTTGAGAGATTGTCTCCAAACTGTGAAAACAAGAAAAAAAAAAAAAACCAACACGTGTTGATTATGAGTTGGTACAGTTGGAGAAAGAGAAAACGCCGAACTGTTTTAGGGCCAGCTTCTTCCAGGTTTGAAAGTCAATCGTGTTTGGATCCCTTGAGCACCTCTGGTCTTTGAATCAGGGTCCAGGCCTCCCCCCGCTCCCCTCCCCAGCTTCAAACTGTCCTTCCTCTGCGGCTGCACACAGGGATCGAAGACAAAGAGGAACACGTTGAAAGCCAGGGGGGCTTTGCTGCAGGCTCTACTCCAGCAGCTTGAAAAGGAGAATTTTCATTCAAAGTGCTCTGCACAGAGCAAAGTTTTTTCGCACAAAGCAAAGTTTTTTCCTGTGAGGCTGCGAGATGCAAGCAGGGCCAGGCCGGTTCACAGACTTCCCCAGACTCAACAGGTCTGCGCTTTTACACTTCTGCTCACGTGGGTGATTGAGCAACAGCACTGGGGCAGAAACACAGCCCCGCAGCCCGGGGAGGGGGAGGGGGAGGGGCGGGCCTCAGACCTGGGCCACCTCTAACCTCCCCACCCCCGTACCCAGAGGACTCAGCAAGGATGGGGGCGAGCAGAGGGGCCCCTAAGGACCCCAGGTGAAAGGAAGCTGCACACTGGCTCCAGTGGCATCCAGCAAGTGATTAAAATTACAGCCTGGCCAGCTTTTTCCCTTTGAGGAAATACTCTGCAAAGGAACCCTTTGCTCTGAGCAAAGGGATTAGTTCAGTATATTCTCATGTGGCCTCACCCTGCCCTTGTTTGCTGACTTTTGAAGCTGCCACCACCCTGATCTGACCCAGATATGAATAGGATAAAAATAGCCAGGAGGCAACTCAACAGGCCGTGTGATATCTCCTGGCATTGGGTGATTATAGACAGCATTTATCCAGTGCCAGGCTGCTGAGAATCTGTTCCCTCGTTTCATGGACCTGAAGGGGAGCGTCTGACGCCAGTACCGACTCCTTCCTTCTCTCTGTCTAGGCAGCTGCTATCAGGATGCTCTTCTGCCAGTGCTCTAGCTGTAAATGAACGTTTCCTTTTCCGCTTGCATCCTTAGAAAGGAGAACATACAAACTATAATTCATTCAGCAGTAATGGATGAACGCTTGGTCCCTAAGGGCCTGTGACAGCCACTAATCACAGTGCCCTGCACAGAACTCTGCACCCCTCCTCTGCGTCACATCCTAACTAATGTGTCACCAAAGTGTGCATTAGCCTGAGCCTCGGTTTTCTCATGCGAAACTTGCGGATGTGAGTACTTACCTTACGTATTTTAGCAAAGATAAAATAAGCGCAATTTAAATGCTTTTTGCAGTTTTATTAGATTTTGGACTTATTATTTCTTTGGATTAGAGCAATAACATCTTTTTTCTTTTTTTACTTTATTTTTATTTTTATTTTTTTAACATCTTTATTGGAGTATAATCGCCTTACAATGGTGTGTTAGTTTCTGCTGTATAACAAAGTGAATCAGCTATACATATACATATATCCCCATATCTCCTCCCTCTTGCGTCTCCCTCCCACCCTCCCTATCCCACCCTTCTAGGTGGTCACAAAGCACCGAGCTGATCTCCCTGTGCTATGTGGCTGCTTCCCACTAGCTATCTATTTTACGTTTGGTAGTGTATATATGTCCATGCCACCTTCTCACTTCGTCCCAGCTTACCCTTCCCCCTCCCCGTGTCCTCAAGTCCATTCTCTTTGTCTGTGTCTTTATTCCTGTCCTGCACCTAGGTTCTTCAGAACCTTTTTTTTTTTTTTTTAGATTTCATATATATATGTGTTAGCACATGGTATTTGTTTTTCTCTTTCTGACTTCACTCTGTATGACAGTCTCTAGGTGCATCCACCTCACTACAAATAACTCAATTTTGTTTCCTTTTATGGCTGAGTAATATTCCATTGTATATATGTGCCACATCTTCTTTATCCATTCATCTGTTGATGGACACTTAGGTTGCTTCCAGGTCCTGGCTATTGTAAATACAGCTGCAATGAACACTGTGGTACATGACTCGTTTTTAATTTCTCAGGGTATATGCCCAGTAGTGGGATTGCTGGGTTGTATGGTAGTTCTATTTTTAGTTTTTTAAGGAACCTCCATACTGTTCTCCATAGTGGCTGTATCAGTTTACATTCCCACCAACAGTGCAAGAGGGTTCCCTTTTCTCCACACCCTCTCCAGCATTTATTGTTTGTAGATTTTATGATGATGGCCATTCTGACTGGTGTGAGGTGATACCTCATTGTAGTTTTGATTTGCATTTCTCTAATGATTAGTGATGTTGAGCATCCTTTCATGTGTTTGTTGGCAATCTGTATATCTTCTTTGGAAAAATGTCTATTTAGGTCTTCTGCCCATTTTTGGATTGGGTTGTTTGTTTTTTTGTTATTGAGCTGCATGAGCTGCTTGTAAATTTTGGAGATTAATCCTTTGTCAGTTGCTTCATTTGCAAATATTTTCTCCCATTCTGAGGGTTGTCTTTTCGTCTTGTTTATGGTTTCCTTTGCTGTGCAAAAGCTTTTAAGTTTCATTAGGTCCCATTTGTTTATTTTTGTTTTTATTTCCATTTCTGCGTACAGGTCTTTTGTCTCCTTAGGTAGGTTTATTCCTAGGTATTTTTTTCTTTTTGTTGCAGTGGTAAATGAGAGTGTTTCCTTAATTTTTCTTTCAGATTTTTCATCGTTAGTGTATAGGAATGCAGGAGATTTCTGTGCATTAATTTTGTATCCTGCTCCTTACCAAATTCATTGATTAGCTGTACTAGT
This sequence comes from Eubalaena glacialis, assembly GCF_028564815.1. Taxonomy (NCBI): domain Eukaryota; kingdom Metazoa; phylum Chordata; class Mammalia; order Artiodactyla; family Balaenidae; genus Eubalaena; species Eubalaena glacialis. The sequence goes on along the minus strand of NC_083735.1, from coordinate 9,414,653 downwards.
TTTCTGGTAGCATCTTTAGGATTCTCTATGTATAGTATCATGTCATCTGCAAACAGTGACAGCTTTACTTCTTCTTTTCTGATTTGGATTCCTTTTATTTCTTTTTCTTCTCTGATTGCTGTGGCTAAAACTTCCAAAGCTATGTTGAATAATAGTGGTGAGAGTGGGCAACCTTGTCTTGTTCATGATCTTAGTGGAAATGGTTTCAGTTTTTCACCATTGTGAACAATGTTGGCTGTGGGTTTGTCATATATGGCCTTTATTATGTTGAGGAAAGTTCCCTCTATGCCTACTTTCTGGAGGGTTTTTATCATAAATGGGTGTTGAATTTTGTCAAATGCTTTTTCTGCATCTATTGAGATGATCATATGGTTTTTCTCCTTCAGTTTGTTAATATGGTGTATCACATAGATTGATTTACGTATATTGAAGAATCCTTGCATTCCTGGAATAAACCCCACTTGATCATGGTGTATGATCCTTTTAATGTGCTGTTGGATTCTGTTTGCTAATATTTTGTTGAGGATTTTTGTATTTATGTTCATCAGTGATATTGGCCTGTAGTTTTCTTTCTTTGTGACATCTTTGGTTTTGGTATCAGGGTGATGATGGCCTCATAGAATGAGTTTGGGAGTGTTCCTTCCTCTGCTATATTTTGGAAGAGTTTGAGAAGGATAGGTGTTAGCTCTTCTCTAAATGTTTGATAGAATTCACCTGTGAAGCCATCTGGTCTTGGGCTTTTGTTTGTTGGAAGATTTTTAATCGTAGTCTCAATTTCAGTGCTTATGATTGGTCTGCTTATATTTTCTATTTCTTCCTGGTTCAGTCTCGGAAGGTTGTGCTTTACTAAGAATTTGTCCATTTCTTCCAGGTTGTCCATTTTATTGGCATATAGTTGCTTGTAGTAATCTCTCATGATCCTTTGTATTTCTGCAGTGCCAGTTGTTACTTCTCCTTTTTCATTTCTGATTCTATTGATTTGAGTCTTCTCCCTTTTTTTCTTGATGAGTCTGGCTAATGGTTTATCAATTTTGTTTACCTTCTCAAAGAACCAGCTTTCAATTTTATTGATCTTTGCTATCATTTCCTTCATTTCTTTTTCATTTATTTCTGATCTGATCTTTATGATTGCTTTCCTTCTGCTAACTTTGGGGGTTTTTTGTTCTTCTTTCTCTAATTGCTTTATGTGTAAGGTTAGGTTGTTTATTTGAGATGTTTCTTGTTTCTTGAGGTAGGATTGTATTGCTATAAACTTCCCTCTTAGAATTGCTTTTGCTGCATCCCATAGGTTTTGGGTCGTCGTGTTTTCATTGCCATTTGGTTCTAGGTATTTTTTGATTTCCTCTTTGATTTCTTCAGTGATCTCTTGGTTACTTAGTAGTGTATTGTTTAGCCTCCATGTATTTGTATTTTTTACAGATTTTTTCCTGTAATTGATATCTAGTCTCATAGTGTTGTGGTTGGAAAAGATACTTGATACGATTTTGATTTTCTTAAATTTACCAAGGCTTGATTTGTGACCCAAGATATGATCTATCTTGGAGAATGTTCCATGAGCACTTGAGAAGAAAGTGTATTCTGTTGTTTTTGGATGGAATGTCCTATAAATATCAATTAAGTCCATCTTGTTTAATGTATCATTTAAAGCTTGTGTTTACTTATTTATTTTCATTTTGGATGATATGTCCATTGGTGAAAGTGGGGTGTTAAAGTCCCCTACTATGATTGTGTTCCTGTTGATTTCCCCTTTTATGGCTGTTAGCATTTGCCTTATGTATTGAGGTGCTCCTATGTTGGGTACATAAATATTTACAATTGTTATATCTTCTTCTTGGATTGATCCCTTGATCATTATGTAGAGTCCTTCCTTGTCTCTTGTAACATTCTTTATTCTAAAGTCTATTTTATCTGATATGAGTATTGCTACTCCAGCTTTCTTTTGATTTCCATTTGCATGGAATATCTTTATCCATCCCCTCACTTTCAGTCTGTATGTGTCCCTAGGTCTGAAGTGGGTCTCCTGTAGACAGCATATATATGGGTCTTGTTTTTGTATCCATTCAGCCAGTCTATGTCTTTTGGTGGGAGCATTTAATCCATTTACATTTAGGGTACTTATTGATATGTATGTTCCTATTACCATTTTCTTAATTGTTTTGGGTTTGTTATTGTAGGTCTTTTCCTCCTCTTGTGTTTCCTGCCTAGAGAAGTTCCTTTAGCATTTGTTGTAAAGCTGGTTTGGTGGTGCTGAATTCTCTTAGCTTTTGCTTGTCTGTAAAGGTTTTAATTTCTCCATCAAATCTGAATGAGATCCTTGCTGGGTAGAGTAATCTTGGTTGTTAGTTTTTCCCTTTCATCACTTTAAGTATGTCCTGCCATTCCCTTCTGGCTTGCAGAGTTTCTGCTGAAAGGTCAGCTGTTAACCTTATGGGCATTCCCTTGTATGTTATTTGTTGTTTTTCCCTTGCTGCTTTTAATATTTTTTCTTTGTCTTTAATTTTTGGTAGTTTGATTAATATGTGTCTTGGCGTGTTTCTCCTTGGATTTATCCTGTATGGGACTCTCTGTGCTTCCTGGACTGGATTGACTATTTCCTTTCCCATGTTAGGGAAGTTTTCAACTATAATCTCTTCAAATATTTTCTCAGTTCCTTTCTTTTTCTCTTCTTCTTCTGGGACCCCTATAATTCGAATGTTGGTGCATTTAATGTTGTCCCAGAGGTCTCTGAGACTGTCCTCAATTCTTTTCATTCTTTTTTGTTTATTCTGCTCTGTGGTAGTTATTTCCACTATTTTATCTTCCAGGTCACTTATCCGTTCTTCTGCCTCAGTTATTCTGCTATTGATTCCTTCTAGAGAATTTTAAATTTCATTTATTGTGTTGTTCATCATTTTTTGTTTGCTCTTTAGTTCTTCTAGGTCCTTGTTAAACATTTCTTGTAATTTCTCCATTCTATTTCCAAGATTTTGGATCATCTTTACTATCATTACTCTGAATTCTTTTTCAGGTAGACTGCCTATTTCCTCTTCATTTGTTTGGTCTCATGGGTTTTTGCCTTGCTCCTTCATCTGCTGTGTGTTTCTCTGTCTTCTCATTTTGCTTAACTTACTGTGTTTGGGGTCTCCTTTTCATAGGCTGCAGGTTCATAGTTCCCATTGTTTTTGGTGTCTGTCCCCAGTGGCTAAGGTTGGTTCAGTGGGTTCTGTAGGTTTCTTGGTGGAGGGGACTGGTGCCTGTGTTCTGGTGGATGAGGCTGGATCTTGTCTTTCTGGTGGGCTGGACCGTGTCCGGTGGTGTGTTTTGGGGTGTCTTTGACCTTATTATGATTGTAGGCAGCCTCTCTGCTAATGGTTGGTGTCGTGTTCCTGTCTTGCTAGTTGTTTGGCATAGGGTGTCCAGCACTGTAGCTTGCTGGTCGTTGAGTGGAGCTGGGTCTTAGCGTTGAGATGGAGATCTCTGGGAGAGCTTTCACCATTTGATATTACATGGAGCTGGGAGGTCTCTGGTGGACCAATGTCCTGAACTCGGCTCTCCCACCTCAGAGGCACAGGCCTGACACCCGGCTGGAGCACGAAGACCCTGCCAGCCACACGGCATATGCCTGACACAGTACTAGATGCTCAAGATACAGCAGTGAATGAGAGAGATGATGTACTTTGCCCTCCTGAAGTTTATATCCAGTTGTATTTATATCAAGCAGGGCATATAATTTCCTTGTCTCAATTCTCTCATCTGTCGGGGGAGAAGAGACAGGCACCGTGTCCCACTCACTGTGCTCTCTAGAGCAATAGCATCTTAATTGATCTCCTACTCTCTAAAATTGATGATGATGATGATAATGGAAACTAACAGTTAACCCAGAATAAATATTATTCAACTGTTGGCTCCTTTTATATGCTTTGTCAGAACTTAATCATTAGATTTGCTCTATACACTGGTTATTATTTTAATTTTACATACAAAAAATGGGAATCTGTGAAGTTAAAGGCATTTGTTGCCAAGCTAGTTAAAAGCCTGTGAATGAAACCCACATGTGTTTTCTCTTATCTCTTTTACCATGCAGTTGCTTCTCTGCCCAAACTATCTTTAACCCTAGGGCTTTCACTATTTTCCTAAAGTACGATGGAGTCCTGCCACTTCTTGTCTAAAAATGTCCACTGTCCATTTCCTCTTAGGCCCTTAGAGTGTATATATCCTCCTTAGAATGTCTTCTAAGACCTGTCATGACCGTACCTTCCAATCTTATTTTTCTCTGTTTCTTATCCATCAAGACTGGGCTCAAAGGCCACATGCTCCCTAATTTCTTGCAGACTCCCTCAATCAGAATGGAATCTCTATGTATCCCATAGCATCTGCATTTTAGTAGAGTGCCTATTGCCTTAGGTTTTGTAACATGGCTAGTTGTCGGGCGTCAGTGTTCTCCCCAGGAGGCGACACGTGAACTTTTGAAGGCAGGTGCTGTGTGCCCCTCCCCCCCCAACTGCCTGAGTTAGTGCTTTGTTGCACTGCTCATGGGGCACCAGGGAGGCTGAATAAATAAACAGGTGAATGCCACAGACTGAATCAGTATTAATCGTTCATGTCTCTCTTTACATGTCAGAATTCTATTTTTTTTCCTGCTTTTGCCTCATTAATCTTCTTCAATTCTGAACCTATATCAGATTTTTCACCATCCTTTTTGAACTATGGAACACATAGCTGAGACGATTGAAAGTCAGTTTGACCAGTTCTCAGATTAGAAAGAATAACATCTTGATTTCTGCTAATTAGACTCAAATGTTGGTGAAAAGATTTATGCAAACTATTCTAACCAGTACAATAGGGGTGATACAGGGTCAATTTGTAAAGCAGAATTCATTTATTCACACAAAACTTAAGTCCAAAAGGGGATTTTTAAAGGCTTTGATAACACTTTGGAAAACAAGTGAAAAACAAAAATGCATCTTAAATATTGGAAGACTTAAAGCCAAAGTAAGACTTAAATGGAAAATAAGATATGGTGAGCCAGGAGGGAGGCTCTGAAGGACCACATATCCATGTTTGGTTCTAGACCTTTCAGCAGCCAGAATGAAGAGGGAATCAGAGTAGGTACTGCCCATCGACTGAAAGCCAACCACGTGTTTGTCCCACGTGGGGACAAAAAAGCAAGTATCAAATCAATGATTGTCATGAAAAGGACACTGTTTGAGGTCGTGAATAGATATCACCAATAAGATCCTGACAAGGAAAGCAAGAACTTTTAAAAGAAGGCACCTTAGAATGTTTCCTCGTGTAGACACATGTATTAATGTCAAGGTTCAGTAACAGTCATAAGGGGTTTAGGGGAGGGACCACCACAGTGGCACTGAAATAGGTTCTATTTCCTAAACAATCTATGTAAACATACGGTTCAACTAGTATGTGACTTGCGTTGTGAATTTGTTCTATTTCCTTACTCCACCCAAAGTCCACAAGACACCACCATGTGGTCAGCGGCATCCTGCCAGTAGCAGGGTTGTCACCCACCAGGTCCTGGGACCTCTTCCCTGTTCTGTGCTCATCCTCTCAGAGAGCTCATCCAGTCTCATGGCTTCCAGCACCACCTGTGTGCTGATGATACCAGTGTACGCAGATGCCAGACTGGACCTCTCTCCCAGGACCCCAGCCCAGGCGTCCACCTCCCCCCATCTGCCCCTGCAGCCATCTCAGCATGAGCACACCTCCCTGCCTGGCAGGTCTTTCCTTATGGATCCGCCCCGTCCCATTCTCCCCCGCTTCCTTTCTCCTTCTCACCTGTACACATTCTATTCATCAGCACAACCTAGGATTCCACCCTCAGCATAGATCCTATCTGACCATTTCTTAGTAGCTCAGTGGTACCCTGTTCTCATCTGGATGGACCTCACCTTCTCCTGTGATACTTTCTGGCCTCCTTACTTGTATCGTCACCCCCTATATTATTTTCTCATCACAGCATCCAGATCATTTAAACATAAATTAGACCACATCACATCTGTGAATAAAACTCACTGGGACTAAAGCTAGAATCTAAAATTGTTCTGTGAGGACTGACGCATCTCTAACCCTGTCCTCCCTGGAACCCACCCCTGGCCACTTCCCATCACATGCTTAGCTCTGGCCACCCTGGTTTCGTGCTCCCTTGAACACACCCGCACCTTTGACCCTGCTGTGCCCTCTGCCTAGAATTTTAGATATTCTCAAGGTGGCCTTTCTTTCCTCCTTTAGGACTTTGGTCAAATCTCATGACATTGTAGTATCAACATCCTGCCATGTTCCAACTCCTCTCCTTCATCTTCCTCCAGGGGACTTATCAGGACCTGATTTTAGATAGATGGATAGATATAGAGATACATAAATAGATAAAGATATAGCTATATAGATTGTATATAGATATTTATAGCTGTACACACATTTATATACCCGCATATTATATGTATGTATATGCACACATATGTTTGCACCTATACACACATACATATCTGGATATGTGTGTGTGCATTGCTTATTATTTAATATTTAAAATCTGTCTTCCTCTATAGAATATGAGCTCCTCGAAGGCAGGGGTTCTGTCTGATTTCTGCTTGGCTCATAGTAGGTGCTTAATTAGCATTTGTTGAAGGAATGAATAAGCTTGCTCAGCAGTGCCTCCTAATGGACTGGCCACTTGCAAGACACTTTCAAGGACCCTTTTTCGTAGCCCTCCCAGCCTGGGAGATCTTGCCAGTCCCTGCACATCCTTTAAGCGAAGTGAGCCTTCCTCCTGGTGTCCTGCTCTTCTAAATGAAGATGGATTTGGGATGCTCTGAGCACCATAAAATCCTCTATGAAGAAAGGCTTCATCTTGCATGCTTGCCCTGCTCGAAAGGAGAAAACTGCTTTGAGGAGTGGTTCTCAGAATGAGATTCCTCGCCACCTTCACCCCACCAGCAACGTCACCTCCCCCGGGGAAGCTCCCTAAAATGGAGAGCCCTCCAGGTGACTCCAGGGAACACTAAAATTTGAGAACCACTGGCCTAAAGCATTATCTTGAGAAAGACTTTGAGACTCAATCTGTGGCCAGTGGGAAAAGAGGTCAGTGTCCACTAGAAATGCAGGCAGAGGGCGCTGGGGAGAGGCAGGTGGTCTGTCTGCCCTGCAGAGCTTGATAAACCATCCCCTTTTCTACTCTGACATTTGCTATCACACCCTAGTTTGACTTGCAGCAGGTTAATACTTGAAAGGGTGTCTTTCTCTTAGTACCTCTTTCTAATTAGCAGGGCATATGCAGATACCAGCTGCCTGAAATCACTTTGTAATGAGGTAGGGCCAGAAGCAAAGTGAACACAACACTTAAAAGATATGGTTCTGCTTCCACGTCCTTACAAGGCCCCTCCCTTACGGCTCTCTCTCCGTCTTATGGCCCTTCTGGTCACCGCCCACCCCCCCGCATTACCACCCATACCAGCCAGGTGTGCCAGGTATGGCAGCCCTCTCCCAGACCCCACTTCCGGAGGGTGCAGCAAGCAGAGAGGACACTGACGCCCTGTCCTGCTGCATCCTGGGCCTCATCCTCCTGCCTGGTCCTTGCTCTGGTTACATCTGTGGCTTCCTGAGGCTCTGGACCTTGTCTCACAGGCAGGCCCCTCCTTTTCTCAGGATCTGTGAAAATCGGGTTAAGTATAATTGCTTGTGATCTGGTATCATGGAGCCTTGTTTCACACTCCAAGCACTTTTCTCCCGACTGCCCTGTGTGTTTCTGATTTCTCATTGAATCCACGGTTGAGAAAACATGCTGCTTGTGGGCATTTGTAAGAAAAGTAGGTCAGGACTTCATTGATCAGGAAGATTCTCTTTAAAAACGCTGATTCCGGGGGACAATTAGGCTTGGCTTGTATGCTTTCCATTCACAACACTTTTTCTGGGCACCAGTATGATTGTAGGATCAACATTTTTATAACAAATCACCATTCCTTGTGGCCTACAAATGTAATATATGTTAAAGAAGCTCTTTAAAACTAGTTTTCAGAGAAAAAAAATTTTCATTACATTTTTTTGCGGTAAAATATTTGGGAGCGTACATCAAGCAGAGCTGACAATATATTCCCTAACATATAAAGAAAAGCAAGGGTGATATCTACCTGCTTGAGCTTTTAGGGAACAAGGCTTCAGATCGTCTATTGATTTTTAAACATGTTCATTATTTAAAAGTAGCGGCATGGCTATAAATTGTAATGACCCACTATAGAGAAGGAGCTTCAGAAAACCTGTAATGGATGAATACCAATTAGGAGCATAGGGAGAGATTGTTTAAATTGTCATTTTTTTAAGGATTTTATATGTCTTAAAATAATCTTTTTATATTATCACTGATTTCATTCCATACTTGATTAAAATTACCCCACTAAACGAGCCATGCAAATTAGCAGTGAATTATGCTCAAATATCCAAAAGCAATTATGTTGGTGAATAAGTTGGTATTTTAATAAAATATAGATGATAGCAGGGTTAATATTTTAGATTATGCATGTCATGATATGACTTGAAATATGGAAAAAATGGGCATAATAAGATGATCTAATGCATACATAGGCAGAAGGCAGAACTGTATTGAAGTTATTTGAAAACTCTCATGAGCTAAATCTTCATGTTTATTCCAGAAGGAAGATTAATGGCCAGACATTTTAAGTAGTCATGTGTTGAGGTATATTTAACAGAGAACTAGAAAAATAGTTCCTCAAGATGTTCTTGAATATTTTGGGAGTTTATATTTTCTCAAATTTTAAACACTTGAAAACTAAGAAATCTTAATTTAATTTTTTTAACCAAAAGAATGTTAACTTCCAAACTCCTTTTTTTTTTAATGCAAACATGCTGCTAGCATTCGCCTACCCTCTGCTTTACTTTTGTGAAAAGCATTTTCTGTATCATTTTGAACCTTCTTGCCTTACCACTCAGTACTAAATAATTAGGGTATTAAGATATAAACCTGTGCCATCTGGCTAAAAAATTAAATGCACAAATCAAATATCAAAGGTTCAAAGTCAATAGCATCTTTTATCTCCGTATGTAAATACACCAGGATTAATCAAATCAGTATCGTCTAGTCCTTTCTTGCTCAGAAAACACCACAGATGATGCTAAACAATTAGTCCCTATTTCCACAAATGAGGAGACTGAAATAACAGTTGTTCGTCAGAATAAAATTTCGGAAGCTCTGCAAACAATCAAGATGCTGCCTAGTCCTTCATTATCCCCCTTTAAGTACACATTATAAACTCTGCTGACTCACGAGGGAAAGTGGATTTCACCACTTTAATGCTTCAAAATTACCTCCTCAAGTGAATATCAGAAACCATTCCATTAAGCCAATTTTGGTGGTCAGATTGAATTGTGTCGGGAATGAACACTCACAAACGACTATCATCCAATTCACAAATACTAAAGTGTATCTAATAAGTCACTAAAACGGACACCAAACTGGACCTGCTTCCAGCTCCTGGAGATTATAATAAAGCATCTGATCTGTTAGCATCCACTTTGGTCAACAACAGACAGAAGGCAACCTGATGCATACCGTACAGGTGATTTTCAGGTGAAGCCAATTTAATCTCTTTGGTGATGTTCTCAGACACAGATCCATCTAAAAGAAAGTAATTCAATCAGCTGGCCCTAGTGTTTTTCCTCAGAACAATTTCCTTGATACTTTTCTCTCTTTATGGGATATTTTGAGATTCGCAGAGTATGGAAAGGGTGTAGGTAACACTGGGGAATTTTGACAAGATTATAGCCTTCGAAAAGGAGACTTTAAAGATATTTGTCTACTCGCGCCCAAAATAGCCATGACATTTTGTTTGACTGCTTGGAATAAAGCATTTCATAAGGGAAATTTAAATCCAATCCAATCCAAGCAAAGCAAAACAGCAAATAGTTTTGATTCTATGAAAGACATGGCACTGCAGACTGTACCAAGAAGCAAAAAACGCAGCTTCTGGGAGTTTACAACCTAAGTTGGTGAAACAAGGCAAAGATTCTGACTATTTAACTAAAAGTACTAGGTTAATAATTGGAGCAAAATTCCAAAAATTATTACAACCAATCATTTCTGTGAATTAGAATGTGCAATGCCAGTAAAATGCTCACACATGCATTTATTTTTTCATGTTTTATTCATTTAACCGGGTTAGAATTGTCTGAGCGATGTCCCTGTCTCTGTGCTGTGTGCTTTATTCAGTGAGGTGAATCATATGGAATTAATGGGAACTTGCAGTGTGGCCAAATGGGCTGTGAACTGTGCCCTCTGGGAGGTGCCTTCGCATGGACAATGGGGTGGGTGGAGCCCCAGAGCCACGTGGTGGCCCCTGAATCAGGATGTGCGATGGAGGACGTGGTTATACGGTCTGTCCCCCTGCACACTACAACTCCCTTACAAAGAGAATGCTCCAGCCTCTGTCAACTCTCTCCCACAGCCTCACACGCAGTCAAGAAACTCAACATACAAATGGCTGACCACGTGATGGGGATGGCACGTGTTTGGGAAGAACCATGACTCCAGCTGTCTCTGCCCTTGGCATTCCATCAGAATGCCATCACAGGTCCCGGTGGGGTGCCTGTGAAGATGATGGTGATATCAGGGTGCTGAGTGTATGATGAAGACATATTAGTGAATGTCCCCCACTAAAAAGCTTACGTCCTTACAATTTTTCTCCTGCGCTTCTTAGATCTTCTTGTTCAACCAACTCTTTGCCATCACATTTTCTCATCTAAGCTCATTCTCTACTTTTAATAGACTCATTTGATAAGAACTATCAACTTAACCACCAATTCCATTAAAAATGTATATGTGGTTATAGGAAGAAGCGACAAAATAGAAAGACATTTTGACTTTAAGGTACAACTGAAGAGTGTCTACCAATGAATTGTCTTTTCTGTCAGTCTGGTAAGTGTTTGGTAGGAGATATTGATGACTTGAACAATAAAATTAGGGAACCGTAAAGAACTGAGGGGTTGTACATCCTTTTCCCTTAAAAAGAGGAAGAATCTGGCCCTAAGGAGGTTCATATCATATGAAAAGCAAATTTATAATGTTGTATAGGATAGAATACAAGTCATCTGAGTCCCAACTCAGCACTCATTCTTAAATTAAGGATAATTATTTACTAGCTTATATATTTCAATACTAACTCTACTTTTATGAAACTGTTGACTTAATGGAAATACCCAAAAAGAAACTTCAGTAAGTCAATTTTTTACATGAATGATCATTGTAAACTAAAAATTAGTCCATGAATTAGTGTCTTTTTAGTCAAGAACCTTAATTCAGGGCAGCAGGAATGGCATATAATACATATAAGAGACTTTCTGTAATACACAGATAAGACTTAATGGAAGCAGGTGATTTTATTTCTAAATTGTGGTAAAAAACACATAATGAGATCCATGCTCTTACCAAATATTTGAGTGTGCAGTGCAGCACGGGTAACTACAAGCATAGTGATGTACAGCAGGTCTCCAGAACTTTCTCTTGTGACTAAGCCTTCAAACTTATTAAACGGAAACTCCCCCAGTCCCTGGCATTCACCTGTCTAGTTTCTGGGTGTTTATCCAAATGATCATCATTTTTGACGATGGAAGTTTTAGCATTTTTCCGCTTGCTCTATTTGTTTATTCATTGCTCTCTCTTGTTCATGGAGAGTGGTCCACTATCAGATGATTCCACATCCTCTGACAAGATAAGGAGGCTGGTGAGGGAGCAGCGGTGCAGAAGTGGCAGAGCACATGTTCCTGAAAAACCTTGTGCTCTGCAAAATTGCACATTAAAAATAATTGGGCTTATGGAGAAAATGAAGCTGGTGGCAGATTATTCAAATCCTGTGTAGCTCTGTAAGCAGAGCACCAGGCAAACCATCATTTGTCTCCTGGATGATGATGAGGACGGCACAGACGGGCAGGTCCGCATGGCCACGGGCTGGTGCGGCAGGTAACACACACCTGTAAAAGCCACAGACTGGCTGTGCCGGCCACCTGGGGGCTCAGGGCTGACAGGTGCTGAGACGGACCAGGACTTAAAGCTCCAGCCGGGGTGGGGTTGCCTTTAAGGTGGGCGCAAGAAGCAGCCAACCCGGTGCAGCTGCAAGCCAGGCCTGGGGTGCTGCTGGGTGCTGAGAGCTAGAAAGCGTGTGATGTCTTAGGAACTTGGAAAAACGTAGGATCGGGCTGTGGAACACCTCGTAGGTGATGTCAAGGATCTCACTCTCTCTCTCTTTTTTTTTTTTTTTTATTCGTAAGGAGTTTGAGAAATAGCGGAGATAGTTGTGGAAGGCTATGTCATGATCACATCAAAATTTCCAGAAGATTTCTCTGTGAAGCACTGTTGGGCAGCGAGAGAGGGAAACCCACAGCTGGGGATGGAGTTGCTCCACTTTCCCCCGGGACGTGGTGTAACGTGGGCGAGGGTGGTGGCCCTAGAGATGGAGAAGAGCAGAGGGTTGGCAGTGATATGCATTTAGGGGTAAAAATCAGTGGAGACAGGGTGACCCCCGGGCCCCTGGTTTGCACAGCTAGGTGACGGAGCGTTATTCACTGCAAGGGTGGACCCTGAAGGAACCCGGTCTGGGGACGGGGCCGCATGGGAGATCGTACTGTCCTCCCGACGGGGTTGAGATGGAGACATTTGGTGGGTAGGTGCGTGGCATGGAGGTCAGAGGAGATTTGGGAACTGGAGACAGAAGTCATCCGGGCAGAAGGAAACCAAAGCCGGGGGCTTGGCGACCTCACGTAGGGGGACGGCGGAGTGAGAAGAGGTTCCAGCTGCGTTTGGGGGACAGGGGGTACGAGAGGACGCACTCGCGAAGACAGGGAGAAGCAGGGGTAGCCGGGATAGTGAGTGATTCTGTCACGGAAGCCAGAACGAAGGGAAAAGTGTCAGAAGTGTTGACACACAAGTAGCCGTATGAACCTGCAAGGATGCAAGGATGGAGCCGAGTGGAGCTATGGTACATCTCTGCTGAGCTCTGCGCCTGTGATACGTCAAACCTAGATTGCAGGAGGGCTTGGGAGGCGAGGATCAGAGTCAGAAGCCTGCTTTTATTTCACAGACATTTATTAAGCACCTCCTGTATGCTAACACTGTGTTCATTCTGAGTTCAGAATATTAAAGCACACTCAATTATAACAATATGGCTCAGAAGGAAAGGTAACCAGGAAAGAGGTACTGGACGTGTAATCACATGGCTACCAACTCCTAGAAAAAGAAAAAAAGTCCAGAGTTTGACATCCTTCCATTGAGTAGAATGAAGAAAAAAATTTGAAAAAGGTTCTGGGTTGTAAAAAGAGCTATACTCAATTTTACAAGATAAATAAGATCTTATAGACCCTTAAATCTGAAGGCTGTGGAGGAAACAGCTCCAAGCTGTCATTTTACTTTCCAAATCAATTCAATAAGCAGAAAACCATGATCTTCACATGTTGTGGGAAATCCATGAATTTCAATTAATCTTCTAAATAATTTACAAGTGTTCATGTGAAAAACAAAATAATGATTAATCCAGTAAAATGGCAGCTTATCATAAGAGGTTAATAGCAATTAAGATAATATTAATATCCATGACTCTATGAGAAGATACAGATTTTTCCAGGTACTTTAATTAAAGATATAGTTGTTACAACAATTACAGCTGTGTAATTATGTTTATTCCAAGGAGAAATAAGGCAGCCTGGTAATTTCAATTTAATATTGCTTCAAATTATTACAAGCTTTCAGACAACTAGAAATGTATATTATACCTGTAAGGCAAACATGGGCCCTGTGTGGGAAACTTGGGAACTCTTATACTAGGAGGACAGAACTTAGAACTTTTTAGTACTTTGAATGTTCTAGAATGTGATAATACCATCCTGTTTTATACAAAGTAGTGCTCGAATGTGATAGGATCATTCTCCTTGACAAAAATCAAAGCATTGTAGTGGTGGGAAAGAGGAGGAAAAGAGAGGCCCTTGCAGGGGTTTGTAATGATCTTGCACCATGAACTGAGAACTATGATTTTCAGCCCCAGGGTAAAGAGAGCTGGTGTTTGGCTACAGTCTCGACTTCACACATTGAGCCAAAGAGCCTACCCATTGGGTGAGTGTGTTTACTGGGGGACTCTCCAGTCCCTTTCAGCACTTAGCGCTAAAATTTTCTTAACAATTTTCCTGAGAGCTGGATATGAAATCATGCATAGGAAGGAGGACCCGGGTGGCATTACATCATTACCAATTACAGAGACATGGATCAGCTGTTTTAAGACAGGCAGGTCGCTTTGCATTTAAACATGATTGACTTCACAGCAGTTCTCCTTCTTGATGAAATTTTTTTCTTACTAGTCCTTCACCATACAACATTATTAGATAATTACCGACTATACTCCCCACACTGTACGTTTTATACCCGTGACTCGTTTATTTTGCAATGGGAAGTTTGTACCTCTTACTCTCCCTCACCTACTTCTCCCCCCCCTCTTTTGGTGACCACCTTTTTGTTCTCTGCACGTGTCTGTTTCTGTTTTGCTACATTTGTTTTGTCTTTCAGATTTCACATATATGTAAAATCGTATGGTACTTGTCTTCTCTTTCTGACTTATTTCACTTCCATAAGACCCTCTAGGTTCATCCATGTTGTTACAAATGGCATGAATTCATTCTTTTCTATTGCTTAGTAATATTCCATTTTACATATGTACCACATCTTCTTTATCCATTCATCTGTCAGTGGGCACTTAGGCTGCTTCAATATCTTGGCCCTTCTCGATGAACTTTGTCTTAGCAATTTGCTAAAAAGTGTAAGAGATGAAGGAATGCTACTTAAGATTCCCTGACCAGTGCAGGCCACTGTCTGCACCTTAGCCACCCTAGCTGAGGTTTGCGATACCAGCATGGACCCTGGGTTTGAGGGCACACATACAAGCAAATGGCTGCGACTGGAGACGGAAACCAAAAACAAACTTGGAAAGTGTCTCCTTTACGCCTAGGAACTTTAAGATCAGCTGCTTCATCTCCCTCCTGAAGGTCACTCATTCATTCATTCATCCCTTCATTCATCCATTAACTTATTCATTCCATTCTTCCAAAGACCTTGTAAGAGGAAATCAGTCCCACCACATCCCTCTGAAGTAGATATGGACAGGTGTAACTACATCTACAGGAGTAGTTATAGCTACATCTACAGGGGTAGTTATAGATCTAGAGATCTACTTAGAGTTTATAAAGCACTTTCACATCCATAGAGCACCCTCACTTCTAAATATTTGTGTAAAGGGTGCATGATAAATACATATAACAAATGTACTTACAATTTTATTTAACGTAACTTTCCAATAACAATTTGTGGTAGATCTTATCATCATGCCCATTTTACACATGAGAAAACAGAGGTTCAGAAGGGTGAGTGGCTAGACTATGAAAACACAGATCACACACATCATTTGAGAACTCAAACCCAGGTTGTCTGATTTCAAATCCCAAGGTATTTTACCTATATATCACACTCTTCCTGCAGTAGGGAGATACTGTGACATGTGTCTGCTAGTGTGTGCTGTTATTTTTTAAAGTAATTTATACAACTTTAATAGGAAATGGAATAAAGATTATGAAATACGTCCATTAATTGTTTATGCATATACTTTAATAGTCTAAATTATAGACAACATTTTCAGCCACTTGCTAAATAAAGCACATCTAACTAGGGATGCTGAATAATTCTGTTAGTCTTTGAGTAAATCCTTTGGAGAGTAAAATAGTGAAAACTCAAAATTTTCTAGTAAGGCATTTAGTATTTGTCTATTTAGTATTTATCAAAAATGTTACAATAGCAATGGTTAATAACAATGTAAGCATTTACAGGATACCATTGAAGGTCCATTATTAGTATATTAAATGAAAGTATCAGAGAACTGCTTACTGTTATTTTAAAACATAACATTAAATTGCATTGACTCATCTGCTTTGTTACAAATCCATATCTATGATCAGAACTCTGATATGCCTTGTGAATCAATGTTGCAAAACCCATTTTAGGAGGAAATGCACATCTAGATAACTAAAACAGAAAACAAGTTGTGTACCTACTGGGTTTAGCTTCAAAAGTGTGGTGATGATGATGGAGATGATGACAGTGATGGCTAGGACACCTAGAGCCGAGCACAAAGCGTGTGCTTTTTATGTTTCTGCATTACAATATAATTATACATTGCAATAGCAACCTATCAATAATAATATCAATAGCCTATCAAAGGTTTCTCTGAGCCTATATAACAGAGGTATTGTGAATTTTTTTGTCAATTGATTTGTTTTAGTCTTCTGATATCTAGCTATCTTTGAAAGAAAACACCCAAATATCTTCATTTCAAGAATCATGGCCATTGGAAATAACTACCAACTAAAGTGAGTTTGGGTTTTTAGAAACAAGAGGGTCACAAATGGATCTGAATGTGTCAGAGCCCTGATTAATGTGTATTACCAAGGGAAAGATCCAATCTGAAAAGGCTACATGCTGTTTGATTCCAAGTATATGACATTCTGGAAAAGGCAAAACTATAGAGACAGTAAAAAGATCAAGGGTTGCCAGGGGTTGTGGGCTGGGAGGAAGGGGGAGTATGAATAGGCAGAAAACAGAAGATTTTTAGGGCAGTGAAATACTTCTGTGTGATACTACAGCAATGGATACTTATTGTACCTTTTCCAAACCCATAGAATGTACGACACCGAGAGTGACCCCTAATGTAAACTGTGGACTCTGGGGGATGCGATGTGTCCATGTATGTTCACGATTGTAACAAATGCACCGTCTGGTGGGGGGTGTTGATATCGGGGGACCCTGTGTGTGTGTCGGGGCAGGGGGCACATGGGACACCTCTGTACCTCCCTCTCAATTTTGTTGTAAACCCCAAACTATATTAGAAAAATAGAGTCTTAAAAACAATTTCAGAAATTGGGGAGTATTTTTTCACGGAATTAACCAGCATGAGTAGAGGAGTGATATTCAACAATGACATTCATGGTATTAATAGCCAGGGTAGTTCTGAGGAGTCTGTGGTACTCTATGGCATTTTCTGCAGAAAGTCTTGTGGGCTCTTGAGGTATCTGGTTCCCTCGCCCTACGTAAATGTTTGTTGGCAATGTCTGGAAGCCACTATTTCATCATTGTATTGTTGTCTTTATTTTTTTGTAGAATAGAGTGTTTGGGATTATGTTTTCATTGAAATTTATGGACATCTTACCTTGTTTGACAGAATCGTTGAGTCAAAGACATTTCCTGAGCAGATCCTCTGAAAAGCAAAGTATTATGTCCCTCATTTGTCTTCTGTCTGCAGTGACATTTCCCAACTAATTGCATTATGTCAATCTTATGAACTTTACTAAAATGCTTTTAGGCCCTTTACCTACATTTTCGAGCCAGTTCATATCATTCTGCCTCAGATAACTCAGGTAGACCGTTCATGTAATGTTTAATTTCACTTTGATTTCAAAATGAATGAAAGTATCTAGTTAAGGTGATACATGAAATCTTAAACCTTGAAAAGCAAGCTAGGTAAATATAATAAAATTGATGTTAAATTCTTAGGAACAGATTTAATAGAAATTGAGAGAGTTCATAATTTAAGCTGCTAACTACATTAATGTCCACCCAATAAATTATAAGGAACGTGGAGTTCTACATAATCAATTATGTTAATAAGTTATTAAGCACAGTAGTTGTATTAAAATTAAATGCAATCAGACGGTAAGCTTTTCAAATGTTTTAGTTATAATTCTATTGAATATTCTGAGAATTACATGATTATTTATATCATAAAGACTTGTTTTAGAATTTGATTGAATGATAGATAAGGCATAATCACGGCTGGCTTCCTGTCATTTATTCCTTTCCTGGAGTCCTTGAAGTTGGTCTTTTTTTTTTTTTTTTAAATAAATTTATTTATTTATTTATTTATTTATTTATTTTTGGCTGTGTTGGGTCTTCGTTTCTGTGCGAGGGCTTTCTTTAGTTGCGGCGAGCGGGGGCCACTCTTCACCGCGGTGCGCGGGCCTCTCACTATCGCGGCCTCTCTCGTGGAGCACAGGCTCCAGACACGCAGGCTCAGTAGTTGTGGCTCACGGGCCCAGTTGCTCCGCAGCATGTGGGATCTTCCCAGACCAGGGCTCGAACCCGTGTCCCCTGCATTGGCAGGCGGATTCTCAACCACTGCACCACCAGGGAAGCCCGAAGTTGGTCTTTTGGACCCACTGTACTAATGGAATTCTTCTCTCCTCATTAGCAGGAATTTTCTAAGGACCAATTCAATGGTTATTTCCTGTCTGCATCCCTTGATGCCAATGCAGAATCCGACCATCGTGAACACTCCTATGTTCATGAAGCCCTTTTCTCCCTCAGGGCACATTGCATCACAGTACTGTTAGATGTTGCTGCTATTTTCAGGTCAACAAATAGTTATCCTGTAAGACTGAAGCAGCACAAAATTAAAGACTGTATGGTCTGTGCCTTTGAAGAATTTAAAGTCTAACAGAGGGACACGTGGTAGCATAGATGCTCAATAAATATCTATTGAGGGAATAAATCATTCATGAATGAAGAATGAATGATGACAGATAAGTGTCAGAGGGGCTGCAAATAAAAAGGAATATAAGAAAATAAAGACATCCATCACTGGACAACTCAGTTCACTCATGCACTAGTGGGATTTTCAGGAGAAAAGAGGACAGCGCCGTACTTCAGGGCAGATGGTACTCTTTTCTGCGCTTACTTTACCATCAGGAGGAACTTTCCATTTCAACAGCGGGAACTTTACTGTAATATTTAGTTACAAATATTGCTCTTTTTATCTGTAACACACATTCCCCTCCTTTCTCAAGACGTGATTGCACCCAATGAATCGCAGTAGAGATAGGAGAGTGAGATTGGAGACTTCTCCGATTCCTTCCACCAGACTACCCCCTCCCCGTGCCCGCCTGTCCTCCGTCCATCCACGTCACTGTGACCTTCAGTGGGCCTCTGGGTCCTGGCCTCCTCCACGTTCTCAGGAAGGCAGTGCTGTCTCTTCGTGCTCTACCTTCAGAAGGTACAGGCCCTCCTCCTAACATCTTTCTACCTGACTCTACTCCTTTACGTGGACTCACATTTCTCTCGGCTTTAAAATCACCCTTTGACCCAGACTCCTTCACCAGCGACCGCCTTGCCTACTGATTACATGTAAACATCTTGAAAAGTGTGTGTCCTGGCTTGTTTAGTGCCCTAATCTCCAGCTTTCCATCACTGGGTTACTCTTACTAAGGAGGTCCTGATCTGTCTATTGCCAAAGGCATTGGAATTCAGTCATCATATTATTTATTGCCTCACCATCACTCCATCCGTTTTGAACATTTCT
This sequence comes from Eubalaena glacialis, assembly GCF_028564815.1. Taxonomy (NCBI): domain Eukaryota; kingdom Metazoa; phylum Chordata; class Mammalia; order Artiodactyla; family Balaenidae; genus Eubalaena; species Eubalaena glacialis. The sequence goes on along the minus strand of NC_083735.1, from coordinate 9,395,277 downwards.
TTTTCCTTCACTTCTGGGACACATTCCTATCACCTTCTTTTTTCCTCTCTAGATGCTCATGTCCTTTACTGGTTGTTCCCTCTGTCCTGACTGGCCTTGGATCCTCTCTACTCAGTAGAAAGATATTTGGTCTTCAGACTATCCTTGAGAAAACTAGCCCTAAGATTTCCATTACCATTAACGTGCCAGGAATCCCCAAATGTTTATTCCAACCCTAATGTCTGTCTGACCTCCAAAAAGGGTATTAAACATTCAACTCAGCATCTCCACAGAGATTAACACGGACACTGCAAAAATCAACACGTCCAAACTCCAAATGACCATTGCATCACGCGCACGCACGCGCACACACACACACACACTAAAATGGCTCCTTTTCCAGTGCTGCGTGTCTTCAAAGACATCACTGTTGACCTAGTTGCTCAGGTCATGATTCTCCCTCTTATTCATTGTTTATATCTACCAGCACATCAGGTTTCCTCTATTGTCCTCACGTTTGGTTTTTTCTCTTCAGCCCCGTAGCCACTCCCTGTTCCAAGCCCACTGTGTTCTCTCACCAGTGTGACCACTGCAGCTGTGGGCTGGTCCATCGTAACTCACTCTTAACACCATCCTCCCTGTGACCCCATCTCACACTCTCAAGGGTAGATCATTTTAAAATCACCCTTCTACCAATTAGCATTTAATGCCTCGATGTTGCCCGTAACCTACAAGCGCAGACCCCCGTCCACCTCTCCAGCCTGACCTTGGACCTCTCATCCCATTTTCCTGCTATTCTGTGTCTTTTTTCAGTTTCTCCAGCATGCTCTACTTTTCCCGACCTGGGGCCTTTGTCAACACTGTCTAGAACTCTTACTCTGTCTTCACCACACGCCTTCATTTCTCCTCCTGCCTCCCCACCTATTTTCCTATTCATCTCCAAAATAAACTCAACCAGGCCCCTGTAGTTTCCAATGTTTCACGTTAGGGTCTAGGAGCCCTTACAGTTTCTAGTTTAATGTATCTTCCCTGGCAGACGATGAGCAGAAGTTATGATGTCCTGGTTTTTACTGTCCCCCGAGTGGCTAGAAGATGGCCATGAATGTAGTAAATATTCAGTAAGCATTTTGACTGAAGTAAGACAGATGCATTTGCATCTGATATAATTTACCAAGGTATTGAATATTAACTCTCAGTTTATTTTTTTTTCACACTTAGTGACATTTTCCAGTAGATTCATACCCCTATAGAAGTGTGTCAGATCAGAGAATTAGAATAAGGTTGCCTGATTTACATTTATCTGATTAAGTAAAAATAGAAAAATTTCACACAATTGGACAGTCTATTACTTTTATTGATTTAGTGTTTAAAAAGTCTCAATAAAGTATAAAAGGTGGTTAAAGAAAATATACTGAATATATATATATACACATTTTAAAGGGATCACTTGCTATATATGTATATATAGCAAGTGATCCCTTAAAATTTTGATCAGACCAATAAGCTCTGTGAATATATAACATGTTGATGACCATATGGGGAAACCACATGGAGGAGAATCCTTTTCAAAGAGATGATGAGAAAAGGTGATAGAGGTAAGAAGATGGGACTTTCTCTTCTGGTGAAAGTCTTGGGAAAAAGTCAGAGACGAGAAATGGCATTTTGTGTTTGTGGCAGGCAAAATAAAAGAGTGGACAAAAGGTACGAATTTCAGTGTATTGAGAAATGAGGCTGGAAAGATGAGGGGAGATTTGGTAGGAGAACTTCTATGATGAAGGTGAAGGATTTGGGGTTATATGGAAGTCCTAGAAGTGTGTATGGCTATTCAGACAAGCAATGCCATGTGGAAATGGTGATTACGACAGGCACTTCTAGTTATTAATTGGATTGGACAGGAAACAAACTGGAAATAGGACCAGCTGGTGTTATGTGGCCATTTAGTGAGTAGAAAGGGAAAAAAAAAAGCGGAATATACAATAATAGAGATTTTGGTTAAACATAAGAAAAAGGACCTTGAGAATGATGTGATTTAATCCTGGAATAAGCTTTCAAGGGAGACTCTGACATCTTGGCCCCCAGAGACCTGCCTGGAAGCAGATGCCTGCATGATGTGATTTTCTGGGAGCCTTTTGAGTCCTGAGATTGGCATCCTGTCCAGTAAACCACTGTTGCCAAGGTAACTTGACAGGATGCCCTGGTCATCTCAGATTTCTAGAACACTGGAATATCCCCAAAGGGCTAGCTGGGCAGAGCCTGAATAAGTAGGACGTGGCTGAGTGTGTGTGCCTTGAAATAGCTACAGTAGTATGCCCAAGAACTTGCTAGCGATCATCACCAATGACACAAATAACAGTATTGTGCAGACAGTATGGGGAAAACACTTATTTTTCTATTTCTCTTGAAATTCATTTCCTCCAAGAAAGTTAGAAATTAGAGAGAGATTTAGCCTGTTACATGCACGCTCCAACAACAGCTTATATTCATAATAGTGTCCTCTGGGGGGAAGGCAACACACTCTCTAAAGCAGCACCGAATTCGTCGTAGAGTTTGTACACCCCTAATGGTTTGAAAAAGCATTTCCAAATAACCAAGGAGAAAAATAGATTATATAATTAGCAATCTCGGTCTGTTTTCTTATTAAGCATAATAGCTTTATATTAAAATCATCCATCTTCTGCTGTGTTAGAGCCCTAACAATAATATATCCCTAAGAATGTCTGCTCGAATTATTTTGAATGTATCATTGGAATCCTACTTCTTGGTAAAATTAGTATTGTGTTCATTGGGTTCACATTTAAAATATATATTAAAAAATGAGTAAACTTAGATTTCATGACTTTTATAAAAGGACTTTTTACAGTCCTCGTGGCAATCAAGGAAATGCCGTCAGAGCACTTCCATAATTCACCCAATGATCTCGATACTTCAGATACCACTGCAGACAGCTTGCAGGAAAGGGCAAGGTCCAGCTTCTATCATCTTTTCTCACATAGTCATGAGTCATTTGAGCATCTGGACATCAGGCTGACTCCTGACATGTTTTCATCTCCACACGAAGATGTGTGGAAAATTTGTGGAAACTGTTTTGACTGCATTATCAACCTCTTTTTATCCCAATATAACTAATGCGTCCAAAGTAAGTTTTAACACACACACTGTTATTATCCTTATTTTATATTTAGTTCTCCTTTCCCAGCACCTTGTTAAGCCTCTATTTAGGACCAAAATATAGGAAATGATTGGGCAAACATTCCTGTCCTCACTCTCCATCTTCGTCTTCACAGAAGTCAGAAAGCTATCTGTCTTTCTTGTCTAAATAGCATCCACGCAGCTCTGATACAGGGATTCGTCTTTTAATTATTTTGTACCCATTCCTTCAACTATTTTCCAACAGTATATATGTGGTGCTTTTATTACGAACACTATCAAAAATGGCAACGGAAACTACTAATTATTTTTCAAATCCACAGAGTCCATATCAGCTCCAGAATCAAGAGCCTCTTCTTCTGATTCCTGCCTTTGCTCCTATTGATAAAATTAAGCAGTTAGGTTGTTCCCTAAGAAATTAGGAAAGGAACCCTGAGATCCAGACAGGGATATGAGATAGCCAGATGATTCTTCACCTGTTCCCGCAGTGACAGACAAGTCCCTGGACACAAAGAGGCCATCAGAACCTGGACTTTAAGTCAGTAAAAGGGAAACTCCCATGAAGTGTCAATGCATCCAGAGAGAAGTGACAGCAACAATCCTGCTGATGTAACAAAACACAACACACTGGACCTTAGCCTGGCTCTATCCCAGGATCCTTCTTCCCTCGGTCCTGCCCTGGTCACCATTTAGCTCATCCCACCTCTGGGTTTAGTCTTGATTCCTATTTACGACCAGGAGTTAGACCAGTGCTTCTCAGCCATGTTGCTCCAGTGAAACATCACAGAAGATGATGTAAAAATTGCAGATTAGAATTAGAAAAAGTGCCTCCACACGTAGATATGTCTGAAGATCAACAGGGATTCCCATGCAGGGACACGGTTGAGAGAACCGCTCTCTTGCCTGTCACATCAACCACCTTAGCCAGGGCCTGACCCAATCCTGGCAATCCAATCGTGATCCACTCCAGCCTCTCCAAACATATGGCTCCACTTCTTCCCAGCCCAGCACACCTGTTCCCTAGAATCCCCCAGAGACTTTCTTAGATGCTTCCTTCCTTTCAAGAAGGACGGACAATCCTACTGAAATAGCATTAACTTTGAACCTGATTCCCTACCAGGCTTTGCAGAGCAATATAAATGGAGTAACAGTGATCTTTCTCTTAAGGGAGGCGTATTATTATATTACATCCATGAGTGATATTTGAGAAGTCTAAAAGCTGCTGGTCTTCACGTGTGGATACTGTTTTCAAATAATAGCTAAGAACCACAATCTCTCCTAATGCCTATAAGCAAGTTTGGCACCTTTGGAAGTTACATTAATAATATCTGTGAGACCTCTGGGCTGCTATTAGGTTATTGCTTCAGCAGAGTTGATTCATGCTGCTAGAATTGGCCCAGCAGAGCAATTTTTTAGAAAATGATTTTTTTTGAGCAAAGTTTTTTTTTAAAGCATATTCAGGGCTCAGAACAGAGAGAGAGGTTGTGTGAGGTTTACTGCTACAAAAGGGTTTCCCTTAGGGTAGGAGTTCTTACTCAGAGACATTGGACACCAGAAGCTCAGGGCAAACACCCAGAAACCACATGCAGACTTTTCTGCCTCTATTCCTGTGGAGAGATTCCTCAGCATCCATCACTCCTGCTGGGAGATCTCCCACCACAGTGGGTAAAGCAAGGCTGTGAAAGAATGACCGTTTTTCCATCTCTACTTTTCCACTCACAACTTCCTTGACTTTGGGCAAATTTCTTAACTCATCTAAGGCTCACTTTTCTCCATTCTGCTAAATGTGTTGTGAACATTACATTAGGTAGAGAATTGGTGTGCTCAGCGTCTAGCCTGGCATGTAGTCAGTGGTCCATAAGTGTAGGTTTGTAGTGATTCTCACTTGCTATTCTCAGAGGGTCCATAAGTCAAGAGACATTGAGCGCTCTGATCCCCACTGAGTCCCAATCTGAGGGTCAGATTTTTTTTAATTAATTAATTCACTTTTTGGCTGCATTGGGTCTTTGTTGCAGTGCGTGGGCTTCTCATTGCTGTGGCTCCTCTTGGTGCAGAGCACGGGCTCTAGGCGCACGGGCTTCAGTAGTTGTAGCATGTGGGCTCAGTAGTTGTGGCTCGCGGGCTCTAGAGCGCAGGCTCAGTAGTTGTGGCGCACGGGCTTAGTTGCTCCGCGGCATGGGGGATCTTCCCAGACCAGGGCTCGAACCCGTGTCCCCTGCATTGGCAGGTGGATTCTTAACCACTGCGCCACCAGGGAAGCCCTGAGGGTCAGATTTTATCTCCTATCACAACTTAAAATTCCTGTGGTGTCCTTCTAGTGGTGAGAGATTGTGAACATGTCAAAGTTCGTTTCAGGTCCCAGCAAATCACCATGTCTTCTGCCCCCCAACCCCCATAAAAATAATAATAAATGTTCTTCTCAGAGGCAAGAACTCCAGCAATGCTCTGAGGAAGAAAGGTTATTTACTTGAATCCCGGAACATAGGGTTGAGAATTAGAGGGACTACACAACAGATATCTTGGACTGTTTATCAACAATAACAAAGAATGAATTCTAAAAGTCTAGCTGCTACTGACTGGCCAGAGATAGGGTCTGAGATCACTCATATACATCCCTGATGGCAGGCATTTACCCAGGTCCACACTTCTCACAAAAAGCTTGTCCCCTGTCTTTCCTAGTACAATTTAGGTGGTGGCATTGTTGTCAGCTAACCTTAGCTCATGATGGTAACCTTTACCTGGCACTAGCCACAGCCATTGGCACCTCACCCTTGGCTGGGGCATTTCTTACAAACAAAGCAAAGATCTACGGAATGATTATATGACACCCTACTTGAAAGGCTATTGCAAAATCCCATCGTCATATTACCTTAGAGTGTTCATGAGAGCTTGGTGTTATTTCTAATAGTACACCAGGAGGAAATCATAAAGGGAATAACAAAGAAAATTCTACATTACCACATTTATACAATTCACATAAGATTGAACTTTGATATTTTTTCTAATTATACTTTTATTAAACACTAAATGTGTGTTTTATAATATTTAATGTTCTATTATGGTCCTAAAATGCATTTAAACTATGTTGACCGAATGCATTTTCTTTTACAGACTTATGATAAAACTGAATTTTATTTTTCTTTTTACTTTTCCAACACAAATGCTCAACTTTGCGTTTGCTATATGAGATCATATTTCTGGTTTCTGGTTTACTTTGAACAGCAGATTTTCTGCTGCTTAAAGTAATATACAGAGTAACACACAAAGTAATTTTTGGGTACAGCAGGGTGCATGGGACCCAGGGACTTGGAATCAGAGAGATCGCAATTTGAATATTATTTTGGCTGCTTACTAGCTGATGTCATTTGAGAAGTTTTTTAACCTCTCTCAACCATTTTCCTCATCTATCACATGGCAATATAAGACCCGTTTACAAAGCGTTTGAGAATCTTCAGTTGTCTGGTACATGTGGCACTTAGTACTATAGGCAGCTCCAACCAATACCCTGATGGGTAATGTTTGGCTTAATGTTGGGGCTGAATATGAGCACTTGATCTTAATATTTTATGTTATTTACAAAATGAGAATGATATCCATCTTCATATATGCATATATACATGTTACATATACATTTATGTTTTATATAAAATATATATGCCCATTATATATCCATGTATATATAATATATAAAGTATGTATATATATAATATATATAAAGTATGTATATGTATGTATATATATAATATATATAAAGTATGTATATATATAATATATATAAAGTATGTATATATATAAATATATATTTTTCCCTCTTGGAGGTATTTCTCTTTCCAGAGGTGGGAAAGACCTACCAACCACCGAGTTAGTTGCCATTTTTCACATAAAACAAATAATTATTTCCACTCTTCTGTTGAAATTGTACTTTGCAAATCTGCAAAAAAAAATAATTTAGGTTCATTTGATACTGGAATCTTGCTTTATATGAAAAGGTTTCAGAGATTATTGTACCACTTATTTTTTGCCTAAAAACCCCTTTATTCAATCTTTCAAACTGCGTATAACCTTGTTTTTTTTTCCCCCCCATTGGATAAAATTTGTCAATTGTTTCTTTCTAGAATTTATAACAAGGCTTCTAAAGTGTTAAGCATTCCTATCTCATGTTTGGCGAAAATCTGTTAAATGTTCCACATGATATATCTAGACTATGCAGTACGTGACTCAGGTACACTTTGGGATTTTGAATTAGTGTCCCAAATTGATGTTTCATACTATTTTCTAAGAACAGTTGATTTTATTTGAAGCAGATTCATGTTGCAATTTAATATTATGCCATGGCATTTTGTTGCCAAAATCAATAAAATTAGCTATTTACAATTTATTTAGAATAACTCACAGCCCCTGTAGAACGGCTGCTTGAATGGGTTGCCAAGGGGTATGGGAGGAATCCCTGCAGCTCTGAAGTCAGCACTGTGGTCAGGAAAGGGAGGGGCTGAGTCTCCTCACCCCACCGCGTCCCAACACTTAGGGTTTGGGGAAGCAAACAAGAGCATTCCAGACAGAACCATCTAGTGAAGAAACAGGTTTGAAAAAGAAAAATCAAAAAGCATGTTTGAGGCTCACCAACCATATTTATAAATTGGCCTAGGAATTCCTACTTCTCCCAAGTGTGGTTCATAAAGGCAGCAGTGGCATCACCAGTCAGCTTCTTAGAAATGCTGAATCTCAGGACAACTGTTTTAAAATCTGCATTTTAGTTAAATCACCAGGACATTTTTAGACACTTTCAAGTTTGAGAAGCACTAACATAGGCCCATTGTAATAACAAAAAATTAGCAGTTCTCCACCGCATCTTTTCTTTTATTAGAACTGAGTTTGATGACACTATAATGCAAGGGAAGAGAGCCGCTTCCCAAAACTTGGAATCTCTTTGGGAAGGAAAGATGATATGCGTCTCTATCATAACTCAGCTCCTGTTACACACATGGTGCTTCAACATGAGACATAGCTCTGGTTCTCGGGAAACATATATTAGAGCAAAGTAGACAAAATAATATAGGCAGAAGACTTCATTCTCTGAAAGAGTCATAAAATAATGTAAAATTTCAGAATGAAATACCACACCTGTGGGGGAAATCAGTGCTGCAGGAAGTGACCTTTAGGCCAAGCCTGGAAAGACAGGGAAGTTGAAGGATAGGGTATCCCAGGTACATGGTTCAATCTAAAAGACACAAGTCATGACCCAAGGAGGTATATCGTAGTGCAGTCATTGTTCTGTGCACATAAAATATGCCCATCATTACATCATAAACACGACTACCTAGGAGTTCAGAGATTTAAAATAAAAAGGAACAATGAACAGAGAGGCTCAAATATTGACTTGACTGGCAGGTAGCAAAGCCCGGAGTCTGAGAGATGAACCATATCCTGCTGGCTTTTGCTCAGGCTGTTATAACTGATGTGTTTTCTTGTCGTTAAGATGGTTGGGGCTAAGTTCTAGGTAGAAAAGACTTTATTACCTGACAAATTACCCAAACTTGCTAACACAGTAGTGAACCCTGCACAAAGAGAAGGTCACCATGGCAGAGTAATAATAATCTACAAGATGAAATTCAGAAACAGGATAAAACACCAGCAAACACTGAATCTGTATATGAAAAACACACTTCTCTGATATCAATAATATCATTTCAGACTTTCTTGATAATATTCTACATAATTTGCATGGTAATATCTTATTAATATGCATACTCTGGCCTGGGAAAGCTTATAATAATGGTATAATAATTATATAATGATTGTTTTGTTAAACCCTGTGGGTTGAACAATCATTTCTGAGCTTGACAGGTTATTTTTATCTTGGATACTCCAAAAAAACGTGGGCTGGACAAAGCAGGAAGACTGTTCCTGACCAGTTGTAACAGGGCCTGGGAGCAACTCTCAGAGGGCCCGAGGCCCCGAGTCACACTGACGGTAAATAGATGGCCCAACGCGCAATCCTCAAACAGCATGAAGACCTCATCTAGGTTTCCCCAAAATACCTGTAAGAAGCTCTCAATCCGGTCAAGCAGACCAGCAGCAGCAGTACTGACAGCGGGCAATTATCAAACCCAGGTAGTCAGCGAAATGTCATTCTAATAAAAGAAAAAACTGCATTCATTGCAGGACTAGTGACAGGTGGTCAAAATCTACTGGAGTTCAGGGCTAGCTTTCAGCTCCAGGTGGAAGACTAGAGTAAACATAAGTAGTTTGAGATAAGATTGATCAATGGATGGATGGATGGAGGGAAAGTTGGCTATAGCTACTATTTATTCAGTATCCAAGATGGGCCGGGCATCATGTAATTTCATACTCACAGAATCTTGCAAAGTAGATAGCTCTATGTTATTTGATAGGAAAATTGTGCCTTAGAGAGATTGAATAATTTGATTATGCATTTTTGCAAATAGCAGAGCCAAGATTCAATCCTGCACCTCCTTTCTGGGTGGTGGTTTGAATAACCGGAGTTGATAGTAAAGTCAGGGAGGGAGGTGTGAGTTCATCAGTGGACCCGAGAAAGAGCCACTTGGAACTCTGGAGTCAAGGAGGTTGGCAGTGTCCTGAAAAAGACAGTAAGAGCAAAAGTATTGGAATTATGACTCTTCATTTTATTAGTAGTAATATGGCTACAGTAGGTGAGGGGTGTTCTATAACTTCTGTCATATTAACATTTTAACCATGAGGTCAGGCTGGTTTTAGAGACACAAAGAGACAGGAGTATGACAAATCCTATAACTTGTACAAATCATTGGGAAAGAAGCACACAATGTAATAAATGCAATATGGTGACAGGTGAAAGAGGTAAAGAATGGTTGAAGCAGTCATTCAAAACCAACACTAGGCTCTGAAATGTATGAACTGTTCCATTGCTTATAGTCACAAATCATCATGGGACATCTAAAACAATCTAATGGAAAAAGCAGCCGAGAAGGGCATAAGAAAGCCACGGCAATATTAGGTCACAACAAAGAGTATTTGGGAACATCTCTAGAGCCTAACAAAGCACAATGTGATGCCAGATAGGATGTTGGCTTGTCCACATCCTAGATCATCAAGCCTTGGCAAGGGCAGTTCAATTCTCTGTCATTTCAGAATCTAATAAATTTGTTGAATGTCACCGCATTCTATGTACCTAAATTAGAGGAGTTACGTACTGTTTTATTTCAGTGGTTTCCACGAAACTATCAAAGGATCTCCGCCCCAATGCTCCCTGAAAAGGCACGATATTGAATGAGCAGATGCAACCGACAAGATTCTGTACATTTTCCGAAGGCTGACTTTATTGATTTAAAATCAACTATGCATTATGAGATGTACCTAATGAAAAACAACTTAAAGTCTTTAGAATGAGACCAAAAACAAATTACAGAAATAGTGAAGGATTGGTGAAAGATGCCCGTCCTCACTTGGAATCAAGAAACATATACCACTACTACATATAAAATAGGTAATCAACAAGGACCTACTGTATAGCACAGGAAACTATTCAATACTCTGTAATAACCTATACGGGAAAAGAATCTGAAAAAGAATAGATACATGTATATGTATAACTGAATCACTTTGCTGTACAGCAGAAACTAACACAACATTGTAAATCACCTATACTCCAATATAAGATAAAAATTAAAAGAAAAAGAAACTTTGAGAAAGTGAAGGTGGAGTTGGGGTTTCTGAAGCTGCCAAGGGGTTGAAGTAACCCATGATGTTACTGATGCAGCAAAGAAGAGGAAAAGTCAAAGGAATCTCACCGATACTGGAAAAGAGCATTATTGAGCATTTGAAATAAAAATGTTATTGGGCAAGAAGTGACTAACGATCTTGCTGTTTCTGCATGAGGAGGATGTATATTTCTCAGCACATTCGTGATTCTCCATAATCGTGGAGTTCAAGCTTTAAGCTTGAACTCTGGGTTAGAATTTATCTTTTTTTCCCCCCAAAGTGGTTCTTAAAATTCTTCTCGTTAAGAAAGTAACAACAATAGTGATAATTATATGAATAACAGTCACCAAACTCCTATTGGCCCTGAAGTCCCCTCTCCTGGGAAGGCTGCTCTGGGGTCTCCATGGCTGAGTGGAGCTGGCTTCCCCCTCCACGCCGCCTGGCAGCCCAGCTCTCACTGTGCTTTTGTGCATCCTCTGCTGGCTGTTTACTTGTCTCCCACCGTAGGCTGTAAACCTTTCCCAGGATCGGCCCCTAATGCATAACAATGTGGCAGGCAGTATTTGTTTTAAAGGGAAGATGAACCCTTCTCAAAGTTGAGTCCAGCTTTGGCTGATCTGTATCACTTTCTCTTCCTGGGGTTCTTTAAGCATGTATGGCTTCCAGCCACACATTTTAGTACTGACAGGCATACTGTTTGGTTCTGTTTGTTTTGGTTTTTCACATGAACATCTTGAGGGCTGATGTTCTTGAATAGAATCAACGCAGCTTACATCACTGTATCCCTGGTGGGGGCCCACTGAGTACTGGTCCATCAGTCCCCCCCTGAGCAATCAAGAAATGCTTGATGATCCATTGATTGAATTTAGGAAAGGTGTTAATGCCTCAGGGGAAGACTGCTTTTTGATTTTGATGTAATGGTTCAGTTTCAGCAAACTGACCCATTCAGGTGGTTCTGCCCAAGATTTCATACACTTGTCCATTCTGAACTCTGAGCAGAGATGAATCGACAATTACCAAGAAAACATGTGGATTCACAATGATGTATGGATGTACCTTTGAATTAATAAATAGTCAGCCTTATGCAATTTTTAATTTCATCATATTTTAGTGCAGTAAAGGTTTATGTTTATTACAATAACCTAGAGACATCACAGACCTGGAAGTACTCTCTGGAACATTATGCTTAATACAGTTATAATGCTAAACTAAAATGTTATTATTCAAATTAGTTAATGGCATGTCATATATTTTACCTCGTTTTATTGACCTTTGATTATTGACACATCTTATTGTAAATAACAGACTATGATACAAAACATAATTTACTTCACCTGTATTAAATATGTCTGATTGTTCGCACTTCTGTTGCTTAAGAGATCGATTACCATTTGTTCTTTTGCCTCTGTGGCCATTTTACCTGAACTATCTTCATTTCCTCAATATATAGTAGACTTTTTCCATGTTTATAGGCTTGTAGCTGGATGGCTTGGGGGGATTTGTGACTTATAGTTGCCCCTATTCTGTCCCAGCTAGTAGAAAACTCTGCTACCCCATGAGCAATTGGGTGTCAGGATGATTGTAATGTATTTTTCTATAAACATTGCTTGTAAGCACCATTTAAATGGTGAGAATAGCATTCTTGAAATGGGATCTGAAGACCTCCTAGGAGACCCCCTGTCCTCTGTGACTAGATTTTAACTTTGTATTTTCATTTTATGATTATGCAACTCTATGTAACCATATACTGTATTATCAGCATGACCGCCTTATTTGTATTGTGTTTAAGATTCCACAGGCTATAAGTAGCACTACTTTAATATCCTCAGGCTAATGAGAAAAAGATAGACATGAACTTGCGATGTAAATGACACATCTGGGCCAAAGGAAGGCACATGATATTAGAGTGTTTCATATGAAAGAGATTTTTGCTGTAATTTTAATAGAGCTTCATCAGAGTATTATGGCCATGTTAAAGAATATTGATGGTAATAATAGTAATAATGATCATAATAATATTATTATTATTGATGATGATTTGTGCCAGAACAGTTTTGAGTGGTAATTTATTGTTACTTAAAATTCATCATATTAATGTATGTTCTTGAAGATTTTTATAAACAGGTTATTTTTTTTAAAACAAAAGATGTATGAATATATACAGTTTTGTGTGCATTTGTTTTATATATATTTTATATTTGTATACAAGCTATAAGCATTCCTAGTTTTATATTTGCATGATTTTAAGATCATCATTTTTTAAACTTTTTTGTTGAAGTACAGTAGATTTACAATATCATGTGTTTCTGGTATACATCACAGTGATTCATTTACATATATATATATTCTTTTTCAAATTCTTTTCCCTTATAGCCTATTACATAATATTGAGTATAGTCCCCAATGCTATACAGTAGGTCTGTGTTGGTTATCAATCTCATATATAGTAGTGTATATATGTTAATCCCAAACTCCTAATTTATCCTTCTCCCCCCTTTCCCCTTTGGTAACCATAAGTTTGTTTTCTATGTCTGTGAGTCTATTTCTGTTTTGGAAATAAGTTCATTTGTGTCTTTTTTTTTTTTTTTTAATTCCACATATAAGTGATATCATGTCTTTGATATTTGTCTTTCTCTGTCTGACTTACTTCACTTAGTGTGATGATCTCTAGATCCATCCATGTTGCTGCAAATGGCATTATTTCACTCTTTTTTATGGCTGAGTAATATTCCACCATATGTGTATATATACCACATTAGGATCATAATTTGAATGAAAACCTAATCAGTACAGGGATACTTGAGAAATGTTTTGTTTTAGAAGAGGCTTATATGGCATCAGATTTACGAAACACTTGTCAGAAGTGACTGGTTATAATAGAAACCTGACCCAAGTATCTGATTGTCCCACGCACAGCTCTCCTTACGTGAAGGTAATTGAAATTGCTAGTCGTGCTGTCACCATTGTCTCAGGAGGAAAGAATGGCTACATCATTGAACTTTGTTTTGTAAACTTCCTGTACCTTTTCTACTAATCCTCAACTCACTGAAATTTAGACCCCTGCATTAAAAATATTGGCTATCCTTTAAGATCTCCGTGATTTTGATGCTCTCATGAATATACACAACACGGAAAGGTGCATTAGAAAAATTCCAGTGCACTAATTCCATTTAACAAATGAGGAAAATTAGATCCAGAGAGAGATTAAGTTGCTTGAGATCAGTGGGCAGTTAGAATTGCTGTCCAGGATGTGAAGCAGGTTTCACTAGTAATATGGATGAAGTTATTTATGAGATAGCAGTTATACTATTAGAGAACCCAGCATCAAAGTGAATTAGGTAATAGACAAACACAATTTTCTTGATTCAAACTTGATGTCACAATGATACCACTGCCACAGGCTGTTAGACCACCTACTTGTTTTCTCCATCTATGTATTTCTGTGGTTTTTAAGAACTAGTTTCTAGTTCTAGTGTTTTAGAACTAGAAAATCTAGATTCTAGATGATCTAGAACTTTCAGTACATCATTTGGAAGCTTTTTATTGAATTTGCTTCCTATGTTCAAGGTTTCAGAATCTTTATCTGGGGCATCTCTGGTGTGTAAAGAGATCACTTCCTTTAATATTTCTTTGGACTATTACTTCTTAATACATTGCTAATTCAGCAGAGGGGGTATTTAAACTCCTGGAAATCAGTTTATGCATTTTTTTCCCTCAGGGTAATTTCACTCACAGACAGATACAAGTTTGGAAATGATTGGTTCAAGAACTTTTGTCAACATCAAAAAGGCTGTAGAATTCGAAGATTTTTCTCACAGGTTGCAAGATGATCTTTTAGTTGTTTCTTAAGCATAGCATTGGTTGAATCACATTGGACTAAATCAAAGGCACAAGCCACGTTCTGCAGTGCTGGTGATGGGTGTGTGTGTCAGGCTGCTATGAACTGCGGCATGTCTAACTAGCCATCACCAGTCAGTCCACTGAGCTGGTGGTTTGTGTCTGTTTCTGGAACCAGCTGCACTGCCTTAAATGTGATGCAACAATACAGGAGGCTGAGATGGCTCACCTGCCACAGGTGTGACCTGAGGCTCTTCACTCCCAACAATGCTTCTCTAACAGGAATGCACATACAGAGCAGGTGGGGATATTGTTAAAGCACTAATTCCTGTTCAGCACCGCTTGGGTGAAACCTGAGGTTCCACATTCCTGGCAAGTTCCTGATGTGAGGCTACTCTGCCCCTACAATTTGAGCATGAATATTTAAGACTGTGGAAAGTATTTGTTGAAGAGTGGATTATGAATGAGTAAATAAGTGAAAGAACAAACAAATAAATGAGTAAGTTAGGAACCAAATGCAAAGTCTTAAACTATAAATATGTGTGTATAACAAAAAGCGATTTTTTAAATTTCACATAGAGTTTTTCCCATTTTTTAGAATTTATCAGGACAAATTTCTAAAAGTGAGACATGTTTGGGCATTAGAAATAGAAGCCTGTGTGTATATAGTAAATGTGTTTATGTCCTTTCAGGAATATCTATATTTCACAAGGATAGGTACACCTAAATTGATCATTGGCCTAATGATACTGATTTTCTATTTTCTGTCTGATGAGATTTAAATTTTGTGCCTCTATAATACTGCATTAACAGGGACAAAAATAAACACACTCGTGCAGTATTCCATTTAGTATCTAAAATAAGGCGTTCCCCTTGGGCTATAAATCTCAGCTATAATTTAAAACGTGAATGTGTGTTAATAAAGCACTACATGGGTTTATTTGATCAACCATAACTTAAATAGCATGCAGCAGACATTCTAACTCTGTGTTGTGGTTGGTTACGAGTATGATGAAAAAATCAATTATTTTGATTAAAACCCATTTTCTTAATATATAGGGAATATTTATTGATGTCTTTAAATTTGTAATTTTGAAGTGAAGCCAACATCGAGGTGATTCATGAATTACATCTAATCAATAAGTAAGCCAATGAATATTTAATTATGACGACCATTGGTTGTACTTTGCCCGAACACTGTTCAGCTAGTAAAAATCTCACAAATGGCCTCGGTTAAGCTGGTTTCAGGCCAAATGGGCATTTCATGATTGACTTTTTAATGCCCTCTTCATCATATTGGGAATTAAGTCATCTATACAGTAGAGGTTTGAATACCACTAACCCAGTATAATTTTTTAAGGATTTATGTGACAGGTGTGAAAATAACGCTCTTTTTAACAGAACTAGAGCAAAACATTGTCACTGAATGCAAATCAGGGCATCTACCTATTTCACAGCCACATGCACCTCTAATTGACGTTTGGAAGCCGACTTCCTGGGTAATTCTAGTTAATCAAGCACATCATTCATACGGTTAGAGCACTGCACAGTCTTTTCAATTAGACTCTCTTGTCGGCAGTAACTCTGGACTCTTCCTTCGACCTCAGCACTGGCCGTTTACTTTCCTCTGCGTAGCCCAATGCAGACAACAAACCAGCAGAAAGAGGGAAGAATATTTTAAGTGCATATTTTTGAGAAAAATGTCCTAGAATGATTATTTTTGAATTAGGTAAATGGTAAAGCTCTCTGCACGTCTATTGTTGAGGGCTCAGAGTGGTGCAAAGTTGTTTTCTTTTAATTGGATAGACTTAAATATCTGCTGATCTTTATGAATGACAAAACCATGAGAGACAGCTGTCCTATGACACTGATATCCAGTTGCCACCAGAAGTAGAGAAAACCCAGAGCAAAACTTACAGTGGGTGAACCTAGGAAGGAGGCAAGATGGAATGCACATGAAGGAGAAAGCAGTGTTTGCCTTTGATTTTATAATATTCTTGAATTTTCTTTGTTATGGAAGGACTGTATTCTTTGGAACTTGATATCAAACTGACACAATAGTTTTCAGAGGCCAATCTAGGTTTTGGCAAGGTTAAAGGTCATAATTTTGGGGGCATGCCAATAAAAAAAAGACAAAATTATGAATATTATATTGCTTGAAAGTGAATATTTTCTTTAGAATAAGACAAGAAAGCACTACAACTTACATGTTTAGAAAGCGAAAAAATACTATAATCATCAGAAATGTCAGAAAAAATCTGAAAACAAAATTCCTAGTCATTTTACCCCTCACATACCTGTAACATATATTTTCCTACAGCTTTGACTGAATACTGATTACCTTTTCATGTCAGCATATGACTTTGTAATATTTTTCTGTAGAGAGAATAGAAAGATCATTGGGGCTTTTCTTAGTCAAATACTTATTCAAACTTGTTTTATAAATATTACTATTATGGATGAGTTGTATTCTGAAGTGAGGACTCGTTTTGGTAATGTCATGTATATTTTTAGCACTGTGGTCATACTTGAGAAAACTTCCCTCAAGCGAATTTCACAGACTAGCATCTGGCTTTGTCCATATCAACCCCTTTTCCCTCTTCCACTGCTACCTCCCTTCAAGGCTGGCACTTAGAACACGTTCCATAACACCCCTGCCCTACACCGGGCTCTGTGGCCCCCGCTGCGTTCACGGAGCAGACCGTACACATTGTTTTGGGATGATGAGTGATAACTTAGTTATCGACAGAAGTGATGGAAACTGCATAAACAGGCTGAAATAAGAGATCTTGAACTTCCCTTTAGACTGATCCCAAAAGCCCCACGCCATGCCCAGCACCAGTGCTGAAGTACCCCAGAGGGAGAATGCAGTGGAGAGAGAGCGGCCTTAACCTGTTGAACTTAAAATATATTATTGTTGCAAAATTCCCCAATCAGAGGATTATAGGCACATACTGTAAGGGCAGTTTCCAGAGCCTCAAGGCACCTGTGTGAAGGACGGGTTCTCGAGTTCAAGCTTCGTTAGCTTCGGGGAAATAATCCTCTCATGATCCGTGCAGGTAAATGTGAAGATATAAAAAGCATAAAATCATCCCCAACACGTCTTCTTGAAGAGGGAGGCTGGAGACGGTTTTCCTTTTTAGCAATTATGGGTGAGTGATGTGGAGCTGACCTGCTGGCTTATTGAATGTTCAGGTGTCCGAGTGAATGCTTGACCTCAACTCTTTGGTTTAACCTTATAAAATGTGACTGTGCGTTCGAAGCAGGCTAAAGGCGTCGTATGTTTTGGGCTGTTACCTTTCACTTGCTAATATTACCTGAGAGCATATCTATATATATATCTACATATCTATATATATATATATCTGTATTGCCTTCACACAGAGAAGGACATTTCAGCACACATGTAATAAAACCTTACACAAATGTGACCTCCTTTACTATTATTTTTTTTTTTTGCTGCTCTCATGTTAGTAATATTAGTGTGTGCTAATATCAAAATAATTGATGATATGCTTTGGGAAACTAATTGGGCGTGTTCAAATATTTCTCAAGGGTTTGGCATTCTGATAATTTTGTAAATCATATACAGAAATAATAAATATATCAATAGCTACCCTTTCCTGGGCACCTTCTACTAGGTTTACAGACAAGGGAATCAAGGTTTGCAGAAATCACCTGTGTCCCTGAATCACACAGTAACGAAGTTACAGAGCTGGGATTCAGTGTCAGGTCGGAGGTGTGCTGCGTGAATGCTAGTTTGGAGAGTTTGGGGACATGGGATGGAATAGTAGAAAGCAAGTGAGCTGTAGAATCAGAGACACAGCTTCAAAAACCTGCTCAACTGTGGGACGGCCTTCACTTTCCTTACCTAGAAAATGTCCATGGTGTTTATTTCACACATTGGCGGGAGAATTATATGAGAGCATCCTGTCCAAATGACTCAGGAAATGCTGCTTTTCTTCCTCCAAACTTCTATGCTTAGTGAAGATGAGCATTTTTATCACAAAGACTTACTCAGATATTACTGTATTTTAGGAACTGGAAACTTCCAAGACCAAAAATTTCCATTACTATAAGCATCAGACATTCTTGCTATTTTATATAGTGCTCCCAGCTTGTTCCTTTAAATTCTTTCTGGGGCAAGACTCATCTGCAGCAACAGTTTTATTAAACTCTGGGGTTAGAAATGTGCTCCATTTTCTGTGGTGGGAAAATATGCCACCTGCTTTAGTTCATGTAATCTTTATTAAAAAAAAAAAAATCCTGGTGAATTAGGTATCATTCTGTCCTTTGAGAGATAAAAGTTGTTTTCTTCGCAGAAAGCTGAAGGGTCTTGACACAGTTAATTAATAATGATGGAGCCAGGATTCCCGTGTTCCCATCCCGTCCTGTCTGACTGAGAAACGAGGGCTCTCGAGTCTGGTCCAGACCAACAGCCTCAAAGTTCTGTGGACGGCGTGCACATTCAGGGACTGAGAATCCAATTGCTGCGGATTCTCAGCGCTCACGGCTGCTTCAGCTGAACCCCAGCAAGTGCTGTCCCATCAGAATGTCTTCTGACGTAATTTCTATTTCTGTGGGCATTTAAAAGTGAGCCACTTTGCCGAGACTTTCCAGCGAAGGAGGCGAACGTCCCCTCGGCTGGCGCTCAGGGACTCGGGAGCTCATATGGAGCCCAGTGTGGTCAGGGCTGCGGTGAGTGAGTGACCTTGTCTCACTCAGTATGGACCTGCGTGAGGGTCTCTCATCTCCCCCTCCGGCCTAGGCCGCTATATGTATAGTTTAAAAAGCCCCAATAGGTTAAGCATTTTGTACCTTTTCCTCTTTGCCTAAGTCTACTCAGCTCCAGCACAGGTTCTGAGTGAGGCTGCGAGCCTGGAATCAGGATCCGCACGGCCCTCACCTCTGACCTCCAGGAAAGGGGCCTCCGCTTTCCTCTTCCAAGCGGCTCGTCATCTTTATTCCCTCCGATCCACCCTTCACCCTACAGCCCACGTCATGCTCTGCACATCCCGGTTGGCTTCCAAGCCTATGCTGGTCGCTCTTATGGACTGAATTGTTTTCGCTCAAAATCCATATGTTGAAGCCTCCGCCCCCGGATGTGAGCGTGTGGGGAGAGGACTCTTTAAGGAGCCGATGAAGGTTAACTGGGGTCAGAGGAGTGGAGCCCAAATCTGATAGGACCACAGGGTCCTTATAAGGAGAGGGAGGAACGGCGCGGTGCGAGTGCGCAGAGAGGGTGGCCGGCGGATGCGAGCGCGGGCAGCCGTCCGTCTACACGCCAAGGAGCGAGGCGCCGGGGAAGCCAGCCCTGCTGACCCCTTGGTCGCGGACGTCCAGCCTCCAGAACCGTGAGGAAATATTTTCCTGTGTTTAAGCTCGTATTTTGTGATCCTTTGTTTTGGCCGCCGAGCTAACACGGCCCCCCCGTTGGGTTTTAGCACTGGGGTGAAATGCCGCCCTCCTTCTTCCCACAAAGGAACTTTCTAGTTCCAGTTTCCAAGGCTGTCCCCATCCTAGGGGCTGATTCTGTGTCCCCTCGGGTGCCTTTCTGTCCTCTGAGTGAGCCGAGACCCCTGAAACCTTTGGGGGCGCAGTTTCCCCGCTGTCTGAAGGGACCGTGCTCCCCGTCTCAGCCCCCCGGGTGGTCATGAGCCTTCGCAGGTTTTCCTCATCAGGATGCTAGAGCCCCCCCCTCCCCCCCAGCCACGGGGCCCCAGGTGCATCCACAATAACCGCCCTTAAAAAGCCCCTTCCTCCATTAGAGTCATGTGTCTCCAAGACGCCAGGAGCTCCTTGAGGCCCAGGTGAACGTTCCATTGACATGTGTTTCCCATACTCCAGCTAGGGTCTGCTCAATAATAAACGCTCAAGAGAAGTCTGTTGAATTAAGGGGCACAATTTTCCGTCATTATGAAGATTTCCCAAGTAGATTAAATTTACCAACCAGTAAAATACCTGGTTTCTTTGCAAATTGGATCTGTAACAATGTCACTTTTATTAAAAGTAGAAGTGTATCGTTCTTAGGGAATGTGATATTCTAGTTCTCAAAATGCTCCAAAAGAAAGTAGGACCCATATATCCAATAATAAGCTATAAAAGTAGATTATCAAATTACCTAATTCACCCTGAAACCGGGCCACACAAAATGCAGTTAACGACTTAGTGACTCAAAGAATTTTTGTAATTTTGGTGCCTTTGAGCTTTCACTTGATGAGCATAAAATAGTTGACAGAGAAATAAAGGTTTCACAGCAGAAGACTATCCAGGCCTTTGTTGATGTCCTTTATACGCTTAGAAGGGTACCACTGTGAGTAATGGGGCTGTGTTCATTAGAAGCGGCATCCAATCCCTTTTCAGACTTTAAGTTGTGTGGATTTATGGTCTAAATATGCATTTTTTGATATTAAGGGTAAGAGTGTATGATTAATGGGAACATTCTAGAATATGCTATTTTAGCAAAATAAAACCTAATATTTTTAATAGCGTAAAACTTGGCAGGTTATCTTTTAAAACCTTTGAAATTAAGGACCATGACTTTCTATAAAATCAGCATTTAAGAAACCTGTCGTAAATTCATCATTCAACTGAATTTTTGTGGTTTGTTGTTTATTTTGGTGGTGGTTTCTAAACCAGTCTTGAAGAAACCTGCAGCCGTAACGCCGGTCTTCATTTTATTCTCGAGACCTTGATATTTGTCTTTTGAATTATTAGAAGTCAAACTTCTAACTTGCAGAATCCAATACACTGGTGATCAGCAGATAAAACGTACAGTTGGGCTATTAAGTTCCTTCTAAAATTGTTTTATGGGATTAAGTATGACAGTCGTATGGGTTTATAAGAACTTTTTGTCCTAAGAGATAGAACTTTCAAGAAGAATGCACTTAATGGCATTGAGTTTTTAAATATAAAACTAAATGGTGTAGATACGCTTTTAATTACATGATAGAAATCATGTGTTGAATATTGAAATATGCATTTACGAACATAGGCCTTATTTCTAGAATAATCTTTCTCAGCTGCGTTTAGAAGTGCTATTCATTTCACTTGCAAAGTTCTGCTTGCCGATGTGTAGGCTGGAACGTGATGCGGTGCTCCAGCCAGCACTAGCGTCCTGGCCTCTTTCTCTCTCAGCGCACAATGAGATTAATACGCTACAGGATAGAGCACTTGACCTTGCTTGTATCACAAAGATCTTGTTAGAATGTGCAGCTGGGCCATTATTAGCTCGGTTTTCTCCAGCTGGGCACTTGATACAACAAGAGTTATGTCAAGGTCACAAGGGGGAGTGAGCAAAGCGCTGCATGTGTTACTTGAAATCGCTGATAATCATCTCCTAAATGACACTCCTGTTTAATTACGCATTTTGCACATGAACTTTGCATTAAGGTAAAAAAAAAAAAAAGTGTCCCTATGGAATGAATCGAGCTTCTCTAGCAAGCTTGTTTGACAGTTCACCCAATTGAGTAATCACCGTCCTTTGAATTTGGATGTGAATCCTTGCCTAGAAGACCACGTTGCCAGGGTTCCACTAACAAGGACTTTGCGCTCAGGTGTATGTGGCTGATGATCACATCTTACTTAAATTGCTCTAAATGAATCTTTAGGCTTTGAAGTTGTCAGGTTAGGTATGATAAAAAATTTTACAAGATGGTAAATATTTTATACAAATAATGTTATTTATCCATGTTACCCCATTTAGATAAAAGACCATTTGTTTCTAATTACATGATATCACGGAATAATAACTGTACCCTATTTTCCAATTTCTTTTGTGCTCTCAATTTCCCTGCCAGAAGTTAGGCTTCTTTGATAATCAGATAATAATCCTAACAAGCACCTTTTAAAGGAATACATCCTGTCATTAAAAGCACTATTTTCATAATTATAATTTTTGCCAAGTGGGCTCTCTATCTCACTCACCCCACATAGGAGCACAGAGGAGACCTTATCTTTCTAATCCCTTCTTTGCGCATATGAAGAGTCTGAGGCACACAGAAGCAAAACGCCTTTCCTAATAGCACAGGGACATTAGTCTGCGGACATGAGACGAGAGCCCCAGTCTCCCAATGCCCAGGTCAAAACTACTGCCTCCAATCTAGTCTGTACGTGTCTCAGTTACAAAGGTATGGCATCTTAACTGTGGGTCTAGAACAGTGTTCTTGACTCCATATTCATGTTAGAATTACCTGGAGAGCTTAAAAGAAATTCCTTTGCCCTGTCCTACAGAGATTCTGATTTGATTGGTTTAGGAGAAAGTCTGGGCATCATTGCTGGTAAAACACCACCTGGTGATTCTGATGTGTAGGCACGGAGGAGAACCACAGGTTAGAACAAAATTCATTCCAATTCTGTGCGCACCTTACCTAACCGGCATGTAAGTTGCAGACAAAGTAGAAGGTATCATGTCCTTGGACACATGCAGAAAGAATGTTTGCCTTGTCTTCTGCGTTTGTCTGTAAACGTTCTCAGGAAAGGATCCCCTGGCAGTGAAAGGAGGGTGCTCTGTGGTCTCCCAGGGGTCTCTGTCCTCACTCTGCAGCTGAAGGACAGTGGTCCCCGGAGCCAGCTCTTCCTTACTGATGACACCACCTTTAGGAGCTGGAACACTTAGCGAGCGGGAAGGCTCTCTACGGACGCCATCGATCTCACCAGTTCGGCGTCGGTAAATGCCCAACTTCAAATTAAGATACTCGGCCTGAGTGGAATCGTGCCTTAAAGTCAGGAGGGGGTTTGTACAGTGTCGAGGTTGAAAGGTTCCTAAGGTCACTGTGTTCCAGAATGTTCCCTGCCTCCCTGAGGAGGGATACATTAGTGAATGTATTCTTTGGCTTGATCTACTGAAGAGCATTTCAGTGCCTCCAGAGTTGCGTAGAATGCTGAGAAGGGGCGTGTGGCCCTCATCACTGGCTGTGTTTATGCTTCGCAGGGAATCGGTACAACTTGTCAGCAGCCGGTAGCTACTGAGGGCAGGAAGTGTGGAGCCAGAACTGGGCTCGCATCTCAATGCCACTGTCCCTGTTTACCTGATCTTGGCAATCTCTCTTTACCTTTCTAAATCTCGGCCTCCTCTGGAGAATAGGGATGGGGATGCTTATCTCCATGGCACCAGATTAGGGATTTAGCAAGTGTGCTACACAGTTCTTAACAGTAGCAATGATTAGAAGAAACATCTCCAGAGTCAGGAAACTACAGCCTGTGAGCCAGATCCGACCCCACTAGTTTTTGTAAACTGGTTTTACTGGATCGCAAGTAGACTCAGTCGTGAATGTGCCGTCCATGGCTGCTTCCATGTGTCAACAGCAGAGCTGAGTCATTGACAGGCAGTAGGGCCCCCCCAAACCTAACATATTTACTATCTGGCCCCGTAAAGAAAAGGTTTGTTGAATAGATGATACTCTAAATCACTGCTATCACATTATTTAGTGGCAAAGGAATAATTGATCATGAAAGAGTGTTTTAAAAAATTAATCATATTGATTCAGCCCTGTTGTGACTTCAGTAGCTTAAGTTATAATTATTGAATACTGATGGATAGAGAAGCAACAGGCCTCATTCCGAGCAAATTGTTCCAAAAAGACTTTGGCTGGGTCAGAAATAATTTTATTCTGTGGTTTATTGCAGAAAACCAGCTTTCAGCCATAAATAAGCTTTATTTCAGTTTGTGTGTATGGGGATCTCTGGTGTGTACATGCAAATTTGTGAACTCACATGTGTATTTCTATGAATTTGGGAAAGAAGGGACAAGGAAGGATAGAGGACAGAAAACAAAGGAAAATATAATTAGTAGGTGGATTGAATGACAATGGAACAGCTGTTCATCGTAGCAAATTCAGATGCTGGATAACAGTCTACGCAGTTACATTCGTAGGTAGAGTACCAACCCTTCCCTCATCTGATGAGAGAGCAGGCTAGGTAGAGAGAGTTTTCAGGAATTTATTCTCATCTTTGAGAACAGTAGAAATGTGCACTTCAGCTTTGGTCAAATAATTTACAGCATCCTGTGATCAGATATTGTCCCTATAATGATTCCATTGGCAGCTTCAAACTTTTATACTTTCATTTAACAATATAAATGTTACTAAGTATGCCGATAAATATTGACAAACCCCCCAAAAGGTCAGATTGATTCTATAACTCACACACCTGTCCGATTCTAATGGCTTTTCAGGATTTTCTGTGAACACCGTAAACAGTCTCCCTAAGGAATTTTCCATTTTTCCTGCCTGTGAATACCCCTTAATACAACTCAGTACTTGTGTTAGCTGTATGCAAGAAGCTATTTGCTTTAGGAACATGATAGAATCATGGAAACCACACACATCTCCTAACTTTCCATAGGATATTTTAAGGTTGTGTTTTGTTTACACAAACAAAACACATGGAGGCTTTATCTATGGGCATTTGTTGTATAGTCTTTCTGAACAACTCTAATCCATTATCTGTTTTCCTAAAGATGCTGGTCCTACCATTAACATCTGTTCCCACCACCCTCACTGGAAACCCAGTTTTCTTCTTTTCCCCCGGTGCACACTTTGCAGGCATTTTCAGAAACTCGGATCCTGGCATGTCACACAGCCGGCCCTTTGCCGTCCACTCAGTGTGGGCTCTTCATGCCCTTTCTGTTCTGGTCCAGCTGCCCGAGGGGTAACTTCCTGGTTCCCTCTCGCCCTTCTCTGTGGCCGCCCTCCACAACCAGACTGAGAACCCCACGTGACAGCTCTGATCACATGGCCCGTTTGCTCCAGTGCCTTCAAACACACCCCTTGTCTAGCTCTCGAGGTTCCAATCCTGGCTTCGAGCCCTCCTACGCCTGGTTCTGTTTGCTCTTTCCTAGGCCGACTGTTCAGTTATCTTCATGAAAAGCATACCAGGCCCAATCAGAACTAGCTTCTGCTAATATCAAGATACTTCTACTGCAGTATTTTCTCCCTCCTCACAGCATCGTCCCCATTCTTGAGGTCCTAACTCAGTTTTTCAACCACACAACCTCTTTTGGGTGCTCACCTTCCTAAGCTGAAACGGCATTTTCTCCAAACTGTAGTGGCATTTATCACACTGCACTGTGATTGCCCACCTTCTTGCCTGTACCATCCATTAGGATGGTACGATACAATTTCTGTATCGTTCCCCTCTGTATTCTCAGTGTCCAAGTGGTATGTGGCACATACTGGATGTCCAGTAACTTGTTGACTGAATGCCAGGATCCTTGGAACCGCGAGATAGGCGAGGATTCTCCTCCACAGAGACCGTTCACATCACTACCCTATCTGCACATGGGGCCTGCCACTCAGCCTCAGGTGTTCAGGGACACCTTCTATTGACATCTCCAACACGTTCTCGTTCAGGTTAACTAGTACTGGACCACAGATGCAAAGTTTTGATTGCTCTTTTTTTATACCTGCCTCCATGGAATTCTCATAGAAGCAAAACAATGTTCTCAAGATCAGTTTTCATTGGTTATAAATATAACTTCAGTAGGAGACATTTTCAAATCTAAGCATCCTACAATTAGTAATGAGGTGGTCATCAAAAACTCATCATACACACACCTTCAGAAGGCACTTAGCAGATTTTTATGTAGCAAGTTTCTTGGCCTTGGCATTTTAATGTATACAATTGAGGACCAGGTAGAGGACTTGGTCTACACAGAAGCACAAAATAATGTCAGTGGAACGGGAATTATTTACCTAAAGGTTTTATACAAGGTAAAGCCAAACATAGACGTTCTCCCAGATGAGTTAGTACGTAAATTGTAATTTAAATAAAGAAGAATATACACAACGTGCAGGTCAACATTAAAAGAACACTTCTATTTAACCGAGTCAGAACAAGTTGTCTTTTTGTGCTCTGTGAGCCCAGAGTCCTAGAACCGAGTGTATCAGGGAATCATGAATTACTAGGGTTGGGACATGTGGGAGGGGAGACACAGCCAAATGTGAATTCATGCCAATGTGTGATCCTCCTCAGTGCTGATAATTTTTGGTTTTGTTCTCTGGGTCCTTTCATGTCCCTTGAGCCCAAGACCTCTAACAGAACATGCCAGTTGAGGCAGCAGTAATGTATCTCTAACAGTTCTACAGGGAAAGGCTTTATTACTGTCTTTGTTGACGCAGGTTTACATAATGCAGGTATCCTCTTTTATGTAACAGATACAAATGGTGATGTTACATGGTAAATAGAAGGGAGTTTGGAGTCATCATCAGAGGGATGTAGAAGGAAAATAGAGGGCTTGTTCAATAAATGTACCTGTTCAAAAATTTTAAGCCACCTGAGTTTATTGTTCCATAAATATTTTCTTAGAAATATGAAAGCGGCAAGAACATTAAATTGACTTTGGATTTCTTTCATTTTGCTATTTAGTTTTATGGGAAAATAAATGCTTTGAAAACGTCATGTAGAAACTAATGTTCTCTGGCATGAGAGCTAAAATACTTAGTAAATTCTGACCTTTCGATGGGACTATTTCCCTATGCTATATTTCTAAAATATAAATGCATATGCATATGTACATGTTTGTATATATGTATGTTTAAATATATTTATAATTTACAATAAATATATTTATATATTAATATACTTATATATAAATATATTTATATAGAGGCAATTAGTTTCCTCGTTTCTGATCTAATTGTTAAAATTTATTTCCTCTGAGCAATGCTTATGAAAGGAATTGTGTAACCTCGTTTAAAAACTCCTACATCCATGTAGATTTACAATAGGTTTCAATTGATCATTTCCAAACTATAAAAGAGATCAACCATGCCATGATACACAGTACTTGATTGATAAATGTTTGTGTCAATAAATGATTCACAATAAATCCTCAATGGTTTGGGGTTTTTTTTGGAGACTGTTCCTTGAAGGCATTGGTTCAGTGCACTGTAGTGATTAAAAAGCATATAAATCCTCAGGATTCAATTAGAACAGTAGTGGAAGTGATTATACATATAAATTTATAGAAATCACATATATACACATATAGAAACTGTGTGTGTGGGTGTGTATATATATATATATATATATGCATACACACCCACACACACACCTCATATAAAACTTGTGTATTAGTACCTGGGATAGCTCAAGTTTTTCAACTTGTCAAATGTTTAGGACACTGAATCTTGTGTTATTCATTCAGTGCTCACAAAAAACCTAAGAGATAGGAAATTATTTTTCCATTTTTAATGAGAAAAACTAGAGCAGTTACAAAAATCGCTCAGACGCTTGTCTAGTAAACTGCAATTTCCTGGATTTGAACCCAGCAATTTGACTCTGAGGGCTGAGCTTTTAACAGTGCTACTATATTAGATTTAATTCTTTATTATCTATATTAAGAATTTAGAGGATTTCTTACAGAAAAGACATATCAGTGATTCTAGGATGTTTTCAGGCTTCTGATCAGTTAGCCAAATGAAATATGCGTCCAAAAATGTGTACATGCTGTATACTTAGCGGGCAAAATTTTCACAAACTTAAAAATTTATGGAACTTGAGCTCAGGGTCAAGTTACAGAACATTTTCCCCAGGAGACCCTCATGAGCTCTTCTTCGAATCTTAAATCCCAACTCAAGAGTAACCATTCTCCTGCCTTCTAACAGCATTGGTTAATTTTGCCTATTTTGGCATATTATATAAATGGTGAAACATAGATTTTGTGTCTTCATTTCTGGCTTCTTTTACTCAAGGTTGTGTCGGTGACATTCATCCAGGTGTTGTGTACACTTGTGTTCATCGTCATTGCGGTAGGGTGTTCTATTTTGTGAATATGGCGTAATTTATGTGTCTCTTCTGACGGGCATTTATGTAATTTCCAGCTTATGGTTATGAATTGTGTCGTTCTGAACATTCTAGTACATGTCTCGGGTGAAGAGATGGATGCGTATCCATTGGACACAGGCCAAGGAATGGTGTTGAGTCAGTATGAATGCAGTGCGGGCGGTCCAGGTGCTCCACGAGCTAACCAATGTTTGGTTGTGTCCTATCTTTTTCATTTAAGTCATTCTGGTCCGGCTATAGTGGTATCTCATTATGGAGGCTTTACTTGCGTTTTTTTGACACGTGAAGTTGATCACCTTTTCATATTTGTTGGACTGGCTCTTTTAACATCTTTCTCTGAGAAGTGTCAGTTTAAGCTTATGGCCTACTTTTTCACCTGTGTGTTGTCTTTTGCTTTTTGAGAGCTTTCTTTACATGTTCTGTGAGCAAATCTTTAATAAAACGATGGTCATCTTTTCTCACTCTGGATAGTGGTGTCTTTTGATGAATAGAATTTCTCAAATTTAATGACCCAGCCTATTGATTTTTCTTTTACTGTTAATACCTCTGATGTTTGCAAAACCCTTGACTACTCAGAGGTCATGAAGATGTCCCCTGGTGTGTGACTCGAGAAGATTTCTTTTTACTTTTAGATCCGCAGTCTCTCT
Source organism: Eubalaena glacialis (assembly GCF_028564815.1). Classification (NCBI taxonomy): domain Eukaryota; kingdom Metazoa; phylum Chordata; class Mammalia; order Artiodactyla; family Balaenidae; genus Eubalaena; species Eubalaena glacialis. The sequence goes on along the minus strand of NC_083735.1, from coordinate 9,366,184 downwards.
GGAATCGTAAACGGTCTGTAGCTGCATCTGTCCTTGAACCAGTCAGTCACATTCATGTTTTAAATACTTCATCACCATAATGGTCTTGATAGCTGGTAGTATAAGGCCTCGAGCTCTGCTCTTCTTCAGAATTGCTCTTTATATACTTAGCCTTCCGTATTTCCCTGTAAATTTTAGAATTGGCCTGGCAATTTGTGCCAGCAAAGAAATTCTGTTGGTGTTGGGTTAAGATTGGATTAAACCTATTGATTTGGAGAGAATTGCTAGGTTCACAGTATTGTGTCATTCTGTACATGAACATGGTGTATATCTACATTTCTTTAGGTCTTCTTTTTTTTTTAATTAATTAATTTTATTTATTTATTTTTGGCTGTGTTGGGTCTTCGTTGCTGCGCGTGGGCTTTCTCTAGTTGTGGCGAGCAGGGGCTGCTCTTCGTTGCGGTGCGCAGGCTTCTCATTGCGGTGGCTTCTCTTGTTGTGGAACACGGGCTCTAGGCACGCGGGCTTCAGTAGTTGTGGCACGCGGGCTCAGTATTTGTGGCTCACAGGCTCTAGAGCGCAGGGTCAGTAGTTGTGGTGCACGGGCTTAGTTGCTCCGTGGCATGTGGGATCTTCGCGGACCAGGGCTCGAACCCGTGTCCCCTGCATTGGCAGGCGGATTTTTAACCACTGTGGCGCCGGGGAAACCCTCTTTAGGTCTTCTTTAATTTCACTTAGTAACATTCTAACAAGTCATTCCTTAAATTTACTCATAGAGATTTCACATTATGCTGAGGTACATGGCACCTTTAAATTTTTTTCCATTTTTCTGTTGTTAGTATTTAAGAATACAATTGACTTTTCTGTTTATTGGCTTTGTATCCAATGTGAATACTTGCTAAATAATATGGCATTTGAATTTAATGAGACAAAAAGGACTGGGAAAGTTTGTTAGAAATAAATACAGAGATACACAAACACATACCAGTCATTAGATTATCCTGAAGAATTATTCTACTTACAACCAGGCATCTAAAGGAAAATGTTTTTCCTGGGATTTAATTTTAGGATAATACTTGTATAACTTATCTTCAGGAAATACTGTTTTCCCATTTATATTGGTATCTGGAGCTGAGGATTTGTGAATCAAATCTTTGTGTGCAAAGATTTCTTCCTCCTTAGGTTAAGAAGTACACATGCTCTAGACTTAAAAGGGAAGATCTCAAAATACAGTACCTGTTGGGAAGATAACTGGCTAATATATAGTCCTACTCAGAAGTATTGAATGAAATCACCTTGCTTGTATAGCTTGGCAAAATCAAGTTTCATCTATAACTATAAGGAAATTCAGCTAAATAGTGAAATATCTGGGAAATTTACATCGAAAAAATGCAAACCAGAACTGCTTTGATCATATGGTACTTATATAGGAATTTGGAATATTTTCACTCAAATAACATTTAATAAAGAACTAAGACTCAGTATTCTGGGAAGAGTTTGAAAGCTGTAACCTAATATCTTTACATAGGGCAAGAGAATTTGAGTTCTAATGCATGCTACGAGACGGTAATTCATATAGAATTGCACTTAAAATTACATTGTTTCCCCTGACTGCTCCTCTTGGCTATTCTTGAATCCAATTTCCTCTGTACCTTGATAGAATGTATTAGAAGTCATAGTTGAAACGTATGGCAGTAAATGAATTCAAGTGATAGGCTTGTTAGGTAGGAACTCTATTTAGAAACATCTTTTATATTCTTTCAGGTATCACACTTTACAGTAGTCAGTGACTTTAGTATAGAAGCCAACCTTCCCATCCATCTTTAATAAAATTCTATTTCGCTGCACAAATATATTAAGTCCTACCATGTACCAAGCGCTATGTCATTGATAGGATATAAAGGTAAATAGACCAGTGACTGCCATAAGATTCTCACCCACACCCACACCTCTAACAAAATAAACTGTAACTATCTGAATCTGAAAGCAGGGTTAATTCAGGGTAAAATGTACTCTATTCCACATGCAACATTTTTTTCTTTGTAGTGTAGGAATTGGCCTTTCATATTTTCCTGTAGTCCATGAGATCTCTAGAAATATTGGATCTCTACACAGAGTGTGTGCTTTATCACTTGTGAACCCAGTGAATGGAAACAAATACAGTTCTAATGCCTGTGTGATTTTTAAAGGGATATTAATGGAGAATGACAAAGTAGACCAGCGATGGGGGGGGGGGGCGAAAACCTCACCTTTACCTCACCTAACCTGCCCTGTCACATTTCCACACAGTCGGAGCTTTACCTGGGAGATTGCCCTCAGCACCACAGTGATCACTTTCTTCCACATGTATGGGCTTTTGCTACAATGGATGGATGCTTTATATATAGAGATTATCCTTAGTGTATCCTAACAAGTCTGAAAATTTTATCTTGATTTAGATTTGACTACAGAGTATTTCTGACATACTGATAAAATATATACAATATACATGTAACACGTGTACCTAGGTGTATACATGTATTTTTCCATGCAAAGAGAATTATAATTAATTTATTTGTAAGCAATAAATCATGACCTGTAACACCTCTGTATCAAGAACCCAACTAAATGCTGAGATATTCAGGAATCAGAAAGATGGTATCCCTATGCCTGGAGAGCTATCAAAGGTAGCATTCTAGAAAAATAATGGAGTACAGCATACAACGTATCAGGGGTAGGCACAAGGTATTCCAACATACTAATCAAGCAGTTTTATTGAAGTGCCTGAATCATGATTTTTAAAAGCATAGATTAAGTTACTTTCCTTTAGATCCTCTCTCTCTGATTTAATACCCTTCTGATATCGGTGAAGAATTAAGCTCAGACAACTTAGCATCCTATGTGTCCTGGCCACACGTGATTAAAATATGAAAATGGGAATTTGTGATAGTGAATATAGTTACCGAGTCAGCTCAGAGTCGGGAAGGGAGGTGATGACATAAACCACACGCTCCGTTCCACAGTGCCTTCACACAGCATGGGACGTAATAACTCAGACACATTGAATTTGGGTCTTTTAAAGGTTTTGCTCAATAGAGATTATAGATATTTATAGATACAGATGTTTGAAGGAATTCACACATTGATTACCTGTTTTCCTGTTGATAAAATTTCCTTCTCCATTGTTTTTTAATAAATCAAGGTAAAACAAAACTAAGAAATTAGAACACTCCCTAACACCATACACAAAAATAAACTCAAAATGGATTAAAGACCTAAATGTAAGGCCAGACACTATCAAACTCTTAGAGGAAAAGATAGGCAGAACACTCTATGACATAAATCACAGCAAGATCCTTTTTGACCCAACTCCTAGAGAAATGGAAATAAAAACACAAACAAATGGGACCTAATGAAACGGTAAAAGCTTTTGCACAGCAAAGGAAACCATAAACAAGACCAAAAGACAACCCTCAGAATGGGAGAAAGTATTTGCAAATGAAGCAACTGACAAAGGATTAATATCCAAGATTTACAAGCAGCTCATGCAGCTCAATAACAGAAAAACAAACAACCCAATCCAAAAATGGGCAGAAGACCTAAATAGACATTTCTCCAAAGAAGATATACAGATTGCCAACAGACACATGAAAGAATGTTCAACATCATTAATCATTAGAGAAATGCACATCAAAACTACAATGAGATATCATCTCACACCAGTCAGAATGGCCATCATCAAAAAATCTAGAAACAATAAATGCTGGAGAGGGTGTGGAGAAAAGGGAACAGTCTTGCACTGTTGGTGGGAATGTAAATTGATACAGCCACTATGGAGAACAGTATGGAGGTTCCTTAAAAAACTAAAAATAGAACTACCATATGACCCAGCAGTCCCACTACTGGGCATATACCCTGAGAAAACCATCATTCAAAAAGAGTCATGTACCAAAATGTTCATTGCAGCTCTATTTACAATAGCCAGGACATGGAAGCAACCTAAGTGTCCATCATCGGATGAATGGATAAAGAAGATGTGGCACATATATACAATGGAATATTACTCAGCCATAAAAAGAAACGAAATGGAGGTATTTGTAGTGAGGTGGATGGAGTTAGAGTCTGTCATACAGAGTGAAGTAAGTCAGAAAGAGAAAAACAAATACCCTATGCTAACACATATATGGAATCTAAGAAAAAAAAGTCATGAAGAACCTAGCGGCAAGACGGGAATAAAGACACAGACCTACTAGACAGTGGACTTGAGGATATGGGGAGGGGAAGGGGTAAGATGTGACAGGGTGAGAGAGTGGCATGGACATATATACACTACCAAATGTAAAATAGATAGCTAGTGGGAAGCAGCCGCATAGCACAGGGAGATCAGCTCGGTGCTTTGTGACCACCTAGAGGGGTGGGATAGGGAGGGTGGGAGGGAGGGAGACGCAGGAGGGAAGAGATATGGGAACATATGTATATGTATAACTGATTCACTTTGTTATAAAGCAGAAACTAACACACCATTGTAAAGCAATTATACTCCAATAAAGATGTTTAAAAAAAAATAACCAAACAAAACAAAAATGGTTATTGTTGAAGCACAAAATTTAGGGAGTATTTGCTATCTCAGCATAACCTAACTATTAAAAAAAAAAAACAACTAAGTAATCTCATGTTTTACGTAGCTAATGTTTACATTTCTATTCATCTTTCTAAAGTGCAGGTAAAACTGGCATTATTATTGCTGCCGTACTGAAATAGTTACCACTTGTGGAGATACTTATAGAAGCATTCAGGGTTTTCTCTGTATCAAACGGAGAAGATACACATGCAGGAAAGTTGGAAAACATTGTAGTACACTGCACACCTTGGGAGGCATCAAGCTCCTCTTGCACCCCCATTCCTGGCAACTGTGGATAAACTAAAAAATTATCTCCCTTTCACACTCCCTGGTATTTGTTTTATGTTTGAACTATCCAATCTGGGGTTATCTATTTGAATCTTCCAAGCGAAGAACGTCCAGGGACACAGGGGTTGTGAGCAGTGAGGGGAGAGAGGAGGTTAGGCAAGACATGACGATGCATGCTTGGTCCACGACCATCCAGCGTGAATTACTCATTATTGTGTCCATCTCATGACTCATCATCTTTGATAGTCTATCATCTGCATTCAGCTGAATTTGAAGACTTTGAGCTATAATGTAGTTTAAGCTTTAGATCCTGTCCAGGGTCTACAATGTCATTTTCTTGCTTATAATATTTTCCTTATGAATAATTTGTGTTCATCGTTTTTCGGCAAAATGGAAATTCCTTCTATGACTATACACTCTCCATGACAGTGTTTTTGGTTACTTTAACATTTTCAATATAAGTCTCAGACTGAGTTATTAATAGTCAGACTTGTTAAGTCTTTGCATCACTAGATATGAAAAATATATAAAATGTACAAGCCATGTACCTGGAGCCCTAGTCAAGAGACAAACAGAAGCTCCAATCTGAGAAGCATGTGAACTAGAGCAGATGCTCTGAATTTTGGTCCTAGACGTAAGAGTGTAACCCTAAGGAACTCGCATTACATCTCTGAACTTTACCTAAAAATGGAGACTATTGAGGCTGGAGGTCATCTATAAGTAAAGCTCTCTCTTGTTTACCCCAGTTATCACAGATGAAAAGAGACATAGGTAGGGTCCCCTGGATTGAGATAACCCACCTTTAATACTGTCCCCTTTGACACTTATAACTGGGATGTGGCTTGGGTCGGCAGCCATGACAGGCCTCTTCTCACCCCATCTCTGACGCAGCTGGACACCCACAGGACTCTCCACACATGGCAGGACCCTTTGGCCATGCAGTAAAAGGACCAGCAGAGCATCCACTCCCCATAGGCAGGCAGATCCTAAAGCGAGGGGAAAGGGGTGTGGAGGGCGCACCCAGTTCCTATGTCCAAGTGTCCCTTTTTCTCCCGTGGGGAGCAGGGAGGAAGGGATGGAGTGAGGTGGGACTAACTAGCTCCCTTCATGTGGGAACTGAGCTACATGAGGCTGATAGGCCTCTTCAAGGACCCTAAGACTTTGTGGTTAGGAGAGGAAAAGATGCTATTTTAATTAACATGTCAAATAAAAATGCTCACATTTCACATAAAAATGTGCTCTTGTTTAAGACTCATGAGTTATGAATTATTATACTTCTAGTAATTCCTGATGTAACAGGTATACTTAAAATGTATTGCCTCTTTTTGGAATTAGTATTTTTCTAGGAATAAACAAAAGGGTGAATCTTTGCTTATAAATTATATAAATGTTTATATACTCCATAAATTCTGTTAGAGCCCTCCAACAAGACATAGTAATAGAGAGTGCTGTCTTCAAGCCTCTAAGTGCAAAATATCTTATCACTGAAAAATGTAATGGATGCCGTAGGACAATGATAAACACAAAAACTAATAGAGCAGTCATTTCATTCTGGGCTTTGAAATATGTATCACCTTTTCCCATACTACTTCAGAAAATTCAAAGGAAATAAATCCATTCAGGTACTCCTTTAAAACAAGTGTGGCTTATGCGATGTGAGATCAGGGGTTTGAAAGGAGGTTCCCTCTTCCCTTCAAATATCTACAGCCCTCATGAACAAAACTTCTGCCACTGGTTTTCCAGTGGTTAGCTGCTTATTTTCTTAGAAATATTAAATACTAAAGGCATGAAGTAAAGGTATAGAAAATACCTATGTAAGTAAAGAGCAAAATAGAAAAATGCAAGATCAACGGATGAAAAATTTTAAAAGTCTATAATTGGAACTGTAGTTGGGAGTAACTGTATGAGGCACAGAGCCCTTCACACTTTTATCACCAGAGCATACGCTTGCTTCTGAGTTTCACGGTCATCCACTCACAAAGAGAAACATGCCCGTCCGTTCGCCTCATCACCCCAACAGTGTTGGACCATGCTTTAACAGTCCCTGCAGACAACCCTCTCCGAGCCCCCCAAGTACCCTCCTGCCGTCTCCCTGGTTTTCTACAGCCCTTCCGTGAAAACCTGTTGAGGAAGCATCTCTAGTTGTTGTCTTCACGTCCTTAGTTCCCATTCTCCCCTCCGTCCACCCCACTGGCCTTGGCTGGAACTGCTCTCGCCGACCCCTGTGTGTCAGCTCCTGTGGCTGAACCCCTGTCCTCCTGGCCTTGCTGCTCTCAGAATCAGCCTAATCCCTCCTAGGACACCCTCCTCTGAAGCACACCTCTCCTTGTGTTCTTCCTTCCACGTGGGCTGCTCTCCTGTGCTCTAGCTTCCAGTGAGCCTCAGAGCTCAGCACCCTGCACCCTACTCTGTCTCACTCCCTCCTGATGGCCTTGTCCAATCCCGGCACGCCAGAGACCTTCCATCTTCAGAGGACTGCAGATGTCATCCAGGGCCCTTCACCCTGTATAATAGCAAATCCACTGCGCCCTGAAGCCTAAATGTAGACAGACAGCTTCTCTTTCTCCATAGCTGTGCTCTGAATCCAAACCGTTTGGACCCTTGGAGAAGCCTCCACTGCTCCCTCCACCACGGTCCCTTCCCCGGTGTCGGCCACCAGCTTAACTTCCAAGCTCCTTACTGTGGTCTTGAAGTCACTACAGGATTTTGTCCCTGTGAACTCTTCTGTTCTCACCACTCTGCTTTTCAGAGGGTTCAGGCTCACATCAGACTTAGTTGCTCTGCGTTAGCTCCTCGCATTGCAGTGCTCTGGAGCCAGCTCTTCTGCCTCTTGTCACGGCAGAAGCTCTCAGCTTAAATGTCACCTCCCTGAGTGCTCTTCTCCAAGTCCCATCGAAATCGCTGGTTGCCACTGTCTCTGTCACCTTACCCCATTCCCCTTTCTTAGTGGCTTCATTCATTCTCTGAAATGATCCCTTTCTTTGAGTTGTTGCCTTGTTTGTTAGCATCCTCACCTAAACCTGTCCTTCGCCCAAACAGCTGTGTTGTTCTCACCTGTACCACCGGTGACCGTGCCTGGTGCTGAGCGGGGCTCAGTAACATTTGTTGTGTGAAGGAATGGCAGGGCATTTGTTATCCACAGGGAGAAACACGGTTCTTTTGGAAACCTAATTTTTCTGAGTGAAGCTGAAAATAAAGTGCACAGGTGGGAATTAATATATTGAACGACGTTTCTAACAACATCCCCGGAGCAGATGCCGTGAACACTTCATAAGGTGCTGCTTTTACCTTCTCAGTGAAGGCTGGGAGCACATGCTCCAGTGCAGCCTCGTACAGGGCAGTGAAGGCAGGGAGCACATGCTCCAGTGCAGCCTCGTACGGGTCAGTGAAGGCTGGGAGCACGTGCTCCAGTGCAGCCTCGTACAGGTCAGTGAAGGCAGGGAGCACGTGCTCCAGTGCAGCCTCGTACAGGTCAGTGAAGGCTGGGAGCACGTGCTCCAGTGCAGCCTCGTACAGGGCAGTGAAGGCTGGGAGCACGTGCTCCAGTGCAGCCTCGTACAGGTCAGTGAAGGCTGGGAGCACGTGCTCCAGTGCAGCCTCGTACAGGGCAGTGAAGGCTGGGAGCACATGCTCCAGTGCAGCCTCGTACAGGGCAGTGAAGGCAGGGAGCACGTGCTCCAGTGCAGCCTCGTACAGGTCAGTGAAGGCTGGGAGCACGTGCTCCAGTGCAGCCTCGTACAGGTCAGTGAAGGCTGGGAGCACGTGCTCCAGTGCAGCCTCGTACAGGGCAGTGAAGGCAGGGAGCACGTGCTCCAGTGCAGCCTCGTACAGGGCAGTGAAGGCTGGGAGCACATGCTCCAGTGCAGCCTCGTACGGGTCAGTGAAGGCTGGGAGCACGTGCTCCAGTGCAGCTTCGTACAGGTCAGTGAAGGCAGGGAGCACGTGCTCCAGTGCAGCCTCGTACAGGTCAGTGAAGGCTGGGAGCATGTGCTCCAGTGCAGCTTTGTGCAGAAAACCTACAGGAGACCAGGCAGTAGAGTCTGAGCTCTCTGGTGTCTGATAGCTCTGCCTGAGGCAGGGATAACACCTACAGGGGCTGTAGGAACTAGTGGAAGGTGTGTCTTCAAACAGTTCCCCATAAGTATGATTTCTCCAAACTGCTTTTGATATGAGTTGGGCAGCTTGTCATAACATCGTATAGGACTTACTCCCTGGCCCAGATCAAGGTCTGGGGCACAGGGACCATGAATCCTGTAGCTCTACAATGCGCATACTCACCTTCCCTTTCAAGATTGCAGGGCAGGGAGGGTGCATCTCTAAATGGCACACTCCTAAATGGCAGAGATGTGGGAAAATGTGATATTTTTGGATTTATAAGAAATACATATTTGGTCATTCATATGACCAAAATATATTTCTCATATGTATTTGGTCTTCTTTCAGGGTTCTTGGTTTCTGGCTCACAGCAACCAAAACACTTGGCATTTCCTAAGTGATGAGAGCAACAAAGTTGTCTTTGTTATGTTAATGAGGTGACTTTTGGACCCCAGCAAAGGTTGGGTTGGTTACCATGGGAACCAACCATGTGATTACAGGGTTGAAACTTTCAGTCCTATCCCTGACGTCTGGGGAAGTGGGGAGAGGGGCTAGAGGTTAGATCAATCACCAATGGCCAGTGATTTAAGTAATCATGCCTATGTGTTGAAGTCTCCATAAAAACCCCAAAGGATGGTTTGGGGAGCTTCTGGGTTTGTGAACAGGTGGAGGTTTGGAGAGAGTGGTGCACCTGGAGAGGGCATCAAAGCTCTGTGCCTTTTCCCCGTACCTTGTCCTATGCATCTCTTCTATCTGGCTGTTTGAGTTATATCCTTACATGATAAACCACTGATCTTGCAAGGAAAATGTTTCTCTGAGTTCTGTGAGCCACTCTAGCAAATTAATTGAACCTCTGATTTATAACCAGTGGGTCAGACATACAGGAGACAACCGGGACTTGCAACTGGCATCTGAAGCAGAGGGTAGGCTTGTAGGACTGAGCCTGTGTCATCTGATGCTGTCTCTGTGTAGACAGTGTCAGAATTGAGTTAAGGTGTAGGAAACCCAGCTGTTGTTTGGAGAATCACTCAGTGGTGTGTGAAACCCATGCCCCCAACATACACTCACACATTTGAATTAGGTCAGGGACCCTTACAGAAAGCTGTGTAGATGCCAAACCAAGAGACCCGCTTCAGCCACGCAGTACGTCACAACACACCTAACAGACCAACACGGTCCCTGAGAGCACAGCTCTTCTCTTGCCAGAATCCGAACTCGGATCTATTTGTTTCCAAGATTGGTCACACGCACACACCCACACACCCGTTAGCCAGTCTGGTTTAAGTGAACTTCTGTCTTCCTAATGTTAGGGACCTACAAAGGTAGATTCCAGCTCTGATGGACTGCAAGCCCTGGAAGGTCACCCGACAACCACTATTGATACATTCCTTTCTCTCATCTCTTAATCACCCTGCTCCCCACACTGGGGGCCAATCTGATTGGTACTGTCTTATATTTTTCTATATCCGTAATGCGGAGAATAAGTCCTTAAATATAGTAAGAGAAGCTGAATGAATGAAGGGCTGGAGGAATAAACATTCAAGTAAATGAAGAGCCAATGATTAGATGTAGGAAATTGAATTATGAAATGAATGCTTTTCCACCGGAGCCCATCAGAAAATTCTGAAATAGCAAACGCCAATTCTTAAAAGCCATCATCTAAGTGACCTGGCAGAGTATTACCTAGTTAAGGCACCAAGGAACACATTTTCCCTCTTTTCCCATAGCTTTTTCATTTGCAAAATGGGTTTGGAATAATGCTTGTTAACTAGGCAATTCGGGGAAGGGTGTGATGAATAGAGTAGGGATAACTGAAGCATAAACATCTTGCCAACACAGCGTCTGGCTTCCCGCCAGAGGGAACGCTGGGAGAATTGAAAATGAACACACAGCAGTTACTGAATGACCTGAGACACAACACATTCAGTTCCCAGCTAGACTCTTTTACCAAAAAAAAAAAAAAAATAGGCAGAATAAAGTACGTGATCTCAGAATGACATTAAACATTCTAATTTAGCTGAGCATCCTCCATGGGTTGAAACAGCATGAAATGAGGAAAGGAATAAATTTTAAAAAAAGACAAAAGCAGAGTTACCTTTAGCAAGTTTTCCTCTAAAATACCAATATAATTTATTCCACAGTAATGTATTGACCACCCCAGTGATTGCATCCACATTTTACAGAACATTGCCCAGGTGTGTGGATAGAAGAGGGTAAAACTTAGGCTGTGTTTTTCAGAAATTGGCATGTGGCAGTTGATTTTCTTTACTGCAAAATGGGTTGCTGCTTTCTTTGAGATGGAAGTTTATGGCTCAGTCACCTGTAAAATAATCATAAGCTTCACACTTCACATCAACAACACATGCTTAATCTCTATGCCATCTACATTGCACCAAATGTCTTAGATATTGAAGAGTAGGCTTTGGAAGCAGTAACGTAAAAGACAATTTTGCCCACATGAAAATGACTGACCTTTATATGGAAAGGATGCAAAGTTAAGAGGCAAAGGATAAAGTGAGAAAATATTTGCTTTATAAAATATGAATCTGAAGATTAATTCTCCTGATATGTAAAGAGCTTCTACAAATCAATAATCATCTATGAGACTAAGAAAAAATCAGGCACTCCCAGCAAGGGAGTTATAAATGGTTAAACATAATAAAGGACATTCAACCTTGCTAGTAATCTAGGGAAATACAACCTAAAAGAATGGTGAGACATGTTTTTTGACTACTTCAGAGAAAGGAGTCATGTTCATATCAACTGAAAGTCATGTTTTTCAAATACCATTAGGAGGAATTTAAATTGGTGCAGGTATTTTGGAAGGTAATTTGTTATTGAATGCTAAAGTATTTGTCTCCTATTATTCATTAATTTAGTTCCTTGGTATTCTGGAAAAATAGTTGTCCATTTGCATTGAATATAAGGATGCTCAGTGAAGCATCATTTGTCCATTTGCATTGAATATAAGGATGCTCAGTGAAGCATCATTTGTTATAAAAAAAAAAATTGGAACATTCTAAATGTCTATTAATAGGACAATTAAATAAGCCTTAATATATACATATCATGAAATACTATACATTAGTGTAAAGAAAATATATATTTATATGGATTAAATAGAAAAATTTGTTATGTTCAATAAGAAAATTTGTTTAAAAATGCAAAGCAATCATTTACATTTTAAAGATCTATGTAAAGCATTATACATGCATTAAAGAATGCTAGAAAACAATGACCTGTGTGGAGGAAGCAGCATTGGAATAAGGGGAGTAAAATAAGTTTGATAATGTGTTTTTCTTTTATGTTTTACAATGCAAATGCAACCCTACATTGCTTGAATCATTTAAATTAATATGTAAATAATTACATGGTCAGGGACTTCCCTGGTGGCGCAGTGGTTAAGAATCCTCCTGCCAATGCAGGGGACATGGGTTCAAGTCCTGGTCCCGGAAGATCCCACATGCGGCGGAGCAACTAAGCCTGTGCGCCACAACTACTGAGCCCACGTGCCATAACTACTGAAGCCCGCCTGCCTAGAGCCTGTGCTCTGCAACGAGAAGCCTCCGTCCGCAATGAGAAGCCCGCGCACCGCAATGAAGAGTAGCCCCCGCTTGCTGCAACTAGAGAAAGCCTGCGTGCAGCAACGAAGACCCAACGTAGCCCCCCCCCCCAAAAAAAAAATTACATGGTCAAAGATTCAGAATAGGATATTAGCTGAGAAGGAAATACAAATGATTTACAGGTTAAATAATGGTTAACCTCTTGCTAATGTTCAGGTAATAAAAAATAAACATAGTTTTAACGAGTTTACAGATGAAATAGTATCTATTTTCAAACTTTGTTTTAGTTAATTTATTTTAATTTATACACACATGCACATCTATAAGTTATGTAAATTTTGGAATACATTTCAAGAAACATACAAGGTGTTGAAAAATTGACACGGATTTTCTAGAGGGTCATCTGGCAGTGCCTGTGAAAATATAAATTTCCCTTAGGTATCAACCCGTGAATTACAACTCTAAGAATTTATTTTACAAAAATACTTGCAAACATGCAAAGATATGTACCTGAATGTTCTCTACAGTGTTGGGTGCACAGTTGGGGAATAAAGAGGCATCCACAAGGGAAAGATTATTCTGTCTCCAAGCAACGGATCACCACTGAGCCAATAAGAAAATTGAGGATTTATAAACACAGACTAATAATCAGTTTATGAAATTTATTTTTAGCGCAGTGGTTAAGAGAGAGATGTATATGACAGATTTTTCCTGACCTTCTGCAAAAGAGTCTTTAACCGAGATTCAAATTGTGAAAAAATGAGTGTAGTCTTACATTTTGATAGACCTGTTTATAAAGTATATGTTGTTTGGAAGGATAACAACTGTTAAAAGTCAATGTATCTGGGGATTATGCTTATAGTTGAGTGAAGAGACTTCACTGATCTGGCCATGGGCGACAGGAACATGAAAGACATGCAGTCCCAAATCCAGAGTGGGGTTGGGGGTATGTGACCTGAGAATTGTGGGTTTCCTGCAGTGACATCAACAGCGATAAAGGGCATGAAAAGATTGGGTCTGAGAGTCTGCAGGCAGAAAGTGGTGCTGATGCAGTGAGTTTTGGGGATTAGGTCAGGGGAGATGGGCCAGTGGTCTGACTTTCAATTCCGAATGGAAGCCTGGACTCTGGGGGGTGTCAACCCTGTTAAACTTATAGAGGCTTTTTCCTAGTTCTTGGTGGAGGAAGGCTCATTGTTCCTTTGTCTATATCAGCAACTAGTATTAGTAATAACTGTGTGAGGTAAATGTAGTACATGCTCCAGGTTTCTGTAAAGATTAATCAAGTTAATGTATATAAAGGACTTTCTGTGGGTCTCGGGTACCTAAATATCTCCTTAGAGGTATCGCACCAGCCTTACGTTCTCTTGGACACTTGAGAACATACGTATTCTATTCTGCCATCTTCAGAAGGCCATTGGTATCCTTTGATTAGTTATTTAAACTACAGCCCAGGAAGATGCACAGGTAAACCACTCCTGAATAAGAACCTTGAAAAGATAGGAATGGAGGGAACTTGGGGAGTTGTCCAATTGACTAGAAGAAATGTCCAGTCCAGGCTCTAAGGCTACCTACTCTCTGTGGTGTTAGGAGATTGATATATACATTCAAGTTTTGGAGCTTTTAACTACATGGTCTTGGTTCTTAAGCTAGCTAGTTATTAATTTGTTCATTATTTCACTCTTTGATCCATTGGCAAGACAGAAGACCAACCAGCTATCCTGTCCATCCCACTATTCGATTAAAAAAAAAAGATAGTGACAAAGAGAATTTTAAAAGAATGAAATCAAAATGGTTGCAATAATTTACTAGAAAAAAGTCATTGGTAAAATGAAAATTTAACAGCAATCTACAAATGTATTGATCCACTCAGTTGAAGAGGTTGGCTGACTCACAACTGCAGTGTTTCCAAATCTCCATGCAGGCATATGCCAGTGGGAGCAGCATGACATTGCCACATGTTTCGTGAGAGCAAGTTTTTACAGCAGGATTTAGAATTAGAGTCTTCCCGAATAATGCTGGTAGCATGGAACTTTTAATTCATCAACACCAAATTGGAGGAACTGCTTAAAGCTTAAGCAATCCATTACCAGTAGGTAAACATTCCTAATATGAAAGAAACAAAATCCTTCTGCACTTGGAGACGTAACAGGAGCAAAGAATCTTCACCTTGGATAAGTTTGCAGCCGTCGGGTGCCAGCGGGGCGGGGATCCCTTTGGCTTAATGGTGCCAAGGGCCATCCTTACAAAATAGCTTTAAGAAGAACTATTTCCATATAGCTCCTGCAAGTTTATTTGCCCGAGTCCTTTCCGAATACTGACTTCGGTGTCAGGAGATGGAAAGCAGAGACTGCATGGATTTTTCAGTGGCTTGTGTCCTCCCCAGAACTAAAGGGCTCATTCAAAGCCTGGAAGAACACGCATTAGCAATTAGCAAGTGCTGCCCTGGCACGCGTGGCACCCAGAAGAAACCTGTAACGCGTTCACGCCACACGCATACACACGCAATTTAAACAAGTCCGTCGAATGAAATTAATCCCTGTCTTTTACTAAAGAACCATACCAACTGAGCAACGTAAAGTGAAATACATGTGTGATCTTTGTATTCCATTGAAAGACTAGAATGTCAGTCCTCAGGGCTCAGCCAGCCTTGTTCAACAGTTCCCTTTTAAAATGTATTCATCAGAAAGGTTGTTTACAGGTAATTGCAGACGATGTTCAAAAACTGTGGCTAAAGGTTTGAATTAGGAATAATGGCTTTTACTCATTTAGGCTTAAGTGGGCATGCAGTCGGGAAGTGAAGTCTTGATGTAATAGCTTCCGTGTCTTCATAAACATTCATCTATGGAATAACGTAATCCTTATTTAGCAGGACGCTCATGAATTGAATTTTTAAAATGTCTTCCTGTTTTTCAAAAGTATTACTATGTGATTTGGGGGAGATTTGTCTCACGAATATGGCTACAGATAATTCTAAAATTCCTCTCTGTTTTTATCATTTTAATTACATTTCCAGATATGAGAGAAACATGAGGTGGTGATGTAGTTTTGATGTAGCTTGTAAATATTTTTACAGTTTGATTTTACTGCACCGTGGGTTTCTAATTCAAATTTACCAACAATAAAAGGGTAGTTATACAAAAATTTAAGAATGGAGACTTGTTTTAAGGAAATAGGAGAGGAACCTAGTTAACAGCATCAATCCATCCGCATGTGAGCTCCATGAATGGAGATCTTGTCTTTTCTATTTCCGTAGAACCTAGAACAGTGCCTGGTACATAGTAGGCACTCACTGTCTTTTGTTAATGATGCCAAGAAACGAACGAAGAAGTGAAACATCGTGACCTTGCCAATGAGTGGCACCTAAATTCTTTTACCATTTTCTGTTTTTTCCCCCCCTCATTTTCTGTCTTTTTCTCCACTCCATCCCTCTCTTGCCTCTATTGTCCCTCTTTTCTAGTTTCCCAGATCTTCTCTAAGATCTGTTAGCAGCATCTATGATTCTGCATCTTAGCCCGGCTCACAGGCAGAGCTGGACACGGTACCCAGTGACTTGACAAGACTGTCTGTGCACCCAGTTTTAGCCCAGCAAAAGCACTTCAGAGCTTACTGATTAAACATTGTGCTTATATGTTACTTTTCACCACCACCACCCTGTGAAATATGCCTGGTAGGAGTTACTTATTACCTCTGTTTTATGGATGAGGCAATGGAGGACCAGAGATAATGGTGCCTCTTGTTTCTCAAGATGGTAAATAGCACAGGTGCCCCTAGACCCCAAAGGTTCTGCATCTCAGCCTGAAAATTTGGATGAATGGCTGGAACATGGGGTTAGAAATATCACATCAACTATATTTACCAAAATAATATGCTTTGAATATGTTTAAAAATAGAACCAGGGCACATCTTCCTCTGCAAATTAGAAAAACAGCACCTCCATGAACCAAAGTGAATGATGCCGTGCATGCAAACTGTGCTGTCAAAACTGGAGAGAAAGCTGCTTGTTCAATCTGAACAAAAGTCCAAAAGCTGGAGTGATAGTTTCCTCCTTTTACTAAATATTAGAAGTCAGCCATTTCTTCAGTTTTAGCCTGACCAACACTAGCATGATTCTAGGAAAACTTCTACATCACACATAACTTTGTGGGCTTAGAAGAGCTGTAATAGCATCCACCTAACCACAGGTGGCCATGCTTGTCTCTATCAGGAGGGGGGGGGTGAGGCTGAATTACGGTCATGATTCTATCCCAACAAGATGGCACCTTCAACTAAAAGTGTCTTTCTCTTTCCTCTGTTCTTCCGTCCTTCTGGTACTTTGCTTCTCACTTTATCTCTCCTACCTTCCTCTCTTGTACTTTTTTCCAAAGGATATTTATGTATTTCCTTTGGAAAAATTAGCCCCCTTCTAAAGTTATTAATGCATTGTTTCTGTCTGACCCCAACACCCCTCTCAGTAAGAACTCAACAAATATTTGCTGAATTATCAAATTATGATTCCCACAAAATTTGATTTTAACAGAGCAAATTATGATGAGTTCTTGTGGACAAGGAATCTGAGTCGTCATTTTTATCATTTAGCAAATTTCCTGAAATGTACAAGGGATCCATAAATACTGGTCAAATAAAAAAAACAAGAGCTTTAAAAATGAGGTGAAAATGGCATGTGTTCAGCTGAAAACAAAAGCCATTTTCACATTTCCTTTCACTGAGTAACTTCTGAGATTTGCAAACCTGTTTGTTTTTGTCTTTTATGCCATATGAATTTACGACCTGCTTAGCATGTAGCTGCAGAAAAATGAAAACCTCAACCTCTGGAGATCATTTTTCTATCAAGTTCTAAAGGGTGCATGTCAGTTTCACAATCATTATATTAATCTCTTAAACTAAAAGCCATGGGGAAAATTAAACCTTTTTTGCTGATGGATTGAATTGCCGCTTTATGTTTTTTCAATTTTGAATACTCTGCATTAAAAAAAAATAGATTATAGGAATTTTAAGTGGGAAAACTAGTAGGAAGTTCTCTTCTGGGTAGATGTTAACATGTTAGATGAAAGACTTCTTAATCGGAGACTACACACATGAGTAGTATTGAGTTATTCATTCAGCATATAGGAGGGTGTGTGTATTAGCGCACGTGTGGTTTGCGGTGCTGAAACGTAAAATATATTTACAAGGTATGGCGTCAACCTTAGAGAATATTCTTCCAAAAAAGCATACAGTAATAAAAGCACAAAACTTATGACCAAAATATTTGGGCATTAATGCTAATTCTGCTACTAACGCAGGTGATGCTGTTGTGATAAGAAATTAACTTCTCTGGGACTTAATGTCTTCATTTGTGATCATATGTGAAAGGGAAATAATATTCCCTCCTCAATTCCCATTCTCGGTTTTGGAGATCAACATGCATCCCTACATGTGAAAGCATTTTTAATCAAAACCAATGTATTGGATGATTTGGTTCATCTAACAACTAGAGAGCAGTTGGAAGGCAATACAGAAGCAAATACTTATTCAAGGAAAATATACTGCAAATACAGGTGCTGAATCTCAGGAGTTGGGGTGAATTTTATGGTACCCAGGAGTTGTAAGCTCTGAGAAAAGTGAGCTGTGAGTTCTGGAGAAAGGCTCACATTTGAATTATGAGAAGTGACCGCTATTGCAGGAGAGGATAACGAAAGACACATAAGAGAAATTCAGGAGGAGAAAATGGAAGGGCTGCAGAAAAGGGTAAATCTGGGGAAGCACAGCGAGGTCCACAGGTGGGAGTCGTTCTGTGAATGAATCCCTAAGGGTATAAATCTGGCCTGAAACACGAGAGTAAGTCATCATGGTCTCTTAAGTGGGAGCTGTATATTAGGTGGGTTAAGGCAGTAACGTGGCATCATTTGGAAAAGAGAGAAACCCACTGTGATACGGTACAGGTACAAGGCCATGAAGAGCTGGATTTAATTCAAAGCAAGGGGAGTTAAAAAGTTGAACAATGATAGTACACTTTGACTAATGACACAGATGAGTCTGGGAAAGAAAACCTAGTTGTATCAAGTAGGGGCATGGAAGGGCTGTTGGCTTTAGATGTGCCACAGGATATAAACACAGATCTCAGAAGAGCTATTAACCCACAGTATATAGAGGGGCTTCCCAGAGCCATGATGCCCTGGAAATGCAGGCATGTTGGGTGTTGAAACTTCCATCCTGGATCTGAGCCTCAACTAGACATTTATTATTTTTTATTTAAGTCAACAATGTTGTGTTAGCTTCAGGCGTACAGAAAAGTGACTCAGTTACACTATATTTTTCAGATTCTTTTTCCTTAAAGGTTATTACAAGGTATTGAGTATAGTTCCCTGTGCTACACAGTAGGTCCTTGTTAGTTATCTGTTTTATATACAGGAGTGTGTATATGTTAATCCCAAACTCCTAATTTATCCCTCCCCCCCCTTTCCCCTTTGGTAACTAAGTTTGTTTTCTATGTCTGCGGGTCTATTTCCGTTTTGTATATAATTTCATTTGTTTCATTTTTTTAGATTCCACATAAGCCGTATCACATGATACTTGTCTTTGAGTTACTTCACTTAGTATGATAATCTCTAGGTCCATCCATGTTGCTGCAAATGGCAATATTTCTTTTTTTTTATAGCTGAGTAATGTTTACTCAAGTAAACATTTAGATGCTTGTGGCTTCCTAGATTGTTTGTCATTAGGTTCACTTAGATGTATAAGGAGACCAGATCCTCAGTGGGGCAGTGGAAGAATCAGGAGATTTCCTTTGGTAAAACACTAGCAGCAGACAGGGGACTGTGTCCTGTTCCTCCAAGCAGCAGAAGGGCTGTGGGCATATCCAAGGGGCTGAGGTCCACATAAGTGGACACGAGGTCACTTCAGCTTATAAACCAGTGCTCCAGAGTAGCCATTGCCGTGTAACACCTGCATAGGATTAAAGCTCAGAGTTCTCCTCAGGGGCACGCCCAGGCTAAAGGCACGGCCCTCGGAGAAGTCCAAAGCTATCGCTTCCCAACAGGCATCGATAGGTTCTTCCAGGTGACTGCACTCAGGGGCTAGGTACTTGACATTGTCAACAAATAGGTGAAGAGATGTGAAGGAACCAAGCCCAATGTGGTCAAGGGCAGCGGCCTGCATAGGAGAGAAAGCCACTGCCTCTTTTATGGCGTCCTTGAAGTTGGCGTTCTAATGATACTGTAAAAGGAAGAAGACGTACAAAGAGGACCAATTACTACTTGGAAAATTCAAATACCTGTCATGCCTTTCAGGATTTGCCTTAAATTAACAAAATCTCATTTTGTACAAATTGAATCAAATAAAAATATTGTTTAAAGTCCTTATAGAGTAGATTGCTGGCGCTAACCTAAATTTATAGTAAACTTTGTCACCTCAATGATTGGATCCTTAAGGGATGCGTAATTATGAATCAGGTAACTGAGTGTTAGGTACTGCAGGGTGAGACAGGCCTGCTCTCTCCATCACGCTGACCTGGGTTCACACTTGGATGTCACTGTTACGGAGCGTTGCAATTAGCCCAGCTTAGAAAGTTTACTGATCCTAACTTCACTCCCTTTTATAGGAAGTAATAACTACTTTACAGAATTGTGATTACAATTCAAGGAATATAAAAATAGTTTATTTCGTCCTCAATAGCATGACTTTCACACTGTTCATCATTTATTACGACTTTCACACTGTTAACAACATATATGAAAAAAATGTGTGCTGTCTGATATCATTGGTAAATCCAGGTCACCAGTGTCTTATCTACAAGGTACTTGTGTGAAAGAATTTCAAATATAGTCTGTTTTTCTTTAAGACCTACATTCAAACTGTGAATGTTTTATTGCTGTAGTGACTCAATTTGGACAGATTGGGATTTTTTTCGTATTGTAGTACAAAAATTGTTTTAAACTACATTATACTTGCTGTGGGGCAGTTTTTAAAGACCTTGTGTTTCTTGACATTGCTCCAGAGCGTAGAGTTCTCAGAATAGATAATTAACATTAAATGGTACGGCAGGCAGCTGGGGCCACGTCCTGATACTGTTACTGCTTTGTGAGATCTTAGCTGAATCACTCAACCTGCCAAGTGAGAGTTCCAACGTGTATTAAATTCTAAGATTCAAATGGGATCAGTGGGAAAGTTATGCTTTAAAACCTCATCTATCAGCCAGAGTTAACCGAACTGCAACGTCCAAGGGCACAGTCCTCCATGAGACCCCCTCACCTCTGACCCCATCTGCAGAGGTTGTGGGTGTTCTCTCAGCCACACTCAGGCTTGACAATTCACTTTAAGAACTTACAGAACCCGGTAAACAATCATTTTCGTCTTTTAAATGATTTGTGCATGATTGTAACATACAAAGTAATATTGAAAATGTGATGTAACTTATGAACTATTCTACTTAGGGTATAGCAAACAAGCCCGTTCTAAGACTATAAAGACAGCATTGAATGCATAGGAAAAGGTAATTTTTAAAACAGCCATGGGCATTTTGCAGAAATTAACAGTACGCTTTAATATAGTTCATTTATGTATTATTAACACCTCACTCCATGAATTTTTATTCATAATTAAGTAGGCCTTAATTTCTACCAATGGTTAGAATTACGTAAAGATTTATATTCTGCTGAAATTAACCCCAAGATCAAACTGATGAGAAAGGTAGGTGATAACATAGGGTACATTTTAAATTATTGTTGTAAAATCGAGGTCAAGCATAGAATAGTCTAAGCGTTTTTCTAAAAAGAAGAAGCTTTGAAGTTTTTATTCATGTTAATAAAATCCAGAGGGTTTGATAAAGTCCACCCTGGTTCTGTAGATATATATTAGAGAAAAACCCTGCTTAACTTTTAGTTTGAATTATGGTTTTAGGGAATGGAGATATTTAGGGTGTTTAAAAAAGATCACTCCACTGGCAAAAACCTGTTTCTATCTCTAATGAAAGAAAGTTAGCTAAGATGGAAGTGATTTGACTGTTACAACCTGTGACTGTCAAATTGAATTTTAATATCTTCACAGAGGCAAGTATATTCTTTATATCGTATATATCAAAATATAACTACACATTTCTGCAAGAACACAAATGCAGAACAATTTCATTCAGATAGCACATGTTTTAAAATGTAATTTAGTCTTTAATTGATTGGAGCCAAAGGCTGCCCAGTTTTAAAGATTGAAGAAATCTGTTTTATACCAGATAACCTCTCATTCAATGAATGTGACTAGACAGCTTATCAAAGAATACGCTCTTTTCTCCTGAGTTCTAATTTTGACTTGGGACCGATGCTGAATTATTTTCCCCCTACATTTTCTCTCAACATTTTTGTCCGTAGAATCTATGTTGAAAACTGTCTTTGTAAGTCCATCACTACACAGGGTACTTGCAGATTATGATGAATCTGAGGAACATATGAAAGTTCCGTTCAGGCTTGTCACCATCCAGTCCCACCGTTCCGTGTTATCCTTGCCCGTCTCCACCAGGAAGCACACCTGTGCCCCAGACAGGGGAGCAGATGGCCAGGTGTAAATTGTGTGTCTGCCATTTCCCAGTGGCAGAAGCTTGAAAGTTGCAGGCCTCCTCTGGACCTGGGAATCCTCATGTACAGAAGTGGGATATTTGATTCAGGTCCTCTGAGGTCCTTACCAGCTCTGCTGACTTGGCATCATGCTTTTATGGACTTGCTATTCCAAATACTAGCCAATCTGTTTAAAACCTATGAGCTTATGCTTATTTTCTTTTGTTTAAATTGCCATGCCCTTCTCACCTCCCTGATTAGAGCAGTCCTCCTGATGTTAAAGGCCCAGTTTAATCATCACTCTGTGTGTGAATGTTCCCTCTTTCTTACTCTGCCACCCAGGTTGAATCAGGCAGTCCCTATTTTGGCACTGTGTTCATGAAGCTTATATAATGATCCCATCATTTGACACTTAGTAGAAAACCTTGAGGCAGGAACTGTGTCTGCCATTTAAACTTTTTCCTGCATGAAGGGAACACAGGAAGCTCTCAATATACTCTTCTCATCATTGCCACGACTTTGCAATAAACTTCTCTCCATGCAAAATAAAAAATTTCCAAATACCATCTGATTCTTCATAAAGGTCAGGATAGCTGGGGGATGCTGCAGTAGCAAAGAGCCTCTGTGTCTCAGCAGCTACAGGGGTTTCTCCCTTGATGTGTGTCTACGTGTGTCAGCGGGGACTCTGTCCCCTGTCCTGTTCCTCTGTCTTCACTCTGGGCCTCGCCCAGTGGTGCAGCCTGTATCTGGGATGTGTTTGGTGTCCAGGTGGAGGGAAAGGAGACATGGCAAACCAAACCTTGGTGCTTAAAGACTTTGCTGGGAAATGACATACACTTTCTACCCACGTTTCATTACTCAACAGGCGTTCCTGAGTTTATCAGTGCACAAATGTTTACCCTGCTGTGGGAAGGGGCTTCACAGGCAGGGACTGGAATATATGGAAAAATAGAATATGATCTACCACAGTCACGGCCCAGTACTACACGCTCTGGGTGGTCTCTGAATGTGTGGTGGTGAAAGTGCATTTGGTCTTGACGTGGTTCTCAAGACTATTAGGGAAGCATGTTAATAGGATGATGGGAATGATGTAAATGTTTGGAGAATGTTGAGATAGCAGAGAAAATAGAAAAGATTAGATTGATATACACTGGTATTATGAAACTACTAAATAAAAAGATATGTTTTATAGTATCACTATTTAGGTAACCTGTACAGATTTGGCAATGAAGATACGAAAGCAGGCAAACCGGACAGCGTTTCCCAAGTGCAATAATAAATGCAGTTGAACTCTAAGAAAATGGAGTCTCCATAAAGCCCCACTAGGAAGAATTCTACAGAAAGCACAACTGTACACAATTCGGTAGACTAGAAGTTAATACTGCATGAGCCATTAAGATGAAACTTTGTGAGAAGAAAATGGTTACGTTATTATATGGTGCATAACAGTTCTGACTAATGAAATCAGGAAAATTAAATCCATGTTTCAAGCAGTAAACTGTCGTAAGAACTGGCATACTCAGTCATCTGGCGTTGTACCAACTAGAACTCAATTAATCGATATTTGTGTTAAACTCATTAAAGCCTGCAGAGGCAAAATGGCAATTCAAAAACAAGTTTTTCAACATGTGAGACCAACACTTCATAACTAGTGCATAGCTCTGTGAAAACATAATTCCTGAGATTTAAATGTTTATTCTTCATACTGGTATGCCTTTGTTTTTTGTTTTGCTTTTCATACCAGCAGGTAAAGGGTTGGAATGGGACTCTTTTCCTCTGTTGGTGGCGGGGCGGGGAGTGTGTGTGTGTGTAAACATATATGGATATGTATTTTTAAATAGCTGGACTTTAACTTGCAAATAAGGATTTTAGTGTACAACATGACAAAATGTTGTTTCTTCTTTTATAAAGGTTTTTGCTATGTCCATTAGATCTTTTTAAAATACATATTTTGCCTTACTGAAAATAATTCATTAGCAAAATTTTGAAAATAGAGATTATATATATATATATTTTTTAAAATTAATTAATTAATTAATTAATTTCTGGCCGTGCCATGCGGCATGCGGGATCTTAGTTCCCGGATCAGGGATCGAACCCATGCCCCCTGCATTGGGAACTTGGAGTCTTAACCACTGGACTGCCAGGGAAATCCCAGAGATTATATTTTTAAAACATAGCTTCAGTGGTAGGAGATAACTACTCTATTTGGGACAGTTCCATTTCCCCCTCTCCCTGTAAATGTATATGTTTGTTTCCTTATAAATATGTAGGTGTATGTATGACTGTATGTTTTGTAGGTATTTATGCTATCATAAATACCTACTGAATATCACATTGTCACATAAATATCCACTGAATATCATATTAAAAAGATTTCCACGTTAGAAATATTTTGTAAGTAAACTATAATATCTGTACAATTTCTCATCTTATAATGGATCAGCATTTATTCAGCAACTCCATATTTTCATTATTTAAGATAATATAATGAACAGCGCTGACTTGAACTTTGATCTCCATCATGACACCCCTTCTCAACAGCTCCTCCCCTTTCTGGAACCTTGCTCCTACTCTTCAGTCCTCTCCCCCATCCCGATACTTCTCTCTCTGTGTCTCTTGCCCTCGCTCCCTGCCTTCTGGCTCCCTCTCTCCCTCTTCCTCTCTCCTCCTCTGTACGGATCCTAAATCTCAAAGTCGGAGGATCCAGCTGACAAACTTAGAGTAGGGACTGTAGTGGAGGGAGGTTGAAGAGCTCAGTGCAAAGGCGAAACTGCCAATAAAACTATGCAGTTAAATGATTGATGCTTGGTCTGTATCTCAAAATTCGTGAATTTATAAAATGTGCCAAATAACTTTGAAGTTTTACTATTTGGCTAATCTTCAGTATTAGCATGAAAAATCCCTGGAAATATGAGACATTTTAATCCATTAGCTGCAGTGTCAAGGCAAATTGAGATATTCAAAAGGAAAAACGTTTATCTCAAAGAAACTTACAAAAAAGATGCAATGTATACTACTAAAATTTTATTATAAAAGGATTATTGATTTAATGATTTGAAGTTTATCATATGATTTGAAAGTTTTAAGTGTTCCCAAGTATTAGCATTGCCTTCATTTTTAATTTGTTTTTTCTAATTAAAGAAAATAATTTCGTTGTTTTTACTTATGCTTATTAATTTAAAAAATAGTTGATATCTGACAGGGAAAATATCAAGGAAGACGTACACATGAGAAAGATAAGGATTTTCTTGGAAAATAAGTAAGTGCGTAAGACGTAAGCAAGCAAATTCAATGTACTCTCCTGATGTAACCAAATTATTTGCTCATTGAGTGAGACTGAATCACTACAGTTGATGTAGACAAAGGCACTGCAGAAAACAATGTTGATTTCTTTCCATTGTTAAGCAACATGCTGCCTTTTCTTAGCTTTTCCAAAAATACAAAATTATATAGTTGGTAGAACCAATAGACTGTGGTAAAAGTTTTGGAAAGAGATACTTATCAAGGTTTCTGAGGCTCATCTGACTGCCTGCTTTGTAATCTACCAAGTCAGGAGAAGACAGCCTAGAATGCCAAAGAATGTTACTCATGGTGGACCCATATCTCCTCCCTTTTGACAAGTGTCCTCTCCTTATCTCATTTTTCCTCCTTCCTTCCATAAATATTTTTTTCAAGTTCTATTTTATTGGATGTGCATTGTTTTTCATTTTATTTTTTCATTTTTATTTTTTGAAGTATAGTTGATGTACAATGTTGTGTTAATTTCTGCTGTACAGCAAAGTGACTCAGTTATACACATATATAGTCTTTTTAATATTTTTTTCATTATGGTTTATCCCAGGATATTGAATATAGTTCCCTGTGCTATACAGTAGGACCTTGTTTATCCATCCTATATATGCTAGTTTGCATCTGCTAATCCCAAACTCCCAGTCCTTCCCTCCCCCACCCCCTCTCCCCCTTGGCAACAACAAGTCTGTTCTCTATGTCTGTGAGTCTGTTTTGTAGATAAGTTCATGTGTGTCATATTTTAGATTCCACATATAAGTGGAATCGTATGGTATTTGTCTTTCTGACTTACTTCATTTAGTATGATAATCTCTAGTTGCATCCACATTGCTGTAAACAGCATTATTTCATTCTTATTCATGGCTGGGTAATGTTCCATTGTATACATGTACCACATCTTTATCCATTCCTCTCTTGATGGACATTTAGGTTGCTTTCATGTCTTGGCTATTGTGACTAGTGCTGCTATGAACATAGGGGGTACACGTATATTTTTGAATTACAGTTTTGTCTGGATATATGCCCAGGAGTGGGATTGCTCCCTCCATAAATATTGATTGTGCATCCATTTACCAGGCACAGATATCGATGCTTGAGAGACATCAGTGAACAAAATAGACCAAGATCTTCACCATCATGGGGCTTACATTTTCCAGGGAGAAGATAGGAAATAAGTAATTAATCTTAAGTAAATTACATGTCATGTTACAAAGTAATAGGTGTGAGGTAAGAATTAGTATTAAGCAGGGCAGAAGAGATCAAGGAAAAGAGCAATGTCTTATTCTTGAGCTCCAGGACTGAGTTCTTAAAAGGAAGAAGTAGCAAAAAGACTGAAAAAGTGAAACCACTATAAAAGAAGGAAGCAAGCAGAGGGATGCCCTTGAAGTTGAGTGATGAGGGCACAACCATGGATAGCAAACACCCCGGGAGATCAAGAATGATGAGGTCACAGATGAGCATTGGGTTGAACAGCGTAGAGATGGTTGATGATGAGGAGAACAGTTTTAGTTGAACAGTGGGTGTGAATGCCTGGTGGGCGGATGTAAAAGCACTCGGGAGGAGATGCTGCACATAGAACACTCTTTGGAGAGTTTTGCTATAAAGGCGTGTAAAGAGATGGGGCAACATCTAGCAAGGGGAAATGGGGTCAAGAGAGATTCTTAAATGCGAGAAATAAGAGCCTGCTTGGATGCTCAAGGCGGGGAACCATCCAGGTGAGAAGCAAACATTGGTGGCTTAGAGA
Organism: Eubalaena glacialis; assembly: GCF_028564815.1. Classification (NCBI taxonomy): domain Eukaryota; kingdom Metazoa; phylum Chordata; class Mammalia; order Artiodactyla; family Balaenidae; genus Eubalaena; species Eubalaena glacialis. The sequence goes on along the minus strand of NC_083735.1, from coordinate 9,339,103 downwards.
GAGCAGAGCAACTGCTAAAGCAGTGTACTTGGAGGAGACGGAGTTGATTGCACACAGTGATAACCACCCCTTCACATCTCCATGACTCATGGCTTCACCACCACTGTCTGTCATAAATTCACCTGGACTAACCTCATATTCCTTATTGCTGTCCAGTCACCTTCCTTAAGCAGGGGGACTCTGCTCTGTTGTACTCCCACCCTCCTGATGCTCTGTGTATCCTCCATTCTGTCCCCCTGCCCTCACCCTTCTTCAATCGCTGGGACTGTCTACTGTCTTTTCAGGAATCCTTTGTCAGTTGTCAGCAGCATCTTCTATACCCCCTGTAGCCTCCCATAGTCTGAGTGCTCCTATCCCTTCCTGCTTAGCCTCTGGGAACCCACCACCTCCAGCCTTCTCAAGAGTCGTGGTGGTACTTCGTTTACTGTCACTCGCCTCTACCAGAATAGCGGTGGGACAGGTGTCCTCCTTGCTCTGCATTACTGACCTCAGACTACTCTCCCTCCCAAACAATCCTCATCTCGGCTTCTCAGGCCACCAGCTTACAGCATCCACTGACTGCAGTGTCCTTGCCACCTGCCAACACCTGACCCGTTCCACCTCATTCTCAGTGACTTGATCCTGGTGTACAGCCACACTCTCCATACTTCTACTCAATTCTTGGTGACTTCAATATATGTGTACGTGAATTTCCCAACAGTCACAATGCTCAGCTTCTTGTACTCCTTTTCTACGATGGTCCCCTCCAGTTGGCCTTAGCCATCCTCACCGTTGTACCAGAGGACTTGTCTTTGCCAATGGCTGCCATCCCTACATCGTCTAAATTTGATGAATTCTTCTCTTTGCTCTCTTTCCAGCTCACTTCTTCCTACCTGCTGGTCCCTCAAAATTTTTACCCCACTAGTATCTAATTCTTTGACCCAACCAGCTGTTCACTGTCTTTTCACTCTTTCAGTGTCCCCACCTTCATTATGCCCTCACTCTCATGCTTAAATATTATTCTTATGCAGTGTGATTGCTTTCTCATTTCCTTTACTTTTATTGCCCTCTTGTTCTCTCTCCTTCACTTCCTTACTTTTTAATCTTTCTTCCCATTTTCCTTTGTTTCTGCACTATCACATAAAGCTTAATTTGCCATAGATGTTTTCATGGTCCAGTGCAAGTAGTGTGAAGTAGCGTGGCCGTGTTCCCCTTCCTTGACCTATAATTAGTGATTGCTACTTACAGCCCAAAGTATTACCTTTTTAGGGACCAACTAACAAGACATACCAAAGTGTCCCGTAACCAGTTCTTTTTTTGTTTTCTATTTTTTCCCTTGCGATAGTGTGTCATTTAGAGTGTAAAACTCAGCATTTGAGAAATCAAGTGCATTTTACATGTTGATTCAAAAAGAAAGAACCATATATAGCTAAGTGGCGGTGTTTTTTGGTAGTTGGGGCATAAATTTGGAATTTTCTACTGATACCTGTGCTATCAGTAAAAAAAAGGCCAGCCCTTAAAGAGATTTCAGGACCATGATACACACCATTGTTCAGAAACAGAATTGTCATTTCAAATGTTCTCCCTTGTAAAATAATGACTGGGTTCATTTTATGGAAATTAATATCATAATACATCTTGTCATAACCTAGTCCCTCAGAAATCTTATAGTAAATGGAAAACTAGTCATCTTTAATGAAATCCATAATTGTACCTAAATATTTAAAAAGTCTTCCCGTGTTAATTTCTACAAATCATAGTTAACATATTAACACCAACGCAGCAAGATTCATTGATACTTAAATTGACATGTATTGCTTTTACTGTACTCATTTATGTGAGAATAAATGACTTGAAATAAGTAATTCCTTTTTCTTTTAGATACTTTATACTCTATTTCCTTTGAAAACAGTAAAAATATAAAATAAGAATATATTTATTTTTTCAAGTCTGTAGAGTATCTTTGACATCAATTTCTTGATGAGTTTTTAGCCATTAAGATTTGAGATCTGTTTTATTTGGTTGGTCTTTTACAAACTATTAAATCACACTCTTAGGATGTATATGAACATGGATTTTAAACAGTCAGCAGCAATGACAATGTTTAGAGGAAGGGAGAAATATAGATTGTGGTCAACATCATGTGACAAACATGAGAGAGTAAGACATTATATGGAAAAATAGTTATTCAAACCAAAATGGAGTGCCTTGAATATAAAACTGATTGTATCCTGAGACTTACCTATTATTCTTTAATTCTTGTATTTAGAACCTTTGTGAAGAAAAGTGTAAATGTCCACATAATTTACCTACAGAGCAGACCCTTGAAATTCATGACCTGAGAATGCAAGAATCACAAATACATTGATACTTTCATGGGATAGAATCTCTTTCATTAAATTATGTCTCTAAAAAATACTATCCTTCATAAATATTTTTACAAGAGTTTCAGAAAGCTTGCTTTTAAGTCCTGTGTTTCCCATCCAGGGCCTCCTGTCACCAATCCACACCCTCACTAAAGCTGATCTCTCTCCAGGACTTTCCTTGTAAGTCAGGTTGACTGCCTGCAAACTGTCTCAGGGATCACTTTTCTTTTTCCATGAAGAGCATTAAATGAACTCATTTGCATCACAGATAGGAATGTCTGCCAAAACCATCATTCCAACCTTTGAGTTACACCTTTACTTATTTTATGGATTACAATTTAGATGTGAGTAAACCACCAGTTACCATGACCAGCGTGGTTGTGTTCTAGTCTTTAACAAGGGCTCTGCCTCTTGCACTTCCTTTTTTAGATGTCTGAGTTTATGGTCTTCTGCTACATTCTACAGCTTTCCACTTTATCTACCACTATCTTTACGGAGCCTTCATGCCCAGTCGGCATCCACTCTTCTTTGTGTCCACACTCTTTCATCTATAGTCCTGTTCCCATGCTTCTGTTTTGTTATTGTTCTTTTCTTTTTCTCATTGACCATTCTCAGACTGATTCTTCCTTCAAACTAATCTATTCTCTCATCTTCTAAGAGAAACCTCTTTATTAATCTAGGCTTTTCTGACCCTTGCTTAGCCTTCAGTTCTGTTGTGCGTTTAGCTGGTAAACTTGTTCCTCTATGTTGAGAGCTAAGACTACATGCCACCAAGTTTATCTTAAGGGATTAGGTGAGAGGAGAGCTGAAGTCCATTATCATAAATTGGCTAGGACTGCTACTTCCTGTCGAAATGAAGATACGGAGAACTACCATCACAAACCAGGATGCCAAATCCTGTTCTCACAAAGAATGGGCAACAGGGAAAAAGAAATTCAAATTGAAAAAACAAAAACGTAGCATATAAGATAGGCACAAGGTCTAGTAGGAGTGGGGGGAAACTCTAAGCTGAAGTGGAAGTTCCTAGAATTTGTTTCATTCAAGGCAGATTTTAAATTGCAATATACAAAAAAAGCCCAATATAGAAGCGTAAAGAGAGAACGATAATTAATTGGCATTTGGTCGAAAATATCTGTGAGATGCACTTAGGGGGTCTTCTTATTTGCCAGGTTAATGACGCTTCTGAGTCTCATGAAAAACCCAAAGAGCAAATTCCAAAAGAAGTGAAATGAAATGGCAAAATATTACTCCTTTGTTTTTAAGTCAGATTTCATGATGATGAATAGGTGGCCCAGAGTAAATCAAATGGGGAAAAATGACAGAGAAGCTTTCAATTCATAACCTTCTAAGAAACAAATAAGTCCTGAAATATGTCCTGCAGAGACCATCACACTGTCCTCTGTGTTCTGCTGTCCTAAATGCCTGAACAGAGAACTTTCTGAAGAACTCTGGCCTCTGGCAACTGAGTCAGGTGATTCTGCATTTCACTGGAGCCATAGGGGACCCAGAAAGACCTTAGCTTTGCTGTAGTTACGTAACCATGATCCATGTTCAGAATTACTGATATGTTCATAAGAAACTGAAGTAAATGTGAGTCACTTAATACTGTTTTCTGCTTTTGAACAATTTTAGCTATTTCCATTTCTGCCTTACCAAAATTTTAGTAAAAAAGATTTTGGTTGAACTATGTATTAGGAATTAGTCTTCAAAAATTACAGCATGTGTTACATTTAAAGCACACAAATGCAAATAATGAAGTTCAAAAATGCAGGTAGTTCGTTCTGTCCTATCTTTAATATTTTAGGTATAAACAAAGTTTAATTAATTGACATTTTCTTATGCAAAAATTGTTTTGATCAAATTACTGAAAGTCAAATTTCAGTGACCTGATTTTTCCTACTAATGATTCTGGTCACCAATTCCAGTATGTGGGGACCCTCCCGCCCACATCCAAACAATTCTCCAGCACCACCTGGATGTCCTACAATTCAACCCAATTCTGACACTATCTACCCAGAGACAGCATCAGATCCGACAGGTTAAGGGCTCAGTCCTCCAAGACTGTCCCCCATCCTTTTAGACACACCAATAGCAAGTCAAGGCTGTCACCTGTGCTTCTGATTGGTTATAGATCAGAGGTTCCCATGACCCCCTCCTTGGGTTTGATTAATTTGCTGGGACAGCTCATAGAACTCAAACATTTACTTACTAGTTTACCAGTTTATTATAAAAGAATATAATTTGGCAAGAGCCAGATGAAAGAGATGTAAAGGGCAGGGTATGGGGAAAGGACGGGGAGCTTCCATGGCCTCTCTGGGGGCCACTCTCTCAGTACCTCCACATGTTCACCAACAAGGAAACTCTCTGGACCCTGCCCTCTTGAGTTTTCACAGAGGCTTCATTACATAAGTGTGATTGATTTAGTCATTGACCATTGACTCAACCTCCAGCCCTCTCCACTCCGCAGGTCAGGGGGTGGGACTGAAAGTTCCAAGCATCTAATCACGTGGTTGGTTCTCCTGGCAACCAGCCCCCAACCTTAGGTGTGTTCCAAAATCCACCTCATTAACATAACAGAAGACATCTTTGTTGCTCTCGTTATGTAGACAAAATATATATTTCTTATTATGAATCACACAATGTCACACCTATTTACATAGGCATAATATTTTCGCTTTTTCTGGAAGGATACAAAAGTTATATAACACATTATAACCAGGTATATATCGTAAGGGATGTCATTTCAGATTTTTTGTTTTGATTTTGATTGTTTTTAGAATCTTGCTAATTACTTAGCAAAATCTTATATTGAAAGTTAGATGTGTGCTCAAAGTACATTAAGTTTAGTATTTAATACTTTCTAATTTAGATTACACTACTTGTAACATAAAGGTTCTGGGATCTTAAGGTACCTGACTCTCCTCTCTCTTTTTTTTTTCCTAGTATCTATAAGAGAATCTCATGTACGACAAACTCTGTAGCTGAACCAATTCTACCCAACAGCGCTTTCTCCATGTTTCTCTTAAAATCTAATTCATCAGTTAAGCTGTTGATTGAATTTGTTATATTTTCTTGATAGTCTGGCATCCATTTGCTTTGATTCTTCATACTTCAGTCTTCTAACTCAGGGGTCCCCAACCCCCAGACCGCGACCGGTACCGGTCGGCGGCCTGTTAGGAACCGGGCCGTGCAGCAGGAGGTGAGCGGCAGGCCAGTGAGCAAAGCTTCATCTGCCGTTCCCCATCACTTGCATTACCGCCTGAACCATCCCGCTCACACACACCCGTCCATGGAAAAATTGTCTTCCATGGAAGCGGTCCCTGGTGCCAAAAAGGTTAGGGACCACTGTTCTAACTGGAACTCTCCTTCCTGTGGTTAGACTTCCCTGCATACACGGTATATTTTTGCAATAGTATGTGTGCTGTTTGTCACTCTTTCATGTTTCTGGGCCCCCCCCAAAAGAAAATAATACATATTTTTTTAAGATTTTATTTTAAAATACCACCTTTTTGGTAAAATTACTACTACTAATTTACTCTGGTAAGTATTTGATAACTATAATTAGACACACATAGCTCAGAAGCACCTAATATACCATTTTATTTTCAGATAGCAAGACAATTTTCAAGTAGCATAATGTGAACTGAAATTAAAATACCTGCTTTAAAATTAAATCCCATCTATTATTTGCACTTTAAAATGAGGGAAGTTGAGCATTACAAAACAATTCAAAGTGCATATCTACAAGGAATAGTACACAACGGTAAAGTAAAAGTAGTAGTGAACAAATTAAGCAAGTAACTCCTCTGGCTTTTGCTATAAAATGAGAGTTCTGTAATTTCAGATCACTTAATTGAAAAAAAACAACTCAGTACTTAAATTATTAGAAATTAAAATGGCTCCTAAATGCTGAAAAAAATCAACTGTATGTCTAAACAACATAGAAAAATCATGAGCCTTTTTCTAGGTATTTTGTGGCATCAGAGTTGTTGCTTTTGTTTTGTCCTCCTGATTCTGGGAGCTCTGTAGAAGCAGCAGAGCTGAATGAGCTCCCTCCTCAGGGGCAGGTGTTGGGGCCTACGCGGTCTCACCTGAAACGTTCTGGATTTCTTTGACATTGGTTTTCGACAGCAGAAAAAATTCTCAATTTGTTATCAACCCCAAACAGTAATCACAGCAAAAAGAAATTCAGGATAATACAGTAAATAAATATGTGTGTATATCTATCTATAGAGAATTTGGGTGGGGGGAATCACTGGCATGGCTTAAAAACATGAAAAAAAAATGACGCAGGCAGAGATGATCCAAGATACGGGGAACACTGGGAAAATTATATTTGGTAATTTCAAACATAAGGATTACTCTTACTCAAAAAGGATGGATTAGAAAAACATGGCTGAAGTTGAAAAGTGAAAGTGGCACACGAAACATGTGAGAATAAGACATCTAAATTAGCCACTGTTCTGTGCTCCCTGAAGCTGATATGCAAATATCAGGCCCCAACTGCGTATCATGATCACTTGTGATGGAAAAGAAAATATGAATCTAAGCTGTATCCTCAGGATTAGGCTTGATTTAAGGAAGCGTTCTGTGTGACAGATCACCATGACCTCGGCAGCTTCCGTGGGTCAGGAGGCTGGGCAAGGCTTCGCTGGGTCCCACAGGGCCCCATAATGCAGCAGTCCCGCCATCGGTGGCTCTGTGATCTTATCTGAAGCTCTAGGTTCTCCTCAAAACTCTGTTGCTGGCAGATTTCAGTTCCTTGTGTGTCCTGTAGTCCTTCTGGTCGGACCCAAACCCTCAACTACCTAACAGCTGCCTGTGGCCCCATGCCATGTGGGCCTCCCCACCACAAGCCAGTGCGCTTTCTCAGTCACCAGGACAGCACCTCTGCTGCTGCTTTCTGTGACCAAGAACACTTGTTAAAAGCTCAGCGGAGAGGTCGGGCTGCCCAGAATTAATTCCTGGTCATAACCTCAAGTCAACTAATTAGGGACCTTTATTGCACGTGCAAAACCTCTTTCCCTTTGCCGTGTAACATGGCATCATCATGGGAGTGACATCAGCATGGTTGGCTAGAAGTGGGCTATGCGTCCTGCCCATACTCAAGGGACGGGGATTCTAGGAGGCATGGGGGTCATGGTGGAAGGTCTGGCTACCTACGTGTTCCAACAAGGCTTCTAAACTTGAGACTATAGCACTAGGAGAAATCACGTGATCTTTGTGGAGATGAGAAGATTGGGTTTAAAGAATAAGTTCTTTGATTGCCTCGGGACAAGAGGAGTAGCTAGAGAGATTATAAAAGAGCAAGGAAGTTTTTAGGGGTGGTGGGTATATTCATTATCTTGATTGAAGTGGTTTCATGGATCTACACATGTGTCAAATTTTTTTGTCTCCTTTCACTCACCATAATTATTTGGAGATTCATTCATGTGTGAGCTTTAGTAATTCATTCCTTTTTTATTGCTGAGTAATAGTCCATTGTATGGATCTACAGTAATTCATCCATTCACTTGTTGATACACACCTGAGTTGTTTCCAATTTTTGGCTATTATAAATAAAGCTCCTAGCTACATTTAAAAAAAGTTCTTTGGCTAAGATATTTTGTCCTTCTGCAGAAACAGGGTGAATTAATAATAGCTAACATTTGTGAATATTTATCCTAAACATCAAGTTGATGTAAAGTTGAATGCTTAATGTACACTGACTCAATTAATCCACCCAATCCTATAGAATAGATTTTACGGTTATCCTAGTTTTACACATGAAGAAACAGAGGAAAGAAGCTTAAGAGCTTGTCTGAGTCATCCAGTTGGTCAGTTGATGCTAATCAAGACATACATATATTTAGTTCACATGTACTTTTTCCTAACCATACATGATATATTATTTTTAGAAATTCTCCTCCTGGCTTCAAATCAATGTCTATAGATTTGCCTTATACTTGACACTTCTTTTCAAATACACCTATGCATTCTTAATATGAAAGTGGATTCACAAGAGGCCTTCGTTAAGTTGCATTATAAAATTAGACACTGAACTTTTACTTCTTTTAGTTTTAAACTTTGTATTGTATCTTCATGCTACTTATTTAAAATAACTAAACTAACTGAACATCAGAATCTCAATTTTTAAATGCATAGAGAAGTGTTGACGAGAATTTCAGGAAGAGTTACCATTTCAACCAGCTTTAACCTTGAAGAGACTTTTTTCCCTTCCAAAAAAAAAAAAAAATCATTCTGATTATTCCAGGAGACAGAGGATATTTCACTTACCTGTTGCTAAGGTCATACAACCTCATTGACAATGAAAATCTGTATTTCTGTCTATTGGAAATAAAACTAGTAAGGCTTCAATTCCTGACAATGATGAATTCAAACACTGAGTTCCCAGATGCTTGCTCAGAGGAATCCGTCCATCTGCAGAGATGAGGTCTCCTCATGTGCCGTTTTAAATGACATTGGTCTCTAGTTATTACTTTCTTAAAAATCCAATTTTTTCCCTGTGACAATTCTGCTAAAATATGATAAAGTTACTGTTAGTGACATGACCAAACAGATTGCACTCCCAGAGTACATAAATCAACTCTCTAGCGCTCCCACCACGGATCAGAGTTGAGTCCTAAAAATCATTCTTTTTTAATAATTTGCTTGGAAAGTGAGGTATGCGTATATATACCCAATGGAGCTTCTGGGGCTTTTTGCAAGTATTTCATTCCCTTCCACCAAGGACTTGAGTTGATCCGCCAAAGTCATTGTTAATTTTTTTTGACTCATTGAGGATCACCCGTTCACTAGTGACCACAGCAGCCTTCCCTGATATCTGAATCACCAGCCAGGCCTACTCCGTGCACCTGCTTCTTCAAGAGGAGAAATAAAAATAGACCTTTCCTAAATTAAAATAGATTTTGTTTTATTCCTAAAGGACTATTCTTTTATATACATAATAATAAAGGTGGGGGAGGGCAAGTTTAGACGGCCTTGTTAAGAATGAGATGGGAATTTAATTGTGTTACAATCATGCCACTGTAATAACTAAATCTCTGGAGTGCTGGATGCCAGACGGAGCACTTTGAGTCCATTTTCTTGGTTCATCTTCATGGTTCTCTCATAACCTCGCTGGGATGCAGTGGAAAGTTATGCTCAGTCAGTGTAAATTAAATTACTCTAATTTTTACTTACAGTGTGTGCCCTCTTTATAGTTTTCAAGGGCACATTCTTTTTTTTAATTTAATTTTATTTATTTATTTATTTTTGGCTGCGTTGGGTCTTCGTTGCTCTGCGCGGGCTTTCTCTAGCTGCGGCGAGCGGGGGCTATTCTTCATTGTGGTGCGCGGGCTTCTCATTGCAGTGGCTTCTCTTGTTGTGGAGCACGGGCTCTAGGCATGCGGGCTTCAGTAGTTGTGGCACGCGGGCTCAGTAGTTGTGGCTTGTGGGCTCTAGAGCGCAGGCTCAGTAGTTGGGGCGCACGGGCTTAGTTGCTCTGCGGCATGTGGGATCTTCCCGGACCAGGGTTACAACCCATGTCCCCTGCACTGGCAGGCGGGTTCTTAACCACTGCGCCACCAGGGAAGCCCGAAGGGCACATTCTGAAACAGTGCTCCAAAGTGAGTATTACTGTCATTTCCGTTTTGCAGACAGTGGATCCGAGACTCACATAGACGAAGGTACTTCCCAGAGATCAAGCACCTCATGATAGAGTGCAGACTGCATCCCCGTTCTGCCCACTGGGGGCTCTTTTCTATAACTTTGCTGTCTGCCATTTTTGTTCACAGTGCATGCCATGATATCCTATTATAGGTTATTATTATTTTTTTACTATTCAAATATTTGGTTTCCACCTAGATGTGTTGACACAGAAGTCTTTGTAATTTATAGTTCTATTTTTTTACTCAAAACCAATAAACCAATTAGTAATTTAAATTGATATGAATAATCATGTACCAGTTTTTAATTTTTCATATATTTTCCTATTTTTGTCATATCTGCTAGGTTTCATGTGCACAGGGTCTGGGTATAATTTGCTATTTTTATCCTTGGGTGGCCGTTATTTTGAATTACTCTGAATGGAGCAAACGCTGGCTTTAAATTCCTTTATCTTTGCTTACAGTTGCACATAGTAGGCACTCATGAAATACTAAAACAATGTCCTCAAAGGATTTCTCTCCTATTAAGGAAAAGTAGTATAAAAAGAGAGAATTTTTAACAAGTCACAAAAGTATTGTCAGTAGAGCAGACTATTTTGTGTTAATTGCAAAAAATGGGAAAACAAGACTTCCAAGGAAAGTAGAAATTTACAAGCCACCAGAGTGAATAATGGAGAGTTGATTCCATTAAAAAATGGCAGCTTAATCACTTATTTAAATTTTGTTATTAAAAAAAAGGTGCTGAAATGAAAAATCACTATGACATTCATCTGTAAAATGTGAGTAACAATAATCCTTGTGGCCAAGGGTTATTTTAGAAAGCTAATTGATTGAGTAAACTAATGTTGACTATTGGTAGTTTCTTCCAATTCTTGGAATGCTTTTGGTGCATTTAGGAAATTTTATGTTTTTACTTTTCACATCAAGTTTGTGAAACAAACGTTATTCATATTATATTCCCATTTATGATAATAGCCATCTGGTACTGTTTTTTTGAGAACTGGTTCATTTTACTACTTTTTAAAAGATAATTTTAAAACCAAGTATTAACTAACTTTTTACTGTTTTCTCAATTTGAATCTGAACACTTTTTTTTTTTTTTTTTTGCTCATTTCTCGTTAGTGTGGTTTTGATTTCAAATTCTCTCTTAAATTGAATGTAATTTATGGGTGTTCTAAGTAGTAGTAGCTATAGTCATCAACATCATCTTTATTTGTGTTCCATGCAGGCAGGAGACATGTGTGTTACTTTTACTACTGTCTCTAGGATCTACAACAATCTCTGACAGAGATGCAAGATTAGAACCTGGTTCTTCCTGGAACTGAAGTTAAAAAATAGTTGATATTGGCAATGCACAATGAGGGAGAGAGAGTTTAACATCTGCTTAAAATTGAGTGATCAGGATGATAGTAACACCAACCAATCATAGGGATTTTTTTTCATTTAAGTGTAAACTAGTAGTAATACTGACATGGTTATCCAAAATCGAACTTAGGGTGGGTGTACTAATAGAATGTTCTAGAATGAGAAGTGGACAATCTCATTGGAAGACTTGAAATTAGTTTTGAATCTCTAATGGAGACACTGACAAGCTAGATGATCCTCCAACAGAGGCTTGAATAATGGTGATACTTAGAATCATGCCATCAAGAAAAGTTTACAAGAAACCGGAAGTTGTTCAACAAGTAGAAGATTTGAGTTGAACTGGGCAGTGTTAGGTGAAAAAGCTGGGGATAAATAGTCTGTGAATATTCCAGTTACATTCTGTGTTTCAAATGTAAGAAGTAGGACAAAATATGTAAGTTAGAGGGAGAGACTTTTTAGCTCAATATAAAGATTAATAATGCAAAATAAAGTAAAGGCCGATTTGGGGGGAATAGTGGCTTTCCCCCTACTTTTGGAGTATAAGCTGAGGCAGGATGGAGACTCCTGTGGAAAAGGCATAGCTGTAGCCAGAGCTGCTAATCCAAGGGCCAGGACCCTGTGAAACGCTGCTAGATGTGCACAAAGTCACAGCACATCATAGGGCTTCAAACACAGACCATGCACTGAGTGGTACATATTTGCAAATTTTGAACGTTATATACATGTTATTAATACAATTTGCTTAAAGCGCAAAAAAAATTTGCGTAGTTTGGCATTATATATTTTAATCAGTGGATATCTAAATTAGAATTATGGTTGTGGGTTAAAACAAACAAAGAAACAAAAATACCTCTAAAAGTGTCAGCCCTAAAAAATTGGAAACCAACTCTAATACCCCTTCTAATGCTAAGATTTGGTGACTTTTGTGACCAGTAATTTAATTGATGTATGAACTATGTGAAAATTTACAAGAGTATAGAAACCACTGCGAAACACAGAAGAATAATGAAAAAGTAGTGGGTAAATACAGAATTTGGTCTTTACTATGAAAGAATGTCAAAGGTTTGAGTTTGTTTGTGTTTTGTTTTTCTTCCCATATACTTAATCAAAAATGTTGGCTTTAGGTTGGGAGCCAAATAGTGGAAGTCTGGTTAAATCAGTCAGAATGGACATTTGATGACGCTTTGATTTGCTGGCTGACGTGTTTTTAATTTAATATTGAGGATAGTTCAAAGTCAAGTTCATGAGATATTTAAAACTATGCAATATAAAATTTCTCCAAGCAAAAAGTTTATTGAAATTCTATTGTATTTCCATTATGTAGATAAAAACCCAATTTCAGCCATTCTATCAATACATTCTCTCATTAGAGTGATGAACAGTAACAGGTAGCCCAGCAAAGTCCCTTTTTAATACCTGGTTTCACATCAACTATTAACAGTTAGCATTTGTCTTGGAATGTCACCCTAACTCTCATGAACTAAAGAATTGGGGTCACCATTTAGTAAATACACACACACACACACACACACTTTATCCTGAAATAATGAGACACGTTTGCATTTTGAGTGATAAGCATACATCTCCACTTTTTTTGCATGTATGTAATTTTTTTCATTCAATCAATAATTTGTTGAATGCCTACTATGTTCAGGAAAATAGGCATTCTTGTTAAGACAGTAATATAAAATACAAGTTTATGTTGCTTATTCATAAACTATTATTCTCCCTCAAAATATTTGTGCACTACAGTTTTCAAGGATATTTCTGTTAAAGGGACAGTAAGATGCTATTTGGCATTTTAATCACCTCCTTGAGCACTGCCATTCTGGAACATCTGTCTCACCATTTGGCTAATAGATGCTGTGTCTTTTTTTTCCCCCCAAGATTCAAAGTTACAGAAGCATTTAGTTCCTTCATGAAGCCTCTTTGATGGCTTAGGCATGTTGAGAAAACATTAAGTAAAGGGGAAGCAAGCTGTTCGTAATAGGTCTTTTTAATAGTGAAGAAAGTGTTCATAAAAATGGATGTAGAGCTATAATATCAAAGAAACACAGGGTCCCTGGGAGCACAGCTTTGAATGACCCTGAAATGCATCTCTTTCAATGTCTCACCCCATTTTTCTATCTCCAAGGACCCATGGCAGACCACGATCACTGTGTTTGTACTTGTAAACTCTACTGTGGCTCTTACTACCTTGAAAGGCTCATCTGATCCTTAGAAACTTCTTCCCATCAATGAGTCAAAAATGTCCCTTTCCTTTTACTCCTTGGACTGCAATTTCGCCACCAGATCCTCTTGGGACAAATCTAAACTTCCATACAAATGGCAGCATGCACGTGTTTAAAAGCAAGCAAAGGGCTTTACAGTCACCGTAATTTCATTCCTTATAATAATTTCCAAATAAAGGCAAGTAAGAGATTTACAAACAGAGCCATAGTAGTTCTAGAAAGCAAACCAATAGGCAGTGAGTGATCTCATGGTGTGAGACTCGATACAATATTAAAATTAAGCTGTGTGCTTTAATAACTTTACATTGGTATCTCTATCTGATGTTGAATTTTAAAAAATGCATTTATTTGGTAATTTCTGTGCCATTTAACTTTTTAAGCAGGGACGTAATGGTGACATTCTAGTTCTCATGGAAATTTGGTTTTAAGGGGAGATAAGTAAAATCAAGAAAACAGATATGGTAATAGAAGTGAGCAGGGATGCTAGGGTTATGGGGGAGCTAGTATAAATAGGGACGACCTCTGGGGTGATGTGCTTGAGTTGGAGCCTGTCAAGAAGAAGCCATCCCCAAATAACCTGGGAGCACAGAACTGTCCTCCGAGGGAGCAGCTGTCGCAGAGGTCCTGAGGGAGAGCTGAGCGAGGGACTCAAAATCACACACACCCACAAAGACACACACACTACTGTAATGTGTGTGGGGTATGAGCAGGTCAGGATTGGAGGAACTGGTAGGAGGAAAATTCGGAGATACAAGTGAAGATCAGAGCACATATTTCTAGAAAACTCTCCTGGATCCCTCATCTGATACAGCAACAATACCCCAGAAAGGGTAAGTAAATCATGTGAGGTCACAAATCTAAGCAGTGGATCATTCATGAGATGATGTCACTAATGGTAATTTCTCCCACTTGATTGTGAGCAGCAAAGAAAGAGAAACCAAGTCTGGTTTTGGCTTCACTGTGTATCTTCAGGTTTTAGCTCAGAGTCTTGGTTAGTAGGGTTCGATATGTATTTTTTAAGTAAGTGAATGGATGAATAAATAATGCCTATTTAAAATTTTAGTTTTAAAAGTATTTGACAACCACCAATCTGTTCTTTGTTTCTCTGAACTTGGCCTTCTCAGATTACACATAGTGGGATTATAGTACTTGTGTGTTTCTGTCTGATTTATTTCACTTAGCATGATGCCCTCAGGACTCACCCATGTTGTCGCAGATGATGGGATCTCCTCCTTTTGTATGGCTGAGTACAGATGGGTAATTGCCGGAGATGGGGGTTGGGGGGTGGGAGAAACAGCTGAAAGTGGTTCCAAAGTACAAACTTCCAGTTGTAATATAAATAAGTTCTGATTTATAATTTTGTGTTAATTTCTTCTGGACAGCAAAGTGACTCAGTTATACATATATATATTCTTTTTCATATTCTTTTCCATTATGGTTTGCAACAGAAAATTGAATATAGTTCCTTGTGCTATACAGTAGGACTTGTTGTTTATCCATCCTATGTATACTAGTTTGTATCTGCTAATCCCAAACTCCCAATCCATCCCTCCCCCTTGGCAACCACAAGTCTGTTCACTGTATCTGTGAGCCTGTTTTTGGTTTGTAGATACATTGATTTGTCTTGTATTTTAGATTCCACATATAAGTGATACTATATAGTATATGTCTTTCTGACTTACTTCGCTTAGTATGATAAACTCTAGGTCCATCATGTGGCTACAAATGGCATTATTTCATTCATTTTAATGGTTGAGTCATATTCCGCTGTATATATGTACCACATATTCTTTATCCATTCACCTGTTGATGGACATTTAGGTTGCTTCCATGTCTTGGCTATTGTAAAGAGTGCTGCTATGAACATAGGGGTGCATGTATCTTTTTGAATTAGAGTTTTGTCTGTATATATGCCCAGGAGTGGGATTGCTGGATCATATGGCAACTCTATTTTTAGTTTTTTGAGGAACCTCCATACTGTTTTCCATAGTGGCTGCACCAGTTTATATTCCCAACTGGTGTCCTTTTAAGAGAAGGAGATTAGGACACAGACACAGAGGGAAGACCATGAGACGATACAGGGAGACAAATCAAGGAGAGAGTCCTGAGGAGATACTAACTTTGCTGGCATCTTAATCTCTGTTTTCTAGAACTCCAAGGAAATAAATGCCTGTTGTTTTAGCCATCCAGCTCTTTGTTATGGCAGCCCTAGCAAACTAATACACATTACAATAAAAACTATGCTATGATGACTCCATAGAGCTCTAACCACCATTATTAGTGATATTATTAATAACAAGAGTATCACACTCAATTCTAGGGATGTCAGGCATGGTGTCAGTTTGGAATACATAATGCTTATTCTTTATTTCATGATGTAGTCATTTATTCGAGAGCATGATTGTACTGTATTTATTTTCTTTTTTCATTCCCAATGCCTAACAAATGCCCCAGAACACTGTAGACAATTAACTTACAAACTTTTTTTTTCATAATGAGTGGAAACTTGTCTCTGATTGAAATCACATCAGGAATCCCAAATATTAAAAAAAATAATAATAAAAGCTGGTCTGTTTGAAGCAAGGGTGATGTAAAACCTGTGTTGTATTAGGATTCTCTTGGAAAAGAGCCAACAAGGTGCATGTATGTATATAGAAAGATTAATTTGGAGGAATTGGCTTCCATGATTTTGGAGGCTTGGTAAGTCCAAATCTGCAGAGTAGGCCAGCTGTCTGGAGACCCAGGGCAGAGATACTTTTTGAGGAGGTGGAAGGAAAAGGCCTAAGGCAGTAACTATTGATATCAACACTCAAAGTATCAATAATAAATATGCAATGTCCCTGGTATGGTATATAAATTTGAATAACTGTATATCCATCTGTGCACTTTCCAAGTGGCAGAAAAACCAACACCTGGTTACACAGGTTAGAGTAAAGCTTATGGGAACAGAACTCCTTATACCAACAGAGAAGGAATCTGTGGTTTCTTGGCCTGGGAAGGATGCAGTCTGAGAGGGTGAAGACACAGCTAATAAGCTGGAGAAAGCCACCCAGGACTTGTAGGAGACACAACTCACTCTTCCAGCTCAAGAACAGGCATCCCTGTGTCTACTTACGGTAGTATTTTCTCACAACCCACAGAGAAGCCCACAAATCCTAGAATATTAAGACTTTTAAACTGTCTGGCCAATCATTTCAAACATCAGTTTTTGTTATCTTGGGGGTCTACTATGTTTTAAAAATTTTTTCTGTGTCCTCAGGGCCTCAAGTCATGTCTCTGCCATTCATCGTGAGACCCCAGGGGTGCATCTCTGCATACTTAGAAAGGCTTGCCCGTCAGGGCAGAGACAGTCATTAACCATCAACATTCCTGCTACGTCGATGTCTCAGACCCTCCAGTGACTTAATATAGCATCCAGCCTGGGGCTCGGATGCAGACATGACTGCTGGTTGCAATCTAATTTTCTTCTGCCATTGAAAAGATTCATCTATATGATGAAAGAATATTTCCAAAGGTTGAATAAGTTTTATGTCTATGCACATCTATCCTGGAATAATTGGCCAATGTTTTCCTTCACCATAGCCCATGAAACTGATGTGAGGGGATTCTTTCTCTTGATGACTCTACCTTCAATATATGTATTTAATACAGAATGGGAGTCTGCTAAATGCTGACTCCGTGTTAAAAAAAAAAAAAAAAAATGCCCATGGATATAAATTCACCCAACCTGGCCCCCAAGAAGGGAATAACTTCATTTAAAGTAACTGATTAAGGACTTGTTATTGGTTAGATTTTCCCTTACAGAACTTTATTTGTGCCAACATTAGTAGATTGGGACTTAAGCAAGGTGATATTTCATGAAAGAAAAACTTAAAGCACTGCTTTAGTCAAATTGTTAATATTTACATTTTAACTATTTTATATTCTAAAGTTTGCTTATGAGACTGTTTAAGCGACCCAGTAAACTGTGCAAACTTTACTACTGAGCTGTGAGAAGAACTTCAGTGTTTCAGTATTTCTGGGTTACAAGACTGTATGACTTTAATTGAGAAGATGCTGTGATGTAATAGTGACAATAGCAGCATCATTCATGAGTGAAAAGATCCTGAGTTGTCATGCATGGCACTGTCCGAGAACAGTATTTTGAACCCTGTTTCTCTTTCAATAGCAAACGCATTAGCATTCTAAACATATCCCGTGCCAGTCGAGATTTTAATTTGTCAGAGACTCGTTTCAAAGGAAACCCATAAGCAGCGCAGTGAAAATGATACAAAAATAAAGACATTTGAATTTTCCATTTCTGTAGTGAGCACAGAGGAAGATTAAAATTAAACATTTTCCTTCTGTCCCCTAAAATTAGTTTTTAAGCGTCTACATTGTGTGTTTTGGTACCTTAATGAGATATTGACAAGGAATCCCCTGGATCTTTCCATATGGAATTCTAATGTGGTTCTGGTCACTGTTGGGGCAATTCCGAGAATCATTTGTCTGGCTCAGGAAGACAAGTTTGCAACTGCTGTTAATAATTCCAGAAGGAGGCAGATGGCGCCTCCCAGAACGAACATGGCTCTGCACTCCAGGGTCAGCTCGCCCGAGGAGCATAAGTAACTAACTTCACTCAAAACTTCTTTTTAATTTAACTTTTCATATGCTTTTGTGAAAACCTGTCACTCATCACTGTGCAGTCTCCAGAGAAACTGGTTTTCTTAATTGTGAAATTTGACAGACTTGGAATCCAATTGTCTTGGTGAAAAGAAAAAAAGAAAAGAAAAAAAATGAACAAAACTTTTATTTTTCCTTGCACAGATTTTTTAAAGAGGAAAAGCCTTCAGGTTCTTAGTAGGTCTGTGTAAATAGATGTGCACACATCAGCGTCTTTTAAATTGGTTAAACTTCATAGGCTAGTCAGAGCTGCTCCTTATAAAGAAATTAACCCCTGGTAAACTAAGTTTTGGAAACCACTTATTCAGTATTCCTTTCTTGGAGATGTAATATGACATAATTACATTACATTCAATTTCTGACGAATGCTACAGAAAGAGCTGATTTTTTTTACCCTAATGTTTATTGAGCCTATTTGATAACACCTTATGTATTTCATGGAATACCTTTAGTTCTTCATTCTACACATACTTATTAAGCATGTTTTATGTGTGAGTCACTATTCTGAACACCTGAGGTTACTGCAAGGAAATATTGATAATCCCTAACTTCACATAATTCCTATTCTAAGGCAGGTTGGGAATATACAAGACAGACAAACAAGGACAGCAGGATGGAGACAAGGTTTCTGCAGAGAACCCGGATTCCTAGATGAGACAGAGGTTGACCTGTCTCAATCTGGCTATTAGATCGACGGCCATGCAAGGCCTCTCTGAAGGGATGACATTTAGACTAAGTTCTGAGTAACAAGAAGGACCTGGTTATGCAAAGATCATTGCAGACAGAGGAAATTCTAGAATATAAACTCTAAGGAGAGGGGCTTGCCCACACGAGAAACAGAAGACCAGTGTAGCTAAATAATGGGCGAGGTCACGGCTGCCACTGTGGACAAGGGGGTCAGTGATGTGAAATGGGGTCAGAGACAAGGCAAGATCTCATAGGGTTTTGTAATCAAGAGCAAATACTTTGGTTTTAACCCGAGGAAGCTGTGTGAGGATGCTCAGGACGAAAGTGATATGATCTCATTTGTGTTAAACAAGGTCTTTCTGGCTAATACAGAGAAAGAGTTGCAGGATGATGAGAAATGTAGGGAGCCCAGTAAGAAATACCTGCACACATTTCCACAGTGAGATGATGGTGGCTTGAACTAGGGCCGGGATGGAAGATGTGTGGAGACTGTGGTTGGGATGGAAGAGAGGAAAACGGGAGGATGCTTTCCAGAAAGAGTAAGACTTGTTATCTAAGACATGGGAGGTTGGAGAAGAGGAGAAATCAAAGATAACTAGGGTTTGAGAAAGGCTGATAAAGATCACATTCTTTGCTGTGTTCATGTGGGGTTTATTTATTTAGAAAGTATACTTGAGTTACAGTATTAGTTTCAGGTATACAGCATAGTGATTCAGTATTTTGGGGGATTATACTCCATTAAGTTATTAGAAGATAATGGCTATAATTCCCTGTGTTGTACAATATATCCTTGTTGCTTATCTTTTATACATAGTAGTTTGTATTTCTTAATCCCATACCCCTAATTTGCCCCTTCCCCTCCCCTCTCCCCTTTGGTAACCACTAGTTTGTTTTCTATGTCTGTGAGTCTGTTTCTGTTCTGCATATACATTCACTTGTATTATTTTTTAGATTCTACATATAAGTGGTGTCATACAGTATTTGCCTTTCTCTGTTTGACTTATTTCACTAAGCATGATATTCTGTAGGTCCATCCATTTGCAGAATTTCATTCTTGTTATGGCTCAGTATTGCTAAGTATTAGTGAAATGCAAATCAGAACAACGAGGTATCACCTCACACCTGTCAGATGGCCATCATCAAAAAGTCTACAAATAACAAATGTTGGTGAGGATGTGGAGAAAAGGGAACCCTCCTCACTGTTGGTGGGGATGTAAATTGGGGCAGCCACTATGGAGAACAGTATGGAGCTTCCTCAGACTAAAAATAGAGCTACCATATGATCCAGCAATCCCACTCCTGGTTGTATATATGGAAAAAATGAAAACACTAATCTGAAAAGATACATGCACCCCGGTGTTCATAGCAGCACTATTTACAATAGCCTACATATGGAAGCAACCCAAATGCCCATCACCAGGTGAACAAATAAAGAAGATGTGGTATATATACCTAATGTGATTTATTTGGTTTTTATTATTTTTTAAATTCCTTGTCAGAGGCTGTTGGAATCTGACAATATGTTAACACAATTTTCTCAAAACTCACTATTCTATGCAAATCTACTGGATTCTTAATTATAGATGCATTGTAATTGTGAAGGCTGTGACAGGTGTTCAAAATCAAACATAAGCACATTGAGAAGATCCATGAGAACTTACACAGCATTACAGTTTATTTCTCCTGAAAGCAAGTGTGTCTTTTCTAGCCAGGAATGTCAGGATGGTATCCTGGTTAAACTTGGGTTGTCTTTGTAAATGTTAAGTGAGTTTCAATTAGGACATTCCCAGGTACTGGCATATGGGCTGGTAGTATGCTGTATAGGATATAAATAAGCACTTTGTGGCATCACTTTTTGCCCGTTGATGTGCAGTACATCACCCACAAATTCAGAGTTGTAAAGTCTTGCCAAACATGAGGGTGTTACTCTGTATACTAGGATTCTAATTTGTGTAGCAATGTCAAGACAGATTCTTTATTTTCTGTTTTAAATTGTACCTCCTGTATTGTTCACTTTGAGAGCTCCTGGGGATAGAACTTCATCAGAACTGCTGTTCTGTACCAGGCACGTAAGTAATTAGCGGGCCAGCTTTTACAGCCGTACGTTTGTATGGCTGGTGACAATTTATACAGCAGCCTTCCCCCACTCGACTATTCATTATTGTATATTGGAGCAGTGCAAGTATGTTGACAAAATTCACAACCAAGTTGATAAATTGGGTTTATCTGCTATTCAAAAACGATGCTTTTATTTGAAGAGGTTTTTATAGAAAGCTGAGTTCCATGTGAATAGTTCATTTCATTGATGTAATTGAAATTTTATCTTGAGCTTTGATCTAGCAGAGAACATTTCAGGAAGATGACAGTACCTTGGGGAAATCTGAAAGTCACAGAGGAATTACAAGTTAAAAATCACACCCTGAAAGACATGTTTTGAACTGCAAAAATAATAGTTTAATGTGTTTTTTTTCAACCAGATACATATGATCTCTAAATACAGGTGCTACTGAAACAGGTTGCCTTTTAAATTAATGTCTTTAATTATTCATGATTAATTATTTCTGTTTATACAGAGCTTTTGATTCCAATCACCTGTGGTTCAAATATAACTTTGCAAGGGTATGTGCAGTTCATTTTGGCTCTTGACAGAAAATTCAGGACTCTCTTGGTTTGTTCAGGCTGCTATAACAAAGCACCAACAACTGGGTGGCTTATAAACAGGGGTTTATTTCTCATAGTGCCAGAGGCTGAAGTCCAAGATCAGGGAGCCAGTGGGGGATCTGGGGGTTGGGGGGTCTTCCTGGTTGAAGATGGTTGACTTCTCCCGGTGTCCTCACTTGAAGGAGTGAAGGAACTCTCTGGGGTCTCTTTTCTAAGGGCACTAATCCCATTCATGGGGGCCCCACTCATGACCTAATCACCTCCCAAAGGCTCCACCTCTTAATACCATCACCTTGAGGGTTAGAATTCCCATATATGAATATGGGGAGAACACAGACATTCAGGCCACAGCAAAAACAAAAGACAAGTTTGTACCTACTTTTTGAAAAAAGGTAATACTTCAGGAACATAAGAGCAGGATTACATTAAGGATCAAAACTATGCCAGCAGATGTAGGCTTTCTTTTATAATTGGCATGTCTAACGTAGAGAAGATACTGTTAAAAATAGTTACATTCGTGATTCGGTTCTCCTAATATTAAGCCCTAACTTTTAAAAATTTTTAATTAATAAATTTTATTTATTTATTTAATTGATTGATTGCTGTGTTAGGTCTTCGTTACTGCATGCGGACTTTCTCTAGTTGCAGCAAGCTGGGGCTACCGTTCCTTGTGGTGTGCAGGCTTCTCATTGTGGTGGCTTCTGTTGTTGTGGAGCATGGGCTCTAGGCGCATGGGCTCTAGAGTACAGGCTCAGTAGTTGTGGCGCACAGGCTTAGTTGCTCCATGGCATGTGGGATCTTCCCAGACCAGGGCTCAAACCTGTGTCCCCTGCATTGGCAGGCAGATTCTTAACCACTGTACCACCAGGGAGGTGCCAAGCCCTAACTTACTTTTAAAAATAAATTATGGAGTGTTCTAATTTCATTCTTTTACATGTAGCTGTCCAGTTTTCCCAGCACCACTTATTGAAGAGGCTGTCTTTTCTCCACTGTATATGCTTGCCTCCTTTATCAAAGATAAGGTGACCATATGTGCGTGGGTTTATCTCTGGGCTTTCTATCCTGTTCCATGATCTATATTTCTGTTTTTGTGCCAGTACCATACTGTCTTGATTACTGTAGCTTTGTAGTATAGTCTGAAGTCAGGGAGCCTGATTCCTCCAGCTCCGTTTTTCTTTCTCAAGATTGCTTTGGCTATTTGGGGTCTTTTGTGTTTCCATACAAATTAGAACACTCCCTAACACCATACACAAAAATAAACTCAAAATGGATTAAAGGCCTAAATGTAAGACCAGACACTATAAAACTCTTAGAGGAAAACATAGGCAGAACACTCTATGACATAAATCACAGCAAGATCCTTTTTGACCCCACCTCCTAGAGAAATGGAAATAAAAACAAAAATAAACAAATGGGACCTAATGAAACTTCAAAAGCCTTTTGCACAGCAACGGAAGCCATAAACAAGACAAGAAGACAACCCTCAGAATGGGAGAAAATATTTGCAAATGAAGCAACTGACAAAGGATTAATCTCCAAAATTTACAAGCAGCTCATGCAGCTCAATATCAAAAAAACAAACAACCTAATCCAAAAATGGGCAGAAGAACTAAATAGACATTTCTCCAAAGAAGATATACAGATTGCCAACAAACACATGAAAGAATGCTCAACATCATTAATCATTAGAGAAATGCAAGTCAAAACTACAGTGAGATATCATCTCACACCAGTCAGAATGGCCATCATCAAAAAATCTACAAACAATAAATGCTGGAGAGGGTGTGGAGAAAAGGGAACCCTCTTGCACTGTTGGTGGGAATGTAAATTGATACAGCCACTATGGAGAACAGTATGAAGGTTCCTTAAAAAACTAAAAATAGAACCTACCATACGACCCAGCAATCCTACTACTGAGCATATACCCTGAGAAAACCATAATTCAAAAAGTCATGTACCACAGTGTTCATTGCAGGTCTATTTACAATAGCCAGGACCTGGAAGCAACCTAAGTGTCCATCAACAGATGAATGGATAAAGATGTGGCACGTATATACAATGGAATATTACTCAGCCATAAAAAGAAACAAAATTAAGTTATTTGTAGTGAGGTGGATGGACCTAGAGTCTGTCATACAGAGTGAAGTAAGTCAGAAAGAGAAAAACAAATACCGTGTGCTAGCACATATATGGAATCTAAAAAAAAAAAAAAAGGTCATGAAGAACATAGGGGCAAGATGGGAATAAAGACAGAGACCTACTAGAGAATGGACCTGAGGTTTACAGGGAGGGGGAAGGGTAAGCTGGGACAAAGAGAGTGGCATGGACATATATACACTACCAAACGTAAAATAGATAGCTAGTGGGAAGCAGCCGCATAGCACAGGGAGATCAGCTTGGTGCTTTGTGACCACCTGCAGGGGTGAGATAGGGTGGGAGGGAGATGCAAGAGGGAGGAGATATGGGGATATATGTACAGGTATAGCTGATTCACTTTGTTATAAAGCAGAAACTAACACACCATTGTAAAGCAGCTATACTCCAATAAAGATGTTTAATAAATAAATAAATTATGGAGGACCAAGTCAGAGATCATTTGCCAAAATCCAGGTGTGAGCTGCAGTGAGAAACAGGACTCAGATGTAAGATCCAAAGAAGGGAAACAATGGGAAAAGCGTGACTGAGCCAGAAGCAGAACTTAAGCCCCTGGAGTGGGGGCAGGTTCCAGTCAGCCCAGAGGATGTACTGTAAGGCCCACATTAAAAACTTGGGAGACAAAACATCTGAAATGTTGGGTCTGAAATAGCTTTATGATCCCCTGACCATAAAGACTTGAAAGGACTGAGCAAAACAGAGCCACCAATGAGGAAGGGCTATATCCTCCTCTTAAATAGTATCTGGTTGCTGTGTTCTTTAATCAGCAATGCATTTCCTTGGGAACCTCCTCAGAAGAAGGAACAATTCTTGTAACTCATTTCAAGCCCCAAGTTCATACAATCTCTACCTCCTCCATGACCTAGAGTGTAACTATCTTTGTATGATCCTTGTTTGGCTGACCACAGACTACATCCTTTCTTCAGAAACCACGTCCAGCTCTACCCGCCTACAAAGGGCTTTAAACGAAGTCCTTCCTCATCACACTGATGTGTTGATTCTCAGTACAAGTTCCTGACGACTCCAGACTTACAGCTGTCTAGCTTGCATGTTACAAGAGGTCTATGTGGGTCTACAGTTGAAAGAAAATGTTGGCCTTTGGAAAAAGAGATAGAGATAAAGAATGTTATAATGCTGAAGGTCTAGTTAAAATGGATGGATTTAATCTTCCTCAGAATCCATCAAAATGAATTCTTGTGAGTCTGATTTTGTTACTTGGTCTTAATTTCTGATCTTGCCTTACTGAACAATGAGTCTATAATTATGGAACCCTATTTCATATCCAAATTGTGGATATGGGTTTAAATGCCATCAAATTCTGTACAATCTGGATTAAGCCTGAAAATGGTGACCATTTCAACAGTTTGTGGCGCTCCAACTGCCTCCTCTGCTTCAGAGGTTATTTTCCATAACTAGCTTTTGTATCTTTGAGAGAGCGCTTGATTCTCTACATAGCAGACTTGCTCCTCAGAAGCTTTGAGGACTTTGTGATTTAAGTTCCAAGTATAAACTGTGCACTCCCCCCTCACCCAGGTAACAAGGCCGCATCATTAACCCCACAGCCATCCCTGCCACGGCATCCCTCCGAGGACTTCTCAAATGCTCCCCATGTGACTTTGTATTCATTTACTCTCGCTCTTACTCAGTGACTAAACACTCTTTAAAATCAGACCCACAGGTCCTGTTAAAGAGAATTAGGTACCTCCCATCCCATGTAATTCCTTCCAAAATACCTTCCTCAGAACTGCCTGGCCTAGAGGAATAAAATATACGCATGGGCCCCCATCACAATGGCTCCTCACAAAAGATGGAAGCAGACCGGTATTTTTAGTACCACATTCACAGTTTTGAAACCTAAAGAAAAAGTTCCATCAGTATTAAATAATAGGGATAAAAAATCAGACCCATCATGGTGGTGGCTTTTCTAGTACCAGGCTACCAGCACCAGACTCTTCAGAATTCTTATTTGCTTAAAACCTGTGTCCCATGGCACCAGTGATTCAGGTGGCTTGTCCATCAGTTTAGACCTGAGAGCGACGCTGTCCAGTACATTGTGAGCTGCATTCACCATTTAAATTTTCCCAGTAGCCAAATTAAAGGACATGAAAAGAAACAGGTGAAATTAATTTCAATGGAAAATTTATTAACCCAGTGTATATGAAATATTTAACATGTGATCAATATAAAAAAATAGTACTGAAATATTTTACATTCTTCCTACTAGTTCATTGAAATCCATTCTGTGTTTTTACAAAACATCACATCTCATGCGTTAATGGCCCTGTGTGGCTCACAGCTGCCCTACTGAACACTGCAGCTCTAGGGAGGAAGAAAAAGGCCCATAGGATTATAATGTCTATTTATATTTCCTACTGGAAGTTTTACGGCTCTGAGCTTTGCTTGCTGCCACTTGAAAAACACTGTCCAGAGTACCTGGAAATCTCTCAGCATTCGTGGGCTTTTGTTGTGCCCATTTGCTTAAAACATAATTAAGGAAAGGAGTTGGCAGGGTTTTTTTAAGAATTCCTCTTTCAGATAAATCAACTCTGTCAGACTAAATTAGGCACGGTCTCCCACGCTACAGATATTTCAATTGGAATATTTTATTCTGCTGGTGAAGGAGCTATTTCTTCAGAAATAGAGCACCTGAGAAGACTGGTGTCACAGTCACACTTTTATCCCCACAAACTGTCCAACCCCAAAATGAAGGCAAAACAAAAGGGCCCTCTGTAGGAAGGGTGAGTTCAGTGGCCTTTGGTAGGTGCACGGGAATTAATGGACTTAAAAAATTAGGTCATTTGAAGTGTTCGTATAAAGTTAGTAGAAACTAAAAGGTGGGTATAAAAAAAAAATGTTTTCCACGTCAATAAAACTGAGGATTGCAATGGTAAACTAAATTAAATAAATTTAAAATTTTAAAGAGTTAAAATCTCTGATCAAAATCATTTTTAATAAGTTTATGTTTAACTGATCAAGATTGAGAAAGTATTTTAGAGGAATAAACGTAAGTATATATTATGTATTATATAAATAAGTTAATTCAAAAATGAGTTAAGTGGTTCAAAAATATATTAATTGCATAAGAGGTGTAAAGATATTATACTTCCTTCTTGAAATGTCTGCATAAGAAATATCATCCTTCTTCCTGAAATCTGATATTTAACTTCCCATTAATTAATGCATTAATTAATGCAACCAGGATTAAAAATTAGAGCCCTGGATTTCTATTACACGTACAAAACAAGGTTTTCAGGAGAAAGATTCTGGACATTTTCTGGCAAAACTGAAACATTTTTAAGTTCTGGACTATTTTATTTAATTCCTTACCTAAACCAGTAACTCATAACAGTATTGTGAACTGTGATTGCCCTTATGCAGCAAAGATAAATCAAAGGCTGTTAAATCACAGGCTCTACCTTACATCTTTGGGATAACTGTCATTTGCATGAAAGGCTCATGAGATCACAGGTAATTTATTCCTCTTGAAAGCTCTTCCATGACCATGGAGATCATAGAATATTGATGCTGAATTATTTCTTCAGCTGACTCAGACTTCATAACCAAAGGGAACCTAAGACAGCATAACAAGAAAGTTGGCCAGGTAATGGAGTATCAACAAGTGTTTGCTAGCCCTCTGCAGTGAGTAACTCTAGTTCAAATTCAGGTATCTTAAATCTAAAACACCACAGGCATAACTTATTTTTATGAGATTAATCTACGATAAACCCACAGTCCTATTTTGTGAGTAAATCTTTTGTTCTTTGTTCCGTACAAGCCCATACCCAAAAGTTTGATACCATACTGAACCTGAAGGATTTTAAGATGGCACTTGCCCAGAAGGAAGTTGTGGAGTAAAGGTGAGAAGACAAAAATGTTGATGCAACTTAGTAAAGCAGGGAAGGGCAGTAGTTGAAGGAAGGTGAGCATCCAGAGGACACAGAATCTAATTAAGCTGTGTGACTTGGTTGAGGGGTGGTAGAGTAACCCATTGGAAGAAGGCAAAAGGTGGGAGAACACCAATTCATGTTTATGGGTACCTAGCAGCTCTTTTCTGAAATGTGTGTTCTATACTTACACTTAGGAAGACCTATATCATTTTTGACATTGTTCTTTTCTAGATACTCAAAACAATTCAAGAATTCATATCTTTCCCACTTCCTCCTAACTGCAGTCAACCTGATTATTTCCAATAGGTTTGGTGTTAAGATTTCAAAGGTGTTGGGCTTCCCTGGTGGCGCAGTGGCTGAGAGTCTGCCTGCCAATGTGGGGGACACGGGTTCGGGCCCTGGTCTGGGAGGATCCCACATGCCGCGGAGCAACTGGGCCCGTGAGCCACAACTACTGAGCCTGTGCGTCTGGAGCCTGTGCTCCGCAACGGGAGAGGCTGCGATAGTGAGAGGCCCATGCACCGCGATGAAGAGTGGCCCCCGCTCGCCGCAACTGGAGAAAGCCCTCTCACAGAAACGAAGACCCAGCACAGCCAAAAATAAATAAATAAATTTAAAAAGAACTTAAAAAAAAAAAAGATTTCAAAGGTGTTTAAGACAAGTGTCCTTCCCTGTAGAAGTGCATGTTTAAAGGGTACATTACACATAATCAGTGCAGGTAACAGGTAAATAGTAGAGGCAGCTACATGGCACGGTGTCTATTCAAGGAATGAAGTGATGCACTGTGTTTAATTCAAAGAATGTTTCAGAAAGAAGAAATTTCGAACTTATCCCTTAAAGGACAAAAATTGTACAAGAAAGACCATGGGGACCATATAAGATATTTCAGGCAGAGTTAACAGCATGAACCAAGGTGCAGAGATGTGAAGCAGCACGTGTAAATGCTGTAGTTGTATATGACTAGAGAGGAGAGTGTGAGGGACCAGTAAGAGTTGAATCTGGATGGAGAGGAAAACCATCTGTGTGTTATCTCCACCCATAGCTCAAGGCTTCTTGTTTTTTGGAGCCCCTTTCATGGCTTCTGGCTGCTTGGTGTACATTTTCAATCTCCCTTGTCATGGCGAACTCCTACTCTTTCTTTAGTACTCAGGTCAAATACTATCTACTCTAGGAGCTCCTGTGGATGAGTATTTTGTCTTCTGAGCTCACATAATACACCACACATTTCTACCTTCCCATGTACCACACTGTCTGGCAGTTGTGTCTGTTTCCTGACATTAAACCATAAGGTCCTTGAAGTCGGGCCGTCATTAATGGGTTATCCATCCTAATACTGGAAGCACCCAGGACTTTGCAGAACGTATTGAAAGGCATTCAAATTGAACTGATGAGCATTGGCCAAAAGAGAGGTATCATGCTACAGTTGACCCTCGAACAACATGGGTTTGAACTGCGTGGGTCCACTTAGATGTGGATGTTTTTCAGTATTAAATACTACAGCACTATGTGGTCCATGGTTGATCGAACCCACAGATGTGGATGAGTATGTGTAGGAACCACTTGTAAGGAGGGCCAGCTCTAGGTTACATGAGGATTTTCCACTTCATGTGAAGGGTTGGTGCCCCTAAGCCCACTCCACCCTTGCCCAATATTGTTCAAGGGTCAATGGTATGTTCTAAGCAATGTGGCTTTTTCTGAAGAAAATGAGGAACCACTGAGAGTCCTAAGTAGAGAAGTGGTCCAATCAAATTTTTATGTTTGTGAAGGATGACTCTGATGCCCAGGTGGAAGAGATTGTGAATCCGGAGACAGGGATCAAGGAAATGTAATACTTAATTTTCCAAGAGAAAGGTGATGCCGTGTCAACTCTAGTCAATTCTGCCTCTGGGATAGAACTCTGGATTTGCGTGTGTTTGTTTCTTGTTGAACCTTTCAGTATTCTTTGGAGAGCAGAAAGAGCAGGGATACCGAAAATGAATTTTTAGGTTCAAACTTTTTCTACCATATTAGATAAATATCTGCTTAAACTTTAGTTTCTTCAGCAAAACAAAGAGGGTGGTTACGATGACAGAATGGATAACACGAGGAGTGTAGCTATCACTCTGTGGTCGCTTAATGAATACTAGTGACTTTTTCAAAACAGGTTTACTAAGGTATAATTAATAAATAGAAAATTGCATATATTTAACTTGTAGAATGAATTATGAGTTTTACATATGCATGTGCCCATGATACCATCTCTACAACAAGGTGCAGATACATCCATTGCTCCCTAAAGTCCACGTGTCCCTTTCTATGTGTCTGTGGTAAGAGCACCAGCTATGAGATCTGTGCTCAGCAGACATTTAAGTGCAGGGTGCAGTCTTGTTAACTACAGGTGCAGTGTCCTGCTGAAAATGGCTAGAATGCGTTCATCTTTCATAATGGAAACTTTTCCCAACAGACCAACAGCTCTCCATTTCTCCACCCAGCAGCCCCTGGAAACCACCGTTCTACTCTGCTTCTATAAGCTGACTCTTTTAGAGACTTTGTATAAAGAGAATCATAAAGCATTTGTTCTTCTGTAACTGGCTTTTCACTTAGAGGAGGTCTGCCAGGTTCATTCATGTTGTCACAAATGGCAGTATTTCCTTCTTATTTTAAGGCTGGATAGTATTCCATTTCATGCATGCACCACATTTTCTTTGCCCATTCATTCATCAGTGGCTATTTGGGTTGTTTCCATTCCTTGACTACTGTAAATAATGCTGTAATGAACACCGCAGTATACACGTCTCTTTGGGATCCTGATTTTGTTGACTTTGGATATATACCCAGAAGTAGGATTGCTGGATCAAATGCTAGTTCTATTTTTAATTTTTTGAAGAATCTCCATACTGATTTTCATAGAGACTGCACCATTTTACATTCCCACCAGCAGTGCACGAGGGTTCCGCTTTCTGTACATCCTCACCCACACTTACCTTGTTTTTAAAAAAATAGCCATTCTAACAGTTGTGATATGATATCTCTTTGTGGTTTTGATTTGCATTTTCCAGATGAGTGATGTTGAACATCTCTTCACGGACCTTTTGACCACTTGTATGTCTTCTATGAGAAATTTCTATTCAAGTCCTTTGCCCAGTTTTCAATTGGGTTATTTTTTTTTAATTTTTGCTATTGAGTCGTAGGAGTTCCTTATATATTTTGGGTTTTTATCTCTTATCAGATATATGGTTTAAAAATATTGTCTTCCATTCTGTAAGTTGCTTTTGCACTGTGGATTGTTTCCTTTGCTGTGCAGAAGCTTTTCAGTGCCATGTAGTCCCAGCTAATTTTACTTTTGTTACTTGTGCTTTTGGTTCTTATCCAGGAAATTATCACTAAGCCCAATGGCATGAAGTTTTTCCCTATGTTTTATTCTAGAAGCTTTACAGTTTCAGTGTAAAGTCTTTAATCCACTTTGACCTTCGTTTATGGTGTAAGATAAAGGGTCCAGTTTCATTCTTTTTTCATGTGGATATCCAGTTTTCCCAACACCATTTATCCTTTCCCCATTGAGTGTTTTTGGCACCCTTGTCAAAGATCAGTTGACTGTATTTGTGTGGGTTTATTTCTGGGCTCTCTGTTCTGTTCCTTTAGTCTAAATGTCTTTATGCCAGTACCAGACAGTTTAAAATAATATAGCAGTTACTTTGAGAGAAGGTAAGTTCCTCATAATTAAAAGTTTAGAGCCAAAGTGCTTGCCTCTACAACAAAAGGAGACTGTACATAAAATTAGCGTCGAAAACATTGGGGTTGCTGCCAACTGGATGATGTCTGACCGATGCTGGTCCCTTCCCATCTCCTACATCCACACCTCCCTCCAACCTCTTCCCTTCTCTTCCCTCTGCCTTTCCCTAGGGCATTAATCCCGAGTCTTTTCCCTACAACCAGGGTTACTCTCAACTGTGATATCAAAATAGGAGTGATAAAGCAGCCTTACTGTCAACTTTTTGTCCCTCTTCTAAAATTTGTAAACTATCAAATCCTAATCAGAAGGGTGTGTGTGCAGTGCTTATACTGTCTTCACATTTACAAAAAGTGTGAGCAAGAGTGTTACATCATGCAAGGACCTTGCCTTTGGTAACAGTTACATGGGTGACTTAAAGGGTGAGAGAGACAGAGGTGGAGGGCTTGGGATCATGCAGGGCTTCTTTTAATGCCCATGTCTATCCTGACACGATCCCTCCATTGTATTCGTCATCTCACCTGCTGTATTGAAGGCCACGTCTATTGGAGGGCCATCCCTGTTCTCATCAGATAAGGCAAGGTCCCCTACGGTGTGGTCCCTGGCACCCCCTGATTTCCCTCTTACAAAAGATGTACTTTTGTAATATCTCCACACCCTGCAGGTCTGTCCACTTTCTGTCCACTCCTTAAGGGTAAAGCTCAGGACTGTCTAATTTGCTGCTGTTCCTCTACTGCCTAAGAAAGTACTTGGCATATATAATGAGCTTAATTAATAGAGGATATGTGAGTTAATTAATAACAGGGTTGTTGTTATGCCTTCTAAGCGTAGACATTTGGAAGTTTCCATTAGGAAAGGGCTTTAGTTCGTTCACACGGGGGATTTTTTTGAACTGTGTGAATGAATCTCAGCTCTACTGCATCTTGTGACTTTGAGTCGAGAGGGTGGGGTATCTTTGGCGCCCGGATCCTGGGGAGGCTGAGTCAACAGTGGGCTACACAGTTTTCCAGAGGAGCAGGCCTGGGGAGGGTGGTGGTTGGGATAGTGTGAGATTCAGAGGAAATAATCACCCCTGACTAGAATTCCGGTTTTTAAACTAGGCTACCATGCATCCTAAGGTTCCACTGACTTGCCTCAGGGAATAAAATGAGGCCAGACTGCCAAGGCCTGGACCTGCATCCCTGCTTCGCACGGATTGGATCAAGAGATGTACTTGGGCTTCCCTGGACAATTTTGAAATAATTTTTTTTCTTTAAACATAAGTAACAATACAGACCACACCAGAAAAATCCACTTATCTAATACCAGCTTCTGGTCTTACAGTCAACAGGAAGGACTAATGCCTAAGAAGTTAGCTGGGAGGTAAATGTTCAGTACGTATATTGAAACCCGGGCTTGGCACGGACAGATGAATGTGTTTATTAAATAGTCTGAACTCTTTCTACCCTTTTCCTGGAATGTTTTCCACCTAATCCTTTATTCTGAAACTCAGGATACCTTCCAAGAGTAGATAAGATGTTCACACTAGTCTTTCACGTGGAAGTGCTTTCCTAAAATGCCAGAGGGTCTCACCTCCCGTATTTGGCGACTCTGGATACAGATGATTTGACAGCTTTGGTCCATGACCCAGTGGGCTAAACATCTCTCCGTCACTCAGAGCTCTCCCTAAGGTCACCCAGTCTCAGTAGAACCTCCTCCATCATCCTGCTTCTCCTTTTCCTCTTGTAACTTTCCAGTGTTTTCCTGCACAGCACTCTGAATGGTTTGAATTTCTTTGCCTGTCTATTTGTTGGTTTATCTTCTTCTTGGCCAGAAGGAGGAGGGTCATGCAGAGATTAGACAAGAGATGGGGAAAGTGAAATACGGCTTAATTTAGGGGAAATAAATTGACAGTAACCAGAATCAAGTCTATTATTTCCCCTATGTAAAGAGCTGTGATTCTTCCTGATTCAGATATGAAAGAGGAAGATTGTTTAAATTGTGTGTTCTTAGAGCTTGAGCCTGGTTTTTTTATGTTAAAGAAA
This sequence comes from Eubalaena glacialis, assembly GCF_028564815.1. NCBI lineage: Eukaryota > Metazoa > Chordata > Mammalia > Artiodactyla > Balaenidae > Eubalaena > Eubalaena glacialis. The sequence continues at coordinate 9,305,732 of NC_083735.1, read as the reverse complement.
CAAAAACCTAGAGATGGATTCAACTTCAAAGTGGGAGCATTCTTGATACACAAAGAGTAGTTCGTAGGATCACAGCCTGCACTTGACACTGTTTTATGAAGTACTTAACCAGGCATTGTATAGAAAGCGTCCTAGGATATACATTTGTTAATTGATTTCTTTAAACAATTATTATTTGGCAATATAAATATTGATAATTTGCTGCTTATTATATTAATATGCTCTTTTTTCAATTTTGAAGAACCCCAAAGTGCAAACCTAAGCATCTATTCTAATTCACCACTATTTATAACTTGGGAAGAGGAGGAGGATTCCTGACAGTCATCTGTAACTATGTTAGCTGGTTATGCCACTTCTTCTGGAATACAGACCTAGATTTTAATTGCTGTTATTTAAATTTAGCTCAGAGGCAGGGTGGGAAACATAAAACATGCAAGTTTATCAGGAAGGCAAGAATTCTCCTGAAGATAGATGACCCAGTGAGACCTAATAATAATGAAGACAATATCTTCCTGAACTTTTAAAGTTTGATTCTATAATGCTTTTATCAAGCAAACCTATTGGAGGAATAAGTGGAATTTCTAGCCCAATGAATTATTTCTCCGTTTCCTCTTTCCATTTACTTTTGATGATAAATTCGTTTAATAAGTGCGGAGTAAAGCTGGCTTTAATTTCACTGCCACGTGCTGGGATTCAAAGGGTAGAATTCCACCTCTTGAGACACATTCACTGACTTGCTGCTATAGATCAAAGGAACAATGGGCTTTTATGACCTTCCACAATCTGTGTTTGAGAAACTTTAAGTTCAAAGAACCAGAGGCAGTGTTAGATGAATCCAGAATATGGAAAAGCCACCATCAGTGATAAGAGGCTGAAAGCCTATATCTAGGTTGTTATTTTGTTAAAACATGATTTCTAAATTGATTATTAGCTCTAGACCTTTTAGAATCATTAATTCTTATATAATTTCAAAGCACTGTTTGTTTTTCTGAAAACATAGATTTTTAAAAAAATTTCTTTTGCTATAATGTTTAAACATGACTATACACATATTTTAGATTTACCTTTCATATTTACACAGAATTCCAAGGGACTGGCAAGATATCTGTCAATGTCAATTGTACATACTATAAGCACAATTCACATTAAATTTAAATTTACCATTGTGTAAGTTTTAATGGCCTTTTCTGACCTCTGGTGGGTACACAAAATGAATGACTCCTTCTAAGAGTGGATGAATTAGGGAACTTCATTATTCTTTCTCCAGTTTTCAGGGATAATCATACATCTTCAGACATTTCCCCCAGATTTTACAGTTTTCTCTGTTCCTATAAAACCGAATAGGAGAATCATAGGAGGAACTATGTTAAATGAAACAACAGAAACATAAGTGCCACCCGCTGTCATATCTGGGGGAAATACTAAGAAAAACATCCCCTGCTTTGAATCATTTTCTAGAAAATGTCTTGCTCAAATAGCAGGGGACATTTCCTCAAAGTATCTTTGCATTTTCCACTATTGCTTAGTCTGGCAAAGATATTGTGTAACCACTTTTATTATTTTTTTACCATTGTGTTTTCAAAGACTGATGACTGGCTTCAGAAGTCATGAAAGCTTCATTTTCGTTTTTGTTTTCTATAATTTTGAATAATTAATACAAGTGCCTAGTAATAGATGCTTCTTGAAAGTGTTGGAGTTGGTGTGAAATAATCACATAATTACAAAAGTATAGAAAAGAGTGGCGAGTAGTAAACTGCGAGTGCCAGTTGTAGGTTCACGTGTAAGATAAAATGACCACTCCCAAGTCCCCAAGAACCACGGGGTAACAGGGTTTCCCAGTCTTGGTACCATTGACATCAGGGGTTGGATAATCCTTTGTTTCTGGGGGCAGTCCTGTGTCTTGTATGATGTTTATCTGCATCTTTGGCCTCCTCCACCAAATTCCAGTGGCATCCACCCACATACAACCCCAGACCCTCTCTGGACAAGTGGACCCTGAGGGGAGGGCTTGCCAAACCACCCACAGCTGGGAACCAGCGGCCAAGGAAGCGTGCAGAGTGTACAGTCACTGCTTCCTGCCAATCCTGTCACTCTGCAATTTGAAAAGTGTTTACAGCAAAGTTGATTCTCTGACATGGTGTGTAAAAGGAAGAACTATCTCTGGAGTTGAAGGTGTTCTTGATCAGACAACGGGTTCTGCTTTGCAGGAACAGGGCAGAAAGGTCCGATGACTCAGGGTTCACATGCAGAATTTCAGAACTAAGCCTTAGCAAAACCTCATTTCTATTCAGAATGCAAGTAAGAGGATGCACCAAGGAGCTGAATCTCGATGTCATGCTGCTTCCGTGTTGCCAGAAACGCTGGCAGTAACTGAATCTCGGGGCCGAGATGGTGGATATTGACAAACATTGGTTCTGACGTGTAGTCATTTGTTAGAGCATTTGCAAACACATTTTACAGGATAATAATTCTCACTTCTATTTTATAGCTACTTTTCTTCTGTTGTACAAATCTGTTAACCTGCTGTCATTTTTACTTAGGTAAAGATCCCATGTATCAAATTTTCAAGAGCTTTGTCACAAAGGGCTCCAAGAGCAGACTTAGAGCAGCAAAAAAGGGGAGTGATCACTTTTTCCCTTCTTTTAAGTTATCTGATTGAAAACATAAATTTCCAAGCTTTTAGAGAAGAGAAATATGCTTCAAGTGTAGTCAGTAATGGGAGGCGTTAGTAGGGTGATGTCATTTTCTCTTGCCTTCCTCTCTCTCCCCTCCCCCTCACTCTCAAAAGAACAAATAATTGAATATTGGCAAGCACAGGACTTTTAAACCACTTGGAAAACTGTTTTTAAGTAATATGCCATCTTTCCTGTAGGACACAAGCAGTTAGAAGAATTATGTCTGAAAACTATCTTGAAATTGTGAAATTGAGTTCTAGACATTGTTCTATTATACTGGGGGTGTTTTCTCGACCTAGTGCACTGACTGATCCTCATTAAGGTAGGGGACCCATCTTCCCATTCATACTGGCCCCTCTGAATTCACACAAAATTCCACAGCACATGAGGTGACTGAACACGGTGCTCATAGAATAAATTTACATAATTCCTATGGGGGACTCTAAGGAAAATATAGCTTCCTGTAATGGCTCAGATCACGTATTTACTTCAAAACATTTGCATAACCAAACCCAGCTGCGTATAGTTATCTGATCCTAGTTGTCTTATCACATACCTTAAACTCTTGTGCCATTAAAAGTATTTGCACATTTTCAGATACTTACAATTTGATATGCTGTATTAATGATGACACCCCAGTCTCTCCCCCCCCCTCCTTTTCTTAGTTAATAAGGACATTAAACTGAATTTAAAATGTCATGAATTCCCGAGATGTATTGTGTTAGAATTTTAGTGGGAACACATTTGAAAGTGTCTAGTCAATAAAATAAAGCTAGGTTAAGATAGGATTTTATTTTGGTACCAGCCTTTGTGCAACACATGATTGTTGAATGGTGTCACCATACTCCCTTCAGTAACCTAAGAGTTAATTCCAAATTTCCTCCGAAGAAATTGCACTGCCTCTTCCCTTTACCATGACAGATACCTGACATTATCAAAAAGGACAAAAACATTATCATGGCCGCAGAAGAACCTGCATGTCATTCAATTGGTCCTCGTTGGCTAATTTGGGAACTGATTGAATGAATGCTTCAAAAGTCTTTGCAACCTCAAAGGAAAGACAGTTAATTCAGTGGCTACTATTGACTGACCCTTGGTTAATTAAAACAGGCAAGAATGTGGAGGGGTGGTGTTTCCTGGGGTCCACGGGGATAATAAGCATCGAATGTCCTTTGCAGTCTCCGCCATCTCTTCCTTTCTTGCCTTTCCACTCTGGCTAGTACACAGATTGGTTAGCTAATGCATTTTCCATTCAGGCCCTATATAGTGTAAATATTTATTCCCTCTTAAGCTGAAATTCAACTATACTTGAAATCTTGCTTAACTTTTGAACTGTTGGCCACATATTGGTGTTTCAGTGATCTGAACACCCCTGAGCTGTGATGAAATGTGTCTCACTGTAATCCAGTCATATCATTGTGAAGCATTGTCGTTTAGTGAATATTTAAGTGTGACAACTTCTTAGTTTTTCCTTTAAGTATCGTACCATCCAGCATGCACACTGGGTTCAGAAAATAAACTGGGGAGGGGCAAGATGGCGGAAGAGTAAGACGCGGAGATCACCTTCCTCCCCACAGATACATGAGAAATACATCTACACGTGGAACTGCTCCTACAGAACACCCACTGAACGCTGGCAGAAGACGTCAGACCTCCCAAAAGGCAAGAAAATCCCCACGTACTTGGGTAGGGCAAAAGAAAAAAGAAATAACAGAGACAAAAGAATAGGGACGGGACCTGCACCAGTGGGAGGGAGCTGTGAAGGAGGAAAGGTTTCCACACACTAGGAAGCCCCTTCGTGGGCAGAGACTGCGGGTGGCAGAGGGGGGAAGCTTCGGAGCCACGGAGGAGAGCGCAGCCACAGGGGTGCGGAGGGCAAAGCGGAGATTCCCGCACAGAGGAGCGGTGCCGACCAGCACTCACCAGCCCGAGAGGCTTGTCTACTCAGCCGCCGGGGCGGGCGGGGGCTGGGAGCTGGGGCTCGGGCTTCGGTGCTAGCCGGGAGGGAGTCCGGGAAAAGGACTGCAGCTGCCAAAGAGGCAAGAGAATTTTTCTTGCCTCTTTGTTTCGCGGCGCGCAAGGAGAGGGGATTCAGAGCGCCGCCTAAACGAGCTCCAGAGACGGGCGCGAGCCGCGGCTATCAGCGCGGATCCCACAGCAACAGGGGCGCAGAGGGAAAAACGGAGAGATTCCCGCACAGAGGCTCGGCGCCGAGCAGCACTCACCAGCCCGAGAGGCTTGTCTGCTCCCCCGCCGGGGCGGGCGGGGGCTGGGAGCTGAGGCGCGGGCTTCGGTCGGATCCCAGGGAGAGGACTGGGGTTGGCTGCGTGAACACAGCCTGAAGGGTCTAGCGCACCACAACTAGCCGGGAGGGTGCACGAGAAAAAGTCTGCAGCTGCCGAAGAGGCAGGAGACTTTTTCTTGCCTCTTTGTTTCGCGGCGTGCAAGGAGAGGGGATTCAGAGCGCCACTTAAACGAACTCCAGAGACGGGCGCGAGCCGCGGCTATCAGCGCGGACCCCAGAGACGGGCATGGGATGCTAAGGCTGCTGCTGCCGCCACCAAACAGCCTGTGGGCGAGCACAGGTCATTCTCCACACCGCCCCTCCCGGGAGCCTGTGCAGCCCGCCACGGCCAGGCTCCCGTAATCCGGGGACAACTTCCCCCGGAGAGCGCACGGCGCGCCTCAGGCTGCTGCAACGTCACGCCGGCTTCTGCCGCCGCAGGCTCGCCCCGCCTCCTCCGTACCGCTCCCTCCCCCCGGCCTGACTGAGCCAGAGCCCCCGAATCAGCTGCTCCTTTAACCCCGTTCTGTCTGGGCGGGGAACAGACGCCCTCAGGGGACCTACATGCAGAGGCGGGTCCAAATCCAAAGCTGAACCCCGGGAGCTGTACGAACAAAGAAGAGAAAGGGAAATCTCTCCCAGCAGCCTCAGAAGCAGCGGATTAAAGCTCCACAAACAACTTGATGTGCCTGCATCTGTTGAATACCTGAATAGACAACGAATCATCCCAAATTTAGGAGATGGACTTTGGGAGCAGGATATATTAACTTTTCCCTTTTTCCTTTTTTTTGTGAGTGTAGATGTGTATGCTTCTGGGTGAGATTTTGTCTGTATAGCTTTGCTCTCACCGTTAGTCCTAGGGTTAGGTCCGTCCGTTTTTTTTTTTTTTTTTTTTTTTTTTGGCTTAAAATTTTTTTTTTTCCCTAATAAATGTTTTCTTAATTTTTTCCTTATTTTCTATTTTTAAAAAAATTTTTAATAAGTTTTTTCATATTTTTTATTTTAAAAAATTAAAAAATTTTTTTTTCTTAATAAATTTTTTCTAAATAATTTATTCTTTTTAGTATAAAAAATTAATAAATCTATTTTTAAAAATTAAAAAAAAATTTTTTTTCTTAATAAATTTACTCTTAATAATTTTTTTTTCTTATTTTTTATTATAATTGCTTTATTTTATTTTATTTTATTTTATTTTATTTTATTTTATCCTCTTTTTTTCTTTCTTTCCATTTTTTCTCCCTTTTATTCTGAGCCGTGTGGATGAAAGGCTCTTGGTGCTCCAGCCAGGCATCAGGGCTGTGCCTCTGAGGTGGGAGAGCCAACTTCAGGACACTGGTCCACAAGAGACCTCCCAGCTCCACGTAATACCAAACGGTGAAAATCTCTCACAGATCTCCATCTCAACATCAAGACCCAGCTTCACTCAACGACCAGCAAGCTACAGTGCTGGACACCCTATGCCAAACAACTAGCAAGAGAGGAACACAGCCCCATCCATTAACAGAGAGGCTGCCTAAAATCATAATAAGGCCACAGACACCCCAAAACACACCACCAGACGTGGACGAACCCACCAGAAAGACAACATCCAGCCTCATCCACCAGAACACAGGCACTAGTTCCCTCCACCAGGAAACCTACACAACCCACTGAACCAACCTTAGCCACTGGGGACAGATACCAAAAACAACGGGAACTACGAACCTGCAGCCTGTGAAAAGGAGACCCCAAACACAGTAAGATAAGCAAAATGAGAAGACAGAAAAACACACAGCAGATGAAGGAGCAGGGTCAAAACACACCAGACCTAACAAATGAAGAGGAAATAGGTAGTCTACCTGAAAAAGAATTCAGAATAATGATAGTAAGGATGATCCAAAGTCTTGGAAATAGAATAGACAAAATGCAAGAAACATTTAACAAGGACGTAGAAGAACTAAAGAGGAACCAAGAAACGATGACAAGCACAATAAATGCAATTAAAAATACTCTAGATGGGATCAATAGCAGAATAACTGAGGCAGAAGAACGGATAAGTGACCTGGAAGATAAAATGGTGGAAATAACTACTGCAGACCAGAATAAAGAAAAAAGAATGAAAAGAACTGAGGACAGTCTCAGAGACCTCTGGGACAACATTAAACGCACCAACATTCGAATTATAGGGGTCCCAGAAGAAGAAGAGAAAAAGAAAGGGACTGAGAAAATATTTGAAGAGATTATAGTTGAAAACTTCCCTAATATGGGAAAGGAAATAGTTAATCAAGTCCTGGAAGCACAGAGAGTCCCATACAGGATAAATCCAAGGAGAAACACACCAAGACACATATTAATCAAACTATCAAAAATTAAATATAAAGAAAACATATTAAAAGCAGCAAGGGAAAAACAACAGATAACACACAAGGGCATCCCCATAAGGTTAACAGCTGATCTTTCAGCAGAAACGCTGCAAGCCAGAAGGGAGTGGCAGGATATACTTAAAGTGATGAAGGAGAAAAACCTACAACCAAGATTACTCTACCCAGCAAGGATCTCATTCAGATTTGATGGAGAAATTAAAACCTTTACAGACAAGCAAAAGCTGAGAGAGTTCAGCACCACCAAACCAGCTTTACAACAAATGCTAAAGGAACTTCTCTAGGCAAGAAACACAAGAGAAGGAAAACACCTACAATAACAAACCCAAAACATTTAAGAAAATGGGAATAGGAACATACATATCGATAATTACCTTAAATGTAAATGGATTAAATGCTCCCACCAAAAGACACAGACTGGCTGAATGGATACAAAAACAAGACCCATATATATGCTGTCTACAAGAGACCCACTTCAGACCTAGAGACACATACAGACTGAAAGTGAGGGGATGGAAAAAGATATTCCATGCAAATGGAAATCAAAAGAAAGCTGGAGTAGCAATTCTCATATCAGACAAAATAGACTTTAAAATAAAGACAATTACAAGAGACAAAGACGGACACTATATAATGATCAAGGGATCGATCCAAGAGGAAGGTATAACAATTGTAAATATTTATGCACCCAACATAGGAGCACCTCAATACATAAGGCAAATACTAACAGCCATAAAAGGGGAAATCGACAGTAACACAATCATAGTAGGGGACTTTAACACCCCACTTTCACCAATGGACAGATCATCCAAAATGAAAATAAATAAGGAAACACAAGCTTTAAATGATACATTAAACAAGATGGACTTAATTGATATTTATAGGACATTCCACCCAAAAACAACAGAATACACATTTTTCTCAAGTGCTCATGGAACATTCTCCAGGATAGATCATATCTTGGGTCACAAATCAAGCCTTGGTAAATTTAAAAAAATTGAAATCATATCAAGTATCTTTTCCGACCACAACGCTATGAGACTAGATATCAATTACAGGAAAAGATCTGTAAAAAATACAAACACATGGAGGCTACACAATACACTACTTAATAACGAAGTGATCACTGAAGAAATCAAAAAATACCTAGAAACAAATGACAATGGAGACACGACGATCCAAAACCTATGGGATGCAGCAAAAGCAGTTCTAAGAGGGAAGTTTATAGCAATACAAGCCTACATCAAGAAACAGGAAACATCTCGAATAAACAACCTAACCTTGCACCTAAAGCAATTAGAGAAAGAAGAACAAAAAAACCCCAAAGCTAGCAGAAGGAAAGAAATCATAAAGATCAGATCAGAAATAAATGAAAAAGAAATGAAGGAAACAATAGCAAAAATCAATGAAACTAAAAGCTGGTTCTTTGAGAAGATAAACAAAATTGATAAACCATTAGCCAGACTCATCAAGAGAAAAAAGGAGAAGACTCAAATTAATAGAATTAGAAATGAAAAAGGAGAAGTAACCACTGACACTGCAGAAATACAAACGATCATAAGAGATTACTACAAGCAACTCTATGCTAATAAAATGGACAACCTGGAAGAAATGGACAGATTCTTAGAAATGCACAACCTGCCGAGACTGAACCAGGAAGAAATAGAAAATATGAACAGACCAATCACAAGCACTGAAATTGAAACTGTGATTAAAAATCTTCCAACACACAAAAGCCCAGGACCAGATGGCTTCACAGGCGAATTCTATCAAACATTTAGAGAAGAGCTAACACCTATCCTTCTCAAACTCTTCCAAAATATTGCAGAGGGAGGAACACTCCCCAACTCATTCTACGAGGCCACCATCACCCTGATACCAAAACCAGGCAAAGATGTCACAAAGAAAGAAAACTACAGGCCAATATCACTGATGAACATAGATGCAAAAATCCTCAACAAAATACTAGCAAACAGAATCCAACAGCCCATTAAAAGGATCATACACCATGATCAAGTGGGGTTTATTCCAGGAATGCAAGGATTCTTCAATATACGCAAATCAATCAACGTGATACATCATATTAACAAATTGAAGGAGAAAAACCATATGATCATCTCAATAGATGCAGAGAAAGCTTTCGACAAAATTCAACACCCATTTATGATAAAAGTCCTGCAGAAAGTAGGCATAGAGGGAACTTTCCTCAACATAATAAAGGCCGTATATGACAAACCCACAGCCAACATTGTCCTCAATGGTGAAAAACTGAAACCATTTCCACTAAGATCAGGAACAAGACAAGGTTGCCCACTCTCACCACTATTATTCAACATAGTTTTGGAAGTGTTAGCCACAGCAATCAGAGACGAAAAAGAAATAAAAGGAATCCAAATCGGAAAAGAAGAAGTAAAGCTGTCACTGTTTGCAGATGACATGATACTATACATAGAGAATCCAAAAGATGCTACCAGAAAACTACTAGAGCTAATCAATGAATTTGGTAAAGTAGCAGGATACAAAATTAATGCACAGAAATCTCTTGCATTCCTGTATACTAATGATGAAAAATCTGAAAGTGAAATTAAGAAAACACTCCCGTTTACCATTGCAACAAAAAGAATAAAATACCTAGGAATAAACCTACCTAAGGAGACAAAAGACCTGTATGCAGAAAATTATAGGACACTGATGAAAGAAATTAAAGATGATACAAATAGATGGAGAGATATACCATGTTCTTGGATTGGAAGAATCAACATTGTGAAAATGACTCTGCTACCCAAAGCAATCTACAGATTCAATGCAATCCCTATCAAACTACCACTGGCATTTTTCACAGAACTAGAACAAAAAATTTCACAATTTGTATGGAAACACAAAAGACCCCGAATAGCCAAAGCAATCTTGAGAACGAAAAATGGAGCTGGAGGAATCAGGCTCCCTGACTTCAGACTATATTACAAAGCTACAGTAATCAAGACAGTTTGGTACTGGCACAAAAACAGAAATATAGATCAATGGAACAGGATAGAAAGCCCAGAGATAAGCCCACGCACATATGGTCACCTTATCTTTGATAAAGGAGGCAAGCATATACAGTGGAGAAAAGACAGCCTCTTCAATAAGTGGTGCTGGGAAAATTGGACAGGTACATGTAAAAGTATGAAATTAGAACACTCCCTAACACCATACACAAAAATAAACTCAAAATGGATTAAAGACCTAAGTGTAAGGCCAGACACTATCAAACTCTTAGAGGAAAACATAGGCAGAACACTGTATGACATAAGTCACAGCAAGATCCTTTTTGACCCAGGTCCTAGAGAAATGGAAATAAAAACAAAAATAAACAAATGGGACCTAATGAAACTTAAAAGCTTTTGCACAGCAAAGGAAACCATAAACAAGACCAAAAGACAACCCTCAGAATGGGAGAAAATATTTGCAAATGAAGCAACGGACAAAGGATTAATCTCCAAGATTTACAAGCAGCTCATGCAGCTCAATAACAAAAAAACAAACAACCCAATCCAAAAATGGGCAGAAGACCTAAATAGACATTTCTCCAAAGAAGATATACAGATTGCCAACAGACACATGAAAGAATGCTCAACATCATTAATCATTAGAGAAATGCAAATCAAAACTACAATGAGGTATCATCTCACACCGGTCAGAATGGCCATCATCAAAAAATCTAGAAACAATAAATGCTGGAGAGGGTGTGGAGAAAAGGGAACACTCTTGCACTGTTGGTGGGAATGTAAATTGATACAGCCACTATGGAGAACAGTATGGAGGTTCCTTAAAAAACTAAAAATAGAACTACCATATGACCCAGCAATCCCACTACTGGGCATATACCCTGAGAAAACCATAATTCAGAAAGAGTCATGTACCAAAATATTCATTGCAGCTCTGTTTACAATAGCCAGGACATGGAAGCAACCTAGGTGTCCATCATCGGATGAATGGATAAAGAAGATGTGGCACATATATACAATGGAATATTACTCAGCCATAAAAAGAAATGAAATGGAGGTGTTTGTAATGAGGTGGATGGAGTTAGAGTCTGTCATACAGAGTGAAGTAAGTCAGAAAGAGAAAAACAAATACAGTATGCTAACACATATATATGGAATCTAAGGGAAAAAAAAAAAAAAAAAAAGAGGTCATGAAGAACCTAGTGGCAAGATGGGAATAAAGACACAGACCTACTAGAGAATGGACTTGAGGATATGGGGAGGGGGAGGGGTGAGATGTGACAGGGTGAGAGAGTGTCATGGACATATATACACTACCAAATGTAAAATAGATAACTAGTGGGAAGCAGCTGCATAGCACAGGGAGATCAGCTCGGTGCTTTGTGACCACCTAGAGGGGTGGGATAGGGAGGGTGGGAGGGAGGGAGATGCAAGAGGGAAGAGATATGGCAACATATGTATATGTGTAACTGATTCACTTTGTTGTAAAGCAGAAGCTAGCACACCATTGTAAAGCAATTATACTTCAATAAAGATGTTAAAAAAAAAAAAAACAGTAAGGGCAAAACAAGCAAAAACAAATAAAATAGAAGGAAAACTATCAGCTTACAATACTAAGTCCACAATTCAACAGTAAGGGCAAAAAAAAAAAAAAGAAAATAAACTGACACACACGGTACTCATTGTGGGCAAAGCTCAGAAATTCACCCTGTGACATTATTGTCCCCCGAAAGACAACATGAAATTATCATTTCATTTCTTCTATGAACTTCCTTTACCTATATTTTCTGTGTAGAAGATAAATACTATGTGTATGTTTTCTCTTTGTATCAAAACAATCCACTACTTAAATTTACATAAATGTCAAATGAATATGCACATAAACATAAGTGTTCTGGTAAGTGGATCTGTTGCATTTTTTTAAAGAAATTATTATATCAGGGTTCACTAATTGAACCCAGTGACTGAAAAAACCTTGAAATGTTTCATGGAAATTTTTTCCCCACTAAGCATAAGAACCTACCAAGACGATGTCAATCAGTGACTTAAGGCAAAGGTCCAAGCACCTCAGACTCTAAGAGAGCATATTCCTTGACTCTTATCAGAAGGTCTTTTGTTAACACTGTTTAGGTTTCAAATGATCAAAAGCTTCCCCCAAACTGGATTAAGTATAAAACTTAAAAATGTGTGGGATGGTGTAACAGAAAACCCTAGGAGAAGGGAAGCTCTTGGGTGTTTATCATTGCTCAAGCAATGTTGCCCCAGCTTTGTTTCTCCATCTTTTGGCTCAGCTTTTGTTCAAAAGGCTCCTCTCCTCGGCATGCAGCGGCAAACGTAGTATTTGCTCTCTTTCGAATACAGCAAGAAAAAGTCCACCATTTTCCTAAGAAAACAAACATCTTGGTATTGATTTCTTGGTGCCAGTGACGGCAGTAAATGGTCTTGCTTGGGTCTTGTGACCGATCCCACAGCCAGGAATGTGTGGCAGTGTTGTCTCACCTTAGCCTGGACCTGGAGTGCTGCCTGGAGGGAAAAGAACGTGTTCTCGGAGGAAAGTCAGAGAACTGCTTACCAGAGCATCATCAGACACTCGCCAGGGGGATAAACATGTCCTCTATAGGTAAAACCATACACCCCCTACAGATGAGTCCAAAGTGAAGTAAACTGTTCTCTAAGATGTTCTTTGGATCTGAACAAGAAAGAATCACAGATACAGGTGGAATTTGAAAGCCTTAATTATCTGCAATTAAGTTACAGTAGGCTGGCAGTTTTCAAAGGTCATAAACCTACCTCTGGTGATCTCTCCCTATGCTTCATAATTAACTCCAGGGTTTTGTACTCAGGTGTTTCCCTTCTTCCTTAAAAGTACTTGGGATATGGGACGGACTCCAAGCTCACAATTCTGTCGGAGATTTAACAACATACGGTAGTTATATGCATATACTGACACAGAAGGGTTACCCGAGAACAAGCTTTTGTCACAAACTCAACAAAGCAAAGCAAAGCAGCTCTTTAAAATGTAAGGTTCATCCCCTGTCAATAAGCTGGAACCATCCTATGGATGTAACCACAGGACTTCATAGCTTCACAGCACTTTCACCTGTATCAACAGAGGCCAAAGGTGCATATCCACGTTTCACAGAAAAACAAAGGGCGGGAAGGCTGAGCATTTTCCCAACACCTCTGGGTAAGAATAACTTCTGCTTAAAGCTGAAAGGACCCAGGAGATCATTACCCCACCTCCTGATTTTGCAGTTGAGAAAAGTGAGCACAGCCAGGAAGAGAAATAAGGTTTCCTGATAATGAATTCAGTGTTCTTTCTTCATAGATAAGTTTCCCCTGTTCCATCACAGAGAAGATGCTGCCACAAACTATTGATAAACGAAAGCCTCCAGCCCTCCATCGCCACTGGGTCTGTGCCAGTGATGTGCTGTAACCCCTACATAATCACACCTTTCCTGGAAGGCACCTTCATCCTCACCCCTTCAGTCACAAACCGAAGACCCCGAAGGACCCTTCTCTCCTGCCCATTGTTCTGAACAAAGCAACACTTTTCCTCACTTCCTCTGCCTGAGTCGTGATATTGTCCAAATCCCATTTTGATTTTCACAAATGAGAATCAATTTCTTTATCGATGCTTCCAGATTTTGGCTTCCCTCCCACCTAAGAAGTACCATGCACATATGAAAACACCAGAATTCCTCTTGGTATCTTGATGAAAACTTCACTACATTGTTAAAGACAATGACTTCCCTGACTCATCTGACGTCTGTTAAGCACTGACTATATTCCTGGCCCTGTAATTGTCACTTGGAGATACTGTTATTGTCATAAAAAACCAGGGGAGAAAGGCAACCAGACAGATATTTAAATATCACAAACATGATAATGAGAATACGGAGGTAATGACATAGAAGGAACAATTAATTTTGCATGGGGGAAACAGAGCTGGTGTAAATATAGTCCTGTATCAAATATGTTGGATGGTCCCTGCATAGGTAAAAATTGGATGGACTCTTGAGTATATTATGATGGGGTTAGAGAGGAGAGAAATGCAAACAGTACAGTAAAGACAACATCATAGGCTGTGTCAGTTTTTATAGAAGCCGGCGAGCTTGCCTTTTCTCATCCTTATCCAGCACCTTGGAGTCCCAAGTCTTTTCCTATTGTCTCAGTACTCCTCTTATAAAGCCCTACCCTGTGTATAGACCCACGGATTTATGATGGTGGTTCTCCAAGTGTGGTCCCCAGACCAGCAGCATCAGAATCACCAGCAAACATGTTAGAATTTTGGGGTACTATCTGAGGCTGACGGAATCAGCCACTTTGGCCCCAGCAATACATGGCTTAGCCCAGCAGGTGATTCTAATACAGGCAGAAGTTTGAGAACCACTCATTTCTGGGATGATGCTATTGAAAAAGACCTTATAGACCTTATATAGGCTTATACAGACTTATATATAGACCACATAGGCCAACACTGTCATTTTCCAAGTAAAGAGCCAGGGAGTTTGTACTAATCACTTTCCGTGTAGAGTTGGACAAAGAATCATCTTCCCTGATTCACAAAAGAATCTAGCGAGCAAGAGAGAGGTCAGTAATTACACAAATATCAGTAACAATTCTGAATACGAGCCCTAACCAGTGTGTGTGCATTACACATGTGCACATGTACGTGGAGGAACCACGGTACTGGAGAGGAGGATTTACTGCCGTGTTTGTGGAATCGAAGAGGTTGATACCCTGAACCTTTTGGGCAGCAGGTGTGGCCTGAAACAGCCCTGCTTTACTTGTCTACAGCATCAGAGAGGCTCATTTGTTTATTGCAGCGTGCTGGACAATTGCTATTTCACTTCGTGTGCTATCACGTGAGGGAAATTTCGGAAAGCTCTGCTCTAGAGCAGACACAGACCAAACGTTGGTTTGCTCTTCTTCGTAGCATGGATGAGTAAACCGAGATGCAAAGAGTTTCCACAAATTGCATACGGCAGCCTCTGACTAGCACAAAGGCAAGACTCAGCCCCGGGTCAGTACTTCCAAGGTTGGACTCTTTTACTACTACTGCTTCCTTTAGTGCAGAGAGAGCCTCATGGCTAAGCCATCCTGGACCCAGAGAGGAGAGGATGGCCGGTTTTATATTTCTTTATCACTTTCAGTAGTCACATGGCCACTACATATACACCCCACCACACTGTGCTTCATCCCTTTCAAGTTAGAAGAGACCCTCACATGCCTTACATAGGCCCTGAAGGCTCTTCTTGACCTTTCAGAGCATACCTGTAGAATGTGATCTCCAACTATTTACACGATGTTTCAGGGAATACAACATCGGAGCAACTGATATGATGATACCTTGATCAGTGGACCCTTTTCTGATTATTTACTTCTTTTACCCAGAAATCTCCACAGCACACAGAAACTGAATCAAGCAAAGATATAGTGAGTCCAACTTACTAACTAAAGGACACAGCATGGCCGGGAGGCAGGTTATCATATGTCACACAGGCTGTCTGAATCTTCAGGGGCTGTTTGAAGGCAGAGCATATCCCATTGTCTTTCCCAGACCTTCTGATCATCTAAGCCATACCTGTTTTATCACTGAGTCATCTATTCTTGCAAGTAAACATCCTCCATAGGATGACCTATTCCATAGCACTGGCATGGAAGTTTGCCCAAGAGAGCTGGAAGTCTGTAATCCCCAATGTTAACTTCAGAATTCTCATCGGGGTAAGGCCTGGATTCTTTTTATTTGGAGATAAATAGCCTCGCTCTACTGGAACCTGACCCTCCCACAGATGTCCCGTTCTGAGATGCAGTATAAATTACAGAAAGCAGCTCTCAAGTTCTTGCCATCAAATTCTTGGACACTAAGAGAGCTGAGCATTTAAACAAAAGAGGAAGTGCTAAATACCAGAAACATTCTTTAAATAGATCTAAATCTCCTTAGTTTCAGAATTATCTCTGATGCAATAGAATTTAATAAGAGAATAGTGAGAGGGTGGTATAACTATTGCCAGTCACGAGGTCCCTGCCTGTGCCACAAATTGAGATGTACCCAGTGTGTAAATTAACCAATGCTGCATATTATTAACCCTTGTCCATATGGACAAAACTTATCACTGTCAACTTTTTAAGGGAGAAACAGATTTTTGAAGAGTCATTCCAATAAGTTTTTGTTGAATAGATAAAAGTTGCTTTTGATAATAGTTTTATATATCAGTCAAACCTCCGATTACACCCAAAGTCCACAGACCCCCAGATTTGTCTTTACTTAAGAGAGGTTTCAAATAATATAAGAATAAGAATTTAAAAAATAAGAAAATGTTCTTATTTCTCTTAGTGTGACCATAAAAGAAAACCTTTAATTGTGTATCACGTATCTCTTGGTATATTTCATGGTGAAGATGTCTTGAAAAAACAACTTTTATAGGTCACTTTTTTTTTTTTTTTTTTTTAACTTTTGAAGAGAATTTAGATGATTTCAGGGAGACACATTCCTAAGTGACATGGCTGAAGGCTAACAGGTCTTCTTATAATCAAACCATTTTTTCCAACAACTGCTGTAACTTCTGTAGAAAAGGCAATTTAAAAATAGAACTTGAGTTCGGGTTGACAGGAAAGCATTTTAAATGACATGGGAATAGGGCTGCATATCTTGTTGGACAAGTTATGCAAGCCATACAGCCTCCAAGAATTATAATTTATTTTTTTCTGTGTGATTACTTGGCAAGACGGGGATTGCTTTTGGACTTTGCTATGTCCCAGAGAGGGGACAGTAATTCCATTTGTAAATGGACCAGCATCCCAGCCAGGGTCTGTCCACCTTTCTGAAAGCCTGAATGACAACCTAGCTATCTCAGAGAGAGGACTAAAAATAGATTACTGAAGATGATTCCTGTTTAATAAAGACATTAGGATCAATTACAGCTCGGGGAGAAAAAGCCAAAACTTAATTACATAGAGATGTGTAGGTGAATGAAAGCATTCCCGTGTTTACTGAAAACAAAACTGACACACAATTATGTTATTTAAACATAAATTGTGGCTTTGTAAGTATGTTATTAAAATGTGCAATTAACCAATTAACATATCATTAGTATCTATTTAAGCTCTGCACTGGTAACACTGCGTTCGTGTTTCAAAGCTAACTTGACATTTCTGCTCTAATGATCTTTGCCTTTCATTACACATATGAAAAAAAAATAGAAAACATCCTCTGCTGAACTCAGTGTTGAATTTCTCTGAAGGGCTTGGTAACATTGCGAGCGTAATCACTTTCTATTACTTTTTGTCAAATACAAATCTGAAATTTTATTTTGCTAGTATGCTGGATAAATTGCTTACGTTTCTGTTGACCGGAGAAGGAAAATGACTAGGTATTGAAATGTGGGTTTATCAGTGTCCTGGCTTTTTCACGAAAATTTCCAGTGCAGAATGTCACAGGGGAAAATTACAGGTTGTGAATAAAGGTTAAGCCCTCCCTTAGGGATTATACCCTGTTCTCCTCGATTTAACCTTTCCCCAGAGCATGAACAAGGAGTGGTGATTAGGCTACGGGGCTCTGGAGTCAGACTGCTTGGGTGACAAACTTCCTAGTCCTCTTGAATGTTATATCTGGTCTCTAGCAGTTAGATTAAGTCATTGGGTTAGGTAGTTAGATTATTATGCTATCTGGTAGCTAGAGTAAGTATCTCACTTCTACTGGATTAAGTTAGGCCATGTAACAGCTATTAATCTGCTACTAGATTAAGATGTTTCTAGTAGATTATGTAGTTAGGTAACTTTCTAAGATGTTTTATCTAGTGTTTAGAAGGTAAGGCTCACTTCTAAGCTAACATTTTGCTAGGTACTTACCCTCGACTAAGCTTCAATTTCCCCGCCTCTAAAGTGGGAATACTAGCATTGCCTACCTTGTTGAACCGTCCTGAAGGTTAAATAAGTTTATTAAAGTGCTTAGACTACTGATGCATATGAAGCTGAATCAAGTTTAATTATTAGCATGGGTATTGCTTTCACCGCTATTATGAGGAGCTCTGCACACGTGTACCTTTCTCTGAGGGGGGTGTGTGTGTGTGTGTGTGTGTGAACACAGCACACGAGGCCCTATCTTGGTTTCCTTGGAGCAGCCAGTGTGGGAGCTGATATCTTTAAATCGGTCACTGTGAGGCCGTGGCTTTACTCGGTGGTTCTGCATTTCACACCAGGCTTTGGTATCCCGTGGTCTCAGGGGCATATTATTCAGCATTTTTGTTTTCAAACTTGGCTGCAGAAAAGCTGCTCCCCAAGGAACCAGACCGAGTGGTGAGTCAAAGAGGATGGAAACTGGACCCTCTGACCCTCGGTTAAAACAACCTGTATTTACTCCGGGATCTGAGGGAAAAAGAATACAAAGCAGTCTGTTTTGGCATGTAAGCCCAAGTCTTCTTCGGTAATTGAATATATCAGGTTGTGTTGTGTTGTTTTAATGCCTTCATAAATAAGTATTAGAACCAAAAGGGACATTGGAAACCACCAAACCACCTGATGATTTTTTTTTTTTTCCCAATTCAAGTTAACATCTATTGAGCCAATTTGTGTGCAATAAAGATGCTTCACGCCTACCCCAACCTGCCTGAGCCAGAGTCCTGCCCAGGATCCAAGGATGGAGAGAGTAGATGTTTCTGCAGCAGACCTCCAGGTCCTGGCTGTGGAACAAGCCCACCTGCAGGGACCAGAAGAGTGACCCAGGAAACTGAGGCAGGGAGAAATTTGGGCAGAAAGGAAGCTGAACAACCTTGAATGCTACCCCTAACATAGGTAACTGAGACCACCTGCAAATCCTGAGTAGAGGGGTTCAAACAGTAGCACAAGCAAATGAGATTCTTAAATCTTAAACAAAGAAGCAAACGCAACGATACTGTGGTACAAATACACGACTTCCGTTCATCCCACTAAACCCCAAGATGGTTGCCTTGCAAACGACACCACTTTTAGCTAAGAAATGGATTCAGAAGGGCTCCCCCTGTTTCTTAAAAGCAACACAACGAAACAGAAATCTTACTCTGCGGAAGAGAGTGTCTTCTGAAGCCCAGAATTATCTCACAGGTTTGTGGGGAGCTGTGGTAGAGGCCAGACAGGGACGCATGTAGATAGCATCGCTCTGCTCAGGGCTGCCGGGAGGGGACTGCTGCTTCCCTTGTGGTGATGGGGTCTCGGGGGAAGTTGTGGCTCTTTCCCCATGATGATGGTGTCCTAGGGAAAACGGTAGTTGCTTCCCTTCAGCTGATGATGATGTGGGGGAAACTCTGGCCACTAGCCCTGTGATAACTACGTCCTAAGGGAGATGCTGTCTCTCTTCCTTGTGATGATGGTGTTCTGGGGGCAGTTGTGGTGTCTTCCTTTGAGGTGCTGGCATCTTAGGGGAAATTGGGCAACTCCAGCCCCCTTTCCACCCATCATAGCCACTGTGCTGTATCCACAATATCCATCATTCAAATGCTCTCTGCCAAAGTGCTGTTGGCCACACTGTGAGCGTAAGCCAACCCTTCCAGGCTAGGACCTGTGGGCAAAATGATTGTACAGGCACACCTCGTTTCATTGTGCTTCACTTTACTGCTCCTTGCAGATGTTGCTTATCTTTTTCAAATCGAAGGTTTGCAGCAACCCTGCAGTGGGGCAAGTCTACTGGCGCCATTTTCCCAACAGCATTCGCTCACTTCATGTCTCTGTGTCACATTTTGGTAATCCTCACAACATTTCAAGCTTTTTCATTATTATTATATCCATTATGGTGACCTGGGATCTTTGTTATTACTACTATGACTTGCTGAAGGCTCAGAAGATGGTTAGCACTTTTTAGCAATAAAGAATTTTTAATTAAGGTATGTACTTTGTTTTTTAGCCATAATGATATTGCACACTTAGTAGACTACAGTATGATGAAATCATAACTTTTACATGCAATGGGAAACCAAAAAGTTTGTGTGACTCACTTTATTGTGATCGTGGAGGTCTGGAACCAAACCCGCAATATCACTGAGGTCTTCCTGAACCTCAGGCACAGAGGTGAGGAAATATTCCCCTCTTCACTACCAACCTGAAAACCTAAAGTCATCATCTTTGATTAATCTATGCCACTCTTCCATAATCTTATGCCAGGAAAATAAGTCTACTCTTGCTTTATAATCTGATGGTCTTAATTATCAAATAGTAAGAATTATGTGGCCAAACATACATTCTTTGTTTCTTGGCTGTTACTAAATTCAAAGTTAAGTTCAATGGCTAATTGCAGTAAAGAATTTACAGAAAACTTGTATATATTTCCCTTTCTCATCACAGTTCTTTTTATTTTCTTTGTATTTTGAATAATGTGTGACTTTACAGTGATTTCTTAAATGAAAAAAGATGATAGAATTTGCATTAAAAGGAGCATTGGGCCTTTGGTTGCATTTTGCTCATCTCATTCATAAGCAAATGGTATATAGTTGCTTTGTAAACACTGAAATTAATAGAGTGATCAAATCTATTATTCCATAGTCCATTATATTTTGACATATAGGTTAGGAAAAAAAACACTTTTCTTTTTCTGGAAAACTCAATTTATGTCATCTTTTTTCTTTATTTGTGACCTGTTAACTCATACTGTGTATTTTTGATACTGCTTCTTTGGTGATGCATTAGAATTTCATTTGCGTTCAGAATGCAAAATAATTTATTTTGGCGTTTTTGAATCTGCTACTTAAACGTTTTGAATTTATATTTAAGGTAGTGGGAGAATGTAAATGTTCTCTGTATCCTTAATATGTCTTCATTTCCACTGTTGGCGCTCAGGCACATCCTCTATAGCATCCTAACCTGTTACCGTGTTTATTGTGGTCACTCACCGAGGTCGGTCTGTTCTCAGCAGAGCTGAGGAGGGATGGTTTTCAAATGTAAATCAGATTGTGTACCACCTCATCAAAACTCATCAGGGGCTTCCAGTCTCAAGATGAATAAAACCCAACGTCCTAACCCTGACTAACAAAAGTCAGTGTGATTCCCTACTGGCCTACTTCTAAACTCATCTGGTTCCAGGCTGACATCCTCTGAATCCACTTCGTTCTCCTTTGTGAACGATGTAAGCCTTCCCCACGTAGGGCTCCTCGCCAGCCCGTCCTCTGCCAGCCCTGAGTGTTCTGTGCTCTCTGCCCTCTCCTAGTTCACCTTCTCGGGTGATGGTTTTGGGTTTCAGCCTATCTCCTGTGAGTGCTCTCCTTGACTACACCCTCGGCACTGGCTACCCCTTCACTGTCCAGCTGAGTTTCCATTATCACCTTAGCCTTGAACTCCTTTTTTTCCATCCTGGTATGAGTATCTCCACAGAATATTGTAAACCATGAGCTTTAGTCAATAAAGTCTCGGGACTCCACTGTATGCTGCATACTTAGGACAGAAATGGGCACACAGTAGGCACTCAAAACTGAATTCTGAAAGAACAGATGATTGTACGTCACCTTAGGCATGAGTGCATCCTAAGTATTTACAATGAAGGTTTTCTATAAGGAGGCAGCATTTTGGAATGAATATTGCATTGTGATAGGGATGGATTCAAATGCTGCTAGTATCATTTTCTTAATCTTAAATGTTCTTTTTAAAATTTTTACGGATTTAATTTTTACATCATTACAAAAAGAGATGATACAAACTTCACACTAGAAGATTATCATCGATGTATATATATTTTTCTGTTTTCAAGTCTTTGGTAGGCCTTTCCAAAACGCCTGTTTTCTTTGGTCATATCAAACTATTTTTAAAGACTACGTCATATAATTGCCACTGTGGATCTCAGAAGTCCACTTCACTTGATAGAGAAGGGAAAAGAACACGTCTTTAGTTGTAGCAAAGGGAACAGAGCTTTAAACTTTCAAGCATTTGTATTGCCCTCTTAGGATGTCTTTTAATTAAAATAAATTAAAGGAAGTTTTTGAGAGCAGGATTTGAAGTTTTGAAGTATCGTGGTTAAACTAGTAAAATGACAAATTCATGATTGCTTTATTACTAAGGGCTTAAAATTATGCAAATAGTTGGTGGCTACATCCTGCAGTGAGTATATATTTCACTCTTTAAACAGGTAGCAGACTTACTCTGCTAAATATATTGCCCACTGAGCCTAGCAAGTGACCTCACATCAATTTCACATGAATAATGTAGATGCTTGTGCACAGGCGGTCAATTTTAATAGAAAAATCTAAAACATAATAATATGAAGTTTTTTTAAACAACATTAAATTTTTAAATATATCTACATATGCGTGTGCGCACGCACACACACACAGATATATAACAGAATGGGAACTATTATAAAAGAAAATGGCACTAGTTTTTTAAAGTGGAAAAACATGTTAGAAATCTTGTTTATTTATTAAATTATTTATTTATTATTATTATTATTTATTAAATATAATATTAAATATAAATTTATTAAATGTAAATTATTATTTATTAAATATAAATTTCCCAAGCTTATTTTATGTCTCCACAATGTATATCTTTAAGGATCAACAAGGTATCGTGATGTTAGCATAAGTCAACCTTTAATGCCTTTCTCAATTATGATAGTAACAGTTTTTGACTGCTGCAGCACTGAAGAATATTTTGTTTGCCTTTTTTAAACAGATTTATTGAGATATAATTTACATCTTAAATTTTGTCCGACTAAAGTATGCAAATCAATGGACTTTCATATATTTAGAGCATTATACACCCATTACCATAATCTAATTTTAGAATATTTTCATCACCCCACAAAGAAATTGTTCCTGTTATCACTCTTTTTATTTGCCCCTCCCCCTGCACTAAGCATTATTAATAGATGAAATCATACAGTGTGTGGTCTTTTGTCCCTGGCGTCTCTCACTCAGCATAATGATTTTGAGGTCTGTCAATATTCTAGCCTATATCTGTACACCTTTCCTTTTCACCGATGAATAATATTCCATTGAATGTATATGACACATTGTGTTTACCCAGCCATCAGTTGGCAGACACTTGAATTGTTTTACATTTTGAGTATTATGAATAACGCTGCAATGAATGTACGTGTGTACTGGTTTTTGTGTGTATATGTGTTTCCAGTTCTCTTGAGTATAAAACCTAGGGGTGAAATTGCTGGATCATATGGTAACACTATTTTTAACCACTTGAGGAACTGCAAAAATACTTTCCAAAACCTCTGTACCATTTTACGTTCCCATGAGCAACGTATGAGGGTTCTGATTTCTCCACATCCTTGTGAACACCTGTTCTCTCTCTGACTATAACCCTCATTGTGGGGGAAAGTGCTATCTCATTGTGGTTTTTAAGTTCTTTTCCCTAGTGATATTGAGCATATTTTCATATGCTTATGGTCCATTTGTGTATCTTCTTTGGAAAAGTGTCTGTTTTTATCCTTTGCCCAGTTTTTGTGTTCTATTGTGGTTGAGTTGTAAGCATGCTTTATATTCTGGATGTTAGACACTTATTAGATTTATCAACTGCAAATATTTTCTTCCGTTCTGTGGTTTGTCTTTTCACTATCTTGATAGTGCTGTATCATTTGCAGCAAAAAAAAAAAAAAGTTTTCAATTTTCATGAAACCCAACTTTTAGTCCCCTTTTATTGCTTGTGCTTTTGGTGTCATATCTAAGAAACCACAGCCTACCTTAAGGTCGCAAAGATTTACTTCTGTGTTTTCTTTCAAGATTCTATAATTTTAGCTGTTACATTTAGGTCTAGGGTCTATTGAGATAATTTTTGTGTTTATCATGAGCTAGAACTCCAAATTCATTTCTTGTATATGGATAGCCAGTTTTCACAGCACTGTTTAGTAGAATCAGAATTTTGAGTGCTTATTATATATCAATAATTGCGTTAAATTTCTTATGTAGGATGTCATTTGTTTCTCAGAACAGCTCTAGAACATTGATATTTTGATGTATTATGAAATTGAGGTTAAGTAACTTGTTCAACATTTATTTTTTATTGTGGTATAATTGACATATAACACTATATTTGTATATATTGCAATATGATCACTAAAATAAGTTAACGTCCATCACAATACTTTTTTTTTTAAATAAGGACTTCTAAGATCTACTCTCATAGAAATATTATTAACTGTACTCGACATGCTGTACATTACATCACTTATCTATTTTATAATGAAAATCTGTACTTTTGGACCCCCTTCATGCATTGCCCCCATACCTTGCTTCTGGCAACCACCAGCCTCTTCTCTGTATCTAGGAGTTTGGCTTCTTGTTGTCGTTGTTTGAAATTTCTCACATAAGTGAGATCATATGGGTGGGTGTGGGTGTGTATGTGCGTGGGTGTGACTTCTTCCTTATCCATTTATTCATCAGTGGACAAAGAGGTTGCTTCCATTTCCTGGCTGTTAAACATTAATTCAAAAAGATATATGCACCCCAGATTCACTGCAGCATTATTTTTAATTTTCTTTAGATAAATACACAGAAATGGAACTACTGGATCATATGGTAATTCTAGTTTTAATTTTTTAAGGAACCTTTATACTGTTTTTCATAGTGGCTGCATCAACTTACATTCCCACCAAAAAGGCGCAAGAGTTCCCTTTTCTCCACATCTTTGCCAGCACTTATCTCTTGTCTTCTCATACATGTTAGAATGGCTATTATGAGGTGATATCTCACTGTGGTTTGGTTTGCCTTCCCCTGATGATTAGGGATGCTGAGACTCTTTTCATGGACTTGTTGGCCATGTGTATGTCTTCTTTGGAAAAATGTCTATTCAGATCCCCTGACCACTTTTTATTCAGAATGTTTGGTTTTTCTTGCTATTGAGTTATGTATTCTTTATATATTTTGGATATTGATCCCTCCTCAGATATATATTTGGCAAATATTTTCTCCCATTCAGTAGGTTGTCTTTTCATTTTATTGATAATTACTTTAGCTGCATAGAAGCTTTTTTAGTTTGATGTAGTCCCACTTGTTTGTTTTGGCTTTTGTTTGCTTTTGAAGTCAGATCCAAAAACATCCTCAAGACCAATGCC
This sequence comes from Eubalaena glacialis, assembly GCF_028564815.1. Lineage (NCBI taxonomy): Eukaryota > Metazoa > Chordata > Mammalia > Artiodactyla > Balaenidae > Eubalaena > Eubalaena glacialis. The sequence goes on along the minus strand of NC_083735.1, from coordinate 9,280,398 downwards.
AAGGAGCTTGCCACCTGTTTTCTTCTAAGAGTTTTATGGTTTCAGGTCTTATTATACATTCAAGTCTTTAATCCATTTTGAGTTAATTTTTGTGTGTGGTGTAAGATAAGAGTCTAGTTTTCATCTTTTGCATGTGGCTGTCCTGTTTTCCCAACAACCATTGATTGAGAGACTGTCCTTCCCCATTTTATATTCTTGGCTTCTTTGTCCTAAATTAGCTGACCATATTTGTGTGGGTTTATTGCTCAGCTCCCTGTTATCTCTCATTGATTCATGTGCCTGTTTTAATGCCAATACCATACTGTTTTGATTACTACAGCTTTGTAATACAGTTTGAAATCCAGGAGTGTGAGCTTCTAGGTCTTCTTTCTTAAGATTGACAATATTAATTTCCTCCA